>NC_091823.1:122412235-123612235 GCF_038994185.2 Dermacentor albipictus | reverse complement strand
CATGGAGGGGCTCGTCGTTTCCAACAAGGGCTGCTGTCCTGTTGAATCGAGCGCGTCCCTGCAAGAGATGTTGAACCTTCAGGCGTTTCACGAGCGGTCTTGACAGTTTTAAAGTGAATTCAACGTCCTTCATGACTACAGCATTGATGTCAAGTTTCAGGTCCCTAAAGTTGTGAGCCATAAATCATTGCAATGGTTTATTGAATCCTGCAGAAATGTAGTCTTGCAACCGTAGCTGTGCACTTCGATTACTGTCTCTGCAAACCTTACCTTCTGGTAGCGATTCGGCTCTATGCTCCCGCGCCATCTAAGACGTCCACATCATTCCCATTGACCATATTTGCGTGTGGGACGTTACATTTAACAAGATAAATAACTGCATGTGGATATTGCGAGATGGAGCGTTGGGCCTTTCAGCTAGTCCATGCTGCCGTATCATAAGGACTAGAAGCACCTGGTCCATATCGTACATCAGATGTGCGTGCGTAGCGTTGCTATGACAGCCTTTGAAATGAAGCTTTCATGCTGGCACTCATATGCAGGTCGCTGTATGACGATGCATTTGAAGCTGTGACGAATTTCTTTAGCGCTGCTCACCTGTCTAGCTCGGAACTGCCTCCGACAATGCGTGCTCATTCGCAGCATGAAGACAGACAGGCCCAATTGACGTCTTCGGAAGTTTGGGTTAGCCAACTGAAGCAACCTCCGTTTCTCAAGAAAAAAAGTTGACATTCCCTTTAGCGTACGCTAAAGAGGATGAAGGCGAAAGCCTGTGCGGTCACGAGACATTAATTAAATTACTTGACATTCTCATTCGTATGCATTGTTACTTCCTATTGTTTTCTGCCACCTGAGGTCGTGGGTCGAGTATCTTAATTAGCTCTATGTTAACTAAATGTTCTTTAAAAACTTGGCCTTAATTAAGGCCAAAGCTCGTGGGTTTGACTCCCACCTATGATAGTTGTTTCGAACATCAATTCTGGCACCATCAATGTTGGTGCCATTGAATTTGGGTGCAACCGAAGGTTGAGGGTACGACTCCCGCAAAAGGTTGTAGGTTCGAGTGCCTTAATTAACTTTGTCCTAATTAAAACCACAGGTCGTAGGTTCGACTACCACCAGTGGTCGTGGCTTCGACCATTAATTGTGGCACCATCAATTTTGGTGCGATAACGACGGACGGTTAATTTTTCGATAGTGCCGGACAACGCATTTTTCGACCCATGAGGCACTTGAAGCTATCGCCTTAATAATCGAGAAGGCTGCTTCCACGGTGCTTATAATATTTATTTATTTATTTTTGCAAGTGCTGCCAGCCTTGTTACCAGGCCTTAGGCAGGAGTGGGCATTTGGAACAAAACACAAGTATGAAAGAAGATAAAAAAGATAGCAGACACTGAACAAGAATCTGCATAACAAACAGAATAGTAGAAACGTTTTCACAATCATGATTTGATGGGTAGAGACGAGGGATGAACGCAATAGTTTATTCACAAAGTGCAGAAAGAAAGGATGGAACCGTTGGACAGTCAATAGTTGTGGCAGGTAGTGCGTTCTATTGGTAAATCATGTGCGGGAAAAAGGGATATTTAAATGAGTAGGTCCTACAGGAAAAATCTCTAAATTTTTGTTGTCATAAGAGGGCGTGCAGTGGTGGCTAGCCGGTAGAATATATATTGTTTTATCTATTCCCCGATTGGCTGTTATAGAGTAAGAAGAAAAATTTTATTCTGTCCCGGTAACGCTTTATTGCAAGGTTTCCCAATTCTGCAGCTTCTAGAAGAGATGATTGGGATGCGCGCCATCTGTACGAATGGAAAATAAACCTTGCTGATTTTCCTTGGACTTTCTCATTTTTAGTGATGTTGATTTGTGTTTGCGGATCCCAAACAATCGCAGCGTATTCCAGAATGGGTTGGATGAATGTTTTATATGCTAAATGTTTTATTTCGGGTGAAGCGTTTCCTATTGATCGCCTTAAAAGCCCAGTTTCTTCATTGCTTTATTATAAATGTATGTTTCATGTTCATTCCACCCAAGATCTGAAGTTATTACTATTCCAGAATATTTGTACGTGGACACGACTGATAGAGACTGGTTATGAGTATTATGAGAATGTTATGAGTAGGGGTTAAGGTTATATGAGATCGCTTAAGCGATCTCATATAACCTTAATAACCTTAATCTCATATTGGGAGAAATTTCTCCCAATGTTCAACGTGGTTTAAGTTCAACATCGACACAAATCTCTGGCTCCACTTGTTCCAACACTCGGGGACGTACTCGATCTAAGTTGCGGAGAACATGTCATTTTTTAGCGTTTCTGAAAAGAAAGAGGTGTTAGTTATGAGCCTTTTTCGGTGTGACTATTCCAATAATTACGTTCGCAAGCGTGCTCATAAAACAATCACGTCCTTTGAGCTCTTGACGACCCGTCAAAAATACTCCGCCTTGGAGTTTCACTTGGACGGCGTTCCTTGTTTTGCATTAGCTGCTAAGGGCGGCTATCAGCTGCGACTGTTGTTCTTGTTGCTTGTTTTGTACATGAAGGGAGATGAGTGACTGTCAGTGTCAAGAAGCCAAGAAACACTGACACCAAGGACAACATAGGGGAAATTACTTGGGCTTAATGAATAAAACAAAGAAAGGATGAATTAATGGAAATTAAAGTGGATGAAAAAACAACTTGCCGCAGGTGGGAACCGAATGCACAACCTTCGCAACCTTCGTCAAAATTACTCGGCCCTTCTTTTCCCCGTCGCTTTAGTGAACGGCACGAAAGTATTTAAAGCAGTCCACCGAGCTGGCGTCAATGCTCACAGTACCTCTCTCGAGCACCATTGCTTCTCGTATCTTTGCCTTCGAAGCGGCCCTGCTGAGCAGCCCCCTGTATTGTAGTCAGCATCGAACTTTACAAGCTCTCCATCGTCGCGCTGGTAGTCTTGCACGTAACGGCGTTGGTCTTCGCGTCATCCGAAGGTCACTTTAATCCACGTCTCCCTCGGTTTGAAACGGCTGCCTCAAAAAACGTGAGAAATGCAATGGTTTCGTTTCGTTTAGTGCTACTGTTCCACCGTTCTGTTCTTCTCCTCAACGGTCCCCAATTGGAATACCGCAGTGCGGCGATTCCAGCTTTCTCCTGTACACTTCGCAGGCGTTCGTCGTAAGCAGCAATACATAACACGAAATTGTCTTGAAATGTGCGGACGAGCGATACGGTGTGCACGAGCTCTATTCTTGTTGAACAATTCCTCAAGCTGCGTTTTGGCTCGAGCAGAGAAGCCTTTGTTCCTCCAGTGTCGCTCCCTGCCCACGGCGAGGCACGCGTTCGCGAACACGTGCTCGCCGGCTCAGTGACCTACATATGTATTGCGCCGGACGATGGGCAGCGCCCCCGTGCTACTCCCGGAAAGCATCTGCACTAGTAACTTGTCGGCGTCGGTGGTTCAGTGGTAGAATACTCGCCTGCCACGCGGGTGGCCCGGGTTCGATTCCCGGCCGACGCAAGGTTTTTTTTTTTTGTTAGAAATTAAAAACAATGAAGAAGATAAAAAGCTTCACTGTTGTGTATTTGACGATTAAGATTGACCAGAAAGTAAAAGTAAAGATCGGACGGTTACGATACGTCCTAATTCAAAACTTGAGCGCAGCAGAATACGAGTTTTCATTTCGCGGTATACCGCGGCAAATAATTTGAGACCGAAATCACCGCACCGACTGGCAGTGGGCCAGTGCCGTCAGCGCCTTTGCATAGGGAGGGTGCTGTGTGAGAACGCTGACATGATGAGCGGCATCGGAGCCAGCTGTGGAAGGAGATGAACACGAAGGCGCGAGCAGTCTCGGTCTCAAATTATTTGTCTCGGTAAATCGCGAAATTAAAGCACGCACTCAGCTGCGCACATGTTTTGAATTACGGCGTGTCGTAATCGTTCGACTTTTATTTTGTTTTACTTTCTGGTCAATCTTAATCGTCAAGTACACAACAACGAACCTTTTTATTTCCTTTGTTGTTTTAATTTTCCTTTACCAAAAAAGAAAGAAACCTGCGTCGGCCGGGAATCGAACCCGGGCCAGCCGCGTGGCAGGCGAGTATTCTACCACTGAACCACCGACGCTTTTTTTTCTTTATTGCCGACTTCGACGTTCTAAATCATGGTTTACAAAGGATAAAACATGTGAGCCACACTTCGGTCAACACGGTACTAAAATCTTTTCAACATCGCTAATTCATCAAATACAGAGATCCATTGCGGTGGATCAGACAGCGCTTTGAAACCGTCTCTCACACACTCAACACTCTCAATGAAATTTTCCCGAGTCGGTCGAGCAATAATGTCTCCGTTTTGGAATTGCAGTCTAGTTTTCCACATTGCGTGGAGGCTCAGGACCATAATAAGGTCATACGGGACATCCTCGGTGTTATCAATCGGTAAGAAGCGTATTCCATATGGGTCTAAGGGTAAGTGTTTTTTCAATGTTCTCTGCAGAACATCCCAGTGAAAGATGGCGTCCCAGCAGTCTAGGAATGCATGTTCTATTGTTTCCGGTTTTTTTGCATAATAAGCAGTCGGTGGTCCAGGGGATGAATATACCCTTTTCATGAAGCCAGGTCTTAACGGGAAGTGTGTTTGTGTGTAATTTGAAGAAGAAAGATTTAGCTGACGGCCGTATTGGCATTTTTTTCACTCTCTTTAAGACATCTTGTCCTGGGCCTCCACGGTGTGGAAGACGGTACAAAGGTGCAGGGAACATCGTGTCCACGAGATCTCTGTGTAGTTTTTTCCTTGTAACGGTTGACAGGTATAGCTGTGAAAAACGTACATTCAACATCCTATATGACCATACCACTTCACGCAGGTAACCAGTCACAGCTCCTGGCATGTTGTGAACAGTCGAAACAATGAATCCTGGAATTTGTCTACACAGCCGTACCTGTATCACTGTTCGGAGAAACGGATCTTTTTGATCCCGTAAAAACACAAAACGTGACACGACTTGTCGCAGAAACAAATGAGCTAGACCAAGCCCACCTTTCTTGACAGGGAGGAACAAGTTCGTTCGACTCATCCTCTCCCAGGTAGACGCCCAAATAAATGTAGCGAAAACTCGGTGAATTTTTTGTACGCTTACCCTCGCAGCACACAACACATTCATAACGTACCATATCTTAGATACTAAAAAGAGGTTGCAGACTGTGGCTCTAGAAAACATTGACAATTGCTTTCCTCTCCACCCGTCAGCTTTTTCCTTTGCTTTCGAAGCTTGATCGAGCCAGTACGATTCAGGTTCACGGTAACTTCCGAGAGGCACACCCAAGTACTGCGTTGGTAACGACGACCACTTCAATCGATAAAGGGCCTCCGGCGTGTCTTTCCAACTACCATGCCAGAAGCCGTAACTCTTATCCCAGTTTATCTGGGCTCCAGTTGAATCGCAGAACTTTTCAACCACAGTCGTGGCCTCCTTAATGCTGGCTGTGTTTGTGCAGAAAATCGCGATATCGTCGGCATATGCCAAGATTTTTACGTGTGCTGCCTGCAGCCGATAGCCTGCTATGCGCTCGTTATTTCTGATCGCCAAACAGAGTGGTTCGAGATAAGCAGCAAATAGAAGGGGCGACAGCGGGCATCCTTGCCGCACAGACGAACGCACGCGAAAGCTATCGGTGAGCTCCCCATTAACAATAATGCGCGTTGAGCATTCTCTGTACGCCATCGTGACGCCTTCCGTTATGACGTTGCCAACATTCGCATGTTCCAGTATGCAGAACAAAGCCTTGTGCGAGACGAGGTCGAATGCCTTTGCCAAATCGATCTGCATCATCGCGACGTGGTCGCCAATCGCATCGCAACACTCAAGCACACTTCGAGCCACGTGTACATTTGTTGTGATACTGCGGCCTTTAATGCCACAAGTCTGGTGCGGCCCTACCAATGTTTTAATTACACTTTGAAGTCGTTTGGCCAAGGCTTTCGCGAATATTTTATAGTCGACGTTGGCTAGAGTTATCGGGCGATATGACCCTGGCAACAAAAGTTTTTGCTCATCATCACTCTTCGGAATTAGCACGATATATGAGGTTGTGAAAGACAAGGGCAATCTTTTTCGCTCAAACGCTTCACTTATAACTTCGTGAAGAACGCGGGCCAATGCAGACTTGAAGGTTTTATAGAAAGTGGCTCCCAAGCCATCGGGCCCAGGTGCTTTACCGATGGGCAACTCATCTATTGCGCACTCTATCTCACTCAGGCTTATTGGTAGTTCCAGACGTGTCCTAACTTCTTCATCGAGCTTTGGTATCAATGAGAGAAATTCTTTTTCGTAGCTATCTTTAAGGTCCCGCGGGTGACCTAATATTGCTTTAAAGTGATCGGCGATCCCTTGTTTGATGTCATTTTTGTCGCGCGTAACGTGATTGCCTTTAGCTAGCTGGCGGATTTCTTTCCGACATGCGTACCTTTTCTCCTCTGATAAGGCTCGTTTCGTTGGACTTTCTCCCGCCCACAACTTCTCAGACCTTGATCTCACAAGCGCTGCTTTATATTTTTCTGTATCTATCCTTTCTAGTTCAGTTTTCACTTTCTTTAATTCGTCAACATACGCACCAGGCTCGAGACTTTCCATGCTGATAAAAAATTGCAGTTGCTGGCGAAGATCTTCGCCTGAACCACCGACGCCGACGGGTTGCTCACGCAGATGCTTTCCAGGAGTAGCACGGGGGCGCTGCCCATCGTCCGGTTCAATACATATAAAAGCACGCGTCGGCGAGCTTCGGCATGCGCCAATTCGTCGAAAGCGTCGGTCGGGAACAGGGCGAAGCGTGCCGACGCGCACAGATTTTGTCGACTGCCGATGCTAGAAGTTCGCCGACGCATGACGACGCCGCGCCGGCGTGCACCAGTCAGAAACTGCGATGCGTCGCCGGCGTCAACCAATCGGAGACTGCAAGGCCTCCGGCTGCTATGCCTATGATGGCCGCCCATGCGAAGTTGCCGACACCAACGATCGTCCGAGTTCTTTGGACGCACAACGTGCGTGACACTGTTCCTGAAAGACAGTGTAGTGGTAGTAGGCCGACAACGACACGATCGACGACCATGGATTGAGGCAGTGCGACGCGGATCCGAACCGACTTCGAACGCCGCCGACAAGTCCAACCTGCCCACTGAGTTCCACCGGTCTCAATGCGATCGTCTTCTAAAACATCCAACCGAATCCCGATTGCCGCAACCTCTGTGCTTGGTGTATATGCATCTTGTCGCGCTCGAAACGAATAGAATCATGCTTGCGAACTCCGCAGTGTGGATAATAAGCACTCGCCTACCGCCAATGTAAAAGCTGAAAAACTCTGTCGAAGGAAATGAATTTTCAGTTCCGTTTGGCGCAGCAGTGAATTAAAATATGACACTCCTGACTTCGTGTGTAGTGTTCTTTGGTGAATGAACCGTGTGGAACTTCAGGTGGTGAACCGCGGCGTGTTTCGTGTGGTCTCAGGTGACTCAAGTTTAACATGCGAGCTCTGCGCTGTTTCCAGTGGCAAACATAACTTTCGAAAGCGAAAGACACTAGTAGCCGAACAATGGGAAGTACGTGCTTCATCAGCCACGAAGTCCGTTTCAGCTGACAGTGTGCTATTCTATTCAGCATGTGAACCCAGTTCAGTACTAATTCACAGTATTCATAAGTGCAGGCGTATCATGAGCTAGTTGGGGATAAATCGCTCGTGCAGCACTCAAGAACGCTGACGCACTGAAGGAAACATGACACAGCTCAGTCATGTTTGAGTCAGTGTGTCCTTATACTTGAGCACTGCAAAAAGAAATGTTTGCAATATGTGCACCCCAACAATGCATAGGACATGTATCATGTGACACCAATGCATGCAGCCGCGTATACCAGGATTGCTTCGATGCCTGCTTGAGAAGCAGCGCGTACTGCATCGCTGAAAGGGTGATGGGCTTTTGATCTTTTCTGCTTGGTGTTGTTTATGAAAAATGCAGATCATGTGAGTGCATTGCGGGGAAGGTGAAAAGGCGTCATCAGTGCTTCGTGCAGTCGATATGCTTAAACTGCCCATATCTCTTCAGCTTCCACTAAAACATTTCTCGCTGCGATACTGTAAACTGTAGTCAGGAAATGGATCAACTCCAAACCAAGTTCCTACTGCATCTTTGCAGAATGTGTTTGATTAACAAGTTAACACTTCCACTGCAACAGTATGCCCATGTACAGCATATGCGCTTGAAATAAATACATACCATAATGTGTGTTGTTGCTTGTTTTGTACATGAAGGACACACGCAAACAAGGATCAAGACTCCGCCAGGTTACAAGAAGCGTTACGCAGCACGGACCTGGCGGAGCAGCTCTGGGCTGTCCAGCGAGCCCACGATGCGTCCAGGGAGTTACAACTTCCGGTCCCAACGTGGGAGTAGCCCGCTCTATGGGACCTTGCGCCCCGTAGCTCGGAGGACCTTTCTATAAAGTTACTCCATCCATCCATCCATGTACATGAAGGGAGATGAGTGACTGTCGGTGTCAAGAAGCCAACAAACACTGACACCAATGACAACATAGGGGAAATTACTTGGGCTTAATAAATGAAACAAAGAAACGATAAATTAATGGAAATAAAAGTGGATGAAAAAACAACTTGCCGCAGGTGGGAACCGAACCCACAACCTTCGCAACCTTCGTCAAAGTTACTCGGCCCTTCTTTTCCCCGTCGCTTTAGTGAACGGCACGAAAGTATTTAAAGCACTCCACCGAGCTGACGTCAATGCTCACAGTACCTCTCTCGAGCACCATTGCTTCTCGTATCTTTGCCTTCGAAGCGGCCCTGCTGAGCAGCCCCCTGTATTGTAGTCAGCATCGAACTTTCCAAGCTCTCCATCGTCGCGCTGGTAGTCTTGCACGTAACGGCGTTGGTCTTCGCGTCATCCGATGGTCACTTTAATCCACGTCTACCTCGGGTTGAAGCGGCTGCCTCAAAAAAACGTGAGAAATACAATAGTTTCGTTTCGTTTGGTGCTACTGTTCCACCATTCTGTTCTTCGTCTCAACGGTCCCCAATTGGAATACCGCGGTGCGGCGATTTCAGCTTTCTCCTGTACACTTCGCAGGCGTTCGTCGTAAGCAGCAATACATAACACGAAATTGTCTTGAAATGTGCGGACGAGCGATACGGTGTGCACGAGCTCTATTCTTGTTGAACAATTCCTCAAGCTGCGTTTTGGCTCGAGCAGAGAAGCCTTTGTTCCTCCAGTGTCGCTCCCTGCCCACGGCGAGGCACGCGTTCGCGAACACGTGCTCGCCGGCTCAGTGACCTACATATGTATTGCGCCGGACGATGGGCAGCGCCCCCGTGCTACTCCCGGAAAGCATCTGCACTAGTAACTCGTCGGCGTCGGTGGTTCAGTGGTAGAATACTCGCCTGCCACGCGGGTGGCCCGGGTTCGATTCCCGGCCGACGCAAGTTTTTTTTTTTTTTTTGTTAGAAATTAAAAACAATGAAGAAGATAAAAAGCTTCACTGTTGTGTATTTGACGATTAAGATTGACCAGAAAGTAAAAGTAAAGATCGGACGGTTACGATACGTCCTAATTCAAAACTTGAGCGCAGCAGAATACGAGTTTTTATTTCGCGATATACCGCGGCAAATAATTTGAGACCGAAATCACCGCACTGAGTGGCAGTGGGCCAGTGCCGTCAGCGCCTTTGCATAGGGAGGGGGCAGTGTGAGAACGCTGACATGATGAGCGGCATCGGAGCCAGCTGTGGAAGGAGATGAACACGAAGGCGCGAGCAGTTTCGGTCTCAAATTATTTGCCTCGGTATATCGCGAGATGAAAACACGCACTTCGCTGCGCTCATGTTTTGCATTAGGACGTATCGTAATCGTCTGACTTTTATTTTGTTTTACTTTCTGGTCAATCTTAATCGTCAAATACACAACAGCGAAGCTTTTTATTTCCGTTGTTGTTTTAATTTTCCTTTAGTAGAAAGGAAAAAAAACCTCCGTCGGCCGGGAATCGAACCCGGGCCACCCGCGTGGCAGGCGAGTATTCTACCACTGAACCACCGACGCCGTTTTTTTTTTAACACTTTTATTCAGAAAAGGCATGTACATACATAAAACCCACCTTGGTCTGCTTGACCAGTGTGGTTAATTAAAAATTTTTCATCCGTACCAACTCATCAAGTACCCATATCCATGTTGGTGGCTCGGTTAAAGTACTATATACCTCGCGCATGTAGGTTATGCTGTCTATAAAGTTTACTCTGGCTGACTTTGCCTTGGGGTCTGCGTGCCTGACTCCCATTCTTGTGATCCAAAGGCTATGTAGCCCCAGTATCATGATCATGTCATAGGGGAAGCTGTTTTCATTCTGCACTGAGAGATATCGAATTCCGTGTGGTGTTATCGGTAACTCTTTCTTCAGGGTTCGTTGCAAAACATCCCAAAAAAAGACAGGATCCAAACAATCAATGAACGCGTGTTCGATTGTTTCTGGTTTCTTGCACAAAAGGCAGTTTGTTGTCCACGGTACAAATATTCCCTTTTCATCGAGCCATGTTTTTACAGGAGTGTGTTTGTATGCAATTTGAAAAAGAATGTTTTAACAGCTCCTCTAACAGTCATTTTTCGAACTCTTTTTAATACATCTTGTCCTGGGCCTGCAATGTTTGGCGATCTGTATAATGGTACTGGCATCATTACATCGATTAAATCTTTATATAGTTTCTTTCTCGGTACAAGGCTCAGGTACTCAAATGAGAAGCGTGTTTTAAGCATCCTAAACGACGTGACTAATTCCCTGAAGTAACCTTTTACACCACAGTCGATTGCAGCCGCACTAGACACAACAAATTCGGGCAGTACATTCTTAAGGCGCATTTGCATCATCGCTCTCAAAAATGGGTCTCTCGTGTCCCGCAGGAACATAAAACGCGACACAATTTGTCGGATGAACAGATGAGAAAGGCCGAGGCCTCCGTCTTTCACTGGGCGAAACAGATTTGTGCGGCTGATTCTCTCCCAATTGGAGCCCCAAATAAAAACCGCGAATATTCGATGCAGTTTCTGCACGTTGACGCGTGACATTGACAAAAACTGCAACACATACCACACTTTGGCAATCAAAAAAACATTGCACGCACTGGCCCTAGCAAACATCGATAATTCGCGGCCTTGCCACCCTCCAACTTTTTCCTTCACCTTTGGCGTCAGGTCATCCCAGTAATCTGCAGTTTGCTTATAATGCTCGAGAGGCACGCCTAAATACGTAGAAGGACTTCTTGCCCACGTGATGGTCGCAAATCTTTCTGGTTTAAAGTCCCATATTCCGTGCCAGAAACCGACACTTTTTTCCCAGTTTATCGCGGAACCTGTCTGTTTGCAAAAATCTTTGGTGACGCTTATGGCTTCTTCTATGCTATTGCGGTCAGTGCAAAAGATTCCTACATCATCAGCGTAGGCAAGGATTTTCACATGATGCGTCTGAAGCCTGAAACCATGTACTTTTTCATTAATAATAAGACTGAGACAGAAGGGTTCAAGATAAAGAGCGAAAAGCAGCGATGACAACGCACATCCTTGTTTTATAGATGACCCGACGTCAATACTCTGGGTGAGGTTCTTGTTAACTATGATGCGTACAGTACAATCATTATAAGCCATGTTTAAACCTTCTAATAACACTTTGCCAATATTGACATGTTCAAGCACAGAGAAAAGAACATCGTGTGCGACACGGTCGAAAGCCTTGGCGAGATCGAGTTGTAACATAGCAACTCGTCCCGAGATGGCATCACAACATTCAAGAACGCTGCGGGCTACATGCACGTTTGTACATATCGAGCGTCCTTTTATTCCACATGTCTGGTGCGGTCCAACGAGAAGCATAATAACGCTTTGCAAACGTTTAGCTAAAATTTTGGTATAGATCTTATAGTCCACATTTGTGAGACTTATTGGGCGATAGGCCCCTACTGATAACAGTCTAGTTGGATCATCTGTCTTCGGTATCAAAACAATATGGGCAGCGCGGAAGGATGGCGGTAATCGTTTTTCCTCATAGGCGTTGCTAATAACGTTATGCAAAATTGGGCTGATTTCTTCAATGAATATTTTGTAAAAGGCTGCTCCTATTCCGTCCGGCCCAGGTGTTTTTCCTGGAGTTAATCCTTTTATTGCACTTTTCACTTCCTCTATGCTTATTGGCTGTTCTAGTCGCGTCTTACATTCTTCATCGAGCTTAGGCATTAGATTAAAAACCTCGGTTCTCAGGCCAGTTTTATCGCCTTTTTTATTCGCAAATAATTCGCTGTAATGTTCGACAAATGCCTGCTCAATTTTACTCCTATCTGATGTCTGTTCGTTACGGTAGTTGATCTGTCGTATTTCGTTTTGAGCCGCGTATTTTCTTTCGTCACACATCGCTCGCTTGTTGGGCGTTTCACCCAACCATATCTTTTCGGCTCGCGCCCTTATCACTGCTGCTCTGTACTTTTCGGTTACAATTACTTCTAGTTTGCTTTTCACTTCGCGAATTGCTTTTATATACATGCCGGGATTGCCGCTTTCCATACAAATAAGAAAATCGAGTTGGAACTGGAGTTCTTTTTCGTTACACTTTTGCTTTTGACTAATAATGGTTCCCCTTTCAATGGCAATAATCTTGACGTCGTTCTTAAAGTTTTCCCACTCAGCTGCCCACCCGTGTGGCCTTTTGGATGTCATTTGTTTAAGTCTTTTTGTTACACACTCCATAAATTTTTCATCTTGCAAAAGTTTCACGTTGAACTTCCACAAAGCCCAATTAAAACGGCTTTTTCTGAGGTTGCTTCCTAGTGTAGTCATGACAAGGCTATGGTCACTGAAAGACACATGTTTCACTTCATAGTGGCCACAATCCTTTGCAAGGTCAACTGTGACATAGATTCTATCCAGCCTAGCACAGCTTCCGCGCTGGTAATGGGTATAGATAGGGCTACTTCCTCTTAATAAATAACCGAGGTCTTCTAAATAATATTCGTGGAGCAGTGCAACAAGCACTCGCGAACTTTTATCTCGTACAGGGGTGTTCTTGGCTCGATCTTCAGCCAAACATACACAATTGAAATCCCCAAGCAGAATTAAGTATTTATCACTTTTTAAAAATTGTTCTAAGTCGTCAAACAACACAACACGCTCATGATCGATGTCTGGCGCATATATACAGATAACACGCCATTGCCTTGCGCAGTACGAAAAGTCAACAACAAGCAACCGCCCCGCCTCTGACGCAACTACTTTTTCACCTTCAATGCCCACGTTGTTCCTTATATAAACTGCACAACCACCAGAGGTGCCTATCGCATGGCTAACACAAACATTGAAGTGCCTTCGAAAAGTTCCCACCATTCGATCCGTCTGCTCCTCACTTTCTATCTTTGTTTCTTGCACGGCTACTATGTACAAGTTATTTTCCAGAAAAAGTCGATTAAGTTGCTTTTGCCGTTTCTTAGTCGCCAATCCCCGTACATTCAAAGTGGCAACACGTAAGGGAAGAGGAAGTTTTTCGTCCTTAATTTGTGAAGAGCACTCGGATCGGGCAGTGTTTACCCCAGAAGTCAAGGATGCAGTGGAGTCTTCACTCAGTTGTGGTAGTAATGGGTCAGGATGAACTCGCTGCCCATCGTCTGCTTCCTGAACCGAAGTTCGGTAGCTGGACGGGACAGCATCGTCTAGGCGGCGTCGCTTATTCGGTGCCATCTTGCTCAGTCACCAAGGGGAAGCGGATCCCCGCCTTTATTTCGGCGGTTTATCCACCGGGTGTCTATCAGGAGGAATGTTCGGTTTCGGCTTTAACGACGTTCGTCTCGTGAACGCCGTTTTCAGAGGCGGCCCCACGCCACCTGCACCACCCAGACGGTCCGGTTCGCCGACACTGTCGCTGTGCATGCGCTTTGCCGACGCCTCTACAACACCTTCCATTGTTTGACACTGCACTGTTGGTGTTTCAGTTGGCGACGTCACCATAGCTTCACTAGAAGATTTCCCTTGCTGACATATTCCATTCATTTTGTTGTGCGCGTCGTCACTGTTTGCACCGGCCAGATTTTTTTCACACGTTATTGTTTCAATAGCTGGCTCACGTTGTTGTACCGCTGCCGGAGGCGTTTCTACAGGTTCTTGTTCCTTCGTCACCGTGGCAGCTGCTTCTTCAGCTTCAGCCTCGTCCATGATATTATCCAATGTATCAGCGTCCTTTCTGTGGCCCGTTATATTTGCGTACGTGGGCACGCACTCGCTTTCGTCATGGCCGAAGCGTCGGCACCGTGAGCATCGCGGGATCCGGCAGTCACGGCGGATGTGGCCTTTACCCTGGCAGCGCAAGCAAAGTGGCGCCTTGCCTGGAATAGCTACGAGAGCAGGCTCCCCAGCGACACGTACTTGATATGGAATATCTTCAGTCGTGACCCCGGCCTTCAGCTTGAGGTTCAGCACGCGCGTTGTCGTACCTTTTTCAGAAATGCCAAGGACACGCCAGCGCTCCTTTGTGGTTTCCATAACCTCGCCGTATGGCTCAAAGGCCACACGTATGTCTTCGTTCGTCACATTAGGGAGGACCCAGTGGATTTTCACTCGAACATCTTGGTTGTTCGGGTCTACTACCAGACATTTTCTGCCTTTCACAGTAATATTCCCCGCAGTCAACAACTTCTTCATGCTTTCATGGCTCTTGAACGCAACAGCCCACACATGATTCATCTGAAATGCTCCTAAGGCGTCAACCTCAGGCAGCAATTCCAAACGTCCAAGGGCATTCCGGTAGTCTTCAACTCTGTACGGCCTTGCTCGTAGGTCACCGTGCAAAAAAAGGGTATTCAAAACAATACGACCTTTTGGCAAATGAGGCAGGAGCACTTCGTAATCCTGGCTGTCTTCCATGTCGTCCCTGTTTCCGCGGCTAAACTGGGCCGCTAACACCGCCCCGTCGGAGCACATGAAAAACACGTCCGTAGGCTTTCGCGGCCGGAAGTGTAATCCTGAACCACCGACGCCGGTGGGTTGCTTATGCACATGCTTTCCAGGAGTAGCACGGGGGCGCTGCCCATCGTCCGGCTGAATACATATAAAGGCACGCGTCGGCGAGCTTCGGCATGCGCCAATGCGTCGAAAGCGTCGGTCGGGAACAGGGCGAAGCGTGCCGACGCGCACAGATTTTGTCGACTGCCGATGCTAGAAGTTCGCCGACGCATGACGACGCCGCGCCGGCGTGCACCAGTCAGAAACTGCGATGCGTCGCCGGCGTCAACCAATCGGAGACTGCAAGGCCTCCGGCTGCTATGCCTATGATGGCCGCCCATGCGAAGTTGCCGACACCAACGATCGTCCGAGTTCTTTGGACGCACAACGTGCGTGACACTGTTCCTGAAAGACAGTGTTGTGGTAGTAGGCCGACAACGACACGACCGAGGACCGTGGATTGCGGCAGTGCGACGCGGACCCGAACCGACTTCGAACACCGCCGACAGCTTCAACCTGCCCACTGAGTTCCACCGGTCTCAACGCGATCGTCTTCTAAAACATCCAACCGAATCCCGATTGCCGCAACATCTGTGCTTGGTGAATGTGTATTTTGTCGCGCTCGAAACAAATAGAATCATGCTTCCGAACTCCGCAGTGTGGATAATAAGCACTCGCCTACCGCCAATGTTAAAGCTGAAAAACTCTGTCGAAGGAAATGAATTTTCAGTTCCGTTTTGCGCAGCAGCGATTTAAAATATGACACTCCTGACTTCGTGTGTAGTGTTCTTTGGTGAATGAACCGTGTGGAACTTCAGGTGGTGAACCGCGGCGTGTTTCGTGTGGTCTCAGGTGACTCAAGTTTAACATGCGAGCTCTGCGCTGTTTCCAGTGGCAAACATAACTTTCGAAAGCGAAAGACACTAGTAGCCGAACAATGGGAAGTATGTGCTTCATCAGCCACGCCGTCCGTTTCAGCTGACAGTGTGCTATTGTATTCAGCATGTGAACCCAGTTCAGTACTAATTCACAGTATTCATAAGTGTAGGCGTATTATGAGCTAGTTGGGGATAAATCGCTCGTGCAGCACTCAAGAGCGCTGACGCACTGAAGGAAACATGACACAGCTCAGTCATGTTTGAGTCAGTGTGTCCTTATACTTGAGCACTGCAAAAAGAAATGTCTGCAATATGTGCACCCCAACAACGCATAGGACATGTATCATGCGAGACCAATGCATGCAGCCGCGTATACCAGGATTGCTTCGATGCCTTCTTGAGAAGCAGCGCGTACTGCGTCGCTGAAAGGGTGATGGGCTTTTGATCTTTTCTGCTTGGTGTTGTTTATGAAAAATGCAGATCATGTGAGTGCATTGCGGGGAAGGTGAAAAGGCGTCATCAGTGCTTCGTACAGTCGATATGCTTAAACTGCCCAAATTTCTTCAGCTTCCACTAAAACATTTCTCGCTGCGATACTATGAACTGTAGTCAGGAAATGGATCAACTCCAAACCAAGTTCCTACTGCATCTTTGCAGAAGGTGTTTGATTAACAAGTTAACACTTCCACTGCAGCAGTATGCCCATGTACAGCATATGCGCTTGAAATAGATACATACCATAATGTGTGTTGTTGCTTGTTTTGTACATGAAGGACCCACGCAAACAAGGATCAAGACTCCGCCAGGCTACAAGAAGCGTTACGCAGCACGGACCTGGCGGAGCAGCTCTGGGCTGTCCAGCGAGCCCACGAGGCGTCCAGGGAGTTACAACTTCCGGTCCCAACGTGGGAGTAGCCCGCTCTATGGGACCTTGCGCCCCGTAGCTCGCAGGACCTTTCTATAAAGTTACTCCATCCATCCATCCATGTACATGAAGGGAGATGAGTGACTGTCGGTGTCAAGAAGCCAACAAACACTGACACCAATGACAACATAGGGGAAATTACTTGGGCTTAATAAATGAAACAAAGAAACGATAAATTAATGGAAATTAAAGTGGATGAAAAAACAACTTGCCGCAGGTGGGAACCGAACCCACAACCTTCGCAACCTTCGTCAAAGTTACTCGGCCCTTCTTTTCCCCGTCGCTTTAGTGAGCGGCACGAAAGTATTTAAAGCAGTCCACCGAGCTGACGTCAGTGTTCACAGTACCTCTCTCGAGCACCATTGCTTCTCGTATCTTTGCCTTCGAAGCGGCCCTGCTGAGCAGCCCCGCCGTATTGTAGTCAGCATAGAACTTTACGAGCTCTCCATCGTCGCGCTGGTAGTCTTGCACGTAACGGCGTTGGTCTTCGCGTCATCCGATGGTCACTTTAATCCACGTCTACCTCGGGTTGAAGCGGCTGCCTCAAAAAAACGTGAGAAATACAACAGTTTCGTTTCGTTTGGTGCTACTGTTCCACCATTCTGTTCTCCTTCTCAACGGTCCCCAATTGGAATACCGCGGTGCGGCGATTTCAGCTTTCTCCTGTACACTTCGCAGGCGCTCGTCGTAAGCAGCAATACATCACATGAAATTGTCTTGAAATGTGCGGACGAGCGATGCGGTGTGCATGAGCTCTATTCTAGTTGAACAATTCCTCAAGCTGCGTTTTGGCGCGATCAGAGAAGCCTTTGTTCCTCCAGGGTCGCTCCCTGCCCACGGCGAGGCATGCGTTCGCAAACACGCGCTCGCCGGCTCAGTGACCTACATATATATTGAGCCGGACGATGGGCAGCGCCCACGTGCTACTCCGGGAAAGCATCTGCGTTAGCAACCCGTCGGCGTCGGTGGTTCAGGGGCTTTTCTTGAACTACCTTTTGAAAAACGTCGTCTTGCAAAAGCTCAGCATAACTACGTCAGCGTTCTTCATTGCAGAATGGGAACTCTTCAAAAGAGACGTTAAATTAACCGCGATTGAAAGAGCATGCGTAGTCCATCACAAACAAAAAGAGCGTGAGAAGGAATTGCACCTTAGGCTAAAATACATGCTCAGCGCAGAAAGCTCTTCGCCTGGCTTATTTTCGAAAGAAATCAAAGAAGTTAAGTCTGAACTTGAAGTCATGGATGAAGAAAAGTACAGGGGTGCGGTGTTAAGGGCAAGGGCGGAGAGTTTATGGATGGGGGAGACGCCTACCAAGCGAGCAATAAGTGACGAGAAGAAACACGCGGTTTCCAAAGAAATAACAGAAATAACTTATCAAGGGGAAGTCACTAGGGATGTTGGAATGATTGAGCACGCTTTTGAGTCTTATTATGAAAGTTTGATGGGGAAAAAGACATGCGATATCGAAAGGTATAGAACTGACTTCTTGCCATTAATGCCAACATTATCAGACGAGGTCTGTGAAGCGCTCGACAGACCAATAAGCCTTTCAGAAGTTGAGAATGCGATTGACGAACTTAGTCCCGGCAAATCACCGGGGCCTGATGGTCTGGGAGGGACTTTCTATAAGAGCTTTAAGAGTGAAATAGCTGTAGCATTACATCGCGTGATAAGGGAGATGTACGAGAATAAGGAAGCACCTCCTTCTTTTCGGACATCGCACGTTATTTTAATTCCTAAAGCAAAAGATCCTGCACGACTTATGGCGGTTGAAGCCTACAGACCAATAAGCTTGACGAATACGGACTATAAGGTTTACACTAAAGTACTGGTGCGACGATTGCAGACCGTTATAAAAGAACTTGTGGGCCCCCATCAGACATGCGGTATCAAAGGCAGATCGATCTTTTCGAATATACATACTGCAAGGACCATACTGGAATGCTGCGATAAAAGGGAGGACAGAGTCGCTATGATACAAATTGACCTTGAAAAGGCTTTTGACAGAGTCGTCCATGATGTCATATTTTTGCTCTTAGAACATGTTAAAGCCGGTGCAGTGATAACAGATGGAGTAAGAATGGTGTACAAAGATTGCACTGCAAAGTTAGTAATTAATAGGAAATTAGGCGCCAGTATAAAAGTGGAGTCATCAGTAAAACCAGGAAGCTGTTTGTCTCCTCTTTTATTTGCCTTGTATTTGGAGCCTTTCTGTTTGAAAATAATTAAGAGCCAATCTATTCGTGGGTTTATCTACGCAGGAATTGAGACTAGAGTTCTGGCTTATGCAGATGACGTGGCAATTTTTTGCCGTGATACAGAAAGCGTGAATAACACTATGAAAGAGGTTGTTTCTTTTTGCGCCGCAACTGGAAGTGTTTTCAGCTGGACTAAGTGCCTAGGTTTATGGCACGGCAGCTGGACACAGGTACCCGAGTATTTTTGCAATATGAACTGGAGCGTTACCCCTGGAAAATATCTTGGGGTGCCATTACAACATTATCGTGACAGTGCTGCGTATTGGATCGAAGAAGTAAAAAGAGTTAAAGATCAGACAGAAAAGTGGGGCGGGCATAATTTTTCGATGTTTTCAAAAGCTAGTGTTTGCAATTTGTTTTTAGTTACAAAGGTGTATTATGTACTACAAGTGTTATGCATGGCAAGGATTTCGGTGCAGAAACTTCACAGAGTGTTTGCGGTATATATATGGGGATCCACTTGGGAGAGAACTAGCCGGTGTAACTTGTTTCATTCGGTGAAGAATGGAGGACTAGGATTAACACATTTGTTTTTGAAACAGATTGTTAGTAGGTTCTTTTTCTTAAGGGACCAAAGTGATATATTTCTGCGTACTGTTATTCAAGTGAGATTGAGTTCTTCTTTGCCTGAGTGGGTTGTCTCATCAACAAATGAACGCACTCGAACACCAATAGGCTTTCTGAGGGAAGTTGTTATGTCCTTTTCTTTATTGAAAGCGCATTTTTCGAATGAATTTCTGACTTCAGTGACGCGTAAGAAACTTTATAGTGATCTGGTTGATGTTTTCTTGCCGCATCCTGTTTACCGTATGATGTATAACTTAGGACCTGAACGCAATGTGCTGAAACGCGTTAGAAAAATGCCGGTTAGATCTTCAGCGAAAACCTTTTTTCAATTGCATTCGGGCACTCTCCTTGTGAAGCCATGGCTGCAAAGCAAGGGCTTCTTTGTTCCATGGTCTGTTAACTGCATCATATGTAAGAAACCTGAAACTATTGACCACATCTTCTTGGATTGCCATGACTCAGTTTTCTTGTGGGATGTTCTCAAACGGACTCTGAAGAAAGACCTGCCGTTAAGTCCTTTCGGTATTCGGTTCTTACCGTGTGCAGACACAGGGGGAGTGCCGGCTGACTTGATGATGCTTTTGTGTATGAGCAGCGTGTGGAAAACGCGTATGGATGTCAGGAATGCCCGCGTGGATGAAAGGTCTGCGAGGGAACACCTAAATGAAAGTCTTACATACACGCGTGATGCCCTCAAGCACATGATTGAACCCCCAGAGTGGTTTCAGGAGCTTGACACTTTGGTGTCTGTGATATCCTCTTTGAGTGCCTTTTAAAAAGGTAGTCTCTCGAAGTGATGTAATATTATTTTTCTGCACCAAGTGACCTACTTTGTGCGCGTTTGATTGGTGTTGAAATCAAGGTAATAAAGAAAAAAAAAAGCGTTGGTGGTTCAGTGGTAGAATACTCGCCTGCCACGCGGGTGGCCCGGGTTCGATTCCCGGCCGACGCAACGTATTTTTTTTTTTGTTAAAGAAAAATTAAAACAATGAAGAAAATAAAAAGCTTCACTGTTGTGTATTTGACGATTCGGACGATGGTCAGCGCGCGCTGACCATCGTCCGGCTCAATGCATATAAAGGCACGCGTCGGCGAGCTTCGGCGTGCGCCAATGTGTCGAAAGCGTCGGTAGGGAACAGGGCGAAGCGTGACGACGCGCACAGATTTTGTCGACTGCCAATGCTAGAAGTACGCCGACGCATGGCGACGCTGCGCCGGCATGCACCAATCAGAAACTGCGATGCGTCGCCGGCGTCAACCAATCGGAGGCTGCAAGGCCTCCGGCTGCTATGCCTATGATGGCCGCCCATGCGAAGTCGCCGACACCAACGATCGTCCGAGTTCTTTGGACGCACGACGCGCGTGACACTGTTCCTGAAAGACAGTGTTGTGGTAGTAGGCCGACAACGACACGACCGAGGACCGTGGATTGCGGCAGCGCGACGCGGATCCGAACCGACTTCGAACGCCGCCGAGAAGTCCAACCTGCCCACTGAGTTCCACCGGTCTCAATGCGATCGTCTTCTAAAACATCCAACCGAATCCCGATTGCCGCAACGTCTGTGCTTGGTGTATGTGTATTTTGTCACGCTCGAAACGAATATAACCATGCTTCCAAACTCCGCAGTCTGGATAATAAGCACTCGCTTATCGCCAATGTTAACTGACGAGTGAACGAGCACAGCTGAAAAACTCTGTCGAAGGAAATGAATTTTCAGTTCCGTTTGGCGCAGCAGTGATTTGCCGGGCGTGAGGCCGGCAAATCAGTAACGGCCGGGCGTGAGGCTTCACGCCCGGCCGTTAGGCCTCACGCTGTAGGCCTACCATCCGGCCGCCCCGTCGAAGCTACCACAAACTGGCGAGGAGGTAAGCCGTTTGTTCTACTTGCTACTTGCCTTCGCCGTTCTACTGCTGCTCCTATACGGCTTCCGGCATGCAAGACGCTGCAATTACGCCTACTTCTGCTCCACCAACCTCAACTCCCCCGCGTTTGTTCTTGGTGCCCAGCATGGCGTCCGCATCCCCCATGCTGCCTTTCCTTGGATTACGCGGTACTCCTTCGGTACCGTGGGTGACTTGGAAACGTTCCTTTGCACATTTCTACAGGTGACCGGAAGTGAGGCACTACAAGACGAGCGGAAGAAAGCTATTTTACTGAGTAACTTAGGCTTTGAGGGGCAGCGTCCCTACTATGACCTGGCGTCGCAAACGGACCTGAGAACTGCAACATTCGAAGACATTATTCGCATCTTTGACCGACATTATCAATAAGGCACAAATCCCCTCGTACATCGTATTATCTTCAGGGACAGGAAACAACGACCCGGGCAAACCTCCCAGGACTTCGTCACCGCATTACAAAGGCTAGCGCCTGCTTGTGCGTTCGGCGCTTGGCGCGTCGAGTCCCTTCGTGACCAACTCTTGCACGGCTTCGCATCAGCAAGAATATGAGAGAAGTTACTCTACAAAGGACCGTCCCTCACGCTCACAAGGCCGAGGAAATCGGACGAAGCGTGGAGCAAGTTCACAAGGAGCTTGAAGTTTTCAACGGCGCGCACGTCCATCGCGTCTCGACGCAACACCAAGATGGCGCCGACAACCATCACTTTCCTCGCCCGGGTACGCAAGATGATGGTCCCAGCTAGCCTTCTCCCTCGACCCAGTGGGTTCAAGATGGCACTCGAAGGCATGGCGGAAGGTCGCGACCTGGGGAGGCCGGCAAACATGGCGCCCGGTCCGAACTCCGCGAAACCACATCAGACATCGCAGTTTATTGCTACCGATATGTGCTTCACCTCACCCCATCGCATCCGATTCAGGCTGTCTGGCCAAGCGGGTTACCTGCTGTGCGTGCGGAAAAATGGGACATTGCGCTACAGTTTGCCGTTCGAGGAACCAAACGCATTGACAGCCCCCTACTCGAGCTCACTTTGTTTCATCTACCACTGAGACAGAATCAGCCAGTTCAGTCTCGTATGTGCTTACAATTCAAGCACCGAATTCCCGTTCGGCAATAATTTACGCTGTAGTCCTGTAGTCAAACGCCCGCAGGGGTGTTTGCAGCAGCAGGCATTTGGTGTGTTGCGACATCACGTACTCGAGCTCGTGAGGGTTGGACCCTCCCGCGTCGAACCGTGCGCGGCTTAGCCGTGTCCGGGGAAAATGGAATCCTGGGGATTGAGCCGATACTGAGTGTTTGGACCTTTAAGGCCCCTCGGCGAAGGCAACACACCCCTTTGGCCTCGGCTTCACGTAGACGGCACCTCCGGACTGACCCATCCAGGGGAAACCAGTAGTTGCCTTTTCCTATCCTCCTCTGCAATCCTCGTTTTTCTCTCTCACTTTTAACCTTTCCTGTCTTCTCCTCTCTTCTACATCGCTTCCCATTTTCTAGGCGTTGGTTAACCCTGTGTGAGTAGCCTACCTCGGTAATGTCATATTCGGTTAGAGCGGTAACGTACAGCTGGCGCTTGCAAGACCTATTTCATGGCTCTGCAGCTTCCCCTTGTAGTATTCCATGGTGGGTGGCTGGCGTTGCTGCCGAAATCTCAACATATCCTTATGGCTAGTTCCTTCCCCCAACTCCCTGATCGCCTACAGTGGTCACTCCACTTGCAGAGAACATACGTCCGCCTCACATATTTTCTCAGAATACACCCTAATCATGAACATCTATGTTTTATTACCGTTGCCTTTATGACGTGTGCTACACTTTTCCGCAACCGTCCCACTGTAAGACAGCCTTTTTTGCTGCGTGTGAGGGAGCTTAGTGATGAAATGCATGTCCCACTCCTCGACCATCGCTTAATGCATCCAACCAAGCTGTTACCTCCTTGGGAGGGGCAGCTGGTAGGAGGTGACATGTCATTTCTAGTAGTTACAAAGCACGCACCAGAGGTCGAATTCCGAATGCGTTTCCTAGCACTTCAGTACAAACACTCGTGCAGAGTTCTTCACAGACGCTTCCAAGTCACATGTCGGGGTGTCCTATGCAGCCATCGCTCCATCCTTCTCGGAATCCGATGTGCTGCATACGGAAACAAGTATATTTACGGCCGAGGCCTACGCACTATTGTCGGCTGTGAAGCATGTAAGGAAATTAAAGGTCCAAAAAGCAATTATATATACAGACTCACTAAGCGTCGTGAAGGCTTTGATGTCACTCTGTAAGAACAAAAATCCAGTGCTTACTGAACTTTATTCCTACCTATGTAAAGCGTATCTATTTAATCAGCATATCATTATATGTTGGGTAACTGGCCATAGGGCCATCGAGAGTAACGTTCTGGCGGACGAGATGGACAAGTCAATCGCATCCCAAGCTGTTAATCATATCGCTGCTGCCCCTGTTACATATCTGAGGCCTCTCATACGAAAGAAACTGCGAAACCACTGGCAACGCATGTGGGACGCAGAAACAAATAATAACCTGCACGTGATAAAGCCACAGTTAGGTTTCTGGCCTTCCACAACAAAGTCACGCCGAACAGATGTCCTATTCTGTCGTCTCAGCATAGGACACACATTTGGTACTCACAATTTTCTACTTACTGGAAATGAACCTCCAACCTGGGATAGATGTGATGAGAGGCTAATCGTCCTTCACGTCCTTTTGGATTGTCGGGAGGCCGAAGCTGAAAGAAAGAAACATTTTCCTTTTTCATACCGCTGTTGTATCCCTTATCACCCGGCTGTTTCTTGGTCAAGAACCACTCTTTAACATTAAAAGAGTCCTCGGTTTCTTGAATGATGTTATGTTACATGTTATAAGTCCATTAAATTCGTAGTGCATCCTCTTTCCAGAGGATGCTGCTGTGATAGTTGTTTTGTTTAGCACATGCCTCTAGGCCCTCGTGTTTCAAAGGCGCTAAAGAGACAGTGGTACTGTAGCCAAATTTAGCATCTGACATATTTCGTATATATCATCTATTCGCAATGCATATTAATGCTCGTAATACACGTCACTTGTCACTGCGATAATCTTATTACACATAGATTTTACGCACTTTAGAGCGACTATTTCTAGGCCCTTTTACAGCCACGTCACACCAATTTCATAGAACACATAACTACACTGCGAACTCATTCCCACGGGCATGGCGCTCTTTGGCCATACCTGGACCTTGCGCCAATAAACACCACACATTCATTCATTTATACTCCACTCAAACTGTTCGTGGATACAGGAGCTACAGTGTCGCTGATAAACCACCCCATGTACGAAGAAAATTCCAAGGGTTTTCCCTTGTCTCCTTCGAGCCGATTCAAGGATTATTCGCAGCAAGAATTATTGCATTCCGGACATCTCGCCGTGCTCGTCCAGTACCGCAACAAGGCTGCAGTAGCGACATTTCACGTCACGAACTAAGGCACTTCTCTTCTGGGCCTAGACGCCCTTCAAGGTTTGGGTATTGACATTCAAGGTTCTTCGCCCACATGTCAACAAGTATCAGGAGTTCCAGCCGACCCAAACGTTCAGCTTTCGTCTCTACCGCACAACGCTCCAGCAGAGTTCGCCCATCTGTTCTCAGGGCAATTGGGACTTCTAAAGGGCTTCATCCACGACGTTTGTCTTCACGCTTCAGCGCAAGCAGTCTCAGCGAAACTGCGTCCTCTACCTCTGGTCCTCCGTGAGCGTGTCTCCAGCGAACTGCAACGGTTGGAATCAATTGATACCATCGAACGAGTCTCGGCGTTCGAGTGAATGTCTCCGCTCGTCGTGGTTCGGAAGAAAGACAATTACATTCGACTTTGCGTAAATCTCAGGAAATCCAACAAGGCTATCGTGATCAACGCCTTTCCACTGCCGAGGGCTGACGAACTTTTGCATCGACTCACTGATGCTACTGTCTTCAGTACGTTGGACTTACAGTCCGCTTATCATCGGGTTTTATTGCCTGAGAAAAACCGTGAGATACTAAATTCACCCCTCATGGCGGTCTCTTTCGCTTTAAGTGTGTGTGTTTCAAATTGGCATCTGCTCCTTCCGCTTTTTAGCAGATAATGTCATCTGTTCTAAAAGATTGTCCAGGCACATTGTGCTACCTTGATGATGCTCTTGTGTGGAGTCACACTCAACGTGACCATGATAGAAACTGGCAAACTGTCCAGAATAAGTAATGCAGGCATGCCGCTTAACGACAAGTGCGTATTCAGTGCCGCAGAATTAACTGTCCTATGGCATAAAATTTCCGCAAATGGCGTTTCGCTGATGCATAGCAAAATCTAGGCAATTGTGGAGGCACCATAGCTTAATGACAAAAAGGGTCTACATTCATTTCTGGGCCTCACGGGACATTATGCAAAATTTATACCGCAGTATGCCGTCCTAGTGGAATCGCTAAGGAAACTTCTAAGGCAAGGATAAGCCTTTGTCTGGGATCGGGATACTGAACACAGCTTTCATGCGATTAATGACTTACTGGCATCACGTCCGGTGGAACGCATGTTTCAACCGCATCTTCCTGTTGTTGTAACGGTTGATGTTTCTGACGCTTGCTTAGGAGCTGCCCTTCAGCAAAAATGCGAGAATGAGCCCTTTGTAGCAGTTGCTACGAATGGGTGGATGTTTGGTTTTTCCCTTTATTAATGAGCCTTTTACAGTGGCTTTTGCATCTCGAACGTTATCTTCCGCAGATCGACGGTACTTTGTGGGCGAATGAGAAGCATTGGCATGCCTTTTTGCGTGTGAACATTGGCATGTTTACTCGTGGGGTAGACAATACGCACTACGAACTGATCACCAAGCTCTTGTTGCATTACTGTCTTCAAAAAGTTCTGGATAGCGTCCATTAAGGATTTCAAGGTGGAGTGCAAGAGTACTGTACTGGAGTTTTGCTCTTGAGTACCGCAAAGGTGACCAAAATGTAATCGTGGATGCATTGCCACGCCTAGCCGTTGCTTCCGAATCTGAACCAGCATTAGATGAGGAAATAGTGTCGTTGGTTTCAGCATGTATTACAAAGGAAGAGTTCCAAGCTGCGACGCAGGCAGATCCAGTTTGCCAAGCGTTAAAGGAAATATGGTCAGAGGGTAGAGAAATGCTACGGATCTTCCGCCAGAATTACAGGCATATCCTCCCGTAAAATCTGAGTTATCCTACGTCGATAATGTACTCCTCCGAGATGAACGTATCGTACCTCCGGCTTCTTTGCGTCAGAATCTCCTGTCTATTGCTGATGGTCATTTAGGCATCGCTAAAACAAAGCTCACACTGAGAGGCATCTACTGGTGGACTCACATGGATAGACAAGTTGAGGAACTTGTTGAAAACCGCTTTCTGTGTCAAAAAGCAGATAAATCTGCCAAACCTTTTGCTCCATTACAACCAGTCGAATAGCCGTTAAGACCGCGGGAAAAAGTAGCCATAGACATAATAGGTCATCTTGATCGTGCTTCACAGTATGCACGTTTTGCTTTAGTCATTCTTGACTATCGTTCCATGTCGCCCGAAGTTGCTTTTATGCCTTCAGTCACATACGAAGCCATCATACGCAGTCTTATTTCCATATTCAATAGACAAGGATTTTATGATGCTATAGTGTCCGACAATGGACCTACGTTTGCTTCTGCAGAATTTCAGAACTTCCGGAAGGAGAGAGGCATTGAGCATTTCTTGTCTTCTCTTTTTACCCACACAGGCCAATCAATGGTCCGGTAGAAAGGTTTAACCGTGTCCTCAAAGAATCCCTACAGATTGCTATTTTGGAACAGGGAGACCTCAGGTTTGCAGTCATAGAATACTTAGCAATTTAAGGTTTACTCCACATATGACTAGTGGTGTGTCTCCTGCGATGCTGGTCCATAGTCGTTAACTGAAAACTAGTGACATCGCAAACATGCCTCCAATTCATCCTGAATTCGCTTCTCCGAAGTTGCGCCAGGAAGTGCAGAGTCGAGTACGTCAAAAACAGGAAAATACCAAAGAGTATGTAGATTCTCGTCGCGCATCAAAACTCCCTCAGTTTCAACCAGGAGATCTTGTCCGAGCACGTACCTCACGGAAATCTGGTCCTAGATATTCCGGTCCGTTCAAGATTTATCTGAAAATAGGTCGAAGTACTTCCTAGCTTGAAAATGGCAAGCGTTGGAATGCTTCTAAAATTGGTGAAATCCCCGGTACGACAGGATGAAACGACAGATGAAAGGAGTCATTTCAATGGCACCTCATCCTTTGATGATTGTTTTCCCCTTTTCCTTCCAGTTCCAACTGGTACCGGTTTTCCTGCTGCATCCACTTCATTACAACCTTCTGTTTCACCCCTGCGACCGGGTTCACCCCATGCGGAAGGAGCTCCTGAGCTTACGTACTACACTCCATCCCAAGACACGGCTCCTGAAGGCACTCACGACACCGACACATATTCCAGTTCCTGTACTAGCAATAATTTCTCTGGTCCTACTCTACAACCAGAATCAGTTCTCCGCAGGTCTACACGTCACAGACAAACCCTGGCATGGTGTAAGGATTACGTTCCAGGTAACTTTACTGCCTTGGGTTTCTACAGAGGTTTCAACCCTCCCATCCGAATTCGGCTCTTACGCCAGAAACATCCTTCCTTTCAAGTTTGTTAGGTAAATATTACACATGTAGAATCCTTCAAAAGGGGGGATTTCTGGCAACAAAGAGGTGCAATGCAGACATCTCCAAGTTACTCTGTGTCTACTGCTGTACTGCATGTTACTTGCAGATTAAATAATGGATCCTAATGGTAGGAACATCATTCAAGTCCTCTAGTATCCTAGCAGAGGGTATACCTTATAAATACATTTCTTGTACCTTACACTTCTTGTAGAGTAAACGTGCAGTACGCACATCTTCACTACGGTAATGACCGCCATATGAATTCGTCTTTTTATGCAAAAGTCTTTTCATGTTACTTAGGTCCTATAGTATCCTCACAATGGGGAGGGGAGGATTCCCTGCATTCGTACAGTGTAAACGTGCATTATATACATTCTTCAATCCATGACGGTCACAGAGCTGTCTCGACTGAGGCTCAAAGCGAATGAGCCACCCATCCGTGTTGTCCAAGGGGGCACATGAACGTTTGCATTGTCGGTCTCTTGTACTCAGCGAATTCTTATTATCATGTATGACGCGTATGTGCAAGTACGCAAATTTTAGTTGTCCTGCCAACACGGGTACTTACCAAGTGTCAATGCTATTGTGTTCATGAACGTGTGTTCATTTTCAGTGTCTTTATATTGTATGCTTCTTTCTTTAAAAAAATTGGGAACCAATAGATGTCTACTTAGAAAAAAGTCTGTAATAGGTATACTGACCTGAATTTGCTACTGTAAAAAGATGTCGTCCACCAAGCACTTGTGTTATGGTGCTTACATGTGATATATATGCACAACTCATTTGATGTTAAACACATGGCAGGTAGTGAGTCACATTTCCACTGCATTTATTTTACATTGGCCAACGCCAACTAACATGCGCAAATTATACATGTCCATAAGTCATACTATTTAAAAAACCTTATTCATTATATAACTACTTAGACTTCTGTGTTCTTCTGTAAATCATAGCTCTTGCTTTTCTCGAGCTAGGAGAGCGAGTGGCGCATTTTCTTTCAAGGGAGAGGTGACGTGACATCCTGTTTCGGTGTCCAGTTTCGGTTTCGAATGGTTAGGACCGCTAGCGCCGCTCTGCGCCTAACGCTGTAAGTGTATCCTGCTACACTCTCTTTCGCCTCAACGTAATAAACGCATTCTTCGTCTTGTCCCCAATTTCAGCAGTCTGGCTCGTCTTGTGCGGCGCATCGCGCCCAGCCGTTAGGCCTCACGCCGTGGGTCTCCCGTCCGGCCGCCCCGTCGAAGCTATACCACAGCACGGGGTTATTTTTCTCTCGCGATCCGGCATGTGCTGTAGCACATGAGAGCTTTACTAAACCACACATCAAGATGCAAAAGTTCTTCTAGAATTACGCGCTTCAGAAACACGATTTTTTGGGCGGGACTATATTAGTCGCGGAGGCAATCGGCTGTCGCGCTTCGGTCATCTGGGCGGGGCCTCCCCTTTTTTCTAAAGTTGTACCCGGCTATAGATAGGATAGATACACTGTAAACGAAAATAAACCCACCTGGGAGTTTTTAACAGGTGATGTGCCCTAAAACCTCCGCTCCTCAAATATTTACTCCGATGTATGGGAGCAAAACAGCGCCATTCCCTCGTTTCACTCCGCTGGCTAGCTGCGGGAGTATTAGGGCGACATGACGCGATTTTACTCCGCTGAAAAATCTTGTTCTCCCGTGAAACTCCGACAGGGAGTTTTAAAAAACTCCCCTCCGCCGAACCAGATTGGTCACGTGGCGCTTCCCATGAGGCTGTGCGCCTCGGCAGCGACTGGGCGCGTTCGGCGGAGTCGGCAGTGCTCATGGCTGACGGTTTGTTTACATCTGTGAAGTGTCGTTCCGCGACAGCGTTTCGTCAATTTGTTTCCCGTATTTCCTTCCAGAAGGTGTTATAGGCAGCCTGAAGCTCACTGTATCTCAGCTTCAAGTACGTTAGCTCTGATCACTTTGCTGACAACGACGAATGCAAGAGCAACGTTTTCAAGTGCGGAAAAAGGCTTAGGTATACCTCGAAGCTGCTCACTGGCTCATGATGTCGGTTCAGGTTCTGACTGTGTTTTCGTGCTCCGTGACCCTGGCTTGTGTTCTTCAGTACGTGAAATGCGACTTCTATGTCCTTTTGGGTACATGCTGACAACGTCCAGTGTGGTGTTTGAAAGGACCGCGTACCAATGGCAACAGCAGCCACTGTTCGAGTGACGACATCCATGCTAGTCGCGTATGAATGGCGTACCCCAAGTTCGTTGCGGTGCTGTGTTGCCAGTGAGAAAGATCGGAGTGCAAGCAACTGTTTTTATGTATCTGTGAACGGATATCCTCGCCCGAAGAAAAACGGTAGGACTAAGTATGCGTACTGAAAATGAAGCTTCTTATTGAGCGATGTGAATCGAATTGTTATCGCGCATATAGGTTTTGGTCACGTCGTTGCTTCCGATATTGCATTAACATTACGCTCTATCCGAGACACTGATTTAGACGCATGCCTGCTGGCTCCGAGTTTAAGGATTCCCTCGACAGACCAGTGATGTAGCTCCTTTTCACAACCGAGAGAGATTGCTTGGACGCAAAGAAAGTAGTGCGGTGTATAAAATGTATGACTGCGCATTTTTAGGTGTTACGTCGGCTGCTGCGGGTCATGCTCACACGTAATAATTTCTTGCTACGCTACCAATATATCGCAAAATGTTAATTTTGCTATGTAGCACACGCACTTACATTTTTCTTGCTTTCTGTAACTAACGCACTACTTTTCGGCCGCGTACGCCGGCAGTGTGCGAAGTCGCTTCAGCACTCACAGAATCGCATGATAATTTTGAAAAATTACGTCATTAACTTTCTTTCTCTCACTATTCTGAATTAACAGTTTTGTGTTGATTAAGGTATACTGTTAATTTAAGAGAGGCAGATCTCGCATGAACGAGCATGTGAGTCGTAATTCTGAAAGCAGCACAGCTGCCCCCTAGGCGGTTTCGAGGCACACAGTATCGTGGCTATATAAACTGGCACCGTTGCTTCTAGAGTATCGCGTGTACGTGGGATGTGTTCCAAATTTCTGCATTGAGTGTTTCTGAAATGTTTATGTATGTCATGATATATGTGCTTTCATTGACTTGCTTCGCCGAATTTCACGCGGTCTCGTGTGCATATTTCGAAATTTGACCAGCAGCCTCTGCATGTAAACATGTTCGCGCTAACTCACGCGATGCCTTTTTTTATACTCCCGTTGCACCTCGAAAAAACTCCGTCAATTGCAAAGCAAAAAATAAAGAAAAGACAAAAAACTCCCATAATTCCACGCAGGAATTCCGCTCGCACGGAGTAAAAATTCTACTCCGATCATACGGAGCATAATAAACTCCGAACCGGGGGGTCGCTAGAGGACAAGCAGTATACTCCCACCTCGGAGTTATTTCCGTTTACAGTGTATCTGTGCACATGAGCCGCGTTGTTCCACCGTGAGACTAGTCAATATGAGCGGCCGAGCCACTTAATCAACGGCAACATGTGATCGAGACATATATTACGGGCTGTTATTTGTGATTCTCGCTTTTCCTTAACTTCCTCATTCTTGCAGTTTTCGCGTGAGCCATAAAGTAATATTAGAGAAAACTGTGCTCGGCATAAGCGCTCAATTACAGGCCATGTAGTTCTCTCCAAAAAAACGCGGGTGTCATCGCTGACATCATTGGTAAATAAGCGAGGCGATTGTTTATTCTGCTGTACCGAATGTACTGTCTTTCGTTTCCGGTTTGACGCAGAGGTAAACAGTGCTTCTCTGGAATGAAGAAATATGCCAGCATGACAACACGCGCAGACCTACCCATCTACTAGCGGAGGTGACCGGCAGCCTTCGGGAATGGTGACGTGCAAAATGTTGGCACAGCGCTGTACATGTCGCCCGCGGCTTGCCGCTTATTGCGTCTGCGCCGTGTGAAGTGAAGAGTTGTTGATATCAAATCGCTATAGGGGCACAACTGAACTATAAAAGCAGTTTTCTTCGACGTAACGTCTTATTATAACGTTAAGATCCATCGGTATCGGGTGCACGAACTCGACGGGGCCAGGCCTATAACCCAACCTTATGGGTAAACTGGATCAACATTGACTCAAACTTCATGTCCAGGGCGTTTTAGGACTGACGTTTGTGCATTTCAAGTTCGAAGGCATGCTTCGACTCATGTTGAGCGCGATAAATTATATATGCAAGCGAAGGCGCTTCGCCTATCGCGTTGTCGGTTTAACGGCCTCTCGCGTGGGATTCCGTCGAACGATCACGGTCGGCACGCTGATTTTGTCGGTGCCGTCGACAAGAAAACCCTTTGTCCTACAATTCGCGCCCGTCGCTTGCGTAATGTCGGCATGTAATGATAAAATGGTCTCAGCGACACACTGTGCTGAGTAGTCGGCCAAATCGTTGGCGTCAGCGTCTTGTCGATCTCGTATCGACCCAACGTTACCGCGCCTTAAACGTGTACGTGAAGTCAGGCACGCGCTGCCACCACCGGCAAGTCAGGGCCGACGCTGCAAGTAGACTTCGTCAACAACGTGACGTTCTTCATGGCGCCCAAGTGTAACGCAGGTGTTTATCGACAAATTTGCTAGCCATAAATCAAAGGTGGCAACTACGTGGTTGACGGCGCAGTCCGGACGAAACACTGGCCGCTTTCCGTTTCAAAGTGGAGTTGCAGTTTGGGCTTCGCGCGTTTTTGGCAACGCACCGACGTAGATCTATATGCCAGTAGAGTTCCAACCTGGTACACGGCACTAGTGTTTGCTGCAGTGCGCGCTTCCTTTTCTTTTTCGGGGACCTTGCCCCGATATCAGGGGAGGTATTCTGTCAGAGTCCACCTAGTGGACATGCCCATTCCGTGTGCTGTTCAAGTTCTATTTAACTGGGCTGGGCTGCGCGACCGCAGCAGCGAGGCGCCACAGTCAATGAGAACTTCAGCAGCAGACGAAATGGACACGTCCACTAGGTGGACTCTGACAGAATACCTCCACAGGCCTCGCGGCCGCGCACGTGCCCCTTCCAGAACGTTTCGCGACTAATCCGCTAGGGCAACGGCGGTTGCGCAGTAGCGCCGTGAAAGAAAGGCGCTAGTATCTCTATAGTGTACTAGATTACTATAGTCGCGCGGCGCGCGTTCGTCGCGCAGCTTGCAACTTCGTCGGGCCGCTTTGCTTGAGTGCACGTGACGCGGGCTCGATTGCGCGCAGCAGCGAATAAATTTCACTATGGTATGGCATGGTATGGAGAACTTTATTGGGTCCTGAAGGTCAACCATACGTTGACGCAGGTCGCTCCCACGTTGGGACTGTCAGGCCGAGCCCTTCAGCCACATCGCGGGCCTTCTGGACTGCCCGTAATCGGTCAGAGAGTGATTCGCTGCGTACAATTTGCCGCCACCATTCTTGTTCCTTCTCACAGTCTGTGAAAACCGCGGGGCACTGCCAAAGCACGTGGTCAAGAGTAATGATGCCATTGCACTTATTACAGTTGGTTTGAGTTTCCCTCTCCGGATAGATCCTGTTAATAAAATCTGGACTTGGGTATGTTCTTGTCTGTAGCAAACGTAATGTGACCGCTTGGGCTCTGCAAAGCTTACCGTGTGGCAATGGGTATTCCCTTCTGCTTAAATAATGATGCTTCGTGATTTCGTTATGTGTTAATAATCGATCCCTGTGTTCCCCGGGTGAAGTGTAAGTTGCTCGGTCTTGAAGAGCACGGCTAGAAAGTCCTCGTGCTGCTTCATTTGCCACCTCATTCAATGGACTTTTTTTAAAGAGTGTGGCACATACGCATTCTGGGGGTTGACCAAGAACGTGCACATATGCAGCTGCACATATGTACCCAATGAGCCACGTTAATTTGTCTATCCGGCCACTGGCCCAGTATCGCATAATCAGTGGTGCGTACGGGGTGGCCCAAGTGGGCGCGAAAAAATGTTACATACGGACGTCACACCGATTAAGATCGGACAATAATTGCGTGGGTGACATCGCTGGTACCGTTTTGCCAGAGACTCCGGCGCGTACCACTAATCGCACTAATCGTATAACGCTAATGTGTGGAGTCTGGCGTTTCTGTGCATGAAGTGGCCTGCCTGCCCGGCTCTCCCAGTGAGCGCTGCAGGTGCCACTCACCCAAAAATTTCGTAAGAGCGGCAATTTCTTTACAATAATAACTGGAACAGCGCAACACAGCACGAGCGAGTGAAGAGCAGTGGACGGAGCCGCTGGACAGCGCTCTGTCCTGTGCTCTTTACTCGCTCGTGCTGTGTTGCGCTGTTCCAGTTATTCTTGTAAAGATGAACCAACAAGTCCCATTGAACACACGGCAAATTTTATATTGGGCAGCTCTACCAACTAACAAATACCATAACCATCACGGGCCCGATTAAAGCCGGAGTTCGTCTCGAGCCGGGGCCCGTGTCAGGAAAGTGTTTACCAGGCTCCAAGCCCCTGCGATACTGTGGTCTGTGCAATGTGACGTCGCGATTAAACACGAATTCGTGGCCCTGTACGCTGCGCTACAGTGCATGAATGTCAATTCCTTGGAAACAATGCTTATATTGATGTAATGTGTTCCGTCGATACGCGAAGCTCGCTCGAATAGTGCAATGCAAGGCGGGAGTCTCACTTCTTTCGAAAGCGTCGGTCGTTGGCGTACTTCCCAGTGCAACCGAGCTGTCTTGACCGTGTGAAATACGCTGACGCGCTCCGTTGCGCTTCGATCGGAGGTGCAGATAAGCTCGTTTACCGCGCGTCTTAATCACGAATGTCGTATGTGTGTAAATAGCTACGGCTATTAGCACGCGCTGACTTTTTCACACTCATCGCTCAGTGAAAGACGAAAAAAAAAATATTCGGTTCCCACGCACTGTGGGAATCGATGTAAGCGAAGTTTGCTCAGCTGTCTGCATTGACTGACGATAATTAGCGGGCATGATGACGGCGAATGTTTTATTTCTTCAATCTGAGTCCAGCACGGGAGTGGTGAGTTGATGACAAACTTTACCACGTTGCGTGCACCACTGCTGTTTGCTTGCGTAGTACACGGAACACACGGGTAGGAGCGGTTTGCTTGAGGCATTCTGGAAAAAAAATGTCCGAGATGTTGACAAAAATTTGGAGGATGCTTGAGCTTTGCCTTTAACAGTGGAACGGGATAGCATTCAAACATCCCTGACTGCCTCTCGCGCTTCTCAGCAACTGCAGGTTATGTAACCACAATGTTTACCGGTAAACGCTGGCGGCGAATGCTATGCACGAAGGCGAGCTTGTTGGTAGAAATGCGGTGGCCCCTAGCAGGACCGCGATGCAGCGGAGGCGAGCGTCATCCTTCGTTGTTTAGGTTAATCCAGGGGCAGGAAAGGGATTCGGCTCGTAGCCAGCTGGTCTGTATGCTCGTGGAACGGGTTGTGGCAGCAGAAAACACCAGTTGCGTTTAAATTTTCCTTTTCCTTGATTATTTTCTCGAGTGACGGCTCGCCGTTACTCTGGCAGACCCTCGGAACCATATACCCGCGATATGGTTTAGATAAGGTGGAAAATAATAGAATGCGAGACTGCGTCCATCATCAGACCACGCAATAACCGTTAAAGCCATAAGCAATATGACTGTCAGCCGTTACCTCACCTCGCTTTTCCCTAATTGTACAGCACTTCTCGTGCGAAATTGGCTACTGGAAACAAGAGTCGCAAGGAGTTGAGAAATTAAGCGATCTACTAAGGGAGAGAGCCAAGGCACCAGCCACACAGGAAAGAAAAGCGAAAATTAACAAATTTAACCGTTGTTTGTGAAAATATTTGTGGATCAACGTCTTTTTATTCAAAAAGGAAGTAGGGAAAGCGCCGAAATAAGATTTCTTGAAATAAAATTCAATAAATTTCATTATCGTCCGGCGTGGTGGCGTGCTGGACATCAAGTGGGAGAAAGTGCGAACGGCAGCATTTCTGAGAGCTCCCAGCCGCTTGATTGACCTTGCACTGCACCTCCAGGAGGAGCACACGTGCTGGGTGTATGCCCCACGTTCCAAGGAACATCTCTACGCTCCCGATCATTCAAAAGTGGTGAAGCGATGCCTAGCCCTGGGAGCTATCAGGAATGCTGTCGTTCGCTCTTTCCACAGCTTAATGTCCAGCAGCTTTGCTAACCAAGTCCATCGGCTTAAGGCAAGTGGCTATCCAGCACAACTGCTGCCATCCTTTTCGGAAGACTTCTTGCAAGAGGGTCGTTCCCACATGAAACAAGCGCGAAGTGGTAAAGGACTGTTGCGATCACGTGTGTACAGTCGCGCGCAATATGACCTGCAGCACCGGTGCCCGCGGTCGAAGGGGCTCCAAGAATGTACCGCTGCGCAGACACAGGGCAAGTTCCAGACCTAAACGCAGCTTCAATTAGTGGTATTTAGTGAGCCACCATTTCGCATGTCAGAGCCGCAGCGCCGCCCTGCGGCCTCTTCGACCACGACCAAAGGTGTTGCAAGCCATATTGCACGCGACTGTGCATTGAGCATCCCACCGCATCAAGAAAGCCGTGAGCCGGGCCGGTGTTAAGGGAGTGTTTACCGCTCCTAACAAGTGGGAAGGTTGTGCAAAAAAAAAAAAGAAAAGTCAGCGATAGCCGGCAAACGCCCGGACTGTGTTGTAAGCGATATACCGCCAAGCCCGCACATTTCAATACCAATGTAGCTTATGCCATTCCCACCTCTTGCGGCTGCACTTATATAGAGCAAAATGGATGCTGCCTTACCAGCCGTGGTTGCTTAGTGGTTATGGTGTTGGGCTGCTAAACACGAGTTCGCGGGATCGAATCCCGGCCATGGCGGCCGCATTTCGATGGGGGCGAAATGCGAAACAACCGTGTACTTAGATTTAGGTGCACTTTAAGGAACCCCAGGCGGTCGAAATTTCCGGAGTCTCCATGAACTACGGCGTGCCTCATAATCAGAATGTGGTTTTGGCACGTAAAACCCCATAATTTAAAAAAGGACGCTGCCTTAATGAACGTTCACTTGAGCACGCGCACTGGGCTAAGACTGGTAGTAATCTAGCTGTGGAAAATGTAGCCGATCGCCCCTCTTAAAAGACATACGTGTGCTGAGAAGGCACAGCGATCAGATGGCCAGGAAATTATTTGAGTCCTTTTCAATTTGTGAGTTAGGAGCCACTTGCGCAAGCGCCCCTTCCATAGCTCTTTGCTTTGCGATAGGGAATTTAAGTTCCTTATAAGTTAATCAGTTTCGATTGTATAGCCATATTGTGTATTTTATAGTTTTACGTTTGTGACTCATACGCAGCAAAAGTTAATTGACGATGACTCGCCTTCCCTTTCTTCCTCTCTCTCTCTCTCAGCCAGTTGCGAATAGTATATATTTGTGCCGGCTTCGATAAAAATTTCGGTAGTCAGTGCATAGTCCTGTGCTTTTCCTTGTCTATGTTTTTTTTTCTATAGGCGCTGTTTAACATGAGTTACCTTTATTTGAGTATACCGCCTAATTAAATAACTCGTCCTGTGCACAAGCTCACTAAAGAAAAAGAAAGGAACGTGAGTGTGAGAAAAAAAGAAAGAAAGAAATGATGCACAAGATGAGGGCGCGGGGAAGCCAAGACCAAATACAGTGGGCTGCTCAGTGCATGAGTTACGTGCTGGCACTAAAAGTGACACTCCATCCTACTGCAGTACAGCGGAAGCTGTGGGTTGGCTCGGCCAAGCAGAAAAAGGAGAAGAAAAGAACCGGAAAATGTGCTTGTCCACTGTGTCGCCGCTCACCACCTTTGTCCCCCAGGTATTACTAGCGCACAACAGGCGATTATAACTCGCTTCTTGGAACACGCAGTCATCACTCTCTCTCCCCCCCCCCCTATTGCTATGCTGGCACGTGCGTGTAACCTTGTCTGCACAGCATGAACCTGTGACAGCGACAAGTAGCTGCAACGACAGCATACAATGGAATGTATTGGGATAGCAACGTCTTCTTTTTTTGCCTTCGCTTTATCTCTTCCGCGTTTTCTGCGCGCGTGCGCGAAAACCGTTTTCTAACCAAAATGCTGTCAAAAACCAGAAAATTAAGCCCCTTTCAGCCGTTTCCCATCTACCCTTCCAGGGCTACTGAATGGCGACGATGCATACCTGTCGTGTGTCGTGCATTTGTTCCTTTATCCCTCGTGTTTGCACAAAGCTTGAACTGAGTGGCTGAGTAGCACGTGTGTATGGGGGGGGGGGGGACATTTTCTTGACACGCCCTTCTGGTCGTGCCTTCACCACTGGTGTCTGTGGACGAGCGTGGACAATCGTGTTCGCCCGGTAGACGACCCCTTCAAACAACGCTAAGCTCCTGGTGCTTACGAGTAGGGACGACGGCTAGATGGGGAGCGATTAAAGCCGCAAATACGCTTCCTCGGTGGACACGCTTTTCACCCACATAAGTTTGTCTTTGCTCCGCCAGGGGAAATACAAGCGCTGGCGTCGTCGACGGAGAAGCAGAAGTGAACGCGCACGACGATATCTTGGGCCATACCGGGAGTGACTGGTGCACTGTGACACATGTTGCGCGAACCACTGTGGGTCGTGTTCTCTGCAGGGAAGCGGGAAATAGTGTGCTTTCGGAGGGTAAAAAAAAACTTATCTCTCTTTTCGGTGGGCACTCATTTGTGACCAAGAGTCAGCGATGTTGTCAAAGAGACAGAACATCGGCGCCGTAATGTGTAGGACCAGCCACTCGCCTCTCGACCTATCCTGGAAAGTGAGATCCAGCAAAGTGAGAGCCCGCAAGGGATCATCACCATCGCCAGGTACCTCGGGATTCGATCCATGGACCTCCACGCGAGCGCCGCATCAAACGAGTAAGTGCTCCAGAGTCTCCGCCACACCACAGGCTGTGAGCATATCTCAAGAGCATGCCACTGAGATAGGTTTCACGTCGCGGTGCGTTGGCCGTTATCGGGAATACTGATAACCGGGAATCGGGAATACCGCTGTCTCGCCGTGCCATCGATGCGCTCGAGAGCAGCTTGTTCGCAGTACATAAGGCCACGTGGAATTTCGCTTTTATAGAGTGGTGAACTAACACCACGAATCAAAGTATTCGTACTTGAAAAGGAAATGTTCGGTATCTCGAGCATTCAAAACTTCATCGCATAATTTGCAACAGCCGACCTTTAAGGTTTGGTTACTGTTCTACGTCTGCTAAACAAAGTAACCGGCATTTTCAGAAGTGGAACACAAACAGAAGTTTTCGAAGCAATGCAGCAACACATGAGTAATACAAGCTTTTTTTTTTCTTTTTGTGCTCGACAACCTGTAATTTCCGCTTAATTGCATCTGTCAATGGTTTTCATAGTGGACTCATTAAGCGGTTTCATAATTCATGCTACAACCAATGTTTTTTTTTTTTCTTTCTTTCATGGTATCTATTATAGTAGCATTCAACCAGACGTTCACCAGTTCTGCATAGTCAGAGAATGGAGGGCACAATGAAAGTCACACACAGAAAAGGCAGCGTTCATACTGTGAGTAGAAACGTTCGTTGCACTTTAGAAGGGTGGCAAGGATAAGCACCTCACCAAAATAGGGTACCAGTCCGGCTGTACACCGAGTACATCATAAACATGTTTTAGGTGTAGGGCCATTTGGATAAAATGTACCCTTGTAGGTACCACCGTTTCGGCGTTGCGGTCCATCATTCGCGTTTTCCACAAACTGTGCATTCCCATGACAAAAAACATATCGAAATGTGCACTATTATCAGAGGTTGGCAGCAGGTATCGCACAGTATGAGCGTTAATCCCAAAGTCTTTCTTTAAAGTCCGTTGGAGTACATCCCAAGATAGGATGGCGTCAGTGCAGCTAATAAAACAATGTTCGATTGTCTCTGGCACGTCACAAAGGCGACAGTTAACAGAAGAGACAAAGATACCCTTTTTTTGTAGCCATGTTTTAATCTGTATGGTTTCACTATGAACTTTATAAAAGAATGTTTAGCAGCAAGGGGATAAATACATTTTGCGAACTCGTTTTAGTACATCGTGGCCTGGCCATTTAATGTAAATTGATCGTTATAGTGGAGGCGGAAATAGCATGGACAGTAGGTCTTTGTACAACGTTTTGCGCGACACAGAATACAAGTATTCAGTGGAAAACCGAACTGTCAGGAAACGAACTGCCAAGTAAACTTCTTGCATGAACCCCCACAAGCATTAGCGCGAAGAAAAATTTGAAGAGACAACTAAATCAGGTAACGCATTAACAAGTGTGACCTGCATGTATGACCGAAATATAGGATGCGAAGTATCGCGAAAAAAGAAGAAGCGAGACACTATTTGCCCCACATAAAGATGTACTAAGCCCAGCCCACCTTCACTAACAGGCCTAAAAATATTGTCTCGCCTCATGGGCTCAAAAGTTGAAGACCATACAAAGGTTGCAAAGATACGGTGAAAGCGTTAGATGTATAGCCTAGCACAATGAATAGCTTGCAATGCATAGAAAATGTTTGTTGCCAAGAACTTACTGCAGGCTTCGGCTTTCCCAAAAATAGAAAGTCGTTGTGGAACGAATGTCTGGGCGTAACTTTGCAGGGCCGAAACCCGTTCTTTCCAATAGTGTGCGCTTAATTTATATGCGTCTAGTGGCACGCCAAGATACTTTGGCGGGACATCAGTCCACTTTACGCCTGCAAACTGTTCTGGTGTATAGCACCATGAGCCAAACCATAAGCCTAAACTTTTTGAGCAGTTCATTCGCGCTCCTGATACGCTGTCAAATTCTTCTATTATCGATACTACCTTTTCAACACTGGGCTTATCCATGCAGAAGAAGGCTAGATCGTCTGCATAAGCTAATACTTTTACTTCATTACCCAGTATATTGAAGCCATGGATGTGACTCGACTGAATTACGCTTAAGCATAGCGGTTCCAGGTAAAGGGCGAATAGTAATGGGGACATTGGGCATCCTTGTTTTACTGATGAGCAAATAGAAATGGTTTCGGAGAGTTGGCCATTAATAACTAAACGAGTAATACAACATGTGTAGCAAAGCCTAACGCCTTTGTTGTCTCCACGCAACCGACCCTTCCACATGTGTCTACGGCACACAAGGCCTTCCGTAGCGTTTTTTATTTTTCGCATCATGTAATACCTTTTGAGCAACCTTCTATAGCTTGTTTTTTTAAAGCTGTCGTGCAGGGAATTAAAAAAAAACATTTTTTTTTCTGTGACCAAACTAGCATACGTGCCACCATTTGACCACAAATTCCGGTGACGAAAAGGAGCGGTTTTCCTTACGTAAGAAGGCCAATGTTCTCTATTGGCTAATTTAAGTGGCATGTGGGGCGGAAAATTACGTTTGCTGTGTACGTATCTGGCGGTTTTCTATGCGACATCGAAATTAAGGTATATTTCTTGAAGCTTTTCCTGGCGGTTTTTAATCAAGCTATGCTCCAGACGTGTTGCTAACGTCGGAAACGTTACACATTTTGGCAATGTTTCCATGTTTACAGTCCTTATAGCTACTTCCGCAGGGAGCATTGCAGGACTCTTTAGTAGACGTATGTTTTATGTAACCACTGCCACTGGATAAAAAGGCACAAGATCTTGTGTGTCTATGGAGTTTTGTGAACGTAGATTTTGCGTTAATTGAATATATCGCCGACTGCTGCCAATGTAGTAGGGCCGATGGCCTGGTCACGCTGCTTATGCAGCATTTTACCTTCATCCTCCCCATGCATTCATTGGGTAGATAACAAATTTTCGAGTCTTAGTGCTACTGTGACTAGGTTTTAATTACAAAACGTGGCATTCCAGTGGCGCATAAGACAACGTTTAGGAATTTAAAAAATGCAGCATATCCAACGAGTTGTAACCTATATACAGCGATGCTTTTTGTGAGTGCATAAACAGTCGAAACGCGAGTACACGCTCACACACACAAACGCAGGCGCATGCACATTAAAACGAGCCTCTTGTTAAGCGGAGTCGCTGACTAGTAGCGAGTATGATGGACGGTGGTAACCGCTTAATTCTAAACATAAATCTATGATGGTGAGTGCACTATTCATTCGCTAGCAGCCTATGAGAAAAACATGACTGAAGAAGTGCATTGTACCATTTCGGGATACGCCTGGCTTGGTAAAAGCTTGTCTAACGATCGCAATAGATTACTTAAAATATAGCATGGCAAAACCAATCTGATGAGTATATATCGCAGTAACGCGACAGAAGACGGCGATCGCGCCGTCTTCTGTCGCGCACAAGCCTCTGGAATGGCACGCCAGCGTGTTTTGACAGCGAGTTTCCTCGGTCATCGAGTGAGATGTGTTCATGTTTGCTTGTGCGGGGGTGACACCATGCTTGTCAAGTTAGTTAGTAAGCAAGTTTTTACAAGTTTATAGCGCTTATAAAATTACTATCCTTATTTCGTATATCTGTCAACTAATTTGCTATCGCAATCGATGCTTCGCCTTGCGGGCGAAACTGCGAATTCTTTTTGAAAGAAAAATAAGATTTAAGACAAGATGTTGCGCCAAAGACGAAGACGAGGGGGTATCGACACAGAGAAGCCCAGTCCGTGTCCGATACCCTCCGACACTGCATGCCAGCCACGACTTCGCGGGCTGCTGCTCCTTTATTAAAGTGGATTGTGAAAATTAACTTTCACAGTCCACTGTAATTTTCTTTTCAGATCTGTCCGAAAATTGCATGGCTTCCAACAGATTCTAGAACACAACCCACGCATTTCGCTGAGAAACCTGCAGAATGACCGCAGCTCCTTCCAAGCCCATTGTCGCCAACAGAGCGCGGTGACTGCTGACCCAAATCTTATTTTGTTATAGCGCAAGCTTGACACGGACAACAGAAGGCACATCTCACACACACAGCGCCTTCTGTTGTCCGTGTCAAGCTTGCGCTATAACAAAATAAGATATGCCGTACCAACAAGCCCCTATTGCTATCCTGCTGACCCAAACCAGTCAAGCTGACAAGTACCCCGTGAACGAACGTCCCCACTATGGACAAAGCGGGGCCGCGGAGGAGAGCACTCAGGCGCCCAATGTCATCTCCTCCTAAAACAACCTGGTGCTACCTTAAATCTCTTTTTTTTTTTCAAAATTAACTCGGTAGCAATTACTGAAACTATTTTTATTCAGGATATGAAGTCTGGTTCACGCGAAAATGAAGTGAAGAACTTAAGCAGACTGCTCAAATTCTTTTCGTTCACTTTCAAGAAAATGTACACTAAATTGATCTACACCGCCGTCTTGTCGCAGACGGCGGAAAGCAATCATGAAGCGTGTTTCGAATTCCTCAAAATGAGCGCCATGTTAATGCAAGGAACCGGGCGCGCTGGTTCGTGGCCCCCGAGACATCCATCGCTCCAGCGCGCAATATGGCGGACGCCGTGGCCGGTTTTGTGTGTGTGAAAGGGTTTCTTTCGTTTTTTTTTTGAATTTGAGTTTTCGCGTAAAAAATTTGTTTTCTGTGTAGTCAAATTACAAACCGAGAGCTATCATATGTGTAAATTTTGTGCACGTTGTAGTTTACGATTTTTCTACGTATTCTAGCTTGAAAAATTCAATTAGTTCAGTCAGTTCCTTGCATCATATGGAAGGCCTGGTATATGGGGTCCGAAAATCTTTTCGTCAACTCGATGCCCGGCGCGGGACGCTCCCAAGAGGACACGTCACAACTTCCAGCGTATAACCGAAATTTCCTATGGAGCCTGGTGAGGGCTGCTTTAAAGCTGAGCACCCGGCTCTTTCATGCAACGAAAAAGGCGTGTTATCAGTGTGACATATAGCATTGTCTGCAGGAAAGTAGCCAGAACAGAGTTTTCAAGAAAGGAAACGCAAGCAAAGTAGATGATGATGATCATTGTAGGTCAACCATGCACCCCAAAGGCTGCAATGGTCTTTAAGTGTTGACATTATTTCATGTCAGCGATGCGCCACTTCCACAATATTTAACGCTAACAGCGACCCGTGGCTGTAGATATCGATGTAAACAAATGTACCGCTTTGCCAAATCCGACGTAGAAGGCTGTGCTCGAAACCTTCTTGAATATGCGAAATATTTAATGAATCCGTAGGAGGAATACAAAAAGCGATGTGCAGGTGAAGAAATCAGCGACAACAAATTCCCAAGGCAGCCGCGTTGGCAGACGGAAGTCAGCGCACCCTTATCGGCAGCACTGTTCTCACAACAGTGGAATGAGGCCTGCTCACACAGCAGTCGGTGAGCGCCACATGGCTTCCAGGAACGACATGCTGCCCCGGAATGCTAATTAATCGCTATTCACTAAACACACATCCGACGAACATTCAACATGAGCGCAAAGTACACGAATCAAACGGCGAAATTCCCGGCTCTCTTCCAAAACGTTTCGAGTGGCGTGCGGAAGAGAGCAGCGCAGTATAATGAAAAAAAAAAGAAAGAAGGTTTCCCCTCTCCACTCATGGCTTCCGTTCGCAAGGGCCGCGGTGAAATGGAATGTAAGTGACGATAATTTATATCTCGAGGTGGCATCGAACCGCATGGCCGTGGTGAGCAGTTTCCCTGTGGCGCGTTTTCCGATGACGAGTAGGATTGCGAGGAGTTGGTATCGTTCCCGCTGGTTAGTATAGTGTCCGATGCCGGCCAAAGATACTCGTCGTGGCGAAGCCAAACGGCTGAAACTCACTTTCCACCAGGCATTTCTCAACGCTAGGGCTCGAAAATTGAGCCACGATGGCTGTGGTGTGAGCCAAGTAGCACACCACAATGGTGGCGCTGTTTGGTCATGTGAACTGGCTTTGTCTAGCTTTGCGATGGCGACAGTGATTTAAACGAGCTTGTCGTTGGTGGCGTTGGACAAGCTACAATGAAACATGGAGTGGTACTCTAATATATATATATATATATATATATATATATATATATATATATATATATATATATATATATATATATATATATATATATATATATATATATATATATATATATATATATATATAAACAATAAGAAAGAGGGTTAACCGAGAGGCCCGATTTTTATTGGTCATGTCGTAAGAAGCCAATAAACAAGGACACCAAGGAAAACATGAAGAAAATTCAATTCAATTCAGTCTTCATTTTTCTCTTGGACAGAGAAGGAGACAGGACTAAAAGCTCGTAAGCTTGACAGAAGAGGTCGTGCCCCATTTATCAACTTGGCAGTACAGTACACAGGCAGAGATTTTCAATTTCCCAAATAAACACTGAAACAAAATAACAAAGCACTTTGTAAAAAGCAGCGCTATGCATCGCAGCACAAACATAGGTATTAGAAAAACAAATAACAGGTCATGGGGAAACGAAAAAAAAGACGTGTAATTACTACGTGTAGTTACTAATGGAGTTAAAGAAATTATAAATTATTGCACACGAAAGCAGATGAAAAAAACAACTTGCCGCAGGTGGGGAACGATTCCACGTCTTCACATTACCTTGGTTCTGTTCATCTACGTGGCATTCGCATACTTTTAACGCTTGGCTCGAGTTGTGTAGGACACCCTATACACGATGTACATGCCACATGTACATGCCACATGTTGCATCGGCTTATTTCTTTTTTTCTTTTTCTGGTCGTGGATGTCATGGCAGTACGCAGGCAGCACTCACAACATTCAGATGGTATGATGTTGCTCCCATGCATTTAGAAAAACAATATATCATTCACACTATGTTTCTGTGTTATCCTGTCTCTGCATGTGATAAGTATCCATAAAGCTGCGCCGTCGTTTCAGTGATTAGCAGTGTTTTTTCATGTTTTTTTTTTCACTTAGGCTGCCACGTGGCATAACGTGTTAATGGAGGCATGATATGCCTGTATGCCCGTTTCATAGAGAACCTGCAACAGTGACTTATAAAATCCGTTGTCCATAATCCATCTTTCGTAGTCTTCAATTTGATCTCTGTTCAACTTCACACCTTTAGGTACACTTTCGCGAATTGTTTTTGTACCAGGGCACGTCGACCAAAGAATAGGTGGTGGTCGTCCGCTGCAGACGCAGGAGCAGAGCACTTCGGACACCGGACAACGTCTTTGTATTGTTGACACCAAGCACATGTGACGGATAGTGCTAGGGTCGCCCCAGCCCGAAATCTCCGAAGAGAGACTTCCTCCACCCGGGACTCCGTGACCCGAGAAATATTGTGGGGGAAGGGAGCAGACACGCGGGGGGAGGGGGGTGGGGAGGACGAGGGCACGCGTGGACATATCAACTAAGGAGCTTAACGTTCAGAATCTCCGAAGTGGACTACGAGGGGACGGCGGTTTAAAAGTAAATTGCGTCGGAAAATGCGTAAAGTACGATTTGCACACAAGCTGCAGACATGATTAGCGTCGGATTGTGATACGAATATACCAGAAAAAACCTGATTCTCTTCGGCGGATATACTGAAAGACAAAGCTCGTTTTGCAGCTTCAGTTGGAGCTCCAGCCTCACTCGTCTGCGCCCTCTGCCCGGCGCAAGTGCGTTCTTGAACTAGCTGAATTTCTCAAAGTAAGCGGTGTCACAAAATCCGTAAAGTACGACTTACACACAACCTACAGACATGATAGCACCGGATTGTGATTCTAATGTACGAGAAAACTTAATTCTGCTACGCGGAAACTCAAACACAAACCCCCCTTTCAAGCTGCTGTGTTTTGGGTGAGCACGCCACGAGAAATCCCGCTAACTAGAGGGTAACAGCTTCACTGTAAAAGACACAAGAATCTTCAAGTTAGGTTAACAAGCTCTGTCGATCCCAGAGGCCTAATTTTCGTTATAAAGAAAACAGGAAGAAATGGCATTTCTACAGATGAAAAATGAGCAATGAAAATTAGAAAAGCAAGAGAAAGTCAGTTGCATCCAACAGACCCGAATTCGAACTCATTGCTTTCATTTTGCATTTGATTTACTCACTCAATCATCCCTGCTTAGCACGAGGCCATGGGTTAAATTTCCAACCACGGCGGCCGCTTTGCGATAAAGATTTCGTGCAAGAAGGCTTGTGTACCCTGCTTTGGGTGCGCACTTCAGAACCCCAGGTTATCAAAATAAATATAGAGGCCTCTGATGCGGTGACCCTCATAGTCCCCATTACACCTTCTGGAAGTTACACGCCTCAATTTATTACACACGAACACCTTTCAGACTGATGTACATTGCAAGAACAGCCCAGCTTTATGCATACTGTCACATGCTGAACAATACAGCAATATAGTGTACATGATCTGTTCATTTTGTGTTGACACGTAGATATCGTAAAAAGCAAACGCGGTATACACAGCGACAATAATTAGATAACATCTTTTCAGTATTGAAAGTGCGGAATGCAAATTCAACAGAACGCCCGCATGATATCAATAAAGTACAGTCGCTGCATCCCCCTCAGAGTGGACATAACCTCCTGCTGACTAAACGAATTTTTATTCTGGAGCATTACATTACCATATGTGTTTATACTCGCCCTCATTGAAGCCAGAACTGAACTCATTTGATTATCTGCAAAAAAATGAACACTCTTGATATTAAGGATTGTTTAAGTGGAACATTACTCCATCAGAACTTGATATTCGTGACATCTAAAGCGAACTGACATAATCCAGGAAGATAATAATAGTAATAGGCTTGGCATGCATATTTCCTTCGCATAAACGCTTTTTTTTTTTTCGCGTGACTTATTCCGCCCCCGCGGACCTAACGATGCAGGGCTAGCTGTGCTTTTGCGGCATTCGAACGGAGAAAATAATTGTTCGAGTTTGATGCAGATGTCGTTCGTCATGAAAAAAAACTTGCGGGAAAACGTCACCGTAAAGTTGACGCGCGCATTCTGGCGCGCACCGAGAATCGTGCTTCTATTGACCCTTTTCGCGGAGCAGTTTGTCGTAGAGAAACGAGATGGCGCTTTCGGCGGCGCGCCACACACCGCCTCAGAGACAACGCACGAATACGAAACCAATGCCGCTTTTTCGCCTTGCGTCAGCAGCTGTCCGGAATGCAACTGAGTTTTCGCTAACGCACTGCGCTCCAATCATGCCGGATTGAATCATGTGGGTTGAATACGTGTGCAGTAGTTGGCTGCACATATAGTGACTGCCATATTAAGGAATGGAATGAATCTGTGTAGCCAAGTTCGCGAACCGCTGCTGCAAGTGTCCGTACGTGTTACTGGCACTTCGATATGTACGACTTTCCTCGAGGATACAGAAATTCGCTCATCTGCCAGCGTTGTATCGCTAACCTCCAAAAAAGAGTGACTCAGCCCCTGAACGTCGGCAAGAGTGAAAACCGTTCGTCAAACAATGACAAAAGGAGTAGAGCCACTGTTCGTTTTGCGCACAGTATCTACACACATCTAGTCCAACTGGCGCGGAATCTTACGCCTACTCTATCGCCAACGTGTCAATAAGTGAACGGGCGCACACTTGATTATATGTGCACCATTTACGCACAGCAAATGACGGACTACACCGATAGCACACGAATGGTCGAAGCTGAATGTTTCGTGACGGTTCGCAAGAGTAAGCGAGTTACTAGCGATAATACATATTTGCTACAAGTTATTACAATGTGCAAAACGGCTACAGTTCAAGCCTTGTGTGTAGCAAGAACAAATCCATCGAAACTGAGCACACAAGCGAGCTATTAGGCAGAAATAATCAGATAGTGACCGCACCAAGGAAATTTACTGAGTCAGAATTGCGACAAGTCGCTGCTTCAAAATATTTTTCAAATAAGGAACCAAGAGCAAAACACACTGATCTCGATTCAATTCATGTGAGGAAAGTTTGGATATAGCTTTCAATACATATTTAGCCTCGCTTTTAAAGCAAGAACCATCTACGCTGCTCGCGCCGTTCGGACATAGCTTGACCAGCTTCCTAAGCGCGTTTGCGTGTTCTCTGAAGCTGTGGCCAAAGCTTCGTGTCGTCCACCCAGACACCCGTCTACGATTACTCCCGAAACAGGTTCGCTAAGCCCCACCGGCGTCATACGCACCCATTGTAAACGCGGGGGCAACGGAGGCAGTTGAGGCAAGCAATGGACGCGTCACCACGTGATTAAACATGGCAGCGCCCACGGGATCACCGCGAAAAGGTTCAATAATTCTACACCTTTTCACCATTATCCCTTCGCTATTGGGGAAAATGTTTCGGGCAGCACCCACTTCGCTTGTCTTTCACGCGACGTCATAAATCCGAGAAAGATCACCACGTCAAAGTGACGTGTTCGTATTCAAAATGCATTAATATGCAGAACAAAACAGCATTTCTTTTTTCTGAATGCCCAGAGACTGTCCTGTTCCAAACGGCATGGAAGATGGCTGCTCGCCGGTCGCTCTGGCACTGTCGGAGCTGCCGGGAAAAATAGATTTCTTTGCGCTTGATCATAAAAAAAAACTTGCATGTTAGTAAAACGTGATCGAGCGCTGTCAGCGCGTATACGACATCGCTTTGCCAAATCGTCTTCGCTGTTTCTTCTTTTTGTCTCTTTTTTCCGCCTTCTGTTGCACGCCGCCACGATTTTCGGCAAGCCACCGCAAGCTAAGCAAGCAAAGGGAAGCGGGCCACTACCAAACGCCGGTCCCACCCTCCTCATAATGTTATGTACTTTCACTGCGCTAGCTCGGCCCCACCGAAACCCTCTCGTTCTGCGCTCTCCTGGCCTTTCGTCAGCTGATTGAATTTTTAAAAAAAAAATGTCAAGATCTGACAACGCTATTCGCATTGAAAGCAAACAAGAGTGATCCCCTATAAACAAGGGGATCACTCGTTTGATTGAGCTGTTCCAATAACAGTGCGGATCACCGCCCAGTGCTTGCGCAGCGGTTAGGCAAACTTGACGCCGTGATATTGGAATAAAAAAAAAAGCATATAGTAAAAGTTTTACGTTGTGAAAATCCTATGACACAAATCGACGACGGGGCACTGGCGAAGAAGCGGCCCGGTACATTAAAATAAATCCAATTGTGTAACACTGCGTGCCATGAGTGCGCAGTGTTACGTCGAAAACCCCATAATTAAATGGACAAATTTTATAGCATTTCATTAACCGCTTTTGCGAAAGTTTCGCTTCAGATATATTCTAACCTGTGCGTTGGCTCCACATCATTTCTTTCTTCCGCCCCCCCCCCCTTTTTTTTCTTCCTTCTTTTCGTTTCCTTATGATCAGAACGTGGCTGCCTCGGCCATATACAAGTCGAACTCGCGACCTTTCGCTACAGAGCACATTGCTACAGCGCCACCACCGTGGCGCGTAGCAAAGTGCCACCACTCGTGACGTTGTTGCTGGCCGCGACCTTATCAACCTGTGCAAAAAAAAGAGCAATCTGGGTGTGACAATATCCACAGTACCACTGCAGTAAGGTATTTAGATTGAGACATCTAGCGGTTTTCCGTTAGTATTAAGAGGAACACACGAAAATTCCAACGTGATTCGACACCTCACAAGAACAAAGCGTTTCTCGTTTTCTTTTTATACTTGTAAGAGGAACTTTATCTGCAATTACAGCGTTATTATAACAAAAATTATCCAGTTCAATTTCGGGTAGATCTTAAACTTCTTGCGGGAAAACAAAGAAACGATATACAAAACAGTACAGCCAATACACGGATAATTCCCGTTTTACTTATTTTTTCGGGGGGGGGGGGGGAGGGGGTGGAGGGGAGGGGGCATTCAACATTGTCATAACTTCTGAATCGCTGAATACCAATCTGTATGGCACTAGGAGCCATGCAGTGTTGCCAATTTCGGAATTTCGTCGCTACATTTAGCCACTGTTTTCTCTGTTTAGCGACTAATTCCTAAACTTAGCGAGCGGCAACCTTCTTTTAGGGAGGTGACAGACAATTCGCGGCATTTTAGTGAATTCGAAGTTGTGAAATTTCTTTCGAAAATAGCCTTCTAGAATGTTTTTTATTATTCAAAAGCTACACGTGAGCGGCCAAAATTGGCTGTATGACACATACGCTTTGCTGAAGCAATGGTGGCCATCACAGCATTCAAAGTGTGCTCACAAAGGACATGTTTTATATTATTATTATTATTATTATTATTATTATTATTATTATTATTATTATTATTATTATTATTATTATTATTATTATTCCTTACATAACCATTTTCATGAGTTCTTAACGCTCCGGGTTCTACTTACATTAAGTGTGTTCGACTGGTGGACACTTACGCAATACCCCCGTGATTTGGCCCTATAGGCCAACGTGAGACGTTTTGGTAAATGTCTCCCTTTCTTTCTATTTCCCCCTTCTACTCTGTTTCTCTTTTTATCCCTCTTAACCCTTCCCCCTGCGCAGGGTAGCCAACCGGAACTACCTCTGATTAACCTCCCTGCCTTTCTCTACATTATTCTCTCTCTCTCTCTCTCTCTTGGTAAATGATTCGCGCCATGATCGCGTATAATATGGTGTTCCAAAATGCCTACACTGTCAAATATAAAGCAACGATCAAGTGAAGCCGTATAAGCTACTGTGCATCAAACTCGAGGATTTACGCACAGAGCTCAACGATTCAAGCCATAGCTATACAGTCGGAATGTCACGTTGAGACGTGCAGACAGTGGGCCGACATTCATACACACGTGCTCTCTTCTTCGTTTCTCCTCGATTCTTACACTGTATCGCACGCGACCGTTGTATTCTCGCTACTTCGAAAACTGGGTTGCTCATGAGAAACGCATTTATCAAAAGCGTTCACGATGCCCACTCTCAAACATAAATGTATTAAATAGCTAATAAAAGCACGCACGTACTAGATTGATATGTATACTACTACATGCGTGCTAGTTTCGTACTAGCCAAGGGCTAGTAAAGCTAGGAAGTGCAGCCGCTACCAGCTAGAAAGGCTTCTTCGTACTTTTCACAAGGTAACCGCTAAGCCACTACTACTTCTCGTGATCGTAGCTTATTAATCTGTGATTGTGACAGTCTGACGCACAATTTAGAGTCAGTTCTAGTACTTTTCGTAATTTAGGATTAAACGGCGTCGTGGCACACATGTGCAGACAGTCAGTAGCATATAAGAATGTAGGTACTAAAGTTTATTTATCCAAATACATAAGTGCTCACCGGTGCAGCATTTGCTCCCATTAACGAGGGCTATATGTTCTATTGAAGTTGCTCTTAGATTGCGTGTCGCGTAACATTTTTGTCGTTATTCTGTATATATGTTCTTCCCTAAGGTTGCTACTTGGCCATGTTGGGGAATACACGGACAGAGAAGCAATGACCGAAGATACACACAAAGCGCAGACACTTTTCGATTGACGTAACTGACCCGTGGCCTCGTGACCACATACTAAAGTTTGCGAAAGGGGCTATCAAACAACTTTGGCGTGATAGCCCTCCAAACTGTACTTGAGTGCGGGCATTTTCTAGAGATTCTACAGTTTTATCTTAGGTCTACCTTCATCAAGTGGGAGGACCGCTACTATTCACGAAATGAGGGGCAGATTCATGCGATCATGCGTACCTCCAGTACTAAGCCATTTATTTCTATCATACCTGGACAAGATTACACACCGCTGTACTGCTAAACCACAAAGCTGTCATTAGGTTTTAGATATGTCGATGATTTGTTTTTCTTTCAGACTGCAACATTTTTGATTTTAGTCGAGGAGCCTCTGACGTTCTGACGTCGTCTCCATCGCTGAAAAATGTTTAGAACCCCTGCTAACCGCACATGAACCACCCAGCAACGCAAGCATATTTAGTGACAAACAATTTGTATTGTTGCTATGAATTCCGAGTTAACAAACCCATTCTTCCGTTTAACTCCCCACATTCAAAACTAATTAAGAGGGCGATTAGAAATCTATTTTATGAACGCTTTGGAGAAGTCGTGTCCCCAATTAATGAATACGCACAGAGCTCAACGATTCAAACCACAACTAGCCGAGTGCAGCCCGCGCTGCACTCACCCGCCGCGGTTGCTCAGTGGCTATGGTGTTAGGGTGCTGAGCACGAGGTCGCGGGATCGAATCCCTGCCACGGCTGCCGCATTTTGGTGGGGGCGAAATGCTAAAACACCCGTGTACTTAGATTTAGGTGCACGTTAAAGAACCTCAGGTGGTCGAAATTTCCGGAGACCTCCGCTACGGCGTGGCTCATAATCAGAAAGTGTTTTTGGCTCGTAAAACCCAATAATAATAATAATAATTATAATAATAAAGCTGAGCACTACTCTCTCTCTGAGGCAGGTTATCCGATGCCCTCAGCCCAGGAATAAAAAGGAAAAAAAACAACGACCATTCCATACGTTTGTAGAGTATCACACAACTTAAAAGATTATTGCCCAACGTATGGATGCAAAAGTTCAGCTGTCTGCACCGGATAAACTCGTGAAGCTGCGCAAAATGAAGAAACCAAAAGGCAGCGAAAAGAAATTGCCTAATGAGAAATTCCGCACCAAGTTTGTCGAGTTTAAGAAAGGTATACTGTACCGTACACCTTTGACATGTGAGTATTTCTACGGGGGACAGCAAGGTCGTTGCACAGACGACAAGCTGCACAAGAATGGTAATATCGTAAAAAAAAAAACAGTTGGATGGTGAGCCATTCATTTCAAAGAGTGCGGAAGCAAACAATTGCATCCCGACTGCAGAATAACTGCAGAAAGCATAAACTGAGAATCGACACGTCTCATAAGCGAAGCACACAATATTTTATTCGGGTTTGGAAGACAGGTGCATCAGTGTAGTATCGACTGCATTGTCAACGAAAGCAATAGCATTTTTGAGTGGCTGCACACCGTGTGGAATTACTTTTGTCGGGGCGCGGCAATTTATAAGATGGTCACGATGAAATTGTTGACAGTTTGCGTTGTGTGTGTATCTTCGTTTCTTGCTTCTTTCTGTACGCGTCTTTCACGCGCAACGTGACACGTGCGATATGTGTGTTCTTGCTTACCGTTACTTGACGGCGTTATGTAGTACATTGTTATCCGGAGTCATTGTGCAACAATGCCCCTGGTAAGCATTACGCATAACAATAATTGATATATAATATAGGGTGAAGGGATGCGGTTCTCTTTTTTTTTTCATATGTAACATTCTACCTTATGCTTTCAGAATACCATCGACTTAGTTTGACTATGCAAGCGGCCCTTATAAATTGAACAGGCCCCACAGTATTGCTGGCAATTATATTTCAGGTGCGTTAACATGCACTACCGAGGTAGTGAACACCACGACAAAAGATTGCTCACAGACAGGTAGTACTCAACTATATTGGCTAGCTTCAGCAGGTAGTGAAAATTACTATCTTTTACCACCTCCACTTACTAAATGGTAGTTCATTTTGTGACAAAACACATGTTAATATTTAATTAGTGAATATGGCTACCTTTTTTTATGAGCATGCGTTACCTGTAATTTACTCAAAAGCTTTGGCGACAGTTTCTGACAATGGAGCGAAATTTTGCAAGAACTAAGCGACTTAGTTGTCTCGCTTTAGCACACGCTTAAAGAAAATGTGGCAACCCTGAATTAGGAGTTCGCCGTGAAAGTAAAATCTCCGCCTACCGGCGTTGTTACAAGAGCGTGTCAATGCGCCACGCGTCGAAAAAAAAGAACAATTTCACGTAACGGCGAATCGTCCTAGTTGGCGACGACGTCAACCGGGAGGCATTCACATCCGCTCCGTTTCAGCGACAGCCCCGCGCGACGCGTGGAGCGCGGGCGAAATAGCTTCCTCCCGCTAGCTAGAGCGCGTGCTCTTTTGCTCTTTGTCTTGTGCGTTTTTCGCTCACTCCTTTACCTCGCAACTGTACTCTCTGCTTCTCAACGCACCTCTCTCTGCCTGCCCCAGCCTCACTTCCTCCGCGGAAAGAAGGCGAACCGAGAGCGGAAAAAAATTAAATGAAAACGATAAAGTGGCGGAAACGGCGATCGCAGCGCCACCCTCCGACTTCCGGCCGCACCGATCACTCGCTATCCGAAGCCACCTTGCGGTGAAAGTGCGCGCGACTCCTCGGTTGCCGCCGCTGCTGCTAGCGGTCTGCTTCTCTGTGTGGCTTCCCTTGCCCTGCGCGTGCCCTTCCCTCCACTCCGCGGCCCAACCTCCCCGGTGCTTAGAGAGGAAGAGAGTTGGGCCGAACGTGAGGGGCACCGAGTGTGCGAGTGCCGCGGTGCTGGGCTTGCCTGCGAAACAACAACGCCCGCGGAATGACGATCGCTGCCGGCGGCGGGCCAACTCCGACAAACCGTGCGTGTCCATCCCGCGCGCGTTTGTGACGTGCCTCCCATGTCCAGCAACGAAGACGCCGGCAACAAGGGGAAGCACGAACGACCACGACGCCAACCGCGGGGTTCGTCGACGAGCGAAGCGTCATCGCAGTCGCCACCGCATGGATTAAAAACCCGAGCCCCCCTTCTCCTCGGCACGACTTCGACGCGTCTCGGCGACGACGCGTAAACAACGGGGTGAGTTTCAATGTTGACGTCGTCGTTGCATTGCGCGTGCCTGGGGAGACGCTGCGTCTCAAGCTCCGGAGCTTCTGCTATGTGCCTTTGAAACCTCGTTCTGTTGGAGCGCGCCGTCAGCTGCTTTCGCCCTGGGCGGCGCGCCGCGCCGCCGCTGAGCCTGTGTGTGTTTTCTCTGCGGCGGTTATGTAATAGCGGCGCCGGAAACCCGTCCCTCCCGGCTCCGACTCCGCGCGTCGTTCGTGCCTCACAGCCCGCTCGACAACACGATCCGTTTTAGTGGACGCTGCGATAGGTGGCGTCTGCTGCTGGCAGCGCTTTTTGAATCGAGCGTTATATTGTGCTCGCCCCGTGTGTGTGTTGCTGACGTTCTCGTATGAGTGCGATGCCGTTGCGTAACGTGGCTTGGTGGCGTGCGCTCGAGCGTTGTTGGGAAGCCTATGGACGTGCTCGACAGATGCTACGCGCCGGCGTGACTCATGGGACGCCGAGGCGGCGCACCCCCCTGTTTCCCGAGAAAATTGTACCGTGATGATGCGCCCCGCGCGATCACGGCCGTTTCTCGGCGACGGGGGGACTCGTCCACGCATGCTAGTCTTGACCGGAAACGGTGCTGATTTCGCTAGGAAGTGTAAGGCTCGCGGCCTATCTCGCCGTGGAATCGCCAGTTTCCGGCTCGGGTCACACGTTTCGTCCGTGACAAGCTTAACCAGAATAAACAATACATATGCTGATACGATTGCAGTCGTCTTGGTCGTCCGGCCATTAAACGTGTGGGGCGTAGGGACGTCAAGTGTCAGATAATCGACGTAATCTTTGCCAGCCGCCAGCGAGGCGCTTTTTATATCCACCTTGTCTCAGCCGCCCGTATAGTCTAGACAGAAACGAAGGTTTCACGTCCGATCGACACTGGCGGTGCCGGTGACAGCTTCGCGTTGCTTGTGGTGTGAGATCGTGATACCTAATCGTTTGCCCACTCGGTGACCCTGGTTGAGGGTCTGTGTTTGATCCTGCTTGGACGTCGGCGGCGCCTGCTGCTTGGCGGTCGCTATCATACGGCCGTCCGTGCCAACGATCTAGCGGGCAGCTCGCGTGTTTGCCTTGGATGTAGCGGGCATATATCTGCTCGACTTACGTCCGGGTCGGAAGCGCGTCTCCCCCCTCCCTCGTAAACTTTATGATAGCAGCCTTTTTGCCGATTCCCAGATGAGGTTCCTCTGCTCTCTAGGAGTTGTCGTTTCTTTTGTTACTCCTCAAAGCTCAATGTGCTTCGGGTAGCAGGCGGCTCATCCGGCATACTAGGAACGCCGCCGCTTATAGCAGGCTGTCCTCGACGAGCAAGGGTGTATGACGTCAGCTGCTGAACTTGCTACCCAGTAATTGTGTTTGCTTGGAATGACATCTACTAGTAGAGTGACAGTAGTTGACATCAGCTGTGGCGGCAGCGTGCAGCTCTTCGTGGATACGTTGAACTCCTACGTACCTTTATCGTGGCCTGTAAGGCCTGCTAGGAAAACATGCCTTCGTTTTCAGCAAGCGGCTGCTATGAATGGTCGGGATAACTTATGCGCAGGTTTCGGGTCGTGCCAAACAAGCAGCTACGCTGCAACTAAACCTTAGCACGGGGGTATATTTTGCGTCAATTTGGCTGAGCACCTCATTTCTGACGGGAAAGTTCGCGTGTCGTATTGCACTGGTGCGCATGGGTATACATAAACACCCTGCTGTTTCTCTGTTACAATCCGGGCGGTGCCAATCTACCCGGAGATGCTGTGTGTCTTATGCAATCAGCTGATGGCACCGTCAAACACTGCGGCAGTATATTCATATATGCTGTAATAGTTCTAGATGCGATAGGTGGCATATCTTTCACAGAAGACTTTGGCTGTGTTGTCGCTGCGTTACATAACTGCTTCCTATCCTCATGAGTGTTCGCATGATATTTCAAATCTCACGTCGTAATTGCTATTTCTCGCCGGTCTCCTGTAATTCGATATCGTACCATGCTCAGCGCTGTTCATGGATAAATTCCTTCGCTTTGTAGTTTCTTTCTTTTTTTTTTCTTTTTGGGCGTCAGCGTATACTGATCGCTTACAACCTGGCGCACGTGAATGGCAAACATACCCTTCTGGCCGACTTGCGCCGTTGATATTCTGCTTAGCGTACCTTTGTTGAACGTAAATCTTCAAGCGCAATGAAACCTTGCCGGTTGTAACTCGCCAGCTGATGCAGTTCATTCGTGACGTAGCAGATACGACCTCGCCTGCTATAACGAGCTGTTCCTCTCAAGGCAAGTGCGTCTATGTGCTGTCATCAGGGAGGCAACTCGAGGCGTTCACGGCACGGAACTGCGTGTAGGCTATTGCCGTGTTGTGCAATGCGAATCGCCTGCCGAGCGGGAGGTTACCTGCTGCGATTCCTTAAGGCATGTGACTCGAAGCTGCGAGGTCTTCAATGGCTCTTGAGTCGGACATAGAGCAGAGCTTTATTTAGAAAGACTGAAGATGTAGTTAGTTTTGAGGATCGCATTTCCCTGCACGATTACCCTCTTCCCCTTTTCCCATTCCCCACCGTAGGGTAGCCAACCAGACTATTGACTGGTTAACATCCCTGCCTTCCTGTATTCCTCTCTCCCTCTCTCTTTCTCTCTCTCTCTCTCTCTCTCTCTCCCCGTCTCATCTCAAGGCCCCTAATGTAAGCAAACGCATGTGCTCCCGTTCTGTTATTGTCATTTCTTTGTTGTTGCATTTGGTAGAGCTAGCGCTGTTCTTTGTGCCATTCATTGCTAGTTCTTTCGGCCCTGACAAGTAATTTTACACATGGCCTGTTTGTAATTACGAGGCAATTATATGCTCATTTCCCACAAAGGAAAAGAAACACTAGACCCAATTTCTCTGTACGCAAAGGATGCATGTTACAAACAGCGTATCTACGCCGCTGCTACGCCGGCTTGTTCTCCCCTTTTTATGACGCTTTTGGACTTTGTTGATAACCATAAGAGTGCTTAACTTGCCGTCGCACTTGTGCATCCCCCTTCTACGTCATCATCATCCCTCGTGCAACGTTTACGTCCTCGTTCCCCTGCCCCTGTGCAAAAGCAGGCTAGAGAGCGCTAGCTCAGGCCGACCGCTCTAGCTTCCTCCAAATTCCTTCTCTCTCTCTCACTCACTTTCCTGATCCGTGCTGGTCTGTCTATCGTTTTACATATTTAACGTAAATTGTTCTCAGGGCCAAACAGGTCTTAAAACACCAGCGGAAGTTGCAACAAACTATATATATATATATATATATATATATATATATATATATATATATATATATATATATATATATATATATAGACACTTCATGCTCTTTCATAGTAAACTCATAACTGTCGGGCCGGCGTTGGAATGAGTCTGTTATATGGCATACATTTTCCGGAATGGTCACCCGATATTTGGCGGCGCAACTATGGGCTTTCTATTGTATGCTCAGGAACTTCTAAAGGTATACCTTGCAGCTGAAAACTGAAAGAGGCCTTTTCAATGCGATTGGCATTCTTAACATACTTCACGTTCTTTCAGGCGTCTATCTATGCCCTTATCTAACTGTTTTCCCAGCCATGTGGGTTACTGGGTGGTTCGTAGTCTAATGGGTGGGGCATTGGGCTCCTGTGCTGAGAGAAGTGTTCGAAACCAACATTTGGACCAACCTGCGTCACTGAGTATGTGCAGCTCTTCGGTGAACCTCTTTCACGCCGACCTGAGTCACTGGCTAGTGCCGCTCTTCAATCAATATATATATATATATATATATATATATATATATATATATATATATATATATATATATATATATATATATATATATATATATATATATATATAAACGAGAAGAAAGGGGGTTAACCGAGGGGCCCGATTTTTATTAGTCATATCATGAGAAGCCAACAAGCACTGACACCAAGGACAACATAGGGGCAATTACTTGTGCTTAATAAATGAAATGAAGAAACGATAAATTACTGGAAATTAAAGTGGATAAAAAAATAACTTGCCGCAGGTGGGAACCGAACCCACAACCTTCGCATTTCGCGTGCGATGCTCTACCAATTGAGCTACCGCGGCGCTGTTTCCCCATCCACTTTCCTGGGTATTTATGTGTACTAGTACATATAAAATATAATAAGTACTGTATATATATTTGAAATTGCTCCGGTGCTGGCGCAATGGAACCCGCGTCATATCTGTACAGATATTTCAAACGCGCCATGCGCGCACTTCGCGGTGACTCCGCTAGATGACGCAGCGTGTCCAAAGGGATGCGCGAGACTGTAGCCCGGCTGCACACACGCCTCATACATGACGCGCCTCTGCGTCAGCAATACGGTGTGTTGCTACATTGTTTCAGTGCTATTCGCGTTAACGTAGGTATTCATAGTGAGATAAGTTCTGCAGAATTCTTTTCCTTCTCTCTCTTTCTCTCTCTCTCTCAACAGTTTCAGGTAGCATTTGCACAATGATAGAAAAAAAGCACCTTATTAAGTGACTTGAGCCGGCGCTCGCCGTAAAGTGTTCGAGTGCTTCTCAAGAACGATAAGCGCCCGAAAGAAATGTGATGTAAACGTCTTCCAGGGTAATCTGGTCGTAGGAATCTTGCAGCCAACACGTGGATGTTCCTGTCTGTCGGAAAGATACCGTTTCCTCTCACACTGTACACGCTCCCGAAGAACCTGCAGGTCCGCGAGAGAAGAAATGGACATAATCATCACTGCTCTATCATAACAGCTAGTGGCCTTCTCTCTTCAGAGTCGGAATTTGTGTTCACTCCGAAGGCTGCAAAGGCTGGAAAGCACCTGTCCAGCCACTTGAACTATGCGCTCGATGTAAATCATTGCGCAACACAATGGAAGAAGTGAACCCACGACGTGTGATGGCCAACTGATACCAAGACCAAGCAGTCGGACGTCTACTTTCAGCTAGCTTCACTAAAACACCTAACGCAAGTTATTCGAACTAACACAACACAAGTAACTAAGAACAGAATCAGTCATAAGTGTTTCAAGATAAGTGCGAGAGATTTTAAATGTCATTTTCGTCTTTGATCTTGCTTTTGGTGCCCTATATGTCTTGGCGTGCACAATTGTACAGATAGCGCCTGCAGGGTGTAGGGAACTAAGGAAAGCACCAGGTTCCCAGGCTGCAACGGTGCCAAGCCCAGTACAAAAAATAAACAAAAACAAAAAACCGTGACTTTGACCGTGCGTATACACATACACGAGCGTCACCCCCTTTGTGTCGCTGTGCCGTGTGCTCGCGCCCTAATTGGCAGTGCTTAAATCTTCACTGAGGGTCCTAGCGCCTCCTCGCCGCCGCGGAAGGTGGACTGTGTACCGTCAGGTTGTTCGAGCACTGCTTTAACGTACCGCGTAACCCTAATTAGGTTTACGAGCCGTCCTTTTATGCCAAGAAGCATTTCACTCGCTCGCTCGCTCACTGAAATTGGTTGGTCACAGGGCTGCAACGGTTGGCAAATCTGAAAGCTTTAGGGATTGTTTGTCGTCTGGAAATCTCACAGCACCAGACAAGCTGTAAAAGGTGTACATTTGCTTCCTCGCTCGTTGTTTCTTTTACTTTTGAGTCGCGCCGCTTTGACGTTCCAGGTATGTAGTGACGAATTGAACTTTGCTTTTTTTTTTCGTCAGTTAGACTGTTGCGAGTCTGGCCGATTTAATTCGCTCGTGAAATGTCTGCTCAGGGTACGAAAAACTGCCGCGGTGGCTCGGTGCCTATGGTGCTCTGTTGCATGGGCACGAGGTCGGGGGCGCGATTCCCGACTCCAGCTTTGTCATTCTGATGGGGGCGGAATGCAATAACGCTCGTGTATCGTGCATTGATTGCACGTTTAAGAAGCCCTCGCGCGGTGGAAATTAATTCGGAGAACTTTGCTATACGGCATCTCGTAGCCCGCAATATGGTTTCGGACATTATATAAATTCCAGAATTCAATTATAAGTGAGATTATAAGCGCACTTCGAGGCGTATACCTGCCTTCACGTTCAGATTTCTTTTTAAGTTTTTCCCTTCTGTTCGTCGTGGATGGAATTTTAATGAGGGGTAGGGCAGTACGGAGGAAAGAAAGGTTGCCACGCAGGCGGAGCCAGCGCACATAGAACTAAAGTCACCAGAAAAGAAGGAAAGGCGCCGGCGTCTCCGGACCTCGCTGATTGGTCGCAGAGGCGCCGACGTCACGGCAGAGATTGGCGAACTTCGTGGGCCGGTAAGGGGCGACCCAGCGCGTTGCTGCGATGGCTGTGCCAGAAGCAAGGAACGGGGCCCGTATTCGACATAAAGCTTCTTTACACCGTATGTTCCTATGAGCAAATTCCAGCCAATCCTGATACCGTGCATATCATTAGCGAAGGCGACCGGCCAACGGCGAAAAAGAACTTGCGAACAAACAGCTTTTGTGATTCCAGTTCCAGAAGTCGGAAAGGCGGAACGAGAGGCCTCTCCGACAGCCGACAAATGAGACATATTGATCCAAGGACCTTTAGAAATAAAATCGGCCTGTTCCGAGAGCTATGTATTCGCTTACTGCGACAATCACCTTCGATGGTTTTCGAATAATTGTTTCTTGCGTGATACATGTAGGCTATCAATGCCGCATTCGAACCTAGTGCATGCAAGCTCTTTCTTCCTACTTGCGAAATTTCAGCTTTGTTCGGCAGGGTTACATTGTGGACCATTCCATGGTGTAACCGTCAGCTGGTTCCTTGACCAACTAGACTTTCGCACTTTTGCCTTCCGCTGACGTACGCCGCGCGCACGTTCGAGTGGTTACGAGCACTTGTATAGACATTGTCATGTTACTGCGGCCGCGTACTGCCTCCGATTTAAATGCGCCTGACCAGCACGTACAATGGGTTTTATGCGCCTCGTACACGGGTAATAGTTGCCTGCTGCTTGTCTGCGCAGCCGCCCTGCATGGCATTACGTGCCTCGTGCAGTCGCAGTGAACATAATGGATGGAGCGCTTTCGAAACGTTTCCTCTCGATCAAAACCGCGACCGTTGTAAGGAACGTGGATGGCCGGTGGTCTTTGTTCTGCCCGCTTCCTCGCCTTTCTTTTCCTCTTTCTTTTATTATTCGCCGGGATCACACGGGCTCTCCGTGTCCACCTATCAAAGCCCTGAAATCAGCAGACAATTAAGCGCCCTGTGGAGCTTAATTTTAGTGCCTTGGTTGCCGTGCTACTCCGCCTCGATTTCTATCTCCCCCCCCCCCCCCACCTTTCCCCGCCTCGAGTGACCACCTGGAACAGAAGTGCGCACCAGTGACGCTGAGTGTGCCGTACTCGACAAGCGTGCAGTTGCAGCACGGAATTCAATCGACGCGCGTTAAAATTTGCAGCAGCACCTATTTCAGCAGTTATCACGCTGAGCCTTCCGCGACGCTTTCCGAAATGCGACATTGAAAAATTGCGCGGAAAAAAGCGCTGGCGCCGGTCCTGCAAGCTTCGTTTGGCGCCTTCCAGACGACAACGTTACTGTCGGGCTATAGTTGGTTGTCGACACGAAGCAGTTCGCGGCGACAAACTTGAAGAACAGGAGAGGCTATTGAGGAGCTCATAACTGCACCAAAAACTAACGCACTGAATGAAACTTGGCTGTGAAAGTATCAGCGCGCGTAGAACAGAGGAGGAGAAAGTGGATGCGTAGAACACACCGCGGCACGAGCAGTTGACGCGTGGCTACGACGCTGAGTCCAGTGCGACGGGCGATGCGTCGGAGCGATATGGCCGCGTGGCCGACTTTTGGAACCTCTTGGCATCTGACGGAACACTTTCGAAACTCTTCCGCGTACTGCGGTTGGAAGACTCGTTTCTCGCTGCAAGACGCAAGACAACCAGCAAAAGCCTCTGGCCTAGGAGCCGCGAACATTTGCGGCCGTTTTCGTACGGCCACAGCCTTCGCCGCAACCGACAGCACCCTAAAACCGCTGGCTTCTTTCATCTCCATTTTGTCGCATTTGGGTGAGTGCAATTATGCGAGGAATAAGCAGTCGAAGGGAAATTGGATGGTGCTCTTCACAGTGGAAGAGTGGTGCCGTTGCATTAGTTGAGAACGGAAGGAACCGCTGAAATCTGCAGCATTTCTTTTTTTTTCTTTTTTTTTATAGTCCTAGACTCACGCATCTCGGGCACGTCAGACTAGATGTGCGGGGAAGCGTACTTGGAACCAGTAAATACATAAACTCGGTTCCGCTCCTTCCTCGCTGTTCACCGTATTGAGTGATGTTTGGCAAAAAATAAATAAAGAACGTGTGAGAACCTGCCTGCCCCCCCCCCCCCCCTCCGCCTTTCTCCCGAGTATAATGCATTGTTCTTAAAGTAGGCAGTTGTAATTGCAACGCCGCCTAAAAGCTCGTATGCGCTACAGCGCTACTTTTTTCGTACGTGCCGGCACCGGCGTCGCCTCTTCGCGACATCACGCTCTGAGGCCCGTCGATACAGGAGCTCTCGATAATTGTGACGTGGGCGCAAAAGTAAAAAGAAAGAAAGAAAGAAAGACGCGAGCCCGAGCAGCATCTATACCGTGTATCGGCCTCGTTATCGGCTGTTCCATGTCGTTCGTTGGCGGGCTGGCCAGTCTCTTTTGTCGCAGTTACCTCGAGTCCCGTCCATCGTATCGACGTTCTCCTCCACCAGATGGGCCTGCAAGTTCGACGCGTGCGAACCCATGTCGTCGCCGTCCCCTCTCCGTAAACCCCAGCGCCTTTTTTTTTTTTTTCATTTCCTGCTGCACAAGAACACTCGCCGTATCTCATTGTCCTTCCTTTGCGTCGCCGTGGTGTCGAGCGCGTGGACGTCGGAGGCTAGATGAAAAAAAAAAAAAAGTAAACAAGGGAAAGACAAGGGCTTCAGGCGCCAGGTGACATAGGCGCGAAGGTCAGCGAAATAACGCGCAGGACCGCGAATGACGCGAAGGTCAAGGTGACGGGAACAACACCACCAAGCGGAATACACGAATATGGACGAGTCTTCCTGGCTGCTTCGTGATACGGCGTGTGTGTGGGTCGGGAGCGAAGTAAACAAACGGCTGGGCATCGTGGGGCGCCTTCGAAGAAGGCTCTCGGTGGCGCTGTGTATAACTTACTCTCTCTCCTTCGACCCTCTCATTATTTTTTTTTTTATAGGAGGAATATAATTTGTGCAGGGGCGACGATGTTGGTAACGATTGTCGTCGCCTTCGTCCCTTTGCCGCGCGCTCATTGGACGGCTCGCTGATATACGCGCGGGCCCAGCCCTCGCTGCTGCTGTTCGCTTTTTTTCTTTTTTTTTTTAACAGCCCCCTTCCGCGCTTCTTGTCTTGTGCGTCAGTGACGAACGACACAGCTTGCGCGGGCGCGCGACCTTTATAGGAACGGATGGGAGGCTCGGGTCTTCCTGCTCGGTGTCGCCGATTGTGTTCGCTGCGAAAAAAAAAAAAAAAAAAGAAAGAAGAAAGGGGGAACGTAACGAACGTTCAATTTCTTTCCTTTCTTTCTTTCGTTTCTTTTCATATCTCGTTCTCCGTTTCCCTTCTTTCGAATAAAGGGAAAATGAGACATCCACCCGTTCGTAGCTATGGCTACAAAGGAAACCCATACGGGTTCCTCGAAAGAAAAGCCTCAAAGTTGAAGAAAAATTCATCCTGGTCCTGGTCCGCGCCGGAGTTGACTCTGCTCTTGTATAGCGTACACGCGTTGTGCACAATATCAAAAACGATACATCATCGACAAAAAGCCGGATAATAATAAAAAAAAAAGCAAGAACTACGTCAAACTACTACGTCAAACTCTTCCCTTCTTTCGCCGGTCGCGCGTCCGCTGCGTAAGTCCGGAGTAAAAGTGCGGGGTCAAGGCACCGAATCGCGACCTCGGCGCATTTCGACGGCGGCAGAATAAGAATTACGAAAAAAAAAAAGGAATATGACAGTGACGTCTTGCGCTATTCATTTTTTGTTAGATGTACAAGATAGTGGAATGATCTTCCGCCTATGATTGTATCCATTGTGTCGAATGATGATTTTCACCACGCTTTGTGTAATTAGTTTCTTTATTGGTCTCAAACATGATGCTTATTTTATGTATCCCCCTGGCTGATAATGCCTGCAAAGGCGAAGCAGGTATCAAATAAGTAAATAAAATAAAAGCAATATTTCGTGTACGTCAATTTAGATGCACGTTAAACAGCCTCATGGGGTCAAAATTAATCCGTAGCCCCTCATTATACGGCGCGCCTCCTAATCAGATCGTGGCGAAGAGGACGGAAGCATTAAGCGGTCAGGAGTCGAAGCTAGCAAAAGACGTTTAGGGTACCCGTGAAAACAAAACAAAACAAAAAGAAACTGACAGTCACTTCAGTATCTTTATATGATTTTGAATGCGAAATCATTAGGGCTTGCCTAAATTCATGCCTCAAAATAAAGCTCCACGTTACCCCGTTTTGCTCTAATTAGTACCAACCTTAATCCACTTTTAATTCGCCTTAATACAATTTCGGGTGGGAGACACGACGTCCGTGCGACGCCGTGGCTGTCAACCGTGGGGTTTCGCAGTGCGACCCACAGCAGGGCTAGCGTCGAGAACGTGACGTCATCGCTTCGTCACGTGGGTCTTCTTGCCATCCGATGTGAACGCCGGACGCTCGCCGGGCTTCCCGCTTCGTGGGGCATAGAAGGCTTTCGCCTGAAAAAAGACAAAAAAAGCAAGGAAGGGATTGATATGACGGGCTCCGTTACACGCGTATAGGTAATACCCCTGTCACACGGCAGATCTAATGTCACTTCCAGCGACTGAAATTTGTTGAGGGGGCACGTTAAAGATCCCCTTGTGGTCAAAACTAATCCGGAGTACCCCCACTACGGCGTACCCCATGATCGGATCGTAGTTTTTAAACACGTGATACCCCAGAGTTAAGTATGCGCTTACTTCGGCGGGCGGTAGTGTTTCAGTGGTCCCCATTACCGTATCTTTCATTTCATACAGCATGTACTACGAGTGCAAGACACGTGTGCGAAGAATATACATTTCTCGCTTACAATAACTGTTCTCTACTCTCGTGCACATCTTTCTTTTTCTGCTCTCTCTCTGTCTCTCTCTCTCTCTCTTTCTTTTTCTTTGCGCGCGTTGCTGTCGCCGGCGTGAGCAGCTTTGGACCGGGTCGCCACCGTCGGTGTGGGCGGATGTGTGCTACGAAGACAAGAGCAGCGAACGATGAAGGCGGTGAGGGGAGCAATGGCGGCGGGGGGGGGGGGGGTGAGGGTAACGGACGGGTTATGTGGGGCCCACACACGTACGCGCGCGCGCGGCGCGCAATGGCTGCATCCACCGGAACCGCACTGACGGAAAGCAGGAAATGGGATGTCGGTAACCGCGGGGCAGGTGCGGGGTTCGTGCAGTCGCGTCGCCTGCGACTCCGTCGTGCGAGCTGACTCCATATACATCCCCCCCCCTCCCCCAACGCACACACAATTTTTTTTAAAGCAGCAGTACGAAGAAAAATAGGGGGAAATATATTGCGTCCCCTTTCGTCCTAGCTGCGCGGATGAGCTGGAAGCATACCTGTGTCCTCCGCCGTAACCAGCAATATAGGCTTCGCCCTCGTTCACCGTGGCGCATAGAATAGGTAAAGTTACACGGTGTATCTCACGGTCGCTTCAATAACCGAATCTGTGGGCCGATTCAGAGAGCTCTCCTCTTGTAGGAACTGTATTCTGTTCTTTCCTTTTTTTCATTATCCGGCTTTTTGTCGATGATGTATCGTTTTTGATGTTGTGCACAACGCGTGTACGCTATACAAGAGCAGAGTCAACTCCGGCGCAGATGTTTCCGAGTACGTACGGTCGGGAAATTGAAATAACGCTGTAACAGTCAAGCGTGGTGGACGTTCTGTGCACCTGCGTAAACTTTGCGGCTTCTTCGTCCAGGCGAAAGTATCCGCCTGTGCGCCTGAGTGACCTGCGGGAATGTTCGTGTTGTTGTAATCCACGTATAGCCCCTTCGGAGAAAATCTAAACGTGTTCGCATCGAAGCGATGTTATCTGAATCGCTCTTTCTCCGTCATCGCAGTTCTCCGTCGTTTCCCCCTATCTATCTATCTATCTATCTATCTATCTATCTATCTATCTATCTATCTATCTATCTATCTATCTATCTATCTATCTATCTATCTATCTATCTATCTATCTATCTATCTATCTATCTATCTATCTATCTATCTATCTATCTATCTATCTATCTATCTATCTATCTATCTATCTATCTATCTATCTATCTATCTATCTATCTATCTATCTATCTATCTATCTATCTATCTATCTATCTATCTATCTATCTATCTATCTATCTATCTATCTATCTATCTATCTATCTATCTATCTATCTATCTATCTATCTATCTCCCCTGTATGTGATTGCGTTGCTGATGAAGGCATTAGACAAACTTGACTGTATGTCTTACCATTGTTAACCTCCATATTCTTTTCCTTCTTGTGTATCTCGATCTTCACTAACTTGCAAATGGATGTGTCCGGAGTCGATCGTCACCGTAGACGTCCTGTTGTAGCGCGTTCAGTAGGTCCACTTTTCTATCGCTGTAGTAGTGCCTACTGGAGAATGGATGGTGGGATGAGTAGTTTAGGCTTTAGTTTTGCCTTAGCCGTCGAAAGCGACTTTTTAACCGAGTGTCCTTAGGCCGCACGATTGAGGGTCGTCTGCGACGCGCGTACTTAGCCAAAGCGAGCGACTTACGATGTGTGCACACGGTACCCGCCAGGTGGCGATACAGGCACTTGTGGTATAGAGTGATGACGGAGCGCATCGAAGCACCCTATATCCTGGGCCTTTCTGCTCCTACCGTCTATCTAATCCACTTCGCAGGACCTGCGTATGTACTACAAAGACGCTACGTACACACTTCAAGTCTGTTTCCGTGAGGAGGAGCGAGTAAATGTTTGTTATACGCTGTTGGAACAAACGGGGGAAATGGACGGGGAACATTGCCAGGAGTGGGTCTTTTGGTTGTACACGCAAGCTATATCGCTGTCAGCGGCATAACTGTTGGCTAGAGTTTGCTTCCTCGCTGAAATTTCTGAAGTAGGAAAAAATGGAGCTTTCGATTTGCTCGTTGGTGCGAGCACAGGCAACGTCTTTTGCATAGAGGAAGCCAAGGGCGAGGAGAAATCTTCGCGCAACGCACTTATAGGACCAAGCTTACACTGGATCAGCGGAATTAATCTGAATTTACAAGTGCATGCCTCCGTGTACTCTGCATGGACCCTGATTTTTTACAGCTGCGTATTCCGTCCGCCCTCGCACAGCCTGACTGCACCCTTCCAAGCCCGTCTATGGCTTAGGTTAGCGTTTTCTATTGCGCACTCCTTTGTCGTCGGAATGGCCGGCAGCTCAGTTTGCGACCTTTGCGTTGATGATGATGATTGCGCTCCTTCTTTTGCGAGTACCCATGATTCAGCCCGCAATGAGCAGCGCTCTCCTCCACACTAGACTATAGTTGGACAAGCGCCTCTCGCAGAAAGCGAAATTTTTGGACACTGGGATATATACGGACGAGCGGTTATAATAGCTCTTATGCGTTACTTAAGAGATATATATGTACCGAATTGTGTGACGAATTGAGAGTGCTGACTGTGTGGCGTTGTACATCTCAGTGGGTAATTGACATTGTGTATTACTGTCTGGCGCCTTCACAGAGAGTGTGGCAGCGCCCACACATACAGTTCTGTATTCTTTGCTTCTTCTTTTTTTTCTCCCTCTCACCTTTCGTATACCCCCTTTTTCCATTGCCCCATTACAGAGTAGCCAACTGGAGACATACTCTGCTTAACCCCTGTGTCTTTCCTTTGCGTTTCTCTCTCTCTCTCCCTCCCTCCTTTAAAACCGTGGCAGTCGACTGAACACGTGATCTTGGCCGGAATAAGTCATTTTTTTATTCCACACCCGCCATTAGCCATTCGTGATAGGTAAAGATGGCTCGGAGTTCTCGCCAAGTGGGTGCAGAGCCCGCCCATATGGGCTTGGCCCGAGTCATTTTGACCTATCACGAAAGGCTAATGACGGATGTGGAACAAAAACTGACCGAAGTGGCTTGAAGTTATTTCGGTGCATGTCTCGGTGACCTTTAGTGCCTCCCACCGCCGGCATATCAGCGCGCGCTCTTCCGAAAAGACAACGTGCGGGCGACAGCGGCTGCCGCAGTCGCAGGGTGCAACGAAGGCAATGAATGTGTACGTTGCCATAGAAACGACTGAAGTTGCCCGACTGTGCATCGGGAAAAACCTTGCACAGTGTGTTTGGTAAGGTAGGCGAACAAGCGTGCAAGGATTGAAAGCTACCGGGAACCGGGCACACTGGGTCCATGCAGTCCGCCGATCGACGACAGGGTCACGTGCTGGGCCTACTGACTCTGATGGAGAGAAAAGCGAAAGGGACGGATGGCTTCGCGGAGAGTTACCTTGCGGCTGCGTGACGTAATGCCTCCTCGCAGTTGAATACCTTCCTCTATGGTGACTTCGCAGTTTGGAAGACCCCAGAACAGCCTCGAATTCGTTCGCGCGAGAATTCCCGAGAGCAGCTTCTGACGCAGTGCTCTCATAGCAGGATCAACGTCATTCTGTGTGGATTAGTTCGGCGGCTATGACGTTTAGTGGGCATTTGTCGAATAAGGCAGCATGTGCCCGTCGCTTACGAAAAGACGCCCCCCCCCCCCCCGGCCCTCCCCCCTCGCTCTGGACGTTGTACGGCACGCAACTGCGGCACATTATGTATACGTGCAAAAGTTGGAGCAGTATTCCTTCATGTGATTACTCAAAATACGGCGCGTGTACTTGGTGGACGATGGAAAGTCTCGTAAGACACGCCCACTACACGCGCGCGCGCGCACACACACGCACGCACACGCACACACACACACACACACACACACACACACACACACACACACACACACACACACACACACACACACACACACACACACACACACACAGCTTTTGGCCATAGCTTATTACATAGCCCCCTACCTAAGTAATATTGTAAATAACAGATGGGGTGACCCTTCCAATTGGTACTCGGACATGCGCCGCGCAACCTATTTACACCGCACCGGGGCCGGTGTGATGTAAGCATTTCTTTCCTTCGATTCCTTTCCTGTTGTATGGTGCGCTGCTTAATTGCCAGTAGATCCCCGCGATAATGCAGGCGTCGCGCGACTCCGACCACTGACGCGAAGAGAAATGGAACTGTACTGGAATCGTTACATTAACCCGGTGCCCTACGTGTGCGTGCCGATCGCCGCTCGTTGTGCGTGGCCGCACAAAAGAAAGCACGTGGCAATGGAGGATGCTCGTCGCCTCCCGAGCGCGGTGCGTTTGGTGGCGAGAGAGGGAGGGAGATGTAGGGGGGAGGGGGAGGGGTGCCTGGGCGGCGCTCAGTGCGCACAGCGGGGCGTGCGTGCGTGCGTGCGCACGACACCTGTGCGCTCGCCGGAAGTGCCGAACATCCCCTCTCCTTTCGCTTTCCTCCTCTTCCTCCTCCTCTTCCTTCGCTCCCCCGCTGAGCCGCAGGCGCGACCTTCTTTCTCAGCGCGGCGGGAGGATGCGCCGCTCGCGCGGTCGCGGTGCAATCCTTTCGGCGGCAAAAGAAGTAACCGTTTTGACGCCCTCGTTTGCGGACAAGCGCCAGCTCCGGTTTATGCGTCACTTCTGCAAATGACGGGGGAGGGGTGGCAGGTGTGTGCGTGATGTGCGTGTGTGGGGGGGGGGGGGAGGGTTTGCACAGCAGGCGTGTCCGAGAAAAAGAAACCGACGTATCGTTGGGCTTGTTGGTGGTGGCCATCAGAATCTGCATATGTTGAGCGCGGGAGACACAACACCAATGTGAAAAAAGGCAACAACAGAGCGACGAGAAAAGAACTAGCGCTTCTGAATTGTAGTCCGTCGTTTCTTGTAGTGTTGCTGTCGCGCTCAACAAGTTCAATTCTGCGAAGAACGTACTTTGGGCAGAACGATGCTGCGTGTTCTTTGACTCAAGAGCCATGTTGTGAACTGCCAATTGAACGTCCCCCTTCCCCCTTCTTTATTTTTCAACGGGAATGGTTTCTACGTTGTCCACATGGTCGCATCACGTCACGCACCTACAGAGCTTAATCCATTTCTCTAGGAGACTACATAAAAAAAGCCTCAAGAGTCTCTTTTATTCTCGACACCTTTTCTTTATAATTGGTTCGCTGGTACGTAACACGCAACGCGTACACTTTCGGTGTGGAAAGCCGTTCGTGAACCGCGAAGTTATGACGACAAAACGAGCGCGATAAGATGCACACGGAAGAGATGTTGTGCTTCCGAGAAACGGACACGGATCCTGTTGGAGGTGGATTTTCGATATACACCAGTCACGTGACGGATGAAAAGTGCTGAAGCCGTAGATCCACGCGCATAGAGATTCAAGGGCACCATAATATTTCTAGTATACGCCGACAAGTAGCGCGCCGCATGCCGGCCTTCGTATGATATATATATATATATATATATATATATATATATATATATATATATATATATATATATATATATATATCGGCGAACATTCACTGACAAAAAGATTAGATTGCGTGTGGCAGCTACCACAATACTAGTCCGTGAGCTAGCTTACGCAAAGAGGCTGACCTTACTTGCACAACAAATTGAATTGCACAATCCACTAATTAACACAATTTCTCTAAGTTCCTTAATTTCTGTACGGCACACAATGCGATTTACAAATTATAGCGGATGAGACTGAAAATAATCGTGTGGATTTACTAGATACGAGCCGTCAAACTTGCCGTAAGGATGCACTGTCGTTCCACATACTCTCTTTACAAAACGTTGTCCCATGCATGGAAGCACAAAGCTAACTAGAACGCCAATGCATCTCTCCGCAAAGTGCGGGAATTGATGAATTGATGCCTTGAAACTGGTGTCATCCAAAGAATTCCTTCCAAGTGGATCCACCTTGCGAACTCCTCGGATACGATTTATAATTAGTGAATGTTTGTTAATTGGTTCAATTCAATTTTTCAATTCAGTTCATTTCAATCTTTTGTGCAAGTGATGTCCGCGTCTTCGCGTAGACCTGTGATGGACTAGAATCGTGCTATCTATCTGCCACAGGAAATTTCTAAAGACTTCGAATGTGTTCGCGGAAATCCCCGGTATATAGTAGCACATACACGGGTATAGGTTCGAGGGGATTCGAACCTTGGGATCACGCGTGCGTCGGCTGCGAAACTGGCGCGTGTTTGCCGGGCCTCCTCCTCCAGCTATTCTTCTTGTAACAACGTCGCTGTGCGCGGGGACTCCGCCAGCCGGCCGCGGCCGGCGACCGGAAGTTACGCATCTTTGTCGTCGTAGTCTCGCCGCGCAAGGCGCAGCTAGCTAGCAGCGGCTGTAGCAGCAGCAGCAGCAGCAGCAAGACATCCCTACACCGCAAGGTGCGTCGATCCACGGCGCGGCGAAGGAGTTGGGAACTCGCGCGCTCCGTGTGTTCGGTGAAGTTGAAAAGCACGTGGCTGCTGCGGCGAAGGCGGCGGTCTCCCCGCACACTTCGCCGACGTCCCTCTCCGTCTGTTCCGCCGGCTGCGTCACCGCTATACCGTTCTTTTATCAACTCCTGGACGGGTGTCGTCTGGACTGTAGGAAAGCGCGACATCTTGAGGAGAACCCCGAGATTGGTTCTCTGGCGGCTTTTCTCGACACTCTGCTCGCTTGGAAACAATGAGCGACCTCCTTTCCGGACGGGCCGTCGTCTGTCTCGGTTGCAACGACTCCCCTTTGATTCTTACAGGGGTGTACCCGAGTGTCATCGTGTACTTCGTTGTACGTGTTCATTGCTAGAGGTTGGACAACAAGGTGCCTTCCTCCCGAACAGGATCGCCTCTTTCGGGACTTCGACGCTGGATCCGTGGTAGGGGCCACTCGTTGGCTTACCTCGAATTCCACCCGGCCCATCCTTGCGTCTTGTACGGAGCTGCGACCTCGTTTGAAGCAGAAGACGCGGAGTTAGAGCCGCGGCGCTTGGTCGTCGCGCGGAAGCGGTGCTGGTGTCGCGCCCGAAGCAGCTGTCGCCGTCCATGCCCGGAATGTGCGATTGCCGGGAGAGGCGGACGTCGCAGCAACGCGGCTCCACTCCCCCCTCGAGCCTCAGGGCCAACATCGGGGAGCCCGGCCCGCCACTGGCTGCTGCTCCTGCTTCTGCCGGCTGCGGCACCTCGAGCTACGATTGCTGCTTGTGCCGCGCTGGGGCCCGTTCCGGCGCGACCCAACGACGTTGCGGATTCTTCGGGATTCGACCCGTGGGCTTCGGCATGTACGGTGAGCGCTGTGTATTCAACTGTGTATAGGGGGCGTCGCGCGCGTTGAGAGTATGAACTGCAGCGCACGTCTCTCGTAATTTGTTTGGCGTGTATGTTCGGCACCGTAGTGCGGTAAAAGGCGTCCGATGAAGGCGGCTTCGTAGTCCCTTTGATGCCTGAGAAGAAACAAAAAGGTATACGATGGGAAAACTGACGGCACCACTGGCTCAGGCTTGTCGATACGAGTCCGTGGAGCATTGCGCTGAGATCGGTGACGGTTAGCGCGGATAAATTGAAGACGCGTCACGTTGTCCCTTCCCAACCAAGAGGATATTGCGAGTGAAGAGTATACACCGAGTAAAACGCAGCATTGTAACGGCTTTCACGCGCGATTGTCCACGAAACGAGGCTTTAACAGGATGTGTGTCTCATTAGTTTGGGGATTGGTTGGACACATTTAGTTAGGTTGTCCGTGCGCCGTCTCTCTGGCTCTTTGGTTTGGGTTCTTAGTAGGGGTGTTCGAATACGAAAATTTCTGAATGGGGTTGAATGCGAACATTGGTGGGGGGGGGGGGGGGATAAACGACCACCAAATATCGAATTAAACGTGGAGTACTCTACAATTTCTCAAACAACATAAAATCTGACTTCCGCGCGGAGTCTTTATGGTAACGAAAATGAAATCAGGCTTGCATACAATGACACCTTCAAGTAACACCGTTCAAATTTACGCGTGCGTACGACTCGAGAGCTTGTAAGTTGTAGTTACTTTCAATTGTCCGTAGCACCAATGAAACGAAAGAACAGCTTGCTACCAGGCACACGTAACATTCGATGAAATAGTAAAATATGAACCTACGGTACTGCACATTGCTTTAAAAGGACGCAGACATGGTGAGACTGGGCAAGCAGTAAATCGAAACAAAATCGTTTACACGCTGCTTAAACGCGAGCCATTTTAACTGAACCACCGAAAATTATTAAGCAGGGGCTACCTGCCCCACAACCGCGCAACTGTGCCCCCGCAGCAGATCGATTCGGAACAGTCATCGCATCCATCGTTCTGTGATCCATAATTTAAAATTAGTAAGCTTCCGTATAGACACCAGGGCTAGACTTTGCCTAAGCAACTTTTTTTTTTTTTTTGCTCGACGTTCCGTAATGGAATCGACGCGAGCATCATCGCGCGCGCGAATGGTTCTTCCGTGATTCGCGTCACCCCGACGCCATAGAGTTACTATACTGACTCTAGAGGACAAGCTACCCATAGGGCCCATGCATTAAAATCGGGAACCTCAAGAGCGCCGCCATGTTGCTACGCGCCGAGGTTGCCAGCTCCTGAGACGCTTGCTAGACTTGGTGACAGTAGTCAGTTTTAATCCGGCAACAGTAGCAGCGTAGCAGCATGGCGTCTCGCTTGAAGTGTTGTGATGTGTACGTGCAGCCGTGTGTTTGGGCTTCATAAGTCGGTTCTTTATTCTATGTTGCGGGATGGTGTGGGTGTGGTCTATGTTGGCCGTAGAGCTGGCAGTTATGCAACCGAGGGATGATCCTGTTCAAGCTTGTGGCGGTATGCGGTTTTCAGCGGTCACGCCTGTTGCAGGAGTGTCACTCGACGACGTTACGAGCTCGAAGCTGTGGTCAGATTCCTCGTTGGCGTTCCGTAATTATCTTCGCACGGGCGCGGTATGTTGCAAAAGCCGCTTTCGCGATCTATCGTCGTGACGATAGATCGGGTTTTTTATTATTATAAGTAATGATCCAGCTGTAAGGCACATGTAACCGACAAACGGAAGTCTCAGGAGAGCACCTGAGATGGTAGTAGAGCAGGCGGCGCAGGAACTCCAGGGCACCCGAGGGACAGTGGGGGGATCAAAGCTCGAAGCAGAACGGTACGTAGGTTGGGGCCGCCGAGGCAGGTGTGTGCCAGGGAGTGTTCGCACGGACAGCTCCCCTGGCACGCGCAGCCGTGCCTCGCAAGGTCGAGATACTTTAAAGGCACCTGCGCCCATGGTCTTTCTTTTGCCTCGGCGCAGTGAGCACGATTAACGAGAATAATGTGGAGGGCATCCGGTGCAGTCGCGAATGCATCATGACAAATGTAGCTCGCGTCGCCTGGCGTCTGTAGTAATATCAGAGTTGGTTGTATGAACTTTATGCATAATACGTTTTGTTACGGTACCTCAACGGAATGGGTCTAGAGGACGGTGTTGGTACATTTTTTCGTACCGCCCTAATCCTATACCCCCACTACAAACACACACATACCCCCCTTTTTTTTATGTATACATACAATTCCTTGCCATGACGGATCATAGCCTCCTTTATTTTTGAAAAATAGAGGAGGCTATGAACCGATTGACCAGTTCAAGTTGTCAACTTGTCAGTAACTGTCGTAGGAATCACTGTAATAAACATAATTCCACGATCGGATTGTTTACTTTCATTTTTTGTTGTAACACTGAGGACTACATAGAACTTTATTTTGTATATGTGAGAGAAGTATGTGGATATCACGAGCTTAAGCCAATGTGCGATACACAGACAAAGCAGCTGCTACAACATGAACTGCATTGAGGGCCACACAACACATACGTAATTAAAGGTGCAAAATATAGGGGGAAGCTTCAAAATACGCTCTGTAGCACTGCAAAGTATAACATACATTGTATGTGTACAACAAATGTTCAAAAATACAATGCATCAATGTACCATTTGCCTTCAAGTTTATTATGAAGTTCAAGTTTACTGAAGTTTATTATGAGCATATGTACAACAGGGATCAACTAACACACCCGCAGTCGAGGTGGCTGTTCGAGGTGTGCTGGCTGCCTCAGTGTAAGAAAAAGAAATTGGGTAAATGTCGACACCAGTGCCACTGCTTCTTGCCTCTGACCTGCACGTGCCTCTGCGGCATCTTTGTGCACAAGTGTGCTGGCGTGGTGAGGCGTAGGAGTCATCCGAGAGAAAGAGTATTGTTTACATGGAGGAGTGGCTGTTCACATTGCCTGTCACTTTCCCTCAAATGTTTCCTTGGCGACTAGGGTGACACACCCGCAGTCAAGGTGGCTGTTCGAGGCGTGCTGGCTGCCTAAACGAAATAAAAAGAAATTAGATGAATGTCGATACCAGTGCTATTGCTTATTGCCTCTTACCTGCATTTGCCTCCACGGCCTCTTGGTTTGCGGAGTCTGTATGAGGGAGCTGCTGTGGCTAGGCGTAGGCATTGTCTAAGCAAAAAGAAAAGGCCATTTAAATGGGGAATTATGGAAATAAATGCAGTTATGTCTGCTTCTTGCACTCTTCTTGCCTAAAAGTTTTCAAACATAGTGTCCAGAACACACCAGCACTTTGACTGCTTCTGCTTTTTACCTGCAGGTGTTGTTGCGAGATCCTTAGTATGGCTGCGTGCAGCATTGTAACACTTGGTGGAGGCATTTGAAGTGGTAGCCAAAAATATAAAGAATCATCCTTGTCTGCACGAATGCTTTCAATTTCTAAATGCAGTGGTAACTATCACTATTGGTGCAAGGCCCCCCCCCACATCTATGCGGCAAGTGCCATAGCTCGAAACTGAATTGTTCCTTTATGTTTCACAAGGCATCTGATATGTCCACATTAGATGTGATGTGTTTGTTTTTATTTATCCCAGTGTGGAGAGAGCATCATTAAATGGCTGAAGTACTATAGCGCCAAACAGACGACACAAGAAGAGACACGGACGAGCGCTTATGTCCGTGTCTCTTCTTTTTGTGTCGTCTGTTTGGCGCTATAGTACTTCAGTAATATGCACCAACTAGCCCAACAAAAAGTTCTGCTGAAATATCATTAAATGTTTTGTTTATTTTTGCGTGTCTTGTTTTTTGGTTTATTTCTGAATTTATCATGATGCTAAAGTGACTTATGTAATGGCAATCAGCTTTTGTTTTGCAGAAAAACAATGCATTTCCTGACCCATTGTTTGACATCCCCTCACTCGCATAATTTTGCAGAGTATTCTACCTATATTGACTTGCTTGACCTCCACTAAAGGGTCTTGCATTTTTAAATACGACTCTTTCCTTAAAATAATTCGACACTTCTCATAATTTCTGTACCTTGGGCTTCTGATACTCTGCATTCACTATTTTTGCTTGTTTCTGACTAGAAATGTATTCTTTAATTTAGAGCTTAAATTTTACCTTTGGAACACACGGAAGGGCTTGCCATTGCATATCTGCATAAAAGGGAAACATGTTTCATTAAACATTTGCAAAATCCCATTGAAGATTGATGAATGCAGCTTGCAGTGTGATATGACTGAATGAGCCATAAAAGTAACTCATCTCACTTGGTAAATGAAAGCACATATTAGTGTGATGCACAAGATACGTTACACTAACGTGGTGGGTTCTCTTGCTTATAAAGCAAAATAATCGGTGCGCGAGAAAAAAATTATTTTTGCATAACCCTTGTACACACTGACTTAAGGAAAATGAGCTGGAGCTGTCCACATGTCCACATTTTACCTGCGAGTATGGTCAACAAAAATGTGTCCCAGCTGCTTAGTGGTATTCCGGATTATGTCAGTATTGCATATGTGCCTGTTGTCGAAAATAATTGAATTTTGAAAGTGCTCGCAGGGATCTGATGTGCATATCTGCAGTTTATGGGTACATGTAAAAGACTCAGCATCAAGTGCAAGTGAACGGTCCCACAGGCCCGAAGTCGATCATGCAAATAGATTCGCTGCACAAATTTGTGACCAGAAAAGATATGCCACATGAAATGGCATGCAAGGAAGTGTTGAAAATATTGCACAGTTAATAAAACGCCTAAGCTATTAATATGTGGCTTGATGCACTCGTTATGCAAAACGGAGGTGAGGCGTGCAGACAGGAAACAAGAGTAGAGTATTTACAAGCAAACAACACGCGCGCCGCCCACTTCTCTACTCTTGTGTCCTGTCTGCACGCCTCACCTCTGTTTTGCATAATGAATCCTTACGAACTAGCTCAGCTTTCTGTCGTTCTAAGTCTCGATGCACTCTATTTCGTCCGCATTAGGCACTCGCCTCTTGATTACTTCGTGGCACAGAAATACTCGGTCATCAGGCTGTTTTTCTGCTGTGGCCTTTGTAGAAGCATGATTGTTCAAAGTGCAACAATTAAACAGATTCTTTGAGTTGCTTGTGGCTTCGCCAGTACAATTCCGGTGCGCTGGTCCGCCTGTCCAGCAATTTCCTGCTGAAGGGAAACCTGCAAATAAAAACACCGCTCCGCATGCAGAAAAATGCTCTACTGTGACGCTTCTCGAACGATTGTGATGTACCACAAGAGCTGCCTACTCGCGTGATATTCTCAACAAGGAGATAAATTCGTTTACTTACATGTGAAGGTATATGCCAGACCACTTCGGGGCTTCGGTGGCACATAAGGCACGAGTGTGTCATAGCGTCCGATGTCGACGCGCGATCGCATGTCAAACGAAACTACTACGCATCCAAAAAACAGATTCGAAACCGAAATTCGCGTCATCCTTTATTGCATGAATGCGTACATCGTGATTTACATAAGTCACGGACTTAGCGATCGCTTTCTGTAAACTTAATATTAACGTACCACCTTCATAAAGCCATCAGGTATGCGTTTTTAGGTGACAAAGCATAAGGTGACCTGTACTTGTTCTCAGCTCTTTCAATAGTAATTGCGCTGGCCACATTGACCAGTAGCAACAGGGCGGCGCCCTAGAGGTTCCCACTTTTCCGGCCCAGCTTTTCCTCTAGAGTTGTTCTACTAACTCTATGCCCGACGCGGTATAGCTCATAGTGGCGATGGCGCTAACCTTACGCTGCCGAGCGCGAGGTCGCCGGCTCGAGTCCCGACCACGGCGGCCGCATTTAGACGGACGCGGAATTGCAAAACACGCCCGCGTATACATAGGTTTAGGTGGGCAAAAAAAAAAAAAAAAAGAAAGAAATAAAGAAATAAACAAGAAAAAGAAAATTCAAGGTACCCAAATTAATAATGCGAGGTTCAACACCCCTTTCCCTCATGATCGGATCGTGTTTCGGGCAGGCGGAACCCCAGAGTGTGACATTAATTCCGCGTCCAGCGTCGGCGTGGTCTGTCGACGAAGCTTGCATGCGCGCGTTGAAAATGCCACCGGAGGCGACCGCTCTTTTCGGGGGGACAAGCGCGGATGAGCGATGCGCCTGCGGGGTTCGCATAATGCATTGAGAAGCGAGGCCGCGATGCTCTTCTTCGGAGTGATGATGGATCGCGCCCGAGCTACGCGGCAAATGGCACGGAGCATATATACAAGAACCGAAGGGGGTGTGTGTATCTTTATGTCTCTCTCTCTGTTTGTGTCTCCGTTCTTTCTTCTTTCTTTTTTCTTTGTGGTTTCTTATCTTCCTTCCCCATCCTTCCTGTTCCAGTTGCTGTATGTATATATATATATATATATATATATATATATATAGAGAGAGAGAGAGAGAGAGAGAGAGAGAGAGAGTTCAAGACGAGGAACGAAACGTTCGACTTTCAAGTATAGCGCGCCGGTACTTTGTATTTCTGACGATGGTGCGCGCACGCAAGTGTTATTGCGAAGAGAAAAAGTGAAAAACAAAAAATAAAGGTCTCTAGGGCCGCCGAGTTTACGCTATTGTTTTCTTTTTTCTTTTTTTTTAATTTTAAATTTCGAGCGAAGCGGTTAAGCGCGCCGTCTCTGAACTTGCACTTCCCCGAATGACGGATCGGCATCGAAGGAAGGCGCGCGGCCGTCGTCATTCGAGAAACGAGGAAGGGTCGACGATATCCTCGCTTCTTCATCTCTTTTTATTTTTTTACCCCGCGCTATATACGAATAACAAAGCAGCGCCGGGTCTCACGCTCGCGAGCGGATTTCGGTAACAACCCGTGTCAACGGGAAATTCGTTCACTTCGAGGACCATCGTTCGCGCGCGTGGGAAACCACGCATGTGGCGCCCATCAGGTGCGTGACCCTCAGCGTGCGCAAGCTACTAAAGCTCGTTCCGTTGTGGCGCGTGGCGCGGACTCGGGGTTTTAGTATCGCCGACGTACGCGCGATCCATTGGCAATGCCGTGGAGTCGAGGAACGCGCCATCTTCGTCGGCCGTCGTTGTACACTTTTCTGTATACTGGCGCGGTTCTTCTGTACGTATATGCCATGCGATCGATGTGAGTTGCGCAACCGGCGTAGTCGAATAATTTTGACCACCTTGGCTATTCTTGAAGGTGCACCCAATGTATGTAGGTGCACCCGCGACTTCGGGCTCAGCAGTGCAACGTAAAGGAGAGAAACTTCGCCTTGAATTTGCTCCGATTCGTCCGATTTCGTCAGGCCGGCCGATGTTAGTGGAAAGCGGTAATAGGACACCGCATATTCTCGCCAGGATATTCCTGATTCGAGGGTCAACAGAAAAAAAAAACATACATATATATATATATATATATATATATATATATATATATATATATATATATATATATATATATATATATATATATATATATATATATATATATATATATATATATATTGGTGCCTGGTAATGATAGAGACTGATGTCTTGGGTGTTCTAGGCTTGCAGGACACAGTATCGGAAGCTTATTTGATGCCACATACTGCCCATATCGCAGCAAAGGCCGCGTCCATATATATATACCTATTATATATATATATATACACACACGTTTTCTGTAGTCCGTACTCTTCTCTATTACACGGCCAAAGCGCGTGCTCTGCAACAACACTGACCTTTACGCCGTTGCGTGCCGACGCCTGCCGGAAGTTCAGCGTCGACAACCCTCCCCCCTCCCCCCCCCCCCTTTCTGTACATGCCGCACTGTTTGCGATTGGATTTTGCTCTCCATAGCGCTTGCTTCCTTCGCTAAAGGTCTTTGGAAAAGGTCGTGCTCGGAGGCAGAAATAATATAAACGAAATACGTTGCTGGAAAGAAGAGCAGAAAGAAATACTAAAAAAGGAGAGAAGCAGTTTGTGACAGCGTTCAAAATGACCGCAGCACAATAAACGCAGCGAAGCGGGCGATACACGTGGACGACGATGTCCACGCCATCGAGAAGGCGGAGAAAGTGCTGGAAAACAAAGCGCCCGCGAAATATTTTGTTGCCCCCTGATTATTGTTGAACGATAGGGTTTGTGACGTTTAGAGGCGGCACATTGCCGATCGTGCCAATCGGACGCGGCCGTCTCGATATCTTCGAATCTCGGAGGCCATAGACGGACGAAACTGACCTTGTGCGCGCGACACCAGGCGGCGCGCCTAAGAAAACTATGAAAAAGAACAATAAAGAGAGGAGGAGGAGGAAGGAAAGTGAGGGAGCTTAACCAGACTGAATTTGGTTTGTTACCCTACAAATGGGGAGGGGGATCGGGTGTGAAAGTGAGAAGACGTGAGTCTATATCGTACTTTCAGATGCGCTAAGCTGGGTGCAGCGTCTCTACAGTCAAGCACTCAAGTGTGTTGCCTTCAGGTACTGAAGAAGCGCTCGGATGGCTTTCTGGGCTAATGAACTGCGAGGCCGGGCTCCCAAGATCTTCGCTTCTGTAAATGGCCTATCGTCCAGTCTATAAAAGGCACACTGGAGAGTCTGACGTTGGTTATCGAAGCGAGAACAGTGGCACGGAAGCAGAACATGGTGCAGAAACAAATGGGCATGATCGGTTATGACGTCAGAGTAGCCATCCAGCGATATATGCGGGCTTCACCGAGGCGTTGGGTTTTAAGGGCAGTAGGAGAAATGTACATGAAACTGATGGGCCGTGAAGGTTGCAGGTAATAAAACAGCAGCTGTCAGATTTGTGGAGCAAGGAAAAAAAAAAAAAGTGCTACCAAGCTAACTTACTATTGTGAACGATGGCGCGTATAATTTCTTTTTTTGTCATTCGAGACCTACAAAAAAACGCTTAATATTAGAAGATTCATATGTGTCGAAAGTTTTAAAGAACGAGCTTTGGTGGCAAGTGCCGCCACCACTCCGCTTCGAGAGGGTATGTTGACATCACCATCAATGCTAAAGGCTGAAGCCACATCAACATCAGGCTGATTCACATTGTTCAGGTGCCTTCAAGTTTGTTTTAATTGCGGAAGAGCGCGCTGAAACGAACTTCTCGTGTAGGAGGATAAAAGCGCTGTAGCGCTTTTTGCTGGACCTTGTCGGCGCGTTACAAGAAGCGAATGTCACCACTTCTGTCCGACGTACTATATATTATCAGGGTGAACTCAAGCAGTTCATACTTGCTGGAATGACTGTGGTTCTTCGATTTTTCGTAGTTTTGACGAGACGTCGCCGCGCCCCAGTCTGCGGAACATATTTGGCGAGAATGTTCCGCTCACTTAGTAGAACATATGCGCAGAACAAGGATATATAAGAGTTTACTTCTCGCGTGAATGAAAATTTTCAGCCTTTTATGAAACTACCTCCTTGCATATTTCCGCGTATATGATAACTTATTTGCCAAGTTTATTTTTTAGTTGGACATTGGCGCACTTACCACAGTATACCCCTACGTTTGTCGCCGGCTATAGCATTCTCCTTTTCTACTTTCACGGCTGCAGCATTGTCTTGAAACTGGTACTGGAAACTTGTTATTACATTTGACTTGCCTAGCTACACTGACCGGTTCAATTGAATTGTGTGCTCCAAGGACCAGTTAGACAGCTTGTTGGCATAAATTGCCTTGTGCATCAGTTGAACGAACGTCGTTGTTAAAAAAAAAAAAAGCTAATTTGCGTCACCCACCTGCTATTTGTGCCTGAAACTGTATAGCTCATTACAGCCAGCCTCTTCCAAGAAAGCGAGAGAAGGAAAACAAAGGGGAGAGGGAGAGAGAGATACCACTTAAGGGAAGTAAAGATGCAGGTGTGAACTTCACCACGCCCCCGTTGTAAGCGCTGACATGATTGGCTCGCATGTATAAGCGAGTAGCACTTCGGCCATAGGTTCCTGAACTGTGTCCTTTCCGACTTGCGCTCGCCGCTTTCTACCCTTTCGCCGCTGTGTTGTACATGCCGCGGTCCCCAGAATTCTGTTCTCATGAGTGCACCCTATATGTCACATATTTGCAGGCTTCTCCTATATTGTTTTAGTACAGCGAACGCTTTTTTTTTGTCCATTTACTGCGGTGGCTAAAACAGATAAGATGATGGATGGATGGATGGATGGATGGATGGATGGATGGATGGATGGATGGATGGATGGATGGATGGATGGATGGATGGAGATGTGGATGGATGGATGGATGCTCCAAGCAGCGCATAAAGCTTACGATGAGGGTTTTTGCTCCTCGATTCATTGGTGCCCGCCGAAATCGCGCAGTGACATCGGTGCAGTGGCCTAATTGTTGCAATATCCTCCCGATCGCATACTGCAGTATACCTGTCGTCTGTGTACGCGATGATTGACGTGCGATGTGACATGAAGGGTTCGGCATCCATGTCCGGCATTTCCGCGATCCCGCGCATCTTTCCGAGGCGCGCTACGGAGCCTCGCCGAACTTAAACCGGCGCCATCAGTGCCGCTGTCGTCACATGGTGTGCCGTTTACCCTTCTTGCGACGCATGCTTGTGCAACGGGGCTCTACGACACGTTGACCCACAATGCCTGCCCTCCCTCCCCCTCATACACCCCCCCCCCCGCACCCCGTCGTCTCTGCAGCGGACCTTTCCATTGTGATCAGCTCGCGGCCACCCCGGGCAGTGTTCGACGCGCTGTCTGTGAGCAGTGCCGCCCATCGCCGCCACGTCGTTCCCCTCGGGAGCGCGCTGGAGGGCAGACCTGCTCGCACCTGACCCAATTCGGCGGAAGAGGAGGGAGGAGGTGCGCGGAGAAGCCGGACTCTAGGAGCGGAGGATCAAGGGGGGGGGGGGGGGCGATTTCCGCGGAACGGATTGGGGGGGGGAAGTTGCAAAAGAGGGGGAAGGCCTGCCGAGATTGCTGCTGCCTCGCGGCTCAAGGTCGCCAAACCGGTGGTGACCGCGCACTGCTGCCGCTGCATGCTTCGTCTCGTCACGGGCGCCGCCGCGTTATACGTCAACGCCATCCGCCGCTGCTTACGACATCGTCGACGGAGCTAACTACCTCGCTTCCTGCTCTGCCGACGCGCGCCCGATGAAAGTGGTTATCGAGGCGCGCGCGCAGCGCCGTCTGCGGGCCTTTAATTGGTCTGGCACGACTCGGAAGGGGAGGGTGCAAGGGGCGACACATGGCATACCTGCTGGTCTTGGCTGCGGCTCGGTGTCGGCTTGGCTCGGCCGTTCGTCCTTTCGTCACCTGCTCTGGGCCGAAGGCCGCTTCCACCGCCGAGGCGATCGTCCCCGAGAGCTCGTAAGGCTACGCTGATCGGTCTATAAAGCTGCGATTGCGTTCTTCGTCCGGCATGATTGTTCGCGAGGGCCAAAGAAATGACCGCGCAGTTTTTCTTCTTCTTAATTTTTTTCTCTTTATTTATTATTTTTTTCTTCACGGCACAGATTGGCACACGGCGTATTATGGCTAAATAAACGGTTGCAGTCCTTCTTGGCGGAGAAGCCGCGTAAGTGGCCGGTGGAACGTATCGCGCATAATTAACAGTTCGCAATCTGTTGACTGGCCTATCTCTATCCCCGCCCCTAAACAAAGCCGCAGCAGAGCGCGAGCATCCGCTGCAGATCACTCCGGGAACTTCGTAGTGTCTTTGGGTGCTGTGCCCAAGTTGTTTCGTGGCCCCTTTTAGCGCCGTTCGGCTATCTGTCGTACTCGCGGCTCATTATTCAAAGATTATACAGCGCTGTCTTCTTCCCAACTTTTTTCTTCCACGGCTTCATCTGAACGCTTTCGCAACACGGGTGTCTGGAGGGCTTGCTACGGACAGCGTGTGAGCACTGACAGCTAGGGGAACAGTGCTTCGTGGCACTCGTACTGAAACAATAGGCTATAGCCGAGGAGATGCCGCATGACTCTCGGAGACTGTATAGGGGCGATGCGAGGAAATTGGACCAACTCGGGTGGATCCGTTCTTTGACGCGTCGCATAGTTTCGCAATTCGCTTGATATCTGAGAGACTCGTTTGTACTTTGTCGTTTGTCTCTTTGTTCATTTAATTGGGAAGGTGAAGGGGAAGGTGGTAATCTGGCTGCCAAAACCAGGCGTTATGCCAGATCCAGGCGTTACGTGCGATGGCTGTTGTTGCGTAGGATATCGAGTCGACCAGCCGGATTGTATACCGGGTGCTTCAGCGAACACTTTCACAAATTCTTAAAGGTTGTCTCTGGCAGATAGCACAATTCTAGTTCACGAGCTGATCTACTCCAAGAGGCAGATATTACTGGCAAAAAAAAAAAAAATTTGCAATGCATAATCGAAAATTAACAAATATTCGCTAATATAGTTTCGAACTGATTACCTTATGGCCCATATTGCAATGTACAAATTCTAGCCGTGGGGTTCGCAAGGCGGATCCACTTGGAGCGAATTCTCAGATTGGGACTAGTTTCGAGATATTGATTCCCGAACATTGCGCAGCAATGCAGTGGCATTCCAGTTGCTTTCTGAACAAAACGTCGTTTTATGCATTCAAGCACAAAAGTAGCTGGAACGCCTATGCATTTCTGCGCAAAGTTCGCGAATCAACATCTCGAAACTGGTGCCATTCTGAGAATTTGTTCCAAGCGGGTCGGCCTTGCGAACTCTACAGCTAGAATTTGTAAATTGCAGTATGGGTCATGATGTAATTAGCAAAACGTTAATGAGTGAATTTTTGGTAATTAGTCGATTATGCATTTAGATTTTTTGTGCACGTATTATCCGCCGCTTCGAGTAGGCCACCTCATGAACTGGAATTGTGCTATACCCCCCTCCCCCCCCCCCCCCTGTTACAGGCAACCTTTAATAATTTTCGAAAGCTTTCTCTGGAACCCTGTATATTGTTGCTATGAAAGTGCAGATCAGATAATAATAATAATAATAATAATAATAATAATAATAATAATAATAATAATAATAATAATAATAATAATACTTTATTGATGACTTGAGAATCATACAGTGGAAGAATCGGGCCTGCCAAAGCCACTGTGGGCTTGAACGGCAGTGCCTGGCAGACAGCGACAGAGCCATCAGTAACTCGTTATTAGACAACAGTTGGCTATATATAGGGTTGCCGGTGAATATTTTCCCCTTACCTATCGAGAAAGGTGTCAGGCAAGGAGACGATCTCTCCAGCGCTTGCTATCCAGTGCATGCTCAGAAGTATTCAAGCTATTAGACACGGAAGACTGGGCTGACGTTGTCCTTTTTGGTACATTGTCTTTTTTGCAGCCATTGTCGTTGAAAAGTGCACGACGATTGTATTCTGCCGGTGCTGACATACGGGGCAGAAAGTTGGAGGTTAACAAAAACAAAAAAACTCGGGAACAAGTTATAAGGACCGCACAAAGAGCGGCGGAACGAAAACTGTTAGGCGTAACATTAAATAGCAACTCCTGCGTCTTTTTTTTTTTTAAACTGCATTAGGATATTGTCACATTCAAATGGCATTGAAACTCCTGCCACCGGTAGGGTGATTAAATTTACTTAGAAATTCATCAGTAATCTTAAATAACCAATAAACGAGGTACCGAAACGGATATAGCTGATTCGTATGAGGGCACGAGAAGTATGACGTCAGATCCTACACTACCATAATGTTATGACGCAGGACGCGCGCTAAACACGCAGTACACTTGGCGGTAACGCCGTAGAAACGAAGCTGATGGTGTCTCCTGGCGACACAGGGAGCTTTTACGGAGTTTCCGAACCGGACAGCGGCGATTTAAGCGAGGATTTCAGCGGCAGTGGCGGAGTAGTTTCTGACGTCACAAACCCAGGCTGACCAATAGAAAGTCACGATTAGGGAACGCAACCAATCTTTAAAATTTAATTTTCAGGAAGACTAAATGACTTGCAACCATATAGTTCGGCACAGATAATCGGAGTGCAAAAGAGAACATACATTCAAATCTTTATTAAGATCAGCGGACATCGAAAAATCGCCAGAGTGGCCCTTTAAGAGACAGAAAGAGAGCGGTGTGGACCAGAGAGGAAACGCGAATAGCCGATATTCTAGTTGACGTAAAGAGAGAGAGAGAGAGGAAAAAGAACTCGAGCTGGGCGGATCATGCAGTGCATAGGATAGATAACCGGCGGACCATTAGACCTACAGAATATAGGTGCCAAGAGATAGGGAAGGGCAGTCGAGGACGGCAGAAAACTGGGTGGTGTGACGAAATTAGTAAACTCCCTGGCACATGTTGGGATCGGGTAGCGCAAGACGGCCAATTGGAGATCGCAGGGAGAAGCCGTCGTCCTGCACCAGGTAAAGACTACGACGGCGATCACTCAAATGTGAACGAATTCCAAGATAGATCTCTGAGCAACCACGCTCGCTGGTCGCTTATGCATGGATTCGCTGTCCTTTACTACAGGTAGTTCTTCGTATATATATATATATATATATATATATATATATATATATATATATATATATATATATATATATATATATATATATATATATATACAGTGAAAGCTCGTTAATTCGAACTTCAATAATTCGAATTTTTGGATAATTCGAACTGTACGATTTGGTCCGGCCAAGCTCCACAGAAGTATATGTATAAAAATTCCGTTAATTCGAACGCGAGAAGGTTCCCTCACGGATAATTCGAACTACGCTCGACTGGCACACGGCCAGAGAAACGCGCCTACTGCCTACACACAAGGCTGTAGTGCCTCCGAAACGGAGAGAACGGCGAGAGAAGGCAAAATCGGAAAAAAATCTAAGCGACGCGGGGTCAGCCAGAAGGCAGCGGCGGCTGCCGCCTCTCCATTCTACGTAACCTCCGAGACTTCTTGCCCGTTGCGAATCTCGTAGGTTTTGCAAATCTTGTACAGCTGCTAATGTTGTGCGGAGATGGCACGGCAAGCGCCAAAACACAGCGAATCAAGTACGTCGCAGCTGCGCTTGCAATCAAGAACCAACGAATCAGGCCCTTCGCCACCTTCACATGTTCAGCGTCTTTGTCTCGGCAGTCTTCTTCGGTTGTGCACCTCTGTTTTCAGCTTAGGAGGTATCGGCCGTCGCGATTCATTGTGATGGTGTTAAGCCTCGGCTAACGTTCATTTCGGTGGACATCGGTGGTGTGGTACAGTCGGAACCAGAGCTTCGACTTGAAGATGGCGTGTGCCCGCGGCACACACCATCACTTTCTGACACGGCAAATTTCTGACATGCCCTACTGCTTCCAAATAGCAGTGTACTGTTGCTCTCCTTCACTTTCGTTAGTTCGAACTTTCGTTAATTCGAACTGAAGCGGCTTCCTCTTGCGGTTCGAATTAACGAGCTTTTACTGTATATATATATATATATATATATATATATATATATATATATATATATATATATATATATATATATACACTGTATGCTGATGATGACGACTGCTTTCTGTGAAGACTGGTGAGCGGAATTGTATTATTTTTTTTCTATCCATCTTGGCAAGATGTACACCTAATAGTTTTTCTACATTTACGAACCTCGCTGAACCGCTAAGCTCGTTGGTCTGCAGCAGATGTGAAACGGTCCGACGACGCGCACGTGACTGATGACGTTGTTTTGTAGATGGCGCTTTTCAATCACCAGAGTCGCTGCCATCGCGAACGCGCTCCATTTAATTCGTTTTCCATGGCGTGCTTTCACTTGATCTTGATTTGACTTCGTCAGTGTTCCACTGACAACGTCTAGGCACTGACACTGCGCGACTAATTCCTGCGCTTCGGCAGTTGCGGGAAGGCTACCCGCAATTATTTTCTCCCTTTACGTACAGTCTGTACGGTATACCCGGTGTTTCAGCGAACCGTTTCAAAATTAATTTAAAAAGAATATCTGTGGCAGATAGCACAATTTTTTAGTCCGTGAGCTGGTCTATATTCGAAGAGGCGGACATTACTTAAAAAAAAATGAAATGCATAATCTACTGATTAAAAAAAAGTTTCGCCAATTTGGTTTTTAACTAATTACTTTAAGGAACATATTGCAAATTATAAATCGCATCCGGGGAGTTCGCGAGCCGGATCCACTGGGAATGAATTCTCAGGATGACGCCATCTTCAAGATATTTACTCCCGAACTTTGCGGGAGAAATACATTGGTGTTTCAGCTGCTATTGTGCTTCGATGCATAAAACAGCCTTTTGTTAAGAAAGTAAGCGGAACGACAGTGCATTTTTTCACCTTAAGTTTGACGGCGCACATGTCGTAAATGATGTCAGATACGGTGTCAAAAGACACCCCCAAATGGTGCAACTGATCTTCGAGTGTACTGCCCCCCCCCCCGAATAATAATAAATAAAAATGAAAGGAAAAGCACACTTCCTTTGTCTCCATCAACGACCCGCACCCTTGGGGGTGAGGGTTAACCACGACGTAAAGCAAGCGCACTATATACTTTCGTAAGGACGTGTCCACGCTTCAAGGGCGCTATAACGTGAAACTATTCCAAACATTTTTATTCCAATTCTGCTATCAGCCCTCCACGATCGGTCAAAAACTTTTTTCGACCACGCCCACTTCATGTGTCTGTCACGCGACGTCACGAAAACCCCGATACCGCCCCATCTGATATGTTGTGTACACACTGATTGTGCATGATTTGATAGAAAAAAGAAAAACAGTTATTTCTGATTCGACCCCTTTTCGCCATTAGCCCTCGGCTATTGGTAAAAAGTTTTCAGGCTGCACCCACTTCACCTGCCGGTCACGCGACGTCACAAAACCGCACAAACTCACCGCGTCAAAGTGACGTGTACGCGGTAAAGATGCATTAATATGCCGAACAAAACTGAATTTTCTTCGGAATAGCCGCAGGCTGCCTCGTTACGCAAGGAATAAAAGATGGCTGCCGCCGATCGCTGAGACGCTGGCTACTCGCACCTGCAGGAGAGCATGGGTGTATTTGCGCATAATAAAACTTCTTGCATAGCCGTGTAACGTTTTCGAGCCCTTTCGGCACTTTTACCACCTCATTCTGCCAACTCTTCTTTGCTGAGGGTCAGTTTTAGGGTCGTTCTTAAGCTTCCGTTGCATGCCGCCGTGATTTTCGACCAGCCACCACAAGCTAAGTAAGGGAAAGCCGACCAATCGCATACGCCGGCACCACCCTCTTCATCCGGTTATCGATTTTCAGTGCACTGGCTCTGCCCCAGTGAACCTCTCTCCACTTGAGCGTTCTCCTCGCCTCTTGTCAGCCAATTAGATACGACAAGCCGCTCAGTGTAGGCAATGTTATTCGTTTTTCAAGCAAACAAAACTGACCTCCTATGAACGAGGAGAGCGTTTGATTGGTCTGTTCAGACAACCCTGCGGGTGACCGCCCGGTGCTTGCGTCGGTGGTTACGCAAATTTGACGTCAGGAGATTGGAATAGAAACATATATGGAATAGTTTTACGTTATAGGGCCCCAAGTTTTGCTTCGAAAGCCCGCAGCATGCATGTGTACGCGCACACGGGACGCGGTTGGGTTGGTAATGGGGGGGGGGGGGGGGGGGGGTCGACCTGTCGTCGTTTCGTCTTTGGGGCGTAGCGCCGTTTGTCCCGCGAAGCTAGCGAGCGCTCCCCCCCGCCTTCAACTGTGAGCGCGCATAAACGCGCTCCGCCGGTCGTTCTCGCAATCCCGCGTAATCGTGTGACCCCGTTTCTGCCCCCCCCCCCCCCGCCTCCTCCTCCTCCAGCCTTCGAATTCCCTTTCCTCTCCTCCTTGCCTCTCCCTACCCGACTTCCTCCGGCGGTCAGCTCGAACACCCCCGTGTGTGTGTGTGCAGCCTCTGGTTTTTATTTTATTCGCCGCCGTTACCATTTTCCTTTCTCGCGATTATGCTGTTATACGCTCCTTTGCCTGCTTCCTCTTCTCATATATATACCCGCCGTGGTTGCTCAGTGGCTATGGTGTTAGGCTGCTGAGCACGAGGTCGCGGGATCGAATCCCGGCCACGGCGGCCGCATTTCGATGGGGGCGAAATGCGAAAACACCCGTGTACTTAGATTTAGGTGCACGTTAAAGAACCCCAGGTGGTCAAAATTTCCGGAGTCCCCCACTACGGCGTGCCTCATAATCAGAAAGTGGTTTTGGCACGTAAAACCCCATATATTATTATTATTCTCATATATATATATATATATGCAGTGTCGCAAATTTCTCCGTCCTTGATGAGCTCGGGTGTTGGGTAACGTGCCGGCCAACCACGGCACTGCAATGCGCGCGCCCTCTACGTGTCACGGCCACCGCGACTAGCGCGAGCAGCGCCACCTATGTTTCCTCCTCGCAGTGGCGGCTTGATCCCGATTTGTCGATGCAGCGCTGCCCCTGCGATAATGCGGGGTTTCGTGCGAACTTAGACCGCTGCATTGACGATTATCGCGGGGACAGCCGCTGGCAAACGCGTATACGCATCTCGGGATCTGAGAAAACGGCGAATTGGCCGAGCAGTTTGTGTTGTAACCGCAGCCAGTTGGACCGTACAACACTGTGTTGTTAGCGTGTACTACTAACAGAAGCTGGATATCACAATATCAGGCATCCGTGGCCACGCTTTCTTCCCCCCCCCCCCCCTTTTTTTTTATCTCAGATACCGCAGGCCCTAAAGTTCTGGCGCTGGCTGTACCGTCAACCTTTAACACCATCGAGAGGTGGAATGTGAGGAGAAAACGCTGATGGACTGTTGAGTATGAGTACTCGCGTTCGCATTCGATTGTATGGTACGTGTGTAGGGCAGATATAGTTAGTTAACAGGGTATACTATACGTCTTCTTAGTTGCACCAAATGTGAAAAATGTTGCCTTTGGCAGAAGGCACAGTGCTTTACCTTCAGCTGAATTAGTCGATGAGGCGGCCATTACTTCTGCGGGAAATGTAAATGCTTAATTGAACAGTTAACGTAACTACACTAATTAACTTTTAATTAGTTACGGCACATTTATATCTACGAATCGTAGTCGGTGAGTTTGCAAGCCATATCCACTTGGAACGAATTATCAGGATTACATCAGTTCCGAGATATTAATGTTCAAAGTTTCGAACGAAATGCATTGGCGTTCCAGCTAATTTCTTGCTTCAGCGCATAAAAGCAGCGTTTTCTTGAAAACGTGAGCGGAAGCAACAGTGCAATGTTTGCCGCAAGTTTGACGGCGCTTGTCTCGAAACCGGCCCAATCTTCAGAATTCGTTCCAGGTCGATATGCGTTGCAAAGTCACTAGGTACAGTTCGTAGACTGAAATATGTGCCGTAACGTAATTAGTTAAAAAGTTCATTAGCGTGATTAAGTAAAAAAATTCTGAGCATTTTGATTTCTCCTAGAAGAAATGGCCGCCTCATCGAGTAACTTAGCTCAAGGGTTAGAATTGTTCCGTTTGCCACAGGCAACTATTTAAACATCTGGTGCAGCTAAACATAAAACACTGTAAACAATGGGGCCGATAAGGATGGTCGTCAAAGCCGATAGCATAAGCCTGCTAGCTGCAGCATGAGTGCTGCAGCTTGCAGGCTTATGCTATCGGTTTTGAGTAAAGCTTGATATTGCGTATGGACGGTGCGTTACTGCTGTATCCTCTTTGTCGGGACCAAGGCATCGCTTTAACGAAAAGGTTATAAACCCTGAGGGACCAACCGCAGGAACCGTGTGGGGCCACGGGGGTGGCTTTGTTGGTCAGCTGCATTGAGTTGCATTGAGCAGGCTATATCCGCAACACCAGGGCATGACGCACACCAAGAAGCAAACGACACACGCGTCGTTTCCTTAGTTGTGTCCACGCCGTGGTGTTCCCAGTTCGCGATGCGGTGCTTTGTTGCGAGAAGTGAACACAATTGTGTATCTGTTGCTATGCTCAAACTTTCATAACGTGTCTGTTGCTTCCGCAGAGCGCCAGACATATCGATTTATTTTTTCTTTCTTTTTTCACTCTGTTTCGTTGTCAGTGGCGAGCAAAAAAAAAGAAAGAAAGAAAAAAGGAGCGCGAAGAAAAAAAAAAGAATGCCAGGAAGCAAGTGGGAAATGCTGACGTCATTGTCCCAGAGCGCGGCGGAATTGTCTCGAACGTCTTGCGAGACAGTTTTACCGCTTGCACAGTGCTCGCCTCTGACGCACATGGACGCCATTGCTGCCTACACAATGGCGAGTGTCAGCGGCGGCGGTAAATAGCGCTGTGGAATATATATATATATATATATATATATATATATATATATATATATATATATATATATATATATATATATATATATATTCCAAAGAAGGCAACGCCAAAGCCGCAGCTCGTGCGCAGATTATATATATATATATATATATATATATATATATATATATATATATATATATATATATATATATATATATATATATATATATATATATATATATAAATGTAGTTACAGTAATCCGGAGCATCGCGCGGCTTCCCGCTACAGGCGTCGTTGCATCCGCGTCTCGATAATCATCCGTGTGTGACGTACGTGTCGCCAGTAACCCTCCTTCTTGACGTCTGTGATCGTTACTTACAGGCTGCAGAGATGCGCGGCGCAAGCACGAAGTTCGCTCGATCGTTGGCTTGAACGTTCGTATATAGGTCGCAGTCCGCGCGGACATACCGGAAGAGCTTGTAGCAATGTCGTTTAATAGCGCTGGTTAGCGTTCGTAGTCAGTAACCAGCGTTATATAGACATCGTGCCGAGTTAGCGGTCTATCACTTGACTTCAATTTGTTACCTTAAAGACCCCGGTTAGGGAGTATCACATAAGGGGTGGGCTTACGAATAAAGGTTACAGACAGTGATGTTCATGGCAAACAAACGCAGTTAAATTGTCCGCAAAAGTTGATGAACACGTGATGGCTGCAACGTCACGGGGAACGCCATTCCAGTCCATTGCTGTGCGAAGAAAAAAATGAGGCCGCAAAAGTAGTGGTGCGAGCACGTGCGCGTGCGATTGAGTAAGGATGGGACGTACGGGGAAATATGCGCGCCGGTGGAATGATAGACGGTGCTTGATTGAGGGAACTGTGAAACAATTTGCGAAACAAACAAAGGCTGGCGACGCGGACGTCTATCGTGGTATCCCCGAAAAAAGCGCCTATACACTGTATAAGAAACTCGCACGAGCACGCATAGAGAAAACGCCGCGTACGCCGAGTATCGAGGCTCAAGTGTCCTTGCTCGGCAGCGAGAGGTTCGTGGGTTCGAAATCCGCTGCATGCCGCCGGTTCCGACCCGGCTAAAAAAAAATGGCTGTGGCTTAGGTAAGGTTAAGCCCAGGATGCGAAGCATACTAGCCTTTATTTTAGTTGTTGAACCACTGTTTAGCCTGGTGAACTGCTGTTGCTTGGCTATATTTGGTTCGGCTAGACGAAGAAACAACTCATGCATTACTTCTTCGCCTTCAAGAGTGGAACGCGACAGCGTTCCCGTCGACCCGCCAAGGGGTGTAAGACAATGGGCTACAGGGCAGCGACTACGCGCCCCGCATTGGACGCGGTGAGCGTCGAGCAAAGCAGCGTTCGGCGCGGCAACGAAATGTGCGCCTGAGCAAGAGACGCACGCCTTAGAAACAGCGCGTTTCTAAGGCAACACCGCATTCACTAGAGGCGCTTTTGTACCGCTTTGAAGCGTTGTACTCGTGGCTCAGTGGTAGCGTCTCCGTCCCACACTCCGGAGACCCTGGTTCGATTCCCACCCAGCCCGTCTTGCAAGAGTTGAGCCAAAGCCACTTCTCCTCTGTCGTGACGTCACGGTGTCACGTGATTTCATGGTCACCGCCGCGCCTGAGGAGCTGGGTTGAGCCCTCGTAATATGCTTCGCATAAAATTAAATTAAATTATGGGGTTTTACGTGCCCAAACCACTTTCTGATTATGAGGCACGCCGTAGTGGAGGAATCCGGAAATTTCGTCCACCTGGGGTTCTTTAACGTGCACCTAAATCTAAGTACACGGGTGTTTTCGCCCCCATCGAAATGCCGCCGCCGTGGCCGGGATTCGATCCCGCGACTTCGTGCTCAGCAGTCTAACACCATAGCCACTGAGCAACCACGGCGACCCGGCTCGATTGAGCATATGCGGCGAGAACGCAGTGCGAGTTGATGCGTCCATTCAGCGTCCGTATAGCATTTTGACACCCGCGGATCCCGCGTGCCCTTATACCATCGACGTTATTTCGCGTTACTCGTTTCCTTTTTCTTTTCTTTTTTTTTTCTCGAGCACCTCGACAAGACACCCGTGGTTCAAGTCGGGCGTCGCGCGGGATGCCACGTCGAGCGTGCGTTCAGGTGTGAGAGTGTGTAACCGAAAGTGATCAATCGCGGGTATACGGCCACCGCGCCTGTTCTTCTATATAGCAGCCGATACGCGTCGGTGCGCCCCCATTCGCGCGACTCAACGCGATCCGCCATATTTGTGCCCCCCTCCCCCCCACCCCCTCATTTATGGTCCTGACTCGCACGATCCTTGCGGTATCATGCATGAATGAATGAACGAACAGGTAAACGTTTACTTCCGCGAAACAATACAACGGCAGAAGGGGCCACCGAAAGATGCTAACAGGAGCAGCACGCTTGGCCGGGTGGCTATATACCCCTACATTGGCAACATTAGCGGGCACGAAGGTGTGCAGATCATTTACGACGGGTGCAGTAATCACGGCACGAAAAAAAAACGAAAAAAAAAGAAAACGTGAAAAAGAAAGCCCAGTGTACGCAAATGAAAGACCGCCTACTATATATGCTTGCTGAGTCGCGCGTGCCTTTGTCGAGCACTGTGCGTCAGATCGTGCCACAAATGCATAACTATACGTAAGCATAATCATAACTAAACATCGTTATTCTTTCGTCGCACGATCGATTTAACGGACAATGTGCTCATTTACGGTATTGTCCTGAATTTTGAGAAAGGGTGACCAACGGCGGAAAGAACGGTTACGGCAGGTGACGCCATGAAGCTATAGGACGAAGAGAGAGAGAGTGAGGGAGTGAGGGAGAAGTAGGCAATAGCAGTCATCATTGTTCTTACCCTCGTTGCAACAACTAGAGAGCGCTGTTATATTTAGCACGTGGATCATGCCTTCTTAAGCTCTATTGGGTTTGCGCAAGCATGGCGGAAGAAAAAAAACTTAGAAACGCGCCAGAGGAAATGTGCCCGCCTTGCCAGGAGTTCTTTGCGGAGGTTTGAGTGCGTCTTAGATATGGATGACGCATAAGCTGGAGAATCGGTGACACAACAGACGCGCCCGCCGAACAATGTTACTATTCCTTCCCTTGGAAAACCGTTTCTTTTCTTCGCTTCTTTCACAGTCTTCTTGCGCGCGAACCTGTTGCCGAGTAAATTCTTTTTTTTTTTTTTACCAGTGGTGCGATATTCCACGAATTAAGCCGTAGCTCGTTTCAGTAATTGCTACTTGCCTTTTTCTGCAGTAATTCTGTTATGTCACCTCCTGGACATACTGTATCCTGGCAGTAACTATTAACGGCTTCTGAAGCTAACTTAGAGACCGTGCACAACATTGCAGTAATTATTGATTTATGAGTTATTGATATATGAGTTCATGAGAAGAAATATATATGTTACAATAAAGTTTACCGTTGTGTATTGTACACGGCTGTTTCGCTATGTGGCGGCGCATGGAAGCAGCCGGGCGGTTCCAGTACAGACTTGTTCTTTGAATCAGGGAATCGTGGTATACAACCTCGTTCAGCAAAGACGGCGCACCAATAATAACTCGTAGGCTGTATGGTCTAAACGTGATTACAGGTTGGACGGAGGTGTTGTAAGCTGTTCATTTAGAGCGAGAATGAAACGACAGGATTTATGAAAGCGACACAGTCGTTCACATTTGCGACGCCATGAGAGTTCGGGTAAATAGTGTGTTTCGTAGACGTAACATTGGCGTAACGGGAACAATTAAACAAAGCAGTTCGAGAAGCACGATAAGAACACTTGAAGTAGTTTGATAATTAATGCATGGTATACCAGATAGGCCCAAATATATGTACACGAGTTTAGAGCGAGCGCGTGTCTTGTAGAGAGTTATTCTTCGTCCACATGGGATAATAGTAATGTTACGGCACCGAAACCCAAGTGAACGGTTGGCATTGTTAATTAGGTAATTGATGTTTAACGTCGTTGGTGATATAAAACCCTTGGTACCTGTAGGAGTCGACAGAGTCATCTGGTATCATTGAGGAAATAAGGAAGCGCGTTAGCATTGGCGTTGCGAAAACGAGATACGTGCATATATTTAAATTTATTAATATTTGGTTTCATGTGCCAGCTGCACAAATAAGAAAATCTGTCAAGAGAGAAGGAGGGAGGGAGGGAGGGATACAAGGAAGGCAGGGATGTTAACCAGTCCGGTTGGCTACCCTACGCTGGGGAAGGGAGAAGGGGAAGAGAGAGACGGGAGAGAGAGAGAGATGGGATATAGAGACGTGTACGGACAGTAGTTCAGTCAAAGCCGCTCGTGCAAACCAGACGTTCTCAGAAAGCACAAAAGTGCCTTCACTGCCTTCTGAGCCGATGATCGGTGGGGACGCGTTGCTGTCGTACTGTCTGATCATTCGGAGGACGATGATCTAGTTTCCTCAATGTGTTGGACAAAGGATGTCTTCGTGCTTGAAATTGAGGACAGTGGCACAATAAATGGTCAATGTTCTCCTCGCATCCTCAATCTGTCAAAGTGACTTTGTAGCTTACGGGGTAGCAGGCGTGCCCTAATATGTCGCGCGCGACACATGCCTTCCTCTCGGCGCCGTTGCCGGCAGCTGTATTTGTTCTCACCCCGCACGATCTGAACGCGCACGCGAAGAACCTCGCACGAATGCTGAGCTCGAATGGCGTTGCGTAGCACGGAACAGAGGTGGAGGTGGGGACTTCCTTGCTAATTACCCGAATTCAGGGTAGGAAAAAAAAAAATCTGGAAGTGAGGAGCACTTAGACCTCTCCGTCTTGATGCAGTGGGCGGAGTGTGCTTGTCCCGGCACGACAGCAAACGCCGCGTGTGCCCCCGCGTGGGACGGGACGCGCTGGTTGTCGCTCCTCCGCGCATTTCGCTTCCGCTCCTAATTCATTTCCTTCCACGCGCCGTCCGGCGAAACTCTCTTTCTCCGTTGCTCGCGCTTCGTTCTTTTCCGTCCTCTACTCGTGACGTCACCGTTCTCCCCACCAGCCGACCGCTTACCCCTTTCTTGTCCTTAGCGCACTGCTCGTCGGTTGTTGCGTGTGTCTCGGTGGCTTCCAGCCTCCTCCTCCTCCTCCTCCTGCCGAAAGGGAAAAAAAATCCCATGCAGTAACTCTAGCGGGCATCTGGCCCTGGGACGCCGTCTTGCGTCAGGCCGGAAGGAGTTACGAAACACCCGGCGGGGAGGGCGTCCTGGAGTGGGGGCGAAGTCGAACGACGACGACGACGAGGAGGAGTGCTCGGTCGCGAGGGGGGATGGGGGGGGGGGGGTATCCTTTGGAGGCGGAAGAAGGAGGGAGGAAGTGGAAACGTCAGGGACAGGTGCATTGGGTCTCGAGCCACTTCGCTCTTTCGGCACTGCGCGCGATAACCTCTCCCCTCTCGCACTGCGCAACTTCCCGGGGCTGCTGCGGCCGTGTTTCGGGGCGCAGTTCCGTTATCTTTTCTGCGCGGAGCGGCCGCGACCAACCCTTTCGTGCGTCGAGATACGCGAGCTTCGCGCGCTTCCTGTGTGCGGTCCTGTTTCTCAGTGTCATCTTATGATTGTCTTTGTGTAGCATCATGAGTTCTGTATATGTTTTTAAATGTTTCTTTCTTGTCTTTATGAGAAAAAGAGAGAGATAATATTTTAATGGGAGAAATAATAATAATAATAATAATATTTGGGGTTTTACGTGCCAAAACCACCTTCTGATTATGAGGCACGCCGTAGTGGAGGACTCCGGAAATTTCGACCGCCTGGGGTTCTTTAACGTGCACCTAAATCTAAGCACACGGGTGTTTTCGCATTTCGCCCCCATCGAAATGCGGCCGCCGTGGCCGGGATTCGATCCCGCGACCTCGTGCTCAGCAGCCCAACACCATAGCCACTGAGCAACCACGGCGGGTTTTAATGGGAGAAAGGTAGAGAGGTCGGCCTGAGTGAAGTGATTCCGGCCTGCTACTCCACGCTGGGGAAGGGGTTTCAGGCAATAACAGAGATAGGATGTGAAGAGGAAGGGGTGGTGGTGGTATGGTTAATATGATTATGGTCGCACAGCATACTGTTTGTGTAACGCGTACGTGTACACTTTAGAGCACAGCGCAGTCATCCTTGCGGGCAGAGGTAGAAGTTACTGCAGTGTAGCCATGGAGACTGTCTATAGCTTTCGTGATTTTTTTCCGCTGTTAGCGCCACTGGCGTATTTAAACCAGAAAGTAGCAGCTGCATGGCGTCGATTATCTGTATCAGCATTGCTTTGATGACCGAGTCCGATGGTGATATTCGAGTGCACTGTCCTTGCCCGCGCGCGGCGGCCAGGGTGGATATACATTCTATTCCGGGCTTTCGCGGCTGGCTTAAAAATTAAATTATGGGGTTTTTACGTGCCAAAGCCACTTTCTGATTATGAGGCACGCCGTAGTGGAGGACTCCGGAAATTTCGACCACCTGGGGTTCTTTAACGTGCACCTAAACCTAAGCACACGGGTATTTTCGCATTTCGCCCCCATCGAAATGCGGCCGCCGTGGCCGGGATTCGGTCCCGCGGCCTCGTGCTCAGCAGCCTAACACCATAGCCACTGAGCAACCACGGCGGGTTCGCGGCTGGCTTGGAGCAATGGTTTGGAGATATCTATATCGATGCCGATTCAACTACCTTCTGCTGGACCTGCAGATTTGGAGCCCGGGAGGTCTCGTTTGGACCTACAGCTTGTCCACGCTGACGACGCGTTCGTTTCCTCCAGTGTTGCGCTGACGCTGCATACCGCCTCCTTGTTAGACATGCTTATCTTGCACATTTGGGTCACTATATACATACAGCGCTGAGGTGGCCTGGTTTTAGGCACTTGTGACATTGCAGTGGTCGGGGCACATAAGAACGCACCGGGTGTCTCGGGTATCCCATCTTGACATGATCAGGTAGCGTGTCTCCCTCGAAAAGAAGCTTGACGCTCGTCGAGCAACCGAAGCGGTGAAAATAGATTACCTTCGCTGCTGAAAACAGAAGGCTTTGTAGCTATTCGTCTTTGAAGTCAACCCCGACATCGGCAGTAACACCTGCCCTAGTGCGACCACCGTGCTTGGTGAACGACCGGACTTCTATGTGTCCTGGTATGCGCACGGTTTTCAATTTTTCTAGAAGAGACCTGCGTCGTTACCTCCACTGTGACTACGTTTTTGTTGGGGTTGAAACGCCCTTCGTTAGTTCCTTTCGGAGCCACATTACCAAGGCATGTGTTAGGAGTCTGTCTGTGTAGAGAATTTAAATTCTTGGAGACGGCGAGAGGCACAGAGACAATCCTGTAAGTCGGAGTGGGCGGTCCCTTGGGGCCCTGCTCACTCACATCTTTGGTCGCCTTTCGCTATTTTCTCTTCAGTCGCTTGCCCTGCACGACGGTGTGGTCGTTGTCGGAGTCCATTGGCTCGCCGCTGGAGAAACAAGAACCGGCCATCTTCATGTCTACGTGGCAAGCCTTACACTATATGACCGTGCGGGACGCAGTGCGGAGAGGCATGCTCGACGCAAGTGACAGACGGCATGCCATCGTGCCGTCTGTCATCGCCTCAGACGGTTTCTGGTCCAAGAAGCACAGTCAAGTCTCCGCTAGTGACACAACTATTGCAGCAAGGGCAAGAAGCTACGCTTGCTCAGATCACTTCGTTCACTCGCAAGTGCATCATGCTCTTCGCCCGCTGAAAATTGCTACGTGATCGCCGCGATGACAGAATTCGGAGGCTTCGCTCTGCGAGTGCCGGAATATCAGTTGTGCATGCATCCTCTGAGGCCAACGTGTCTTTCCTTATCCTTTTTCTGAAGGAAGTGAAGCGAAATATCTGTGGATCTGCAGTGGTGTACCAACCACTATAGGCGCATTATCTGCGTTCGAGCACCAGAGCATTTTCCGCACATTCCGGATCCTCATCGCGTCGTCCCCGGTAGTCGTTTGTAGAGTGTATACGAGTGGACGCGACTGCCCTGTAACAAATAATAGTCGTGCGGTAATAGTGAAGCCCATTTGTCCTAGAGTACGAGAGTATGTGGGAAAATTCTGCCGTTTACGCCCTAAATGCCTCGCTGCAAGGCGTACGTGCACCAAGGCCTAAAACTATTACGCTGACGTAAAAGCTGCTAAATTGAGAAGCACACGTAGTCGTCCTAACCAGAACGGCTGACACGACATAGCCGAGAGCGGTATCGATACGGTCGACTGGCTTTCGCTTTTTTGAAATCGTAAATACGACCTTGTCGTCCGCGTGGCTAGGTTGGCGAGAGCAGCCGTTAGTGCAGTTTGCGCAGAAGTGGATCGTTCCGTTTGCACTGGCGTATAGTCGTTCGAGGAAAGCTCAATCGCAGCCACGTCGCGAGGCACGCTGATGCGTTAAGGAGCCGCTCCGGCGTTTTTTTTTTTTTTACCATATCAGGATATTGTCATCTTCAAATGTTATTGACAGCCCTCTCACCGGTATGGTGGTTCAATTTGCTTAAAAATTCATCAATAAATTTAAAGGGACTCTAAAGTGACAAATGATTTCTTCTGAATCAGTGAATTACCTTTCTACAACACCAAAAACACCACTCTTGCAACGCTAAAACGTTTGGTAAGCCGGAAAAAGCGCAAGAACGAAATACGGGTGGCGACGCCTACTTAAGTTCCCGCACCTGGTGGCTGTGACGTCACGGGTATTTATGGCCTCTAATAGGGCCTACTAATTATATATAGCGGTACTCATTGACTACTTTGTGTTCTAAAGGAACCAAATATTAAACATGGCAAGTTTCGGGAAACGTTACTCAGCCAACGCGGCCGAAATGCGAAAACATAGTTTGGAATCCCTGACGTCACGCTGACGTACCGGCGCTGGGGTTTCGGCGCGAAATTCAAATACTGAAACTTAGACCTTCATTTTTCTCATCTAATAATCAAACTGTTTTTTTGAAGGTACTGCCCACGGGGTTCTGAAACAATGCTTCATTAGTCAAAATTGATTTATTGCTTCGCTTTAGTGTCCCTTGAAATAACCAAAAGAGGAGAAACCGAAAGCGAAACGGGTAGCTGATTCGTGCAACGTCACGATGAGTCGATGACGTCAGATCCTACACCACCATAATGTAAACACGCCGAACGCGTGCTAAACACGCAGTACACGTGGCGCTAACGCGCCCTAGAAACGAAGCTGGTGGTGTCTCCTGACGACACAGATGGAGCTTTTAGAGAGTTTCCGAACTAGACAGCGCCGATTTAAGCGACGATTTCAGCGACAGTTGGCGGCGTAGTCTCTGACGTCACAAACATAGGGTGGCCAGTGGAAAGTCACGAGTCGGGAACGCAACCAACCATTAAAATTCATTTCCAGCAAAATTAAATGACTTGCAGCCGCATAATTTGGCACAGATTATCAGAGTGCAAAAGGGAACACGTATGCAAAATTTTGTTAAGATCAGTTGACATGGAAATATCGCCCGAGTTGCCCTTTGAGCACGTGCGCGCGTGCTCCAATCCACGGAACCGCGAAGGAGGGCATAGCGAACAGTGCGCCAGCGGTCCTCTTTCGTAGATGTTTTTTTTTTCCCTCCCCTTCTCGTGTGCGCGCCTTGCCTGCGTGACCTACGCACGCCCGTGTTCGGGGATAGTGGGCCACGACAACGGCGGTGGCGGCGGGAAGTCAAGTTCGCCGACGAGGAAGCACGCCAGTCCGCGGAGTGCGAGGAGAAGGAAATTGCGGCCCCTTCCGCACCGGAAGCTGCTTCCGACCCGGCCGCGTGCCGGAAGTGTGACCGCGGATCGGCCCAGTGAGCCGGCCCCGGACTAGATTGCATTGATCGCGGGCCTTCTCTCTCTCCTCCTCGCACCCGCGCACGCACGAAAGCGGGGGAGGAGGGCACGCTGGCCTTACACACACCTACCTGCTCGGCCTTCCATTGTGAAGCGTGTCTGTGGTGGCCGGCCCGCTTGTGATCGGTGCACCCCCATTTGAATTTTTTGGGGAAAGCAGGTGCGTGCGACGCGGACCGAGCCGAAGGGTTATACGCAGCGCGGTAGCGGATTGGGATCGCAGTGATCGACTGCCCGATTGGCGCCCGCTCGAACGAAATCGGTGTGTGCACTGATTGGGCGGCGCATATTTTGCGGTGCTTGCGGCAGTTGTCGCTGCTTCTGTGGTCACTCGACAGTGCATTTCCGGTTGCAGATCCTTGCTCAGTATGTATCAGGGAAGCTATTGGGGCCACCAGGTGGTCTGCTCGCCGAGGTCTGCCCCTGTCCCCGCGGCGTATATAGTTCATCTTGCTGGTAATGGCAAGTGTCTTAATTAAGCATGGGAGCAGGCACTCCGCCTCCTGTCTACTCGCTCTTGTACTAGTCGGTCATTTGCATGTACACTATGGTATTTCTAATTTCGTTTCGTTCTTATACCGCCTCCCCTCGGGTGCATATATCGCTTGCACATTTTGTTTGTTTTCCGTGTTCCGCGTTCACACTTCTGTGCGATTCCCAGGCTTTCTTCGGGACCGTTGTGAAGTCCGGAGACTGGACTGCGCGTTTTGGAATTCACATTTGTGTTGATGTTTCCAAGTCCTCACTGGCGACGAAGCTGAGATTGACGTTGTATGCTGTCGTGTCTTGCATTTCATCGGTATACGGGCTTGTCCTTACGCGAATGTACGCGTCCTGAGCGCGACGGCGTTAGGAGACGTTCCTCCGTGTTCTTGAATCTGTCGCCACTGGTTGTCGCTGTTCTCGGTCCACGAGAAGCCCTTACGCTAGAATAGTTCGTGACAGAAAATTCCAACCAATCCTGATGCTGCACATTTTAGCTAATGTGGCTGGCCAATGGCAAAGAACTTTTACGAACACCGCCTTTGTGACTAGGCGGTGTTTAGGGCATGGCGACCGTGACGTGTTCCCGGCTCCTGCAATCGCTTCCGGTATACAAGACCATTATGACCTTCGAGATTGGCTCCGGTTACTTCGGTGGAACCGTCGCTGGGGGTACGATTTGAACAGCACCTGTTGGGCTTGTAAACTGTGCGGGTTTCATTCATTGCTCTCCCGTAGTGAAGGTGCTCACTGAGATTAGTAAAGTTGATCCTGGGTATAATCGGGAACCGCACTACTTGCACTGCCTTTGTATTTAAGTCGTCGCGATGCTGTTATTAGATGCACATCTTCTGGCAGCTGTCTCCTTCCAGGACACTTTCGGTTCTTGCTCTGTTTATCGATTGGAACTCGTGGACTCGCGGCGCGTTTGTTTGTTTTTCTCCTTTTTTTTTCAAGGGGGGGGTGCTATTGGTAGAAGTGTAGACAAACACGGTGGAGGCTCCCACTGAATTATGTAGACGCTTCGGCTACTGCAAGTTTTATCGCCTGCTTGAAGGAACGAGGGGAGGAGATGAGGTGATGCTGGAACTCTCGAACAGAATCGAACTTCGGTTGGCCGTTAGCGAACCTCGTAGGTGGTTGTCGTATTACGTGCAACGTAATTCACCCCCCCCCCCTTCCACTGCGGCTTGTCTCGTGACCTCTGTAGTACCTGAGGACCTTGAAACCCCGTAAAATCCAAGTTCATCACTCTGACGAAATTAAGCGCTCAAAAGGAGACTGTACATGCAGGAGCAAAAAAAAGGGGGCGACAAAACCATGGGAATGGCCTCAAGGTCATTTACGGGACTGTTCACTCGCATAAACAACGTCGAAGCTGAGCGCTTGACCTTAGTTTCATCCAGCCCTCGCGTGGTCTATGAGAATCTTCGCCATGTTTCCAATTTTATTGCGCAACTGACGCACTCAGTAAAGTTGGGCTAGTTGGTGAGTCATCATCATACCTTGCTGGTGAAGCAGCGCACTGACACGGACACAGTGAAGACACACAGCGAGACAAGCAGCGAGTGTCGTTTTTTTCTTGTGTGCCTTCACTGTGTCCGTGTCAGTGCGCTGCTTCACCAGCAAGGCATGATGACGCACTCAGTCAGTGTTCTCTCTTCGTTGTCTCCGTCCTCGGCTTTCTTGAACCACGCACCTTTGTTTCAGTGCGTTATCGGTGTAGCGCAGACCGACAGTTTCCTTCCGTGTATTCGCTCGTTCAAGTATTGCTGGCTCCCGTTGCTTTCTTCTACTGTACTCTTTTTTCGGGCGCGCGTGCGTGATGGCGCGTCCGTCGGCGCCGGAAGACTGCTGACGTCGGTGCTGCCGCCAGGCCAGCTTCCGGTTCCGTTTTCGCGCTCTTCGATTTCCGGCGCGCGGTTCCGGACTCGGGTGCGCGCGCGCACGGAGCGGGTTCCTCTTCCGGTTCCGCTGCCGGCCGTGGCGTGCGCCGCTCGGTTTCGCAAAAGAAAGAAAAAAAAATAAAATTTGGGGTCCTCGATTTCCCTTCTGCGATGCTGGGCTTTCCTTCCTCTTGCCGTTTTCCATCTCTACATCACCCTCCCTTTTGCTGCCGCCCTGTCAGATCCGTTTCTTACGTCTACTCGTTCTTTTATTGTTTTTGTTTCTTGGTTTTTTTAGTGTAACGCCGACTCTCTCAGAAGCGAACTCCGGCGTAGCTGGTACAACACATGTCGCTTCCTTCGCCGCAGTTTGTAGCGCGAGATAAAAGGGCGCGTGCAGACGCCGTCAGTCTTAGGCCTCGACAGTCATGACGCACATACCTGGCGTCGGATTGATTCTGACCGAGGCAAGCCGTGAGGAATAAACGTCGAAAGCCTCGGAAGGCAGCCGCACTGAGCAGTGCGGCTGCCTCGCTATACCTTACCACCTCGACCTCGACCAGACATCGTCAGCACGATACGCGCCGGAGGCGTGCGGCTGGAGTCGGGCACACGGAGACCCGGTCGTGCAGACCATGGCTACTGATCGGGCTGCCAGCGTTATGGAGCGAAGCAACATAAACGCTTGAGTGCAGTGGGGTCGTGCGGGGGCCCAGGGGCCTGCGTGCTCCAAACTCCTCAGTCTCGCAATAAAGTTTTTATGATGATGATGATGGCACACGAAGGGTGCCATGCCAAAGTTTAGGATTCAAGTCCGCTTACACTCGGGGTAACGTGGGACAACGTGGCCACAATTAGCACGTGACCGGGGTAGTTGGAGAGGTATGGGAGAGGCCTTTGCCCTACAGTGGGCGTAGCCAGGCTAATTATTATTATTATTATTATTATTATTATTATTATTATTATTATTATTATTATTATTATTATTATTATTATTATTATTATTATGCTCGGGGTAAAAGTAAGCTAAGAAAGAGGCCCTGTAAAGGCAAGCCAGTGTAGTGGGCCCTCTCATACCACGCATTTGGGGAAGAGAGGCACTGTTAGCAAGTAGTTACCGAACAAGTAATGGATGTGCCCAAAGAACAGTAATAGCGGCGGCCCCGAATTCACACGAAAAGTCGTGTAACAGAAAAGGACGCATTAGCGCAGATATTCCCCGCCGCGGAGGCGCCCAGTGGCTTTGGTTGTTGCCCCGCTGAACCCGAGGGCGCGCGCGGATCAAATCCCGGCCCCGGCGGCGGCCGCATTTCGATGGGGCCGAAATGCGAATATGCGCCCGCCTGCCGTGCGTTGGGTGCGCGTCAAAGAACCCGGGCTGGTCAACGTTGATCCGGAGTACTGCGCTACGGCGTGCACGCCTCATAATCACGCCGTGGTTCTGGCACGTAAAACCCGACAATTTAGTTAAGTTTGATTAGCGCAGCTATCGAGCATACATAAGAGGATGTATAAAAGATACTACAGTTTATCGAGCAAATCCGAGGACATATGGATCATTTTGAACATAGATTTTCCTGCTGGACTCCAGCATTGCGTGTGCTGTACAATGATGGAAATTATTATTATTATTATTATTATTATTATTATTATTATTATTATTATTATTATTATTATTATAACACTGACTCTACGGCGTTGCCGTTTATTTACTTGCACTGGGCGCGCCAGACCGTGCACACATGATCCAGAAATTGACGGTGTACTATAAACCGCGCTGTTGGGAGGCTCATGTCGCTATATGTGTAAACTCGGAATGCATCGTCGCGGAGGCTACGGTAATAAATACAGTGCCCTAAGCACAGCGCATACACTTGCTACCGTAGGAAAAATAAGCCTGAGCTGCCGACTGACCCACATATCCCGAGCGGGAGCATTGCAGGCGCGGTGTTGTGATGTTTACCGACGACGCGCTGATTGGCGGTATAACGCGTCAGCAGCGCTCTTACGCTTTGGCGTAACTCTCGTGCTCGAACGAGAAAACGCACACAAAATACACGAACGACGATGACGCTGCCGCCGAGACGCGTTTTACGACGGGAGATAAAGCGGAATGCAGTCTGCCGTCGCAATAAAACTGTGGAACGGCGCGCCCCGTCTTAACGTGCTGACAAAAGATGGCGCCACCGCCAACTCTCCCTCTGTCGCGTCCAAGTCTTCCAGCATACCGTGCGCGTCCGCGCCGTTGTACATACGTACGCCGAGCTTAAGGGATTAATCGACCACTTGTAATTTTTCCCCCTCTTAAATTGAGGTCGAAGCCCCCAAAACCACGTAAAAGAGGATAGTGAAAGCGTCAGAGCAGCCTAAACGATTTACCATGGAGTACAATCATACCTGCCAACTCCCCCGCATTGTGGGAAACCTTTTGAAATGTGGGCTCGTCTTGCGATTTGAGGAACACTAAATTTGCTTTGCGAAAAAAGAAGTTGCACTTGTCGGTCGCCGAGCCTCCCGTAGTCAGTCCCTCGATCGCGTATAAGGCTGCAAGAGGGGTGCATTCTTTGAGCAAGTTTATACAGACAGGTCGCTGAAGCAGGCAAACTTGGCGAACAGCCATATCGCTGAAAAAAGTCAGTGCGGTCTAAGAACAATGTTGCTTGTCAGAGCATTGTTTGCTCTGCCAAGTCTGTTGCTGCTTTTGTGCTGGGTCTAAACTTTGCCCATATGTGTTAAAGTGTATATGTATCCTTGAAAAGGCGCGTGCTCCAGGCACGTTATATATATATATATATATATATATATATATATATTATGCGTGTGTGTTATTTTGCCCGTCGGTGTAGTGTCAGCGGGATTTGACGAATATTAAAGTTCGCAGGTTAGCACGCATGCATAAGACTTCCTTCTACGAACCGGGTGCCGCTTTCCCGAAGCATCCGCCGCGGTGGCTTAGCAGCTGTGGTGGGGCGCTGCTAAGCACGAGGTCGCGGGTTCAAATCTCGGCCGCCGCGGCGCATTTCGAATCCGGGCCGCCGCGGCCGCATTTCGTGGCGTCGCGTAGCGTGTTATTATTAATATCGGTGTTGTTGAATTTCTGAAACTTCCAAGTTTTATATAGTATAACGCAAGTTATTGCGTTATATAAAACCCACACACTGCGCTGTGAAAATGTTCGTAAACATATCGAAAAAGTGTGCCAGCTTTTTTAACATACCTTTGCCTGTTTCCTGTTTCTCACTTTTTCCGTAGTTTCACCATTATGTTCTGTTCGTGGCTTTCTTTATCCGCCACATTGGATAACATGCTTTTTTTTTTGCATAGTTGACTCGCTTATCAGAGTCAAGTTTACTCCCCTCGTGACTAACTTCATGGAGCGCGAAGCAATGAAATGCTGGGCTGCGGTTGTATCAGATCGTATACCAGTGCTGATAAGCAGGCTACATATCACGTGTGAGATGTGACGACACAGCGGGGGGTTCACATCCGAGTATCCACTCTACCAGTATTTACTGCCATGCATGCTCGGAGTGCATGGCACATGACTCGCCAGGAGGGGTGCCGCATCTCCTTTTTTTTTTCCAGATCTGAAGTGGCTTGTCATGGTCGCCTTTTGAATGCATTTCTCCAAAATCCCTCGAGGCTGTAAAACTGGCCGCTAGTATAAATTGACCGCTCTCGTATAATGGCAGTGATGACGACGGCAGCGACGTCTATCGCCAGCCACATTTGTGTGGCTCAGACAGCGAGTTTTCCGCGAAAACGTCCGTGCCTCCGCCTTTGAGAGGGAAGGCGGACACCAGCTGAACGAAACCGGCAACATCACGGACTACAGTGGCACGCCCAGACGACTCCCGAAGGACGTGCCACTAGGCGCCTTTGCGACAACGCGGGTCTGTCAGGCCTATAGAAACTCCGGAACAGCACCCATCCGCTTGCGCGTAACGCGAGTTCACGAAGTGAAACGTCACTATAAATTCATTTTTTTCTTTAAAATCTTCTGCGCGTGTACAGTGCTCACGGAATGAAACGCGTCAATTTAGGGCTAAGTAATGCACATACTTTCGTTTCAACCGTTTGCAGTTCGTGTCACATCGACGTAATTCTGGCGCGTACACTTACATCAGAGTCCTCGTCACCTTAGGTGACCAAATTCCTAGTGACTTGACATGGTGCTCTCGCCTACTTTGCACATATGTAAGGTTCTACTAAATGCTCCGTGTCCCATTTCATTCCGTGAGCACTGTACGTACCGTGTAACACTGCCGGCCGAAATGTCTGGCACTCCCCACGGCGTGTCGTTTTAGAAGGCAGCTTCCACAGATACACCCGCGTGGACGACAGCGGCGAACGGCCAGTGAAAGAGTTGATGCGCGCCCACAATAGCGACTCTGTGTTGGTGTGCAACACACGCGGTCACGCTCGCTTTCTGCGTGATGTGGACGCGTTGTCGCGGCGGGCCTGTGCGTTACGTGCAATACATGTGTGGGCGCCTGGACTGTTTGGCGCATTGTGACAGCGATAAATGAGGCCATTCTCATTCGGGACGTTTCGTTACTGACTGCATGGATGCCCGCAAGGGTGGGCGCTGCTGTTGTATTCGGGAGTCATCGCTTCTCATTACCGCGCGCCTGTTGGAACAGCTTTTCGCTCTAAAGTGCAGTGTCACCTGCTTCGCTGTTGGGGCTCAAGCGAGGAGGTGCGAAGAGATGGCATGTCAGGACTTACCGTATAGAAGCTGACTGAGAGAAAGGGGGGGGGGGGACTTTCTTTTCACTCTCCAAGCCTCGCCTTCGGTGCTTGCTTAGAGCACGACTCGCCAAGATGATGTTGCTATGACAGCGGGAAAGCGAAGGGTATACGAGAATTGCTCGTCGTTGTCATTAGACTGCTCGGAAACCGAGCTTTGATATCAAAGAAGAGAACAAACGACCATTCCCAACTTGCGTGTCGCGATTCGTAGCTGCTGCTGTTGCAATCTCGACGCGTGGTTCATAGTTAATTTGAACAGCTTACTCTTCGTCGTCGTGTCGTGCGGCCTAAGTTAAATATGAATCCACGTGAACGCGCCCACATATATGTCCTTTTGCGGACCGTGACATACGAGCTAAAGAAAAACATTCAGTGGCGCCTTATTCTATGCCGATGACTGGCAAGGAGGACACAATAAGTAGAAAGGATGGCGTCAGATAGCGACAAACGCTCTCGCTACTGATGCAACATTACATGCGCTACACGATGTTCATGGTAAAGAAGGACTACCTGCAGGCGACAGAGGTGGGGCGTATTCGGACACCCAGCATACTCTGTGGGATTGCCCATGAACCAAAGGTTAATTAACAGATATCTTTAAGAAACAAAAATTCAACCAAGGACCCTCGAGCAGCGGCTGCGCAATTCGTCGGCCCACAACGTTACGGCGATGGTCAAGAGGCAGTCACTTCAAAAGGCCGGTACCGTAGGACATATTACGACAACCTTCGAAACACCCCAGACATGGGTCGAAATTAATAAATTTCTCCTTCTTCTTCATCTCTTGCGCTCCGTGCACTTCTAATATTGTGTGATACAGGGTTCGTAGTAGCTTTCTTTTTTTGTGTGTGTGAATTAAGGCACTGTCATCCGCACACTGAGCCCACTTTCATGAAGTGCTGTTGTGACGCGAACGTATGATTGGTGTTGCTTTTGTTTGTTTTCAATTGCCGATTGGGAAGAACATACCGTGGAACAAGTGCGGTAATGTACCTTGTTCCTCATTCAGTTGCAGCAAGTGGCGCGTACACAGCCTTTGTTTGTCTGGTCGTCGTCCAGCGAACGTTGCGACACCTGCGGCGGCATTGGAGGGGAGCCGTTCTATAGCCGTCTTTTTGGCACCGCACGTCTACCTCATCCGTCCGGCCCCTCTGCTGGGCTGACACAAGAGGGCGGGCAGGCCGGCAGCGTCTCTCGGGGACGCCTCCATCGGGCTTTCATTCCGCGCCGCGCTTGCGTCGCGAATTTCTCTCTCTCTCTCTCTCTCTCTCTCTCTCCATTTTCAGTTCGACTCGCACTGAGAACGTGCCCGTAAAACTGATACAAATGCGATGGGAAGTATGGTCTAATGGGTATTATAGAGTAATTATAGAGTATTAGAGAACTATAGAGTAAAATGGGACGTTTAAATCTCGTGTGCGTCTCGTGTGTGCATGTCACTCCCGTCCTGATCTTTGTTTCGCGCCGATTACGTATCTATTAGAGAGAGTGAGCCAACTAGCCTTGACTAAAGTTCTGATCGAACGTGTATGGTCTCGATTTGTATACCGATGTTCCCGTTCATACTTCTCGTCAGCAGTGAAGGTTGACGGACGACCCCAGCGAGTACGCTACTGCGGCCGTGTCTGCCCACTTTGTACGTCTTTTGGGGGCTTACCTTGTCCCCTAACAGTAGTCGTCAATCTTGCGTACGCATCGTTTAACGCTCTGCGCATCTACTTTCCTATTAGGAGTGCTATATGTAAAGGCTGACGCTCATGCCATTCTTGATCTGAAAGTATCGGGAGCTCAGCGTTATAGAAAGGCAACGCACGCAATGTAGAAGGCCGTTATTGTTGAGGGCGAGATAATCCCTACAGGGCTGCAAATATTTCTTACTGTGTGCTTAAATAGACAATAAAAGGCCACGATGAATCAATTTAGATTGGCAAACTATTCCCTTGAAAACTCTATTTTTGTTCGTTGGTCGGAAGAGGGTTCCTCACCAGCCATGAAAATCAACGCCACTCTTCCCTTTTAAATTGCACGCCGAAATTCCGGTGCGACGTCAGGAATTCAAGCGAATTTCAAGGTTCTCCAAAGTTCAGTCTTCGATTCAGTTGGACTCGAGTGGCTCGAGCTCGACATTCCTATTTACTGGCCCCTTTTTGAAGCTGCATGCACAAATCCCACTGAAAATTTCTTGTCTTGCACCCTTACACGCTGGGCTGTCTCATCGGCAGTGGCGTCGCGATGCCAAGCACAAGGTCGCGCGTTCGTTCGGACGTAGGCGGCAGTGGTCGTATTCACACGGTAGCGGCGTGGAAAAACGCTGGCGTGTTCAACTTTATAGGTGCGAGTTACAGAAACTTGACTGTTTCAAGTTTCTGCGTGGACCTCCACTTACGACAATCTCGCAACACCTGTCAGTCAGTAAACAGTCTGTCAATGCAATCAATCAATCAATCAATCAATCAATCAATCAATCAATCAATCAATCAATCAATCAACCAATCAATCAATCAATCGATCAATCAATCAATCAAGTGTCCATATGGCGCTGAACCCGAAGAGCATCGTTATTTGGGTGATTTCTAGCGCACCGTTTTTTTTTTTTACCTGCCTGTACTCATACGCAGTGGAGTATAGGCAAAGATCGTTTTTTTTTTTTTTTTCAGAGCACATGTTCGAGCGGTGTGTTGCGCTACTTGCGCGGTGTTTCCCCCCCGATTACAAATTGGAAGCATCCGACTCCGTGTACCGCGGGGTAGTGCGCATGGACACTTGCACGTGCACGCACACATAGATACTCTCCTTATCGGGTGACGCGCACTTTGCGCTCGTTCAAACTCATGACGGAACTGAAAACAGAATGTCAGGCGTCACGCAGCGGCCCGACGCACCGCGATTACTCTGCACATGGCCTCCGAGATCGGGAGTGACGTGCTTTGTAAAGCAGACTTCGCCGCCCGATTTCGGAGGCTATATGCAGCCTACCACGGCTTCGAGAGGCGCTCTAGAGCTGATGGAGTTTGCACATTATCCGCGTTATCGCAGCTCTAATTAGAGAACACTAGACAGGTTAGAAAGGTCGGCCTGTTTGTCATTCTTTTTTTTTTTTTTCCCCGCCAGTTCCGGGTTTCGCACAGCTGCAGCGGTATTGCGCCCTTCCGGAGAAACCAGTTTCAAAAACTGTGCACCCCCCCCCCCCTCTCGCCGCTTTCGCTCGTTCCAACCACCCCCCTCTTTATTTTATTTGCGTTCCACCGCGGATCTGTCTTTTCGCTATATGGCGCGGAGACTAATCACGCTAATCGCTGCTTTATCTTGGTGCTCCGTGCTAAACGCTCTCCACAGCGCAGTCCTCCTCTCAATACCTGGGGAATCTTTCCGAGCCGGTGTGGAAGGGGTAACGTTGAAGGACTGTTGCGTATCGTCGCATATTGGCCGCCGGCGTTCATACGCGCGCGCGGTTTCCTCCGGCAGGGCCCTCGCCGTGCTGTTACACGCGGCTGCCTCTTATCTCCGTAGGAAATCTCCGGCGATTGGGTTCCGCGATATGTCGCCGCCATATCGGTCGGTCTTGCGTGCATATCCTCGACACCAGCAGGCCTCGCTGTTACTTTTTATCGTTGTATACTTTCTTCTTATTATTTGCTACCTCTCTCAGTATCTCTCTCTCTCTCTTCTAGCTACCCGCCGAGCGTGCTCACGATCGGTTTCGTTTTAGTCGCATGTGGCCCGACTCGGCGAAAGCGAATAAGGTCGCGCCGTAATGCCACCGGATGCAGTAGCAACGCGCGCCTTCGCCGGGCGCTCAAGAACGTTGTTTCGGTATAGCGATCACGCGTTGTTACGAAATCTGTCGGAAAGATGGTAGATCCGTCCGCCATTTTCAGGCGATGACGCAAGTAAAAAGCCTGTGCACATTGAGCTGTGACGCTACGCTGAGAGGCCCGCGCTGGAGACACACAGGATACAGCGCTGTGTACCTTCTCTCATGTCGTACGTTTCTTCCCGCTAAAAACTATGAACGCGCATTACGAGCAAAGCCCAACAGTCTGTTTTTTTTAAACTTCTACATTATGTTAAGGCCGTGCTCATGGGTCGTGGCATCTCGCACATGGCATGCACGATGATGGTACAAGCATAAGTCATGAGCCATTCCAGTCTGTGAAGGTGGATGACCAGTGGAGCTGTGTAGAACGCGACAGAGATGTTTCTTATATATATATATATATATATATATATATATATATATATATATATATATATATATATATATATATATATATATATATACACAACGGACAACGTGACCGCCGCCCGAGGAGTCGGAGGAAACTAGACACGCGTGACGTTTCGACGGGTCTGCCGCCACGGGAGAGCCAAAGGAAAGGAAAGGAGATACGCAAGCGCTTGGAACGCCGACAAAGAGAGGGCGTTGCGAACGTGGGCGTGGCCGACGCGGGTCAAAGTGTAGTGTCAGTTCTTATCAGCTAAATACCTGATACTTGTTGTATTTGGATCCATATTAAACTTATTTTCGGCAAGGAGGCGGGAGTGCTTGAAGTCTGCTTCACCTCTGCCGCGGGTCGCCCCGGTATTGTACTACCTTCGGGATCAGCCCGCGGTATTTGCTCGCGCGGAAGGAAAAAAGAAAAGTACGGAGCCTTAGCCATAAACAGCTTCGCTGCAGTAAACAGCAGACGCTTTCGAAAGGGCAGAGCACACTTTGCTTTGGATGATCCCCACGCCCTGGTAATTGTATTTAAGTATCGGATCTCATGGGCAGTGACTATGTTAGCGTCGCCTCTCCGTAGTGTACGTGGCGCTGCGAAGGAGAAAAATGCGAACTAAAGAAAAGCAAACGATCTGATATTCCTGCCGGCATCATCCTTCCCACCTCCCGCTGACGTCACGTATTACGGCACGTCGCGATATCCGGTAAGTGTTTCTTTACTTGGAAGTAGCTCCGCGAAATCTTTTTTATTTGTCCGTGGTAAAGATAACGGGACCGGCGCCGCGGCCTCCCGCGCGCACATAATTTTTATCTCCCGCGTCGCAAGGTATAAGCTAGCCGGTCGCCGTGGCCTGTTGACTCTCGTCTATTGCCAAGGACCTCACTGTTTGGGGCCCTTGTCAGCGTCGGATACATGACCTGTCGCGCAGCGACGCTACTCGAACGTTGTACATTTACGTTTGCATTGGCTTGCTTCCCTGCATGCCGTCCGGGGACGCGTAATGTGCTTCTGCCGGTGAGCGCGTGTCTAAGCGCATGCACATAGCGGCAGCAGCAGGAGCAGCTGCCGGTGACTTCGATTACGCGTCGCCCATGATCGCCTATCTGCACGTGCTGCCGCCTCCTCCTCTTCTTCCTCGTGGCACGCGCAAGTGCGAGGCATATATCCTTCCTCGTACTCGCTTCCGCCGCGTCCGGAGCCGGGACTTGCCCTTGGTCGTCGATGACGTCACGAGAGGCGGCGTGTGCGCGACCCAGTTTTCGTTTTCTCTTTTCGTTTTCTTTTTTTTTTCTCCACCCCGTCGACCTCCTCCTTCTGCGATGACCCCGTTTATCGGAAGCCGTCGCGTAACAGTTGGTCCGGAGGGGAGAAGGCCACGCTCCTTGCGCTGCCTGGCGCCGTCTTGTCCGCAGTGCACGCGCACGTGCTTGCTTGCTTGCCGCAGCTGTCTCGCAGTCGAGGGGGCGAGAGTGTGTGTGCGCGCGTGTGCCACGGGCTCGCCTGTGGGCGCCGTGCGCTCATCATCTCCCCGCGTGGCGTCCGTCATCTCAGCGCGGCGTTTCCTCGCTCTGACGCCATGCGAGCTGCGACCCGAATGAACCCAGCGGACGACGTGATTTGCCGTTCCCGGGCGGGCCGCATATCGCGCTGACGTCCCTCTTCGCAGGCCGAGTGTCATTCTGTTGGCCGCCGTGGGGTGCCATGCTCTGCGCTGGCCCTTCGAGCGATGAAAAATTTTGGGGGGGACGGGCTCAAGACTGCGCGACCTCGTCCCCTGCGCCTGTGAGCGGCGTTGACGGCTCGTATAGTCTACGAGAGGTAAAACGGTGCAGTGCGCAGAGAATGCAACACCTTGAGGTTCAACATTGACTGGCTACTGTATACGTACAGCAGTGTGGCCCGACCCTGCACTGTGTTGAAGCCGCGGGGAAAGGCTTGCCTCACAGCTGTTGCTTCATTCTCGGATACCTCCCGCGCTTAATTTATAAACGACACAGTGAGTAAAGAAGAGAGAGAGAGAAAGAATGAAACATAGAACATGCGCCGCCGTTGGAAGCGACGTCATCGTCAGCTTAAACGAGTCCGGTGCAGTATGAGCTCCTCTTCCGATCCGGTCCGGTAACTCCGGGTTGCTCCTAGATGCCAACCACACCCACCAGTGTGTACACAAGCGGATTGCCCGAGTTAATTGCTACAATTACCGACTTCTTCGCAATGAATTACCAACTAGCTCGGTCGCACACTTTGTTTTAATTGTTAAGCCTGACTATAACCTTCCGTCGTTTCCCCCTCATAGGTCACCGCCATTGTGTCGCAATTAGTGTCACGCGAGGCTAACAAATTCCACATTTTCAGTTTAAGTGCATTATCAGGAACCTACTCTTCGTCCGCTATCTGCGGTGTCTTAAAATCTCACGTTTCACGACTATGCAGTGCCCCTTCCTCTCAATCGGCAGTCGCGGTGCCAATTTCCCTTGAAACGTTTCTTCCAATTGTAGAAGAGAGTGAAGCAGGCAATTGGCTGTCTGCAAGAACGCCTGTTTACGTCCGCCTCTTCATCTTCTGTATGGCGCTCGCCGTACGAGCACTCTAGCCTGAGTGAATCTCTTAGTACACTCGGCCACACGGCGGAAGGTAGCTCTGACGGTTGTGAGATGGCGCTAGTGGTGGAAAACCGTTGCATAGAAGAGCTGGGAATGGAAGTATGGTCGTCCTTATGACCGTTCGGTGCGCAACCACTTCTCTGGAGGTCGGCTGCTACGCTTTGGTCGCAGCTCTCGCCGACGATTATCTTGTCGCAGTTGAAAAAAACGGGGCAGGCGAGTGGGGTGGTCGATAGCGCTGGTTGCGGTCGGTCGCAGTGCGAAGGCGCTCCGAGGTGCTCAAACCGGCGCTGGTCTCGAGAAAGCGTCGCGCGCGCAGCCGGACGGTCCTCCTCAGAAGCTGTACCATCGACAGGAGATGATCGGCCGGCGATGTGCATCGTGAAAGGCGACGCTGTGAACTTTTCAAAGCTCGAAGCAGGGAACCGCTGTGTCTGCGCCGAAACCGATGGTCTCTTGTGGGCCTGGTCTCCTGTGCGTCTCTTGTAGTCTCTTAGAAATGAAGGAATGTTTCCGCATTCGGCTGATGACTGCTGCGAAGTCAGAAGGCGTGGTTTCGACAGCGTCACAAGTATTTTATGTACAGGATCCGTGGACAGACTGGCGGGGTCCTGGAGTGGCAGCGCTCCATCATCGGAGCTCGACGAAGTACTAGATGATGGTTTATCCTTACCCACGCCAACGGAAGATGATGACGGGCCGCAATACGCAGCGCGAAAGCTGGCCCGTGCCCTTCAATGCGAACCTCGTTTTGAGCCGAGCCTCAAAGTATGCGCCCGGAGGTCTCCCGGCAGCGGGCCACAGATAGGGCTATCTACCGCCCAGTGTGGGGCTGATATCGTCGTCCGGTGAACCGGTGCACCCGCGTGTCCAAGCAAAGGCGAGCTTCGCAGTTGCGTTGCCGAGTGCAGTGAATAGGATGTGATATCTCGGACTCTGGCGATGGCGGTGTGGTGCAGGATGTCGAACCAGAGCCCGAGCGAGACCCGTGGCGGAAACAAAGTAGCTGGCAACCGGGGTCTACAGCAGGGCAGGCCGCGAGCCCTTCTGCCAAAACCTTGTCGGGTACACGAGCAGCGGCGAGATGGTGCTGCTGCCGAACTTCGCGGGGTTGCCAGCGCAGAAGCTCGGGTGGCACATGCGGTCGTGCAAAAGTAGTAGCGCGCCGTCCACTTCCCCGCTCTGGGGTGAAACCGAGGGTGACAACCGGTGAGCCGGCGCCTGCGGCAGGCCTCTCCACCGAGACACGCTGCTGGGCATGACTGCAGCGTCAAGGCGGTGTACATCACGCGCCCCGTCCATGGAGCAGAGCTGGTTAGAGTGGCCGCAGGCACAGGAGGGCCGGCCGAAAGCAGCTAACAAACCTTCGGCCCATTCAAGCCAGGACCAGTACCTGATGCCTGCGCACATGTGCCATGCCTTGGCGCCATCGCGAAGTCTGTTTACTGCAACCGTCCATTTCAGGTTGTCCTATAGTACGTTGGCTGTTTCCAGCCAAAGGTCGGCGTCATCCTGAAACCCGCGGAACTCTGGTAGTTCTGGAGCAGCTATGGTGAGGCTGTAGGAGAGAATCCGGAGGTTACCCAGGTGGCGTAGTCCAGTTGTTCTGAGACAGCGAAATGGATCGCATGAGGTCTGTGAGGCTCTCGGGCGAGCGTCTCGAGGAGCCACGAGCTGCATCCACGGAGAATATACGGCAGCGGGTGCAGAACTCACGGCACCCGGACACATGGCCAAAGGAGCTGGAATGCCATCCGTTGAGCCAGGAGCAGTGGCGGCCGCGGTCCTTACTGCAGCCGGAAGCATAGCGTGAACGGCATCCCTTGGCTGCTCAGAAGTCGATGCTCTGCCGGGGAAGATAGCCATCACAAAGCAAGCGCGCACGGCCTTCCCTTGCTACAGGACGCACCCAGGACGGCGTGGTCCCACACGAAGGCTGTTCTTAAGGTTGTGTTTTCGTCGACTGTGTCATTGTAAAGCAGACAGACAATCGGCTGTCCGCAAGAACGTCTGTTTATACTTCCCCCTCTTCGTCTTCCCTAGCGCCCAACGTGCCAGTACCTTAGCCTGAGTGCATCTCCTCCTCCTCATTATATATATATATATATATACGTGTGTGTGTGTGTGTGTGTGTGTGTGTGTGTGTGTGTGTGTGGTATATATATACTAGAACAATATTCACATCTTTACTCTCTCCACACGCAGCGCCGGGTGTGTAGAAGAGTGAACAGGGCTATGTTAGTTTGCTGTGGCGATATACTCTCACCGCTGATTTTGTTGCTGTCATACCTCGTGGATCTTCTTTTGTACACGCGCTCGAATATCGTTAGAGGGGCAGTCTTTGTAACTCCAATAGCAATGCAGCCGCCACAGCCTGGATTGTCTTCGGCAGCGAAACGCCGTACTTCCGTTGAGTCGCCGCCGCGGGCTGTTGATTATAGCCGTACCGTATAATACCTATGGGTGCAGGTGTCTATTTCAGCGTATAGGAGACTTATCGCGTGCGCGTCGCCATGGGCTGGGGGAGGGGGTGGAGTTGTAGCTGGCTTGGTTCGTGACTAGTTCGCGCCCGTGTACCTTGCATCCGCTGCGGCTACAATAACAGGAAGGGGGACGGTCCGCAAAAGCGAGCGACTCCCATGTCGGAGACGCGTCTCAGTGGCGGCGGGCAGCTCTCTCTATATATCCCATCAACTCCGTGCAGCGCGCCCAACGCCGTAGGTCGCGCCGGCCAGCGGCGAACGCGAAAGCGAGCACTCGCCCATTGTTCAGCGCTAATCCTCGCTCTGCCGGACGCCGTTCGAACGGAAGAATTACCGGGGCCCTCTCTCAGCGGAGCAACCGTGCTTCTTTCTCGGAGACGCGCGGCCGGTTCTCGCTTCTGGTTGGCTGCGTACGCGTGGCCCACGTGCACACGGTTGGCTGCGCTGTGCGGATTTCGTTTGTACCCGGCCGCGCGCCGTACACCTGCTGCGTCTCCTGTGGAGGAAGGAAGCGAGAGCGGCGCCGACGTACGTGTGTCTGCGTGCATGGGGGTGCCTGTACGCTGCTGCTGCGCTCGCCTCTTTCTCCCTGTGCCGCTCGTCCGGATGCATCCGGCGGTGGTGCTGAGTGCTCGGATGTGTGCTCCGCCGTTCGCGTCCGGTTGCCGCGGAGGAGAGAGTCACTGTAGCTTCCGGTAGCGGGCGCTGCTGCAGGCTGCGGATCTGGGCGCGCACCTCCTATTGCAGTACAGCGAGGTGTAGTTTGTCAGCGTGTTGTCAGTGAACGCTATATCGATATATGGGCCCGTAATAATAACAATAAATAAATGAACGAAAGAAATACACGTTGCCAGAAAGACGGGCTTCTAAAGCTCACCAGATTCGAACACACTCTGTTCGGGCTAAGGATAATTCATCGATAAGTAAGAATGGTATAATTGAACCAAACACTCAATCTTGGAAGTTTTGAGTATTTCGTAGTGAACGTATGCGGCTGAAGGATGCGAAAATGCGTTGTAATCCGTGAAGTCACACCAACGTGCCGGCGCTGCGGTTCGGACGCGAAATTCAGGGAGGGAAAGCTTCAAGCTTGCCCTGCGTTTCTTTTTCTTCACTGGTATTCATGAATTAGTGAGTGTCAGCGGTATATCTGACTGTAGTGGCCTCAGAGAACGGCACAGCCTTCTAATATACCGGGTGTTTCAGCGAACACTTTCAGCAATTTTTAAAAATTGCCTGTCGCAGATAGCGCAATTCTAGCCCTATGAGCTGGTCTACTCGAAGAACCGGACATTACACACACACACACACACACACACACACACACACACACACACACACACACACACACACACACACACACACACACACACACACACACACACGAAATATAGAATCGGGTAATTAGCAAACATTGATTGAATAAGTTTTTAACTAATCATCTTATTGCACCTATTGCAATTTACGAATTCTATTCGGGGACTTCGCAATGCGGATTCACTTGGAACGAGTCCTTAGGATGACACCAGTTTCGAGATATCAATTTTCGAACTTTGCGGAGAAGTCCATTGGCGTTCCATTACTTTTGCGCTTCAATGCATAAAAGGACGTTTTGTTCAGAAAGTAAGTGGAACGACAATGCATTGTAGCCGTGAGTTTGACAGCGCATATCTCGTAAATGATGTCATCCAGACAATTCTTTTCAAGTGGATATGCCTTGCACTCTCACCCGCTGGAATTTGTAAATTGCAATATCTGCTATAAGGTTTTCAATTAACTTCATTAGTGAACTTTCGTTAATTATTCGATTATGCATTTCAATGTTTTCTGCAAGTAATGTCCTCCTCTTCGAGTAGACCTGACCATGGACTAGAACTGCGCTATATGACACAGGCAATCTAAAACAAAATTTGAAAGTGTCCGCTGAAACAGCCTACAATGCACAATATACCTGCAATAGCAAAATGTATCCTTGAATTGGCATTGCAATGTTAATTACTTTCACTAGCTATTCATGTAAGGTAACTCTGTGTTGTATAGTTGTAATCTGTCGTGCGTACTTTATCCATATAAATTTATCTTTGTATCTCCGACACAGCTGCAGAGGCATGACTGCGATGTCGGCCATCGGCGATATTCGAGGAACTGGTTCAGAACGAAAATGTACACGCCGAGTTTGCGCAGCTGTTTTCTCGTCGCCTGGATGTGCCGTGCGCGATGATGCGTTTTCTCGGTCGTGCACTTTTTTTTTCTCTCTCCCTTTGGAGCGATTTTTTTTTTTTTTGGTCGCCCGCCTCTTTCTGTGAAGCGATTCGGTGATGACCAGCTGCTCCCGCGCAAGCACCGCCGTGTACACTGTATCGACACTGCTGTTCCAGCTGCAACGATATTGCAAAAATGATACAGAGGTGGGTGTAGGCAGTGCGCTACATTGTCGCCGGGCCATCTTCACGCTAGGCGACCGGTTTCTTGCCCGGCTGCGTAATTACGGCCGAGATTTATCGGTCTGTGCAGACATCGGTAAGAGAGCACCGGCGCCCTCTTGATTGAGAGTCGGCGAGTCGGTGGTGTATCGAGGGAAGGGGAAGGGCAGTCGGCGTTACTCTACGAGGACGGGAAAGGGTGTGTGTGTGTGTCTGCGTTGGTTGGGTTGGGACGGAGGAGGGGCGGTGATGATAAGGAAAGGAAGATCCATTTTCCATTGCTCGAGGTAGTTGTTCATTCTGAAATAAACTACCCTAGTGGAACAAGAACCCGCGTGAATCGTCATGGTTGTTGCCGCACCTGCTGCAACTTGGCCGAAACCGTGCGCGCACAGTTGCTGCACGCGGCGCAACGTACACCCGTGAGCAAAAGTATACACGGACCAGGGGTGGCGTGACAAAACCAATTTCTCCCCCTCTGCGTACGGTTTCGGCCCAAGGAGCTCTCCGCGTGCGATCTCCAACGGCCTAAACCCCCTCAGAACCTCAATAAAGTTCTTGACTGACTGACTGCCCGTCAACGCAGCTTGAAATCGAGGACTGGAGTCCAAACTTGGCATTGCGAACTCGTCAACGTATTCGTTAATTCCTGTTTATGCTTGCGTAAATTACGAAGAAATTCAACTTTTTCGGCGACGCTGTTGTCCGTAGGCTTTCGCTCGCGGGTGTACGCGCTCCCGCAGGCGTGCAGTCGCAAAGTCAATCAGTGCAACGGGTGTTGTAGTATACGGGCAAGGTATGTACAGGCGCGGCCTGGGTAGCAGCGAGCGAGCTTCCGATCCCGTTTCGACACTTCCGCCGACACAGGCGACGCCGTCGAACCTCGCCGGCTGCGGGCCACGCTTCGTCGTCGCCGGAGATCGAGCGGGTCGACCCGTTTCTTTCTTTTTTTTCTTTCTCTTTATCTTTCAGGCCCTCGCTTCCCTTTCAGTTATGGCCGACGAGATTTTCTTATTTATTTTCTTTTAGTTTCGCTTTATTGTTGTTCTCCCAGTGCTTCCTCTCCGCACCTGCCCACCAACCGCACACACAGGCGGTGCCACGATCTGATCTCTTGTCCTTTTTTTTTTTTTCGCCCTCTCGTCCGATCGAGGTGCAGACGTGCGCATTGCACGGGGATAAAAGGTGACCCTGTGGTCATTTCGCAAAGAGCATAAAAAAAAGAAAGAAAGAAAAAAAAAAAGCCAGATCTCGGATGGCGAGTGCGCGTTCCTCTGCGGCAGGATATTGCGTGATTCGACAGACGAGGAAGGAAGTCGGCGCGACCTTCGAGCTGGCCCGCATTTCTTTTTTTTCTCTCTCTCTCTTTCTCCCAGAGCTGAGCAGTAAATGGGAGAAGGTGAGCGGGCTTGCGTGCACGAGCGCTGGTGCGGCTCCAGCACGCGTTCGGCATCGCGCACGTGGTGGCGTTACGTACACAGGTGCGGGTGCTATGAAGCGTGCGCCGAAAGTTTACCGTCGTGGCATTGTTTGGCCTTCTTTTTCTTTTTATTTTGTGACGTCCCGACTGCGTGCTTCTCCTAGAGCGCAGTATGTGCGCTATTGCAAAGAGCGAAATTTTACAATCGCATCTTTCGCTATCTAAGGGAAGTGTACGAGTTGCCGTGGCGTTTGTGCCGCCGAGAGCGGGTCCGACTACTGGCTGCCCCGGCGGACGTACTCCGACAGGTGCGGAATCCGAAAGTGTGAAAAATGCTCGCCCACCGAACATTGGGCGCACGTAAAACAACCTCACTTGGCCAATACGGAGCCCTGTCCCACGGAGTCTGTTATAACATGCATGTGGTGCTAGCCTTTGGAACGATAAACGCAATTAAAAAATCAATCAAATAATGAATGAATGAATGAATGAATGAATGAATGAATGAATGAATGAAACTAATACGGCACTGGAGGTCGATTCTTTTCGCATTTAAACGGGCTGTTTCAATCACCACAATGCCTAGTCCTAGTAATGAGCATTTCTTCCTTTCCTCGGGGCTGTCAGGTATCGGATCCTGAAAAAGCTCTAGTTTCGGGATGTATAAGGCTGAGCAACAATCACCGTTTATGGGATTAATTGAGATACGCGTGCGTATACTCGCGGGCAACTTTTCTTGGCTATGAAGCGACGGCTATGGAAACTAAGCACGCCTCTTTCACCGCTGCTGGAAATAGTCCCGCAGTTTTGCTCACGTTCCCTTACGTTGGAAATAGGAAACAATACTTTTTTTTGTTTTTTACAGCACCAAATTGGAACCGCGAAGTAACATTCACCACTGAAATATTGGTATTTTATTGTACTTCTATAGTCTGCTCTTCCGAGTTTTCGCACACCGTCGCGCGTTTTGCACATTCATGAAACGCAAAATGACCCCCGTGTCTTCTGGTGAGTGTTTGTCGCTTGCTGCCCCACCAATCAACTCCCCTCGGAGGCTGTTGACTAACTTCAACAACTAAAGACTGTTGAAGCACATAAAAAAAAAGTTTTTCCAGCGAGCCCCTCTGGAAATCGCAACCATCGCCGCGTACAAACGAGCGAGCGAGCTGACTGCTGCGCCGGCTGTGCGGATGGCAACGTCGGCGGCGCATCGTCATACGGCTGCTGCGGAGCTCCGACACAGGCTGCGATGCTGGCTGTTGGGAACTTGGTACATATCGTACGTGAATAAACATTAATTCACGCCGAGTTATTGTATCTGCCTTGACAAGAGAGTTTGTGCGAGGTTGGCGAAACCGGTGCCGACCGTGCCCGGACTACATTGCGTGCGAATACAGTCATGTGCAGAAGCTCCGCCCCCGTAGCTTTCGCTTCATAGCAATAAAAAAATAAATAAATAAAGCTGTCCGAAAGTATAGCAGCGCAACGCTATAGATATCTAAACATTTGCTGCAATAAGAGCCGTACTCGTGGCACGGCTGACCCTGGCCTTCCCGTCGATGGTTCGTTCGAAGCTGCAAGCACATGTCTACGGCATCGTTATCGTTGGCACGCAATTCGAAAACGCGCTTCGGTGGTTACGTGAACGGCCACGGAACCGCCAGAAACGTCACAGTGTGACTGGGAAGTACGTGGTTTGCCGATCTCCTGTACACTTGCGTCTTAACTAAAACGGTCTTAAACGCGAGGTTTGCTTACGGGCGCGCTGACAGCGTGTTGCGGTGAAGCGTGCGCCACAGCGGAAATCGCGCATCTGTCGTTGAGAAAGCTGTCGTTCATCATACCTGCCTCCGATCTTGTTCACCTCGCACAAAGGAGTCGTCGCTGTTGCCAGTTTCAACACAAATTGGCACAGTCAAGAGTGTCAACCCAAGTATAGCTTACTTCAATCTTTTCTCGTTTGCGTATACTCTGTCGATGTGGCTGGACGCTAATAGGCCGGATGCTTCCTATCGCCATTTATAATCCGCGCCTATTAAACGCAAATGCTGCGTCACGCTGCAACGAACGCATTCCTTCTCATTTGCCCCTTATTGAGCCGCGCACACTTCTCTGCGGAGTCGTTTATGCCGCAGCCATATCCTTATGCGCACAAGTTGAATAGCTAACTGCTCGTCGACGCGGCTTGGTTCTTCCGTAGACCACGTGCCTGGAGCTCTTGAACGCGAGACGTGAACCCAATGCACGGTCACGGCCGCTCGATGTGTTTTGACAAAGCGGCCGTGGCACGGTTTACATTAAAAAAAAAGCATAATGAAAGAAAACGCTCGTGTGTAAAGTGCTTTGGATGCCGCCGCACCAGGGAATCAACCTTAAACCTCGTGTTCGGCAGCAGAATGCCACAGCCACTGAGTCACCGTTGCGGCCAACAGAATTCTGCAGCCCTAAAACCGTGCATATACATATACTGCAAATTGGCCACCTCTCATTGTTTTCTACCGGCCCGTATAGCCTTCGTCGGACGCGTCATCCGTGTCCCTCAGAGCACAGAGTTCGATAGACCCACGCCGCTTTCCCGGGCAAGGTCTGCGCGGAAATGGGACGTCGCGGTTCTCGGTATTCGGCCGGTTGCGTCGCCTGTGACGTCAGTCTGGGGATGTCCGCAAAGTTGGCGCATTTATAGCGTTCCGCTTGATTCGCGGTAACTGCGTGCGTGTGTGGACAAGCCCGCCCGTACGCGCGAGGACTTCGAAGGATGAAGATAAACAATTAATTGCCATCGCGAGGGAAATGGGAGGCGCGGGGAAGTAATGGCGTGTCGTCTGCTTTTGGAAGTTCTGTTTTGCGTCGTCTGCGCCGCGTTGACGGCGTACAGGCGTTTTTCCGTGCAGGCGCGGGCGTGGTTTTATCCTCTTCGTCGCGGCTACTGGAAAGTGCGGTCCCTATAATCGTGACCGCGTTGGTTCCAAGCGGTGGGCTGCGGAATATAGTAACAGCCGACGCAATCATACTTTCTTGTGTACTGGTTGGTTCATGCTTGAATTATTAACGTGCTGCTTAATATAGTACGCACACTTCGCGTAAAAACAAACGCTTATGGGGTTTTACGTGCCAGAACCACGAACTGCTTATGAGGCACGCCGTAGGGGGGGACTCCGGTAATTAGCACCGCCTGGGGTTCTTCAACGTGCACCTAAATCTAAGTACACGTTTGTTGTCGCACTTCGGCCCTATCGAAATGCGACCGTTGTGGCCGGGATTCGATCCCGCGACCTCGTGCTTGGCAGCCCAACACCACAGCCAGTAAGCAACTGTGGCGGGTAACACTTCGCGTTAGTATATGACAGTCTGTTTTCGTGCGCACCCGGATGTCGAATGTGATTAGGTTGCTTATGCAAAGGCTTTCTGTCGTTTCATGAAATTAAGTCGGTAGTCTACGCTCTGTCCTGTCTTTTCCTCTTCTTGTGCATCTTGCGCTGCACATTAAAAATGTGTGCTGATGCTATGTTCAGACTACGTTCGTAAGGCGCCGATTTTTCGTAACATACGTAAGCGGAAGCGCAACAAGCGTATGCGTCTAGTTCAGACTGCGAACGTAAAGGTACCGACGTGCGCAATTCTCGCAAAAATCGTGGGTGAGAGTGTTGAAGGGTCGGCAACATTTACGACTGTTATGTTACGACCGTTGCGACACAGCCAATGACCGATAAGCTTTCGGCTTTCAACAACCGGTGACGACACTTCCGTCCTCCCGTCTGCAGACAGCTCCGGGCGCGGGAAGTGCCATTCCGCCATTCCGTGCGCACGATTGGCTGTGTTCGTGAAAATTTTTGCAGTGCGCCTTGCGAGACTGTTTTCAGTTCATCTGGTTTATCCGCCGAGGAAATCGATGGCCGCAGATGCGTGCTCCGAACTTCGATGAGTGGTCTCATTAGGTTTTCAAGGAAGCGGAACTGCTGGGGCGACATGCGCATGATGTTATGAAACATCGCAGCGTCACCAACTCGGAGCTTGGCGAAAAGGTTGTGAAAATCGCCGTCCGTGGCCCTGTCGAGAAATACTTGCCGCACCCAAACCCTTCTGCGTCGCCTTCGTCGTCTTTGGGCGATTGAATACATGACTATAAGTTTGTTTTGAGCGTGAATTTCTTCGATCTCGGCCAGCGCTCGCATGTTGGCAGGAGCCATATTGGACCGCTGGTGACGTCCATTCTGCAGCTCCAAATTTGATTAGCCTGTTGTAAAAGCCGTAATTTAAGCAGCAGTAAATGTGAACAAAGGTGCCGGCTAAACTGCCGTAACGTTTTTTACAGCCGTTACGTTCGATACGCCAAAAGAGCTGTTACGCGCGTTACGACCGTAGTGTGAACATAGCATTACGCTATGTAACGTTTAAAAGGACGCGCTTACTTTGATATGTTTTGAGCGTGAACGCGGGAGCGCGTGCTTTTGAATACTACGAGCGCAGCCTAGCAGCACCCCAGAGCCGCTCTGCGCATGCGTGGCGCGGCTATACCTCGCCTTCACGCGCAACACGTCAACGCGCGTGTCATCCAAGGTCGATCCAAATGGGTCGCGAAGCTTCGGGCGAAAAGCGGCCCAGAACCAATTGCCACCGACATCAGCAAGGGCGGGCGATCACGGCAGTCTAGTAACGTTGGTCACAGGAGCAGCGATTGTAGCGCGAACATGCGAGGAGGAAGCAAACGTTCAGAAAGGAAATCTGTTCTTCGATTGTAAAAGAACCGCAGTTTGATTTCATTCAAAACGAATAAAATTCCTAGCCAATACGTGTGGCGAGGAAGGAAAGGACAACTCTCTTTTACGTTATCGTTAACAATATGTGCCTTTTTTTCAGCACCCGCTGTTAAAGGTGTTCACGCTGCTATCAAATGCATTGCAGTTCTCACTGCTTCACCTACTGCTATACAGTCCTTCCCATCTCACATGTTGTTGCTTTGCCTGCCCACATTTGTCTGAATTCTGGTGGCGCCTTTAACGTGTTTAGTAAAAAGTAGTGAGTTAGGAGCGCCAGACAATTAATTTACTATAGCTCTGTTCGGGCGGCTGTGCTCGCCAACAGGCCTGGCCTGGCGTCCGACGGTGCGACCAGAACTGAACACCCAAAGCTTTCTTCGGTTTGCAAAGAAATCATGTACGGTGCATGGGTGCGATTTTGACACCTGTACGGCTCACGTTTTGCTGCACCGCATTCCACGTCAAGATCTTGGAACGTTCATCGAGTCGAATTGCGAAGGATAATAAAATACAGCTCCCAATGTACAGCCGCAAACCGAGTTTCCCGCCTTTGACAACAATAACGACGTCATTCCCGTTTCTAGCGGAAATTGTGTGACTTTTCTTTCCCCCGCCGGGACCTTTTCCTCGTCACATAGATGACGCTAAGCCATGAACAGCGGATAAGCCGCCTTGTTTTGAACTTATGGGCTTCTATGGAAGCTTCGCTACCAGATGTGTTTACTTTGTGTCGTCTGCTATAGGCACATTTCTTTCCTTTAGTGCGCGGGTCGCAGTTAGCTCACGAGCGCTAAATATACTATGCTGCTGCAAGATCAAACAGTGCTGCGTTCCTCAAGCGTGGCATCTGATCTACATGCTATGGAGTAGATCATTTTCGTTATCATTTGTGCCCGCAGTTCATACCGCAATTAGGAAAGATAGAGGGAGAGACAGACACAGGCGAAGGAAGTGACTGAATATTTCCATCATGCATTTCCCTCCTTATTAAATATTTTATTCACAATTGGAAACCTAATAGCTGCTGGATGCGATTAACCAATGTTTGCATCGAAATACGCAAACATTCTTAGAGCGGAACCACTGCCGCCATTCTACACGAGTGTAAGTTGCAGACAACGGGCACGACATCTGCTGTCGGGTTTCCACGTCCTTCGCAAACAGACGGTTCATCGCTGCGGTCTGCAGTGGCAGCAATAAATTGACGTTTCACCTCGGTTCCTTGCATGCGCCCCGATATACAGTTTTTCAGAGACTGATTCTCGGTTTGTCAGCCGTGACGACTCCGCGTATGTAGCAGACGACGAGCACGATGACCTGACGTCATGCGCGCGAAGTAATAATTCCTTTACGCTTTTATATACCCACTGAGCATGCGCGAAACATCACGGCGTAACCGTTAGAGTGCGCTGATATAGTACGCGCTGAATGCCGCGCGGGCTCTATACAGTTTCAGCTCAAATAAGATCAAGGCAGTATACTTTCTCGGCAGTTCCCTGCGGAACGCGTATACATGTCTCGTGTATCCGTTGTCAACTGGCCACGTTGCGAGCGTCACGGCTTTGCCGGGTATGTGACGAGATCCAACAATAAGAACTGCCGCCCGGTAACCCATGACCCATTGTGGCGTCAGCGACAACCGTATGTAGGGCCTCTTTTAACAAACGACGCCACAAAAACGCCACCGGTTCTTCTTCTTGCAGCATTCGGTATGCATCTGATGCGCGTTTATTTTCTCAGTCGTTGTAATTGCCGTAACGCTCGTACACTCAGATTTGGGGACACGTTAAAGAACACCACGGTGTCAAAACTAATGCGGAATCCACCACTACGGCGTGCCTCGCAATCTGATTATGGTTTTGGCACGTACAGCCCCATAATTCAAGGTATGTTCAATACTTCTGCCACGATGAGATGTGGCATTTGAAGCAATGAATATTCTCCGCCCACTCGGAGGTTATCGCCTCAGGCAAGCACCTCCCCCCGTGTGTTCTGTGTACCACGCAGGCAAACCGCAGTGATGCACACAAGGTCGCGTTTGTCATCAACCCACCACTCTCCTGTTGGACTAAACGTTAAAAACATTCGCAGAAATTAAACATTCGCAGTCAACATCACTGCTAATTATCCTCAACCAAAGCAAACAGGACAGAAAGCTTCGCTTACATCGATGTATCTGATTATCTGATTGTACGCGGAATCCGGGGAATGCGAGTCATCACCAAAAGCCGTTGTAACACGCACGTGCTTCGTTGCCGGCGTGCATTGCTTGCGTTGACCTATTTCTTCTCTTATTTTTCTTTTTCTACGCCTCGTGGGAGTGAGATCGACTTACGCTTCCGGTTACACGATACTTCTGAGGCTGGCGCGCGCAGTACGTCTCGACACGTGTCTCCGTGGGCTCCGGAGTTGCGACGCGACAGAGTTGGCCGACTTACCGAGCCAGCGTCGACCTCGCGTGTTTTTCTTTTAACGTACAGGACGACGATCATTCAAAAGGTTTAATGACTGTTCCTTCGCTACCATTTCCTCTTCGATAATTAATCAAATAAATTAAATTTGTCAAAGTAGTTGAGTCTACGAATTTTCATCATCGTCACGTCAGCGTAAGTTCGCGGCTATACGCGCACGGAAAGGGTATGCGTGCCGTGAAACCTCTATTTAACGAAACCCAATTTTAGGAAATTCCCCATCGAATTCCGTTGAAAACCTCGAGATAGCGAAGTGAACGCGGCGTGTCTCCCCATTTAACGAAGATTTGCGTGGAAATGTGGGTGAAATATGGATGTGCCGTATTTCAATTCGTGCGACGGACGCCGTTTGCCAGCGAAGGAGACAATCCACGGGCTTGCTGTTCCCGATGCGTGCGTGCAGAAACGGAAATTCCATCTCTTTTCGCTCTCGAATCACTATAGCAATGTCCGAATGAGTGTTTTGAATCGTATCGGAAATACGGAAGTCTGCTATATAACGAAATAATCCAGGGTTTCGCATCGACTTAGTTAAAGTGCGTGCCGCGCAGGACAAGTCTTGTGCCGTGTGTCGTCTTTGGGCGCGCGCAGCGGACAGGTACCGCGCAGTTACGAAGGTTGCATTCACATGCAGAGGGAACCGCCGTTGTTTGGCGGCTGCGCAACGGCTAGTTGTCACGTGACTTGTGACAGTGCGCTATTTGAAGCTGTCGGTGCTCCAATCTGCGAGCTGCATGCAAGCGCGCCAAGCTGGCTATGTATAGTGTATAAGGCAGGTGTCGGGGCGCGTTTGTAAAACCACTCTTGATAAAGGCCGGTCCACGACCGAGACGTCGTTTAATAAATTGATTTTCAATATGAATTTCCTCTCTCCCTCTCAATATATATATATATATATATATATATATATATATATATATATATATATTGACTGGCAAGTGCGCCGTCAGCAACAGACGAGGTCCCTCCATTTTTTAATTTCAATTCACTCATGCCCATTTGAGGGTTCGAGACGGAACAATCACCGTTCAATATAGTTTAAGACGTGCTTATATGCGTGAAGAACATTTTGAGGCAGTAATAACGACGAGGCCTTTTTCAGTCGAATGCGGAACATAGGGGTCAGAAGCTGATTTGGGGTCCGTCACTTCTTCACGTGAGGGTATACGTAAACGGCTCTGCTTGTTGGCGTCGCTTGCATCTGGTGCTGTATATCAGATAAAGAGACGACACGCGAGCGTTCTAATTCGATTACACGCTGCGCGACTTTGCAACGCCGCGGCGAACCTGTATCTGGCGTCTCCTACAGTTTCGCCCTGGCCTCCGAAATCCCCGCTCTGCGTTGTTGCCGCGAGTGCGACGTGCCTCAATCTCGGAGACCGTAGTTTCGGCCGTAGTGCATAAACGACGGCCCTTGGCGCCTGTCGTCATCCAGGCGGAATGCATGCACCGCCGCGACGCACAGAAAGCGCAAGAGTTCGTTCTACCGCGGTGAATTTGCGGCGTCGACAGGGCGTGGAGGAGGAGGAGGAGAAAGTAAACTTTATTGCCCTAGAAAGAGTAATTCAGCGGTCGGGCGGGATGTCTTCATCTTCTAATGGTTGATGCTGATCTCCGGCCTGCATGGTTGGCGCCCCTATTCCAGGGCACCACTGAGCGTGGCTGCTCGTCGGGCATGATCCACCAGCCTCCGTTGGAGGCTAGGGTCGCCGCTGGAGAGCACGCTTTCCCACTGCTCCGCACTCGGATTTTCTATTTTGTGGAATGCCTTATTCGTATTGCACTCCCATGTGATGTGATAAAGTGTGGGTATTGCGCCACACCACGGGCATGTGTCCCTGTATTGACCTGGGAACATTTTGTGTAGTTTATGTAAATTTGGGAAAGTTCCTGTCTGCAGCTTTCGCCAGTAACCTGCCTGTTCTTGAGTGAGTGTATTGTGAGGCGGGGAATATCTGATCCTCGTCCCTCTATGGTAATTTAGTATGTCATAGTACGGTGGCATCACTGTCATGAAGTCCTCAGGATCTTTGTTTAGACCCGCTCGGTTTGTATGCTCGCGAGCGATCCTATCTACCCTTTGGTTGCCCTCAATCTCAGTGTGCCCCGGTACCCAGGGCGTGGAAATCCCTCGGTGTGAGCTTACCTGCTCAACAGTATATCAGTAACGTTCGTGCGTGCCAGACACGATGGTAGCGAAATCGCCGTTCTATTTGGGGAAACCACGCATTACGCAAGCTACGTCGAGCGATGAGGCGCCCGAGAACCATGCTTCGCAGTTGCGTATGTGTGTTTTCAAAAAATACACGCGTGGATGCTGGGACAGTTTATATACATCCGCGGTACCCGTTTCGTGTTTCCTTGATTAGAACTTCGCCTCCTTCTCGTTCCAGCGAACACTTTTATTGCCCTGTCGGTGACGCCTAAGTGTGTTGCAATCTAACTTCGCGACATTCTTTTCTACATCGCAGACACGGAAGATAAGTAGTCAGTGTCACCAGCCCGCTTACTGTGTACTTTTCAAGTAAACAACAAAGGATAACCTGCAATTTCATCTGCGCGTCCAGCGCCCATTCGAGCAGCTTTCATAACCGTTCATTCTTGATTGGAAGCTGTGTGCGCGTCCAGGTCGGTCTCCTGCAGCTGCATTCGGCGGCAGCACAAGTTCGGCTTCTCGTTTCCGCCGGCCGCATCGGAGACGGCGGTCGAAAATAAAAACGAACAGATAAAGGGCGAAAGTCGAGTGTATAGGAAGGAAAATCGCGTTCGCCCTGACCCGTGGTGTTGCGTCGAAAAGGAACAAGCCCCGAAGTGGTGGCGGCGGCGGTAGCGATGGAGAAGGGAGGAAGGTGGGGGGGGGGGGGGGGACGACATGTTGGCTGCCGCTTCGGCTCGGTGGAAGCGGAAAAAACCAGTCGCTGTCGGCTTTCGCTCGCGCTCCGCCGCGTCCAAGGTCATTTCCTCCACGTAACTCGCCTCTCCTCCTCCTTCTCCCGGGCCATTCTCTTGTTTCCCTCTCTCGCGGCGTGCTCTGCGCAACCGGACGACGACGACGCGGCGAGAAGATAGTGGCTGGCAGCGAGCGAGGCCTCCTTTCGCTGGTGTCGTCGCCGCCGGCGACGCTGCGTCGGGAGGCCCGTGTGTGTTGTGTCCACTTCCTTCCTCCCCGTCGAGGCTGCTGCGTGGCCAGCCCTCGTAGAGGGCCCCCCTACCCCCGCACCGACGTCGCGTACTCCTATTATTCTTTGGTAGATGCCTGCTCCACGCACATCTTAAGGCATTGCGATGTTCTTTTTTTTTTCATAGGAGAAACACTAAACCCCTAAATCAGTTTAGTGTTTATCGAAATTAAGTATTATTTCGAAACTATATGTTCGTTAGTTTTGCTGTGCGAGGTTCATTGCTAGAAACGAACAATGAAGGTCGAATGTCTAATTCTTCAACGCCGCGCAGAAACTAGGGCGCTGTTCCGTCAGCGTGACGTCATGGATTTCAATGCGTCTTCGTAAACGTCTCTTCGTAGTTCTTGCAAAAATGAGTGTAATCTTTAAAAGTCCGCTCTGTAGAAACTTCAACAGAGGATGGGTTCACAATTCGCTCTGAGATATCGCCAAATATCGACAGTTCAATTTCCTGACGTATATGAAGCGTTAGAAGTAGCCGACCGAAAGCATAGCGTTCCCTGCTCTCCACCGTGGGCAGTATAAAAAAAGCGTCCACGACAAATTCGCATTATGCACACTGTTGTGACTCGGCGTTTGTCAATCCCGTTGCTGCCGTCCAATTTGCTGAGATTTTGGGATCTTCAATCCCACCGCTGCCACCACAGTTGAGAACTGGGGTTCTGATGTCTTAACCCCAGCCACCTGTGTTGCGATCTGGTTCCTTCAATCCGAGATCTTCCACCACTGTTGCAATTTTGTATCTTCGAAGCAAAGGGCTGACATCCATGTTGGGATTTCGGAGGAGAATAGAGACGGAGTCTCGGGATTGGCGATGGACAGGAAAATGCTTCACACATGTACTCGCGTATTTACAAGTAGCAGACAGTGGGCAAATCTTCGTCCCGGTGCGTCTGGTGTGCTCGGACAATCACAATCCGAACGTTGGTCTCAGTCCTGGGGTTCGAAGACGCAACATCGCAACACTGGTGGCTGCGGCGAGATTCCAAGGGCCCCAGGTCTCAACAGCAGCATGCACATTTGTCGCTTACGAGCTACTTGTCTACTAGAAGCAGCCTTGCCGTGCGCAATCACTTGCAACTCTGCGATTACTTTTGAACTCAGATTTGGTTTCCGTGTGTTACGACGCCTAGCGTCGAGCAAACGTTTTTTTTTTCTTTTTTTTTTAGCGAGAGTACTCTCACGGCTTGCGCATCGTGGCAGGCGTAGTACACTGCTATTTTGGTTTGCTATAGCAATCACGGGCGAGTGCGATTCTTCTTTTTGTTTTCTTTTTCTGCGTTCTTGTAGTTGTTACGTCATTGCTACCAGTTTTCGACCGGTAACGTTTTTGTAAAGACAATGCGCGCTCGGCCGTGTCGCACTGAGGCCGCGTGTCGGTTTGAGTGCGTGACGCTTTTTACTGAGCCTTCGCAGTCGCTGACGTCAATAACGAGGAATGAGCTTTCTAGCAGTCTGGCTTTGCCGCAGTGCGCTGTTGCCATCCGGTGAAGTTTCGCACTTGCAGACAAACGACGCAGGAGCGTTTTTGTTTCGCGTTTGCTACGAACCGAGAGGCATACGCCAGGTTAACCTAACTTGGCATGATCGTGTTGGAGGGTGAGGCACGTTCAGTTCCATATTGCCGTGAAACGGTCGTTCGCCCTGAACTCGTCAGCGACTCAGTTCGTTCCTTCCGAAAAATGAAAAAAAAGCGTGTTTAGAATTTATGTAAGGCCTTTGGAATTGACAGACCACGCACTGAATGCTCCTGCCGCTGGTGCGCGCCTCCTGTGAGCTCGTTGACGATTGCGTGTAAACGAGAAATCGTTTCTGACTCTACTCTTCAGTCTCTTAGCTTTAGCGCAACCAAGTTTACCGCCGGCAGACGTTCGAAAAGTCCTGCTGACTTTGCTCTTCAAGCGCGCGTAGAACTTCTGCGCCTATCTCTTTTGTCAGTGATACGAAATAACCCCTCCCCCCTCCTCCCCTTTAAGCACAGTGTCGTAGCTTCTCGCGTCTTTCCGCCGTTTGCCGTAGCGTTCAGCAGTCTGGGTGGTTTCAGTGGCGACCGCCTTGAGAGCACGTGCAATTAGGCGTCCTCGACCCGGTGCGTTCGCGCATTACTTTCTCTCGCTGCAAAACGAGTTGATAGAGCAATGCTTAGACGTTGGCTGATGCGCAGACGAGACGGCTCGCACAAAGCCCAACTGCCTCTCCGATGGCTTCTCTCTCTCTCTCTCTCTCTCTTCAAGGCGGCGGAGGAAGCGATTCGTGTTTCCTGCCGAAGCGGTGGTGGCCATCGCGTGAGCGAGCCAGGCGCGAGCAATAAGAAGAGCAAGAACAGAGGGAGTCCAGGGACGCGCACCAGGAAACGGGCGCGGTTGTGCACAGACCTTTTCCTTCCTCTTATCGTTTTTTTTTTTTTTTTTTGTGAGCCTCGTGTCGTAGTCGGCGGTAGCCTCCGCGCTCTGTTCGTTCGGTCCCCGAGGGAGGCCCGGTGGACACTTCGTGGAGGAAGGAAGTCTTCTCCTTTTCTGACCAAGGGCATCCGCGCCAACACTGCGTCCGCGCTGTTGTTCTCCGGCGCCTCGCCGAGGGTTTTCCTTCCTGCCTGCACGCCGTGTGCTGCGCGTCTCGACCCTGGTGTGGATCACCCCACTCCGTTACAGGTAACTGCGTTCAAGCGGGATAGACGTTCCCACTTTTTGGCACTGCGATCTGAAACGTTGTTCGTTTCTTACGAGGCACTTCTGCGACTGGTAGTGCCCAGTCTCGCCTTGTTCGGGTGCCTCTGCAATTGAGGAGGTGTTGCGTGTCCCACGGTGGGGATTTGATTGAGACGACACGTACTGAGAGAGAGAGAGAGAGAGAGAGAGAGAGAGAGAGAGAGAGAGAGAGAGAGAGAGAGAGAACATCACCGCGAGGCTTCATAAGTGGCAGGTGGCGCTTTGAGAAGCTGCGCGAGATTGCAATGCCTTCGGGATCTGCGCAGTTTGTAATGTTCCATCGCGGGAGTAAATTAAAGCAGTCGTGCCATCCGCGTGCTGTCGCCTTGCCGTTGCTGCACGCGCCCAGTGATGTTCCGTACCTTGCAGCAGAATAATCATTCCTATGCACGAAAATTCCCTATTTGCGACATTTTTCCTGCATTATTCCAGAAAGATCCCCGCAAATTTCCCTGCATATATATATATATATATATATATATATATATATATATATATATATATATATATATATATATATATATATATATAAGAGAACTCAATTTCTAATGTCGGTTCCCGACATACGAGTATATTCCGCGTAGATAGAGCTCTAAAGCATCAACTAACACAGGTGGCTCGCAGCTCTTTAGCGATTCTGAGTAGGTCACCTTATCGAATATTAACGCAACAAATTGCAGGTAGTGTTTGATGCAGAAACACCACACCAGCTTTTACAAAAAGAAAGACTATTAGAACTTGAAGGCGACCGACTCCAAGTTTGCCCCCTGCACTGAAAAGCTTGTCCTGTCGTTTTTCGAAGTGATGGCATACTCAGATGCATAATTCTAATATTTACTTAACCAATTCAAAATTCCCTGCAATATCGCAACTATTCCCTTTTTCCCTTTCGTCCAAAATTGTAGCCGAAAATTCCCCGCGAAGGGAAAAAAAATTCCCCTTTTCGAGGAATTTTCGGCGAATGATCGAAACACATTCAGGTACTAACTCTTCGCGAACCTGTGGCGGCATCAGGTAACAATTTTTTTGGAACACCAAACGATTCTAGACAGCCAGATACCTGCAGAATGTGCTTCGTGTAACACTGATTTTTCCCAGTGTGCGGCATCTGCATAATTTTATATTTCAGCTTTGTTCAAGAACGACACCTTGTAAAAAAAGTAATGTACGTGCCAAAACCATTTTCTGATTATGAGGCACGCCGTAGTGGGGGACTCCGGAAATTTCGACCACCTGGGGTTCTTTGACGTGCACCTAAATCTAAGTACACGGGTGTTTTCGCATTACGCCCCCATCGAAATGCGGCCGCCATGGCCGGGATTCGATCCCGCAACCTCGTGCTCAGGTGCTCGACACCATAGCCACTGAGTAACCGCGCCTGGTAACGACACGTTCTTAAGCGAGAATAAAGCAACAAGTTTGTGGACTCTCGTGTGTTGTGATTAATGGCGTATAAGGAGGCACATATTACCGTATTTACTCGTGTAATGCTCGCCCTCGTGTAAGGCTCGCACCCCCACTTTCTAGAGAGAGAGAGAGAAGAAACTTTATTAATGAATGGCCGGCAATTTCGTTGTGGTGGCCTCAGGTGGCGGCTCCAAGTCCTTGGACTCGGGCGGCATCTTTGGCTTGCCAACTCTGAACTTTTGAGAGCCGCCTCCCAGCGGCGGCGGCGCCGATGGAGAAGGTCTCCGGCGGGACCCGCAGCTGGGGCGGCGTCGGGGAGAAGCGAGCTCGAGGCTACCCGTACTGTGGTAACGGCCGCGATTACGGACGCGTCGCGAACGGATGTGGTCCCATTACCGTGGTTGCCGGCACATTCCCAGAGCATATGTCGCAGCGTTGCTCGCTGTCCGCAAGCTTTACAGGCATCTGTGGGATATAAACCTGTGTAGAAGTGATGTAGGACCGCGGGGCTAGGGTAGCTGTGCGTCTGGAGCAAGCGTAAAGTTACGGCCTCATTCCTGTGTAACTTGTCGTGTGGTGGCGGGAATGTGCGTCTTTGGAGTCTGTAGTGTTGGGTGAGATCTCTGAACGTGGTCAGGCGATCACCCCACGCCCATTGTGATTCTTGTTGCTGTGTTTCTGTTGTAGTGTCCCGATCCGGCATATCCGATGCCCCGCTCTCGGGGGCGGAGGCGGCCACATAATCAGCGGCGGCTCGGCGTGTGAGTCCTCGAGCCGTGGCGTGGGCCGCCTCGTTGCCCGCGAGCGGGACATCGGTGTGTGCCGGGGTCCAGAGGAGGAAGACTGTAGAATTTTGGGGTTGCGAGGGCGATGACGAGCCGCCGTCGTCACAAATTTGGAGTATGCGGACCGCTTCCCGCGAGACGCGACCGCGCGCGAAGCCGCGGATTGCCGCCTGCGAGTCGCTGATCACGATCGCAGCGCTAGGCACCGTGGCCAGTGCTAGGGCTATTGCGGCTTCTTCGGCCGCCTCCGTGTGTCCTGTGGTCACTGTAGCGCTCGCGAGGCACTTACCCGTGCGGTCTACAACCGCGATCGCGTGTGCACGTTTCTCTCCTTCATATCGCGCAGTTCATATCACCCACTTTCTAGTGCGAAAATTTTGGAAAAAAAAAAAAGGTTTCACTAATTGTCACGTGCATACTTGCGAATTCCCGCAAGCCACGACAAGATGGCACCGGTTCGTGTCCGATAAATCAGTCGGCGTCTGTAGATGTCTTCACGGTCGGTAACCAGTGGCTGCACCTTTTTGCATGGAACTCTAAGCGCAGTTCGATGCCTTAGTGAGTAGGTTGCCTCGTCGACAGTCCAATGCCCACAGCCGGTGATAAAGAGTGTATATGAATACGTAGTCCAGTATACATACCCACGCCACGCAGGCTTATTGTCAATGTGTAGTGGCGCTTCAGCGAGAACAGCTTCTGCAACAGGCTAGCTACCATCGCAGAAATGGCACTCGCGGCAAGATTATTAGAACGGATGCGAACAGCTATTTCGTTCAGTGCCGTTGCTGCGCTGCTGAATTTGCCTGTACTGTAAGTAGCCCAAATCATTGCCACGCTAATGTTCAGCGGCATGAATAGGTGGTACGTGGCAGGCATGTAAAGGCACGGCGATTCCACGCGTGCGCCTCGGAGACGCTGGCGTTGCGGTTACGGAGGATTATCGCCGGATAATCGGTTCTTTAAAGGCGCCTCGTGGTTTTCCCGGGGGGGTCAGTGTATCCGTGGCGAGACCTCGGGATCGTTCACGTCATGGCGCACCCGTTCACGCCCAAAACGATGGGATCTATAGTGTCGGGGTACGCGTTCAAGCAGCGTAGACCGCTTGTTCCGCCAGTGTCGTGGCTAATTTCGCGGCTCGCAGACCTTTGGGAGGAGGCGGAACGCACAAGAAAGAAAAAGAGTCACAAGGAAGGTATCTCCGAACGCCTCGCTGTCAGCCCCGCTGCTTTCGTTTCCTTCCTTCCTATCCTTTTCTTCTTCAAGGACCAACGCGGCGTGCGTAGCAGCAACCGGTCACGTGAGAAGGAAAGTGTCCGGGCGCCTTCCTCCTCCTCCTGCGACCAGGAAACAACCTCTTCCGTCGCTCGTCCGTCTCATTGTTGTTGTTGCCGGCCGCTCGCTCGTACATCTACGCGCTTTGGGGGCCGTCGGAGGGAAGTGCGCATACGCGCGGCACGAGGGACTTGGCGGCGGGCGAAGTTCGGGGAGGGAAGTGGCGTGCCTTCAAGGGCGCCGTTTCGTTCTTTTTTTTCCCCCCCTTCTAGCCTGACTTTCTCTTGCTTTTAGAGCGAGTGAGCTGGGACGAAGGGTGTGTGTGTGTGTGTGGAGGGTGGCGTGAGCGTGCAAAGGTACCGAGGTGGTGCTTCTACCAAGTTTCTCCATTGTCGCCGGAATCGCGCGCTGGACACGCATGGCTTCGAGACGCGCTGCTGGTCGAGGGAACCGTGGAAGTTCTCGGTCGCCCCCTGGCGGGTCTCGGTTTCCTTGAATGGCGTAGACGTTGTTCCGATGACGGAAATGATTTTGCCCCGGTTGTGTCTGGGGCGTTGCGGTTTCCCACAAAATTTACCAGGGCGAACGCTGGCGCTCCGATCGCTAGGCTATACCGTGGATCGAGATGATGGGTTTTTCGACATTTGCGAGCAGTACAAGGAATCGCGAAGTGCTTGCCCATATAGCTAGCTAGGTTTGACGTTAACCTCACGATATCGGAGCGAGTCGACTTGTGTGCACGACATCAGGTCGACGGTGTCATGCAAACACTCGTAGCGGGTCGGGTTGAGGTTTGCTAGCCTCCAGAGGGGGCAGCGTTGGCTCGCTCGACCTAGAGTTGCTGCATATGCTACGTAGCACATACCATAACGCTAGCTCGACCGGCTTCACACTCGACGCCGCGTTAAATTAAATTGTGGGGTTTTATGTGCCAAAACCACTTTCTGATTATGAGGCACGCCGTAGTGTAGGACTCCGGAAATTTCGACCACCTGGGGTTCTTTAACGTGCACCTAAATCTAAGCACACGGGTGCTTTCGCATTTCGCCCCCATCGAAATGCGGCCGCCGTGGCCGGGATTTGATCCCGCGACCTCGTGCTCAGCAGCCCAACAACCTAGCCACTGCGCAACCACGGCGGGTGGTCGACGCCACGTTAACGCGATCGTCCTATAATTTCGTCGTACTTCGGGCTCGACCAACTTGCATCGAGTTCTCGTAACTTAAAGATTCTGGGATGCCCGCGGTTCTGTAATCGCGGCCAATCCAAGCACGGCCAAACGCACCTAGCTGGGAGCTGCGTGCTGCCGCCGCCATCGGGTTCGGGGGCGCGCACGAGCGTTTTGGTTACGTCGTCGTATATACGTCAGTTACCACAGAACCGGACGTCTCTGTGACCGAGCCATTTTGCGCTGTAGGCGCGTTAACGAGCCTCGCTACTCTTCTCTAATTGATTTTGCGTGCCCACTTGTCTGGCCGCGTATATATAAGTTCTGCATCCACGGGAACAGCCCGTGATTGTTGCCTCACACAGGCATGGACGCGTTGGCGCCATCCGGAGCACTTCTTTTTTGCATGCATAAAGAACAAAACGAAAACAACTAAACAAAGGAATTTTCCTATGCAGCGCGATCGAGCGCGCACTTCCTGCTACTGTCCTGCCGGCGCTGACGTCTTTCGCCCGAGTCCCGGGCCGACTTTAATGGACGACTGGTCGTGGCCGGACTTCTTCCTTTTCGCCGTCGCCTGGACGCGAGCCAGCGGTTTGTGTACGTGCGCGCGCTTATGCCGGGGCGCGCTTTATAGAAGCCCTGGGGGGGGGGGGGGGGGGGGCGACAATAATTGACGCTATACATTGCGCGGCGTCGGCGACGCGCATAACAATAAAGAAAGAGAAAGCAACAAGTGGCGACGACGACGAAGTTCGTTTTCGTTTGGCGTTGCTGTTGTTTCCTTTTCGGGCTGCGTATAATGGGGCGGGGTTTTCTTTTTTTTTTTTCTCCTTCTCCAACTTTTGTCGTTATTGGAATGAAAGCCGGCTGTATCGTCTCGCCGTTTCCTCCAATGCAATGTACGTGTATACTCGCTCGCCTTCTTTTCCGCCCGGTTGCGAGCGATATTACGGCACCGCGCTAACCGTCTCGTGCGACGAGGGGGGGGGGGGGGGGGGGGGGGGCGTGTGCAGGATCGCTTAGGGATTCTTCGTCCTTATTGGCCCTGCTTGATGGCCGTCTCCGATTTCCCGGAACTGGCCTCTGTTCACTTTGCCTGAGCATCGACGTGGCTCGTCGTCATTCCGGGTTGCCTGTGATGATCACGTGTTGCGCATGCGTTGCCGAGTGCATGCGATATTATTCACCCGAGGCGTAGAAGTTCACGAATGCGCGAGTGACGACTTCCTTTCTGATAAACGCTTCTTTAAACGTCCCTGACGAGACGCTTTCAGATGCGGGCTAGGTTTTTTTTTTTTTTGTTCCCCCCCCCGAACCCCCCCCCCCCCCCCCCTCTTCGCCACATAATACCTTCAGATCTTGCGTGCGCGTTCGTGTAGGTACGGGTATGCATGCCGGCGTTTTGTGAGTGTTTAAAGCAGCTTTTTTTTTTTAAAATTGGGATTTTGGAAAGACTTGCGCCGTTCACCGACACTGTATAGTACAATGGCACCGCTCGTCCTATTAGTAACTGCAACTGTACATTTTCGCAGCCAGCAGAGATGGTACAGGTATTAATGTCTTCGCCATAACGACTTATTTTGTCTAGTGCACACTTTGCTTCGATGTAATGCGGCGTTGGATTGGAAACTGCGAAGCCGTGTTCTGGCCCTCGGGGCTGCGATCTGGGGGGGGGGGGGGGGGGGGTCTGTTCCGATTCTCGCCAGCATTAACGCCAGTCTAATTTGACAGCTGAGAAGACAGGTCATTCGAGCTATCATTCCTCTCGTCTCAAAGACGTACGACTGTTTTTATGTCGCGTGTCCCGCTGTCCTATAAAAGCCAGGTCCCTTTCTCCGGGGCCTTTGATAGTCGTCAGACGTTGAGCTTAAAAGCTTAAAGCAGGCGTTAAAGAGGAGTTTCGTTGCATTAGCAAATTGCGCTTCTGCAACGTCACAATGATCACTAATGCCGTGAGAGAAATTTCGTTAAATTAGAAAATACGCAGAAACGAGAGGCACGTGAGTGCCGCGACGCCACCGTGCACCAGCTCCTCGCCTCGCCGTGACGTCACGGGATTTCGACAGCATTTACTCGGGCTGTAGTTAAGAGGAAGCCTTAGATCGGGTGCTCCTATCTAGATACGTGTAAAAGGAGAACTATTTTTTCTCGGCAACCACTGCACCAAATTCGGCGAGGTTTGTTGCATTCAAAAGAAAAAAGAACTTAAAATCTTGTGACTGTTGGTTTCGAATTTTTGATTTAGGTAGTGATCTTTTAAATGAAAATTGGCACACATCGCAAATTTTCAGAAAACGAAAGTATGAAGTTTACAACTCCGTAACTCGGCAAGGAGAAATGATATCACAATTCTGTTAATTGCATGTGATAGTACATCTAAAGCGGACAAAATTTATATCTTACACGTCAACCTAAAGAAATTCACTAATATGGAAATACAGCTTTAGCAGAACCCTTGTACACAACGTAACAAATTCACGTAAGATATAAATTCACATATCACATTTGTCCGCTTTGAATGTTCTAATAGATGCCGTTTACAAAACCACTATATCTGTTCTTGATGCAGAGCTATTAATTCGTAAACTTCGTGCGTCTATCTCTTTCGAACTTTCGGATTCCTTAAGAAGCTGTGAACAAATTTCAGGCCCTAAATCGAAATACTGCTTCCTACAGTCACTAGAATTTGCCTCTCTCTCCAATACAACAAATTTCACTAAAATTGGTCGAGGAGTTATCTCAGAAAAGCGTCTTTGCGTTTTACATGTATCTGAATAGGCCGCATCGGAGTTGGGGCCGAGCTAAAAAGCTTCCTCTTAAGTTGTTTTCGATGTCGGAGAACCGCATTGAATTCCGAGGGAATCGACGTGAGAGATCTCGGAAGCTTCGTCTGCGGCGCCAAAAACAAGTCCGAACGCGAGAAGTTATTTTAATATCCCCGCTCGTCGCGGTCGGCCTTCTTCGACTTTTCTTTTTCTTTATTCCTTTTTTTTTTCGTCCCGGACTGCCCCAGACGCCTCATGCACAACGCATGTCGCCTGAAAAGCAATGCCTCGACCACTACGGGACTTTCAGGGACGATGATCGAACAGGCCGAGCAGTGACGTACACCAACGTTTAGGTTTCGGCCGCGAAATTTAAGAGAGACAAGTTCGGCCTTCTGCACTTCCAGCTATACGTGTTACTAATTATTAGCGCTGTGCGATTATTCGAAACTTGCGAATAACGAATCGCGAATACTGTCCCGTTTATTCGATTAGGTCCGTGAATCGAATGGTCGATAACCACTTCAACATACGAATATTTTGTGAATGCACTTAGAATACGTCGTCGTCTGTACACGACCAGACGTGAAATTGACGCAAAGAGGCGACATTTCATCATCACATTCACAGTGGACATGAACGTGCTGAAGCACGCTGCGTGCGTGGCTCAGTCAGAGAGACTTTTCCGGCTAAACACGATCACTATCAGCGGCTGTTGTTTGGTAGCATTTATAGATGCAGCGCCTGTCTACTCGCATCGGATTCAATCGAAATGCCTTTTATTGCAGCATACTTTACACAATAATGGCACCATCTGCCGCGACGATCGCGTCTAGAGATAAAGTTTCCTTTGCTTCTCTTTCATTCTCTACCGACGCCGCAGGCGACATGTATGTATAGTGGCGAAAATACACGGATAATTGGTCTCACAAGGCTACCTGCATAAACTAATGATGTATTATCGTATATTCTCCTAAAATCTCTGAGTGTGTGAGCAATCTTAGCTGTTCCTCAAATTAACTTAGTGCTTTTTAATGTGCAGTCTAATGACAGAAAGCCTTCTATTTTTGTGAATACAAGGACTTTTTTTATGTACTGGTGGTTAGAGGGCTGTATATTATCCGCGAGCTATTCGAACAATACCCGATTCGCTTCGCTTCCAACGCACTCTTCGATTCGGTCTTGAGGGCCGTTATTCGCACACCCTATACAAATCTATTAAAGGCGAGCGTTAAAGCAGAGGCCCCTTTGCACATCCTCCCATATTTTGATTTCTAAATGAGCCAGATACTTAGGAGGTTTCCGGCAGATTGAATGCCAAAACAGTCTAAACATGAAATAAAAATAAAGATACCTCGAAATTCGTAACGCTACAGTAACGTACCGGCGCCACGGCTGCGTGGAGAAATTGAAGAAATGGTAATTTCGCCTTAATTTTCCTTCTACAGGCGAAGCTTGTATTGCCTCACACGTGTCGACGTCGATGTTTTCGTACGAAAAAACTCAAGCAGCGCGAAAATAACTATTGCTTGTCGGGCTGCGGATTCGAACCACCTAACTCTGGTAACCACCTAACTCGTGGTAACACCACGCTAACCTGTTCAGCCGCTGTCGGGCTGTCGGTTTTTTTTTTCTTTATTACATGAGAATATGAGTAGTGTCAATGCAAAATTGTTGCATGAAATTTGAACTGTCGCGAAGCACTTTGAGCAGCAAGCGTTCGCGACTTATTCGCGTCGTCTTCTATGCCTTTCAAGATGTTCTTGACCTTGTCATCTTCGGTCATATCTGGGTCTACACGCCGGCAGATGTCAACTACATCTTCAATGTAGCTCGTAAAAGTTTCGCCCTTTTGTTGGGCACGACAGCGAAGCTGTTGTTCAGCCCGAAGTTTGCGCACAGCAGGGCGACCAAAGACTTCTTGAAGTGCCGTTCGGAATGCTGACCAGGTGGAAAAGTCAGCCTCATGGTTGCGGAACCAAAGATGGGCGACCCCGGAAAGGTAGAATGGGACGTAGCCAAGCTTGTCGGCTTCAGACCATTTGTTGTGGGCACTCACTCGGTCGTATGAGGACAGCCAGTCCTCTACGTCATGATCGTCAGTGCCATTGAATATGGGAGGATCCCGTTGGCGCGGCGCACCAGGACAGACAACTGGAGGCGGTGCCATGGGTGGCGCGGTAGGACTAGTCTCCTCAGTCATGGGAGATGTGACAGGGATCGTCCGGATTCGGAGTTCCAGGTTTGCAATAAGTCCAGCACCTTCCACCAAATGTCGCGAAGCACTTTGAGCAGCAAGCCTTCGCGACTAGAACGTTGGAGTAGCGAGAGGTAGTTTGGCCGACCGAGCACCGAAACAAGATTGTTCTTTCTCGTCGTCGTTGTCTCTCTCTTAGCCACAGCCCCACTGCTCCCTATTTTACAGTACAGAACATACATGAGAACCGAATGCACACAAGTCATGGGCTTGTCAAACGCGTCCTTTAAAGCGGGATTTTATATGCACGAAGTAGACGCAGCGCAAATGGCGCGAGCCAGTCACGGGCGTCCCCACCTCCCGGAGGAGGGAAAGGATGTGATCGCGTGTTGGCTCGACTCGCGCCTGCAGTTCAGGCCCGGCAATCAGGTGGGGAGGTGGCGTTTGGTTCTTTCTGCCGAAGAGCAGGCTGCGTTGAAGGAAAGGCAGCGGGAGCGTGCCGCGCGTCGTGAATTTCGCCGAAGAGCAGGCGGCGTTTGATGAATGCCGCCGGGAACTCGCTCGAGAAAGAGCTTGTCCTCGACGTGCCGACCTCGCCGTGAGGGAGCGCGAAGCCGAGGCCTTACGACAACGAAGAGCCGCGGATCCCGGGCTTCGCTCGACCCCCCCCCCTCTCTCTTCACAGTAGTGAACCGCTAACGTCATCCTGCATCCTCAGCAATGAACAACCGTTTCTCATTCACCAACAACCACGTCTCTTTGATGTGTCTAAAGTGCTAAAAAAAAGAATGCTAACCAACCCCTCTCTTAGGGTTACACAAGCTTTGCGTGCACCCCTGTGCCCGGTAGGGGAGGGGTTATCCCTTATTTTTAAAATTTTCCCTAAGTATATCGATTAATGCGAAACGAACGAGAATGGGGTTTAGAAAGAATACCTAAATTCGTTAAGCGTTCGACTCTTGGCAGTTAACGGTATTTGTTTCCCCGACTTGCATTTCTGTCTTGTCGCGTGTACGCAGGTTCTCGGTCAGGTTCCTTCCGTTGCAACGCCTCTCGACTGCGCTGTTCAACGGAAGTATTATTTTGCGGGGAGGATCTTTCTCTCTCTCTCTCTTTGGTCAACCTGCGAATCCGAGTCTCGCGTGCTGTGTCTCAGCGCAAGCTTTGCGGAGCGCCGTCCTTCGACACGTATACACAGCGTACACAGCGTGCGTATGTATACACAATACCCGCAGCTGCCATTTGTAACGCCTTTGTAGTGCGCCACGCTCCTTGTTTTCTTTTTTTTTTAACTTCGTGCCGCGTAGACTCGGCGCGAGGAGTGTCGTATATACTATACACTATACCACGTGCACGTGAGCGCGATAGACTCTGTGTCGTTTAACTAACGCGGGAGCTGTTTATACGTTGCAGTCTCGCTCGTTGCCGTTTGCGTTTTTTTGTCCTTATTCGCCTGTCGCTCCATGAACACGCAGGTGTAAGGCGAAAACAACGTATACTGCCAGGACCAAGTCGCAGTGAAGAAAATATAAAGTTGGCAGTAACGGAAGCCAGTCGGCGTACAAGCATATATATGCTATGCACACGATATATATATGTCGTGTGCCTCGTGACATAACTTGCAGGAAGTACTTTTAAATATGTCGGCAATGAACCGCAGCGCTAAATCGAGTCTAGAGAGCGAACGTATTCTTTCAAAACGTATCTTTTCGTGGTTCGTTCGGGCCGGGGAAATGTCTCGCACTTTTACACTGCCGAAAGTAAGGGGCCGAGGCCTCCGTGTTTCATATTTCGCTCCGACACGGGTCTTTAACGTTACAGATTTCAGATGCGTTTCACGTATTTCTGACCCGCTCGGCGCAGAGAAAAAAAAGAAAAAAAAAAGAAAGGTACAGGTTATCCAGAGCTGCAACGCTTCGCATTTGCTTCCTTTACAGCGAACTGCACGCACACAGTTATTCTTTCCGAGGAACAATTACGCCCACCCTCGATTATAGGCGCTGTCGAAATCTGTGACGTCAGGGCAAGGTGGTCCGGGAACTTCGGGGTGGCGTCGCCACTGCAGTGTTTCGTTTCTTCCGTATTTTTCTGACTTGCTTAACCTGCGCACGCCCACTGTAAGAGTGTCCGTTTGTTTCACTTTGCCAGAAGTGCATAATTTTACACGCATGCAGCTGACCTTAATATTCATACGTGTTAATGGTAGCAGGAGTTATTAGCATAGCTAAGCGCCTCCGTGCTGCCTTAGAGGTTCGGGTTCAGAGATTCAGTTTCGGTTCAATTTTTAATTGCATATAGCGTAAGTACAGTTACGTATGAACTTTGTGCAGAAGGAGAACTGATAATGAAGGACTGTAAGAACGAGACCTCCTGATATTACTAGCACACGAGGGAAAATGATAATTATTAGAAGCGATCGAAGTGTTATGTAAAAAAAAAAAGGTTGGTATAACGTAACTATACAGAAACACAAACTACATAAGTGTACTCAATCATGGTGGTACTATCTCAAGAAAAAAAGATTGGTGTGTACAGAAAGGCGTAAATTGAAAAATAAGAACTAAATTTTTAAATAATGAAATTGCAAGCCGCGAACTTCACAATGCAATGTACTTCGTAACCAGTACGCGATAACAAGGTCGACGCAAAAATATAGCGGCGCCGTCGGCACAAAAATAGCTCTTAACGCGTCGGGAAACGCGAGAGATCGGAAGACGAAGGAGACATAACGTTTTGCGGCATTCTATTGTATAATAGTGCAGTGAGAAAGATATAGTGAAGAAATAAAATGCGAAAACAGCTAGACGTTCGAGCAAGTGCAGCCTCTCTTGTCCGCACAACGCACGGAAACATGTGTCTGGAGTTGCACACCTTTGCGCCGTTAACCATGAATTCCACTAACACGTCGGTGTGCTTTAGAGGCGCCTGTGAGCCAACATTGTTTTTCATTGTGTATGTATATATAGGAAGTTGGTTTCTTTTTTTTTTGCTACGCAGACTTGTTCACCACGTGAGGGTATATGCCGTTAGCTTGTGCTTTCATCGCCGCCTAGTAGTACGTTGTGGCACCCTGCGACCCGAGTTTTCAGTAAATGGCCAGAAACCGCTAAGTTGCGGGAACAGCCAACGAGATATATCGCTTTAATGCCATTATTCGCACAACCCTCTCTGATGTTTCCAAGCCAAACGGATTGTTTCCAAGCCAAAGCCTGGCCCAATTCCGCTTCGTCAGGCGGAAACAACTGAAACACTTCTTTCTATCAGGTGGGTATAGCAAAAACAAGTGAGGCATAGAGATAGTTTAATGGAAGCTGGAAATGTGAATTATATGCGGGCCCTTCTGCGATAGTGAGTACGTGTGATACGTGTGTCATCGTCTCAACAGCGACGGCAATCGTCCGTATAATTCTTAAATTTTATCTGATTCCGCCTTTTTTTTTTAGCTATTCAAAATTTCTCAATAGTGTGTGCTTTTTTAAACGCGTGTCTTCTTAAATCACCCTATACTTGGTCAATAATCCTCCATAGAGGGTATGAGCCACCCTGGGAGGCAAACAAAGAATAACCGCCGGCTTCTTTGCCAATACCCGTAGTGGGTATATACACGTCGTGGTACACGGAGCAAGCAAACGAATCACCGAGGCGGTTCTGGCTGGCGAGGACAGTTAGCGGCCGCGTGGTCCCTCAAGGCGCCGTGAGGCCATGGAGCAGGACTGGCTAGACGAAGGTGCGTCGCGTGGACATGACGAGGCGCAGTTTGTAAGCCTGCGCCTCAGATCTGTTCGCTGAACCTCACTGCGCGTTCTACATTCTATGCGAGTCTACATGCAAAGGTCGCTATAGGTATCAGGGTTATCGTCTGCGCATCTGGCGCTTGCCAAGCGGAGTCGGGGACATTGTTTGAACAGAAGCGCAAGCGACGATACTGTGTAGCGTATGAAATCTCCGCTCGGTTTCACCTGGGGAACCGTGCGGACGCCTCGAAAGAGCGGAGAGCTTTAGGTTAAGGGACGCAAGCGGCTTGCGTATGCAAGAACTAAACGCTACGGTATACTGCGCATGCGCAGACACAGACGTCGGTGTCTGCGCATGCGCAGCACCGTGGGCCCTAGTTATTGCGTACGCATGTCGCTCGCGTCTCCCCTAACCTAAAGCTCTCTATTTACTCAATAGCTTCACTGGCGTTGTCGTGTTTCGGTGTCCTGATCTCGGAGCCGGGCGTCACACTGGGGGTCGCTGTCTATATAGCCTACGCCGCCGGTGCGTCTCGGAACGAGCAGCGTGCCTACGCTATACCGGGGCTACGCTATACCGTCACACGGAGGCTAATCTGAACCATGTGGCATCGTCCGTATACCTTTTTGACGAGAGAGAGAGAGAGAGAGAGAGAGAGAGAGAGAGAGAGAGAGAGATTTCATTCTGGCCCCCTGTCCGGGGCTAGTTAGCATGGTGGTGAGAGTCTGCGGGAGTTGCGTCCTTCCTGATGAGTATACGAGGCACGGAGGATAGAGGAAATTAAGGTCAACTTATTTTGTAAATGAAGCCGTAGTCGTACTGGCATAAGTGCAGAGCGCCGTGTATCGTTCTCGGGGCACAAGCTAAATATCATTCTGGAGAAATTCTGGCGGAGCACACCTGCCAGCGCGCAAGATGGCTCCTTAAATAACCTCCGTCTTCCCTGTAGATCATTCTATAGGGGGGGAAAACAGGTCATGCGATCATCGGTCAGATCCAATTGCCTGTAGCCGTTGCAAAACACCGCCTTTTGAGGAGGAGAAGGTCGACACCGAGCACACGTGAAGCCTGAGACGATCGCGTAAAGTTTATAATCAAGTACGTTAGACACAGTGTTCCCGCGAATACAGTGAGGGCTGAACAACACGAGGCGCCAGAAGGGAAGCCGCTCCCCAAATGTCCCAAACACTTTTTGACTGTACGGACGGGTTGACATGACGCACAACACTTGGCTTCGGTAATTAGCAGCCTCTCGGATGCGGTCGGCAGGCTTGGACAACCTAATCAATACGCACGCACCCTTTCTTTTTCAAGACGCCCACACCTTGACTAACGCTAGCCTCCGAAGACAGCTTCACTGTAACGTCACGGGCAAGTCGCTTGGACGGAGTAGAGACGCGCCCTCTTTTCGGAGTGCCGAACTGTAGAGTTGAATTTGGAAGGTTAACAGCTCCGACCGATTTTTCGGGCGTTATTTGGCAAAACTTGTTACAAGCAGCGACCAGCGAGGGAACAGTTCTTTTTGTCTACGCCGATTATTACCCGACATGCAAACTGCTTTACGTAGCAAACTCGCGCTTCCGCAATTTCCTTCGTACAACCTCGCGCCCTTAGCAGGTGCAGTTGTCAGATGTTCCACACGGCGGTCGCTTCGTCGTGACCGAATTCCTGCTGCGCCAGAGGGGAAGCTGTCGTTCTTCTTCATCAAGAGCATTCCAGATCGACAAGGTTCCGCGTTGTGTGTTCGGCCTGGCGAAAGCCGCTGGGGAGCGAGCGCGCGCGCCTCTTAGCGGCTCGAATCTGGACCGTTGCCCCCCTGGCACGGGGCGATGGCACGCCGCGGTTGCCTCCCCCCCTCTCCCCTCACCTACTCCTGCGTGCGGGCGCGCACACACACGCGCACGCACACACTCTGCATTTCCCCTTCCTCCTCTCCCTCTATGACGCGAGCGTATTCCGGATGTGGGCGAGGCTCGATCTTCGCCCGGTTCCGATCGGCTCCGTGGTCCCTTCTTCTTCCTCGCGGACGTGATGCGCGCCGTGCGCAGACAATGCGGCGGCGTCTATCCCGCGCCCCCTCGGTGGTTGTTGCCGACGCGATCCATCTGTTTGCGGCTGCCGAGTGCGCGCGGCACCGTATTGTAAACAGTGCTCGAAACTGGTGTGTATAGCTGGTGAGGTTTCTTGGACACGCAGGTACAAGAAGCGAGCGCATGCAGCGCTGCACTCGGATGAGATGGTGTTATTGTTACATATTCTCTTTCTGGAGTTCGTGTCCCTGTGTGCTTACGCTGCGGTGCAAGAATAGTGAAATGGTAGTGCAAGCTATAAGTAGACTGCGACGGTCTTTTGACACCCGAGAACAAGACGATAAACGTTGCCGGGAAGTGGCCGCGATTACGCCACGACTAACCAGAGGTGCACGCGACTAAGAGGACGAACCCATGCGGATTTGTCCCGTGCGTAGGCCAGACTATGGGTATCGTCCACTGCTAAGAGGGCGCTCCGAAGTTTTCATTTTTCGCCCCAATATCGCCGACGCCGGTCGCTAGAGGGGCGATCGATGGAAATTACACGCCGTTACAAACGACAGTGGCTCACTTTTCATCGCTCGTCTGAGCGTTTTGCATCGTGCTTTGACGACATCAAGCTCACGATCGTTCGCAATTTGACGAGGTCTGGCTTCTGATATCGATGCCGAACGTGTTCAGTCAGTCACGTGCAGAGCATGCGCACTTCGACATTTTCACAACTCAGGCTGGGTTGTGAAAATGTCTCTGTCTCTCTTTATCACGAGGCAACTCGGCCACTCCTGCCTCGTGATCGAGTGTAATGGCGAAAGTATATAGCGTCTGCTTTTGACGCTGGCCGTCCCATAGTTTCACTCGTAGATGGCGCATAGGTCGCGCGCCATGGAGTGTTTGTAGTTCGCTTATCAAGTTTTACTCTTTACTCCCGATACAGCTGTCTGTTACTCAATACGTGCTACATAAAAGTGTTTCCCAGCGTGAAAGGAGCGCGCGAATACACACTAATGCTTCGAGCGGCCACTCGCGCGGCAATATTGAGCGTATTCGCGGGCTTCATTTGCGTATATTGAGCAACCAAAAGCTGTATCGGCAGTTTCATGTTGCTCTGTCATTTTCTCAAGACTAATTATGTAATTATGCAGAATGCAAGAAATCTCAGTATCTACATGCAACGGCATACATTACCTAGGTTCTGTCCAGCTACGTTGCATTTGCGTATTTTTAAATCTTGGTCCACGTTAGCTGGTCACCCTGTGTGTACGGTACCTTATCGTACGGAGTCTCATTTGAGTTCGTTTTCGACACCTTAACGCATTGTTACGTGTATCAGTGTCCAACAAACGGCAACAGCGATGGCGTCATTGAACACTACAATGACAGCAGCAATATTTTCACGACGCGGCGGACTGTACTGCGCCTAAAGCACAATGCAGCGTGACGCACTTGAACGACCGCGCATTGCACCTACTCCACTCTCCTTCCGGCGGTCGTACCACGAAGTATGTTCGGGCCCCCTGGGAAACTGCCCAACGGCGACGACATCGCCAAACGCGGCATTAATACAGGCATGTCGGGTCGTCGTATTTCGGTTTCCACGAACGCTCGCGCGCGCTTGATTCACAGCAGTTTTCGAGGCCGCGTAAAACGAAGCCCCGCGCCCCCGGCGTCCTGCAGTATACGTGCCACTGCGAGTCGTGCGTGCACCACCACCACCGCCGCCACCTTGACACAGCGGCGATATCGCCGCCGGCGGCGGCGGGGAAGGAGGCAACCGGCAGGACGCAGGAATTTCCGCGCGCGAGCTCTGCGGCGAACGCGCGCTTCGTGCGGTGGCGTGCTCGCCGGCGAGGCAAACGCGACGCTGGTAGGGTGGCAGAGGAGGAAGTAAGAAAGTTAGTCGGGGGGGGGGGGGGGGTGCCTGCTTGCGGCGGAGAAATCCGGGCGCCGTTTATGGCGAAACGTCGGCACGCCAGATCCGGGATCGGCTGGAGGGGGGGTCGGCAGCTCCTCTGCTTGCCGGCGCTGCCGTCGAGATCACAAGTGGAGGGGGGTGCAGGCGGGCGGGCAAGTTGTTGCTTCCTTTCTCCTCGCCCCAACGACGAGAAGGCCGGCGGCAGGCAGGCAGACGCTCGGGTCGGTTCCATTCTTTTTTTTTTTTTCGAGAGGCTCGCTCAGGGCGGCTTGCGTCGTCGTCTGAGAGGGCGCCGATCAAGTTGACCAGCGCGCCGAGGAAGTTCACGATCAGCGCATCCGGGGGAGCGGCTCGGAGGAGGCGAGGAATGAGAGAATAAGAGGCCCCACTCTCGGTTTTCTCGGGGGGGAAGGGGAGGGGGGGGGGCGCTGCTGCGTCCGGGGCGCTTCCGTGCAGCGCGAGCGGCCGAGGAAGATGCGGGCGCGAGGAACCGCGCCTGGTGCGCCACTGCAGATGGTGTCAGTGAACATTCTCGCTAGCTGTAGGTTGAGGCGTGCTGGGTGTATACGCCGGCAAAGTTTAAACGTAGCGTAGCACTCGGTCGAGGTTAGAGAGGGAGAACACCTGATCACGCCGATTGCAGCTGATCGCTCACCTGCGAGTCAAAGTGTCCGCGGCAGGAAGCGTTCCCGACGGCCCCTACCCGTAATAAGCGGTTAGGTTTCAACCTTATGCATCCGTTAAGATGACTTGTTGTAGTGTCGCCATGGCACACTGTACAAATGGGTCTTTCTCGAAGATCGCGTCAAAGAACAGGAATACGAAGTGTTCCCAAAGTGTTCTGCACCTGTTTTATCAGGAGTGCGCATTGGACCGTGGTTGCGCTTGATATTGTCGATACTACAACTGCCCCTCGTATTAAGACGCGACGATAGAAGTCGTTTCATCCGTGCCGTGTGCGAACCTAACGAGAAGAGTTCACGTTCCAGAATGTCTGACCTCTAGTACCAGGGGCGTAGCCAGGGGGGGGGCTTATGGGGCTTCAGCCCCCCCCGAAATTTTTTCGTGCTGTCCATGCACCGCCGACCAAAGCGACCCCCGGCGCCGGAAATCACTCTGGATTTTGTCTATAATGTCTTTTTGACGCTCGAAAAGACATTTAACCGCGAAGATTGCAAACTCGGGCTGGATTTCGTGGCAACGCCCATACACCGGGAGTCACATAACGCCAAGCAGTCCCATCCAAGCACAAAGTTTCAAGGGCGCTTTGATGGTGAGCGGGCTCGCCGCGGCATCGCACTGAGGCCACCGAATCTATGGAGCGCATGGATATCAATTGCGAAACTTTATGGGTATATATCTCATAAGCTCTTGATGTGAAAGGTGCATTGACGTTTCCAAAGTTGTGCTTTAGATTTTCAATTGCGGAACTTTGTGGGTTTAATGTTGTTATAAACATTTGACGCCAAAGGTCTATTGACTTTTCTAAAGTCTTACATCGGAACATACAACGAGACAAGCCAAATCAACACACTAGCAGACGAGTTGACAAAGCAGGCAGCGAGGTCCAATGAGACGAAGCGTTGGGGTGGTTCATTTGTGCCGTCATGTCACATTAAAAATGTCAACATTTTTTTAAACCTACGCCAGAACATCCATGCCAAGACAGTAAAGCCAGCCAAAGTAACTACGTTCTTATTTATTTTTTTACTTTGACTTTTATTCGCGAGGACACATTGAGCCTCTTCAATTTTTATTTTCGCTAGCCTACCCGCGGGCTGCCAGAGCCAGCCAGAGCGCATACGTTTTTCTCGTATGGCCCCGACCACCGTGCGGTGCACTTCGGTGCGCGTTCGGTTTGCTCTGGCCGAGTGGATTTTCACCGGACAGAGTTTTGGACGCTTTCTGGCTAGCAGACGAGAAAAAAAAATGGTCGCTCGCCGCCATCACTGTGGGGACTCGAAGGATTGCACCGCACTCCTTGAGCGGAACCTTTCCGGAAAGTCTTGTTTCGCCGCTGTAGGATATTGAGCAGTATGCGTATGGTTCTCAGTGGACCAAGCGTCTCATGTTTTCTTCGGTATTCCTTCCGTAGCCCCACTAGGTTCCCTAAGTAGGCATTAGATTCTGTCCAACATACTTTCCTATGCGTTTTTTTTTTTTCATTTCGGTGCCTCCGCCTCACAGAAAAAAAAAATACATTGTTGCGGCGCAGCGAATTGTCGCATGGTGAAAGTTCGATTTTGATACTTCTTCTGCGGAAAGTAATGGGCGACGGGACGCTTCAATTGCCGGATACATTTATTATATTATTTCGAAAGCAATTATATGGACACTCCAGGCGCATTCCTGCCATCGCCCTCACGTTTCGTACAAAGTCCAAGGGTGATAACATCGTGACCACGCGCTGCATGCTGTATGTGCGAGTGAAAGCGTAGGAGGGAGGGGAGGTGGAATGGGTGAGCCGACGATGGTGGCTCAGTCTTGTGTGCGCAAAGGAGAAAAGCGGGGAGCAAGCGCGCTGCCTTCCGTCGCGCGCAATACATCGGGGGGAATCGATGGAATGGGGGCGGAATCTAGGATTCTGTGAATCTATGATTGTGCAACATGTTTATTTGCCTTGTTGGACGCATTATATACAGTTACTTCTTCTTACATACATAGACTCATTGGAGACTTATAACGTATACTTAAATATCTTGTTGCGAGGTTTTGTGTATACATGCAGTGAACTTTGTTTCCAGGGACACTTTGTTGTCCTTTATCAAGCCGTATTTTCGCATTTGTATATCCCATGGTATCTTTGCATTTCTAATGTACGAGGGCGAGTCAAATGAAAGTGAGCCTACCCTAACCGCGCAATAATGGTTCGGTTCATTATCTGCGAGGCATGTGCGTAGGAGAACGGCATGTCTCATTTACAAAAGTGACACGCAGGTGTGAAGATAAATGTTCTTTAATGCTCTCATACACTGGGTTGAATATGGTTGCGTCACATAATGGGCACTTCAAAAGTTGAACAGCTCGGTGTCGCGAAGTTTTTGACAGCTGAAGGTGTTTCGAAAACAGAAATTAGTCACCATATGACTGCCGTGTACGTTGAACACTGCATTTCATTGACCACTGTGAAGCGTTGGAGCAAACGGTTCAAAAGACGTTGCAAAAACATTCCAAGACCGGGCCAAAAGCATCGTGCAATCACCCCCACACAATTTCAAAGGTTCATGAGCTGCTGAAACAAGAACGGAGGATAAGCATCGATGAACTACTGGCAGACCGTCTGAACATCAGTCACGGTTCGGTTCACGCCATAATTCATGAGCTTCTCGGTTATCGGCTCTTTGGTGCGCGATGGATCCCCAAGATTTTTATCCATCGCGAGAAGACGGAGAAGTTTCGCGCTGCCTTGACTCATCTGATCGGGTATCACAATGAGCATGACGACTTATTGTTTGCAACTGTGATCGGGGACGAACCTTGGTGCCACTACTACGAGCCTGAAACACGACGGCAAAGCTTACAGTGGAAACATTCGAATTTACCACGCCCAAAGAACGTAAAGGCCGTCATTTCCGCTGGAAAGGTGTTGTTGACTTTTTTTTTTCGATCGACAGGGTCCATTACTGATAGAATTTGCTAAATCTTGAGAGGCTATCAATTGTTTCCGATATTGTGAAACGCCAGAACGGCAGCGTGTCGCAACCAAGAACGAACAACGTGGAAAATTGACGAATAGGGTCATCTTGTTCCACGACAATGCCTGTCCCCACGTCGCTTATGTGGTTAATATAAAACTGGGAAAGTTTAAGTGGGAAACGCTGCAACATCCGCAATAGAGCTCAGACCTGTCACCTTGCGACTTCTACATTTTGGGGCAACCGAAAAAACAGCTCAAGAAAACCAGATACAGACTTTTTGAAGCAGCAACCCAAGGAGTTTTATAAGACGGGAATCGCGCAACTCGTTAGTCAATAAGACAAATGTCTAAATTCTCATGAAGACTACTTTTAAATAAAGTAGCCCGTCGTTGGCTCATTCACTTGACTTGCCCTCATATATCTTGCAGAACTCCTGCTTTTTATACATGCTCTCTGTCGCGACTATAACTTCGGTGCAATTACTCACGATACACGACAAGGGACAGCTACTCCTGCGTAATACATTGGAACAAACAACAGCGTCATTGAGATTTTTCACTGGCCATTGCATATATACAAGAATGTCAGCACGGTTCTTGAATGACAAAGTTTCATTAACATATTTGTCCTCAACTTGTTCAGTTCATTGCCTTTTAATTTTTCATATCAGCGGTATGCACTGCTTTCCTGGTTTCGAACTGATATAGTTCTAAAGTTCGTGTGATATTTTCTTTACTTAATAAATACACAAACAACATGGAAGCATTGACGTCAGTTATGTTGGGCACAATTTTTGGCACATACGAGTATAATATTTTATGAAAAAATACATATTTTACTTGTATTTACAGAGCGTAGCTTTCAAGAATTCGTTTGCAGCATCTTTGGCAATGACAATGCAGTTATTATGCAGTTATTATTCATATAGTTGATCCCTCGATAAATTGTTTAAGAGGAAGCTTTAGCTCGGGCCCGATCCGACGCGGCCTATTCAAATACTTGTAAACCGCAGACACGCTTTTCTGAGATAATCCTGCTAATCGCTTTTATTGAAATTGGTTGCAGGTAAATCCTAGTGTCTGTTGGAAACAGAACTTTGATTTAGGGCCTGAATTTTGTTTAAAATATTTTGGAAAATTCGAAAGTTTGAAAAAATAGAAGCACGACGTTTACAAGCTAATAGCTATGCATGAAGAACAGATATTGTGGTTCTGTAAACGGCATTTATTATAACAGTAAAAGCGGACAAGTTTGCTGTGTCAATTTGTATCTTACGTGAATTGGTTGCGTTGGGTAGAAGGGTTCTGCAAAAGCCGTATTTCCGCAATACTAAATTTTTTGAGATTTATGTGTACCATATCTATTTTTTCCGCTGTAGATGTACTATTAGATGCAATTCACAGAATTGTGATATCATTTTTAATTGTTGAGTCACGGTGTTTTAAACTTGATAGTTTCGTTTTCTGAAAATTTTCAATTTTGGCCAATTTTTAATAAATAATTGACCACCTAAATGAAAAATTCGAAGCCAGTAGTCACTAGAAATAAATTATTCCTTTTAAATGCAAAAAACCTCCTCAAATTTGGTGAAGTGGTTGCAGGGAAAAACGAATTCCGCTTCTACATGTACTTAAATAGGAGCACCCGAGCTAAAGCTTCCTCTTAAGGAGGAGGCTATATATATATATATATATATATATATATATATATATATATATATATATATATATATATATATATATATATCTTGGGCCAGTGGCGTAGCCCCCCCCGAACAAAATTTCTGGCTACGCCACTGTCTAGTACGTGCATATAATTTATGCGCAGCAAGCGCTCTGCGTTAACTCGGGTGTGTACTGCACTTGCTCGTTCGAAACGACCGCAAGAGAGCAGTGGCTGTCTGTTTTCCTCTTGCAAAGAGTGGCACAGGACAGCGACGCGAGCGCCGGTACGGTGCAGGTATATTCAGCAGGGTCGCTGTTGATCGGTGTCATCTTTCACGACCAAGCGAACTGCACTAGCCGTGCGTGTATAGGGGAAACGATGTAGTGTATAAATCTGTGCTACCAAGGCTAAGCGTATTTTTTAAATTAGGCGTAATGTAATTTTGTTGAATGACGGATTCCATATCCACCCCTTTCGTTGCTACCTCCTGGCAGTTACTCATGTACTCACCCGTTTTCGTTTTAGCCAGGATGCGATATATTCCCTTCTGTCATCGTCCCTTTCCGCGATTACAGTGATTATGATGCGTTGGCATTAGGAGTGTCAAAATGGAAAAGAATTGTATGTGTGAAGTGTGGGAAGCCGGTGACATGACATAGAAGTAGAGAGTGGTAGGGAGAGCTTAGGTGAGCGTATACATGTATGTATATGTCACCATTGACGGTGGTCTGTTCATGTCCACCGTCAATTGCACTTTGCTCCTCGAAGAGGTAGAGCACCTGTCGAGTGAGCTGCTGAACAACACTTTGCAATGTGGTGAACGTGGTTCTAACCACGTATTCTGGACCTCGGACATGTCCGACGTAAAACTAATGCATTTTTCTCGCATTTCCCGCTAAATCGCCGCTGAACTTTTTTATTCCACCAATCATCCGCGAGCTTCTGCTCTGAGGCGGACTTTTCTATTCTCAGTCCTTTAATAATACTCGTTCAATGTGATATGTCCAATATGCTCACGTTTAGTATCGAACATCGAAGCCCTTAGTTCAGCTGCCCTCGAACCTCTGCATCGCGTTAACTAGACATATAAGCTATTAGCTCCGCCCCAACCTCGCTCGTCTCCACCGTAGTTCCCCGCCACGTTGGCGTTTTGAGCCAATCAGAGAAAGCGTAGCCACCCCGTGAGCCAACCAGGGATGACATGATGGCGCATTTAACAATACGGCGGAGTTCGTCCGGTGTAACACACATGTTTCGCGGTATTCTTTCTCCGGGGCATCTGCTGACAGCTAGTGGTTGTCAGTTCTGCACGCAACTGGGTGGCATGCGCCTGGATGGGCCGCTCTTGTTTCTGGCCTACTGCGGAGAGGGCGAGAGAAGATTGTGCCTGCCTCTCTCTCTTCACGCCGCCTCTCTGGAAGCCGCGCGGTGAAACAACAAATGCGTGCCCCCGCGCCGCTAGCTTGCACACAGATATCGATGGGTGCGTAGGTCGGGCCCGCTTTTTCTTTCTTTTCTTCCTTTCTCTTTCTTTCTTTTTCGGACTCGCTCTTGGCTTTCGTCCCGCGACTGGACGCGCCGCAGTACTGTAGACGTGGCGTTGCCGTCCACGTGAAACTCGGTTGCAACTGCATGTTCGTGCGTGCGCAAGTGTCCTTGCTGTTTGAACGCTCAGAGGTCCGTCCGCTGCTCGATGGCGGATGTAAGGCGCGAGGATGGATTGGGCCGTAAAAGGAGCCCAGCGGGTGTCGCATACCTTCCCGACCTCTCTCGTATACCGGAAGCGCCGTTCGTGCTCGTCTATAAAGCCTCCTGCTCCCCCCCTCTCCCCCCCCCCTCTTCCACTCCTGAAGCTATGGGAGGCGACCGACAAGTTAAGGACTATGCCTTCGGGGACCGCGGTTAAACAGGTCCCGACCTTCTGGACCTAACTGGATGGACCTGTGGACCAGTTGGTAACTCATACTCGTAACGCGTAGGCACGTGAGATGGCAATTCGTAGATGATGCAGAACGGTTTTGCGACACGGAGATTCAGTAGAAGCGCGACACGCGATAAGCGAAGGACCCACGGTACTCGCTGTAGCAGGAAAACACCGAGTGTAGGAGGTCGTGTAATGATGACGTGGTAGAATGACTGCAAGCCGGACAAGTCGTTCTGCAAGTCGTGATGCCGTCGACTGGGTGGGATGCAACGCCGCGGTCGCGGCGATCGAAGCTGGCGGTGTGCGCCACACACGATTCCGCCAAACGTGTTTTCAGTGCCGTCGTCTTTTTTTCGGGATGCTCTCCTTCGCGCGTGACACGTAGCTTATCTGGTTCGCCGCCGGTCGTTTTGGCAGCCTTACAGTCATTTTTCTACTGCTCTTGTAATCTTTCTCCGATCCTGTCAAATTGCTACACGTTTTGCTCGTTCAGGGATCTCCAGGAGTGTGTGCTCCTGCTTTTGATGCCTCTCAGAAAAGCGCGGTTCCAGGACCGACAAAGGAGTTAACCGGAGAATCTCCGTGCCTTATGCTCTCCGAGCGGATCTTGAACGCCGACGATGCTTTTGTTCTGTCGTACTCTCATTTCTAACAATCGTACTGAAGGATCGTGGTCAAGAGCTTGGTCGTGGTCAAGGATCGTGGTCAAGTGGTTTTGGCACGTAAAATCCCATAATTTAAAAAAAAAAGCTTTTGGTATGCGCACCCGGCCTCTCTATCTCTGCCTCTCTATCTGTCACACACACACACACACACACACACACACACACACACACACACACACACACACACACACACACACACACACACACACACACACACACACACACACACACACACACACACACACACACACACACGCGCGCACACGCACACACACACACGCGCGCGCGCGCACCGAGGTGGCTATGGCGTTCTGCTGCTGAGTACGAGGTCGGAAGCTCGATTCCCGTACTCGGCGCCCGCTTTTCGTTGGGAGCGCAATGAAGAAAAAAAAAAGGTCGCTTGTGTATTGTACTCTCACATTAAACAGCCCCAGGTGGTAACGATTAATCCGTCCATAACGGTGAATCCGGTCGCCCCAGTGCTTTTCGGACGTCGAACTGCACGAAACAATCAATAAATGAATCAATCAACAGTTTCTCCCGCGTAGAACAACACGTATAGTGGTGCCGCTCGACTTACTGCAAGTGTCGAGTAACGTATGCTATAACGCAACTTTGTTGTTACAGGACAGCCAGGCAATGCAACCCTGGACGGCAGCCATACTGTTCTCCTCCCGAGAATCAGTTGCGGGAATCGTGAACGTATTGAGACTCGGGCTTGTTGGTGGTTGTATAGTTGGTCAGCGCTGTCTGCGTCTGTCTTCGTTTGTCCCGGTGTCTCGCGCGGTTCTTAATTCAGACGCGGGAATTGGCTAGGTTTCGGAGCCGGTGCTTCGTAACAGGCGATTGATTGATTGATTGATTTATTGATTGATTGATTGATTGATTACCCGGTGTCTCGCACGGTTCTTAATTTAGACACGGCAATTGGTTAGGTTTCGGAGCCGGTGCTTCGTAACATGCGATTGATTGATTGATTGATTGATTGATTGATTGATGAAGTAATTGATCTGTCAACTGACTGCCTGACTGATCGATGGACGGACGCGTCGATTGGTTAACGATTTCCGTCGGCAGTTTGGCGCCCCGTGTCTGAGCCCCGTCTTTCTCCTCGTGCGCAGCAGGCATGGACGACCACCACCCTGGAGGAGGGGGCGGAGGCAGCCTGGTCAGCCCGTCGTGGCGCAGCGCGCACTTCGCGGCGCATTCGCAGCTGGGCTGGCCGCTGTCCATGACGCTCGCCGACCTGCACGACGACACGCTCCTGCCCACGGGACTCGGTCAGTGCGTTTGCTTCTTATATTCCCCGCCTGTCTGTTTTTAACGGCTGGGCGTGATGGTCATGTTCCCCTCATGCGTCACCTGCCCTCCCGAAGAGGAGGAGATTCTTGATGATGGGAAGGAAAGGTTGGGGTAAAGTGCAGCGCAGTAACTGTCTCTCAGCAGAGGACACCTCAACCGCGCTGCACGGGGGGTAGGGAATGAAAGTAGGGGGAGAGAAAGAGCACCAGAACGAGGAGACACGAAAGGAAATTACGCGCGAGGAGGAACATCGCTTTGCAACCTCGACGTCTTGATGCCCCTGTTCGAGTACAGGCGTGAAACGCCGAAATCGCCTTAGTCGTGCTATACCCGCGTTTGTCGATCTCGACCGCTCCGAGCGCTCGATTTGTCTGACGCAGCCCAGAGGGCACCGCTAGCCGGCTTTCGTATTCGTGAGGTTCGGCTCCCCGAAGCAGGCAGTTCGATGCAGCGATAGGTTAATTAGGTCAATACAGGTCAATTTTGCCGATAGCGTGTTCAATTGAATAGAAAAAAAAAGGAAGAAAGATAGCGCCGCGATAGCGCGCTTTATTTTTCCCAATCGGCTTATGCGGGACGACACAAACTGTGAGAGCGCCTTGCCTTAGACGCGACTCCACTGAAAGATCGACTTAACAGTTGCACTTAAATGTAAAGTAGACGCGACTCCACTGAAAGATCGACTTAACAGTTGCACTTAAATGTAAAGTAATATTTCAAACGTTCTCATCTTGTAGCGATTTTCCTGCGGGCAACTAACCCCCAAACGCGGTAAGGCTGGAAATTCGAGAGGTTTTTTTAGTGTCGCCCAGCCATGCTTGGAGTGTAGAACGCAACTATAAAAAAAAAAAAAACGACGACTTGTCGTTTTTCTCAATATACTGTAGCACTGGATCCGCTTTTTGGCCCTTTTCCCCAATTAAGGCATCGCCGAATGAGTTTCGAAGTCTGAGTAAAGTAACAGCGCAGTTGCATTGACGGCGTTTTTTCCTTTCGCGTGTCCTTGCGAGGGCGTCCTTGTAAGTTGCGTAAGCGTGACGTACGTCTTTTTATGCTGCTGCGATGCCGCCGCTGCGCCCGCGCTGCCATCCACCAAGCACGTACACAGTGCGGTCCAATCTTAAATGCAACGCACCCCCTTTGGTATTTCGCCATCGATTACAGCCGAGATATCGCGTGAAGGCGCACAGACTTCTTTTCCTTGCGTATATATGCGTGTAACTATACCGCGTCATTTCAGCCTCTGTCATTTTTCCTATAAAATTGAAGGATACTTTCAAATATGTTGACTTTTTATCAGTGTCGCGCGGCGATACTGCGCATTGAGGCCAGTATCAAAGAGCATAAAAAAAAAGTTATTTCGCAGCAACTGTTCGTAATAGACGTAGATGGCAACGAACCGTGATGCTGCATGTCATTAATTAGCCAAGGCAGCCTGCGAATAGGAAAGAGCACTTGAGAAGGAAAAGCTTTGTCGGTCTCGGGAGGCCTAACGGTCGGTATCCTTGCGTGCTTTTGCTGTCCGATTAGTGGGCACTTGTCAGCTCTGGTTAATATAATAATAATATAATATATGGGGTTTTACGTGCCAAAACCACTTTCTGATTATGAGGCACGCCGTAGTGGGGGACTCCGGAAATTTTGACCACCAGGGGTTCTTTAACGTGCACCTAAATCTAAGTACTGTTACGAACTTCAACCGGTGCCACCAGCGTTACGAACTTCCACCCGGTGCCACCAGTGTTACGACATCCAACCGGTGCCACCAGTGTTACGAACTTGTATCGCTGCACCACGATAACGGCTTTGTGGTCCCGTAGCGCTCGTCACCCGTTTCGTGACAGAGCGTTGGTAGCGAAGACTCCGAGCCTGGCGTCGATGAGAAATACAAAAGGGACTTTATACATTATATACAGGTTATCATACAGGACATGAACGGATCGGCACTGGGGCCGAGAGCTCACACAAACGCGACTGTTCTCGCACGACGGCGTCCGGCGAAAACGCGTGACACATCTCACCCCAGTCGGGGCGACACTCTCTCCCGGTGGGTTGGCGGATCCTGTTTTCGAGGCGGCCTGTCGCGGCTTTTATAATCCCCGAGGACCATTGTCACTCAAACGGCCCAATACAAAGTCAGCACACGACGGTCGTCCGAGGGGTCCAACCAGCGACCGCGCTGGCCACCCGGTTCAAAGTTCGCGCGCGCGGTGACCTCCAGGCAAAGGGAGGTGCGGCGCCGGGCTGTCTGGCACACGCGGACACGTCCAAACACGCTGCTTCGCCGAGGCTTCTCCCGCACGAAGGCGCAGCATCTTGACTTGTGAAGGGAGAATTATGGCGCTCGCAGGATAGATTCTGCATCTTGCAGATTCGGGATCCGGGCTTGTGGTAATGGCACAACAGTACACGGGTGTTTTCGCATTTCGCCCCCATCGAAATGCGGCCGCCGTGGCCGGGATTCGATCCCGCGACCTCGTGCGCAGCAGCCCAACACCATAGCCACTGAGCAACCACGGCGGGTTTGTCAGCTCTGGTTGTGTACGCCCTAGTGACCACTGCGAAGGCAATGCCACTCGAGCCAAAAAGGCTATACTGCCTTGAAAAGGTGGCTCCATGTAGTGAACTTCCAGTGAAGGCTGGTTCGACGCGATGCCCCGGTTGTTGGGAGATTTCAGCGAAAGCATGATGTTTCTCGGCGGCACGTCATGAAATAATCGCGAATCTTTCAGCTGGCTCCACTCCTCGAGTTGGGTAGTAGCTGTTGCCATATCCAGCGCTACTTCCCGTATATAGGTCGGCACCATGGATGCCGACTGATACCGTGAGCATGTAGAGGGTACGGTTTCGAAGCGCATAAACGGCTTGTTTTGATCGCTCGAAAGCACTTCGTATTCTCACCCCCGTGTTCTCAAACGGTTCTCGACTCAAAGCTCTTCTTGAAGACTGGAATCGGAAGACGGAGGCCTATGCAGTAACTCTGCTGCACGAGGTTTGAACTCGCGACCCCTGGTTAGCTGCCAAGTTGAGCACAGCACCGCCCCTCGGCTAAAGAAGACACTACACTGTCGAAGTATTGCCGTGGGGTGTCAGTGAAGCGCAGTGACCATTTGTGTCGATGGGTGGCGCTGCCATTGGCTTTAGAGTCGAGGTGCAGTATGCAGTGGAACAACATGTTAGAATACGAGGGTTAGAATCAATGTGCCGATGAGCCTCCGCTATACCTTCGTGGGTGGCGCGAGTTGACCAGTGAGGACCGCAGGACTGAACGCCGCGGGATTTGGTACACCAACCTCTTGTCGTAACGAAGTCGCTTTATTCGAAGTGTCGATCCTCGCGGTCCCAACTGCATGTAGTGCGTGCAATTTTAGACCCGGTATTGTTCTTCGAAGCTCAGTGGCGCCAATTCCCGCTTAGTACGAAGTGCGGGAAGTTCGCACCGGACCGCTAGGTGCTGCGTACGCGATGACTGCATTTCTCCGTACTGGCCACTCCGTCACGTGGTGACTGCAGCACCGCGGGATGAACAGTACCACGTGATTACCGACGCACGAGGCAGCCACTCACGGGCATCAGAATTTCGCCACTTTCATAGCCGCCATTGTCAAGTGCGGCTATGTTTCAAAATATACGTTTTGCGGGGTCTCGCGTGCTTGGAGTGTACGATTACGTTGCCTCTTTCAGAGCCTATCTACATTTAACGAAGTACCGTTGTTAACGAAGTCTTTTTCCTGTCCCGATGACTTCCTTATAACGACGGCCTACTGTACTTCAGCTCACACGTTAGCGTTTTGGACACTTACTCCGACTTCGCTACAATACCCAGGCAGCACACCAGCAGTGATGCAAGCATGGCCCAATTCTGGCAGAAACACCAATCTTCAACCAATGTTGGCATATTGGCAATGTGCAACCCAATCCAATACTGGCCCAGAGTTAAAGCCAAGATTAGACCAATGTTATGCCAATGCAGCAGCAATTGTGCTACCAGCGGACCAGTGTTGAGCCATATCGTTGCCATTATTAATGCCTGTTTTTGAGCCAATGCCCTGTGCACGACAAATATTGTAGATACGCTGGCTCTGGAGTACGCAGCCATATATACTGCGAACCTTTAGCTAGCGGCATTTTTGATAGCAATTGTCCCCATGCCGTCTTCCTCAATAGTAGCTAGGAAAGCTCGATAAAAAGATATCTCAAGAAGCAGAAGTCCTCTATACTTGCAAATAATAATAAAAGAATACTGAAATTCACTTTTACGGCAGTTTATTTGCGAATAAATTTGCACGAACAGGCATTTTCCGCTGACCTAGATGGGTGACGCTCGGTTATGTTCGAACAGTTTATTTACAGGCAGTGCCCTCAGGATAGGAATGGGCCACTTCATATTTTAACGCCATAGCGTTAAAAGGAAGCTTTAGCTCTGGCCCAACTCTGGCGCGGCCTATTCAAATACATGTAAAACACAAAAACGTTTTTCTGAGACAACCCCTGGACCGATTTTAATTAAATTTGTTGCATTTGAGAGGGAAAGCTAACATGTAGTGATTGTTGGAAGTGGAATTTCGATTTAGGGCTTGAATTTCGTTGAAAGGATTTTCGAACATTCGACCGTATGAAAAATATAGAAGCATGAAGTTTACAAATTCATAACTCTGCATCAAGAACAGATATCGTGGGTCTGTAAACGGCATCCATTAGATCATTCAAAGCGGACAAATTCAATATGTCATTTTTACCTCTTATGTGAATTTGTTGCGTTGGCTACAAGGGTTCTGCAAAAGCTGTATTTCCATATTACGAATTTTTTTATATTCATGTGTAACATATCACTTTTGTCCCCTTTAGATGTACTATTACATGCAATTAACAGAATTGTGTTATAATTTTTTGTAGTTGAGTCAGAGTTGTAAACTTGATGGTTTCTGTTTTTGAAAATTATCGATTTTTGCCAACTTTTAATAAAAGATTGACGACCTAACTCAAAAATTCGAAACCAACAGTCGCTAGATTTTAAGTTTTTCTTTTAAATGCTACAAACCTCGTCAAATTTGGTACAGTGGTTGCCGAGAACAGCGTATTCTCCTTTTACATGTATTTAGATAGGAGCACCCGAGCTAAAGCTTCCTCTTAAGGGCCCCGTGTCGCAGAAAGTCCGGCGTCGGACGTCATTCCGACAAAAATATTTTCGAACCACCCATACGCAGGCCCTCCATGTGGCGTAAGGAAGCTACTGAAGTAATTGAATTTCTGAAGCTAAAATACGCATAAAATCATAAAGTACAACTTACACACAACCTACAGACATGATAGCCTCAGATTGTGATTTGACTATACGAGAAAACGTAATTCTGTTACGCGAAAACTCAAAGAAACCCCGTTTCTAGCGTTTCTACCAATCATAGACCGGCCACGGCGTCTGGAATTTGCGCGCGTCGGCGCGGAGTATCTTGGAGGCCACGTAGCGGCGCGCCCGGCTCCTTGCAGCAACATCATCCAGATGTCGCTCGCCTCCGCCGCATCGCGGCCCACGTTAGAGGCCGCGTTTCTAACCAGAAAGCCCGGCTTCGTGGGTAGCGTTCCCAGCCAGCGTTTCCCGTTAAACATTACGGTTACGTACGCTCCAGTTACCGGCCTGAGAAGCCTGAGAAGCAGTCAGGGATCTTTGAACGCTATCGCGTTCTGCTCTTAAAGGCGAAGCTAAGCGTCCTTCATCCTTTCTTTCGTTTTCGTGTTGACTTGTAGAAAATGTCCGTCTTTTCGGAACTGTAATCGCCGCCCTTTATCACGTACTGGCGACTGAGCTGATGGAGGTTTTCGACGATGTAGAGTGCACAGTGGTGGATGCCTGGCAGTCGTTCCCTACAGAGTTGTACGCGCAGTCACTGCACTTCGGCGTTTTCGAGCCAGTGGGATGGGAAGCGCAACGCTGCATGCTCGTCATGCAAACCGTCTCTCGACGGATTAGTCCTGCGCGCTGATACAACGAAGCGATGTCAGTGCGCGAAAAAAGAAGTGAAAAAAAAATACCAGCGGTAGTTTGGGTGTGCATGCGCAGCGCCAACTCGCAGTCAAAGCCTCTCGCAAGTGCCCTGCCCATCGTCCGTCGCGCCCCTTCCCAAACCGCTAATGGGCAACGCATGACGTATCCGCTACTGTCAATTCTTGTTTAAGACGTCATCGAGCGCCTGAATAAGGTACTCAAACGGATGTCAAGTTGACGTCGTCGTTAGCGGATACCAAATTGGTGCTCGAGATCGGAGGGCGTTCGTTCGTTGCTTGAAGATTATAACAGCGCTAACACGTGCAACCACGAAAGAACAAGGACGAGTCACAAGCGTCAACTCGCCCAGAAAGAAGCTTTAGCGTTCGTTACTTCTTTACGCCAAGGCACATCGCGGGAGACCTTTCACAAAAAATCCGCGTGCGCATGCCTAGTCTCTATATTGTGCGCCAGATGTCAATGATTGGGAAATTTTCGCCGTTATCATACTTTCCTCCATCCTCATCTGACGCAGCTGCCCTCAGGGGGCGACACTGTGGTCCCAGCTGCCGAGTTGCTTACGCAAAGCGCGAACCACGATCGCAGTTATGTAATTGCAGTGGGGTTTAGCAAGGCTGTTCAAGGACGAGTGCTGCTGCAGCGCCCCCTTGCGTGGTGCGCGTCACCACTGTGAGCACGCGACCAAGTGAGCAACAGCACAAGCGAAAACAGCATCCACGAATGGAAATGGCATGTGGCCCGGTTTTTCTGGACTTCGATAGGACGCTGTTTACGGTGTGCCTGAATAGAAGGCAGAACGGTGCTTGCAAACTTCGGTGGTTGCGGGACAGGCGGGCTAAATAAAAAAAAAAGGAAAGAAAGAAAGAAAAGAAGCAAACACGCGCGGAGACCATCTGCAGAACTCCATATGCGTGTCTAGGTAAAAACGCGAAAACAAATTTGATCATAGCGGTGGGTGGGGTCTTCCCGGAGGTCTTCGTGTGACCTCCGCCTGCGTAACGTTTCAGTCCGTAATTAGAAAGCGAATCAGAATCGCGCGGCTTGTTTTGCGCTACAACGAAACCTAAAAAGGCATTTTGGCAGCTGGCGGCGTTTGTCCACGTAATTAACGCCACGATTAGCTGCTGCTCATTGCAAACTGATTAAGGACGTGAGTTATGTAAAAAGACATTCCTTAGCTATGGCGACGCTTCTTCCAGCAGCGCTGTTCCATTTTAATGCACGTTCGTCTGGACGTCGCTTAGAGCCCTTGTGTGGCCGGTTATGTAAGGCCAATTCGTGCGAATATATAGTTTGTCTCGATTCGACATCCGAAATGGTGTTTACAAGTGATCTGTTGCACAATCTTGGTTCTGTACCACTGTTTTTCGAGTTCTGTTGCGTAGAGACCCGATAATTAATTTTTGTCAGCTTTATTCCGATACTCGCGCGACGGTCGCACTCATATCGGCTGTAAAATGATATCGCCAGGTTATCGATCTCGTTTCCGAGCTTTGCGCCGACAGGCAGAGTCAGCGACCGAGAGACGCATTTATTTTGCACTACGCTCCATCCGTTGCCGTCACCGAATGCAGCCAGATTTAGCGCATAGTCAGAGGGTTGATCGTTCGCGAATGCCGAAGAAGGATTGCGTAGACGGAAGCTGCGCACACTAGCGCACGCGAACTGAGCTATGCATGTGTATACGCATAAGAAACGGAGATCACCCATGCGCTTTCATGTGTACTCTTTCCCTCTATTCGACTCTTATTGCGCTCTGCTTAGCGCTGGAGGAGACTCATAGGAATGTAATGTTCCACCATTCTCGCCGCTACACTGCTATCGGCACACTGCACCTGCCAGTTGCCGGTTGCGCAAGCGATGCATGCGATGAGGTGCCGCCGGAGTACTGCGGCTAGTATTTTAGCAGCGGACGCGTTGGTGCTGCCATCTGGAGGCAGGTAACGGAAACCGGGTAAGGTAACGGGCGCCTGAGAGCGGCGTTTGAGATTCAGATCTGATCTTGATCAAGCATAGACGACGTGCCAAGGAAAAGAACTGCGCACAAGAGAGAGAGAAGAGTAACTATCATTCTCTGATGTTTTGTTTTCGCGTGTTTATTGCAAGTATCACTGCGAGCTTGCTTGGACGTTGTGCGGGAAAAAAAATTAATTGCCCTCCGCTGGCGCGCTCTCGTTGAAGTAACACAGTGTGAACAAGTAGATTAGCGTGGGCTGGTGTGGGCGGCGTTTCCTTTCTATTTTTCTTATTTTTGTGTGTGTGTTCTTTCTTTCTGCAGAAAGGTCACTTATGAGCGCAGAGACCAAATTGTTCTGAGATGACTTTTTATTCTTGGGTAATACTCTAATAGACAGCATCTAGGGGACCATAACGTCCAGCCAGTGTATGTACGATCGTGTATCCAGTAATATCAAACGATTTCAATCTCACCATTCCACGTAAATCCCGAGTCCCGAACTTGTGTGGGCCGACTTTTCGAAGCAAGAAGCGCAAGGAAATGAATGGCTTCCCGAAGTGGTATACTCGCCAAGGCTGGCCGAGTGACGTAACGCTCCCTCTTAATTTACCTCCTTCCTGCAAGGACGGCGCAAAGTATGGGGCTCTTGCATTGCCCAGGGGGCGCTGCGAAAAAGGTGCTAAAAAGCGCCCTCTGTCCTAAAATGGGTCGTACCAAGCTCGGTCGTCTGCTTCGGAAAGCACGTTTACAATATGGACCCGCCACTTTCGGTTGTGTTGTATCACGGCCTGCAGCGAATATTCGGTGCCGAAGATTTTTTCAGGGGTGGCAGGCTGCGTAAAGGCAAGAAATTATGCAGTGCCGAATACCAGTATGCCGTTCAAGAATTAAGCGGCGAAGTTTTAGCGCGGTGTCAGTCGCAAGTGAAGCGAGTCGCGTACGAAGTGGAACTTCAGGTTAGGTTTGCACGCTGCTAGATTCACGCGCACAAACGCGAGGAAATGCTTGCTATAAATGAATCCACAGCAGCGATAAGCAGACATCATGTGTACGGAACTGCTCGAGCACACGATCGTACGCGCCGCGAAGGCAGCGGTCTTTCGACATGCCGCGAAACGGCGGGCCTCCTGCAATCTTTGTTGACTGCATGCCGCTAAACAAGTTGTTATGCCTGCGTTGTCGCAGCGGCCATCTGTCCTTTTTAGTAACTAGTAATAACTGATGCAATGCATATGAGCTCGCACGTACGTGCGAATCGCGCTGCAGCGCGAGCTCGTGCGCTGCTCGCTTCACGTAGCTTTTAATGACAGCGCTCGAACATCGATCTGCTGTAATCAATACTACTTTGCTGCGCTGCCTCAACATGCTGACTTGAGGTCAAGTATGAGCACATTTAACTCTCTAACCTGTGCTGCTCGTAGTGGGGTAGTGAATTGTCACCGAATCAGCCCGGCCATTTGTGGTCATTTGCACACACCTGGTCACTTAACCACTTCGCATCGGTCGAATTGTTCATTGTCGCTGTGGCCGGGTCTCGAATCGTGAATTACCAGCCATGCCTGCTGCTATGTCGGTGTGCTGTCGGCATTGTAGGTGCAAAAGACCGAAATTTAGGACGCAGATAATCAAGCAAGCTTCAAGACAGGCGAAGCAGTCAGCATGGCGCGAAGTTTCGCTTACTCAGCGTGACGAACTGCAGCTATGCAGCGCGCCCGACGCTCCACTTTGTGAGGCCTTGAAGGAAAACGGTAGAATTTGATGTTGGGTTTCAGGCCTTCTTGTTCATGGCAGCCCACGACGCAGAAGTAATGACGGTGACGCAGTGGCGTAGCAACAGGGGGGGCCGGGGGGCCGTGGGCCCCGGGTGCACGGGGCCAGGAGGAGGAGGAGGGGGGGGGGGTGTCATATACGTCTGAAGACACCCGAAAATTGTCGAAATCCTCGCCTTCCTCGACTACACCCGAAGGGGGGGGGGTGACAGAAGTGCTAAGGGCCCCGGGTGCCAGACGACCTAGCTACGCCACTGCGGTGACGCCTTCTCGAGGCTGGGCTAGGTCTCTCCGGATCGGCGTCACCGATTCCGTTTGCTCCCAGCATTACGTCCCACGGCACACGGAGAGCCCGTTTTCGTTAAACTATAGCTGCGGCGAGCTCGCAGCGTGGTCGGCATGGTCTGTGAGAAGTGACGAGCCTTTTCGCACTCGCAACAGGGCAGAAAAAAGTGCGAATCGACGCAAAACTCGGCCTAGAAACGTGCTTCGCCACAGTCAGGGCTCAATACGACCCAAGCTGGTACGACCCAGATGTCGTTTCCCGCGCCGCTACTATACCTCAAACTCCAGCGCAAGACGCCCATGGGCAGGAGTGTTCGGGCGCAGGGCGGTAGACTATTATTCAAATCAGTACGGGCACGCGCTTTCTTTTTAATTGCAGGAGCACTACCGCACGCTTGTTGACACTTAGCTAAACATTTGTCTACACAATACAAACGCCGGAACTGGCGTCATCGACATCACTTTGACGTCACGACACAAAGTAAGTTTTGCTGACGTGGTGTAGCGAGACGGCTAGGCGTGATGACGATAACAAGATAAACAAAACGGCTGCCTGCGATTCTTCAGTCTGCGCTGACGTGTGGCAGCCGCAGCAACGGAGCGAGCCGGTGTATCGCGACGTCATGATGACGCTCCCGTTTTTGCTCGCCGAAACCAGAACTATAGATTCGTAGAAAGTATCGCAGTCAATCATTCGGGGCATTCTGATGCTTGCGAGTATTTCAGGATTTTCACCCCAATTTAACGCAAATACCATAGTCGGCAATGTCATAGCAGTACTCTTCGACGGTTGCGGTTGTTTACCGAATCTCTCCGCGCTTTAGGGGCACACGTTTAACAAGATCCCCGAAGTAGAAATGGCTGTGGGTATCGAATTACGACCGAGTGTGTTGGCACCGGATTCCCAATTTCCTAAGCTATGGACGCATTCCCGTGGGGTGTGGCCGCAGTTGGAGAGCGTGAAATGGGGCATTTAACTTCGTCCTCACGCCTGACAGCGAGGACGACTTGAAATGCGGCAGATTGGGAGACTTTATTTTCCTTCTTCGTGCTACACGTCTACCTCGTCCGCTTTGAGGCGTTTGACCGCGGTGCTGAGGCGTGCCGTGAGTTCCTCACCGAGTGCGAGTGTCATAAGTATGCGTGAGGCGTCGGCCTGCGTCGACTCTTCTCATAACCTGTACGGGACAGTCTTATTCGTGTCATTGTGTGCTCTGATGGGGGAGGAGGGGGGGGGGGGTGGCACATTCCAAGAGAAGGTGTTTTGGACGTAACGATGACCTTGCTCGTCGCAGAGGCGCACGCATGGTCCACTATGTCGGCGTGATTCATCCTGCGTGAGCTGCCGTGCGTGTGAACAGATGCGACAATAAATCATCTCCGGGCTGACCGGTTGTGAACGGGCCTTGTCTAACTTCTTTTTCTTTTTTTTCTCCCCGTTTTCTGTGGCACGAAAGTATAATTTATACCGAATTCCGGTGTTGCGGCGTGATTTCGCCACTGGCCGCAATTCTTTTAGGGCGCATTTTGATCTCCTCGTTCTATAGTCATCTGCCGGGTATCACTCCGCGAAATAATTGCAGCTTTACGCCGCGCCACAGCCTCGTTCGCTAACGCAGAAAAATAAATAATTAAAATAAAATACGTCTTCAAGCTTGCTCGGCTAAGGGTTTTCGCGTCTCGCGAGGGCATGCACAGCTTTCTGTGTGGGTTGCTTCAAAGACCCGTGAATGGAGACGCGCGTGGTGACATTTGTACCGGTGGTGCATTTAACGGCATGTGCGACGTGACCCAACGCCTGTTGCGCCAACTGCGAAGGGACGTCCTAGCTTGTCGCCCTGACGAAATGTTCTGCTTATCTGTGGCTGTGTAGCATAGCCATCTCCAGTGAACTTACAGTAATGTTGTGGCGTGGTGTAATAGAGAACGAAGCGTCACAGAGCCGATAGGACCGCCGTTCCTGTAACAAGCGGGCGTTTGTAACAGTAACGCGATATTGTTATACGGAGCCAGTGCCGCGGAAAATCCAGCGTCGGGCGTCGTTTGGGCCAATGGATTTCGAACCACACATATCCAAGGAATCCAAGGGAAGGGAAGCGTAGCAGGGGGCGGCAGAAAGTTAGGTGGGCGGATGAGATTAAGAAGTTTGCAGGGACGGCGTGGCCACAATTAGTACATGACCGGGGTTGTTGGAGAAATATGGGAGAGGCCTTTGCCCTGCAGTGGGCGTAACCAGGCTGATGATGATGATGATGATGATGATGACGACGACGACGACGATGATATCCAGACCGGTCATGCGAGGCAAGGAATCCACTGAACTAATTGAATTTCTCAAGCTAAAATACGCGGAAAAATCGTAAGCTACGACTTACACACAACCTACAGGTAGTATAGCTCTCGGACTGTAATTTGAATATACGAGAAAACATAATTCTATTACGCGAAAATTAAAACCCCTTTTTTCCAGCGTTTCTACATTGCACGGACCGGACACGGCGTCCGCCATTTGATACGTGGGCCGATCCTGAAGAATAGTGCAGTGCCGACCCGACCCGCGACGGAGGTGAAGCAGGCGTTGAGCGCTCTCCATACGTGGGCCGATCCCGAAGATAGTGCGTGCGTGTGTCTCTCTGGCAAGCACAACCTGTATACGTGCGGTGCCCAACGCCGCGCCATCGTATATGCACGAATGTCCCTTCTGTCGCGATGCTATGCGCGTGCTCCTCCTCCCTTGTTCCTTGGTATTGCAAATAAATTAGAACGTCCCAAGATGGGCCTTGGAGGACGTGGATTCGGGTTTGCTTATTTATTTTCTTTATTTATTTTTGTCCGCTCGTCGAGCTTTCTGTGGTCAAATTGGCGCCCGTGTTGCGCCTCGGGAACTCCGCTGTATTCGAAGAGAGTCCGCCCTCCGATGACGGCGATAATTCGTCGCTCGATGTTTGTGGTTGCCGTGAGACCAGACGAAGCGATAGCCGGCACCGTCGTCCGTTCTTTACGAGCATCGCGGGTCGCTCGAGGACCCACGGGCGCATTTGCATGCGCACGATATGGGGTTCGAAGTAGGTAAATAAGGGGAAATTCGTGACATCGCAAGCGTAGTTCGAGACCATATGAAGGAAGAAAAAAAGAAGAGGGGGAAAAGAAAAAGTAAATTTTATACCAGGATTTCTCCAAGCTGATATTTCTTTATCCTTCTCTTGCTGCATGTCTTGATCTGCCCAAGTATATCACGCTAAATGAGTGAGCTGCCAGTCCTCGTTATTTAACTTTTTTTTTTTTTCACTCCGTAGGGCTTCGTCTTTCGAGACCCGCCGTGGTTGCTCAGTGGCTATGGTGTTGGGCTGCTGAGCACGAGGTCGCGGGATCGAATCCCGGCCACGGCGGCCGCATTTCGATGGGGGCGAAATGCGAAAACACCCGTGTACTTAGATTTAGGTGCGCGTTAAAGAACCCCAGGTGGTCGAAATTTCCGGAGTCCTCCACTACTGCGTGCCTCATAATCAGAACGTGGTTTTGGCACCTAAAACCCCCAAGTATTATTATTATTTCGTCTTTCGAGGCCGAAGGTCCCGTTACTCGGATCGAATAGTAAGCACAAAAAGGCGCAGCCATGGCAGCCGCTAAAGACGGGACTGCCACGACCTGCAGGCGCAGGATAGTGCCAAGCGGGGAATTCGAACTACTGCAGACGGCCTTTTCTTTCATTTCACTTTCTGACTCAGCGGCTGCCGCCTTTGGCGCAGCTATAGGCCAGTGGCGCTTGCCTGCAGTGAGTATGCGCCGCGCGGCGAAGTTTAATTACTGCCTGTCTCCGGACCGTCTTTCTCTCACTGGGCGGCCGTTAATCGTTCGCTCAAAGCGGGCAAAAAGAAAAAAAAAGGAAGAAAGATAAAGACGAAAGATTGCTGGAGAAGAGAAGGAGAGAAGGGGGAGGGTGGGTCGGTCCTGTTACGGCGACGGCTCGCTGCACTCTCTGCGCGAAGAAAACACGTGGTTGCCCTTGGTTCAGGTCAGTCACTGCCGTTACGCAGCGCGGCGTGGTTGCGGGCGGCCCGTCGTTTGCTCGCGACGTGTGTAGCGGGTTGTCGAGCCCGTCTATCTTTCTTTCGTTCTCTTTGCTTTCTTCGTCGTTCCCTTTCACTACTTGAGACCGACCCCTCCTCCCCCATCCCGATTGGCTGGCTGCGGCCGTCGTCGTCAAGGTCTGCGCTCGTCTGGGCGCTCGCCTCGCCTGCGCCTGGGGTGAGACACCACCACCGCGGCCGGATGCGTGGATCTACAGCCGGCCGACACACTTGTGTGTGTGTGTGTGCGTGTGTGTGCGTGCGTGCGTGCGTGTGTGTGTGTGTTTGTGCGTATGTGCGCGTGTGTGTGTGTGTGTTTGTAGGGGGGGGGGGGGGGGCTTGTCCGAGGGTGCTGTTTCTGCGTGCTTTGTGTGTGCTAGCGTGCGCCTCGTAGAAGAGTCCCTCCGAGAGAAGCCACGCGTCCAGGGACTGTGACAACGTCCGCCGAGGCTCGCGACCTCGCGGGACGTTTGGACCGTTTTTTTCCTCGATGGAGGAAAACCGCGCGCGTGGTCGGAATATAAATTGCTTTCTTTTTTCTTTTTACTTGTTGTATCTCTCCTCCGCCAGCGTTAAGGTTTATGTGTCGCCGGGGGTCTTCGATGGTGCGGCTGCATGGACGCGCGCACTAATCGGGTCCAATCATCTGGGCGTCGTTACTCTTTAAAAAGCCGTGGCCGCTAAACTTGCGCACACTGTGTGTGTGCGTGCCACACTGCTGCCCCCTAGGGGGAAGTTGTCTGCGACGAGTGCGAGCACTGTGGCGGTTCGCCCCGTTGTTTGTTCGCGCCCGAACTGGCTCGGTGCAGGCGCACTCGGACGCCCACTCGATCGCTTTTCTTTCTTTTTTATTTTTCTGCTCCTGCACAAACAGTTCGGGTTTTTACCGCAGAGCGCCGCAGGCAGGGTGGGCGTGCTTGCTATTTCCCTCATTTTTTCTCAGTAATTCCGCGACCCAGACTAGGACAGATAGAAGATGATCGCTAGAAATTAAACGGGGCTTTGGCGCGAACGTCGGATTTCGAGGGCGACGGAATTTCTCAAGCTGCTATCGTGCATCCCCCCCCCCCCCCCCCTATCTTTCGTCCCGTTCTGTTGCCACTTCATCGTCGGTTGGAGTAGCCATGTCAACACGAAAAATACCACCGTTTTTCTTGTTTTTTTTTCTCGCTGCGCACCACTCTTCATTCAACCTTCTTTTTTTTCATCTTTTCCTTCTCTTTTTTATTTTATTTCTGTCGTCGCGAAGGGTTCTCGTGTGCTCGACTCCCACGGCGACGTCTCCTCCACGCTGGCTATGGCGTTTAGCTGCCGTGCGAGACGTCGCGAGTTCGACTCGTATTCGAATGTAGGCCGCACGCAAAAAAAAAAAAACGCCCGCGTTACAACAACGACAACAACAAAAAAAAAGCCTAGACAAAGGCACAGTCTTACGGGGAGGCTTGTAACGGATTTCGACGGTCATCGAACGATAGACGTCTGCTGTCATGCAACGTTTCGACGAGGGATGGACTCGCGGCGACACAACTGCCCGGACGAAGACCTATATACAGTCCTCAAAACGTCGCCTTCCCGGACACACACCTCTCGTTCGACCGTAGCTAATAGTACCGATTACGAGGTGCACGTTGCAAGAAATCAGGTTGGTCGTAATTAGTCCCCGCGCTTATCCGTAGGCGTTGGTTTGGGACGTTGCGTTTCCCAGCCACAGCGCGAATTAAAGACACCGAGAAGGGGCACGAAATACGACAGTGTGCGATCGCTGCGATCCGGAGGCACCACGTCCGGAGGGATTTACCAAAGTGACGATGGATTCGTAAGCGAAGCTTCCTTGACGCTATCGGATGGTGAAACGTCAATACAATGCGTTCACGGACTGGTTGACACATTGATCTTGAACCCGCCGTGGTTGCCCAGTGGCTATGGTGTTGGGCTGCTGAGCACGAGGTCGCGGGATCGTATCCCGGCCACGGCGGCCGCATTTCGATGGGGGCGAAATGCGAAAACACCCGTGTGCTTAGATTTAGGTGCACGTTAAAGAACCCCAGGTGGTCGAAATTCCCGGAGTCCTCCACTACGGCGTCCCTCATAATCAGAAAGTGGTTTTGGCGCGTAAAACCACAATTATTATTATTATTATTACATTGATCTTGAAAACTGCGTTCGTGCAGCGCGTACGGACACGACGTAAAGGAACACAGTACGGCGTAGACGGTTCCACGTGCGTCTGACGTCGTTTTCGTGTTCCTTTAATGTGCTGTCAATTTGCACTGCGCAAATTCATCGGTTTTCAGGCGAAATACTTCTTCTAGAACAAGGGTAGTAACATTCGGAGTTGGGGGGGGGGAACCGTCGTAGTGCGCATGCGTATAGCGCACGCCCGCGCGTGTTCTTCTGAACGAACGTTCAGTTGTTAGTCGGCGCTCGCATTGTCGTCTCTTCTTTTTCTTTTTTTATTTCCGTGCGTCTTCACGGTGACCTCGTTTGTTCTCGCTGTGGTATAGGGAAGTGAATTCGTTCCAACTGACTCGATTCAACGTACTTTTCCGGGACGTTGAAATCGGTCGGTCAGTGAATGGACCTCTTGACCCATCGCCGGACCGATAGAAGGACGGTCATCTCGCATTCGCTCGTCGCGAGGGGCTGTCACGATCGGCAACCTATACGCGCACTTGCGCGCTCGCGGTCACGGATCGGAACGTGGTTTCAAGCTTTCCGTGTTGAAACACGCTAGCTCGTTATTTGCGTAATGGAGACCGCGTCTCGCCTGACGTTCACGAAGAAAAAAAAAAGGGGGGGGGGGGCTGCACGCCGTTATCTAGACTCGTGACCTTGACCTCTCTCTCTCTCTCACCGGTTATCTACCCTACGCATCGCACTGCCTGCCCAGCTCCATTTTTTTCTAATCATATGAACTAGAATAGCGGCTATCCTTGTTTGCTCTCTGATCCACAACGCTCCCTTATTCCCGTCTCTTATCGCTGCGCTTAACATTTTTGTTTCATTGCCCTTAGCATGGTCTTTAACTTGTTCTCGAGCTTCCTTGTTTACCTCTGAGTTTCTGCCCTACGTTCGCACCGGTAGAATGCAACGATTGTACACTTTTCAATGACAGTGGTAAGTGCTCAGTTAGGATTCGGTAATACCTGCCGTGCGCACTCCAACCCATTCTTATTCTTATGTAATTTTTTTTCTCGTGGTCAGGGCCGCCTGTGAGTGATCGGCCTAGACAAGCAAGCGGACTCCTGAACAAGATGCTGAGGCTGACTGGCGATCCCGAATTCTCGTTTCCTTGCCAGGCTGTTAAACATTATTTTTGGCTTCTACATATTAATATTCAACCATACTCTTGTGATTTCTCGCTTAAGGCCATCAATAATTTGCTGCAATTCATCTCCTGCGTTGCTGAATAGGACAATGTCACTTGCAAAACGAAAGCTGCCGAGATATCCTCACCCCGAAGCCTTCCTAAGATACAAACATGTATAGGCACAAACATACATGTATAGGCACAAACATACATAGTTAGACATGATGGATAGCCTCCGAATAGTCCGCGAAGTCTAAGAATGCGAACGCATTAAAAAAAGACAAAAAGACAGGGTTTTCCGTCCCCAGCTACAAAATTCGCCAAGGACGTCGACGCGACAAGGTTCTCAACGCGAATCATGCTCGGTTCAAAAGAAAACTTGGGACCTAGAGGACCTACAGTTAAAGTACTTGCTCGCTGTCCTCATGCAGTCCTAAAGCGAACACCTTTCTCTCTCTGCCATGCGCTAATTTTCGTACTCGGGTGGGCAGGTCTGAAGGGCACGTTCTCTCGCACGAGAGCTGCCTATATGTAACACGAGTTACGACGTGCCTTCGGTCGCCGAGCTCCAGCTAGGCCTTTGAGATTCACTGGCTGATTAATGATTGCGGACCGCGCCTTCGTTGCCCAAGTCCGCTGCGCGTCTTCCGTCCAGATGTGCCGTTCCGTCTTGCCGGCTCACCACAGCTTAAGCCTATTTACGCTCGAGCCGCCCATCGCCGCGAGCCGCACCGCACGCGTGCGGTCGCGCTAAACATGGCACGTGTCAAACACTTGCGCACAAATGTTTCGGCTTACGATGTGCAAGGTATACACTGTGTAGACAGTGTAAACGGTAATTTGTGCACCAGTGCTAGATATGTGCAATTTTCCGCGCGACCGCGAGCGTGTGGTGCGGCTTGCGGCGATGGGTGGCTCGAGCGTAAATCGGCCCTTAGACCGAGTCCCACAGGTCGGAGGAGTATCTGGCACCGCGGAGCAAACGAGCGGAGAAGAAAGCGCAGGTGCCGAGCCGTTGTCATGGCAACGTCGTCACGCTGTCGTTATGCCGTCTTGGTCGCGCTGCTGTCGACGTTAATTTGTGCCGCAGTCATCGAACACCATTACCGACGCCAACGGTATTCTTTGGAAGTATTGCTTTAGTCTGTCCATCTGCCGTCTGCAAACGTTATTCGCCTTCTTTGACTGTGATCTCCCATGGTTCCTGACCATTTTTTTTTCTTTCCCGCTGAACACAACACAACGTCATGGTTCGTTGTGGCTAGTAGACTGGATCGAATGGCATTCCCCAGAGTCCCCTAAGTCATCCGCACTACTGTGCACTACTACAGCGCTCGAGCGTGTTGAAGGGCTGCCTTGCTTCTCTTCGAGGCGGCCGAACAGAGAACGAACCGGACGTCCGGTTGGCGGCGAGACCCGCAGCGTTCCGCCGAGGGTTTCAGGAGGGCTGCCTCGCGGCCTCCACCGCAGGAGTCCCACGCGCGAGGACGCGCCAAGGGTGAACGGACCCGTATTTCACGTCGCCGCCGCCGCCGCCAATATGTGCGGCACGCTGGCTTTGCGGCGGGTACGACTTCGTGAGCGAGATAACGCGCGAGGGCACACTGCCCAGACGTCCCGAGCGAGGACGCGGGCACGGACGCCGTCGCGCCCATATTGGCGGAACGAATGGGTTCTCTTCGATGGCCACCGGAGTGCCCCCCCCCCCCCCGTCCCCCACCCGGACCTTTCCAACAGGTGGTCCCTGGGCGTCGCCAATAACAATGCCTTCTGGACTGTTGCCAAACCGCGTTCCCCCCCGCGGTGCTGCAGCTCAACAAAAGCACTGGAGTAGCGGCACCGCGTTCGTACGGCACGCACGCTCAACATTCCAGAGAGCGTTGATATCTGGGCGAGTTGGCGCGGATGAATTTGATGCAAACTGCACCCTTCTTGCCTTGTGTCGCGCGCAATTAGCACAAGTGAGTCCAGCAGAGAGAGCAGGCGCTCCCTCGCATCTTTTGGTAAGGCGAGGAGACAACCTTTAAAATTCAGTACGACCACCACCGCCCGCAGACGCGGGCTGCAGCATGTGCTTCCGCGCTCCATACCACAGTTAACGAAGGTGGCTGATTTTGAATCTACCGTCGAACGGCCCGAAAATGAACATAGCAGCCAGATAACCCCGATGCACACATACAAACCGTCGGTGTCGTGTTTTAACGCACAAGTAAACAAAGCAGAACAAAGTGTGTGTCTGGTCCATCTGTGTGCGTCGTCGTCCTTGCAAAAACATTCCAAACCGGCAAGGCCAAATTCCCATCCACGTAATTTGCATGGAAATCGGGAGCACCCGCTGTTCGTGCTGTTCGCGATGATAGGTTTACGACGAGGGTGGCGAATCGTCATCGAAATGGGACAGGTGGCGATAGAAGGACCTCAACCAACGTTAGTGGGCCGTTCGCGTCACGTTCGACTCGCGCTCCATCTCGCGGGATAACTATCCGCACGATGCGTGATAGCTGCGTGAGGCGCCGGTATACCGAGCTCTCTTTCGCAAACTTTCGGCTTTGTGCTCGTTTCGACATGAGCAGCAGGCCCATATGGACACTGGCATCCAGCAAGTGCCGCTTTGTAGTTCCGAAGAGTGCGATGGACCGTTTTGCTTTCTTTTCTCTCCGGCACCTGGATGCTTAGCGTACTTCGGGGGTTCCCCGAACCCTTCGCAACTGCCGGGACTCCGCGTCCGCGTACTTGGCCTATGCATCAGCGCTGAACGGTGCAAACGTTGACCCCCACCTCCGCTGTTGGCTGATGATGCCCGCTCTTTGACATTCAGCGCTTATCAGCACGTGTATCGCGAGCGCCGTATGTGTTACCATCACATGCGCGAATACCGTAATAATACGATATCTTGCCTCGGTTCCTTACGTCGCCTAGGCTCCCATCGATTCGTATATTGACTTACATACAGCTAGCTGCCGCTTCTTAACTGAACCACTAGCTGCACTAAAGGATTTACTTTTTCGCCACGCAAGAAGTGGTACGGAAAAAAAAGGGTCGCATTCATCGGTACCGCGCAGCTCGAATTTCGCGGGCCGGGATCCGCGTATCTTGATGTACGCTGCATCAAGTGCGCAGTGAGTGGATAAATGAGCGGGCCCGCGCTGTCTCCCTTTATTTTCCCGCTCTCCACCGTGCATGCTCTCGCGCCGTTTCACAAACGCTAAGACTCGACGACCGAAGTCGTATGCAGACTTTCCAGTGTTCGGCCTACACGCTCGGGGGCAGCCGGTTGGCGCACCGAAAAAAAAAATAATGAAAAGAAGACAATTAGAAGGGAGAAAGAAAGTGGCCAGGCGCAGCTGCTTTCTCTGCGATGAAATTAGGCGCCGCTTGTGCGATGTTACCGTTCTCTCTCTCTCTCTCGGCTTGTCGGGGGCGCGCACGCTTTTAGCGCACGCACCTGCCTGCTGCCCCCGACGAGGGTCGCTGCGTTTGGCATTGTGTGTGTGACGCGCGCCGACCTTGCGCCGCGGTGACAATGGCCACGCACCTTTCGCGAGTGATGCGCGGACGGTGAACCAGCCGTCGCACGGCTGTGGACCGCGAGAAGTACGCGTAGGTGCGTACCGCGTTCTCGCGCGTATAGCCACCCGGTAACTTGGCTACCGGCTGTAGCGACTACGCGCAGTAGTAGCAGCAGGAACAGTTGCGGTAACACTGCTCGTTTTATTGTAATCGTATGGAGGGAGGGGGGAGGGGACGTAAAGAGAAAGGCTGCGTGTATCTCAGCTGTCTCGCCCCCTTTTGGAGGACACCTCAACTTTTCCGTGGCGACGGACAAGGTTAGGCTAACGGGAAGGTTAGGCTAACTCCAAATTTGGAATCGATTTCAAGGACAGGACAGTTACTACGAAAGAGCTGGTGTAACAAGATCGTGAAAGGACCCCAACAAACAAAAGTGCGCATGAAGAAATAAGGACACATTGAATTTGCAAGAATAAACGTACGAACGGTGGGGTACAGAACTAACGCTTAGGAAAAGAAAAAAAATCTTATCTGCATTGGCCCCACAATCGGACTTCAATTACTTGGTCCAACCAGTCTCCGCGTTATAACTTTACCTTTATCTAGCAAAACAAACAACATAACTGGAATTTCTGCTGCGCGTCCAGCATGCACAAGGCTACGGTACGTGCTTGCGGCTACATTAAGCCGCTGCAACAACACCAACTAAAAAAAGAACAGAACAACAACAACAGGAAAAGGTTAATTTTACGCATGCATGCGTTGTTGTGTGGTGCCCGCCAGCTGTGAAGCGCAGTGGGCGTCATGTTTTCTCCCCCTTCCAGCTCCGCCATTGTTTGTCAGTTTTCTGCAGTACTTTTGCTTTCGTTCTTCACTCCTCCTCCCCCTTTCGTTATCGCCTCAAATTAAATGATGCTAGCAGCGGGCTTCGAAAGGCGCACATTACTGGCGGGCCATTGGTATACGCGGAAATGCATTCTGTAGAGGTCTCGTTGGTGTTCCCTTAAACGCCGAAAGCGTTCACTATACAAGGTGTTTCACGTAACCTGTACCAAGGATTTAAAGATAGCGGTTAGCCGCGGCTGAATGAAACCAGCGGCATATGGTTTGCCGTCATGTAGCGCTCCTTAAGAGTTTTTTTTTTTTATGTTCTACTTTATTAGGTAATGGACTAAGATCAGTTATGCAATATTTTAATACTCAAGTGGCTTTCGTTGCGTTGTAGAGGGGATTCAGAAACGGCTGATCCAATTGTTTGTGGCAACGTAAATGTTGCGTGCTGATTTCTTTTTTCGGCGTTTAAAGAATGTCCGCGAGATACGAAACGAAACCACGTGACCGCGCTCGCGCGCTATCGCATTGCAGCGCTCTCAGCCGTGCGTGGAGTCCATCGCTCATCATGAACGACGGCGCTTCCTTTCCGTGTGCCACCGCCAAAGATGCTGACGCACTGTGAGGCCGACGCCTAGAGCCGCTCACTTCGCCACGGTCCGCGTTAACGCGTACCTGCACCACCGAGCTCACCGTTGCACGTTCGCGCATCGTATTCAGTGAAAGATTTAAGTAGCGGAATCGCACGTGACACGCGATAAAACAAGACATCTGCACAACACTAGGCGCGCACAACGCAGAACGCGTTGTCGCATGCTGCGAAGCAACCACAAATATGGCGACCAGCGCCGATTTCGATTATGATGATGATGATGATGATGCTTGCGGTTTGTATTCGCAACTCCTTCGAAACGGCTCGGTGACCAGTGGTCACCTGGACTTAAACTAGTCAGGTATTATATACATGCATATCATTCTAGCATGTCTGCCTCTCTCTTCTTGATATCTATCTTCATTAAAACCTCGATCGCTACATTGTAGTTACCTATGCATGCAACGACTCCGGTTGTGTCACTATCACGCTCTAAACGTCTCTTGCTTGTCTCGACTGCTGACCAATCATTGCATCAAAGCGCGGCGTTGCGGCGTCGCGGCTGAGCTTTAGTGCATACACCGTATACGAACAGACGCATTGCAGACGCCGAAATGTAGAGGTGGTTATGCGTGGCTATGCACCGGATGGTTGTAGAGGTCGAACAGTGGGCCGGTTATGACCTTGCCGCCAGTTCTGTTCGTGCTGCGCGGAAGGATCGAATGCCGCAAAACGCGACGTTCCGTGCTTTATCGCACCTCACCTTCTGCATGCGGCATGCCAAGCTTAGTCTCCCCTTCCTCTGACACCCGTTCTTTCAATCCGTATGTATGCAATGGGGGTGGGGGGGGGGGGGGGGTGATCAATTTGCCCCGTCGCACAATTTGTTACAACGCCTCCTTCTTGCCCTTAACCTTGAATGAGACATCGAACACTTAACTACATCGAACACCTGGTGTAGAAATACACGCTGCTCTTCCCTGCCAAGTTTGGAAAGGAAATTGCGGGGGATACGACGTTCGCAGCGCGTTTCGTGGGCGAAACTATCTGTGAGCTTCTTCGTTTTGGCGCGTTGGCACACATCTCGTGCTCCTCGTTCTGTGTAAATAAACACGCCGCGAATAAACTGCCGCTCCTTGGCTAGCGAGAAAAACAATATGAGCTGTGTAGTAAATTACCGCCATGATACACACAAAAAGAAAAAGGACATTCTCGCAGTCGGAAGAGGTCGGTTAGGATATTGAGAAAAGATGCTAAAACGAAAAACGGGTAACGACGCCTCCTGGAAGTTCCCGCACCAGCTTGTCGCGACGTCGCTGATTTCGACGTGGCCTCCTGATTCTGATCGGTAAAGATGGACTACAACTTATCGTCAAGGAGCTGAAGACTGAACTTAGCCAGTTTCAAGAAGCTTTACTAAAGCATAACGCGGCCTAAATATCGGCAAATACTTTTTGAAATATGTGACGTCACACTGCCGTGTAGGCGCGGGGGTTGAATTGAATGAATTGAATTCAATTCATTTCATTCAATTGGAATATTGGAATTGAACTATACTCCTTGAACAAATACACAAGGAAGGAGTAGCCACGAAAAGCTACTGAGATTAGTAGCTTGACGAGGTGGCTGCCCTCTAGCCCGAAACTAAAAAGTCTCGTCTTCACAGCTTTATCTAGCTAGAAATTCAGGAATTTCGCTTACGAAACCGCGATCTAATTACGAAGCGCGCCGTAGTGGATCACTCCAGATTAATTTTGACCACCCGGGGTTCCTTAACGCGCACCAAAATGGACGGTACACACGCGATCTTGCATTCCGCCCCCCCCCCCCCCCCCCCCAACTTTGGAATGCGGCCGCCGCGACCGGCATCGAACCCACGACCTCAGCAGCGCCTTTAACCTCGTGATCAACCTATTACCACGAAATTAAGTAAAACAGATTTAAATGAACGCTTCATCGGCACAAACCGGCTAAGTGGCTTTTCTCTCTTTTAGTTCACCTTTGAATATCATCTGCGTGCATTGCTCAGGCATGAGACAGGATAATGGAGTGATCGTCGGGTACGCAGCGGGAATTTGCACCTTAGCGGGGTTATGAAAACAAACAAACAAAAACTGCTGGTGCCATGGTGTGCGTGCGTCGGCCAACCGACCTGCGTTTTGTCGGGATAGGATCTCTTGTTCGCGCCTTCTCGTTCGTGCGCAATGTATTTTGAGCACGTGGATCCGAGCATTCCGTTTATCTTCTCTCTCTCTCTCTCTCTCTCCGCTTTTTTTTTTCCTCCTCGGAGGCAGAAGGTTGTCGTGCAGGGATTGGAGATACACGAGCCCGGTGACAAACGCGAACGGCAGAGATAGACGTACGCGTGCACGCACGTATACGCTCGATGCCTGCCCAGCAAAAAGAAGGGAAGCCGCTGTCAGTGCGTTCAGTGGCCGAGCAGATAGTTAGCCTTGGCGTTTTTATAGCCCGTGCGCAATGTCGACTGCATACGCTGCCTGGAACTGTCGCTGACATTCTCCTACAGTGGGGCTTCACGGTCAGCCAGGTCTCCCGTCCTTTTCCTCTTTTAGTTTCGTGTTTTATTACAACCGTGTGACGGATAATCCTAGAGTGGAGAAAAGATGCCTCGAAGGCTTATGCAGTGGACGTTGTATTTGGACGATAGATAATAATAATAATAATAATAATAATAATAATAATAATAATAATAATAATAATAATAATAATAATAATAATAATTCCCGACCGCGGCTGCTCATAAAAATAAACTTGGTGGACAATTTTGAGAACATTTATTGCTAAGAAACACTGCGATTCAAGTTTGTTTTTCCGTATATTGCAGTGGGCGCGATGCAATTGAAGTATGGCACGATATGAGGAACTTGGAGGGCGTTACTCTAGTCGCCGCGCTGTTCTCAGACTGTTGCAAGGTGGTTTAAAGCCGGACCGTGCGGGTTGTCGCGGGAGTCCTCGCGTTTACTGAGCAGAAAAGGCGAGTATAGCGAGAGACCGCATCTCGCTCGTTGACGAAGCTGGGACGTAAGAGAAAAAAAAAAAAAAGCTGTGGGCACTGATGTCTGCGCTTAATCTGATGACAGTGTAACATCTGAAGGGCTGGTCCTCGTGTCGAAAACCGCGTACGCGTCCGGGAGAGCGTGTCACGTGACACGCCACGGAGCGTGCTCGAGGTGCTTTCGTGCGAAGGAGGTGCAGCCCATAACTGCGCCGTCCATATTGGCGAGACAAAAACGCGTGGGTTCCTACGGGTCCTGTGCGTTCCCTTCCCGTCCATCGACCCTCAAATGCGCTGGAAAAAAAAGATAAGAAAAAAAGGAAATTGGATGCCCGCACAAATTGTCCATAATTCGAGTCGTCTATATTAACGAAGCACGACTGTAAAATACCTTATTACCCTAGTAATAACATTTGTAAGGCTAGCTTTCCTGCGAGGCAGTTCGCCAAACTAAAGTCGCCATAGTCATCCTTGCAACCAGCACGTATACGGTGCTCAGCGATGGAAATGCGATACTCGGAGTGCATGACTGACCGCACTTTTTTTTTTTTTCCACCGGTGGGAACGTCGAGCTGATGCATTTTCGTACTATCAGAGCGACAGCCTTCGTGACGCATTATGGCTGCGTTCTGCCGGATCACCCAGTGATCACCGGGAGCGCGAGAAGCGGCGGCCGCCATACGGCATACGAGTATCGCGTCTGCATCGCTGAGCAGCGCGCAAGTACAGCTTGCTTGTACCCACGTACTATATATGACATGGAAAATGCAGACGTAGCTCTCGTGGTGAAACACCCCCCCCCCTCCAAATTGTGCAGCTATAGCACTTCGTCTTTACTTTAACGATGCCCGGCACTGCCATTGTTTGGGCGGAACCGGATAATTAAGAAAATGTCCTTGTAGTCATCATACAGTGTGTACTGGAGCTGGAAACATTCCTAACAATTGCGAACGCATTCCCATTTTGTTTAGCGCGTTCTATATGCGATTTGTATACCTATGACGGCCCCTTCGAAATGCACGTACGGTCGGAGACCTTCCCTTGCGCTCTTTGCGTAAGCGCTAAAGCGGATATTAAGTGGCGATTAAAACGGGGATATGAAGACTATAGAGAGGGCAGCATTGTTGATGTTGCACGTTGCTCTTCGAGGTGGATCTGGGCGCCGCATTCCTACCTATACCTTAGCCTTTTTAAATGCGTAAGCATTTGTATGCTTGCCCAACCGCAAAAAAGTCCGTACTTCTGTCCGTCCCGTAAGACGATCGCTTTCAAGATTAAGCCCGCAGCGCCGCAGGAGCGAGTGACTTTAGCTTCATGCTGCCTGTGGCTTCAACGCAAACGGACACAACGCTCGCGAAGCCTCTCAGCACCCCTACCCCCTCCTTTCGCAGGTCGCTTTCAAGATACGGGCCCGCGCGGGCGTGCCATATACACAGCCGCAGCACGTTTGGTCACGGTTGATAATGGTTGGACGCGGGGATGGATAAGGCGCTGGCATACACTCTTACACTGGCATACGCATACGCATACGCTTACACGCATACACTGGCATACACTCTTACACCACTACTCGGAGGCTGTGAATACCCGAATACCCGGGATGGATAAGGCGCTAACGAGCGATAACGGCTTACAAATATCGGAACGCCATCAGCGCACCTGGCGCCGCCACCTGCAGTACTTTGCTTGGGTCATCAACGCACCTTGCGCCGCCGTCCGCACCAGTTCGTGTCGCCGCAGCGCTGTCGTTTGTGCTGGCCGGATCAAGTTCCATAGCGTTGATAATGACACCGGGCTGGGCGGAGATGACCAAGTGGCACAATGCTTACGCATACTTAGACAATCCCCAGAGGAGTTTCTGCGTGAATTTTTTTTTTTTTAGTGTTCCTCACTCGCCTGAGTTTACAGCGGGGGCCGGCAAAGGAACTTTTGAGCAATGTAAAGAAGACAGAAGGAGCAATGTAAAGCAAATATATAGGTGATAATGTCGCCTTCACGGAATTCTATAAACGACGCGGTTATTTCTCCTAAGACCTTCGCCATCGATGCTGTGGCGTACACAGGCTGCGGTGCGCCTCAGACAAGCTTTTCCTCTTCTTTCTTTTCCTTTTTTTTTCCGTGCACCGCTGGTAGAGCAGGAAAGCACAGCACTACCGAGTTGGCCGATTTGCAGCACGTTTCTTGCATTTTTTTTTTGCCTGTCATCGCCAATAAGAACCAAAAGAAAGGGGTTTAACCGAGGGGCCCGATCTCTTTGTTGGATCGCCAATAAGAGTGGCACGTAAAGTTCGCACGATGATAGCAGCTAGGCGTTCGTTTCAGTGCAACTCGACTCACGTATGCCCATCTGTGCCCCTTCCTGCCTTGGTGCCTCTTACCAATTCCCTACTTTCGCGTAGTTACAACAGCGGCAGCAGTTGCGTTTAGTTTACACTTTTTTCCGTCGAGCTCCCATTTACATTTCACGGCTGCCCAGCGCCGAAACTCGCGATAGCGGAGCATGCGCGAATAAAACAGACACTGACGCTTCTTTCGATTGGAGGAGCATAAAAAAAGAAATAAAAGAGCGAGAAAGCAAACCAGAGCCTTGCGCGCGCATAGCGAATCGCGTCGCTGGCCTCAATTAGCATCGTGTTATTGCGCTGCCGTGCGCGCTCGCAAAGCCTCCTCTGACGTCACGGGGCAGGACGACCGAGCGAGCAACGGAGAAAAAATAAAAGTGGGCGAGGAGGCACAGTTCTCGTTCGTGGAACGGCGATCGACTCCCTTTTCGCGGGAATCGACACGTCCCACTCGTTAACTCTCTCTCTCTCTCCCCTTTCCTTCTCTGCGTTCTCTCGCTTTGATTTCACCCCCTTTCCTTTTCTTCGCCTCTATCTCGCTCCTGTTGTGTTTACTCGCCAGGCTTTGCCCATGCATTACTACCTTTCTCATCTGTCTCGTTTCGTTGTTTCTTCATTCTCTGCGTCGCCCGATCTCCGGGGGGGTAATTTTCTTTCCGCTCGCCGCAACCGCGCTGGTTGGAATATATCCCTCGCGGACAAAATGACTACCGCCGAAGGAGCGCTTATAGCAATGAAAACTCCTAGTCGTGGTGGTGGTGGTGTTGGGGAGCTGGCCAACTCTTTCCGGCGCCGCCGTCGTTCGGACGTTTACGTAGCTCGCTGCGAACAAAAACAACACGATCGGTGAGAAGCGAACAAACGAGTAAAATGGCGCGAGGGCCCCCTTGGACACTGCCCCGCCAACTTCTCCCAGCCTTTCCCTCTGTAGTTGTTTTATTCGTCGTTTTTGGCATACACTCTTACACCACTACTCGGAGGAGGCTGTGAATACCCGAACGCGCGTCGTATGTATATGTGCGCGTTGGCCATCTTGATATCTGGCACTAAATAAGGGGCTGGAGTTAGGGAGGGAGGGAAGGGGGACAGGGAGGGGACGAATCGGGGCTATATAGATTGGCATATCCCTCCCTATGAGGTATCGTGGGCACCCATGAGTCTTCGAAAAGAAAAAGAACGGATCTATCCACTTCAGAATCTTCGAGCCCTCCCTCGTCTGCGTGGAAGACAATGACAGTGTGGAAATTTAGAGAAAAAAAATATTTTACGCAACGTCTACGATGCCAAAGCGTACATGCGTTCGTAGCTAAAACAGACAAAATTCCTTTATACAGTCTTGGTATAGAAGTAAGATAAAAATACAGTTACAAGATATAGGCACTTTTCTCGCGCACTTGGAAAGCATCATTATCTCGCCGCAAGCACGAAAAAAAATATCAGTTTCAGTCTCCAGTCGTTCTTAATTAAACGGCCGCAATCGCGGCTAACATTAGGCGCCTGATTCCGTTGCCTAATCAGGCGAAGGAAAATTACGTGGCGCGAGTGTTATTCCCACCCGTAGCATGTGCTCGACCTTCACCGTTACTCCACCTGAAGCTTTTTCTTTTTTCTTTTTCCTCGTTCTTCCAAGTTATTTCTTTTCGTTTTGTGGTCTGCCTGCACTTACTCGTTCAACGTTTTCGGTAATGACGCGTTACACTGCTGCTTGTGAGCACTCCGCTGAAGTTCGGCCATAGAGCGATCCGACGATGTTCGCGGCTACTGACAGCGAAGCTGTCAGCCGCGATAATGTGCGCGTGTACGTCGTGATAAATGTCGTGATAGCCGTGATAATGTGCGCGAGTACTTCAGTGAAATGAGATATTAATTGGATTTTGGAGGGCTGTAAATCGCCAAGGCCGCGACCAGTATGTATGTATGTATGTATGTATGTATGTATGTATGTATGTATGTATGTATGTATGTATGTATGTATGTATGTATGTATGTATGCATGTATGTATGTATGTATGTATGTATGTATGTATGTATGTATGTATGTATGTATGTATGTATGTATGTATGTATGTATGTATGTATGTATGTATGTATGTATGTATGTATGTATGTATGTCTAGGACTGCCCGTGGCAGTACTTTCAGCCAGTCGGCGTTACGTATGCAGCGTGTCGAACAGTCTACAACTGTTTGGGGCGAATAATCAATGATGCCTATAGTGTTGCCTGCTGTGGCCTTCGAAATCCATGCAGGCTCCGACTCCAAGTCTGCTTAACGCGCAAAATCCCGCCCCAATCACCATGCGCGAAGTTGTGCGGTAAGCTTATAGTGGTTGGCCTGTCCGGCTCCCACCTGCAGAAGTTTTCTTTTTTTTCTTTTTGCTGTCACAGTTAAACAAACCTTAAGTTCTGAGTGCGAGAGCCAGTTGTTATAACGAAACGTTTTAGCTTATTCACTCATGGGATACTAGCACTTGCTAGGAACGTAAACGACGGTTTGATTTGAGACCATGAGCTAGCGTGTATTGGTGTATAAACATTGACGCAGCACCAAGGTTGTCACGCTTTCGTTCTCCAGATCTTGGACTAGAAGCAAGTTTGCGGTGTTCGCTATAAGTGTCACGAGAGAAGTCCGTAGCACAACTCCCGCGCAAGAGAGCTTCGCGTCCCGTTTGCGACCGGTCTGTCGATTTAAGCGGGACATCGTATCAAGCAGGAATTGCTTGTGACCTCGGCTACGGAGACAAAACCGCATTTGTAGATCTATACATGCGCTGCGAGCGCGTCAGTCTCGTTCGCCAGAAGACAGGCGCTGTACGATGAAGCACGATCTCGAATTATCTTTTGTTTGTCTATTATATTCCTTTTGTTTTCATGAACAGTGCCTGGCGCGTTACGCGCTCTGTCGTGAAACAACGCGCACGGCGCGCCAAGCAGTGCGCAGGAAAGGGGGTGGGGAGGGAGGGACATAAGACAGAGTAGGCGCTTCACGCGTCCACACTATAACTCCCTGTCCTTAGCACTGTGCGTCGTTTCCTGTAGAGACAACGCAGTTTCACAAACCGGCCCACCGGTCGACCAATCTTCGGAACGGTGTGCCAGGCAGACGCATATCTCTCGTCACTGTTACGCGCTAGCTCGCTCGTTCGTTCGCTTTGCGCGGCATCTCGGCTCTGGGCTTTTCGCGCACAGGAAGAGCGACGGAGCCGGTGCGGCGATGCGTAGCCATGCCTGCCATGTCCGGTGGTTGTTGGCTCTGCTGGCTTCCTTTTTTGCCACCGCTATTTCTTTTTATTTTATTTCCTATTCTAGAGTGAGAGCTCGCCAGAGCGCTTTTCTATTCATCGCTAACATTTCGCTCCTGCTTTTCTTTCCTCGCGCCCTCTCTCTCGTTATTTCTGTCCATCTTTCGCATCAGACTCGCTATCCACTGTACTACGTGCCTCTTTCCTATAACGCGCACCGCGGTGGCCTTGAGACTCGCCGGCGCCCAGTGGATATGGCCGGCCGGCCGAACGTGGCGGCCGTCCGAAGCGAAACAAGTCACCGAAATGAAAAGAAGCAAGAACGGGCCAGAGAATCTACTTTGCGGAACGACGTCGGGGCGATGCGTTGCTGCGAACGAAAGAAGAATGCGCGGAGGGAGAGCGTTGGAAAAGAAAGAAAGGAAAAAGCCGGAGTCAAATGCACGGTCGCGTGTGTGTCGCTGGAAGCGCGCCACTTCCTCCTGCTTAGAGGAAGTGGACGCCCCTCACCTTCAATTCTCCTTCACGGCTCTGTTCTCTTGCTTTTGGTTTCTCGCATTCTTTTTCGATTGCCCATCTCCTTGCGTGCGGCCTCCCGCTCACTGGCGACGATGTTCCTCTTCTTTGGTTTCTCTTTTGTAACTCCGCGTCTGTGGTTTCGTTTTTTGCATCAGCTCATGCCCTTTCCCCCACCTCTTGTCTTTCTCTCTCTTACCCAACACTTTCTGTTTTCCATGTCCGCTCTAGTGATTCTTTTTCCCTCGCGTTTGTTTTCCCTTTCTTTTATCCTACTCGGGCACGAGCGTTATCATTATTCGCGCGCGCGCGCGCACCCCGTAGCCGCTAACTCTTTAGGGGGATGTTTTTCTTTCCTCGTGCGGTGGAAGGAACGGGTGGCTATAGAGAGAGCGCGAGAGGATAAAAAGAAGGAAAAAAGAAATGCAGCCGCCGAAGAAAACTTGAGGAAAGAAACGAACGGCGAAGAAAGATTGCCGGCGGTATTTCTTTCTTTTCGGTTTCTTCGTTTTTTCCTCTCGCTCGCCTGCCTGCCTGCCTGGATGACCGTGGTCTTGGTCGTCGTCGCCGCCGTCGACGGACGTCGCGTTCCAAGGCGACCGCTTTCACCCTCGTTGCGTGTTGTGTGACCGGGCTAACACACATGTCTCCTCCCTCTTCCTCCATCTATAAGGTGGAGGAGGGAAGCGTGGCTTTTCTAGAGGAAAGAGTTGAAAGAAGGGGGGGGGGATACCAAAGGGGCGAATGACTAAAGAGAAAACAACGAACAAGCGGACGAGTAGTAGGGTGGGGGCAGGGGGGAAGGAAACGCCACTCGCCATCGTCGCCCTTTACCATCTACCGCTCGCGCCGAAGAGGGACGTCTCCCCCCTTCTCTGTGCTCTCTCTCCTCCGATGGCTGTAGTGCAGTTTAGCGCGCGGTAGTTTCCCCGAGGAAATAGCTGCCTCCGCTACCACGGTCGCGCCTTTTTCTCTCTGGCGAGCTCTCACTCTCTAGACGCAGCAGCTGGTGGAAGTCGGGTTTCGCGAAGGCGTCGGCGCGGTTGTGCTTGTCGTCGGAGGTGCTGCTACGCCGTCGGTGTCGTCTAGTCGACCACCAACCGAGGAAGAGCACGCGAATCTTCGCCTCGTCTCGAAACCGTTCTGTGAGACACCGAGTTCCGACGCTGGGCGCGAGTCTGCGTCCGCACCAACCCGTCGCTTGGAAGACCTGCGAAGCGAGCCGAGTGTTGTATTTTGTTTGGCCGGCGATTCGTCGTCTCAGCGCCTCGTGATGACCGAAGACGTGTCCGTGGCGACGACGCTATGATCTACGTGCGGCGCTGTCCGTTTTGCGTACCGGGACCCGGTGCTCTTCCTCTGGATAATTTTCCCACGACAAGCTGACTCAACCCGTTGCGCATTCTTACTCTGCTGCAAACATCGCTGTTCGGTGCCGGCCACTCGGATGTCGAGGATAATTCGTGATCCTAACACATTGAGGACAGGCCGTGCCCTTGCTTGTCCGGAGTCCCGCTTTTTCTCCGCGCACTCCCTCCCGATCATGTGCGCCGTTCGGATGCATAGGAATTCAACGCGCACATCCTCTAGTCAGTTCTACTAACGACGTATCCATTTACCGTGCCTTACACACCGGAGACAGAAAAAAAAACAACAAAACGGTGAACTACCTCTGTGTTCAATTGTTGCACCGCACATCTTGATACCCGCCACATCGTGTCCGTCGCGCGCGAGCCTTCTGCTTTCGCATACCCAAGCGCGCTGCGTCTGCCTGTGCCGACGGGTACAGCTGCCCACCGGCAGACGACACCCCGCGGTGGTCGCGCTCTTGACCGCGTTGAATGTGCCCCGCACACTCCGCGGTGTTCGGCGGTGGCCGCGGCCTGCGCTACTGTTATTACGGCTCGCTCGCCGAGCCCGTGGCGGCGATGAGGAGCGCGGAGGCGGCGGCGGCGGCAGCGGCGTCGGCGGCCGCCCACTTTGCCATGAACTCTCTCCTGTGCGACTCCATTCCAGGCAACGACCCGCGCCAGTGGAGCAAGCACAACGTGTCCATGTGGCTCGAGTGGTGCACCGAACAGTTCTCCCTGGTGCCCACGGATTCGGAGAACTTCCACATGAACGGTGAGTGAAAAGTGCGCGTCGTGCCATCGGCATGGAGCTACCGCCGCAAGGACGGCGAATTTTCGTGGTCTCCGAAATCGGGCGGCGCGTGCTGTCGCTGCGCGCCACCGGATCTCGGAGGCCGTGACATTTCGGGGGTATTTTCGGCGCCGCGTCACCACGCGTCGGTGCGTTCGCAGCTTTAGAGGGAGCAAGAGAGATAATAGGCTGCGCTGGCTATAATGGTCGAGATGCGTGCCATGAGACTTCGTATTGCATTTGTTATTCTAACGGTGTGCATTTCGACCGGCATTGCGGTGCTACGCCGAAAAATACGTCCGAAATGCATCACTCAGTCACAGATTTGCAGCATGACTGGAGTGGGTTCGATGCGAAGGGAAATATGGCTGCGAGAGGAGGTCCAGTATCCCAGGATTAATGTTGCAGTAGCCTTGGTAATCAGCTAACAATTTGGGTGTGCTTACGAAACAGCCGTGACACGTGTTCACAGAGCGTTACCTGTATGAACTGGCGTCAGCCTTTCGTTGCAGGTGATATAATAGTGAAAGCGAAGGGCCAGTGACAAATAGTCATTACGGGAAGAACACAAAACAAACAAGCAAACAAAAAACAAAAAAAGGCTTGTGAGTTTGGTCTGTGTTGTCACAAACTGCTCGGCTACCCTGTACGGCTAGCGCCGTGATAATGCAGGAATTTCGGCACGAGCTCAGGGCGTTGTATTTGCATTTTCCTTGCCGCGAGTAAACTGCAGAAGGGGACAGCCGCATACAAGGCGCACTCTGGAGCGCGATAAAAAGGCTTGCGCGGCCCGTGCTATGCGGTGAAGCTAGCTTGCCGGTTCTGTCTGCTTCGAGCGTTTCCCGAACAGCAGGCGCGCGACGTTCGCGCACGCCTTTTACATCCGCGGTTAAACAACATCGATGCAGTCTCTCTGATATGATGAATGTCCTTATGCTTACCAGAAACATTACCCATTAGATTAACTTCAGCGAACTTAAAGGGACACTGAAGACAACAGTTCATGTGTGGTTAGTCAGTTACCTTTCTGCAATGCCAAAAGGCGCCACTCTTACCACAAAGAGGCTTGGTAGGACAGAACAGAAGTGAAAGAAGGAAACGACGGTGGCGACGCTGCCTTCAGTTCCCGCACCACTTCACCGTGACGTCATGGATCTTTACGGCGTCAGCTAGAGCCCGGTTGTTTACCGGTAAAAAAATTGACTACATTGTTTTCTTTTTTTTTTTTGGAAGCCAAAGATTTAACATAGCACGTTTCGAGAAATGTTACTGGCTCAACGTGGTCCTAACATGAAAACACAATCCGTGACGTCGCACAAACGAACCGTTGCTGAGGTTCTGGCGAGTAAGTAAAAAAAAAAATGCCTTTACCCACTCATTTGATTGTCTAATAATCAACACGATATTAACAAATAGTTTTCAAAAACACTTTATTAGTCTTAAGTAGAATACGAATTGAGTACGAATAGTAAGCATCGAATATCGTATTGAGTAGTCGCACAGTTGCATACATTGACAGGAAAAATATTTATTTCAAATCAATTAGGTACCATACTTGTATTAACCTAGTGAAAAAGACGGCAAAATTACGAGGACTGAGGGTCTGTTTTAAACACAAGGTCACTAATTGTTATTTAGAAAAAACTGCCTACATAGGCTTTCAACCTGAAGTCTAGTGTTTGACGAGAACGCGTCTGGTCGAGATTAATCAGAGGTAAAGTGGCCGCCGGCCATAAACATAAATAGCAAGACATTTCGGCGCCCATACACTAGCCATGTTCCCCAAGGAAAGAAAAAAAAATCGGAGGATGATTATCTTCCAATTTTCATTCTTTTCTGAAAACAAATGGCTGCCAAAAAGAATCGGAAGTGGGAAAGCAATAAAAAAGAAAGCTGCTTAATTTAAGGGCTTGCGTGCCGTAAATGTGTAATATGACCCATTGCACGAAGATGTTCTGCTTGTAGCCTAAAATATAAAACTGCTACACAACTAGATTGCCAAAATCGCTATGACACACTGCAAGCAATAATCACAGGTTGTCATGTACGCAACAGCCACGACACCAAAAACAAATTAGCATAATTTATTTTTTTTCTGCATCGCTTTGACAATTTTTGTAGTTCCATTTCTGATAACTTGTTTATAGCAGACGGATAACACCACTAGGCTAGCAGTCAGCTTTTGCGAAATATTTCGTTAGTTTCAAATATTCGTAAATACCGAATGTTTCTTTTTTTTCACGTATGAATAGTTAGTGTGCATTTCTCGGTTCGTACTCGAAACTTTGAATATTCGCCCACCACTAATGCAAACTGATTTTGTGTTTCTCTCGAGTGTCCTCTTAGTTCACCTCAAGGATTTGTGTCAACCAAATTGAGTTGCCTAACATCCCCCAGGGGCAATACAGCGAATCCCATACAGAAGAAAACGCAAAATAAAGAAATGTTGAACGAACTTGGCATGAGGCAAGTTCGTTCTATGAAATTTTGTGAAAAGCCAGTAACATTTCTCATATGAAATTTTGTGACGCTGAGGATCCTGCACTTGGTCACGAGCACAATTTATGAAGCTGCGTGGCAATAATACCACCTGCTGCCGCCGCTGTCTCCTACAGTAGCTGTTATGCGTTCCTTCAAATGGTCAGTTACATTAAATATGTACAGACACACATGGTAAATGTCTGCTGTGAATATTGCTGCCAAATTGAAAATGTTCAACTGGACTATCTGTAATTCTGGATTATTCTGCAATTCCCACCTGTAACCATTCATTTTATCTATTCCTGGTGTGCTGACTGGCTAATGACGTTTAACTCGTCTAAATGTAAAATGTCATCAAAAAAAGAAAAAAGAATCAGCCATTTGTATGTGCGGGAATAATTTTGCATTTTGGCCTACAGTTAATTTTAACCTTACTGTTGGTGCACAAATGGTTCACATGGGGACAAGATACGCAACTACCATTGTATGTGCACATCGCCCATGACATCGCGGCTAACACCGATCACAGCTAGAGAAGGACGACGTCTCGGCTAATTAGGCTAATTCCAGTGTCCCATGACAACTTCCGATCGCGATCGTGCCCTATCTGGAATGTAATTTTCGCGATTTGCTCCCTTTAGTGTCTCGTGCAAAGGATCCAATTTCGATCCATATTGGGCTCGATCGCGATCGAACACACGTCGTGTGACACCCGTATAATAACGATGATAATAATAGTGCATTCTTTGGTCATTATGTGGTGCTTTAAGTTTTTGTTTCAGCTGCATTCAATAATAAAGAATATATAACAGATAGTATGCAGACGAGTCCCAAAGTCAATGACTGCAGTGGGACCCTCGGTTCCATTGCAGTTCCATTGAGCAAAAACCAGCACCCTTTGCTGGAACCTTGAACCAGAGCAATCTTGGGACAGTATTCTCGGGATGTCACTTTTGGTGATAACTTCACCAGATGTTGCCCCCCATGAAACACAGGAAGGTTAAAGAATGTCTAAAATACTTCTTAATGGATAAGGGAAACGTCTAAAGAAAGTCTAAATTTAAGCATTATTTGGATGTGCACTTCTATAAAACCTCCTGTAGCTGTGTTACAGCTAAGTGATTAGATGTCCGAAATGCATCTTGAAGGAAGTTCTTGGGAATTTTTGGACCTTTATTTGCATTTGCGAAATTCGACTTCAGCAATCGCAATTAATTTATGTCAGAACTAACAATAACCATTTATGCATTCCTAAAAATTTTTGTTTAAAAGCTCAATTGAGAAAAAGCCCGCAAGACCCAGCACTGGTGGCATCCGCCTATACGGCTAACAGTGTTTCTGGCACTGTGCCAAACTCGCTGTATTTGCAGTGCTAAGAGTGCTGTTGGCTGCATACTTTGACATGTCCAGTGCAGTCTCACAAAAGTGAAAACAACCCCAAAAGTGATAGCCTGAGAACACCACCTCCCTTCAACAGCGGTATCCTTATACTGTCCTAGAACCATTATACTGGATTATACTGGAACTTGAACCAGTTCAAGACCAGTAGCTTTCTGCTAAGATCACTTGAAACGAGTAGCAGAGCAGTTGGTTTCCAACTGGTACCACTTCAAATCATTTCATTACAGTTGGAATCAAAAGAAGCCAGTTGTTAAATTTTCGCCTGGGTGCTCATGTTCTGCTCTATACCTGTCAAATGCAGGAAAGGCGTTGTGCCTGCTGTCCAAGGCAGACTTTCTGGAGCGAGCCCCTAAGGCAGGAGATGTCCTCTTCAATGCCCTCCAGCTTCTTTTGCACAGGGCCCTGCACACAGCGAGGCTCACTAATGGTGAGTTTGGGCTTCTGAGCTCATCTTCTGCTTGTCTTTGCCTGAATATCAATTCGTTCGCCTTTCTTGTTTGACATGTGACATTTTTAAGTGCTGCTGTTGTCATATTTAATACTTACAGAAGTGTAACTGCCCAAGTATAAGTACAGATATTGCTGGCACATCCTTCTCAGTTACGAATGCTGCATGACAAAGATATCCATGTGTTTGTACTTTTAGTGTATAAGCTTGAGCGAATGCACTTTACTGAGTACTGCATTTATTGAGAACTGTGTTTTAGTGGTTGCGTGCATGTGCATGATCGAATACAAGTATGGAGCTTTAGTGTAAAATGTGGGAAGTGTTTATTCTGTTGCACATAACTCAAAAGTATGAGACTTAAGAATTTCTAGTTCCATTTTTTCTTAAAGTTACGCGCACTCTTCAGACCTGCTGTTCGACTTCCAAGTTTTTCAGACATAACAGCAGAATCAGACACACCCCGTTGATATTGTCACACTATGTGACATCTTGATTAGTATTACAGGATGTCCACTTAATGCCCCATTCATTGGATGGTTAACCTTTGTGTTGCTCAACGTGTTGTCTCACACATATCCCATGCTGACAATCGAATGGCTTCTCAGTAATTTGCATTGGAGTCCACAACTTTAATCGAAGTTGTGGACGTTTCGCTACAATATCTTCTTCATTAGATGCTTGCTTACAGTGAGTCTTGTAAAAGAATTCGACTTTGGGGCTCATGTTTGATCTGATGTAAATTGCTATGTAATTAATCTGCTAAATTACCTACTTCACCATTTTGAAGTACCACCAGTCATGGCAGCAGTTATTTCATTGCTCTACTTCGGCCGGGATATAGTAACTGAAGTTCAAGAGGGATGAAGTCATAGTAAACTTGAGGCCTATAGGGTTGTTAGGACCTGCTGTAAGTCTGTGGGTCATTTGAAACACAAATGTGCATGTTACATGCAGTCATCTTATCCGAATTGTGTGCTTGCAAGAAAAAGGCGTTAACTTATGGGTTGCCTGCATTCTTTCCTCTTCCAGGTACACATGGTAATGGATCTGTGCCGAGAAACACGGTCATCACGAGAGACATCCAGGGGTTTGGCCAGGTTTTGCTACAAGACCCAACATCTTACAATCAGGTGAGTAATCATTCATTTGCGTCTTACTATCAAGCACACCAGTGACAGTTGTGCAGAGGCCGCATGACTGATTGATTCGTAGTATTTTAACGTCTCCAAGCAACATTGAGACTATGAGAAAGAGTGGTTTGGAGAGGCTCCGTAATAATTTTTACCACCTGGGGATCTTTCATAAGCACCTAAATCTAAGTACACAAGTATTTTTTTTTATTTTGTCCCCTTCGAAGTGCGGCCACCATGGCTGGAAATCGAAACTGCAACCTCCTCCTGTTCAGCAGCAGAATGCCATAGCCAGTGAGCCTTGGCAGTGGGTCGAGACCCATTGGGGAAGGAGCATGTACCGACTGGTAAACGTGACGCAAACACCTTTTATTTTTATTTGCTATAAAGCATTCTTTTTTCTGTTTTTATGATGCTCTCATCTTCTACCTTCCATATTGGGAACAGTTTGATGAAGGTTGTGAAATATTGGCTTTTATCTACGCAGTCACTGCAGTTTGCCGTTACGAATAGTAAATCACCTTGTAGATATATGGTTTACTTTTGCTTTATTTGTACTTAAATGGCCTCTCACCAGGCCCCACTGCAAACTTCAGTTATACACTGGAAGTTGTAAAATGTCGTCTTAGGCACCTTTTAGCAAAATAGTTTTTCATGTCGGTTCATTATTGGAGGAGGTTTGAGACATTAACTGTCCTGTTACCATGTGCTAGGAGGCGAGTGCTACTACTAATGGAGACACTCTCTCCTTTTGCTTCAAGTAGCATCCACAAGTGGTGTCCCTTTCTTGCCTTCTTCTATAGGAGGTATGCACATGACGTCATCCGCTAGGAGCGCTAGCGACATCCGCGGAGGACGCCATAAGTGCGGTCGCAAGTTCGCGCTGCCTACGCGAGCACGCCTGGGTCGCCAAGTGGCCCACCAGTACGCACGAACCGTCAAACGACCTTTTCAATGTGCCTGTCTGACTTGGCTGTCGAGTAGTACGTCTTAGGTCAACGATGGGTCTAAGCACGTACGTGCGTGGGTTGAGTGAACCAGAAAAATTGCGTTATGAAAACGAAGTGCGCTCGTGCGACTGTGTCGACCAGCTCTAACTCAAAGATAATCAGCTTCGGCGCGATGTCGGACTACTGCCTCGTGTGGACGTCGCAAACATCAAGGATTATACTGCGAATGCAACGAGCTTCGCGACCCGCGAGCAATCGAAATCCTACAAGTCGATGGAAGGCCACAATTATCTGGCGAGCGGCTGGGTGCAGCAGCCGCGCGTCAAAGTGCTCGCGTAACATGATCGCCTTCATTTTGGAATTTACACCGCGTTGTCCACTTGCGTCGTCAAAGGACAGCGTTAAATTTGCTTCAAAGAAAAAAAAAAGACCCCTCCCCCCCTTCCCCGAGAACTAAACACTGATTTTACACAGCCTTCGTAATTTTTATGTTACGTCAATTATTCTGGTCTTGCCAAAACGGTTTTTTTTTTGCCCTCCCAGGTTTGTCAATCACAATCATTCGATGAAAAGCCACTCGCACCATGGCTTCTCGCAAAATAAAACGGCGAGGTGCTGGCGGCACACTGCGCCTGCAAGGCAGGCCTGGCAGGGTCGTGCTCGCACATAGCTGCTGTGCTCTTATACATTAAGGTTGCAGTTCAGAAGAGAAATAACCACATGCCGAGAGAAACGCGATCTGGACAACATAGTCTATCACCGAGTTTCTTTCTTGTGTGCCTGCTGCATCCGAACATAGCACAGTTCACCGCGACACCGAAGCTCAGTTGACGCACGGCCACGCCGGAGCGTAGTCTGTCCGGATACGTAAACATTGTACGTAGACCTGTTCGTAGACGTAGAACAGCACTGCGCTCGACACACTGAAACGTCCTGCTTATATATCAGCGACTGGATAAGAAAACAAGGCGAACGGCGGGCCAAAAGATAGGGATCAGATGTTCGCGCGAGTAAGACCGCTGCCATTTTATTCGATGCTCCCCGACCGTCAATATGGCGCGGCTGCCCCAGCGACACTGTCGCCGCCTCGCGGGTCGAGCTCAGTGCATACCTCCTATACCAGAGCTGAGGGTCCGCATTACTGTCATGTGACAAGCTCTGCCTGCTTGTGTCTTTATTCTCTTCCTTTTCTTGTTGCGCGGTCCAATCACAGCAGTGGCATTTGACCTTTCGCATTGGATGATTAACCGAAGTCACTTGTCATGGTGACTGATGTAACTAGCATCGTGCTTTATGTAAGTGCACTTGTGTGCGTTACGTTGACTCTTTGGCGGAAAGCAGAGGTTCCCTGAGAGAAGGGCGTGCAGCATTTGGTTTGATACTTCAGCTGCTTTTGTGGCACCCAGTGCTGTAATTTGCACACATGATTGTAAGTGGGTGATGTACACACTGCAATGACCCACCGCGGTTGCTTAGTGGCGATTGTGTTGGGCTGCTAAGCACAAGGTCACAGGATCAAATCCCGACCATGGCAGCCGCATTTCGATGGAGGGTGAAATGCGAAAACACCCGTGTACTTAGATTTAGGTGCATGCTAAAGAACCCCAGGTGGTCGAAATTTCCGGAGTCCCTCACTATGGCGTGCCTCATAATGAGATAGTGGTTTGTGTGATAGTGACCGCATAATTTTTTTTTTCACCCTGCGCTTGTCTGTTCAACATGGCTAAACATGGTGAAGGGCCCTTTAATATCAAATAGAGTTGGGAAACGTTTGGAAACAAAACATAAAAAGCACAGAAGATGTAAAATAATGATAATCTTAAAGTTAGTTCAAGAAGAAAGTAACGTGATAGATGTATTCTGTACATTTGGTAACTGGCAAACGGTACATTGCACCATGGACTCAACACACATACCATGGGATAAGCTTTCGAAGCCTTTTGTGGAAAATACATTCTCTGGCAGCTTCAGAACACAGCTGAGGTAGTGGAAAACAAGACAGACAGCCACACATTCTTAGTACTCTAAATTTATTGTGCTCTTTATAGAAAAATTCTCACCACCTAAGTGCCAGCTGAGTATTTAAGGAGGCTAATTTTAGAGACACACCTCTGAACATTTAGAGGTTTGTGTTTTGTGGACATTTTCATGGGATCTACAGTATTGGTACAACAAGTGTTATCTGTGTAATTGTGTAATCGCTTTCACAGTTAACAAAAGGAAGTGCTAAATCTTGCTTAAGACTTCGTAAAAGCATAGATGCAGTGACGTTTGAGTATGTAAATATACAGTAAAAGCTTGTTAATTTGAACTGACACCCTAGACCCAGCACAGCCCTGTGTACTTGAATGGGAGAAAACTCCCGATAATTCAACTGTGTCGGTATCCGCAACGGTTAATTCGAACTGGGAGTCTTGGCTTACAGCTCCTGGTTTGCATGGCTAGCGCCATCTGTGTGTCTGAGAGCGCAATGTCATGGCCGCGGCGAACAGCTGTTTCCATGGTGCATGCAAGTGCTCCGTCTTGCATGTACCCATGCCATTCAAGTAGCGTGCGTGCATGCTGCTGCGACAGCTATTTCGCTTCCACAGCGGGCGCTGTCAGCACCAGTGCTCCAGCGCACGTTCATGGAGTCGCTACAGAAGAAACGCCAGCTAATGAATATTACCGATTACATTAAATTTTGATTGCGTTAATCCTGCCCTGTAAATAAGCGTGTTTTGGAGCACAAATAATGCATATATTTCGACTCTGCTCACATGAATGCACGTCTGTTCTTGTTTCTGGCATACAACAGACAGATCAAATAATTTTGTTCACTGTTCGAGCTCCATGAACTTAATTTACGAAATCACCTGCCACAAACGTTTAGTAGTGCCTAATTCATGATAACGAGTCCAGAGGTGGCTTCTTTGGGTTATGCCCACGCAGCATGGCGTGATGGCCATTCATTCTAGCACCCTCCCGCTAATTTGAACTCTGCCTAATTCGAACAGTTTTATGGTCCTCTTCAAGTTTGTATTAACGAGCTTTTACTGTACCTTAATTTATACAGGCTGTACCTTGAGCATAATTGCCAAAAAGAAAAAGAAAGCGGGGAGGGGAGAAGCCCAGAGGCAATCTTGCCAAAAACTATCAAAGCACTATATTGAGATTTCGATAGCAAATGTGCCTCATAGTCAGACCATGGCTTGGCATCTAAAACCCCAGCATTGAATATTTTTAATCTAAAATTATAGAGTTTCAGAAATAGCAGATGCAAGCAGCTTGCACATACTCAAAGCAACCTCAGTGTACCAAATGCCATTGATGGTGCAGCACAAGTACATAACCTTACCGTTTTTTGAAACACGATGGGCAATGAACAAGCGAAGTGCATCACATGAGCAGTCCAGATATTCGAATGGATTGACGAGACCCATATTAAAGTGCAGTTCTGTTGTAAGGTAAACACAGTCATCGCAAGGTGACCACAGGTTTATTGACTTATACGTACTGCAGTCTGCATGGGCTATATAGCAGGAGTAGGAAAAATGGAGACAATTTATTAATACACGTGCTGCAAACATAATAAGAAGTCATCGTAACATGCACATAGTAAACACATATTTGTATAGTACAGTGTAGAACAGTAAATAAGGAATATCCAGTAAGAAGTACTATACAAACTAAGTTACAGCCAAAAAGTATGGGAACAAATGCAGCACATGAACTGGAATAGAGGCAAAGAGCAAGTAAGCACAATGCAGCAAAGTACATCTTCATTTATATATATATATATATATATATATATATATATATATATATATATATATACACACACACACACGTACCTACATACATACATACATATCCTCTGAGCCTATAGGGTGTGCCACCACACTTACTATTGTTGTAGCAAGGACTCACGCTGGGCTCCATTTGTGCCTAGCCCCTGCAGGTGTCTCCCCTGTCAGCAGAGGTGGACAGCACTGTGATTCTGAGCCCCGACCCCAGCTCGGGTGGCGAGAGTGTCCAGGGGGACTCTGCTGGCATGCAGGCTGGCAGCAGCACACCATCGTCCAATGGAGGAGGACCTGGCTCAGCCAAGAACTCCTCTCCACCTCCGTCCCTTGCAGCCACGCCCCTGCTGGTGGACAAGCAGGTGCGCCCCCGTCTTCTTGCTCAGCACATTCACTGTGGGGTAGCACTGTTAATGTGAGACAGGGTTCTCCCCGTTGTGGGTGGCAGGGGAAATGCCATCCATTGCTCTGGTTTACGATTCCCATTGTTTCTTTTTTTTTTGTTCTTGTAGATTTCCAGGTGTACCTTTTATCATATGGGGAAATATTTTTTAAAATCTGAAGTAGAAATTGAGAAAGTTTCATTTTTTAGTGTGCTCACAATGAAAATTGCCTCAGGAATCAGGCTTTGGGAGGTACCAGCGCACCGTGAATCGTGCAGCTTTCCCTTGGCACCACGGCGCCATCTTGGCACCATTCTAAAGCAGGAGAGAGGTCCTGCTTCTGAAGAGGCCACTCATTAAGAGGCCCACCCCTCAAATTTCTGGGGAAAACCTTGATGTGAGAGTATTCTTTGCCTAACCCCACTCACTTTTGCCTGGCTGGCCGAGTCTGGCCTCAAAACTATGGCCTTGTAAAAAAGATACACAATATTTAGCCCCTGCGAGGAATAAAACCTGGGTCTGTAGCATTGTGAGCAACCACCCTCGGCAATGCTCTAACAATTGATGAGAGGGAGGAATCCTGCATATTGTACTTCAGCAAGCACTATCTTGTAATAGCTGTCTTGGGCACAAGTGAAATGAACAACGATGTAACGGAGTCTGAAGGAGGTGTGTAACTTAGATGATTATTGTAGATTACTTATGCCGAAATCGGTTAAGGTTTCAGCTCTGGTGCATCTCGGCCAACTAGTAGGTTACATGTCAAATATTTCAGACGGAGTGTGAATCAGTGGTGAGTCGCGCGCCTTTGCGTCTCTCTCTCTAGCTCTACAGAGATGGCTCTGCTGAGTTTGCGATTAGAAGCAGCAGAAATGTTTCTCCTGCGTTTACTTCTCACAGTGGAATTGCTTCCACAAGACAGAAAAAGACCTGTGGTTTCACAGCTTCCCAAGGGCAAATAGCTGCCACAACATCCAACAGCGAACCCTGCTACAGTGACTGTGTGAAGCTTAATTTCGAACCAAATGTATAATTGTTTTTTAAAAGCTTGAAATTGTTTTGGCTGTGTCTGTCCGACTATTCCATCACTCAACCATCGTCGTCATAATTTCCTCTAAGTGCCTGTGACATTGACATCAGTCCACTTCGCAAGAAACGAACTTTAGCCACTATGTAGTGCCATTGGAGTTCAGCTAATGCCTCTGCAGCAGATCCTGTAGAGCATTTCGCTCCACAGGATCATTTCCCACCAAAATCTCTTGCCCCAAGAAGGTCCTCACCCCAACCCAGTTCCAGAAATCTAAGCATAAGTGTGCTGAGGCCGCTTGTCATTGTCAAGCAGCTCAGACAACGGAGGCCCGCGCTTCCCTGCTAGAACGCACACGGATTGCGGAATGTGAATGATACAAATACATGATATCAATGAAACAATGAACATTGAATAATTCGGACATATGTATCATAATGAAACGTAATGCGCATAAAACAGTTCCTCTTCAACAGTGTCATTCCTGCTGCACATGTCACCAGCCCACACACGTTACAACTGTGGTTGCCATTTTGCTTCTGAAAATTCAATTCTAACCAAACAATGCTTTGCATCACGTCGCGCTCAAGTAGTATTGTGGCTGCAGGAATTTCTACATATTGCCTCTCGCTCACTCCAAAGTCAACCTCTTTTTCTAAGCGAGGATTATCTTGCAGATGCAGTGCATCTTCATATTTATTCATTTCATCATTACATTGTCACGTTCATTATTCATTAACTCAAACTGGAGCACTTGCTGTCAACTCAATACTATGTATGAGTTCATTCGAAAGGAGCCAGTCCATCTATGACTATGAAGGAAACTTAAAAAGTACCATATTAGCACTGGCACAATAATTGGCTATACAGTGAAAAACCAGGTTGTGGAGCCTTCTTGTAGAATGTGTGTCTACCATCAGCCACAAATTCTTTTGTCACCTTAAAGTGCTTATATGCAACCAGGAGATTAGATAGAAGACTCTGTACTTGTCAGTATCTATAGATGTTGGCTGGTTTGTAATGCTCGAGGATAGTCGGGCGCTTCTTTTGCAGCCACTGGCCGACTGTGGCACATTGACTGGCATTAAATCGCCACACGCCACTTTGCTGGCATTATGGTGTTTTAGGCCTTAAAGGCTTAACCTATGCAGCCACCCACTGCTTGCCTTCATGTCGTTGCAGCCAAGCAGGCATGCGAAACTTTAGACTTATGCTGCGAGTCTGTTCTTCATATTCGAACGTTCTGTGCCTTGGAGAACATAAGGGCATAATTTTGACCACATCGTTGCATGCAGCATCTTTGTGTCGTGTTTGTGTGTGTTCGAGGCATGTGTGGCATGCATGGTTACGTTACACTCAAGCACAGTGTGAGACAGTGTGCCGGCAGTCACGCCTGCCAGGGTGCTCAGGAACTAATGGCGCACGCTTTGGATAATCATTGGCAGATGACGACTGATGATGCAGCGATGGAATTTGGCCATCGTGTAGGGTTTCTTTGGCAGGAACAATAGTGCTGTGTGAGAGGCAGGGTTACTATGCTTCCATTGTTCTTTATCAGATAAGGGTTTCTAACCTCAACTGTTTAAAAACGCTTCTGGTAGGCTGCTCGTTGAATTCCTAAGCGAATTGAAGATGGCATCCTGTGACTTCAAGTGACAAGAAAATCCGGAGTGTTCCAAACCGAGCACTACATCCATTCTCTTTGCTACTACACGGCCTGTAAGCTGTTCTCTTTGTCCTAAAACAAAAGGACATTGTATTTGCTGCTGTACTCCTACTGTCATTACGGTGGGGTGCAAACGTTGTGGGCTGATGACTGTCGATGGCACCGATGATGCCACTGATGTAACCAATCAAAAGAAAGAACAGACCACACACACATTGCTTTGCATTTTTGATTACTTGCCACTCTTACCGCACGGCCTCCAATTTGGAAGGCATAGCTACGCCGCATCTGTTTTCTTGTATAATGTTGCAGGGTGTTGTGAATTTAGTGCAGCGAAGTCCAATGCCGCAAACAACCACGTGTAAATGACTTGTTTGACCACTGGCACTTGTGGTATAGTTTCAATTTAATGCCTCAGATCTTCTTTCATGGCACTGTAGAAATATCAGGACATATAAATTGTGGATAAACACACTTCATTATATTTCGCCTAAAATCACATTGTGCGCAATGGACATGAAGTTATGAAAAGTACAACAACTTCTTACATTGAGGATTTCGTTACATTGAAGTTCATTAGCATATTGAAATTTAGTGGCATCATTGTGCTTGTGGCACTTTTGTTGCCCATTCTCCATCAAGCATCTGTTTTATCGTGTTATTTTTCACCACGTGTTGCGATGTCAGCTTAGTGGCTTAAATTCATATCTCAGTAGCAGGTTGAAGAATTTGCTCAAAATCCTGACTTTCTTGTTCCCGTGCACTCGAATGCCTTGCTTTTGTTTTTTTCGTTTCAGGCATGGCATTTATTTTTCTTTTGGTGTCCTTCTGCATTGTGCAGTGTGTTCAAACTCGCCAGTGGCATGCTGAAACATGACGTGCTACTACTTGGGGCTACACCGCATCTGCCTTCTCGTACCGTTTTGCAGGGTGTCGTGGATTTAGTGCGGCGGAGTCCAACGCCGCCGACCCAAGTCGTCTTCCCACCGAGGGGAGGGATGTCGGCGTTTCCAGGCATGCTCCCTGACGTGGCACTCCACTCGATGATGCCACCCGTGGCTGCCAAGCCACCGCAGCTGCCACCTCCGGTGGCGCTCGCTGTGCCTCCAGTGACAGCACCCTCAACTGGCCGTGTTGTTGCTGACGCCCCAGGTGATAAGATGAGTGAGTGTGCCTCATTTGGTTTTATTTCTCATTAAAAAAAAAATGGTAACAAGTAGTTTTGCTAAGGAAAACCTTGGAATGAGGTTGAATACATGTTATCGGGCACACATAATTCACTGCATGTCTACTCCTTGGCGAGAACGGTGTGATGACTTTCATCATCATCAGTCTATTTAGGTCTATTGTGGGATGGTCTTTCTAAGCATCCTGTTAGTACTTCTGCTCACTGGAATGCAATTTCATCCTATGCTTGTAGGTTTTCTAATCAGATCGCTATCTAATCTTCTGCCACTATGAATTGAGTTTTCCTTCCTTTGGCACTGACCTGTTACTCTGATATGCTACTGTTTATCAGCTGTACATGATGAACTGCATTTATTGCTCGTAATCTCAACTAGAACATCGGCTATCAACGTTTCCTCTCTAGTGTACATTGACATTTATTTTCCCATGTCTTAGCTGCACGCTTATAATGTTCCATTACGTTATTCATTTCACGTGTACAGGTGATGGTGTTCAGTAATGATGAGTGTGCAAGCTTAAATTGCAATGTCTCACTTTGGATTAGCCATGCAGTGATCAGCTCTGCCGTGAAAGCAAAATATTCATAGGATGTTTGGAACTTCAGCTGAGGGCTGGCTCTTGTTCTTTCCTTTTTTTTTTTCTGTAGGAACTTGGCAAGCACTTGGAAGTACAAGAGTGCTTTTTTGTGATTTAGCTCAGAGATGACATGAAGCAAAGCCTGCAGATGATCTTCTTGCGCTAACAAATTAATGTTCATAAACGATTTCTTTAGGTCTATGCTTACTTTGTGGATTTCTGTAGAACTTGCCTGGTTATACAGTTCAACCTCGGTAAAACGAAGCAAGTAAAATTGGCAATTTACTTCGTTATATTGAAATTTTGTTCTATAGAAATTCGACCTTTTATACAAATAAATGCAGTCGCTGGTCAATATTTCTTGCACGGAAAGGTGTCGCAGAATTTTCTGAATTATCGGTCAATCGAAAAAAAAAAAGCAAATTTGAATCGGGAAACAAATCATTTCGATGAATTTGGGAGTTGGCGACGAATGACACGGTTTCATGCCATCTCAACGATATCTTCACATTGGCGGTACAAATTAAGCGAAGCTAGCCACACTTTCATGTGCACTCTGCCTCCGTGGCTGACAGCGTCATCTGCACTGGGACGACGCTATCATGAAAAGCGCCTGCAGTGGGCACTGAATTCTTCGTCTGCCTCTCCCTCCAACGGGTCACCAAAACTCGAGATTACCCAACCTTTAATACTAAACACACGGGAAGACAGTGCCACGCTTGCACACGTGGCAGATCACCTCTAAAGCAGGGTGCATGGGTGCGTATACGCTCAGCCACGCTTACAGCCATGCGCATCCACGGCCGAGGGGTGCACCGGAATTCACGATGTGCGCCAACTTAAGGGGGTATGGTAGGGTGCATGAACTATCTTGGTTTCAGCTTTATATCTCAACAACTGTTCTATATATTAGCGTGAAATTCTGCACGCTCAATAGCAATAGTGTTGGCCTTAATTGGTTTAATTTTTTACTGCAGGCCTTTTTTATTTTTTGTGTATTTGAGAACCAAACTTTAAGCTATGATGTAAAATAAGATGTACCTTTCCTCAGAAACAAAAAACAGCATGACCGTGAAATTGCGCAGAATAATTCTGTATAATAGTGGGTTTAACTGGAACCTTTCAAAAATGCTTTGCTACATTTACGTCACAAGAAAAAAAATATTGCCGTCACACGTCTCGTACCGTGGAGGGTCTTTCTAATAATCTTTTCTTTTTTTTTAGTTATACCTGAGTGATTTTTTCACACATTTAGGTTCAGATTACTTGCAAGGGATGTGAGTATATTCTGGGAAAATTTCAGCGCAATGGGCTGTATAGTTTTACAGAAAAGGTACATCAAGTTCCGAAAATTTTGAAAAAAGTGATATTGAGAAAAACGCATTTTTATGTTTGCACCTTCACTACAACCGTTCAACATGCACCAGCAGAGTACAGAAACTTTCTGACTTTTTTGGTGTCTTCCCCAAAGCCTTTCTTTATGTTTACGTAAACGTGAAGTAAACATAATTACGTAAACACTGAAAAAATGACGGAAAACAACATGTAAACAAACCCTCGCGTCTGTCACGTGTAAATACCAGGCGGCGCGCTTTTTGGCGCCATTTTTAAATGGCTTAGAGCGCTCCTACGCGCTCGCCGCTGCACTGTTTTGCTCCCCACAGTGTGTATTATATTTTATTGATGAAATCAAAAAATAAGTTTTTTGGTCGATTTGCCCTACTATACCCCCTTAACCCCCGCGCCCTCCCCCCAGCCCTAGCGCGTGCTTGATTGTGTTACCACGAGCAAGCTCCCCTCCCCTTCTTTACCTTTGCTAGCGTGGGGTGGCGGCACTCGTGAAGCCACCACCTTTCTTGTCTCACCTTTGCACATTCTCACTCGCACCTAAGGCACAAAGTGCACGGGGTGCAATAGGATCTTATCGCCTTTGAACTTTATATGGAATATGAGGTGTAAACACTGCTGTGTGCTGACCAAAACACTCAATTTTGATCATCAACAAAGCATACAATGGAAAGTGTTGAACCCCAGGTTCACACCCTTTTTCAGTGACTTGAAGCTGATAGTGACAATGCATAAGAGCTGCCACGATCTCAAAGTTGAAATTGCTGCACCAATAATAACCTGCATTTCCTGTGCAACCTCTTGGGCTTCTGTGCTAAAGCATCTGTGAAGCTTGTGTCCCTTCATGATAACACATAGCTTTGGTAGCTAGGTTGACAAAAAGAGCTGAGTGCTCTAGTAATCTGTATCTGGCAAGGCACATACTATGCGTTCACTCTAGAGAAGAACTACTGTAGATTAGGCAGCCAGCATAGAAAATGTGTTTGCATACAAATACAGATGTTGCTGCATTTCGTCAGAGAACAACTACATGAGTCACACCTACAGTCTTTTTTTTTGCCATGTGTTTAGTTCTCACACATTTATGCCAGAAGTGCCCACACTTATCCATGTCTGTGTGCTCTAATCTTATGAAAGGTGAGTGATACACTTAGTTCTTGGTTCACTGCACATCTTCTAGCCATTCTTTGTGCCTTCAGCAGGTATCTGTGAAATAATGACCGGCTTACAAATTAAAGGGACACTAAAGGCAAATATGAAATCAAGCAACAGTACTAGAATAATGCTCGAGAACGTCTAAGGCATCAGTATGCATCGGAACAGAGTTTCAGTAATCGAGAAATTGAGGGAAATGCAGGACACGATTTGACTCGACCAGGACATTCAAGTACTAGCCTGATGACATAGTGACCTTTCATTATAATTATTTAAGTAGTGCTCAATCATTCATAATAAAAAGGTTATTTGATTGCATTTTAAAATGGAAGAAAATGCTACTTGTGCTCTATTTGAGTCTTACAAAAAAGTATTCTTTGACGTTACCCTTGACAACAACGTGAGTGGTAAAAACGTTTCCTTTTCGCTGGACTCTGCGCCACCCATGTGTTTGTGTTTCAGTACTTTCGTTATCGCGTAGTGCTGTGCTTGTTTTGCTGGCTTGCGAAACTCGCACAAACTGCAAGTAGTAGAGAATCAGGCCTATCGAAACAGGCGTCGGAAGATTGTGTTCATGATTTGACACATGCTTTCCCTTCCTCTTTCGCACTGTCGGTTCTGTCTTGGCTTGGTTTCTCGCAAATACGTTGACGTTTTGCAGAAGAAACCATAACACCGGCTGTCGGGCGCTGTTTTACTCACTGACGGCAGTAGAGGGCAGTGATGGCATGTGCAACATTGCGACACCCCGCTCGGGGACGAGTGATTTGAATCGTGCTGGAGGTATGCAAACACTACAGAGGAGATTTTCACTTAAACAAAGTCTTTTTGTAGGGTGAAACGAGTGCTTCAAGGTTTCTGCAGTGGTATTTTAACAGTCCACCTTGCTTTAATATTTGCCTTTAGTGTCCTTTTAACCTGTGAAGCAGTAGACAATCTGTCTGTTTTTGATAGAAAATTGTGCTTTCTGTCCCTGGGCTTGAGGACCAACTTTCTCTGTTGGCATTCTACAATCTTTTGTAGGTGTCCGCTTGCTGTGGGACTTCCTGCAGCAGCTGCTTAATGACCCCGAGCAGAAGTACCGCTACTGCATCACGTGGAAGGACCAGGCCAAGGGCGTCTTCAAAATAACTGACCCGCACCGGCTGGCCAAGCTCTGGGGCATGCAGAAAAACCACCTGAACATGAACTTCGACAAGATGTCGCGTGCCATGCGCTACTACTATCGGGTCAAGATCCTCCAGAAGGAGCCTGGCGAGCGACTTTGTTACAGGTAGTACACTGTTTTGCCTTGCAATAGCAAGCACTGAAGGCTACTTTTATTGTCACATTAGTATCTTTATGTTGCAGACCCGCCGCGGTGGCTCCTAGATTGGTAGTTTAGGAGCTATTGCATTGCGCTGCTGAGCTTCATACCGAACACAGTAGCCAGATTCCAGTGGAGGCAAGAATGCAAAAACACTTGCGCACTTGGATTTAGGCACATGTTGAAGAACCCCTAGGGATCAAAATTAATTTATGTCCTCCACTACGGCAGGGCCTGGCAAAGATACTTCGAAATTGTATCATGATAGGGTACAAGATACTCAGGCAACAAGTATTTGAGATACGGGTGCAAGATACTGCCGTAGTTATTGTGTCCGATGCAATACTTTTCACTTTTATCGTGAGATGCTTTGATACATTAGCAAATTTTTTATTATCGAAGTGTATAATATTTGCTTGGAAATTTCTTAACTCTGACCAACCTTGTTTCAATTGAATGAAATGTTTGCTGTCTCAAAGTTTTCCAAAGTAATATTTTCATTTCGAAACAATTTATTGGGGTTTCTCTAGCTCCTTAACATGACAGCTCTTTCTTTACACGCTGCACTATCGGTGGGTTTTGGTTATTGCTTTTGTAATTCATGGGAGTCATAGCTCTGCTTGCCGACCAGCTAGTGGGTCGCCATTTAATTACGAGGAACGTCAATAAGAAGCCTCTGCATGGTGGTGCAAATAAAACTCTGCAGTTCTAGCTTGTCAAGATTTCCCACCTACCCTCGCTGAAGGGCTCGTCTTGCAGAAAGATAAAGGAATGTTGCTGCCTTTACTTTTTCTCAGGTGGCTTAGTGGCAGCAGTACCAGATTGAGAAGCGGAGTTCCGCCAACGTTTATAGTTTCGCACAGTGGTGTTGCGATAGCAGTATTTTTATCTTAAGATGCATGATACATTCTATCATGTATCAGAAATACAGATACTGATACACATCTTGCCAGACGTATCATGATACAGATATAAGATACCCAAAGGGTATCGAAGGGTATCTAAGCCAGATGTATCATGCGACAGATATAAGATACCCAAAGGGTATCTAAGATAGTACCTAAGGTACATGCATCTTCGATACTGCCCAGAACTGCATTATGGGGTGCCTCATAATGAGATTGTGGTTTCGGCATGTAATACCCCAGAATTTTTCTTTATTTGCAGCAATAATGTTCATTGTGTTTGCAAACACTACCTCCATACAGCATTGGCTTTGAGGTATTTAACTACTTGAAGGCTCAGTATTAAACAGTATTAGCATTGTGTTCTCATTTAGCGTGACTAAGTACTGCAGTGCTCCATGAGTAAGATTCACCTGTGACATTCAAGTCTCCATTTTGGCTGAGAGAAATTTTCCAAGGGCTGGTCACGAGATATTCATCTGAAACTTGTTTCTGGTAAATGATGCTGGCAGTTAAGATACTTCTATGCCGGAAACTGTAGTACATAGGTTCACATTTTGAAGTTATGATTTGTGTTTAGAATAATCAAGGTGTTTGTTGTGGTTTATTGGCATATTGCAGCTGCTATTGTCCAGACATCTCAGCTTCTCTCCTAGTCGTGCCATGAGTGAAATTGTCCATAATTTGAAGTGATCACATCCTTATCATTATGGGAATTTTTGATGAATAGTAGTGCGGTGAAGGCAATGCATAATGCAGATGTCTCAAGCACATGTTAATGATTGAGAAGTTCCATATGTATGCATAACTACACATATGTGCCCCATCATAACGAACAGTACAGATATTGTTCAGTGTAGTTGAAATTGGTTCATTCGGCAACTAACTCAGAAATAAAAAAAAATGTGTCCACGAAGACCAAGCAGTGCGACTAGGTGACCTAATGGTGATGACTAACACCCAATCATCACTGGCCTTTGAACCATGCACAAGCCACAGCTGTGGGTCATGCAACACACCACATAAAAAACTATTTCGTTTTATGTGCCAAAACCAAAGTCTGATTATGAGGCATGACGCAATGGGGCACTCTGGATTAATTTTGATAAACTGGGGATCTTTAGCGTGCACCTAATGCATGGTGTACACAGGTGTTTCTGCATATTGCTTCCATCGAAATGCAGCTGCAATGGCTGGGATTTAATTCTGTGACCTCGTGCTTAGCTGTACTACTCCACAGCGCCTTAGCCACCACGGTGGGTGGTTCTGTATTGCCAAAACCTTTTTATTCTGTGCGTGCACACTGTTGTGGATGGAGATGAAGACTTGGCCCATGCAGACACAGACTGAAGGCTTTGAAGTAGGATTTTGACAGCCATGAGTGCAAGCTCACCTGGGTTCTTGGAAGTGGCAGAATCGTACACTGTTACCGATTTGGCAGCAAATCAGTTATGTGGAAGGCCGCAAGGCGGAGCAAGGTTCATGAAAGGAGAAATGTAATACACCAAACTGTAGTAGAAAGCTACGACGGAAACCCAAACGAAGTTTCTCAGACAGAACTCTTTGCAGTCGAAGGAAAATTCGTCCTTCTCTGGGGATGGAACGCAGGACACCTTTCTGGGGCGATTGCTGTACCATCTTAACTGCTCTAGTGGCTACCATATCAGAGTGGGGTCAAAATAACCGACAACTCAAAGCAGATGGACACTAAATGTGACAAATCAGTTCTGTGGAATCCCAAAGGTGGGGCAAGGTTCATGAAAGGCGAAATCGTCATCCATCCGAATATAGCACGAAACTACGAAGATTTGGTGGGAGCACTGAACGCTCAGAGCTTTTCTCAGAGTGACTGACATGTCCCATGAGCATTGAGTATGACTGTGCTTTCATCCCTGCCAAAACTTAAACTCTTGGGTATTACATGCCAAAACCACAATCCGATTATGAGGCATGAGCTAAGATTTAGGGGCACATTAAAGAACTGCAGGTGGTCAAAAATTAATCCTGAGTACACAAGCATTTTTGTATTTTGCCCCCATCAAAATGTGGCCACCGTGGCAGGAATCGATCCTTGAGCTTAGCAGTGCATTAGCGTAGCCACAGGGCTACGCTAATGCCGCTCCCTGCTCCCTGCTCCGCTCCCTGCCTGTCTTTGATGACTTCATAGTAGTAGTCCCTCCACTTACAAAGGAAATGTGGTGATTCTGCATTCATGGCTGTCAGCATCCTGCTTGAAAGTGAAGCCTTCATACTTTCTGCACTGCTCACACTCTCACCTTTGTCCGCGGCAGTATGCAGTCACACTGTGAATCATTTCAGCAAACTCTTTGCCTTCTTGCCAAAGAAATTTGCCCTTCTTCTCTCTGTCTTTGATTTCACTACAGGTTTCTGCGGCCACCCACGGAGCTACGGTACTGCAAGCAGCGGTCGCTTTTGGAACGAACAGTGTCGGACGCCGCTGCAGCCCGCGAGGGAGAGGAAGAAGAGGCCTCGAGCGCCCTAGACATGAGCATCAAGGAAGAGTGCCTTTCGCCCTGTATCGAGAACGACTGAGCACACACCTCCCGTGCCTTGCTTCCTTTCTTCGTACGGTACCTGCTGCAAATGGCTGTGCAGGCGTCAAGCCTGCCTTCCCTGTCTTGAAAGCCACCGAGTGCCTCCTACGGCACACACTGCAAGCCCTCCCCTTGGTGCCTGATGAAAAACAGCTTATATGAACGCACCTTCAGCTTGTTTTTTTTTTACTTTTAGCCGAGACAGTGTGTGACAGTGATAATCTGCATGGTGGTAGAGAGCTGCATCGCCTAGTGTCAGATGACAGCGCAAGAATTGTCCTCCGTCATTGTCCCCATCTGTGCGAAGCATTGCAAAGGTCCCTACAGTCCACTCAGGTGTTTTGTGTTGCGTCTCCCATGGCATTGGTGATCTTGTAGCAGCAGTGTCAAGACAGCGCCCCGGTGTCGTGTGCATAGTAGTGGACGTGGCGTTTTTTTTTTTCTATTTCTTAGCGTTACGTGCCGTGTGCAAGGATGCGGTCTCACGAGGAGTACCCTTAATGTGTAATGGTCCGCAAGTTGATTGTGGCAGCAGCAACTGCCGGACAACAGCGGTGACTTTTCCGAGACTTTGGTGGTGACGTAAAGCACAATTGAGTGAACAGTGAACAGTGTGTTTCGCTTTGCACGTCGCTGCAACTGGCATCAACCGTCCTGTGAAGCAGACACATCTGTGAAGCAGACACCCTTTGTGTCCACTTTGTACAAGGTGAATGTATGCACATCGCGCGCACATGCATGTTTGTGTGTGCAAAAATTTGTACAGTGCCTTGAGAAGCCCTTGCAAGCTTCCACATGGATATATTGCTCATGGTGCCATGCGGTGGCACTGTCCATACAACTACATGACAGGTGTGACATGATGTGACACAGGATTTCAAAGTGACCATTTCGGGCTCTGCACGTTTGGATTCTGCACTGCTGATATTTTTAGGTGTGCAGTTGTCTTATTTGATTTGCATTTTTTTACATGGGATAGTTTGGCTGTGTGTAGCTATCTTCACGGGGCATGCTGATCTCAATGGCAATAGTTAGCTACATTGGTTCGAGACTAGTGCAGGAAACGTGTGATGTGCCATTCATTCGCTGCTGAGTTGTTGTGTCCCAAAAGAATGGATTTGAGATTTCAAAGACAACTGCGCTCAAAGCCAGCTGCTATGTGGGTCAGCTTTTTCTTTTTTTCTGTTTTTAGCGAGCAAGTTTTTATCCTTGTTTTTGTTTTGTTTTCTTCTCACAAACCATAAAAAATGAATTAATCCTAGCAAATCATTCTTCTACCCCTTCATGTTGTTTCTCACGGTCATCATTTGCTTAGGTTTGCACTTTTGGCATCGTCACCCATGATAATGGATTGCGAAAGATAACTGCAAGAGCCTTCATGATTAGCATTCGTGGTTCGTTTGTACATGATTTGTTGAGCGCTGTGCTTGCATTGTGCCTAGCTGCAATGTGCATTGCGCCGTTGCATTGTGCTGAGTTGTCCTCAGTATCTTCGAATAACTGTTGCCATTGAAAAGCTTTTTTTTTCTCTTCCATCTGGAATGAGTGGAAAGTTCGATAAGAATAATGGAGCACGGAGGTTGGCCCAATGTGAGTTGTGCAATACGCCATATCATAGACACGTCGTTGCTTCATGTACTGCAAGTTTCTTTCTGCATTTCCGTGTCAAACGATTCATTGATTCATTGTAGTCTGTATGACACTTGCTTTTCTTCACATTATGCAAAATATACAGTAGGCTTTCATTAATTTGACCATGACGGGACCGATAAAATTGGTTTAATTATCTGGTGGTTTTAATTAAACTAGAAGGATAAAACAATTGAAAACATGCCATTAATTTAGTTAGCAGTATTTATCCCGACTCTAAAATGTACCCGAATGAAACGCACACCCTCTTTTTATGGTTTCAAAGTAGAAAACTTAAGCTAACATAAAAATGACACATCTCCTAAACAAAGTAGAAATCTAATGCACACCTGATCTTTTAGGAAGAAGAACATAGCATTCCTCCGTTTCTTGCAATAAAATTGTGCAACCAGTGATCTTCACCATCGCAGAATGGAAATTTATGTACCTAACGTACGTCGTCATCAAATGAGTGCTTTGTCACTGTCTATGAAGAACCACAGCATGATGACTCTGCAATATCCATGGCGCATATGCTATCCTGCATTTATCACACAACTCTGCAGCAATCGCTAACAAGATTGTGGCCCATGCCAGACTAGCCATTCCGCTAGCTTGTCCTGCGACGCGTGCAATTCTCCGGAACACCAAGAACACAATGGGACTTGTTGCCGCTAGCTTAATATGCAAAATAACTTGCCGTTGAATCTGTATTCGCAATCAGACTGAAAGCAGCATTGTTACTGTCGGGTAAATATTGTAATAATTGATTGTGAGCTGTCATTCTGGCTTTAAAATCTTCTTGGTGCAGGCTGAAAATTTTAGATGACATAATGTGTTCGAAGAATTTGCTAGACTCTTTAACACAGCCAAGATGGGCACTGTCGCTATTGCAGTCAGCACTGCTGTCTTGGGTCTAAGTGCATGCGAGAGGACCAGCAAAGATAGAATTATCCGGCTGATGCTAATTTCAGGATCGAAATCTCAAATATATGATGCTATATATAAGTACGAGTGCTGGCCAGGACCTTCGGCTTCAGTCAAATTGACCGAAATGTAGTCTTTATCCACAGTGGAATGAACGAAAGTCTACTGTACATGAAAACTGCATCCTTCTTTACTTTCAGATCTTGTGCTGTAAATTATCGAATAGGGAATTTCCAGATTGCCCTTTCATCCTTTCCTGCATTGGGTACCATTGTTTTGGATGTCTTGTTCAAGATTGCTGAGGCTGGAACTGCTTGCATATGCTGCACAATGGCTCACTGTTCCCTACATGTCCGCGAGTTGCATTGCAGCGTTGGAAACGGAACAGCAGTGAGCAATGACAACACAAGAGGTATTGTTTTGGCGGAAGCTACACTGCAGGCAAATTTACTTGCTGTGCTGCCAACTTCTTACCCTCGCATTCTATTCTTGTCTTCCGGCCTTGCATTAGTCATTTACAATGTACCTTAATTACCTTAATTAGATTCATTCCCTTCTTAAGAAAGTTATTTTACCTGCAGTGTACACAATGGACCCTGCCTCCTCATCCACTGAGTGTTGCAATTGGCCTTCTGAAAATTCCCATTTGATTTCCCTTTCTTAGGTTTCGTTTTCATATTGTATACTTATTTGGGCATTTATTGAGATCACCAAGTGTGACAAGGCCTTAAACACTGGCTGAAACATCATCTAATGTTGAACATGTCTTCCATGTTTAGCTCTCTATTTCATGCATGCAGGGAGTGTGTAAGTCATGGCAGAAACGTGATCATGACAGGCCCAGTGCTTGCGCTAAAGAGCTGCTATGAGCCTTAATGAGCTGTGGTGTGATTAAAATCGTCATGGAACATTTCAAGAGTGTGTTGTGTGGTCGTGACATTGCAAATATTTACGCTATAGCGTATGCCTTGCATTACAGTCCTATTTTTTTTTTTTTTCCGAATAGCATAGAGCGTGCACACCATTGACTGGCACACAAATACAAGCTCTGTTCTCTGTGGTTGTGCTAGCTATATGAATGATGCAATATTTTCAAGGGCAAGTATATGCAGATATCACATGTGCAAATTTTGTGAGAGTTACTGAGTGAAGTGATTAGGCAAGTTGTCTACCTCAAGGCAAATACTGATTGACAGTGCCTTCATTAGGCAAGTTCTTTCTGTACCAGCTTGAGCCTTCATCGAGAAGGCCCAGTTATGATGTTGCAAAGATTAAATGCTGAATTTTAAGTCATCTCTGAAAATATTGAGATATCTGTAGGAAGTACGAAGCTAATATATAAACATATGGTAGCTGACATAAGAGAGTTTCAACACAGTGAAAATTAGTCAGCTTTGTCTGCAAGCTTGCAGTATGCATTGATTTGTATGCAACAACTAGTAAAAGATGCTTTGCAGGCATTAGTACATACGTTGCAGTGGTCAGAGTGGCATCATTAACAATGGTCTAATATGGTGTTACAAATGCCATTTCTATAATTTCTTTCCATTTTTGTTTTAAAGCTAAAATTGTATAAACGCTAAAATCCTATGTGAATTTCAACTTCCTGAAATTTCAGTAGTTTCTGAAACTGCACAATTACGTGCTTGCAGGAGCTTTGTCTCATTGACCGTTTCATATAAATTTGGCTGGCAAGCCTCAAAATTACATCTCCTGTTCTTGCCCAAGGAGTGTGGAGAACATGACAGCTGACGCATAGCACTCTTATTTCAGACTGTTGTTACTGGCACTGCTCGCACTGTTTGGTATTGGCCATTGCACCCCGATCATTGCTGGCTAACACTAAAAGCTTAGTGAAATTGCTAACATTGTCACCTGGACCAAGATGCTCTGGTGCGTCTCTCAGTGCTGTATGAAAGGCAAAAATATTGTAAGCATGAGACCCATTATTGCTCATGAAACGTGCATACTATTTCAAAATAAAATGGAAATGCGCTGCAAGTTTGTCCATAGCCAGGAAATGCAATCTTAACAAGAAACTGTTGGCATTTGAAATTGAAAAGCTGTTGTCTTGAAAATGCAGAAAATTATGTTCCCATTCACGCCATCATGATTGACTGTTAGTTATCGGCACCACTAACTGACTGACCCACACCACTGCAACAGCTTGAATGACTGTTTCCTTAGTGGTGTTTGTAAGTGAAACAGCTTTAAACCAGTGAGTCAATGCACGTCAGTATATAGCCAGGCTCACGCACCAGAGGCAGGCACCGGCGATATCAATGTAGAGATGGTCCAAGCACACATCAGGAGGGGCAAAATTTGCTTATTGAGTTGACAATATGCCTTGGCCTGTTGGCATTTTAGGCAAGCACATGTCCAGCTCCGAACATTAGCTTTTAGGTGGGGCCATAAAAGGTGGCGAGGTGCTGCGTCGGAATGTGTTTCCGAGTGTAACTGAGTGTAAGTTGAAGTATGGATGACTATTATTATGGAATGTATCGCAAACAACGAGAATGTTATCGCCAAGCTTGAAGACATCTATTGCAAGCGCTTTCTTTGCCTCTTCCTTCAACTTTTCCACTGTTGCTGTCTTGTACGCCGAGTCGGGAGGTGGTTCACAGCATTCATATACGTGGCAGGACCATGGCGGAAGCATGTCAGAGAGGAAAGGCGACGAAACCCATTTGGACCTTTCCATCACTTCGCATGTGTGCAATGCCCTCTGGAGCTCCCTGGACGTTGCCACAATACTCTCTTGACAACTTTACTTATCTGTGAGCCCCCTCAAAAACATTGCAGAAACTGCAGCCTTTTACTTTTCTACTAACGGGACAAAGTCCAGAGGAGAGGTAGACAGAATGGCAGAGAAGAGGCAGAGAATGTGTAGAAGCAATGCACTCGCAAAACGATTGAATGACTGCCTTGCTGCTCTTCGCTTGCAGTTCCCATATATGGGGGAGGATGGGAGAAGGCGAGGAAATGCTACTACTATAGGCACAACAGCGGTTGCGGAGAAACAATAAATTCACAATACAGTAAAGTTCGCAAACAATAAAGTTCAAGGTACGATACCGTATGTTGCTGCTATTTCTGAAAAATACACTATGTAAATTTGTCAAGCAGTCAAACAGCAGTGGTGTACGCACGGTAACGTCTATCAACTCCCCAATTTCGTATTGTACTAAACGCTGTGAAGAAGCGAAACGTTCACAGTCACCATCACTACTAATTATCATCAATCAAAGCAAGCAGCACGTAAAGCTTCACTTTCATCGATCCCTACAGTGTGTGGGATCCGCATATCTTTTTTTTTTCACCTTTAAGTCCCCATGGAAACCCATGCATTTAAAAGCTCACTTTAACGAAGCAGAATGATAAAATAAATGGATATAACGAACAGTGGAGCGAGGAAGGTCTTGAATCTGGCAGCCTTGATGTGACTAGGTAGCCTATGAAGGTTCTTCTTTTAGCCACTGGCCTGCTCTCCTATGTTCACGTGTTACGCAATGCCATCGGCCGAAAAAGGATGTCCCACATACGCCCACCATGGAACCGGCTGGCGCTGGCTAACACTCACAGGGCTGGGTACAGTAAAGATAAATATCCAAGTTAGCAGACGGATTGATAGCCGTCACCACAGCACAACTGGTAGTGCAGCGCTCACGCAATGTGGAGGTTCAGTTTCCACCGGCGACAAGTTATCTTTTCGTCCACTTTCATAATTCCCTTTCCTTCCGTATTTTCTATCTTTCCATTTCAAGCACATCTAATTTCCCCCGATGCTTTTGTTGGCTTCATTGTCTGTTGGCATTATGTGATCGTATATATTCACACGTACGAGTTTGTGGCGCTGTGGACGAAAGGACGTTGTGAGGTGAAGAGGAGGTTGAAGTGTCTCCACGATCGGTAGATGGTGGTACTCTGACTACTGAGCTACAATCTCGTAACTGTATATATTGTAAATACATATATTTTATTCCCTCTTAACAACATTGTAGGGAGGGTTTATTGGGACGCAACCGATGGTTCTGAGCGCCAGCCGAGGGTTCTGAGCGCCAGCCGAGGTTCCGTTATCACTACGTGAATGTCTTTTTTTTTTCTCTCTTACTCCATGTCCCACTACTGCTGGTGGCACATACCCAAACCGGACAAGACTTTCACACTTGTAACACATCCCCTCGCGCAGATGAAGCCCACCACGCAAGTCAAACAGCATCTTGAGCGGTGCAGGGTTTCAAGCGGTCAACATGAGCCACTTCAGTCTTTGAAGAGCGTCGACCATTTGAAAGGAGACGCGCTATGCGATATGTCAATTCGCTTATACAGTCTAACACAACATAAGGTCCAACATAGTGCGCCAGTAGTTTTTCGCACAACCCACGTTTTATGGTAGGCGTCCACAGCCACACTTACCTGGATCATGTGTTACGTGTCAGTGTCGGCGTCGGCGGTCGTAATGTGCCTTCAAGCAATCTCGTGAAGCAAGATTGCGCAAATAAGCAAGGCGGTGGGCTTCTTGTGCACAACAGATCGTCTCAGATATGCAGGCATCATTGTGGTTCATAAGAAGGTGCTGTGGCTGGTAGTTCTGTACTGGGCGGTGTTAAATGCATAAGTAACGAAAGGTAGAACACTGTCCCAGTTCTCGTGATCCGTTGAGACATACATGGACAAAATGTTCGTAAGAGTTGGTGCGTTCTGTCAGGCCGTTTGTTTGTGGATGGTACGGCGTAGAGTGTCGAAAACTTGAACAACGTAGACAGAGCATCTCTTCAACCACATCTGCAGTAAACTGTCGCCCACGATCGCTAGTAACGACCACGATCGCTAATAACGACTTTAGGAGGCCCGTGACGGAGAATAATAAAACGTAGCAAGAAAAGGCACACGTCGGCTGCAGTAGCCGATGGTACTGCAGCCGTCTCACAGAGTAGTGTGTCATGTGGTCAGTGCACACTACGATCCAATGATTCAAGTTAGAGGACCGTGGAAACGGGCCGAGAAGGTCGATGCCGACTTACTCGAATGGAGTCCTTGGGAGTGGCACAGGGTGTAGTCTCCCAGGAGGAGTACTTGTGGGACGTTTGCGACGTTGACATTCCTTGCAGTTAGACACGTACTGCCGCGTCGTCTGACGCATCTTAGGCCAGTAAAATCTTTCTTAAAGACGGCAAAGCGTTCTAGCTTCTCCCAAATGACCGGAGATTGGTTCGCCATGCCTAACCCACTAGATGGAAGTGTGCAGATGGTTCGGGACCACCAGGAGATATCATGACCCTGTGGTAAAATAGTTCTTGTACAGAAGCCCATTATGTGTGCAAAAACGATTGGCTGTTGATTTCTGTTTGGCAGCAAGCATGCTGTTTTAAAGTGTCGTCGTTTTGCTGCTCACTCTTAAAGGTATTGAGATCAGGAAATGTGGGCTACAAGGATACGATGTAGTGGTCAAAGTTGTCCACGTCACACTCGGTTGTGGGAAGCGGTAGCCGCGACAGGCAGTCGGCGTCGGCGTGTCGTCGACCGCTTTTATAGGCAACGGTGAAGTCGTACTCCTGCAGACGGAGTGAACGTGCAAGCCTGCCAGATGGATCACGTAGATTGACGAGCCAGCACAAAGAGTGATGGTCTGTGACGATGATGAAAGGGCGTCCGTACAGGTATGACTGAAAGCGCTGTACGGCGAAAATCACCGCGAGACATTCCTGTTCTGTAACGGTGTAATTGCGCTCGGGCTTGCTTAGAGAGCGACTCGCGCACGCTACGACGTGTTCTTTGGTGTCTATAGCGTTGAATAAGAAAAGCGCCGACACCAATACCGCTAGCATCCGTGTGCAGTTCTGTGGGAGCCACGGGGTCGAAGTGTTTGAGAATTGAATGGGACGTCAAACAGAACTTCAGTTCACGAAAAGCACACGCACATTCTGGGCCAAAGTGAACGCCTTTCTGAAGCAGACGCGTCAACGGATGCGTGATGTGAACAAATCTGGGACTAAACTGTTAAACTTGCCGGAAACAAAAAGATAAACGAGTTCAGAAGTATCTTCTAGTTGCACGGCGACGAATACACGTAAACACAACACCATGTATAGAATCATTTTTAATTCTTGAAACGTGCACGCTCAGATCCTGGTCAGTCTTCACAATAAACGCTAAAATGACGGTAAGAATAAGCACCTCGCCGATACAGAATACCAATCTGGACCAAATTAGATTTGTTCGCATATATCTTTCAGTCGGATGCACATTTGAATGAAATGCGTTGCTGATGAAATTATAGGTTCGGCATTTCGATCATGCATATTTTCCACAGGCTGTGCAACAGGGGATTTCCCCATACCCACAAGAGGGGGTTCACCAAAAAGCGCGTCCGCATGCTAATAATAATGACGACGATTTCAATACTAGGGCAAAATATTCAATAAGTGGGTGGTTCAATGGGACATACTCACAGCGGGGGATTGGCCAAAAAGCGGGCGGTAGTGATTGTAACATTGCCAACTATCTCCTTGAGATGATCACCGCGTGTTGATGATGCTTGTAATTTCCACACTATGATACATACCCACAATGGGCGATCGGCCAAGAAGTGGCCGGCAAATTTAAAATAAATAAGAAGAAATTAAAAAAACACAACCCAATATAATATTTGTCCCATTACTTAGCATAGTTGCATGACAGCCCACGCACACGTCAGTTTCCTTCAAAAACGCAGAAATGAAACGGGCTAATTTACAGCACTTCATTAACCGCGTCACATAGATTCAAACATGTGCGTTCGATGTGCATACTTTTTTTTTGCCGCCTGATTTATACAGCGTATTGTCGTATCATTAGGGCGCCAGAAATTCTAAGGTCATTTATTAGCTCAACTTATGTCATGCATGGTTTGCCAAGGTATCTTCAAGGGTCCATGATATCATACGTATTTTCACAACGCAGCTCTTCATCGCACCGTGTTATCCACACACCAAATCCCCGCACTGTGAAATATGAGCGAACTTTATGGACTCAATAATTGCGAAATGACTGCTTTATTTGGGCGCGAGTTCCTTGGTAGTCCGGCAATTCGCGCATGCGCGACTCCTGACATCATAGGCCTCAGCCACTTCCTCGCGTCGTATGCTGTAGTGGCGGTGCCGACAGCTAGCTGTTTTCCTATAGCTACTTTTAAGGGGAAACTGCAGGCTTACTGGGCGCGAAAAAGAAAGCAGCGCATCGGTGAAAATAAGTAACTCAACAATGCCTGCAAGTTTCGTTCGCTGCTCTGGTATTAATACGTGTAGTTCTGCAAGAAATATCCTCGTGATTAGCAAAAAACTGCCCCTGTTCGTCGTTTAGATGCATTGATGTACTCGCCCTAGTTTATTTAAACAATAAACAAATCGGAACAAATCACAAAATGTCACTTGCTAGCTGTGTCTTTTGTATAGGAGTTGTAAGCTGTGTGATACCATGCGATGCGAATCAGCGCTGTGTTATAGTTCACTCACCACTAGTGCGATATAATCACTTGAAGCAAAAGGAAAAATTAACTAGGCTGCTGTAAAAAGGCTTGAAAGCTAAGCCCACCCCTTTAAAAAGACATACATTGTCGCTAATTAGCTCTCTCTCTCTGATACATATACATTATAAATTGAGTCACTTTAGCATACGCCAATGAGGTTGAAAGCAAAATCCTGTGCGCTCAAGAGACATCCATTAAATTACTTGACATTCTCATTCGAATGCGTTGTTACTTCCTATTGCTTTTCTGCCAATAAAGATTAGTCGGTTCGAGTGCCTTAATGAAAGCTACCTTAACGAACTGTGTCTTAATCAAATTCGCCCTAAGTAACACCAAAATTCGCGGGTTTGAATCCCGCCAAAGGTCGCGGGTTCGAGTGCCTTAATTGACTGTATAATAATTAACTGCGTATTTTTTGGCATGACTAGCGGCATCGATGTGGCAGCGACGTGGAAGAAGACGACGACGAAAGCGCAAGCAGTCGCACGAGCGGTCCGATTTTCAGTACCTCGCTACGCGACCTTGAAACATAAGAGATCAAAGGTTTTCGAGTTAAAATTTATCCGCATCTGTGCGATGCATTCGTAAGCTACACGTAGTGGAAAAGAACGTCGTTAAGTCATTCGTATCTGGGTGCCTCGGCGGCTTTCGGATAGCTCATCTTAAGTGATGGTATCGCTAGAATAATGGTGATGGCGACACCCCCAAGAAGTTTATCTCAGCGGTGGGTATCCTGCTTCAAAAGAATGTTACAAAATAAAGAAATATGACCCAGCACGAAACCGCGGTTTGCAGCAAGGGACGCCAGTGCAAGGTGTCTCCTGCGAAAAACGACGAATCAAAAGACTCGATCGAACTCTGTTGTACGTTTGAGACTAGCTCACGTCATTTTACGTTGTGATCGTCGATTGCAATGCCTCAACTCAGTATTTTCGTAATGCGCTACACGAATCACAAAGGAGACGAAACGATATTGCGCAGGCTCTGCATCGGCACATGTTGCCCCCTCATGATCGACTTGTGCGTAATAGTGATGATGCCCCTCATTACAATCACTTCCTAAATTTAGAGACGCGAGTAACTTGACAAAAAATTTTAACACTGCCGGCGATTTTTCTTTTGCGTTTACCATTCGTTTCTCGTTACGTAATGGTGAACACGGCTAATGATCGTAGAGGGCCTATATTGCGCAATCTAGGGCACGAAGGACGACGTACACAGATGTTGAACCTACACTGAGGCGGACTGATATTTAAAATTATGTTGCGTATTTCCCATTTCGTAAATATAACATGTGGCGGTGGTGCTTGCGGCAGCATTATTTCGCGTATAATACAAAATAATTATGACGTTTTAGAAGTGCTGCGAGGTTATTTCTCTAAGGCGTGCTTACGGATTTGACGTAATAGGGTCTAAGAAACACTGCACGCTGTGAGCCATTAGTCTCGACAAAATCGAGGAGCAGTGTCGCTGTGTGTGAACTTTCGAAGTGCGCCTCATGGCATACGGCAAATGACCTTTTAGCCGAGTCACAGTTCGGCGTGCCCTAGACCTTAACGTAGAAAGCCTACTCAATCACTACAGCTTGTACGCATATGCGTGCACCTGTGCATATCGAAATACTCCCTGGATTACATTTTTTTAATAACTTCAACTCGCTACACATCTATGCCGTCACATGTTGATATGTGCAGCAACACTAATTTTAAATGTTACATGGCCTTTCATGCCACAGATGAAGTCATCTGGTTTGATCAGAAAAACACCCATAAACGACTGACATCATGCTTTATGGTTTATAATGTCACTACCTCAGCCAAGTTCACTTAAGCACGCATACTAAGAAACAGCCCGTACTACAGACTCGAGTTAAGCACAAGGTGCTCATAGTCGACGTTTACACATGTAATACGGGCTTCATTTTTTCAAAGCCACACATTTAGCACATTCACACGCTGGTACGTTTTGTGCAGTCGAGTTACAATGTAGTTAGTCGTAACTTTCTCTTTTAGTGTTCTGTATTTCGCATTGCCAGACTTTAGAAGTGAATGCCAGCGAGAGGAAGGGCATTGTAACGCGGATTTGTTAGTCTGGTACGCAACGTGTTGACTTCAATTGTGTAATTCAAAGCAACATGCCAGCATTTCCGATGGCTAGACCCAAGGCAATGAGAATTCGAGGCTTCGCTAGTTAATTTTGGGGACTTGTGACCTGGACAGTAATGACGTATGGGAATCATGCAGTTCACAACTACCGTTCACAAAGAAATATTTGTGCTTCTGATCTTGGATGGAACGCAAGAAGAACTACTACAATAGACTGTTAAACTGGGCAAGTTGGTTGATCTTCGTGGTAAAAGCGACGCAAGAAAAGAAAATGCTTCCCCCCCCCCCCCCCAGAACAAGAATGTTTAACAAAACTTGAGGCTGAGCTACTTGGTTCATGATATAAAAACAAAGCTTACGGTGCTAGGTCTTCGTCTGCGTAGCGCCGTAACCTTTGTTTTTACGATTTTTATTTACGTTTGAGCACCGGGCTTCCTGCATACAAGCTTCGACAGCTGATTCTCTTGGAGCGAAAAGCAGTGCGCTTATACTTAGGCCTGCCTAAATTTGAGCAAACACTGTATTGTACCTTGAAGAGAGAATTCGTACCGATGTCTTCTATCAATCGTACAATGTTTCTTAAGATTTTATGCATTTTTGAGTCATTCGGAAATATTTTTCATGCCGCAGTTTTATTTTATTTTATTTTTCGCTTTATTGGCCAGGATTTTCCACACCGCAGCTTATGTTTGTGTAATCTTCACCATGCCTACTTAATGTCAGAATGCCAGTATACTTCCGACTAATGATTATTTCCGTTCTATAGAAAGAATATTGGAGTCTAGTTCTCTGAACAATTTCGAACTGCTCTCATACGGCACCCTAAATCGACTACTCCAAGATAATTTAACGAAGTGTGAAGAAAAACTGAAGCGTTGGGATTTCTGTCTCGAACTCGATTGGTCTTATTATTTTCGATTGCCAGATTTTACGCTTATTTTTTTGGTAGTCCTGTTAGCAGTAATTCTCGCCCTGTGAAAATTGGGTGCTTCTAATACAACGACTGCCATTGTTACAGATACTCTATCTGTGTGTTTGTCGCTTCCGCGTTAACGCTCCTCTATTCTGACTCTTCCTTTCTCTATATTTCCTGCTTATGTGCAATGTATTCGATCGATTTGGCAGCCTGGTCACACGGGTTTATTTCTGAATGAAATTTCGGACTCACTATATAGCCAAGGCGTAACTTCACGGTCGTGTTCTTCCAGTGGTACCATTACCTGCTTATTTCGCGGCGGTTACATTTCGCACGCGTACTGTGAAGCAAGCGTTGTCAAACCTCAGGTTAACTGCTGCTCCTGAGTATCGACAGCTTCTATATTTCTGGCGTAGTGGATCATTCAATGTACGCAGACGAAGTAGTCTTCACTAAATTACACTGTCAGATTCCCCCTCTGAACTTCTGCCTATTCAGATTCCAAGTTAGCGTATTCTGTAATGAGGAGGAAACAATCGATCGCTCGTTTTTGTCGTGCCGCTGCTCTACTATACTGAAGAAAAGAATGTTCGAAATTCTAATTTGCAAAATTGGTCTGGGTCTGACAATTCCCGTTATTCTTCTATTGGGAGCTTCGACTCCGGGGTACAGTCGCAATAATGTTTGCGCCTCATCCAGGAATTATTATGGATTCCAACCGATTGGCCAGTTACATATGCTTCTTTTATCCTTTGTTGCTATACCAAAATGGCTATTTCGAAATATTACTTTAAAGTATTCGTAGAAACACCCGGTATAAGCAGCATCTGGCTGTAGCCCAAGTTAGAAAAAGAAAACGAGTATGTGGGCGTGTTTTATGCACATCAGCGCTTTTTGCGTATAGACCGCTGTCTTCCTTCGCGATCATTCTCGATCATGCCTTGCGAGTTGTATGTTGACGACGAAGATTTTCACTCTTCTTACATATGGACTGCCCAGATGATCTCCGTCATAAACTGTGCTCGAGCCACTAGCGCATCGCAATCGCTTGCTGGTCTTAAGCAAAATTTGTTTTAAATACAGCAGCAGCGTAGCATAAAAAATTGAAGGCTAGACAATTAATGTGTAATGTTACCGCGAAATGTTCTAGGTATGCAGTTGCCTGTGCATCTGCGGTAACTTTTGTCTCGCGTGCATTTCTCGTAAAGCAGTGAAAGTGCATGTGACGTCGTACCCACTTCTCACTCAAGCGACGACAAAAAAAAAAGTTGGGTCGCGAAGCAGCACACGATGAAAGCTTAGCGAAAACACGATGGACCATGCACTCGGCTTATTTCCTCATGTGACGCCCGCCTCGTTTCACTCGAAATCAGCAACGCTTTAAACAATAAATGAATCCTGAGTTTTGCGTGCGCAACCACGATTTGGTTGTGAGGAACGCCGTAGTGAGGGACCCCGAATTAATTTTGACCACCACGGGATCTGATAAACGAAGAAGAAAAACACATATTGCTTTGTCCGCATCGGCTCCCGTTTCTCGGGAAGTTTCAGACCAGATTTATTTTTGCTTGTGGCTGCCTAATTTCATCACCGACGGATCCGTGAAGTTGTGAGGAACACCTGGATACCAGACTATTGCCAGTAAGTGGAGATTTTCAAATTTTACGGCTCTTTTATTACTTCGGCCGCACCGCCGGTGGACCACAAGAGTTCGTGGCGGGAAATCGCTCCCGGCCTTTGGGCCACTCGGCGAGACCTCTTCCTATGGAATACACTGCGCAAGGGGGGAAAATTCCTCCGACGATTTTCCAGAGGATTCCGGCTGGCTATTAGCGGGCCGAAGACACCATTTGACGAAATCGTTGAAAGACCGGCCCAGCAATGGAGCTAGGCCTAGCGCGATGCCCGGGCAGAACGATCGTGGCAGGACCGGAGCTGATGTCAAGAGCCGCATCATTCTTCGTGGAAGAACGCCGCCGCTTCCCCAGGGAGGACATAAAAATTGTGATCAGAGCGAGGGGTGGCCTGAAAATATCTAGGATAGGCCCGACTGCGGTGGCTGATGCAATGAACACCGCTGCTTGCATCGAGTATTCCAAGCGTGAGGGGGACACGATCTGTCCTAACTATCAACAGAATATCGTCGTGGTCAGAACCCCCGAGGAGGAGAACGCAACCAAATATGTCAGGATCAAGAATATTTTGGTGGCGGGCCGTCTGCACGAGGTAGCGGCATACCGCACGGCAGCACATGCTACATGCAAAGGTGTAATACGAGACGTCGCCCGTTGTGACGGGCCAGAGGTGTTGCAGCGCAAGATTGTTAATGCAAGAAACCTCCTGGCGCTAGTAGCCAGGATGATCAAGGACACCGGCACCGTCATAATTGCTTTTGACGGATACCGGGTAGCCAACTACGTCAGGTATGACAATGCATTGGTCGGATGTACTTTATATTGGCACGAGCTAGTTACGCGAGCTGTCGAGGAAGAAGAAGTGTGCGTGGTAGCTGCTGCGAAAACAAACTGTAAACGGCCGTTCGCTTAGAACTGTCTGACTGGCTTTTCCTCTCGTGACAAACTGGTGGACGTGCTGGGTACGCATCCATCGTATGCCTACGGGTCCTCAACCAGAAGCTACCGACGCCAGTACCTCGGGGACGGCAGAAATCTATCGAAGCAGCCGTCGCCTCCAAGGTCTTCCACCGCAATACAGCCCCCTGGCAAGCTCCGTGAGGAAAATGTCAACAACTACCGCAAGCCAAACCGAGGGGATGCCAAATGCTGCCGTACCATGCATTCTCAACGCGCCTCGCACGCCTAACCCGTTCCATGGCGACGCCTTTGAGGACGTTGAAGACTGGTTGGACCATTTCAACCGGGTCGCCGCCTTTAACGACTGGGACGATCACCGTAAGTTGAAGAACGTCTACTTTTCCCTTTTAGACGCGGCGAGAGTATGGTACGAGAACCACGAAGCCTCATTTACCAGCTGGCAGGAGTTTTACCGACTGCTTTGCGAAGCCTTCAGCACTCCCGAAAGGAAAGAAAGAGCCGAACAGGCACTGTCTTCGAGGTTCCAAATGCCAAACGAAACCGTCGCCATGTTCGTCGAAGACATGACGCGATTGTTCCGTCGGGCCGATCCACTAATGCCAGAAGACAAGAAGGTGCGTCTGTTAATGCGAGGCGTAAAAGAACAGCTTTTCGCGGGCCTCGTGCGCAATCCTCCTACAACAGTCTCTCAGTTCATTCGTGAGGCAACAGTCATGGAACGTATGCTTCGGCAGCGGCTCTCGCAGTATGAACGCCAGACCACCATGACTGCTGCATGCTCTCTCGTACCTGCAAATGATGACAGGGAGTCCCTTACCGAGCTAATACGACAAATCGTTCGAGAAGAACTGCAGAAGTCCTATGCATCAGCTCCGGCACCTCCCAGTGCCGCGGTTCTTACGGATGTCATTCGGGAAGAAATCGGCAAAGTGGTTCATCCCTCGCCGCCAACACGACCCGAACCTCCCACGTTCTCGTACGCGGATGCTCTTCGGGCTTCCGCGCCGTCGACGGGCCGTTTTTCGCAGCCGCCTGCTGGGATTTCTCGACGCTCCCCAAGTCCGATCCACCGCACGAACCCGCAAGCACCTTTTCATCCTGGTCCGCGCAAATCTACAGTATGGCGCGCCCCCGACAACAGTCCGTTGTGCTATCACTGCGGGGAGGCTGGTCACATGTATCGCGACTGCCAGTACCGACGGATTGGTCTGCGGGGATACCATCCGGACGCCCGTTGCCCGCGCTATGGCGAACGCCCGCACGACATCGAGCAATACCTAGAAAGTAACCGGCTTCCTCCTGCCCAACAGCGAAGACAGTCACGGTCGCCTTCACCTCGTCGGTACGCGTCACCAAACCGTGCTCGACCCGCCTTTGATTCCGCTGGAGTCAACGGTGGAAGCCCGCGCCGGGGAAACTGAAAACGGCGACCTCCGGGGGTGAGGCCGCTGTCATGCGAACCGTCAAATATCCTCCGCCGACGCCATCCCCTCGCGACGTACCGCTGACGCCTTCATTCGAAACTGCAAAAAGAACTTCTGCTGTTATTACTGCTTCAATCGACGGTTATCCGGTAACTGCACTTGTCGATACGGGAGCTGACTACTCGGTTATGAGTGCCTCACTGGCCACTCGGCTACGCAAGGTGCTGACAGCGTGGGACGGCCCACATCTGATTACGGCCGGAGGACACCTCGTGTCACCCATTGGACGATGCACCTCCCGACTTGCAATTTCTACTTCGACTTTCGTAGCGTCTTTCCTTGTGCTGCCCAAGTGTTCTCGACTAGTTATACTGGGCATGGATTTTCTCCAGGAGTATGGGGCGATCATTAACCTTCGTGACTTGTTCGTGACTTTTTCTAACTACGTTTCTTCGGATTCGAGTGTGGAGGATGAACATCACCGCGCGGCTTTACGCGTGGTCGATGACTGCGTGACGTTACCGCCTCGAAGTAGCATCTTCGTCCTCGTTGAATGCCCCCAAGAACAACTAGGAATAGGCATTGCCGAAGGTAACCTCGCCATATTGCTGGATCGCGAAGTCGGCGTCGCACGAGGTCTCGTAGAGCTCCAACATAGGCAAACCACGATTCTAGTTACCAACTTCAGTGGCGAATACAAGCACTTTGCGAGGCATACCACCATGGCCTACTTTGAAACGGTGGCCGATTCCAACGCCTGTGCTTCGGTAACGACAATCTCGATTCCGGAACCCAGCGATGTGGACTTGACCAGTCACATCAACGTCAACCCACAGCTAGACCAAAATGAGAAGCAGAGGCTCCTCACTCTGCTATCGTCATTTAGCGACTGTTTCGCCACCACGTCGAAGGTCAAACAGACTCCTTTAATCAAACACAGAATCATCACTGAACCGACCGTCCAACCTGTTCGCCAACACGCTTATCGCGTGTCGCAAAGAGAACAGGATGCTATTCGTCATCAAGTTAAACAAATGCTCGACGATGATGTCATTCAACCATCGACAAGTCCTTGGTCTTCACCTGTTGTATTAGTTAAAAAGAAAGATGGTTCACTACGCTTCTGTGTCGATTACCGCAAACTGAACAAGGTCACGAAAAAAGACGTTTACCCACTTCCTCGAATTGACGACTCCTTGGATCGCCTGCGACATGCCCGTTACTTTTCTTCAATGGATCTGCGTAGTGGGTACTGGCAAATTGAAGTTGACGAACGGGACCAGGAAAAAACGGCGTTTATAACACCCGACGGTCTCTATCAATTTAAGGTCCTCCCTTTTGGATTGTGTTCCGCTCCGGCCACATTTCAACGCATGATGGACACAGTTTTATCTGACCTCAAGTGGAACTCGTGTTTAGTCTACTTAGACGATGTAGTTGTTTTTTCCACCACGTTTGAACAACACATCCAGCGGCTTGAGGCGGTTCTTCAAGCTATCCGCACCGCCGGCCTCTCCCTGAAGCCCGAAAAATGTCACTTTGGCTACGAGGAGCTCAAATTTCTAGGTCATATTGTCAGCAGCACCGGTGTGCGCCCTGACCCTGACAAAGCCATGGCAGTCGCTCTGTTCCCGATACCGAAGACAAAACACGATGTCCGCCGATTTTTAGGGCTTTGCGCGTATTACCGGCGTTTTGTACCCAATTTTTGTGAAATTGCCGAACCTTTGCACCGACTCATCAAGAACGACGTCACATTTGTTTGGGGCCCGGCGCAATCCGACGCCTTCCACGACCTTCAGCAACGTCTACAGACACCACCGATCCTTGGTCACTTTGACACCGAGGCTGACACAGAAGTGCATACTGATGCTAGTAACGTTGGTCTCGGAGCGACACTCGTACAGTTTCAAGCTGGTGTTGAGCGCGTTATTGCGTATGCCAGCCGAACCTTGTCTGCTGCTGAAAAAAACTACTCAGCAACTGAAAAAGAATGTCTGGCAGTCATATGGTCTCTCCAGAAGTTCCGCCCATACCTGTACGGACGCCCCTTCCGTGTCGTCAGCGACCACCACTCTCTCTGCTGGCTGGCGAATCTCAAAGATCCTTCAGGCCGTCTCGCAAGATGGAGCCTTCGGTTGCAGGAATTTGATGTGACCATCGTCTATAAGTCTGGCCAGAAACACACTGACGCCGACTGTCTCTCTCGCGCCCCCGTCGAACCCGCACCACTAGATACTGACGACGATTCGGGTTTTCTTTGTACTCTTCTGTCTTTAAACCTTGCTCAACAGCAACGCCAAGATTCCGAGCTCCAGCCCTTGATTGAATACCTTGAAGGCAGCCGCCCACAACCCACACGGCAGTTCGCGCGTCACTTGTCATCTTTCTGCCTACGTGGCGACATCCTATACAAGCAGAACTTTCACCCTACGGCAACCGCTTTCCTGCTCGTTGTTCCCGCTACTCTCCGCGCCGACGTTATACGTGCATGCCACGACGAACCAACGTCTGGGCATCTTGGTTTCACGCGTACTCTCGCGAGAATCAAGCAGAAGTACTATTGGCAAAAACTCACAAAAACCGTGAAGCAGTACGTCAGAAGTTGTCGAGATTGCCAGCGTCGCAAAGTTCCACCTCTGAAACCAGCCGGTCTGCTTCAGCCTGTCCGACCTCCTTGCTCACCTTTTGAACAAGTTGGGATGGATTTACTCGGCCCATTTCCCAAGTCTTCGGCTGATAACCGCTGGATTGTCGTCGCCACCGATTACCTCACTCGATACTGCGAAACACAAGCCGTTCAGCGAGCTACTGCTTCAGATGTTGCTAACTTCTTCATCAAAAATATCGTCCTTCGACATGGTGCTCCCGCTGTCGTCATCACAGACCGTGGTACGGCCTTCACTGCCCAGTTGGTCCGAAATATCCTGCAGCTGAGCGGGACAACGCACCGTACGGCAACTGCGTATCACCCGCAGACTAACGGTTTAACTGAGCGTCTCAACAAAACGATCGCGGATATGCTTTCCATGTATGTTGCCACGGACCATAAAAATTGGGACGAACTGCTCCCATATGTGACATTCGCGTACAACACTGCCCTACAAGAAACCACCGGGTTTCCTCCTTTTCGTCTGGTCTACGGACGCGACGTCACCACTATGCTCGACGTGATGCTCCTACCAACTTCGTCGCAACATACCGCACCAGATACAGACGCCTTTGTTCAGCGTGCCGAAGCAGCGCGGCACCTTGCGCGGGAACGAATTCTATCCCGACAACGTCAAGATGCTCGTCGATACAACCTATGTCATCGAGACGTCACATACAACCCGGGAGATCTTGTATGGGTTTGGACCCCTATACGTCAAAGAGGCCGGTCAGAAAAATTATTGCGCCGATACTTTGGACCCTACATTGTTTTGCGTCGTCTAAGTCCTGTCAACTACGAAGTTATTCCAGCCGACAGTTCGCACCACTCCCGTAGACCACGTTACTCTGACATTGTTCACGTTACCAGGATGAAGTCCTACCATTCGCGCTGACTCTCATCCACAAACTTTGTGATTCGGCCCCTGTCGTCTCGTCCGTTGTCTTTCTCTTTTCTTTTATTTTTTCCTTGTGGCATTTAACATCTCCCCAACTTTATTTATTTATTTATTTGTTTGTTTTTTTTTCTTTTTTTTTTGGAGGGAGGGGTAATGGCACGAGCTAGTTACGCGAGCTGTCGAGGAAGAAGAAGTGTGCGTGGTAGCTGCTGCGAAAACAAACTGTAAACGGCCGTTCGCTTAGAACTGTCTGACTGGCTTTTCCTCTCGTGACAATATCGTAAGCAGGTAGACATCTGCTACGTTTGCGGAAGGCTCGAACATCATGCCGACGTAGGTCCGACGCCCAGCGAAGCCGTATGCAGAGGATGTGGAGCCTCGAACCCAGACGAGCAGCATCAGTGCATGCCTAAATGCAAGTTGTGCGGCTCTCTTGAGCTTTCGCTATGTTTAATAATTTTGAACTAGCCCAGCCTAGAATTCTCATTGCCTTGGGTCTTCCCATCGGAAATTCTGGTGTTGCCTTGAATTAAATAATTGAAGTGAACATGTTTCATAGCAGACTAATAAACGAGTGTTATAATGCTCTTCTTCTCGCTGGCATTCACTTGTGCTGTTGTCAACACTGAAGTCTGGCAATGCGCAATACAGTACACTAAAGGAGAAAGTTACGCCTAGCTATATTGTAACTTGACTGCACAAAACGTACCAGCGTGTGAATGTGCTAAATGTGTGGCTTTGAAAAAATGAAGCCCGTATTATGTTTGTAAACGTAGACTATGGGCATCTTGTGTTTAACTCGAGGCTGTGCTACGTGCTGTTTCTTAGTATTCATGCTTGAGTGCACTTGGCTGAGGTAGTGACATTCTAAACCACAAAGTACGTTTCGGTTGTTTATGGGTGTTTCGCTGATCGAACCAGACGACTTCATTTGTGGCATGAAAGGCCATGTAACATTTAAAATTAGTGTTGCTGCATATATCAACATGTGACGACAGAGCTGTGTAGCGAGTTGAAGTTATTAAAAAAAAATGTAATCGAGGGAGTATTTCAATATGCACAGGTGCACACATATGCGTACAAGCTGTAGTGATTGAGTGGGCTTTCTACGTTAAGGTCTAGGGCGCACGCCGAACTGTGACTCGGCTGAAAGGCCATTTTGCCGTATGCCACAACGCGCCCTTCGAAAGTTCGCACACAGCGACACTGCTGCTCGATTTTGTCGAGACTAATGGCTCACAGAGTGCAGTGTTTATTAGACCCTATTGCGTTAAATCCGTAAGCACGTCTTAGATAAAGAGCCACGCAGCACTTCTAAAACGTGATAAATATTTTATATTGTACGCGAAATAATACGGTCGCAAGCACCTCCGCCACATAGTATATTTACGAAATAGCAAATACACGTCATTTTAAACATAAGTCGACCTTTTCTGCGGCGTCAAGTCTACGTCGTCCTTCGTGTCCTACATGGCGCAACATGGGCCCTCTACGATTATTAGCCGTATTCACCATTACGTATCGAGAAATTAATGTTAAACGCCAGAAAATTTCCAGCAGTGTTAAAAGTTTTTTCATGTTACTCTCGTCCCTAAATTGAGGAAGCGATTGTAGTGAGGGGCACCATCACTATTACACACAAGTCGATAATGAGGGGGCAATATGTGCCGATGCAGAGCCTGTGTAATATCGCGTCGTCTTCTTCGTGATTCGTATATAGTGCCTTAGGAAAATACGGAGTTGAGGCATTACAATCGACAATCACAAAGTAAAGTGACGTAAGTCAGTCTCAAACGTACAAGTCGGATCGAGCGTGCCATGGCGTTGACGCTGAGTCTGCTTTTGATTCGTCGTTTTTCGCGGGAGACACCTTGCACTGGAGACCCTTGCTGTGACCCTCCGCGCGCGAGCCACCCAGGTGACATCAAGCGGGACTACGTGACAACGGCGATGGGGGCGTCTGCATATTTGCCATCACAATCAGGGTGTCGAACCAAAAAAAAAGAATGCCGGTTCGATTCGTGTTCGGTTTCAGCACGCTGCGATTACTGCTCCGGTTCAGTTAGAGTTCGGAGGAACAGAAATGAACCATAATTCGCGACCCGTTTCTGGCCACTGAACCGGCTCGCGAAGCGGTTCATCACAATGAGCTTTATCCTGCCCAGTAACAGAATGCTGCAGGCTGCTATGGACTTGTCCGCATCGCGCATGCGCAGGCTTTGTCGCGAGGTGGTAGAATTGGGCTTTCTGGCCCGTGGAAAACAAAACTCAACGTGTTTTTCGTCAATATTTTTGAAGTTTCATCTGGCGCTGCTAAGCAGCCACATAGGAAGAGACGGCCATCTTAGGTGACGTCATCGCAACACTGCCGTACGCGGTCCGGTACCTCGACGCGTCCACCCCTTTTTTTCCCACGCTTCTCTTTTTATTGTCATCCATACTGACTTCTAAAGGCAAATTCTCGCGGTCATAATGGAATCGTGGTTATTTTTTATTGTTCACAAATGTCACATTCCCATTTAACGGTATATGCAGTGCATCCTGCAGCGCGGTTTACTATTGTATGATTTAAGAAAACTTTTTGAGGAATAAATAAAGAATAAAAGACACTATTAGGTTGAATATACTAGTATAGCACATGCACAGGTATCAGAAGATACAGCATCGAAATAAAATGACGTAAGCTACTGTCAGACATACAACAAAGCGCCTTATTTTCTACGCATCACAACGTCCACAAATCGACTATAAAAATAAGCATATAATGAGCGATTTAGCTCGATCATCAGGTGCACAGCTCAGACACCTCGCCGAAAAATAAACTTTGTTTGAAAGGATAAGTAAAGGAAGAGACATCATAAATATAGTTGCGCTCCCTCGATTTAAAAGAGATCTTGCTTACGCTGTACGCCACGCTCGCCAAGTTTTGCCGGGTTAAACGAATTGGGATGCGCCACCTGTATTGTGCGTAAAACAGCCTGCAGTAACATTGTGCCCAAGTTAACTTCGATACAAGCAAGCAGCCATGAATGCCCGTCATTGGCGTTGCGGATGCAGCGTAGAAGTGGGCGTAGAGATGCCGACAACGCGAACAGCGGCCGCGCGGTTTCGTGTTGGGTCACATTTCTCTACTTCGCATCTAACAATTTTTTGAAGCAAGATACGCAACGCTCGGATAAACCTTTCGTGTGGTCGCTATCACCGTGATTCTAGCGATAGCGCTATTTAATATGAGCAAATAAAAGGTAATCCGCTGTGGATTCGAAGGCTAGGCAACCCGAGATAGCTGATGGCTTCATGGAAGCGACGTTCTCGGGCACATAGTTCGCAACTGAAGCTAAGGGCAGCCTGAAGGGGATTTCGCTTGCCGCAGCTGCCGCACTTCTTCACGCCAACGTTCTGAGATCTCCAGCTAGTGTTCGCGGTCACCGAGTGAGATTTATTCGTGGTTGCCTGTGCGCGTGTGACAACGGGTTTGTTAATTTAGTTAGTAGGCGAATGTTTACAGCAGTTCGTGCGGATGATAAAACTACAAACCTTACTAAGTATAGCTGTCTAATAATTTGCTGTCGGAATAAATTATTTGCCTTTCAAACTGCGTGTTTTTTGCCCCCCATCCACCTACTAGCCCATCCGAAGTGTAACTGAAGACCCATTTCCGAAAGTTCGCGTCATTGCCTTCAAAATGATTTTCTTCGATATCACCGTGGATGAATACTTCTGAGGCAATAGTAGTCGAAGCCGCAATATCTTCAAGGCGTGGAAGTCCAGGCTTTATTTGTCTTCCCGGCTACGGCCACCATGTAATGCATATTGTTATTACTGTCATGATTATAGATTATTAATTATTATTATATTCTTGAACATGACAAGATGAAGAGCAAAGATGTATTTTTTATTAATTGTTGTAAATGCAACTTGCGTTATACACCTCGTACTGCTTTCGCTTGTCACACAAGTAGTCATACTCCATCTTGCAATTAGTGTAATTTTTGCCAGCCGCGATATGGAATTTCCACACGTACAACTCACATTTTGTTTTTCCTAAAACAAAGAAATAGACGAAAAGGTACATAGTTGCAAATAATGGTTGTACCTATATTCTTAAGGGATAGTGAAATTTTTAAAACCAAGATATTTCAAGCTTTTCCGCTGACCTTTCTTCTGAGCAAATAAAAAGTTAGAACGTAATTGCTTCATAGGTTCTGAATTATATTTGTGGTAAAGGAACCTAATTTAGACATTCCCGTGCCTTCTTTGTACATATTAGTAGAAAATAGTTCCTGCTGTTTTATGTCATACTACAATTACTCTACCCACATAAAGGTGTAAGTGAAACTAAGTGTTTAATTTCAGATATCGTTTTAGTCTTAAATTATTGCTTCGTGTAAAGGCTAGGTTCAGCCGTAAATCAGGCGAAAACTCTCGTAAGCATCAGCACGTAATGAAAGCGTAAATGCTTACAAAAATAACTATGTTAACAAAAATAACTAATAACTAACTATAACTAAATTCTATGGAAGCACTATTGATTAATAAAAGAGAGGCTAGCAGCTCTTTTTTGGAGGATGCTTTTAGGCATTGCCACTGAGAACACTCTAATTACGGTCGGAACTGCAATGAAATATGTGTCAAATATGGCTGTAACATTCCTTCATCACTGGAACTTCATTCACCCCGTGTAAGTTTATTTTAACGAGAAATAATGGTGCAGAGCTTCTACGCAATCCAAGTTTCAAGTTTCTAACAGCTGCGCATGAAACAGAACTGTTTATTTTAGCGTAACATATAATTCAGTGATAACGTAGAAACGCTGCAATAACAATCAAAACCACCCATGCGACGCTAACGCGCAATCAGCAAGAACTTGTTTTCGTCATCGTAAACTGTCGGAACATAAACAATAAAACGGATCTGTTTTAATGCGAATAGTATTCTTTGCCTACGACAGCCGTTTAGAATCCATCCATCCACCCATCCGTTTATCTTTCATTTGTTCCTTCCTTCCTTCCTTCCTTCCTTCCTTCCTTCCTTCCTTCCTTCCTTCCTTCCTTCCTTCCTTCCTTCCTTCCTTCCTTCCTTCCTTCCTTCCTTCCTTCCTTCCTTCCTCCTCCTTTCCTTTCTCCCTCCCTCCATCGTGATGCCGTCGTGGTCGTTCAATTGTCGTCATTCCAGCTTCGTGATCTGACTCTGAACATAACCGGGGTTGTTGGAGAAATATGGGAGAGGCCTTTGCCCTGCAGTGGGCGTAACCAGGCTGATGATGATGATGATGATGATGATGATGATGATGATCGGACTCTCCCTATACTCCTATACCATCGTCGTCACGCATTCTACTTGGACCAAGTGGTCCAGGTAGTCTTGTAGCTTGGGTAACTAGATATGTATTGACGGTCCTGATGCTGTCGTGGTCGTTGCATCGTCGTCATTCCAGCTCATTCCAGCTCGTCGTCATTCCATCAGGTGATCACCGTCATACAGTCTTCATGCATATACGATAACCTTCTTTTGTTTTTTACTTTGAGTTGCAATTTATGCTGGCTTTACGATATGAATCCAAAACTAGGCACATAGGCTAAGGATTCAGGATGCGCGAACAAAGAATTTCTTTCTCTTTCTTTCCTTCTCTTAATTCAGGGAAGCGTAGGGCGGATAAACCGAGGATAACTGGAAACCTAAGGGAGTTAATTAGCAAAAAGCGTTGCCTTTTTCAAGCGCTTCCGTCTATAAGAACTGCTGATGTTTATGAAGAACTTGATGAACTAAGCAGTGGGCTAACAACAATTAGGATAAGCTAAATATAACCTTCTTGTTTGCGTAGAGAGAAAAACTTATTAGTAATCTGAAGGAGATACGGAAGTATGTCAAATCGTATATGAAGGACTCATTTGCTAACCCGGACATTATCCATGGTCTAACAAATTTATCGGGAGACGCAGACAATTCAGCCTGCTCTACCAGATTTTCAGTCGCTGCCACAATTTCGAGGTGAAATGCCGTCTGTGACAACCCACGTTTTGCACCTATGGCTGACATTGCTGTCTCCACACGCGAAGCGCACATACATGGTGTGTGCACTCTTCGCGGATGTCTTGATTCAAACTCAGCTCCAGGGCCTGACACCATTACAATCACGTATTCAAAAGATGTGCAATAGCCTTGGCACGATTTCTCGCTAGCTTACGCGAAAATCCCTGGGCGTAACCGAAACAAGGTACCAAAAATAGCCGACGCTGCGAAGAGTAAAAAAAAAAACGTCACAATATGCTCGGATTAACGTCACACCTCTCGAGGAGATTCCTGAGATCAAAGAAAAGAAATGTGTTCGACACGAAGATATGGTAAATATCGGTCTGGGTGGGAATCGCATCCGGGCCTCTGGGATGCGAGGCGAGCACGCTTCTCCGATGCCATGGCAGCTTCCATTCTGATTGGCTAAGGCTGTGTGTTAGTGCTCGCCGCAGACGGCTAAGTAGCCGGCTAAGCGGACAGCGGCCACCTTAGATCTCCTTCCACTTCTCGCGAAGACGTCAAAGTAGATAGCTTCGCGAAGACAGCATAGCAGTAAAAAACGATGCTGGCTACTTTCCTGTCCAAACAAGATGGTGGCTGAGCAGGACGCTTCGAAATCCGACAGGAAGGTTGTCTGCGCACAAGAGAGTAGACACGCGATCCTACGCCCTCAGCGTAAGCTACATCGTGTTTTTCATAGCTCTGCGGGCGCAAATACTTAAAATACAGAACTAATGTGTGCTTTTCCCAACTATTTCTTGTTGCCATGAGGTGGCGTCACGTTGCAGAAGAGTCTACCGTGCGTCTTCCAGACGCCTAGAAACGCGTTCCATTATGTTGCCTCGAAGTTTTTCGGCTGTCTCCTTAGCTATCTGCGTAGACTGTCTCCGATGCTGGCCAGAATTGGAACACACCCTAAAGGTGTGCTTAGTGCATGTGTCAGGGCACATGCCACGTCGTTCGTGGGCAAGCGAGCGCGTTCGTTGAGGTGCTCGGCGCGTTTTGATTTGGCTTTGCCGAGGCGCAGTTAGAGCGAAGGCGAGAGCTTTCGCGGACAAGGAAAGTGTGAACAAAGAAAAAAAAATGTTTCGCCAAAGGGTCTATAATGCTTTCGCGTTCACACACTTAAGCACTCTTGAGTGTCTCTGCCGAATCTTCTTTTCTTTTCTGAATCACTAGAATATCAGGAACTCCCGCCTGATGGAAGTTGGTGAATGTGGCGTCAATACTAAAGCCTGCTAATAAAAAGAACTGCTGGCTCTCCCGTAATGCAAGCATGAATCGGCTGCCGCCAAAGCAGATTGCTGAGAGATGATACTAGTCCCAACCTTCAGCACGTCTGACAGAACCGTTTACCACGTAGAAGACGCACGTCATACTAAGCAGACCGCACGACCGCGAAAACAAACGCCAGAACCTACCGCCGAGCGTATACCTGCCATGCCAAAGACCGCTTTCACCCAAGCCAGTGGCGCTGCTCATAGGCGGCGCCACTGCGTTCACAATATGGCGGCGCCTACGAAAACACAGTCTATAGTAGTAGCGTTGCCTTAAGTTTTCGCGTCTCCTTTTCCCTCTCCCCCCTCTCCCCATTCTATAGGTCTGCGAGTGGAGAGTGGCAAGGCTGTTATTCACTCTTTTCGCGACTGTTTCGGTTCTACCCATTATATGCCTCCTCTCCCCCTTCCTCTCTACCATTCTATCTAGCTTTCCTCTGGACATGCACGTTGGTAGAAAGGTAAGCGCGGTAATTTCTGCAATGCTTTTGCGGGGGTCACGGATAATTACACCTGTTAAGAGGCTAATGTGGCGATGCCCAAGGAGCTCCTGAGGACATTGTGCACTTACGACATGGTGCAAAGGTCCAAACGAGTTTATCTCGTCACCTTTCGTCTCTGTCGCGCTCCTGTCAGATATACACACGCTCTGAATCAACCCCTGACGCTGCGTGCGAGACAGCAGCAGCAGCAATGGGAAAGTCGAAAGGTAGAAGGCAATGATGGTTCACTTTAATAAAATAAATAAATAAATAAACAAACCAAACAGTAACCCTGATGACTGTACTAGCAAATTGTAAAGTATAGGTCGAATTTATGCCTACCTGGTCCGTCATCAAATGTTATTACTGCGCACTTGTCGTCGTCATCGTAGTATTGGAAATGATAAATCCTTTTCCTTCGATCTACGTGGGAAAACATACAGCATTGTGAGCGCAGGGTGCTTATGTCAGCAACCAAGACAATAGATACTATAGAACACTATAGATGATTTATTTGCTATTGTAGACTAGTGCATATGTTGCTTACATTATCGCAAGTCTCACATCGTTTAGTGTATAATTCTACTTGCTCCCAATGGACAGCCATTCGCGGACCCAGGGGTATGCCTAGATTTCCTGTCTCCCCCCTGCTGACTCCCCCTTCAATTTTGCGTTAGTAGCGCCAGCCTACGGCGCTTGATGAACTCGTGAAATCCGCCTTCCCATCTAAGCTATTACTGTTATTTTGCTCTGGAGAGATAAAAAAAAGAAGTTCAGTGATTATCGAAAAGAACCCACGAGCACATAAAGAAATAATAATAATAATCATTATCTGTGACCATCTCAAAACCTTATAAAGCATATGGTTGCAAATCAAAGGAAACAGCGCCTCCACTATTTTATCTTTCATACTTCGCTACTGTAAAGTGGTTCGTCAACTATAGTTTTACTGTTACATTTACGACAAATGTTTCCGTAGTAGGTGGTCATTAGTAAACATATGTTTCATTTGTTTTTAGGTGCACTAGATTTTCCATGGCTCTCTTTCTCGGGGTTCGGAAGAACGACCACGAAATAGGAAAAAATATTTGTGGGGCCGCAACATTTATGGGAAGGGGTGGGGGGTAGTGGATTACCAGCGAAGCTGTTTAGGCTGCAAACACATTCTCCGCTTTTGCACTGTCCCGCTGTCGCTGGTTGTATACGCGTTTCTACTGTAGACGCCTCTTCGCTCGTTCCTGCGGCGTGCGCGCCACCACACTACGCTGACGAAAGCGCCGTCGCGCTCACCGCACCTCGTATGCATCTGCCACAACCGCTGCTGCAGCCACGCCGGCACCTCCGACGTGCGTGGCGTCATTAGCACGGAAGCGCAGGCCACGTACACAGACGCCGTCGCCGTAGACTTTTTCCCGTCTACATTGCTGAGGGCTGTTGCCACACTCTTTCCCCATCTCCCCCTGCCCGTCTACATTACTGTCCACGCACCGTGTCCCTGATATGGAGGTACGCCGTTCAGGGTCAAACCTTCTTCACCCCCCCCCCCCCCGCCCCCACCTGGGAATGCATGCGGGGGTTGCATACGGGGCTAGAGGCAAACAGCATCGCTGAGCTAAAAGTAAAATTAAATGCGCAATATCCCCAGTGGATTGAACCTCTGTGTCACAACGTAGCAGTCGACAGTTCTACCTCTCAGAGACTACACTCATCTGTACATGAAATGCGCAATTCGGTGGTAGTCTCTGAGAGACTACCACCGATACTACAGAACAGAAGAAAAGTCGGCCGAACCCATATAAAAATGACTATCCATGGTAATGCGTTTAGCATCGACTCAATATAGCGACACAACGCATTGCCATCATCGCAATGAGTTATGCAAGAGGCATACGTGTACTGCAGCGGGACGACTCTTTCGCTGTTACCCCAGAGCATGCGCGGCCGTCTAGTGCCGTCGCCGCACTAGACGGCCGACTAGGTTACGATTACGACCATATGGCTAAGCGTTGCGAACTGCTCAAAGTGAGGGTACGAGGAAACGTAGAGGCTAGAGAATATGTCGTGTGGCGGGTTAGGTGTGGAAAGGTGCTGCCTCATGATCGTCCCCTGCCGCTTGGTGAAGATACATGTACCCTCGGGAACCCGAGGGCTACATGATGACATAGAACACGAGATATGACGGCTCTGTGAGTAAGCAATCGGCAAGAGCTTTGCCCAGTAAAGCACGGCCACGCTCACGCCGATTAGATTCAACGGACAGGCAGTCGAGGACAGTTTTTAACGGTTTTCGGTATGAATTTATGCCGTGACTCCATTTCTGAACGACGGTATACTGCACAAATGAAGAGAGCCTCTAGCTCAGGCGCGTGGGAAACATACGCTGAAAGCAGCTTGAATAACGTAGAAATTAAGGCGAGTGGTTGTTGAATAATTAGAGGAACTGGAAAACCTGTTTTTGGTAGCGGTACAATAACTCCATACTTACATGATGCAGACATGCAATCTCAGAGCCGAACTGCATTTTGAGTGTCTAGGCACCATGGCAATGCATCGACGTCCTCACCGACCTCATAATGAACGTCATCCGCGCCGAAGACAGTGTATAAACGGTCGAAGCAAGCATCCGAATCACGTTGAAGGACACCCTATTTTAGAAAAGGAGATTTGGTACATTACGCACACTGACTACTATCGCAGATGAGCGCGTAAACTGTGGATCAACTGGCACGAAAGAGCAGGCTCGCTAATTGCAGATGTTCTGGCCTTGAGGCAACAAGAACACCTCAAGTTGGAAAAAGGGGGCTCGTAATTAGGTTCATGCACGCCCAAAGATTGCGCCACGCAGAATTCGAAATAGGGAAGTTAGGGTTAAAGAAATTACATTAGTCCGCTTTGGACAAAACACACTTGGACCGTGGTTTCTGACGAAGACGACAATGCGCAATTGAACCGGGGAAATGTTAAGAACGCTGAGTGCGATTGTTGATCTCACGAGAAACAGCAACCGTCGCTCGACGTCGCTCAGCACATAAGAAGAAAACTTGCATATGCGGTTTTGGCAGACATTCGTTTGAAGAAATCACCCAGTGTAGTGGAAGATCGGACAGGTTTATTGAGAACCTAGTAGCAGTGCACGAAAGATGAAGAACGGTGGAAGATGCAACATAGGGGCCGGAACTATCGTCGTTCCCCTCCTGCGTGGTACTACGAGGTTCACGAGATGTGCCCACTTACCCAGTTGCTGGTTATTTTGCAGCCTTATTGGACTATTATTGATGTGCCTAGGGGCGTGCCGGCGTGTGTTTGCCTACAAGCCACAATACACGAGGAAAATGATGGTTTGAGAAGGCCGGAAGAAGAGAACCGCTAAATAAAGAAACACTACTTGGTAACCACACTGTGTTTGTTTCAGATGAATTGCGCATTTCAAGCACAGATGAGCTTGTCCGAACGTTTAAACAAAGCGTGCTTTCACAAACGAAATGCCAAAGTATTGATGTTATCCCACTTTCACTGCCGTTTAATTGGCATCTTTGACCAGCTTCTTACGACGTGTTTATTACTTTCAGCTTTGAGAAGATAGTAATGATAATGGTAATGGTAATAATGAAAGATGGTTTCAGTTGAGAAGATTTGAGACTAGGCAGATGTACGTCGCGGGCTTTTACTATCAACCTCTACGGGAACGGCGTGGTCCCTCAGTTCATGTCAGCAGGCCCCAGCCCTGGCCGGCCGCACCCAAGAGCGCCCAGCCGAATCTCGAACCACTTGCTCGCGCCCCCGAGTCCCTTTGTCCTCCACTTCCTCGACAGCTGGCTCCGATGCCGGAGTTCCCAAAACTCATAGGGCAATACATTAAATCCTATCTTTGTTATTATTATGGAGGAAACCAGTAAACTAAACACACTAAAACCTTCTTCGGCATTGCTTATGTATTTAATTCTAAGCTACTGAATAGGAGGTGATAACTGAAAAAAAGGTCTCTGTGCGGGTTATCGAATTTCCATTAAAGGTTTTTGTAGGCTTCCACTCTCCCTTACTAAAACCCCTTAAACTTCGTAAAGTAGTGCCACGCTTTGAAGAATGCCACCTCCTCCTCGCGCGCTCTGGCCGACGCCGACGCCGCGTCGCCATTCGCCTATTTGCATCACGTGGGCCTTCGCGCCGTGCATCAGCGCCATTTTTGCTCGAGAAGCGTCTACGGAGTGGCGAGGAGCGCTTGTTGGCGCCGTTCTCATGCTCGAGCAGTGTAGGCGGCGCCACGGTTGAGGAGGGAGCTTGAAAGAGAGGAGAAACGAGGGGGAGGGAGGGCGGAGGAGGAGAGTGTCGCTACTTTACGAAGTTGAAGAGGCTTTATCCCATACACAGCCCTTCTCCCCCTCCCCCTTTTAATTGATACGCAGATCCATCTGCTCCCTCTTACCTCTCATATTTGTAGTCGCCTCGAGGACTGGTGCATCCTCGAGATACTGTCCCTTTAATATTCTAATACGAATGATGAGAAGGTCTCTACAGACACAAAAAAGGTTTGATACAGTTCACTTGTCAAGCGAAGGTTTAAAATAAGAGACATTTAATAGAAGTCATCACAATATAGTTATTGCATAAAATGCGCTCCATAGTCAACATGAGTTGGCATTTCTAAGCAATTTGGACTGTGCGGAACTAAAATGACTTTTCATGGGCTATGAATGCGACTATAACGTAAGTATGTACTTGACACATTGCTTATCACTGCTTAAACTAGATGGGAATTGTCGAGATTAAACACTATTTCGAAAGAAACGACATTGTAAGTGGAACAGAGCACTTATATGAGGAAATTCTTATTCCGCCATGTTAGCTGTACAATAGTCCTACATCATATCGTGAGAGGGCAACAAACAAAGACGCCAAGGACAACGTACTGGAAATTACTTGTACTTACTAATTCAATTAAAGAAATGATAAATAAACGGCAATGAAAGCCGACGAAAAAGCAACTTGACGCAGGTGGGGAATGATCCCACGTCTTCGCATTACGCGAGGTATAAAAAGCGAGCCCCTCGGTTAACCCCCTTCTCAGTCATTACATAACGAGGGTCTAGAATCCGGCAACATTGATGCCTTCAGGCAGCATGTGTGCGTTTATTGACCACTTGCCTTCACCCAGAAAGATCACGTACTCGTGATCCCTGCGGCAGAAAGGATGTTCCACATCCGCCACGAGGGTTTGTGTGTAGTGGCGCTGGCTAACGCTCCCGAGGTTAGTTGTACACAACTAACTAATATTGTGTCTTAGCTTGTGTCTAGGCCTATAGCTGTGTTATATACCTTGTAAAAGTTTTGATGTTACCTATTTTACAAGTTCTTAACAAATCTGGGTATCACGCAAGCACTTAAATTTAGCTACTTAAATTTAGCTCACGGTACCAAAACCATTTTTAGAGCGCAGCTCTTTGGCGTCCGTTCCTGGGTTTCGCGTCGTCGTCGGCGTTGTCGTCGGCCTCGTAACCAGCTCCGCCCCCCTTTCATCCCCCCAGCGCTAGCAGCGACCGACTGATACCGCTGGATGCCGCTGACGCCGCTAGAGAGTCAAGATAACGTGACTGCATAGAACACCGTCGCCGCCATGCAGAAAGAGGAGGAAAGGTCCCCCCCCCCCTGTTCTTGTGCGGCGGATAGGGTGCTCTTCAGTTGCCGACGCGCCGGTTATTTCACGTAGGCCCCGGCACGTCGACGAATACGTGACCGCCTTCCCACGGCTAGACCTGGTTCTTAGCGCTGCGGAAGCGAGGGTATCATATTGTTTGTGTCGGCATCGGCACAAACAATATGAAACCAACTCCGCAGCTGGGGTTGACTCACTATCGGCGTCAGCGGCATCAGTCAGTCGCTGCTATCTCTTCCCTCCTCTCTTTATCGTGTTGTCCGCTTGCTGCGCGCGCTTCTGCCCCCATCGTTTGCCGCTGGGTGTACACGCCGCCCCCCTCCCCCCTCTTCCTGCGAGTCTCCGGTTGTCAAAGCGCCGGCTCGAACTTAATTCCTTTCTTCGCTCCTCCTCCAATACAACCCCTGTGCGGTGGCAATCAGAGAGCCAGATCGGTGGCGGCGGATCTGTATATGTGCACCGCCCGAGCCGAAATTGCCGCTGCCGTTCGCCCTGTGCGGTGGCAATCAGAGAGCCAGATCGGTGGCGGCGGATCTGTATATGTGCACCGCCCGAGCCGAAATTGCCGCTGCCGTTCGCCACTGCGAAATTATCTGCCAGTTCTTTCTGAGCCATGAGCGAGACGACCGATGGAAGTCCTCCGTCTGCTGCTGCTGCTGCTGCTAAACGAGCTGCCAGAGCAGAGGCCCAGCGCCGTCGCCGTCAGAATCCAGAGGTGCGTGCCGCCGAAGCAGAAGCTTACCGTCGCCGCCGTCGAGATGATCCAGGAGTACGCGTCGCCGAAGCAGAGGCTAAGCGCCGCCGCCGAGAAGACCCTGCCGTTCGCGCCGCCGAAGCGGAGGCTCATCGCCGCCGTCGAGAGCAACCAGCAGTAAGCGAGGCTGAAGCAGAAGCTCATCGCCGCCGCCGAGAAGACGCTGCAGTTCGCGCCGCCGAAGCGGAGGCTCATCGCCGCCGTCGAGAGCAACCAGCAGTAAGCGAGGCTGAAGCAGAAGCTCATCGCCGCCGCCGAGAAGACCCTGCCGTTCACACCGCCGAAGCGGAGGATGACTGTCAAGAACTGTTAGTGGAGTCTTTGTTAAAGGAATACGTGTGAAAAATAAAAAAAAAAATTCTGTGATAGCGCATACATGTGTTGCTCGATTTCTTTGCCTCAATCTATCGAAAAGGTGAAACAGCTTATTTGCTGCGCTCAAATTTCGCATTAGGAAGTAACGTAATCGTCGGTAATTTTTTAGCAGGCACATAGGAGAGCCAATAATGAATTATGTGTAATTATTAATTAATTAACATATTTGTACCTACTGCAGCGCAACAAGCGTCATAGGTGGAATGGGTTAACAGAGGGAAATATAAACAGCAAAATGACATACAGTGATAAGTATGATTTGCGAAGACCATACATCTTGGATGGCCGACACAAAACTTCTGGATGGCCATGTGCGAATAGACATAAGACAGTTTTAGTTTAGCGTACGCAACTATAGCGTACGATATACGCTATTAGCGGCGAGAATTAGGAGTGGCGCCCTCTCGCGTGTGACGTCACGGCCAGGACGCCGCTCGCACCGTCTCGCTCGGCGGCCGCGCGCGCTCGTTCCCTTCGTGTATGCTTGGGGTATGGGTGGCTCGAGCCGCACTTATTGAAGGGTATGTCGGCTTCTTTCTGCTGCCATGCCTGAACCACAGTTACTTCTCCTAAAGCACGCGAGTCAATAAAATTTGGGGCTTGGATATCGCAAGCTATGCAGCGTTGAACGGGGCTACTGGTTTTACAACGCATATATGCGCCGTGTCTGTCCATAAATTTTGCGTAAAAAGAATGTCTGCAAATTCAATACGCGAAGTTGTGTACGATGCTTGACTAAACACTTAACATTCCCTTAGAATTTACCTATGAGAGACATTGCATTTTACATGAAAGAAAAATCTTGGTAATTGGCGTCAGCATGTTATCCGTGTTAGAAAGACATTGCCCAGCGAAGCTGTGATCATGATTCTTATTACTCTGATGAGTTGTTCTAGCCAAATATGGCCATTTATTAATGCGTAAAAGAAAGAGTTAGGCGCCCATTCTTTATGAAAAAGTTTACTGCTAGTTTCACCCCTCTCTGAAACAGGCCTCCAACAAACGAATCGCTCATGGCTGCTAACACGACGGCGCATCATGTAGAGTATTTACATAGTTCATTCACAAATACCATAGTAGCAATCACCTGAGAGAAAAGTTTTGTTGTTAATATCTAGATCCAATCAATTGCAAGCGATGAAATGTTTCATAGTGGCCCTCAGTAGCCTTTATCGACAATATGGCACACCCATGACGCAACGGTAGCACGTAACGGTAGCAACCGACTGTCTGTATGGCGAGGCACGCTTCGTTCGTGAAACCCATCAGTTCACTACGATTTCGAATTGAAACCATAAAGCATTTTTTTACAGCTCCAATTGGAACGGCTAAAATATTCTCGAGCTACTACAGCGCAGCTTAGATTGCCTAGAAAATTCATGCACTTTCTGTCTCACCATGTCTCGATCCAGCATTGTTTAATTATGCAAACGGAGAACTATTCGCTTCGTCGGTACATAAAAGAGAACCTCGCCCAACTGCAGGCAAAATAAAGTTTACTCTAATCTAATCGCAAACATTCATAAAGAAAACACCACAAGGTGTTTATATATATATTCACTTGATTTTTGACCCTCCACAGGGGAATTATATCTTCAATATGTCCCATACTACTAATGATTGACGCTTCGACTTCTTTCTGGCTGCAGCATGCGGTCCAACAGGCATATTTCACTAAAACATTTTGGCCGAGTAGCCTGTGTCAGTTCGCCAAGCAAATTCGTCATGTATATTCCTCAAGCAACAAGCACCAGTAAATTTCTCAAGTGAGTTGAACGTGTAGCACAGAAAAGGGAATATATATTGGTACATTCCATTTTGTATTCTGTAAATAGACGTAAGCCTTCATTAGCTTTACTGCAAATTGCCGCCGCTTAAAATAAACACGTGAAGAACCGCCTAATTTTAAGAAGCAGTCAAAGAAGCAAGTTGTGCTTGTAGAACCTAACTGCACTATTAGTTAAGTTCTCGTGTTACTGCCGAGCGTTTCTGTGAAGAAACGCAAAAATTTGATATTACACCATGAACTACTCGTCGTGAGCAAACCAGTTTTAGCGGATTGTAACTGTTGTAGAAGTCATATATACCCAGCGTCTTTGACGTACTTGTTGCGCCGTGGCAGGCATGGTATCATAACTGTATTCTTATTTTCTATATTTTTGCGGTTGTCGATTGAAAAACCCACAATGGGCTGGTCTGCGCTCCTTCGGCTGGCACTGTAGCATTGCCTTCGAGAGAAGCATTATCGTCTAAGAAATAAGCTCTTTGAATAAATTTTCGCAAATGAGGACGTCGTAAAAATATATTTGAGACGACCGCCATAAGTATACAAGCAGAGAGAACGAGGGCGAGCAAACGAAAACACAGCAGAAAGCGCCCGGACACCGCCCGAAGTGTAGCAGACGACAGGCGCGCGTCCTTGCCATGACGTCATGCGAGTGGCGCTCGCAGCGCCCCTGTAGTTCGTTCTCGGGGCTAATAATATAGCGTACGCTAAGTAGCACACGTTTCCTACAATTTTAGTTGACCGGCCATATCTTCTGATCTCAGAGGCCATACGCCGTCGTTGCGGCTATTTCGCGCCTGCAGCGATAGGTGGCGATGACATCTCGAACGTTTCTTTTGTTAGGCTTTGACTCGTTCGAAACGAGAAGCGCTCTCGAAAACACCATGAGGTTATCCATAATACTCTGTCGTCGAAGCGGCCTGAGACTAAGCGAAAGCCGTTTGCACAGTCATTTGCTATGAACGAAGTGTATTTTACAAAAGCAACGCCAAATTCAATTCGAAGCGGGCAGCCGGGACCGCCGCCATGTTTCCCGCACACTCCGCAAACCACGCAAAAACGCTAACGCTAACTCGTTTGCGTTGCGTAGGCCTGCTATACCCGCTATTTCGTTTAGCGTTCAGCGCATGCGCAGTGACGACCGACTATTTTTTAGCGTACGCAATTGTATAGCGTACGCTATACTAAAACTGTCTATAGATAAGGAATTCTAGTATTCTATGGAACAAGGGCAACAGGTGAATTTATCCGTTAGCGCTTCCATAGTAGGACATCAAGTTTAATTTGTGATGTCGTCTTGTCGATGACTCTGGCGCGAGGTGTATAGTTCTTTGAAAGTGTAACCGTAGAGTTGACGATGCTGTGCAAGAAATTTAATGACTTCAATAGAGCAAAGTTAAAGGGACCCTGAAACGCTTTTGACGATTTTCTACAAACGTACTGAGTCGTTAGAGTAGGTCCTTCTGATCATTAATTGACACATCTAAGTGCTCTGCGTAAAGCGTGTAATTTATGATAAGGTTTTAAAAATGCACATCGCTGCCGATCGCAGCGCACTGCTTGGCGGAATTTTAAGCCGCCCCTACCCATATGACCAAAATCACCCATATGACGTCAGTGGGGCGAGCTATCCGATTGGCTGACCAGGGCGCGTGATCGATAATTTTTCCAACTTTATGGTAAACAAATGATCTTCGTAATAGTTGGAATGTTAGTAAATTTGTTTTTATAAAAAGAAAGTAGCATAAAGAGAATGCACAAGAACAATTTTTCAGTACACTTAAGTACTTCCGGCACACAGCAAGTGTCATCTGCTTGTGTTACAACGTACTCCATTTTGACGAGAGCTCCGCGGTCAGAGTTGGTCTCAGTCTTTTCGCGAGCACTATGATTCGACATTGTTGCCTTGTGGACTGCAAACGTAGCGACTGGCAATATGTCAAGCTGCGACATCGTGTCCCTCTGCAAGGCAGCGTACGAGCGAACTGGCTGCTGCGCGTCGGACTGCCTCTATCCGATCGGCGCCAGGATTTGCGCGTTTGTGGCCGTCACTTTACACCGGAAGATTACTAACGCAATAGCGTTTCGCGAGTTAGGGCAAACGTAAGCGCAAGGGGCCGCTGGCCGCTTGACTGTGCCGTAACGGGACGAGCCGAGATGAGCAGAAGGGCAAATGTGAATGGTCTGCACGGTGCAGCCACCTGGTGGCATGGAGCTCAACCATACACAGTAGCAGCAACGAAGCGTATTCTTCTTCGCTGCTGGTGCGTATTTTTCGCAGGAGTGTAATCATCAACACGTTGTTTTTATGAATGTTTAAAATGTTTTACACTTGGTTGGAGCAATATTAGCGCTTTGTTTGGCTGGTTAAGCGCTGCGCCAACAAGTGTCTGGACCGTGCAGACCGATCAGGCCGCTCACGTACGTCTACGCCAAAGTTCCTTCATCAGCTTGAGTTTATGCCTCCAGTCATTTGTGGAAATGACCAGCTTGCCTGTGGTTAACGGAATACCAGACACGTTCAGCGCTACGACAGAATGCTCGCAACGCCCGCTGCTTCGATAGCTCTCGCTTGGGGTCGACAGCCAAGCGGCTATCGGAGAGGTTTCGCGCGGGCGGGGGCGGGCTCCAAAACCACCGGAAGTGGACGATGTGACGTCGCATCGTGACGCAGGACCAGTGAAGGCGGAGCTTAGCCCCGCTCGCTCGGCGAACGAGTTGAGGAGGAAAAGCATGGCTGGGGAGGAGGGTAACTTCTAATCGCTTGTAGCTCCATTAATACGTAACGCTTCACTTAAATTGTGGTGCGAATGTTCTACTTAAGCTGTACCCTACGCGTCTACAAAATTTGTCCGAACCGTTTCAGGGGCCCTTTAAATTCAAGGAGCGAAGTGTAGAAGAGGTTGAAAGCCGAGATCCTAACGGTGACATATAAATCTTACAGCTTTTTTTCTGAATTGCTTCTAGCCTGTTAATCTCACACTGCTTATAAGGGATTCAAACGACAGATACGTAGGCGACACCAGGAGGGATTATATCGATCTATATATCAGTAGCTTAGTACCTTTTGGAGAGTTGGATAGTGTACGATCTAGGTAACCATATTCTTAATGCTTCGTTATATCTGTAATCAATGTGCTTAGGCTATGATATGTTATGCGCAAAAATGACACCGCGATACTTCACGATTAAGATACCCTAGCTAAGGCGGAGTTATTGAAGCAGTATTGAAAAAGAAAACAAACGAGAAGATTTCTCGTTCGTTTCAAGAGGGTTTATCAAAAGGGTTTTATCAAAATAACGTTAATTTGCAAAGTGTTGCACTAACTGCACAACCTCGCAAATGATTCTTGGAAGCGGTGATGGCCATTACAGCAGTTAATCGCTTCATATAGAACACAGCTATCGGTATAAAGACGAATGTTAGAAGAAATGTGAACCAGAAAATAATTTATGTAGATTAAGGAAAGCAGTGGCAAAGGCATGATCAAACAAAGCCATTGAGATTTGAAGAGCTCTGACTGCCTAATGCTGAAATGCATAATGCTGTGTTTACCGGAAACAAAGCTCGCGCATAGTTATCGGAGGGTTTGTCTATTTCTTATGAAATGTAAAATGCTTTATACTTCGTTTAGGTATTTTTAATCAATGCAGGATGCAGCCGAAACACTTCTCTTTTGTCGTGCATGCAGACGTCGCGCAAAGAACGCTGCGCTTCTCGCTGAGAGCCGTGGACATGATAATGGTGGCTGCCGTAGCAGACGACGCAGTTGTCATCACCTTGAGTGGAGAGCGCGCTCATAAAGGTACCCTACTCGGTGAAGTGAAGGAAGAACTTAGAGCCAACGGTAGCTTCAGAATACTGACTGCTGACTGCGTATTATATTTATCTGGCTATGCGAGTCCCATGGAGCGGCTTACCACTGCCGCGCGGGCCCTGTCTTGAGAGCGATCTACGACGGGGTCAGAGTCTTGGTGTACCGAGAGCTGATAGCTTCGTGTGCGCTGTGTTCTCGACGCTTAGTTTGTGCTGAAGCGAGCGGCAGCACGAACATCTCTTGGCTCGTTGCTGCTGCCGCGCCTCATCACGCCAGCGTTTTGACAGCGATTGTCCGCGGTCATCGATTGAGATGTGTTCACGTTTGCCTGTGCTCGAGTGACACCATACCACTTGATTCAGTTAGTAAGCGAATGTTCAAAAGTGCAAAACTGGTATCCTTACTTTTTATAGCTGTCTAATAATTTGCTTTTGCACTGGATGCTTCGCCTTGCGGGCGAAACTGATACTTCTTTATCTGCTAAAGAGTCGTTCAAGGAGCCATTCCTTTGTGTGTGGACTAACAACGGGTCGCAGCAAAGCTGCCGTGCTATTTTCGCTTACAGCTGTTTTTCGGATACGATGCGAGGTAGTGGTATTTTGATAAGCATAGCTTGATTAATGTGTTGTCTCCAATTTTGCAATCGCTATATCGCTACATGCGTTTGTGTTGAGTTTATGACGGGTGCCTGTGCGTTTATCATTGAGGTTGTGTGGCGTCACTTTATTACGTCTTTAGAGAGAGAAAGCTCGTTATTGATAACGCAGAGGGTTTAGCCAGCGTATTTTGTCCTACAGGGAATGAGACGAAGCAGAAGAAAGACCTTAGAAGAAGGTGGGCAGGAGAGAAACGGAAAATAAAAGAAAAAAATCACTGTCCTTGAGACGACGTGCATGTCTCATAGTTTAGACCACAAACCAATTGACTCAATATATAGGAACAAGAAGTCCAGGGCTTCGCGCTGTTTCGATGGGCAAGGCCAGGGATCCAGCATCCGTGGCAGCTTCTACGGGCCTTCGTCGAGCATTTCATGTTTATCTTATATTGATTTCGTTCTTCTTTGTAAGCTAGGCACTGGAGCAAGATGTGTTCTACATTTTTTACCGCGTCATGGTTACCACAACATGGCTTTGTAGCCTGTCAATTGCGGAAAAGACGATTGTTCGTGTATGTAACGTTCAGCCGAAGCCGGTGACAGCGGGTCTCCCGGTGTCGTGGTAGTCATTGTGGTAGCCTTGATTGGAGTTATGAGTTGATGTTGAATAAAAACTTGTAATTGCCTGAAGGTCAAGACCATCTTCTACGCCGTACACTCAGTACATATCACTTCACCAAAGCTGAAGCTTCACTTGTAGTAAAAAGCATTTTTATAAATTTTATGTCATCGTGTCCTTTGCGTTCTGCCTCAACCGCCTTCCGGGACCGCACTGTCCCGGAAGCCACTGAAGTGCTAGCACATGTCCAGCGTTAGATGCCAAGTGGTGTAGGTATGGTATGTCCTGGACCAAAACGTAATTGCTTGATTTAGTGCTTTTCGTGCAAAGGCTTTACCGCGTCCTGGGCCCTCGCAATCAGCCGTTGCTGACCCTCGAGGTCGGAGCTGCCCAAGGCTCTCTTGGCCAGCACGCGTGGAAGCGAACTGAGATAAAGTTACGTGTTCGCCTACAGAGCCCGTGATGTCTAATCGCAATCCGTACTAAACCTTGTCTGTTCCGGTTTAAATTTTTGTACCGTATTTTTTATCACAATAAGTTTTGACACTTCTCGCGATTAAACGCAGCTGGGGCGTACCAGGCGATACGCTTTTGCTTGGTGCTGTAGCTCTTGTAGCTCTGGGGTGGCCGTTATATTTTTGGCCTACGCACACAAACCGCCATAACCTAGCGTAGAACAGCGCTGTCAAAATAATGGGCGCAGCGTTTCATTTACAGGTGAGCTAGTGTATTTTGGGTGACATTTAGAGAGCGTTATTGCTGGACTACGTCAGCAAATATTTTTCAGTGAAAGGACAACACGCTAACGTGCATAATGAGACGTTCGTCATTTCGTAAAATAAAGTTACTATGTCTGATTAAGATGCCCAATAAGTCTTTCTGATCTCAATATTTCCGCCCCCTCCCCACACACACAAATAAAAAAAAGGAAGGAACGCGTGCGGTAGACTTTTCTATAAGTAAAAAATGAAGTGTCAGTGGTGCTTTAAGCCACACACTTGTCTGCAAGTGGCAAGATACTGCACTCCTCTGTTTTACGATCATCTGAACATTGCTAATCCTATGTATGCCGAAGTTGTAAAATAGGCAACTAAAGAAGTGTCGCACTGAGCACGAGTTTGCGGGATCGAATCCCGGCCACGGCGGCCGCATTTCGATGGGGGCGAAATGCGAAAACAAAAATTTAGGTGTACGTTAAAGAACCCCAGGTGGTCAAAATTTCCGGAGTCCTTCACTACGGCGTGCCTCATAATCAGAAAGTGGTTTTGGCACATAAAGCCCCATAATTAAATTAAATTAAAGAAGTGTCACAACAACGTATTGAATTAAAAATAAACGCCAACATGTTGATTTTTCTCATATGCAGCAATCTTATACCTACGGAAGACGACCGCGAATTCTCGCTTTTAATAATTCGAAACTCTGGCGAGCTCATGGCTTGATCTAACATTTGTTCCGTGAGTTCTCGAACACTGTTGGTGGAATTTACGCATCTAGCCAGCTTTCTTTTATTCTTTTAGGATGAGCTGTTCAGTAATCTTGAAATGCACAAAATGAACCTTCCTGTATATAGACGCTTGCGCAAAAGTTCACACAGGTCCAGCGTGAAGGGGCAAGACTGTTCAGATTGCATAAGCATTCACAATTTTCAAGAAATAATTCTTGCCTGAATAAAAAAAGGCTGTATAGTGTCACTTCTATAAAATGTGCATAACAATATACTCACATATAGGATCCATAGACAAAAGATTGAGTAGTCTGAATAACATCGCCTAATACAGTACTACGCTTATAGTAAATGCATACTGGTTGGTTGCCGGAAATATAGCGATTGTAACTTCGGTGCAGCATCACTATGTGGTGATCACGGTCGAAGAACTGCAAAAGAGTGATTGGTAAATAGTATGATCCCCCAAAGTAAGTCCCCTGCAAGACGAAATTCTCTATCAGTGATAGAGTTAAATCTGACCCGAGTTAGACAAGCCCTTGAACACTCCTAGACAAGGCCTAGAGGCTCGCACTTGTTGCATCATTCAGTAACCTTGCAGCAGCAGAAGCAGACACGTACATGTGGTCGTCATGGCCAACAATTTGCAGACAGGAAACTCGAGACAGTATGGGGAACGAGCCCCTTTGCAAATTGCTATAACTTCGTACCATTCCATTTTTTGAGGATCTCCCATAGGGGGCTTGCGCAAGTCCTCGAGGAAAATTCAATAAAATCAACTCGAACGCACCGCATCGTGATAATTGTACAGCGCCTGATTGCGCGACACGGAGACGGGCCCACTGAAAACCATTTTACTGCTCCATTGTCAAACCATTTCGAGTTAACAAAATGGACGCTCAGCAGGGTAGCCTCGTATGCCATAAAAAAATAAAAAAAAATAACTAAGAATGCTTTAATAAAGGGAGAATGAGACATTCCTCCAATCGTAGCAATTGCTACAAAGGAAACCCATCCGGGCTCCTCTTTCAACAACTCCTGCCTTTGCTCCGAGTTGTTGATAAGTTCAATTTCACCCTGCCACCTGCTAGCCGTATCGCTAGCTCAGATGGTAGAGCGGCTGCCCCGGAAAGGTGGTAGCCCCGGAAAGGTGGTAGCTTCGGGTTAGAGTCCTCGACCAGGACGAAATTTTTTCAACTGCGAGGCTTCCGAGGTAACCGTATGGGTTTCTTTGTAGCAGTTGCTATGATTGCGTTGATGTCTCGTTCTCCCTTTATTAATTACTTCCTTCCACCTCGCAGGTTTATCGCAGAACTACAAAGTCTAAGAATGCTTTGTTTAGGAAGCGTTTTAGGGACAGGGGGTTCAATAATTTTAGCCGGTAGTTCTTCTCCCGGGGGGTGCGGATTCCGTAGTCTAGGAACGCGTGGAATCATACTGCCTGCAGCTTGGCCCAGTCTACCAGGCGTCGCTGATCCTCAAGGCCCGCACACGCGAGGCTGTTCTCCCACTGCTATTCGGTCGAGTCTGTAATGCTGTTTAGTCTTGTGTTGTGCCCACACTCCAAAGCTAAATTTGAACGCATAACCGGTGCAATAAGAGTTAAACTGACTTTCAAGAGTCTTAACAGATGTGTATCGAATGTTTTTAACTGGGTAATAATGCGTTAGCATTCTTAGTGTAATTCACGCACTTTCGGGTAATTGTGTTTGTACCTACGTTTCTGTCTAACCGTCTCCCCGCCTGCCTATGTCATTGGGTAGTCCATGGTGAAATGGGTAGCCTATCGCGCAGATGCGCTGAGGGAACACGGTTCCAAACCAACCGTCGAAACAGCTTGGGCCACCGAGCATCTGGGAATACGTACATATGTGCCGCTCTTCAATGAGCCTCCTTCACGCCGACATGGCTAACAGTAAATGCGGGACTACGTCGGTACCACTGTTCAATGAAACTCTTTGACGGTGTGCCGCTTTTCAGTGAAAGTCCTCGACACCAAATTGGGTAACTAGGCATGTGGCACCGGGAATGCGTCGCTTCATCATGACGAAAGAAATCGGCTGAATACATCTCGCGATAAACTGTCGACGGTGATATGTTTAGCATTGAGTCAATAAAGCGCCACAACGTATGACCACTGTCGAATTGTTTTCTATGTGGTGTATGTACTGCATCGGGACTCCTCTTAGACGTTTCCAGAAGAAAACTCGGCGCCAGCTAGCGGAGCTATAGTGAAGCCTGCGCGTGGTCTCCGAAATGCATGGCACGCCGGTGCGTGCCATCGCTGAGAAACGCGTAATGCGTCAACCAGACTGCTCTCTCGCGCTTCTTTCTGCGCACGCTGCGTCATCTCATGGCGCTGCCAAGAAGTTTACGCGCAGCTTCCGAGACAAGAAGCGCGCAGCACTCGTGCCTGCGAAAGCTCATATTGGCTCTCTCGCTTGCCGCACAACCTGTCGTACATGTGGTCAGTGACCGAAGTTGCGGAGATGTTAATTGGAAACCGGCACATTTCCAGTGAACTCAGGGCGCAGTTCGTTTAAGCGTTGGCGTGAAAGACGTACCATGAAAAGCGGCGTATTTGTGCCGCAGCCTGCTGAAGCCTCAAGTTGCTGTCCTCAAAGAAGCCTTGTGACGTGGCCTCGATTCCACCCAGCATCGAATAAACTTGAAGTATCCTTTTAATGCGTCAGCATTCTTAGGGTACCTCACGCACTTTGCAGGGGCTATCTGTCTAACTATTATTTGTATATAACCGTGTTCCCACCCGCATGAGTCACTGGGTAGTCCGTGGCCGAAGCGGTAGCGCGTCGGGCTGCTGTGCTGAGGGAGCAGGGTTCGAAACCAGCCGTTAACCAACTTACGTCACTGAATATGTGGCGATGAGTGTATACGTGCCGGTCTTGAACGAACTGCTTTCACGCCGACATGGGTGAGTGTAGACGCGTGACTGGGTAGTTACCGCTTCTCGAAAAAAAAAAGAAAATCCTTGGCGCCGACTTGTAGTAATGGGTATGTACCACTCGATCTGCATTGGTCTCTAATGAACCTATTTGATGCCAACCTAGGTCATTAGTATGTGCCAGTAGGTGTATGACAAAGAGAGGGAAACATTTTCAGCATTTGCAGGCTGTGGGGCGCCGCACTTGTCATCTCGGATGCCATGCACGAGCTTCTCAGCAGTGCCACTAGATTTCGCAGCTTATCCAGAAATAAGTGCGAGGGAGGAGCCGGGCGCCCGGGATCCAGCCCAGATGGGCGGGAAACCAGATGACGGTGTCGTGTTTGAGGGTGCTAGGATCAGTGCCACGGAGGTCGCGTAACGCCTGGCCGGAGACGACCCCTCTCTCGAACGCTTTGATGGCCGGCCTCGAGTCACTGAATATTGTCGTCCGCTTATCGTCGAGCATCGCCAGGGCTATGGCCACTTCCTCCGCCACCTCGGGGTCACGTGTGTGCACCGTGCCCATGTTTAAAGTCCGTTGCGAGGGCGAGACCACTACTGCGGCGAAAACTCGGTTGCATCGGTAGGCGGCGGCGTCCACGAAAACGACGTCGTCCGCCTTCTTGTTTATGCGTTTGAGGAATGTGGTGGCCGCGGCTAGGCGTCTGCCTTGATTGTGTCCGAGAAGTACGTTTCGCGGAATGAGTGCGATCGTGATCAGGTCGCGGAGCTCGCGGGGAGCCGGCGTAAACTCCGGTGGATCCTGGGTGTTCGGTGGGAAGTAGCCGAGCTCGGGCAAGATGTGACGGCTGGTCTTGGTCATCGTCAGTCGTATCATCTGCGCTCTCTCCTGAGCCTCAACGATCTCTTCGAGGGTATTGGGCACCCCGAACTCGAGGAGTCGATACATCGGCGTGGTGATCGGGAGCCCGAGGGCCCGCTTCACTACCTTTTGGATTAGTGTATTGAGCTTGTCACGCTCCGATTGTTTCCACTTGTGCGTTGCTGCGACGTAGGTAAAGTGACATAGGACGAACGCGTGTACAAGACGTAGTAAGGTTGCCTTCTTTGAACCCGTAGAGACGGTTGGCTACTCTGCGTACGAGTCGTATCTCGTTGCCCATCTTTGTTGTCAGCTTGTGGACCGTTTGGATGTTTGATTCATCCGCCTCGATAATCATTCCCATGCTCGGATGGAGTCGACCCTGGGGACTGGGCCACCGCCTCTGGTACGGATGGTGATGTTGCGCTCGGTCGGTGGTTTCCATCCCTTAGGCAATTTACGTTGTCGTTTTGGGCAGTACAACAGCTCCGATTTGGCGGAGGAGCACTTGAGACCCGTGTGGTCGAGGTAGGACTCGGCGGTTTCGACTGCCTCCTGCAGAGCGGATTCGATAAAGCCGTCTGACCCCGCGGAGCACCAGATGGTGATGTCGTCCGCGTATACCATATGGTTGAGGCCTTGTATCTTCGAGAGGCGTTCGGAGAGCCCAATCATCACCAGGTTAAACAGCGTCGGAGAGAGCACGGAGCCCGGGGGAGTGCCATGCTGTCCGAGCTCGACTTCTTCCGACGTGAGGTCTCCGGCACGGAGCACGGCCTTGCGACGGGTTAGGAAGGAGCGGACGAACTCGTAGAACCAGCGCCCGAGCCCTAGGTCTGCGATCGCCTTATGTATTGCCGACTGCTCGAGGTTGTCGAACCCCTTCTCCAGGTGGAGGCCGAGCATGGCGCGGGTGCCCCAAGTGGCCCCGGCGTCTTATCATCATCATCATCAGCCTGGTTACGCCCACTGCAGGGCAAAGGCCTCTCCAATACTTCTCCAACAACCCCGGTCATGTACTAATTGTGGCCATGCCGTGCCTGCAAACTTCTTAATCTCATCCGCCCACCTAACTTTCTGCCGCCCCCTGCTATGCTTCCCTTCCCTTGGGATCCAGTCCGTAACCCGGCGTCTATGATCTGGAATTTCAGGAGAAGCATCGTATCCTGCGTCGAGAGCCCGGGTCGGAAGCTGATCATGTGGTGTGTGAAACAGTCCTGGTGTTCGAGATACCGACCGACTCTGTTGAATAGGACATGCTGGGCCATCTTGCCCACGGACGACCTGAGCGAGATGGGGCGAAGGTTATCGACGCAAGGCGCCTTGCCCGGTTTTGGAATAAGGATCGTCTGGGCGAGTTTCCAGGCATCAGGTAACTCGCCCCACCCCCACACGTCATTGATGGCGCCCGTGAGGTACACGACCGAGGGGTCTTCTGAGTTTCGCAGGAGCTTGTTGGCTATGCCATCGGGGCCCGGAGCGGAACGGCCGTTTAGTTCGTGGAGAGCCCGGCGTACCTCTTCGACGGACATTTCGGCGTCCAGCAGGGTGTTGTTGGTACCCGTGTAATCGGGATGTAGGGTCGGCGGGCCTGTGGGTATCGGCAGGTACTTATGCATAAGGGTCTTGATAATGCCATCCGGCGAAGCGGTGTCTTTGGCCTGGTGAAGGACTTTGGTGAGCGAGTGGCGCTGGTTCGTGCGGGTGTTGGTTTCGTTGAGCAGGTGTTTGAGGATGTTCCAGGTCTTCCCGTTGCGGACCTGACCGTCGACTGAGTTACACGCCTCGTCCAATTGCTGTTTGGATAGGGTGTTGCAGTGTTCCATTTTGATTTTGTTCAGTTCTGCAATGCGTTTGCGGAGCCTGCGGTTGAGACGCTGGCTTTTCCATCGCGTCAGTAGAGACTGTTTGGCTTCGAGCAAGTGAGCGAGGCGGCTGTCCATCTTCTCGGTTGGCATATCCGTGCTAAATGTTTTCGTGGCCTTACCGATGTCGGCCTTGAGCTGCACCGTCCACGTCTCGAGGTTCAGGGCAGTGTCGGAGAGGGAGTCCTGAGGCGCGAGTCTTGGGAGAGAGGTCCCAGTCGACCCACATGTACGACTTGGGCTTCCGGAAGATGCTGGGTCGCTGCCAAGATCCTCAGCAAGATTGGACCAGCGGGCATCGGCTGTGTTCTTCACGAAGCAGAGATCCGGAGTGGTGTCTCTGTGCGTGGACGTGCCGATGCGGTAGGGAACATCTTGTCTGTGACTAGGGTAAGATCCGGCTCGTTCGCAAGCTGCCACAGCGCGGTGCCCTTGTGGGTGTCATACACGTAACCCCAGGTGTGATGCGCAGCGTTAAAGTCGCCAGCTATCACGAGCGGGTTTGAGCCTGCAATACGAATGGCTCTTTGGAATAGGCGTCGGAAGCGTTGACTCTTTTGTCTGGGGCTGCTGTACACGTTGATGATGTACACACTTTGTCGGGACGCGTCGCTTTGGAGAATCTCCATCATCACGTTGTCCACCTCGGACGTGCCGAGGTTATGCGCGAGGCAGGTGAGCTATTTAGAGACCAGCGTTCTCCCGCGAGGCCTGGTAACCACTGATAACCGGTGAACGTGGCAGTGTGCGTTAGAGTTTCTTGCAGTAGGGTTACGTGGGGCTTGGCGTCGCGGCTGCGTATGTATTGCTGCAGGGAGGCCTTCCGCCCAGTGAAACGCCTGCAGTTCCACTGCCAGATGTGGAACGCTTCATCTCGCCTGGCCATCTTGATGCTTGTTGGGGTTGGCCGGGCGCCTGACAGTTGGAAGGGGGCCGCGCGTGTGGCTGGATTGGGCATAGGGTGTTGTGGCGAGACCGGCTTACCAGCGGCAATGGCGGGGACTACGACATTTTCGAGATAATGTTCGACTGTCTCCAACCGATTACCGTGGGCCATGAGGGTGGACTGTACGTGGGCCATATTCTCTCCGGGAAAGCGGAGGCTCTCTTTAATGGCCGACAGCGTACTTTTGATCTCTTCTAACTCGGGTTTCAGTTCTGGTAGAGCATGAGCGACGGCGCGGTTCTTGGGCGCGTTTTCGCCGTCGGCGCTACCAGCTCTAACAGGTTGCGGTGGTGGTGACGGGGCTACTGCCTTGGAGGCGTTCCCGGCGGCGGGCATAATGGCTGCGCGCGTGCTCCTGTCGTTTTGTATTTCGGCAATTGCGGCCGTAAATTTGAGGATTGTCTCTTTCATAGCGGCGTTTTCGCGTTTGAGTAACGCTATCTCGGATTTGTTAGTGTCTGTAACGTTCTCTGGGACGGAGCACCTGCAGACCCTACCGGTGATGTGCTGTCGTTTGTTCTCCCGCGGAAGACGTCCGCCCAGGTGAGGGTACCTCGTTTCTTGTTGCTCGTTGGTGGTGCCGGCGAGCTTGACGATCGTTGACAGGAGGGCCCGGAGCGGTATCCAAAATGGGAGCCGGAACGGCGACCCGGACCCGGACTTGGAGCGATAAACGGAGTGGTCTCGAGATGCACCGCGCGGCGCACCACGGGAGCGGGCCCTCGGCTGGCTCCGGGATGTCGATGCCCGCCTGGAGCGATTCCGAGATTGGCCCCTGGATCTGGACTGGGATCGGTTGTTGTCAGCAGCCCGGGCACTTACAGGGAGGTGCGGGTAGTCGTCTGGGGTGGTAGCGATGGTGTACTTGGGCGTTGTAGTACAGTCGTCGCCTTTCCTCGTCGGGCGTGCTCTCTCCCATCGCCGTCGTCGTACCACGTATAGAGTGTGGTAGCGTTTCTTGCAGACTTTGTCGGCGGCGAGATGGGGGTCACCGCACAGCTTACATTTGGGTGCAGCCTCGGCAGATTACGTCCCCAGGGTTTGGACACACGTCCGCACGGTGGCCGAGCCGACCGCAGGCGTAAGATATATTGACCTATATATATATATATATATATATATATATATATATATATATATGCCCATGCCAGTGGATTTCTGTGATTGACAATTTTCGAGTCGATGTCCGTCGGCCCGTCTTGTACGGGACCCCGCGGATGACTCCCTTGTAAGTGAACAGAGGTGCAGCTTCGTAGCCGCTGATGTCGTGGGTAACGCCTTGGATGCAAATTTGCTTTACTCGCACGTAGCGGTTAGCATTTTCTCTGAGCGGAGTGCTTGCCACTAATATATTCTGTTTGTTGTTGGGGCATAGCGCGTCCGAGTGTTGTTGTGCCGGGCCTAGGCCGGCCGAGGCGGCAATGGCGTCGGCAACCACCGCAGGGCCAACCTTTCTATGTTAAGTCCCCCACGAAGACTTGTAATAATACAGATGTCATCTTTCGGCAATGGTGGCATTCTTCTCGCACGGATAACGGTGTTCTTAACTTTTTCACGGCCGCATATGGCGGAGCTAGGTTAACGCTCTCAGGTTTGGCTGCGGCGTGGCGAGACGTGGCAGTCTGCCAGCCCTGATCCGGGGTGATTTCCTCCACAGCAATGTCCTCCCCGGCCACTTGGTATTCCATGTCTGAGCACAAAAATTGCAGCCCAAGCGGCGGCGGCGACGACGTGGAAGAGAGAGCAACGCGCCAGAAGCGGCGCCGCGCTATAGCGTGCGCTCGCCACGTCGGATGAGAGGCTCCCCTCGTTAGGGCTAGCGAGGCGGCGGCCGAGCGACGACGGTAAAACCAACGTTACTAGACTAGCTTCAGTTGTAAAACTCTCCGCCCGCGCGCTTACAGCCGGTGTCGCCACTTCTGTGACAGCCGCCAGATGGCAGCGCCGTTCCATCGGGCTCCACTGCAGACGCCTCGCCGCAGCCTTCAGCCCGTGCGGACGGGCAGTTTGCGCGTGTTTCACGCTCGCTGGCGTTTTCCCTTGTCCGAATTAATGATACCATGAGAAAGCGGTATCCACCTACAGCAATAAGATTTATCGGGCCAGTTGGATCATACTGTAATAAGGGTAAACTGCACGAAAGAAAGAAACGCATACAGCGAAGCGCGGAAGCTGTGTTTTTTCCTGCCGTCTTAACGTTTCGCGCAGTTTAGGCTCAGAAGCCTGAACATTTGGCCAAAGTGTGTGATTAGGATGATCTTCATCCCCACCGAGGCTTCTCGCCACGCCAAAGAAGCGCAACAAAAAGAAAGTTGAGGTCAGTCTTTGAACACACAAGCCACACACACACAAAAATATCATCTGCTCTTCCACTCCGTGAAGATGGTTAACCAGCGAAGCTGAAACGTGCGGCCCGTGTTTATCACTGGGTTAATCTAGAGGATTCATTAAAGTATTTCTGAATTATGCGGTAACACACACAATCGGCTGCGACGGAGAGAACGACGTCACTGACGATATGCCTGTAGTCCGCCGTTGTCGCTTGCGTTCGATGTCTCGAGTTTGCTCGGAGGCGTGGTTAGCTGCCTTCGCCCGATTTGCGATTATTCGAAATTAAGTTTCTTCAGAAATTAAATCTATCCGTTACGTAAGACAATGAGTGGCTCATACTGCCTTAAGCAATGGCCCCTCCCACCGTAAACGCGGCCTCCCCATTACGATGACAGAAGTGAAATTCTACGCTGGAATGATGAACGGCAACGCAGCCAGCTGTGGAAGACGACGATGAACGTAGGAGCAGTGGCACGAGCGCGTGTGCCGGTCGGCACAAGGAATAGCCGAATTCATGGCCGTGGTGCTAGCATTACGCAAATTAGGACCATCAATTACGTCAGCCGTGATAGTTACTGATTCTTTATCATTGTGCTCATCCCTTACTGCTTCTAGTGATTCTCGCGTGATGAGGACATTTCAATCATTGGTACCTGGTTACTTGAGAATCGTGCGTTTGATTTGGGTGCCCGGCCATAAAGGACTAATCATTAATGAAATTGCAGACTCTCTAGCCAAGGCATCGATAAGTGGCCCGATTCTTCCTTGCTGCCCTTTGACTGCTTATGTAACTGCAGCTAGATTTCGCAGGAGTATCATTATACAGTCAGTATCAGGCTCCGAAATTACTAACTCTGTGGAGTACGGACATCTCCTGCACCCTTGGAACAGATTTTTGCCGAACACGGAAAATTGAAGTGTCCATCACGAAGCTGCGCTGCCGTATACCTGCATTGAACTTCTACCTCCACCGGTCTGGTCTGGTCCCCTCACCACTATGCTCATTCTGTGGCGAAGCGGAGACAATCGACCATTTCTTGTTGTCTTGCTGACGTTTTTCTATTATAAGAAAACGACTACTCGAAATCCCGCTTCGCTCTATTGGTCTGACTTTATCAGTGCCTGTGATCCTATCTTTTGCAGCCTCCATTGTTGGGTTCAGCAACAGAAATGTTTGCTTGGCGATCCAAAATTACCTCATTGAAACTAATCGATTTCCATGTTAGATTGATTGTTCTCCCTCCCAACCATAGCTTTCTTTTATTTCTTATCTTTTATTAATTATTATTATTATTATTATTGTTATCTTATACCCGGTTTTCATCTGATTATTTCTTTTTTTCTCCAAACACAAAACGTTTACTTTTAAACTCACACGCCCAAATTGTTAACTCCCTAGTTATCATTATTATTTTAGGCACCTAATTAAACCGCCCGATTCTTGGCCAATCCCCCACTGTGGGTATGTGCCACGGCCACTCAGGACAACAACAACAGAATCGCTCTGTTCCACGCCGAGCGAAGCGTCGCATTGCTGGCGGCACAGAAAAAGCAGCGCGCCGAACTGTCGACATCGTTCCGATAGCCGCCTATGCAGCCAGGTGCGCAGCACGTCGGCATCGTCTGCTTTTATTCTCAACAAACTCGGCGAAAGCTACAGTTTCGCGGATTACATGCTTGCTGAAATTCGCCTTCAACAACGAACCACACAATACGCTGCACCGCGCGCTTAGTCCGGCCCGCCCGCGTAGCCGGCTAGTGAGGAAGTGAAGCCGGGCGCGACTGCAGCGCCACGAAGGCGCGGGCGGGTGGCGGTTCCGCGCAACGGCGGCGAGTTTTAAAACTGAAGCTAGTCTAGTAACGTTGGGTAAAACCGCTGTAGAAGGTAGAGATAAACACTCACAGTGTTCAGGAAAGTGTCCACAGAGTCTGTGCAACTTCACGAAGCCGTCGTGCACAAATATTCCCGTGAAGTCGCGAAAAATCGCCACACAGACATTGGTAGAAACAAGAGCCGAATTGAATTCGTCCGCACACTCAGGCCTCTGTGCTGCTTCGTGTTATTTATTGCTCAAATCGTCCTAAAAATGCAGGTTAGAACAACGCATTCTCTGCGAGTGGTGAGGCACCAAAGGCTTTCCGCGGAAACTAAATAGAATTTTTATGGTTCAAACGCGTCACAGTGTCATTGTTAAATACTTCAAAGACTTATGTGACGCGTTGCGAGAGGACTTGGCTCGCTGTTGGTTCCCTGCTTATGCATTTGCGCACAGACGATACCAAGGCTTATGTTGAACAATAAAAAGTAACTTCAGATGCGCAGTAATAGCAATGGTTAACCGGTGCTATTAAATTTTGGTCTGGTAGCGCTTTGGTTATGAAGACAAAGAACTTACCGACTTAACATCTTGTAGCGTAGCCCTGCCTCTGTAATCGAAACTTGATGCAGCTAATTGAAGAACGCAAATTATAGTGATTAAGCGCATCCTTAAGCCTTGTACTGTGAAACGAAGGGAAACGTACAATGCCGCTTGGATCCGCGTGCTACATAATATATCTTTTACACAGATGTCTTCTTGCTTGTTGGAATTTCCCTAGTAATAATTATTCCTACCGATATACGCTTCGCCAGAAATATGAATAAACGTATGCCACTGAACTGGCTGGAGAAAATTCTAGGCACTGCGCCTTTTGATTTTGGACATTTGATTTTGACAAGTGACATTTAATTTTGACATTTGATTTGGCAGCTGTCAAATGTCAAAGGTTTGTGCAATAAGTCTGGTTGCTAGCAGCACCTGCCTTGATCTTATGTGGAAGCAGCAGGCAAGGTAATAATTTATTGTCTCGAGATTGGCAACAGCGTCATATTTTAATTAAGAAGTAGTGCCGTTCTTAATCCTAAAATCTTTGTAGAGGACAATTAACAGAACCGCCAGGATCGTTACCAGGGTCGTTAAAACTGTGAGTAGACAAAAATACTCACCAACAATTACGATACTACCTAATGCGAAATTTGAACTCAGCTCTATACGTTTTCGTTTCGCGATAAATTGTTTGGCGCGGACAATCTGCCTCGTGCGGCACGTTGCAAACAGAGTGAAGTGTGGCGTGACTGCCTCGCTAACTGGGAGATCGCGAGAGGCAGCGCGCGGGCAACACGTGGGCGCGATTGACAGCAGCCGGCGCAGGCAGACCTCCGCTCATGCAGCGCCTTGTTTCCATATATAATATAGGTGGCCCCATCAGGGAACCGTTGTCAGATGGGAAGAGGACTTGGCACCTTTGAAGGCGCCGCGTCCGTGAGGGTTCATGGACTCATCAACCCAGCATCATCCGATACATTGACCCCGGTTCCCCCCCTCAACCCGGGTTGACTGGGCGGGGGGCTTTGGTTCGGGCCAACGGTCCTTCCCGGACAAGGGTGCTGTTGTGGTGCAGCAACACAGAGTTCAGGGCAGCGACGACGCGTGCTACCCTGGCATCTTCTCGTAGTCATTGTCACCGCCGAGCCCGTTTTGTGCGGCACTACTAAAACCCCTTAAACTTCGTAAAGTAGCGACACATTTTGAAGAATGCCGCATCCTCCTCGCGTGCTCTGGCCGAGGCCGACGCGGTGTCGCTATTGGCCTCATATCATCACGTGGGCCCTCGCGCTTTGCTTCAGCGCCATTTTTGCTCGAGAAGCGTCTACGGAGTGGCGAGGAGCGCCTGTTGGCGCCGTTGCTATGCTCTAGCAGTGTAGGTGGAGCCACGGTCGAGGAGGGAGCGTGAAAGAGAGGAGAAACGAGGAGGAATGAAGGTGGAGAAGGAGAGTGTTGCTACATTACGAAGTTTAAGGGGCTTTAGGCACTACACTTTTCTTCTCACCCTTTCGCCATACCCTCTTCCCCCGCTTTCCTCCTCGCGCTCTCTTCACTATCGCCATTTTTCATCTCCCGTTGTGCTCCGCGTTGGCTCTTTCATCATTCGCTGTTCTCGTTCGCTCGGTTACGAAGGACGCCGACGCCGACGCTCGCCGCAGAAACGGGTGCCTAGGAGCTGCGCTCTAAAAAAAATGAAGCTCGGCAGGTGTTACAATCTTGTAACAGAAGAAGGCGAAAGCCTGCTGAACATTTGGTAACACAAAGTTATACAATCGCTGCGTTACAGTTCTTTGTATTACCCTTATCACACGGGTAGTACAACCGCAGTTGAGTTAGACGGCAGTTGTGGCTAACTGCAGTTACATCCAGTCACTCGATAAACTAAACCGTGTTTATTCTGCCAACCATAGTTGTCACAAACTGAGGCTGGCCACCTCCGTCAAAGCCACAACTGACAAAATGGTGGCCCCCAGCTCGGAAGCCTGCAGCTCGGCTCGCAGCGAAACATGGTCTGAAAAGCCTGTCACCTGGCCTGTCACGATGACGGAGGCCATGATACGCATTCGGGAGGACAGACTAACCGCTCTGCCTTCAAACACACGTCATATAATACCGTCATGATGGGGACTCTCAACTCCGGCCTGCCGGTGGAGAAAGGTCCATATAATGTTAAGCAGGTTCGTCAGGAGCTTGGGAATCTGAAAAACAATACCGGTGAACGATGAATTATGTCGGCAGTTTCTGTGACGTGTAAGCATAACGCGGAACCGTATGATAGGCCTTCGCATTCACACCGCTGCGGCGCCAAGTTGGAAACAATGAAAGATATGCAATTATTTGGGCTAAGTTTTGGCGAAAAGCAGTCTTCTTGATTTTGCGGGATCATTTGTTGCTAATGACTTTATGAATTTTCAATGCCGCTGGGTTGTTTCATTGCTTTAGCGACGGCTCGCGTTTAGGTGGCTTAAGTTAGAACTGCACTCGTGACACGTGTGCAAGTAGATTAGGGCGCCAAAAGATTGTGTATATATATTTCATGTGCGTAGACATTTATTTACGAATTGGGACATTTCCTAAACTTTACCTGACTGCCTGACAGGTACATATTGTCGCCGTCGACGCGGAGAGATGACAGGGAGACATTTTTCTATGACAGTAGGACAACCTGTTCAAAACAAACAGAACAGAGACACGTCTTCTTCGTCCTCGCCAAATATAACTATAAATGGAATCCGTTAAAGCCCCCATCGTCATTGTCGTCTGCATAGAGTACACACGTCATTTGTCCCTCCCTAAGAGAGCATCGCCCCGATGCTAGACGAGGAATGTCACTTGCGGAAGTAAGGGTCTCTCGCATTGTCATTCATTCAGATGCGGCTTCACGCGTACAACGTACATAAGTACAGGAGGGTGCGGGCGCGCCGCGTACAATTGGGACTATCGGGAACGACCTCATATGTGACATCACTGAGTCTCCGCAATACTCGATATGGTCCGAAGTATCGCCTTAACAGCTTCTCGGAGAGGCCTCGTTTCCATATGGGTGTCCGAACAGTGCCATAGCCCTAAATGGGCTGCAGTATGTAAATATAAAAAGAAGCCACACTCGGTCGCCGGCTTCATAGGTTACTGTTCCACTGTGAAGATCATAGCGGCCTTTGCCGTAGTCTTGCTGCTGGCAGACCAACAAGCGCGCGAGCTGCCGAGCCTCCCCTACGCATGGCGTAAGCACATCGGCGTCCGTGTCAGTGTCGTCAAAGTCGTAGGGAAGCGTCGCATCCAACATTGTTCGTAAACGCATCGGCGTCCGTGTCAGTGTCGTCAAAGTCGTGTGAAAGCATCGCATCCAACATTGTTCGTAAACGCATCGGCGTCCGTGTCAGTGTCGTCAAAGTCGTGTGAAAGCATCGCATCCAACATTGTTCGTAAACGCATCGGCGTCCGTGTCAGTGTCGTCAAAGTCGTGTGAAAGCATCGCATCCAACATTGTTCGTACATCCCGCCCATGAACAAAGATGAACGGAGTCATGCGCGTCGTCTCTTGTTTCGTCGTGTTATACGCAAAAGGGATATAAGGTAGGATGTCATCCCAACTTTTATGTTCAACATCCACGTGCATTGAAAGCATGTCTTCACTTGTTTTGTTTAGGCGCTCTGTCAATTCATTGGTCTGTGAATAGTAGGCGACTGACTTCGGATGAGCCGTTCCACTTAGCAGCAAGATGTGATCCAAACACGCAGCCGTGAATGCCATTTCTCGGTCTGTTATTACGACGGTTGGTGTTCCGTGTCGCAACACAACATGCTCAATAAGAGGCGCGTCGCCTCGGCTGCTGCACGTCTCTGGAATACCTAAGTTTCAACGTAACGTGTGATATAGTCGGTCGCGAGGATAACAAACGATTCCCTGCAGTAGAAGTAGGAAGTGGGCCCAAAATATCCGTTGCGATTTGATCAAATGGTCTTCGAGGAACCTGGACGGGCTATAGGATGCTGTCTGGTTTCGTCGGAGGCGACTTGCGCTTCGCACAGTCGAGACAAGTGCGAACGTGATGTTTCACGGCTGTGGTAAGTCTCGACCAGTAGTACCTTTGCTGCACTCTGCGCAATGTTCGCGTGTAGACTAAGTGACCAGAAGTCACCTCGTTGGGACGTACAGGCTTGAAGTACTTGCGTACGAAGAGTTGCAGGAATGACGAGCAGATAGGGGACCCGGTCAAAGAAACTTTTTTTTTGTAAAGGACCTTGGCCCGTAAACGAAACGGTAACAATCCTCTTGCGAAAACTCTAGGCGGTTTCTCAGATCTTCCCTCTAAGTAAGTGATTAGTTCAAGCAACTCAGGGTCGCCCTGTTGTTGCGCGATGGTGGATGTGCCTAGAACACAAAGAAATGCTGAGTCTTCTAAGGGTTGAGCAGGCCACTCTATCGGCTATATGACAGGCAGTAAGAATCCGTATGTCATTTCCCCGACTTGTACATGACACTCACGTCAAACTCTTGCAGCATTAGGCTCCAACGCACCGATCGTCCAGAAGGATAATTAAGGTTCGTCAACCAGCACAGGAAATGGTGGTCGCTGATAACATTGAAGTGGCAGCCATACAAACATGGGCGAAATTTCATAACCACCCATACCACAGCTAGGCATTCTTTTTCAGTTCTCGAGAATTTAGTATCTGTGCGTGAGTACGTTCTACTTGCATAGGCAAGCACTCCTGCTGTGTCCTCCTTCCACTGCACAAGAACAGCTCCCAAGCCAGCATTGCTGGAATCAGTGTGGAGCAATGTAGGAGCGGTCTCACCAAACTAATCAAGCACTGGAGGTGTCTGGAGAAGTTGCCGCAAGTCGCTGAATGCACCTTGCTTTTCGTCGCCCCGTACAAATGCAGCGTCGTCTCTCGTGAGGAGAGTTAATGGCGACGCAATGCTAGCAAAGTCTGCAATAAACTGCCTGTAATCGGCACAGAGGCCGAGGGAGCGCCTGACAGCCTTTTTATATTATGGTACGGGAAACAGTGCGACGGCGACATCTGCGTGGCTGACGAAGTGACCAAGAAACTGCAGTTCCGCAAAGTCAGAGTGGCACTTCTCCAGCTTCAGGGTGAAGCCGGCGGACCGTATGGACAGCAGCACCGTTTCGAGCCGCTCGAAGTGTTCTTTAGACGTTGCGGAGAATACGATGACATCGTCGAGGTGCGCTAAGCAGGTTTTCCACTTCATACCCGAAAGCACAGTACACATGAGGCATTGGATTGTAGCAGGGAGAGAGCACAAGCCGAAAGGCAGTGCCTTAAATTCGTATAGACCGTATGGCGTCAGAAAAGCGGTTTTTTCACGATCTCTAGGGTCCACCTCCAGTTGTAAATATTCGCTATTTAGGTCCATCGAAGAGAAGTAACGCGCGTGTTTAAGCCTGTCGAGTGAATAGTTTATACGGGAGAGCGGGTGCACGCCATTCTTTCTCACCTGAGTTTGTTTTCCGCACAGAAACGCAAGCTGCCGTATTTCCCGTGACTAGAACTACAGGCGATGCCCAGAGACTCGTTGATGGTTGGATCACGTCGTATTCAACCATTTGTGTCACTTGTATGGCTTCACGTTCTTTGGGAGCCACACGATAAGGGTTTTGGTGGATTGGTCTTGCCGTATCCTCTGTAACTATTGGGTGCTTTGTTAGAGGCGTCCGACCGACGCCGCACGTCGACGCAAAGCAGTCATTGAACTTAGCCAATAGCGTAAGAAGCAGATTAGGTTCTATCTGCGACTAAGCAGTGCTGACGTCAAGTACAGGAGCTGGGCCTTGCGTAGGCGCTTCTTCGAGTAGTGAAAAGCAGCCGAGAAGATGCGCAACAGCGTCAAAATAAGCCACAACCATGCCCTTTGGAAGGTGCCGTCGCACTGTGCTGAAGTTTGGTAGCAACAGGTACGTGCGCCCGTCGGCGACATTTACGATTCCTCGTTCGACCGAGATACCATGAGTAAACAACAACGTGTTTATTTGGTCGGCAACTCCTTCGCAACGAAACGGTACGTCACATGCTACCGAAGCAAGGTTACATGATCGAGGTGGGATGCTGTCTTCTGATATACAAAAGGAGTTGTGTTGCGTCGATAAGCAGTAGACTGAACCAGGGCTTTTATAAATCGTTACAATGCGGTCCGGGATGTTAATTAAGGCCCCATATCCTTTAAGGAAATCTATTACAATAATAAAATCTTTACAGCACACAGGAAGAACGATGAAGTATCTGTGATCTTCTGCCGGAAGTCATTCCATGTCGTTAGGCCAGCATCGCGGCTCTCGTACGGCCACTGTCGTCAAGAACGAAATAGACATGGGGGAGCTTTTGCTGCTCAGTCCACTGGTTAATCTGTGCGATGCGTTCAATTTGTCAAGCCAGTCTTCAATGCATTCAAAGACTGCACTGCGATAGCGATCTGGAACCAACCGAGGCAGAACGGTTACCTGTTGTGGACCGGGGAACCGCCTGCTTTGGGGTGCCTGCGGTAGTTCGTTTCGGCCGTTGCAAGATGTGTGGAACTCTTGGAGAGAGGTTATTGAAGAAGGGAGAACTTCGGGGCAACACATAGCAGTTGATGACTAAAGCGATGCACAGGTGTCGTTACTGGTGACAATGCGTTCGGGCTAGACGAACGACTCCCAGAAGGACTCCGGAGCATCAGGCGCAGTCACCACCCTGCACCTCCACCAGTGTCGTGGTACAACGCGGACAGAAGACAGGGAGACGTTCTTCGAGGAAAGCAGGACAACCTGTTCAAAACAGAACAGAGACACGTCTTCTTCGTCCTCGTCAAACCTCACTGACCCACTAGACGGAGTACGCTAATGCCCCCATCGTTGTCTGCATAGAGTACATGGGTCAATATAACACCTCCTATTGATGAGATACAGGCTCGTCTGACCCTTCTTCAAGATGATCGTCCTTATTGCTGTATGTGAAAACGTGTAGCAGTGCCGCAGTCCAGTTTACGGTAACTGCATGGGGTTACGTCAGGCTGCTGCGGTTGGGTATAACTGCGGTTAAGGCTGCCCTGTGACAAGGCTATACGACAGATGGGTAATGTGTTAAGTTATACAATCTAGGCTAGGCCTATTGAAAGACATATCGAGCCGCTACGGGAAGTACACGTGTGGCACAAAGACGACCTCCTCCCTAAGCCGCAGCGGCGCGCGCTTCCTCCGCAGGGGCCTACTTGCGCGGCCGTCCTCGCAAGCCGCAAGAGCGTGCACGCTCCCCTATCGCTCGCCGCGGACAACCGCCTCCTCTGCCGCTGCAGATCGGTTGCAGACCGCGAAGCATCAACCGACGGCAGATTGGTTGATGCTTCTCGCCGTTTCAAATCCATGCGCTTCGAAAGGTGTACGTTACCCATGCGGGTCTCACTGGGTGAATAGTTTCGCATTCAATTAGGATGTGCTGAGTGGTCTCCAGAATTTTGGCGCAGCAGGCACATTCCTCATCTTGTTACGGATATTGGCTTGGTTATGTTTTGGTCCGTAGGCAAGAGTTCGATCCTGAAATAGCAAGGCACTGCCTTTTGTGTTATGGTAGACTACAGTGCCATCCTTTTAATTTCTTTTTTCCGATGTTTGTAAATCTCAATAGTCTTTTTTGTTGCAATTATTTGTATCCTATTCACTGTGTTTGTTTCTTCCACATTCTTTTTGATAACTGCCGATTGTCTATTTACACTTTCATTTACCCTGTAGTTGGGGTTTGAGGAAACGGAAACCTCTGCCGAGGTTTCCGTTTGCCGGTTGCGTGTAGACAGAGTGATATTGGCCTCGAGCTCCACCACTGGAAAAGCTGGCGCCACCGTCGGCGTGACGTGCTAGGAGGGATCACGTGGACATAGCAGCCGCATCGGCTGCTTCGGGCGCACCGAAGCGAGCTGAAAACGAGTTTAATTCTCTCGCATGCTGCGGTCCTCATTTAGTGGCGAAATTTTCCCGCTTCGAGTGTCTCCTTTAAAACGCTTGAAAGCACTACAATAGGTAGTGGTTGCCTTTGAAGGCGCGCAACATGGTATGCTACTGCTCGGTGCCGCAGGGCCGGACGCACGTAACGGAGGCCGGTGTCAGCCTTATTCACACGTAGCCGCAGGACAAGAAGCTGCGTGAAGCTTGGCTCGCGAAACATAAAACCGACAAACAGTCATTGGCTACAACTCGGGTATGCAGCAAGCACAGACGCGAGGAAGATTTCTGCTACGGCGCCCAGTCTGCGATGTTCTGAAAACGCGCACTGAGACGCTCGCCCGAGTCCGCTGCCCGACTAATGTCATGACGGTTTGGTCTATGAACTTGCCGATGCTATAGATACTGGCAAGTTCAGTGGAGTGGAAAGGCAGCGGTAAGAAGCACATTTAAATAAAGCATGGCATATGGTCATGTTTGTGTTATGAATTAATGCACTGGATTACAAAAAAGGAGCAGCAGGAAATTGCACGCTGACAACACCGATAAACATGCAGTGCGACGCAACTCGCGATATAATATTGAAAGGTCGAAGAATTTAGAAGAAAAAAAAGATTGAATCGTCGCGACTACACATCACAGTCCCTGCAGGCGTCGAAGTCTCTACAATGAAATTATTTTTGAACAGCTCTGATAGCGCCCACGCAACAATGGTTGCTTGTATACTGTCAAATGCTCATATTCTGCGGCCTAAAGCTCATGGCGCGGTGCGAAAACGCGCACGCGGCAAAAGCGAAAGAGTGCGCGGACAAGCGTGCAGACGCGCAGTCGGTCGCTGCGAACCAGTGCGATCGCTGCATTGAGGCTTCATTCTATTACGCTCCATTTACTTATACAAACACTATAAGAACATATTTCACATAGTTTGCTCTCAGCGTTTACCTACCTTTCACGCAAGAAGTCGGTTCGGGAGACTCCCTCGCGGCGACCGCGCGCAGTGGCGTTCACTGTACGTATTCGGTAAAGAGATAGCGTCTGTAAACGATTGCGTGCTTTCAGTTTGCCCAAGATTATTATTTAGACAGTAAGAAACTTCTCTCGTTTCGAAAATACTTACAGAAATGTCCGGGAGAGCTCGCGCGTGGTGTTTTCAGTGAGCGCTGACAGCAAAACCTATGAGGAGCGCGCCACGTGATCCCTCATACTACGCCAGCGAGGCGCTTCCGATAGATGGCGACTCCGTAACTCCTCGCCGCCAATATTCAAGGAGCAAAAGCCCCCACATTCTCTCTCTCTCGCGCCTGCTCTTACTCGCGCATGCGCACAAACGGCTGGAGATCCCTCAAATGAGCGTCTCGTGACGCCGAAATGCGTGCGCGTGAAGCTGCGGCGAAACGCCAGAAGCGAAGCCTCGCATCGCAAACCACGTATTTGGATTGAGACCGACATGAGCTCAATAGCGAACGCCAGGCGCATTTGGCGTGACAAGCGGAGGATAAGCGACTGAGGTGTCAAGAAGACCCTACAAGCAGCGTTATGTGCGTAAACTGCACAGTGTAACAGCTTGCACACCACAATACAACAATACCGAACCTGTGATATGATAACCGTTATAAAAGAATGAATGCGAACAAACAAAATTGACTGTGTAAGAATAAAGAGTTAACGACCACTGAAGGGAACAAAGCTATCGCCCCATACCATTAAAGGCGCAGCTTAAGTGTCCCCCTATCTCTTTTTTTCGCTACATTCGAGATCTTCCTATCAGCCTCCGGTCGCGTCACTACACCGCGTTCTAGTTTACTGCACCCAAACCATATGGTTTCATATTTAGTTTCAGTTTCATGGTTACTAGAGGGAACTCTGGCGCTAGTGTCTACGGGAGTGGCAAGGGGTGCGATTCAGCCAACGTAGGAGTCATGGTTAATATATAGATTTGCCTAATCGTCGCCGTCCTGTCTTCAAACGGATTCGTGAATTTGTAAACAGGTCATTTTAAATAAAGTACTATGTTATCAATACAATCAATGGACGCCATTAATACTATCCGACGGCATGTTTCGAATGCAAGACGTCTACTACATAAGCCCGATATTGAAACCGTTATGCGACGGACGCTTTTTTTTCTTCATTGCATTAGGCTACGGACGCATGCGTTGACAAGCGGCACCAGATGCCCTTATGAATTTTTCGTTGGCAAGCGAGCGAGTCGAGAAACTTGGCGTGTTTCGATGTGGTGACCTCGACACGCTGAACCGCTGCAATTAGCAGCAATTAATGCGTTTTCGTAGGGTGACCTGCATTTATACAAGTATACAGAATGTCCCACCTAATTTTGGCCAGAGTTTAAATATATACGAATGCTGGCCACGTAGGTGGACAGAACCAATGTAATGTTCTTTGCCATCGCTTGGAGATACTCAAATTGTTTCTTTTTTCATTCCGCCTAATACGATAATTAGTATGGATTAATTACTCAACTTTTTAAATATAATAATTACACGAAAAGTGTAAATGAGAAAATTGTACAGCGACATGAAAAACTCCCGATACACCTTTCTGTCGCTTATACGTGCTACATAAAAGTGTTTTTCCGAGCGTGAAAGAAGTCCGCGAATAAACGCAAAGTGCCTCGAGCGGCCAGTCGCGCGGCAATTCGCTCCCACAATGTCGCTCGCACACGCGAGATTGAGCCGCGCTCGCCGGCTAACCCCCACACACTTTAAGTCGCCCTTACAGCATACGGCACGCGGCGACGATTGTATTGCTCTTAGACTTTTTGCGGAACCTCACGGCGACGGCGACGGCATAAACGCTCCATAAGAACTTTGTATACGGCAACTTAGCGCCCCTAAATAGATACGTGCGGCATTTTGCGATGAGTATACAAGCGTGCACAATCGCCTCTCATTATGCCGACCCAGTTAAAATAGGCGCGCCTTACGCACCGGTGCGGCTTATATACAATTCGTTTCTTCGAAGCTGATAAAAGGGGGTGGCGGGTGGGGGAAGGGCTTGGACTTGTACAAAGGGGCGTCGTGCATACAGTCCAGAAAATACGGTACACGAAGAGAAGAAGTGTTCTTTTTACAAGAACGAAAAATGGGCTTTGCTCTTTCTTGTCGTCTCAGCGACAAAAAAGAAAAAAAAAGAAAACGAGAAATGGAAGCAGGCATTTTCTCTAGGGATAGAATAAAGCACGAATTATATTTCGCACGTATCTCTGTTCGCATCTTGTACATATGTGCGCGGACAAGTACGCGTCCGGACGCAGTTCGCGTCTTAGCGTCCTCCGATCCAAAGCGCTGGGACCCAGGGCGGTGGACGGGGCGACGGAGACGGTAGTGGGTGCCGTGCTCTTCCTGCTGCGCGAGGTGTTCGAAGGTATCACAATGTTTCGGCCAGCCATCTCTTCCTGGTAGCGCAACCGTGTCTCGGCGTTTGCTGGACCATAGTCCTCCTTAGGCTCCAGCGCCGCGTAGATGTCCTGAGAGGGACGGTCAACATAAGCTGTGGAACGGCTCGCGCGTACACCCGTGAACAAAAGTATGCGGACCAGGGACTGCGCGATAAAACTAATTTTAACGCGACAGCGTTAAGGAGCTCGTGTCGCAGAAAATCCGGTGTCGTCGGCGTCGGTGGCGTTGGCCGTGAGTGATAAATCCCAGCAGGCACTTCATGAATAAAAAACAACTTGCAAGATGGGCTGGGTGGGAATCTAACCAGGGTCTCCGGAGTGTGAGACGGAGACGCTACTACTGAGCCACGAGTTCGATGCTTCAAAGCGGTACAAAAGCGCCTCTAGTGAATGCGGTGTTGCCTTAGAAATGGCCTTTGAAACGAGCTGTTTCTACGGCTCAGGCATGCGTCGCTTGCTCAGGCGCACATTTCGTTGCCGCGCCGAACGCGGCGTTGCTCGACGCTCACCGCGTCCGATGCGGGGCGCGTAGTCACTACGCCGTAGCCCATTGTCTCACACCCCTTGGCGGGTCGACGGGAACGCTGTCGCGTTCCACTCTTGAAGGCGAAGCTTAAGCGTCCTCCAATTGTTCTTGTAATCAGTAGCTGCAGCGATCTTTGTGGCTAGGGCAAACTGTGCTGCCTCTCAAGCATTCCATTCAGTGCCGAGTAAACTAAGGGTTGCACCATCAAACCGTAAGGAGGACCTGCTGCTTTGGTGTCATATTTATATTTACTAACCTTCCTTACATGCCCATTTAAGGCCATTATGTAATTGTTTAACAGTGAAAATAAATACAATGCATTAGATAAGCACTTCGTACGAGTCAATCATACTCTGTTCATACAATTTGCCGTTACAATCATACAATTCGCTGTTATGAATCCCAAGCGTGAATCTTGCTTCAGCTCTCTTGACGATAGTTGCGTGTTCTTGCATCTGATTGGTGATATTGACATTTAGCTTTCAACGTGAAACACTGAGTGAGGCTGTTCATTGCTCTAGGCTGAAATGCGACTATATCGTCCAGTATCAATAATCAGTTATCAGCAGGCATTAGATGTCTGAACTAGCTGGTGTCGTTGCTGTACAGCGGCAGCACAGCGCGTCCGATGTACACTCTTTCTTTCTATGCAACTTGTAACACCTTATAAACATGATAAACAAACACAGCGTGAGAACAGAACAACGAATCAGACATGAACGTAGCAGTGGTCCGTTTTCATGTTCTGTTTTCGCACTTTTTTTTCATGACTCCTAACCACATACCTCACCTTCGTATCCTAGTGCAGTGTCATTACATAATGTTACACTTCAAGCCGCGGTAAAATGTACAGGGTACCCAAAACTAGAATTGTGGTAGTCATATGAGAGGTATCAGGGAACTGTGATGCTAAAATGACTTCTTGAACGTGCGATTCAGCAACCTGTGCAATCTGCTGGTAGGCGTTTATCAGCGTTTTGATCTCACGCAAGGGCATGGTGTTCAATAACGTATGTACCTCACAAGGGAAAAACTTTTCGCAGTTATTGTTCATTTCTCAATTAAACATGTGTCGATATGATGACCAAACCAGGCCGTCGCAGCTTCTTTGACTTCTTTGTCACTTGGAAACTGCTCTTGTCTAAAACGTTTCGTCACAACCCTGAACAGGACGTAACTTTTCACCAGCGTGAAGGCCGTTTGGAAGCCTAGCACCTGCAGTCTCTTGCGCGAAGCCCCGAAGCGCGGCACCAAACAGAATGTATCGATTGCGATATATCAAATTGGCAGACAGCTATGCGAAGTAAGGATATCAGTTTTATCGGCTGTATAAGCTTCAAAACATTCGCTTATAAACTAAATTACCAACCACGGTGTCAGCCCGCAGAGGCGAATACGAACACATCACACTCGATGACCGCGGGCACTTTCTCTCAAAATTGTACCCTTGAGGAAGCGCAGCAGCACCAGCGAGCTTCTCTCGCTGGTTGCTGCTGCGCTTCCTCAAGGGTACCATTTACTTGAAGGGTACTTTTCAGCGGCGATAACACAGCGCGCAAGCAGCTATGAGCCAACGGCGTCCTCGCTATACCTACATTCTAGAGATCGCTTTCAAGATAATGCGCGTGGGGCCGCGGAATACGTAGTTTTTGGCTGAGTACAACGCCGCCCTTCGCCCTCCCTCCGGGACGATGCACGCGATGGAAGACAGCGCGGTGCCTCCCCGCTTTCCTCTTTGGCGCACACGAGTTGAGCCGCAATCGCCGGCTCATCGTCGCAGCAGTCGCGCATTTCACTCGTATATGCAGCATACGGCGCGCGGGGCCGATGTTGTCGCCCTTGGACTTTATGCAGAACATAAAGGCGACGATGACGGCAGAAATGCGCTTGGAGTGTCTATATGATTGGTGCCGAAATTATATAGGAATGGCACCCATGCGCTTGCGCGTGACCCGCGTTCATGAAGGGCGCTTCCACTGCATTCAGTTCATTTTGGACTTACGATCTTCGTAGTAGGCCCATGCCGTCGCTCGCCACGAAACGATGAAAAAAAATAAAAAATACTGGGTCACCGTGGAGCAGTTCATGTTCTTTGGCGCCACTGAAGCCTCGTAGCCTTCCGGAATGTTGTCAACATTCTCGGACCCCACCGACCTGCCTGCCTTTCGCATGCCCAAATTTTCATGAGCAATTCTCGAACTGGACCCTACGCAGACACCCGCTTCCTCAGCTATACTGGAAAACCTAATCTGTCTATTTAACAAGATTAAATACATGTTTTTCGTGCATATTTCAGCAGAGCGCCATTTTCAATGCAGTCTCTAGCCTATTTAAATCGCTTCTTCCAAAATTTTACTTTGTAAGAAGACGGTGCGGTCACACCATAAACAGCAGCTTTGCGTCCTTAGATCTCCTCTGGATTTGTCCCTTCTTTACTGCGAACTTTTATGACAAATTTTATAACCAAGCATATGCTTGCTTGCTGTACTGTCGCCACTCCTTGAAACAATATTTGGGGTGAGGACTTACGGAGTCGCCATCTGAAGGAAACGCCTCCCTTGCGTAGTATGAAGGATTACGCGGCGCGCTCCTCATAGGTTTAGATTACAGCGCTCAATAAAAACACCACGCGGCAGCCCTCCTTGAGATTTCTGTAAGTACTCTCATAGCAAGCGAAGTTTTTTATTGTCAAAATAACAATTTTGGCCCAACTGAAAGCACAGAATCATTTACAGACGATATCTCTTTACCGAATGTGTACAGTGAACGCCACTGTGCGCCGTCGCTGCGATGGGGTCTCCCGGACCGGCTTTTAGCGTGAAAGGTAGGTAAACGCTGAGAGCAAACTATGTGAAAAATGTTCTTATAGTGAGCTGTCTGTATACCCGAATAGAACATAACAGAATGGAGCCTCAATCCAGCGATCGCACGGGTTCGCAGCGACCGACTGCGCATCTGCATGCATGTCCACGCACAATGTTTTGCTTTCGCTGTGAGCTCGTTTTCACACCATGCCGTGAGCTTTAGGCCACAGAATATTAGCATCTGACAGTACACAAGCAACCATTGTTGGGTGGACGATGTCAGAGCTGTTGAAAAGCTATTTTGTTATAGAGAATTCGACGCCTGCGATGACTGTGATGGGCCGTCGCGACGATTCAATATTCTTTTTCTAAATTCATGGTTGTTTCCATATTATTTTTCAAGTTGCTGTCGCACTGTATGTTTATCGGTCTTGTCAGCGTGCGATTTCCCGCTGCTTCTTTTTCGCAATCCAGTACATTCAGAATACAAACATGACCATGTGCCATGCCTTTTTTTATTGTGCTTCTTACCACTCCATTTCTCTTCCAGTGAATTTGCCACAATCTAGCACCAACAAGTTCATGACCAAATAAAGCGTCATCACATTAGCCGGGCAGCGGGCGTGGGCCAGCGTTTCAGTGGGCGTTTTCTGCTACTCACCGAACATCGCAATCCGGACGCCGTAGCAGAAATCTTCCCCGCGTGTGTGCTTGCTGCACACCCGAGTTGTAGCCGATGGCTGTTTGCCGGTTCTAAGTTTCGCGAACCAAGCTTCACGCAGCTTCTTGTCCTGCGGCTACGCGTGAATAAGGCTGACATCAGACTCCGTTGCGCACGTCCGGCAGTGCGGCACCGAGCAGTAGCCTACCATGCTGCACGCCTCGAAAAGCAGCCACTACCTATTATAGTGCTTTCAAATGCTGTCAAGCAGATACCCAAGGCGCGAAAACTTCACCATTTAATCAGAACCGCAGCGCAGGTGGGACTTTTCATTTCGCTTCAGCGCTTCCGAAGCAACCGACACGGCCTCTGTGTCCACGTGATACCTCATGCCACGTCACGCAGACGGTGGCGCTAGTTTTTTCAGTGGTGGAGCTCGCCCCCAATGCACGTCCTCCAACTCTACACTGCGTAACTGATCTGAAGATGCATCCTAACATGCCGAAACTTGCTTTAACGTGTTGACCTGTCTTCTTCATATTGAAGTAGATAAATTGTAACTTTCCTCCTATCCGCCATTGCACTGGGGCTAGAAATGTGATCTCTAGCTGAACCTTATTTTACTGTATACAGAGGACGAAAGGCTCGTCAAGCGGCTCTTTCAGCGTTTTACTGGTCCCTTGTCAAGCGAGAACGGGTAAGAAAAGAAACTAAACTGCACTGAGTCTATAATAGCACAGTGCTCCTCGACCAGACGCGACGCGCTGCATTGACAATATTTCTTGGCGATTCTTGCGATGAGCTCTTTGGGAAAGACAGTTACTTTGCAGTGCGTTGGAGTAGTTGCAAGGTGAGAATGCCTGGCTACTAAAATTCAGCGAAGGTATGGCAAAGGCGCATTCCTTAATTATAGGAATCACTTCAGTTGAAGGCCTGTGCTGGCATCTCTACTTTTCGGAAACGAAGTTTCGCTTGGAGGAGCCATAAACATATGGGCATATGTTTTTACCGCATACCAGCCTTTTACCTGCATATGCCTTTAGCCATTTTTTTGCGTAAGTTAGCATTTGACTACATGTGCGTACTCAATTTGCTGCTAATGAATTGGCAATGCCTGAATTACTTTGACTGGGTGCATCATGGTTTTTCATTTCTGTGAGCAGCTTCTAAGAATTGAGCGTGCCGTTTTGAGGCTATTGTGAGAGTTTTCTTCAGCAACGTTCTATGACTGGTAAATTGTTGTAGCTGCTGCTGCTGCTGTTCTTGTTGTTTCTTGCTTTTGTACGGGGGTGGAGAGCGGTAGGTGCGAGGGGACATCGCAGAATTTTAGGCTTTGCATAATTTGAAGCGCATTGAATTCTTCAGCTGTGTATATCGCGTTTTTTTCAATTAAAAATTGCGAGGATAACTTAATTATAACAATCAGCCGGGCAAGCCTCAAATATTGCTCATTTTTTAGCCATCTTACACACCCAAAAGAAGAGCACGGGAAGCAAACAGACGACAGCCCTATCGTGTCTCGTGTATTACCCCTTTATTATACGTCAGCAATATAGCTCAAAAATACCTGCTCTCAAGCGGTTGTCAACGGCGACATAAGGGGCGCAGAGAATACCTCTCAGGAAGTGATATTCACGGACTCCTCGCGCCACGCAACCACGTCAACGACAACTCTTTCTTTCTTCGGGAAAGCATGCGCTACGTGGAACAGACAGCTCTTTCGTCTCGAACGGCTATAGTACACCTTGATGAGTGAATATCTGTTACATATATTGCCTCATCTCTTTCTCTCTTTTGGTTTGTCTCTGAAACAGCACCGATGTTGTTGGGGATATTGCGCGAATATCGACAGTGTTCCGTGACTGCTGCAGCAGAAGTGTGCAGGCAAAAAACTAAAAAAAAAGACAATAACGAAAGTTATACATGTAAATATGAATAGTTAGTCGGGCGCACTAAGGGGCGGGCTTGGTTAAATTTCCCGCCATCATTAAATCGGGGCGCACCGTGCATATTAGACATAGACACCTCAATCAATATCTGCATTACTCGCACCCATTGGCAGTAGTTAAGAAATTGCAAAGAACACTCAGTTTATGCTGTCAATGCTTCCCCTCAAAATCTGATGTTTCAGTTTATTTGGCGGACAGTGGTTGATTCGTGCAAAAAGAGCAGGCTAAAGTGATTCTTTATTTATTTATCTTTATTTTGCATCTGAACCGCACTGTTGGTACATCAATATGAATTGGAAAATTTAAAGTATTATCCCATAGCTGTACATTAATGGGGGGTGCCAAAAATGCTCCCAAAGGTGAGTATTCTATTCCTTTCAAATGCAATATGTGATCATCTTATTAATAAATGATGAACTATCACGAATAGAGAGTTTTAGTATAGCGTAAAACCCTTGCGTTAGCGTTAGCGTGCGACGCAACGCTAACGCAAAGAAAGACTGCACTGCGCGGCACAAGGTAGTGTTTTAGAATAGCGGAACGGAGAAAAGCGTTAACGTTAACGCAAACAAATACAGCGCCATCTAGATGTAAAGACACAAAGTACTGGAAAGCAAATCCACACGAAATGTCGAGCTTATCCAATGCCGAATCCGCAAGTGTGTCCCTAAGTCAAGCTTATCGAAAGCCACAGTCGCTGCGTTAATTACGCATGTAGGTGTTTGGTTTGAGCGTTGTTTTGTCGAGAGTCGCGAAACATACCGATTAATCTTGGCATGCTGCGATCGAGTGTTCTGTGGGACCCATATTACGTGTCCTTTTTTTTTTTAATGCGAGGATAAATGCCTCAGGGCATACAAGGGTATGGGATGGGGGTGAACAAGGATGATTAAATGAATGAAAATAGATTTGCTGACCTAATGAAGTCCAAGAGGGATCCTTTTTAAGTTGGGATAACATAGACACCCTCATGCATCGGGAATGAGAGCGACCGCGCAGGTTCTACGTGTCCTCAAGATCCACTCAACGTCGAAGCTATACCGGAGGGGACGTTTCGCCGGCAATTTCTCTTCCAGAAAGCGGATTTCCCACTTTCCAATTTTTTGCAACGGACGCCCACCTTGACGTCCATCCGAATGGGTTCAAGGCGAAAATCTCCTTCACGAGGTTAATATCGTCGTCGTTGGTAAAACGCACACGCATTGTGACCACAGCACCGACCACACTACTCTGTTTTGCCACGGAAAACATGACATGCATCGGTTCCACATGCGGCTGAGCGAAATACACTTGGGCGCCATCTCGAGGCGGATACAGCAAACACATTTAGCAAACCCATAGAGTTGTTCTACTAACTCTATGAGCAAACCCTCTCGTTAAGCCTACTGCGCCGCTAATCGAGAACGTATATCGTAAACAACGCCCATTTGTCACCTGTGCACCGCTGCCGAAGCATCATCACACAAATCTAAGGCGAACACGAGCATTAGTGGGGAAGGATAGAGCCTAGCAGTGCAGGCAGACGGCTCGATAGATCCGAAGCGGGCTGCTCTCACTTCGACTGGCGCCGCCATCTTGCCGTACGTAAGGCTCCCCTTGCGTGCCTTAGCGTTCAACGCTAAATCCTGAAAATAGCGTACGTACGTAAGAGCTCCAGCAGCGTTTACGTATAGCGCATGCGCAGTGTGGTGCACGCAACGCTAACGCTAATTCTTTGCGTTCGCTGCTTTACGCTATACTAAAACTCTCTAATTATGACGTTGTTCCCGTGAATAAAGACACGGAAGAGCGGACTACATACAAAGTATCGTCGCTCATTCGTGTCTGTGAACCCTGGAATATTGCTTACCTTTAGCGCAGCTTCTGCCCCTGATGTTCGTACAAGACGTCAAAGTTAGGGGGTAGCCAACGCGGCCACCGATATCACCACGCCCGTTCACAGCCGTGATAACGGCCGATCACAATCGGCCGTTATCCCAAATGCGGGAATTTCAGCGCCGCGTCAAGACCTGCGTTTTGACAACACGATGAGGATAAGCTATAGGGGCTTATTGGGATGGTATATCTTATTTTGTTGTAGCGCAAGCTGAACGACAAGGACCACAGAGAGGCACATTTGACACACACAGCGCTAACTTTCAAACACAGATTTTTTTCCAGTTCTCGTCGCTATATCTACCGTCAAAACGTCATACTACACGTGTACAGGCTCGGTAAACATGAACAAAAAATTGCAGGCTTATCAAGGTTAAGCCCAGTGGATGCTTCGCATCCATTGGGCTTAACCTTAGCGTATCCTTAGCGTTTGGAGGCATCTTGACCGCATACACGCCCGGCGCAAAGACGCTGGTGCGGTTGCGGGCACAGAGACTGACGCGACGGCGGGCGCGCGCCGCTTCATCCCTGGCGTGACGTCACATATCACGTGATGCAGCGATGGTGGCGCCGCCGCCGCGTCGTGCGCGACGGCGCGAACCGAAGCGTGGAGGTCTCCGACGGCGCGATATGAGGCCCCAAGTGCAGCCGGTGTGACGTCATCACGTGACGTCACATCATGTGATCTCACTTCAGGGTCAATGGTGGCCACCGCCGGGAGGCGACCGACGGCGCGATATGAGGCCCCATCTGCAGCCTGTGTGACGTCATCACGTGACGTCATGTCACGTGACATACTTGAAGGTCACTTGAAGGCCAATGGTGGCCACCGCCGGGAGGCGACCGACGGCGCGATATGAGGCCCCATCTGCAGCCTGTGTGACGTCATCACGTGACGTCATGTCACGTGACCCCACCTCAGGGTCAATGGTGGCCACCGCCGGGCGTCGCGCGAAGGCCCCAAACCTACGTTAATATGCTTCGCATAAAAAACAGGGAACCATGCGCAGGCACTTTTTTACCACCAGGACTGACAGACCTGTTCACGTTCAACGCGAACAAAAATACTCGAGCTCTTTTGTGGATAACGATATGGAAGGCTTAGTGACGCATGTGTCGCCAAATATTGATATGTGTCTAGCGTCTACAATCAAGCGCGTCATGTCACACCTGCTTCTAATCATTATGACTGTTCCTTTATATCTGGGTTCGCATGTGCATATTTGGCAATGCGGGATAAGGAAGACGTCAGCTGCCACGTTATTTACTTTGTTATTGTGTTCTCGTAGCCTATCACTTATGCATCTGCCTGTTTGACCAATTTAGCATCGTCCACACCCGAGGGCAACGCGGTATACCACACCAGCGATGCAATCCATAAATTTCTTTTATGTTCCTTTTCGCATGAGGTACCTGCGATTCTTTCTGACCTTGTGTTTCTACACAGGCTCACCAATGTTTCAGGTGACGAAAAAACTACGTTGGTGTCGCTACTTCCAGCAATATCTTTTCATCTGTAGGAGAACCTATGTATGTAGGGGATGACAGCAGCCTTTTTTTTTTCGTGATGACACTGAAATCCGTAGTTAATTCATGAAATGACGTATACATTGCAATATGTTACTCCTTCTTGACAAATGCAAACGTGTACGCTTACTTTGTTACTTTGAACACTTGCTGATGCGTATATACGTTGATTGCTTGCTTTGTACACTTGTACACTTGTAGAAGAGGTTCTGCTTTCTTTCTTTTTCTTTTCCGCATTGTATTTGTTTTTCCCGGTCTGTATCTTTTTTAAAAATTTTTGTTAAATACTAGTTGTCTATTTCATAACTGATTTTGTTATGCGGGTTTCTCGTAAGTCTGTATTGGATACACCCTGCGTGCAGTTGCAGCTAGCCTTTAATTTTAGACCCCTGTCGAACTGCTCGGGACAGGAGCTCGTAGAGCAGCGGTTTTTTCTCCTGTAGCCTTCTACTTATTATGCCGGAAAATAAAGATTGATTGATTGACTTCCTGGGCTGTATTTAAGGCATGGAAAAAAAACATTTTATGTAGCACGTATTGAGCCGCAATTTGGTTAGAGGGTCATGAGAAATAAAAATTCTGGCAGCCCCCTATCTCACGATAAAAGTCGATGTGAATGCGATTAGGATTCAAGCAATTTAGTAACACACCATACTGCCAAATTATTTCTTCTGTATATTAGACAATCAATTTTCGGTTACCGTATTGTTCTTCACTTCTCTGTGGTCCCATTCGCTTCATTTAGTTCAACACACTCGGCTGCTTTTGATGCCAACTTTCTCAGTTTTCATTACCTGACTTCTTCAATTTTCTCTCGCTGAATTCTTCCCTTTCGGTCGTTTGCTATGCTTGTCTGTGCGGGCACCTATCCAGTTGCACAAATCCATATTGCAGGATTGTTAAAAATTTCACATACACAGTTTTACATGACCGCTCGCACATAGTCGACGACCCAAGTTGTCTTACCGGACACATATCCAGTGGCACGTTCACAGTAGGGGTAGATGGCATGTACTGTTCATGCTTATATATTTAACTCCCTGTCAAAGAGTGTTTATTGCTTGTTACAGGCAGGCAGCTCAGCGGCCACACAGCTAGCAAACAAAAGCAAGAAAACACACAATGGAGATAGCATGGTGCGAAAGTGAATGCAAGGACTTTAATTATTTCCGACAGCGTTGTTGCTTTTATTTGGCAGTGTACGCAGAAAACATTTATTTTACTTTACGATGACCAAAGAAAATGTCCGATAACTTGTAGGATTTTTAGATAAGGTTGCAGTGGAAGCCAGGCTGGTATAGTCCTAACAATATACGCGATAGTGCTCTGCGCATACTATGCGTACTGAATTTCGGTTCAGCAATCGAAATTTTATTGCGGCCGACAGGCACGGCAAAAGCATCACCACAATTCAGAATTTACGCCTCCGTTCCGCCTTCTGAGAACAAAGAAACGCCCGGTCCTTTATCTTCGCACTGCAAGCTCACGTGACTGATGCCAAGCGTTAATAACCTGGCCTTTGTGAGCGCTGACCATACAAGCGTAGCGGCCCGGCGCTCAGGGCCCACTCGATGGCTGCCGCCTTATCTCTCGCCATCTGTCGTAGGTTCCTCGCGATCCCCAAGCTGTCGGGTGCGCCATGTGGCCATTTGTGCTTCAGCGCACAACTTCAAGTGGCGTAGTCCCGACGGAGCCGCGGGCCGTTGGGGTCCACTCGAGCCGGAGCGCATAAAAGCGGGTAACCATGGACGTCGGCGTGCGCACTTTTGGAGCTATGCCCAGCCGCTACGGACACCGCATTTGCGATTACCTCCGAGGGCCGTATAGAGCAGCCAAGAATAGTTTCATATCTCAGTCAGCCTCCTCGCACATATAGGCTTCATCGAAGATACTGCATCTACGTGAAATTTGAGTACAACTTTTTCGTTTCATTTGTATTTTAAAGTATTGTTCTCTTCTTTATAAATTTCAGAAACCGCCTTTGACGAAGTTTGCTTCATCTAGGAGCTCAGCTTTGAGTTTCGCAGATGTTATCTTTACAGCACGTGGTTCGTTGTGACAAATTCGACTTTTATGGAGTATGTGTGTACATTAGGTGGCCGGCAGAAACGTTCTTTAATAACAGGCATGGTAGACGTTAGCAACGACTATCTTTAGTGCTCCGAAGTGCTAACTAGACCACCGATTCAAAACGAGATATTAATGTTTTTGTGAATACCTCAGATGACACTGAAATTGCACTACTCGAGTGCAACTTGTCACATGCCTAGCCGCAGTCATGCATGAAACAGTATGTTTTTGTGACGAAAAAGAATATGTCGCAAAATTCGTTCTGTGAGCATAACGGGATTCATGAAAGTGACCAAGTTTCAGGTTCCATAGAGTGGAAAAATAACTGATGAAACTTGATCGCATCGCACCGACATTAATTTCATTGAGCCTTAAGACTGTATATCTGATTGGCTCGAGCTTATTACAAAAATTTCAATATTTTGGCAAGATCAAGGTCGTTATGAGGCACACCTGATCGGATAATGCTGGAGCAGCCTGCCCCAATCGGTGAGATAATGATCTCCGATAAGACAAGTCTAAGTCATAGATACACTTGCAGCACCTTGACATATCATTTTTTCTCCCGCATGGCTATTCAAAGACGGATTAACGGTATATACGACACTGCTTTAGCAACGAGCATAAATCATCAAAGGTGCCGGTGCTCACCGCAGTATGGGAGAGATGGCAAACCCAGCTCGATGCCTCTAAGTACTGTGTCTATGATTACTTCTCTTATAATACTTTATGTTTTAGTTAAAATGTTCATGAAAATTAACAGTACTAATGCTAATATGCTAAATTGTAGTCCACGTGTTCGTTTTTATTCAGAAAGTTGTTTCTTTATCATAAAACGCGTGGAGGTTGTGTGATTTCGATGTGCCCAGAATTTCTATGCTTGCTTGTTTTGAGTAATTTCCCCCAGTGCATTTTTTAAACAAGTTCTTCAACGTTGTCGGTGGGTTTTCCTTATCACAATATATGTTATCTCAACAGCCGGCGAGAGCTCGGCCTCCTGTTGCAATATGGATACAGCTGCAGCTGCTGCTCCTATTTCACCACGTTCAAGGTCGTGCGTTATTAAGCACTACATTATTATCGCAACTAGTGTTAGCACTCTGTATCCAGCATTAGTTATTTTTCTTAAAGCTTATTTAGCCTCTAATTAACGCTAAGCTTTGCATGAGTGTTTAGGCTTTATAGGCCACGGTAAATTGCGCATTACTAAAACAAATGGACTAGATCTCGGCCGACATTGACAATGCAGTTGGTACGCAGGATATTGTTTAAGAATTGATGCTAGGTAACTATGACAACACGCACATTTTAGCTCCTGCATAATGTTAGACAGCTGTTGCGAATGGACATCTTTGTGAAATGGCCCCGGACGTCTTTAATTCCTAGACACAGCTTTACATACGGTATTTCTATTCTCCGGAAACAGCCGGATGGCAGAAATATACGGACCCCATATTCACGCAGATACGCGTACTTTCGACCAGGTTTAAAAAACGTATCGCCGCCACTGCGTATGTAAATGTCATACTTCGTCAAATACCGTAACCCTATTGCTTTTTATTACGTCTCGCATAATGTACATAATGTTTCTTAATCAGTGCTTGCTTTAAGGCTCTTATTTCTTATCTTTTTATCCTCACTACGCGGACTGTCGCAGGGGTCGGTACAATCACCGCATAGCCTTGTCTGCTACAGCTTTTTGCCTAGCAAATCCCCGGCAGAACCAGAGGAAATATAGGGGAAATAGCCGCGAATTACGAAAGCGAATATAACCTCTCTGAAAGCAGGTGGTCAAAAACAAGCGCATCTTACGAACGAAGAGTTATGTGGATATGAACGGCCCTTGACACTTACTTTATTCGTTCGCAGGAGGCACTGAATCAGAAGAGCCAAGAATGAAACTTCCGCTTTTCTTGGGGCCGGAGCCACGTGAACATGGGTGTGATGCCGTGCTGCTGAAGCAGCTCTGACGCTGGAATTATGCTTGTGTTCGCGGGGCTCAAGGCACTGGCAACTACAGCAAGAACTGAAGAGGCCAGGTTGACATTTGCAAATGGTGACTATTTTGTGAGAAAATTCAGAATGGAGGACCTTAGATAAATATATTGCGTTCGCTGATTTAGGAACTTCCATTGCAGCTGCATTTTTTGTCACTCTTGTGCGCCCTCACTATACCACCTCGCCGCAGCATTTTCCCGATAGCAAATTTCGTTAGGTCTTCATACCGCTTACAAAATAAAAAGCCACTAAAAATTCTTAAAGGAGCCAGCTAGGCCGCTAACGGTATTGCGATTTCAAGTGCCAGTGCAAAGAGGAGCATTTTCTCACGAGACATTTCCCGCAGTAATGATGCAATGGAACCTAAGAGTGATAAAGTAATTGAATGAATCTAGCGGCATCAAGAGAAAGACGATACAGAAAAGGCAGCAAAAAAAAAAAAAAGAACTGCCACTGGCAAAGTGAAGCTATTCACTCCGCGCTTGGGAGATAACGTGGCACTCCATGTGATCCTGTATAATCTAAGCAATCAATTTCCTCATGCTGGGTCGGAACTTCAACACAGTTAGCCTATAATCTTGAAACATTACACTCACACTATGGTTTACGTATTTACCGCCCTTACTGAGAAGTCTGAACTATGTTCTTGATTGAAACCTACATTCTACAAACCTAGAGCAGACTGCTGTAGCGGCTTGGCTACAATGGCACCCGCAATAATGTCCAGCCACGTGATGCATCCAGAAAGTCCGCACCGGGGCTCTTTTTTCTTTCTTATTTAATGAATGAAACACACATCGATTTTAGCAGCATTTGAAGTGCACAGTAAAGTAAGAAGGGCTTAATGGTGTCCGAATAACTGTTTTGTGTACTTTGGTTGAAAACAAGCGCTTTATTCCCTTCACCTAACACAGAAACATACCTCCTACGAGTGCGGCAGTGTTATTTCCTGCTAAATATACCTCCTCAATGGAATAATTTGGTTGCAGGGTCATGAGAAATAAAAATTCTGGCAGCCCCTGACTCACGATAACGGTCGATGTTAATGTGTGTAGCATTCAACAAGTGTAGCAGCACAACATACCGCCAAATTATAAACTGCATAAATTTTCGGTTACCAACATTTCCGTCACTTCTCTGTAACTGAACACTCCTCGCTCACGGCCCGGTGTGGTCCCATTCGCTTCACTTCGCTCTACACACTCGGCTGCTCTTTAGGCCGACTTCTTCACTTCTCATCATCTGACTTCAATTTTCTCGGGCTGACTTCACTTTCGGTCTCTTGCTCTGCTTGTCTGTCCGGGCACCTATCCAGTAGCACCAACCTATTTTCGAGGGTTGTTAAAGAATCCTCACATACATAGTTTGAGATGCCTACTTGCACGTACCCGATGACCCATGTTGTCTTATCGGACACATACAGGTGGTACATGCCAATTTGTGCATATCAGGTCATCAAAGGTTTCTATTCTTTCACATACAGGGTTTCACTTTCCCAGTTTCACATACCAGATGACCCAAGTTGTCTATTCTAGCACATACCAAGTAATGGATACCAAGTGGCCCAAGCTGTCGGGAAGGAGGTTACGTGCCTACAAACATTGCCAAAAGAGCGGGACATACCCACACTTGTCTCGTCTACACGCAATCTCCCCAGACGTATATACGTCCCGCACATGTCCCTGGTGTAGCAATCACACAGCGACACTTGCACACATAACACACGAATGCACCGACCATCCGGGCGCCTTAATTTCGCCACGAGTCACAGCACACACGCTCACTGCGTGGCCTTGGGAGGAGAGACTCTCCGAACTGGACCTGGAAGCCAACTGGCGACGCTCAACCATGCCCGGCAAGCCGCGATCGCCAGTGGAGCCCTGTCAGAGGGAATCACCCAGGAATAAACCGCGCAATGGTTTATGTAATAATAAAGTTCCATCCTTCTCCTTCTCCTCCCCTAAGAATGCTAATGGCATTAGTAAATGCACGAAAATGAAGCGGCCGAGTGTGTGTTGGCTTCTCTTAATCTCACTCGCAAATTCTGATGTCCCTAGAAGGACACAAAACAATTTAACGGCAGAAAAAAAGAAAGCTTTGCAGTTATACCGACAAATTTCAATGAGTGGTTCCATTCTGCAAAGCCCTACGTTCCGTCTCATATGACACCATCGTACGACTCACTTCGTTGGCGACTCACCGTGAGCGCTGTGTTCTGGCCGCTTTGTTGGCGTTCAAGCGAGAGGCAGCCCGTAGGTGAATTCGCTCGCTGCTACGGGTATGCTGAAAGCAATCGTCTTATATTTGTGGGACGGACGGAGGGACGGCTTTTTCGTTCGGTAAGGATCGAAGTGCTTACGTATATAAAGCCATCTGATTTATTGTGCCCCTGTTATCTATGAATTCGTAAGTACCGTTGAAGACCAGCTGCTGCCCCATAGAACGAGTTCCAATAAGTCTCCTTCTGGCGCTACGCAGTACTGAGTCCGCTTTATCACATTTTCTTGGCTTTCTTGATTTCCGATGCTGGAATTCTACACCAGGCATCCGTTATCTTTGCCTTGAACGCATCTGACATTCGTCTCGAACATGCCATCATGATTTTTCACATAACCCCAAGGAAAGAAATCGAGTGGAGAAAGGTCAGGTGTCCTGGCCGGCCAATTTACAGGCCTGTGTCTTTCAACTTATTGCGCATGAAAAGTCGCATACAGCCAGTTTCGTGCTCGGTTGTTTCTGTGTACATGCTGTCGCCCCATCTTGCTTATACCACGGAAGTGGAAGACGTGAAAGTGGGACTTCGCTCAGAAACTCATCCACCATTCCTTCAAGGATTTCGTCCATGTAACGCTGTCCAGTCGCTGTGTGATCGAAGAAGATGGGACTGATTATAGCACCGGCGTAAATTGTGAACCACACACTGAACGACCACTGGTACTGGTGCCGAGAGAACGTTATCCATCGTGAATTGAAGTTACTCCAATGGAGTGCATTATGCAAATTTACCTGTCCGCTTCGGCAAACATTGGCTTCATCTGTGCTCATGATGCTGCACAAAAAGTCCGGTGACTCATCGGAATTTGTGAGGACCCAATTCGAGCAATGTAGATGATTCTGCAGGTCCCTGCCTTCCAAGCATTGGTGCAGGTTTAGGTGGCATGGGTGAAATACCGAGTCAATTAGTATCTTCAAAATTGGTGTCTCGGTAATTGGTACTTGCGCGGCCACGTCCCGCACGATAGCATGGGAGTTTGAGGCCATAAACGCTAGAACATCTGTGCGTAGGCTAGGAACTCAAAGATGGAGTCTTTCGCCACTATTTCTCGAAGCTGCCGGTTTGTCTCAGGTTTTCATTATTATTCATCATAGCTGATGCGTTTGGTCTACCGTAACACTTTCATGACTGATATATATACTTGCGTCATTGCTCTTTTTGCCATTTGCAGCTCCCAAGGCAAGGATCATGTTTTCCTTCTGCTCATCACAGAAAGACATGGCGACTGGGATGAAACGAAACGCACCTGTAAACCTTTGCACTGACGTTGGCAATTCGCTTTTGTGGTGACTCGTCTTGTGGCAAAAAAAAAAAAACCATCGATACACTTTATCTACGCAAGGACAACAGCTGTCGCAGCTTGTTCCCAGCTAACACCAAACACGGTGTCGCACGCCAACTGCGGTGCGGCAGATGAGGCACTATCTCGATCACGAGGTTTTTCTTTGTTTCCTTTATTTCGTTCCGCCTATTTAAGAGGGAGCTTGCTCGAAGGCGCTGCTTTATGATGCGGGTGCGAGCGCAGTCACGTGGTATTAATATTTTGCAGGGTTTATTTATTAGTCGGTAAAAATTAGTACGTGATTAGTACGCCGCAGAAAATGCCACAGTTAGATGTCCTGTGGCTGTGTGTACAAATGCTTCATTGACACTTTGATAATTAGGATAGTACGTCTCAAGTTAGATAAATAATTACAATTAACTAATTTAATCTCAGTAACGAAAAGATTACTGGCAGCTGCTCCACTGTACTGTAAACAATATGCACCAGATTTTTTCGAGTAACGCAATTGCTCTTCTTTCTTAACTCTGCGTGCATGATAGTTAATTTGAAAACACTGTATATATTTGACCTCTGTGTACCTGGGACGATGTTTCCATCCCTAATAAATGTAGTAAATTATTAAAAAGAGCTTTTTTTTCATGAGTCGTTAGCATTGTTTACTGGAAAGGGAAGCACTACCCAGACACATATCATTTACGTGTAATTTACACGCCGTTCATAAAAAGACTCTGCCGAAAAGGTCATTGAAATCTGGACGTTTTTTCAGGGTCAAAACAGAATGCAAAGCCATTCGATGTGAGGAGAACGTACAGCAACATATTCATTCTCTAAGCATGGACTATCCATATCTTTAGAAATAAGTTTTGATTGTCTACCTCCTTCTCTTTCAAAAATATAATAAACTTTGTCCTGTGTGTATTGTGTGTCTGTAAACACCACGCACATATACAATATATTTAGTGTTTACAGTGAAAATTTAGTACAATGTGGAACTGAGAAAATACGAATGAGGCAGCCGCCACTAGCGCTTTTAATGCGCGGGTCCTCCTATTGTGAGGATTTCCAGAAATAAAGCAAAAGTGTGTGAGTTAACAGCCATGCACGTCCGCGCGAACAATGATACAGTAAACTAGTAGCCACAATACAATTTTAAGTGAAAATTAACGTTGAGACAAGTAAAAGAAACCTCAAATGATGTTGGTGACAGAACTCTGGTAATGGCAATTTAGGTATGTGCGTGTGTGGGGGGGTTGCGGGAGGGGGTGACTGCAGGCTTCGGCCTCGCCGGAGGGAGCTCGGGCCCCGGAGCCCTCCCCCTCCCTATCCCCGTAGTCGATGTCTATGCCTTCTCCTGTATCCTTTTGAAAATCACCAAATGTATTTCTTGGCGACACTTTCCATATCGGATATCTGTTTCTAGCCTCTTTCGTGGGCCCATCCCGGAGATAGTGCAGTCTCAAAAATCCAGTCAATCCCGAAGGCCTTGCGGTGTAAAGCCGTTCGCGCGGGCAAGTACAGTCTAAAACGGGAACTGATGTTGAATATAGTGCAGTAACAAAATTTGAGCAGCCCGACGTTCTTCCTACTTCACTCGCGCGAGAGGTCACGCATTGGAGCCTCGAATGCAGTGTCTCTACCCTCACCCTCACTCGCTCAGGAAGGTATTGGCTATGATGGATGTCAATGAGAGGTTGAGTCTACTTTTAAGTGTGTGGATATGTGACTGTGTTATCTCATATTAAACGCTGACACTTCCGCCAATAACAACGTCTCTTCAGCCATGAGATCTAGGCGTCCTTGTCTTTCCTTGTTTTGTGTTTCCATCCTTCTGCACATTGTTCGTATTGGATGCACCCCTAGTTGCCCCACTGCCAGTCATTCTTCAAAGAAAGAACACTAAAGCAGCAATCAGTCTATAATGATTTGCTGCGAAAAAATGAAGTAAATTGGATATATTCATTCAACAGCAATCTTTTAAAGCGTCCTGATGCCACAAAAAGTTGACTTGGCCAAGTTTATGCAGTTTTTGTCGTTTTTGAAGCGTTTGGTATCAATGAAATCGTTATTTGTCACCTGTTCGCGTCTGGGAATCGTTTCAGTAAGTAACTGCAGTCACCGATGGCATGCGAATGCTGCCGATATTCTACAACACCAGATTACCGCCTAATGCCACCTATTGAAACATTTTGCTGAATTCCCAGTTAAAAAAAAATATGCAGATCCCACCCACTGTGGGAATCGGTGTAAGCGAAGCTTTCCGTGCTGGATGCTTTGATTGACGATATTTATTGGTGATGCTGACGGCTAAAGCTTAATTTCTTCCTCGTTTAGTCTAACACGAGAGTTGTTAGTTGATATTAAGCGTTCCTTGCGTGCACCACTGCTGTTTATCTGTGTTGCACACAGAAGATACAGGGAGAGGTGTTTGCTTGAGGCGTTGTAGTGCGCCATATTTTATAACCTCTGAGAGGGTTGAGCGTTGTCATTTCCTTACATGGCACATCGCACTGTGGAATAAGTATTAAACATGAATTGGGTTATGGCTCTGTACATGCCGAAACCACACTCGGATTATGAGGCAAGCCGTAGTGGCGGACTCCGGATTAATTTTGACACCGTGATGTTCTTTAACGTGTCCCAAAATCTAAGTGCACGTGTGTTTTCTATTTCGCCCCCATCGAAATGCGGCTGCTACGATTGGGATCAAATCCACGACCTCTAGCAACGCCATAGCCGCAAAGCTAACGCGGCGGGCACAGAAGTGTTCATTTGACGGCCGACCGCTTCCGTATTGTCTCCTGGATCCTGCGGTGCGCTTTAATTGATACGGCTCTGCTTCTGCACGCCGTGCACAAGTTGCCCCCTTGATATATTTGCATGGTGTTTATTTTTCAGAAGTAGCAGCAACGTACTGTAGCGTACCTCGAACTTAAGCGTATCCTGTTTCCCCGCAACCGCTGTCGTATAGTAGTGAGGTTGCCTTGCCTTGTCACGTCACCTCCCCCACCTCACCCATATGGGAACTGCCTCTTCTCCCTCTCCTTCTTATCTCTGCAGTTCTATTTGCGTCCCCTCTGGCTTCGCAAGTTAGTAGAAAGGGAAGTGCTGCAGTTTCTGCAATGATTACGAAGTTTGTCAAGAGAGAGAGAGAGAGAGAGGAAAGGGGAAAGGTAGGGAGGTTAACCAGAGAAAAAAAATCCGGTTGGCTACTCTACGCTGGGGAGAGAGGGGAGGGGGAGGTAAAGTGGAAACAAAGTAGAGATAAGGAAAGGAAGGAGCATAGACACACAATTACAATCGGTCATTGTCACCGAACACTGTCATCGCACAGCACACTGACACTTGTAGCACTATCAACATCTGTTCAGGCTACAGTCGCCTGTCCAGTTCTGTCGCCCTCAAGAACCGCAACAGTGCCCTCGTCGCCCTCTGCTGCGATGGCTTATGATGGCGGTATCTGAAAATGAGTTCCTCTGTGAGAGGTCCTTGGTCAAAGCGCGCTATCGCGGTTGCAAGTGATTGTCTCTGTAAAGTATATCGAGGACAGTCACAAAGAAGGTGTTGAAAAGTCTCCTCGTTACCACAGTCCTCACACGAGGCGTCGTCGGCCCATCCAATTCGGTAAGCGAAAGACTTGGTGAAAGCCACCCCTAGCCATAGTCGACAAAGCAGGGTAGCTTCGCGACGACAGAGCCCAGCTGGAATACAAAGGCGTAGGGAGGAGTCAAGATGGTGGAGTCGGTAGTTGTATAAACTTCCAGCGTTCCACAAGGATAACGTGATGTGACGGCTGATCATTCGAAGTTTTCGAGCGGCATCTGTCCTTGATAACGGTATCGGCTCCTCTTCGTCCCCTTGAAGAGCCGACCGAGCAGCGTTATCAGCGTGTTCGTTCCCTATGACTCCGCAGTGACTTGGAAGCCACTGAAATGTCACGTGGTGTCCTTTCTCAGTTAAGGTATGAATGAGTTCTCTAATCTCAAATACCAGTTGTTCGTGTGGTCCGCGCCGCAGGGCCGATAGCAAAGATTGCAGTGCAGCCTTGGAGTAACTGAATATTGACCACCTTCGAGGTAGTTCTTGGTTGACGAGACGAAGTGCAGTGCGAAGGGCTGCGAGTTCCGCGGCCATCGGTGTCGTTGGGTGACATGCCTTGAAACTGATGGTGGTGGCTTTCGCTGGGAAGACCACGGCTCCAGAGGAACACTGGAGAGTTGCCGATCCATCAGTATAAATATGTACGTGTTCGGCGTACCTCTCGTGCAAAAGAAGCAGAGTTAGTTGTTTAAGAGCTGGTGATGACAGCTCAGATTTTTTCCTGATTCCTGGTACGGTGAGGTGCAGTGCGGGTCGAGCCAAACACCGTGGAGGAATCGATGGCTTAGTTGCGGGGGTGTAGCCTGATGGGAGGCAGGTGTAATACTCCGAAATCGTAGTACAAAAAGCTGCCTGCGGCCTTTCTGATGGTAGTGTTGCCAGATGGTGGGAACAGGCACGGGCAACGTGCCTAATGTGCACTCTCAACACTTCTACCGCAATGTGTGTTTGTATAGGTTGGTCCTGAGCAATCGCAATAGTCGCTGCTGTCGATGTGCATTTTGGCAAACCAAGACAAACCCTGAGAGCCCGAGCTTGAATAGCCTGTAGAGCACGAAGATTTGTCTGGCAGGTGTTGGTCAGTATGGGCAAACTGTATCTCAAGAAGCCCAGAGAAAGAGCCCTGTACAATTCCAACATTGCATGCACTGACATTCCCCAAGTCTTTCCTCCCAGAAACTTGAAAAGTTGGGAGATTGCTGTCAGACGCTTTTTCAAGTAGGTAACGTGCGGGCTCCATGAGAGATCTCTATTAATGATTATGCCAAGAAATTTGTGAGTCTTCTCATAAGAAATTATCTGGCCATTTATTGATATGGCGTAGGGTGTCATTGGTTTGCGAGTGAACGCCATCAGTGCACATTTGTCTGACGAGATTTCAAGACCTTGGTTGCGGAGGTATAGAGCTGTTAGAGTAGCAGCTTTTTGAAGTCTTGCACGTATCTGAGGACGTGTCACACCTGAGGTCGATATACATATGTCGTCGGCGTACATTGATATCTTGATCGCTGCTGGCAGATGATCAACGAGACCAATGAGTGTGAGGTTGAATAGGGTAGGGCTTAGTACACCGCCTTGAGGTACACCTCGGTACGTGTAGTGTAGTGCGGTTTTACCATCACCGGTACAGACAAAGAACGATCTCATAAAGAGGTAATGAGAGATCCATTGGAAAACTCGACCACCTAGGCCAACCATCTCAAGAGCATCGAGGATAGCCTCGTGAGATACGTTATCCTATGCCCCCTTGACATCCAAGAACAGAGCTGCAGATAATCTTTTGCGTGACTTTTGAAGCTGGACGTACGTAGCGAGATCAACAACACTGTCTATGGAAGAGCGATCGCGACAAAAACCAGCCATGCAATTCGGTAACATGTTGTAGTGCTCCAGGTACCACTCCAAGCGAGCAAGGATCATCTTTTCCATTATCTTTCCCACACAGCTGGCCAGCGCTATTGGGCGGTATGAGGTGGTTTCAAGTGGGGACTTGCCCTGCTTCAGGAGAGGGACCAAGCGGCTTATCTTCCATTCTTCGGGAACCATGCCATCCTGCCAAGATAAGTTATAGAGATGTAACAGTTCTCTCCGTGCGCCATCACTCAGGTTGTTCAAGGCGCGGTAGGATATTTCATCTGGTCCCGCGGATGAAGAACGCCTGCATAGAGCGAGAGCCGCTTCTAGTTCCTCCATTATGAATGGAAGATCCATGCGGTCGTCACGTGAAACAGGGATGCGACTGGGGGCTGGAAAGCCTGGACCAGTTGCTTGGCCAGCGATCCTTGCACAAAAGTCTTCTGCAACATCAGCCTCTAGCCGCCCCTGGAAGAGCGCCAGCGCCTTGAATGGGAAGCGTTGTTCAGGGAAGGAAAGTAGACCACGTATGGTTCTCCAGATGTGGGAAAGTGGCTTTCGGGGGTCTAGTGACTGGCAAAATCTTGCCCAACGGCGAGATGCCAATCTATCCATGCGACATTGAAGTTTCTTTTGTAGTCGTCTGGCTGTCCTAAGGTCTTCGATGGACTTTGTACGCCGGTAACGCCTCTCCGCACGACGACGGAGCGCACGAAGTCACTCCAACTCTATATCCAATTCCGTGTGCTTCGACGAAACCGTGACCGTGCGCGTGGCGTGTAGCATTGCAGACTTGATTGCTTCCTCTAATCCAGAGGACAAGCCCTCTCGACAAGCATCCTCCATGGTGAAAGTAAAAGTGGTCCAATCAATTAATCGAATGGTGTTCCGTGGGGTGGGACTGGACATTCCTTTGATGACAAGGTATGTGGGAATATGATCACTCCCGTGTGTCTCGATATCCGAAAACCATTTAACATATCTTGTGAAAGTGCCGGAGACGAAAGCTAGGTCAAGACAGCTGCCATAATTCACGCCTCGTATAAACGTTGGGCTGCCGTCATTCAGAAGTGAAAGGCCGTGGTTACAGGTGAAGTTTGCAAGTCTTTGCCCTCTTGCATTTGTCTTTGCGCTTCCCCAAGCTATATGGTGAGCAATAAAATCTCCGATGATGATATATGGGGCAGGGCACACAGACAAGATGTTCGTTAATCGTTTGGGATCAAAGATACTTGAAGGCGATATATAAACGCCTACAAGTGTAAACATGAGTTTGCTCTTTTTAATGGTGAGGCAAACGTATTGATTTTTATGAGGCGGAATCGGCTGGCGAACATAGGTCAATTCTCGACGAATAAAAACGATGACTTTGCTGCATGCATTAGTTGTTGCGGATATAACAGCTTCGTATCACGATAATCTGACTGGTTTTGACACATTAGGCTCACATATGACAATGATTGGGAACAAATTAGTATATATATACTGACGAAAGTCTGAAAGGCGTGATTTTAGTCCTCTTGCGTTCCACTGTATGATTGACGCTGCCTTGACTTCCTCTCGAAACGATGAGCGATGGCAGGCCATGTCTCTATTCGAGGGACTCAAGCACTGGGCTTAAGGCGTCCAGTACTTACAGTGCATTTTGAGCAGACGTAGTTCCAAGGTTCGACAGAATCACTCGAATGGCATCTATGAGGGGACGCAGCATTGAAAGGACTTGATCTGCTTTGGGCGTGGCATCAGCGGCAGGAGTAGGCTCCCGAGCGGGTTTGACAATCCGTAGTTCTGTGGGAGATTGCTGGCTCGGAAGCGCAGGCCATTCTTCTTGAGACAAATTCCTTTCAGGTGACTTCCTTGTGCTGTTCAGCCCCTTTTTTGGCCTGATTGGAGAATGTGGGTGCTACAATGGAAGAGGCCCTCTCCTTTCGCGGCTCTGCCTTTTTTGAGGAGGTTCGGTGACGCCGACGCCGACGCCGGATCGTTGCAGCAGCCTACCTGTGTGCGAATTGTCCCGAACCATTTGCTTGAGAACAGCGACCTCTTTCTTGATGCGAGGGCAGCCCCTAGACGAGGCAGCATGGGAACCATTACAGTTGCCGCACTTCAGGACAGTAGCCCGGCACGTCTCCTCCGCGTGAGGTTCAGCACAATGGGGGCACAGTATCGAGTTTGGGCAGACACCCTTGACATGTCCTAGCCTAAAGCACTGATGGCATTGAAGAGGCCTTTGTACGAAGGGCCGAACAGGGTGTCGGAAGTGACCGACTTTGACGTGTGTTGGTAAGCAATTTCTTTTGAAGATCAGTTTGACGCAGCGCGATGTTCCAAGGCGGCTCACACGCGTGATGACAACACCCTCACTGGCTGGTTTGACGAGGATAGGCAAGTCCACGTTGGGAATGGCGACATCGATGTCATAAATGACACCTGCTGTGGATGCGTCATCCATCGGGATATATGAACGCACTTTGATGCGCCCTAGCACCGAGATTTGCTTCAGTTTATCGAGCGCACTCCCGTTGGTAACATCGATTGCGAGGACATTTTTGCGTGTATTTATCCGAATGTCCTTAATTTCATTCGGCACGACCCCTTCCAAGAAAACAGATAGTTCTTGCCTGTTTAGCCGTCGGAGGTTGCTTGAGGGCTCTTCGGGTACGAATACCATGGCGTGAGGCCAGCGTTCAGGCCTTGACTTCAGAGTCGCCGTGCTCGCTTGCGTTGATGGGTTCGCGTTGACAGTCCTCCTTTTGGCCCTCTTTCTGCGGACAGTGATGAAGCTATCATCCGATGAGTCTTCATCCGACATTGAGTATAACTCAGTGTCCTCGGTGTCACTGAGCACGCTTCCTCTCTTCCTCGTGAGGTACGGCCTTGATGACCTCTGGCCAGGAGGGCCTCTGGAAGGCTCCGCGTCCATGGCCACAAAACCGGGAGCCGAGGCACCAGGAAATTCCGAAGAATTCGTCGGAAACCAGAGAACACAGATAGAAGCGTTCTAAGAAGAAGGCACTTCGTCGTCGTCCTCCAAGTTTGTCAAGGATAATTACAGCTGTCATGCGGCTAATGTGGCGACGATCAGGGAAATCCAGAGAGCATTGCGCACATTCAACGCGGTGGGGTGAAAACGTGTTTCTTCCGTCGCCCTTCCTCTCTTACACGCGCCTGTCATGTTCTGAACCACGCTCTGAACCATCCCCGACGCAGTAGCAGCCCACAGCAGCAGTGGGAAAGTCAAAGAAAGAGGAAAAAAAAAGCTTCGCTTTAAAAAGAATTCCCAGGTTAAAAATATGAAAGCAATACTTGTGAATAACATTGCCCGCACTGCTGTGTGGTACATCTATTATTTCCTCCAAAAGATACTATGCAATTAGATGATCAACAGCAAACTTGGAGGTATAATTAGGAACACTTCCGTTGGTACAGCGCTTCAAGGCTGACTGATGCAATCCGCCACCAGTTACGACTCGAGAAAGTATACAATAAAGGAAGGCTATAGACGTCAGCTGCTTCATTAGACAAAAGGGAGGTAAATTTGTTACACTATTATTTGCTCCACACATCTCGCTTCAAAGATATGTGGCATCAAACCATAGACTCGTGAATATTTGACGTTGCTGATCTATCGAAGTAAACATAAGTTCGCGTATGCCGAGTCGAGCAAAAAAGAAATCGCATTCCTAGTCCGCTCCAGAGGAATCACCTTTATAAATTGAAGATTCATCCTTTCTAAAACTTTCATCAATGCCTTTTATCCTTGATGACATGCTCAGCGCATGCGGGTAAGCTGTACTTGGTTTCTATATATGCACTTGTTGCAATTAAGACAGCGTTGTTAATCAGTGCTAGTGTTGTCCTTCTTTTACGTGTCCTCGTCTTACGCGCTGTATACCTCGTCCAAATATGTAACGCCAAGCAGCCCGCCCAATGTCGATCTCTGAAACTGTCCTTCGAGGCAGATACTTTGTCTCGGCATACTGCGTTAAATAGTCTGTGGCGATGATTATCCACTTGTTTCCAGAAGGTGACAGTGGAAACGGGCTCAGAAGATCGATAGTGACCGAGTTGAAAGGCTCACCAACTGGGTCAATCGGATTCAGCGATCCTGCTGGCTTCACCTCTGGTGACTTTCGGCGCTAGCACTCACGGCAGGCTTGAACCTACCGATTAACACACGCGGCAAATTTCGGTCATTAGTGTGATTTGGAACAGGTTTGGAATAGCATGATATGAACTCTAGCAAGGGTTCGCGTTAAGCCCAAATGGCCAGACGAATGCTCGTCATAGAAGGCGAGCAAAATTTGGTCACGGAGGTACGTCAGAACTACCAAAAGGCAGGCCTTGTTCTCCAGAAGAGTAAAATTTTGGGCCAGTTGGCCATGCATATATAAGTAGGCTGAAGCGCGGGAGACTGGACAGGACGTCGGTAGAAGACGCCATGCCGTAAAAAGAAAACAAACTTCAAGCAATATGGGGGAGGGGGGGTCCTTTTAGGTGTTCGAGTATATGGAAAAGAAGCTCCGGTTCTTGAGACGGAATTTGCAGTTAGCCTCGCAGTCCCTAAAACTAACAGCTTATTTAACGTACGTTCGACCCACGTTAGAATATGCCAGCATAGTGTGGTACCCTTATCAGTCAGAGTTAATTGAGAGACTGGAAAGGGTTGAACGCCGAGCAGCAAGGTTCATTCCAACACGTTACTCTCGCGCAGATTCTGTCTCCGAAATGCTTGGTTTGTTGAACTTGCCTACGCGCGTTGAACGCAGGTGCACAGCTACGTTAAAGTTCTTTTTTTCTTCTCACTAAAAGCATATTCAACATCAAGAGTGAACAGTACTTGATAGCAGACAAGGTAGAACGCTACAGAAAATCAAATATAATACGTCTCCAATACCTCAGATGCACAATAACGCTTACGCATTTTGCTTCTTCCCAAGAACCATTAAAGAATGGAGTGAATTACTGGTGTTAACGCGAGACAGCATCAGTGCAGAACAATTTGTGAAAAACTTAAAGCTACATTGAAAGATGCATGCACGTATACGTGGTCACCGCTTTTTTTTCTTTTCGGCGGGGGGGTGGAGTGAATGAGCGTGTTTGTTAACACTGCATTTATACTCTTGTATTCTTGATCGGAGTATGTGCAGAATAATTCGCTTATATATAATTTTTGGTCGCTTAGGTTCGCCTATTCATGTACTGTACTAATTGCCGAAATACTGCCATTGACTTGTTATTTTTTTGCTATATGTGTTATTGGAATATTCATGTATTGGGGACTAACTGTTGAAGTGCTGGTTCTGATTCACCCTGTAACGGCCGACAGGCCAACGGTATGAGTAAACAAATAAAAAGAAATATGCCGATGCTCAAAGGTCAAGTTAGTAAGGAAGATCGCTGTCCATCAGGGGCGTAGCCAGGGGGGGGGGGCTTATGGGGCTTCAGCCCCCCCCCGAAATTTTTCGTGCTGTCCATGCACCGCCGAGCAAAGCGACCCCCGGCGACGGAAATCACTCTGGATTTTGTCTAGAATGTCTTTTTGACGCTCGAAAAGACATTTAACCGCGAAGATTGCAAACTCGGGCTGGATTTCGTGGCAACGCCCATACACCGGGAGTCACATAACGCCAAGCAGTCCCATCCGAGCACAAACTTTCAAGGGCGCTTTAATGGTGAGCGGGTTCGCCGCGGCATCTCACTGAGGCCACGGAATCTATGGAGTGCATAGATATCAATTGCGAAACTTTATGGGTATAAATCTCATAAGCTCTTGATGTGAAAGGTGCATTGACATTTCCAAAGTTGTGTTTTAGATTTTCAATTGCGGAACTTTGTGGGTTTAATGTTGTTATAAACATTTGACGCCAAAGGTCTATTGACTCTTCTAAAGTCTTACATCGGAACATACAACGAGACAAGCCAAATCAACAAACTAGCAGACGAGTTGACAAAGCAGGCAGCGAGGTCCAATGAGACGAAGCGTTGGGGTGGTTCATTTGTGCCGTCATGTCACATAAAAAATATCAACATTTTTTTTTAACCTGGGCCAGAACATCCATGTCAAGACACTAAAGCCAGCCAAAGTAACTACGTTCTTATTTATTTTTTCTACTTGGACTTTTATTCGCGAGGACACATTGAGCCTCTTCAATTTTTTTTTTTTTGTTCTCGCTACCCTACCCGCGGGCTGCCAGAGCCAGCCAGAGCGCATACGTTTTTCTCGTATGGCCCCGTCCACCGTGCGGTGCACTTCGGTGCGCGTTCGGTTTGCTCTGGCCGAGTGGATTTTCACCGGACAGGGTTTTGGACGCTTTCTGGCTAGCAGACGAGAAGAAAAAAACAATGGTCGCTCGCCGCCATCACTGTGGGGACTCGAAGGATTGCACCGCATTCCTTGAGCGGAACCTTTCCGGAAAGTCTTCTTTCGCCGCTGTAGGATACTGAGCAGTATGCGTATGGTTCTCAGTGGACCAAGCGTCTCATGTTTTCTTCGGTATTCCTTCCGTAGCCCCATTAGGTGCCCGAAGTAGGCATTAGATTCTGGCCAACATACTTTCCTATGCGTTTTTTTTTTTCATTTTGGTGCCTCCTCCTCACAGAAAAAAAAATACATTGTTGCGGCGCAGCGAATTGTCGCATGATGAAAGTTCGATTTTGATACTTCTTTTGCGGAAAGTAATGGGCGACGGGACGCTTCAGTTGCCGGATACGTTTATTATATTATTGCGAAAGCAATTATATGGACACTCCAGGCGCATTCCTGCCATCGCCCTCATGTTTCGTATAAAGTCCGAGGGTGATAACATCGTGACCACGCGCTGCATGCTGTATGTGCGAGTGAAAGCGTAGGAGGGGAGGTGGAATGGGTGAGCCGACGATGGTGGCTCAGTCTTTTGTGCGCAACCAGTTCCCACCTGCGGCAAGTTGTTTTTTCATCCACTTTAATTTCCATTAATTTATCCTTACTTTATTTCAATTATTAAGCACATGCAATTTCCCCTATGTTGTACTTGGTGTCAGTGTTTGTTGGCTTCTCATTATATGACTATATATATATATATATATATATATATATATATATATATATATATATATATATATATTGGGCCAGTGGCGTAGCCCCCCCCCCCCGAACAAAATTTCTGGCTACGCCACTGCTGTCCATCTATCATGAAATTTAACAAGGCTTCGCGATGCATAAACTCCTTGGATCAGCTTTATAGGAGGTCACGTTTGTCTGCTTTAAAAAGGAACAACATTGTCTAGACTGTGCGGCTTGTATTATCTAATTGGGTTATCTAAAAAAGCCAAGAAAATCTATTAGCAACCATTGTGTTGCTATGCGGACGCGCGTCGTAACGCTTAGGGATGCCGGAATCGCTGAACGATCTGATAAGTTGGTCGCGCTATGCACTCATAACTACCGTTTCAGGTGAGTTTAGATTAAACGAAAGCTCATTTCAATAGTTGCTGGCGATCAGCGAGAGTGAGAGCGTGTGGCGATCACGAGGATTCGCGGTGAAGCGGGAGCCATCGGTACGGTTATGTTCAACAACACTATTTCTTAGCTTCGGTGGTTTGCGAGCGTTGCGCTTCTCCCGCTCAATTCCGAAAATTGTGCGCGACCGCAAAACGCACTCACTGCTTTTGCGTACTGCGCATGCGCGCTAGGGCGCACGCAACGGATTGCGCTCGCTAAACGCTAGCTCGCGCTATACTGAAACTGTCTAGTGTATGCTCTGGTGTGAGCAGTAAACATCAAGCTCCCTGGGCGCTGACTAGCGCAGACTGTTTCCAGTGGGCCACACCTCGGGCACCATCTCGGAAAATGCCTGTAAAGCCATTGGTGGCGCTCATGCGAGCATTGCGAACAGGCTTCTACACACCAGAGCGGTGTTCCTTCTGCAAATCAAAAGTGGCCTGCTGCGTTACGTCAGCCTGTCGCTCCCGCGTATAGTTAGAACACCGTCCGCTCAGCTCGAGCGCCACGCCAAAACTTGGTGTCGCTCTCAGTGCCTCCCCCTTCGGAATAAACTGCGCTATCTTCTTTTTAATGAAAGGAAACATTTTTCTAAGCATTTTGGGAGAGAAGCAACGCGCGAAGCTTGTTGTTTGCCCCCTCCCCCTCTCCTGCTCGATCTCTTTCGCTTCATCACTATTTTATTGCGATAGCAATAATGCGAACACTCCAGGCACATTTCTATCGTCGGCGTCGGAGTTGCCATGATGTTCTGCATAAAGTCCAAGGGCGGTGACATCGTCGCCGCGCGCCGTATGCTGTATGTGCCAGTGAAAGCGCGCGAGGAACAGTCAACGTAGGCGATTCAATCTTGCTCTTGCAAGGGAGGAAAGCGGGGATGAAGCGCGCCGTTTTGCGTCGCGCGTAGGCCACTGGGGGGAAAGGAGGGAGGGAGGGGGGGGGGGCGTTCTACTTCGGCGGCGGCTGCCCCGATATTGAAAGCCATCTGCGACAGGGACAGAGTGTGCCGAGTGCTGGTAAATTTGTTTGCCTTGTGAACTCACCGCTTAGTTCGCGTTGAAGCAAAAGGCAGCACTAAGGTACATTTGCTCGCTGCTGCTACCGCACTTCCTCACTCCAGCGTTTTGACAGCGAGTGTGGGTGGCTATGGAGTAAGATGTATTCATGTTTACTTGTGCTCGCGTGACATCATGCTTGTTCATTTAGTTAGTAGGCGAATGTTTACAAGTCGATACGGCCGATCAAACTGCTATCCTTACTTCTTATAGCTGTCTATCAATTTGCTTTCGCATTCAATCCTTCGCCTTACCGGAAGAACTGCGACATTTGATGCTTTATGTGCCAATTTGAGAACTACGAAATTTTTAGCAACAAATTGCGCTTTCCTTCTAGTTAGCCTACAAAAGCTGACAGTCACTTTAGCCTACGCTGAACACAACGAAGGCAAAAGCCTGCGCACTCACGAGATATTCATTTAATTATTTCGACATTCTCATTCGATTGTGGTGCAACATCTATTACTTGTTCTTTCATGTTTTAACGCGAAAGCATTCGATGGCTCATGGTGTGGCAAATCCAGCAAACTTTAAAGGGCGAGGGTTCGACTCCCATCAAAGGTCGTCGGTGAGAGTTGCTTAATTAACTCTATCTGAATTAACTGTGAATTATTTAATTTCGCCCTAATTAACACCAAAGGTTCTGGGTTCGACTGTCTCAAAAGGTAGAGGATTCGATCCCCAAGTTTGGTTCCATAACGCTGGAAGGTCTCATTTTTTTACTCATGAGCCATCGTCTTTCGTCTTAATGTAAATTAATGCCCACTTGCATGTTTGTGTCGTAGTTTAACCCACTTCCCTTGACTCCTTTCCTGATTTAGACCACGTAGGCCTGTGTCCCACTGGCCTACTCGTGTTTGCATATATTACTTTTTTCATTGCTATGGTTAGACTGTTGAGTATCCTCCCATACCCGCACCGTTGCTATCATTTACAGTTCCTATACACGCCTGGCGGCAGCTATACCACTAAGTCTGTCACATGCACATGACATGACACATGCACATGTATCTATATATATATATATATATATGTATATATATGTAGTCCTTCGATGGCCAGTTGGGTTGTCCAGGTTGTGAAATATAGTTTTGTGCCAGCTTGAAACGTATTGTATATAATCTGGCATAACCCATACACTCCGTACCAGGCTAATGGCCAAGGAACCAGGATGCTTGGTTAGGGCTGGGAGCAGACGGGTTCGATTGCAGTGGGGAGCCCGGGTGGCACATGCGAAACGCGAGGTATCCTTAACGGACGGAAGGAAGGTCTGGACGGGTGGGTGGATAGCGACCCATGGGTCAAACGGTTTTTAATTCTCCTCCTGTAATCAGTGCAAATCTGCGGTGCAATTTGTGGAGATCCCCTCGCGGCATTTGTAACGACCGCATTGCCAATCATTGTGACGGCGCAGTCGCTCCTGCCACAGCTGTGTCATGGCAGTAGTCTTCTGCGCTGACTTTGAGCGGCAACGCCGTGCTCGTGCAGGTACCGCAGTCCTTCCCGCAAGGCTTGGATACAGCGGATGGTTCACTACTGGTAACGTTGTGCGTAACCCAGGTTGCCGTAATGACCACATGGTTGCATCTAGCTTTTGCCAAACAGGCCACTTCGATGCCAACCTGGATCACTGGGTACGTGCTACTGGGTATGCTTTGCCAGTTGAGCCAGCATGGTAATGATGAGAGTAGCACATGGATTTGCCTGAACTTCGTCCTTCTGGCTTTCGCCCTAATTAACACCAAAGGTTCTGGGTTCGACTGTCGCAAATGGTAGAGATATTCATTTAATTATGTTCCATAACAAGCGTGTCTTGTAAAATAATGGAACATATTTTATACTCGCATATTGCTAACTTCCTAACATCCGTCAATTTTTTTCACCCAAGTCAACACGGTTTCGGCAAAAATTATTCCTGTGACACTCAACTTGCTCTTTTCTTGCACGACTTACATTTAAACCTAGATCGTAACATCCCGACTGACACAATATTTTTAGATTTCGAAAAAGCATTTGATAAGGTCCCTCATGGTCGTCTCTTAATAAAGTCATCGCGTCTTAACATTCATCCTTGTGTTCTAAGCTGGATTCGAGGGTTTTTAACTAACCGTGAGCAATTCGTATACGCTAGCTCACACTATTCATCCTTAACACCCGTGCTTTCAGGCGTACCTCAAGGTACCGTACTTGGTCCCCTCCTTTTCTTAATATACATCGATGACTTACCTTGTAATATTTCTTCTCATATCCGACTCTTCGCTGATGATTGTGTGGTTTACCGAGCAGTTACTAACCCCAGGGACCATTTGGCGTTACAAAATGACCTATCGCGCATACAAAACTGGTGTACCACTTGGCTCATGTCATTAAATGTAGCTAAAACCATGTTAATGTCCATTGATCGTCGTCGTAACTACGTTATCCCTAATTATAGCATCAATAACATGCAGATTGCAACAACGGATTCATTCAAATATCTTGGTGTGTACATCTCGCGTGACTTAACTTGGACCTGTCATGTTAACCACATAATAAACTCTGCTAATCGTACTCTAGGTTATCTACGCCGTAACCTCTTCCTCGCTCCTCCCTCTATTAAACAACTTGCTTTTCTAACCTTTGTGCGGCCTAAGCTTGAGTATGCCGAAGCTATTTTTGACCCCCACCACAATAACCTTATAAAAGCCCTCGAGTCGGTTCAGAACCGCGCGACACGATTTATCCTGTCAACTTATTCATACAATACAAGCATCTCGGCACTAAAAGCCCAAATAAACCTACCCTCTCTAGCCTCACGCCGTAGAATAGCCCGTCTTAATCTTTTTCATAAATTCTTTCATTCCTTGCCTTTTGACAACCCGCACATAAAAAGAGCCCATCGCATTGCCCGCACCAGTCACTCTAATACAGTATATCCCCCACAAGCTCATACCGTTACTTTTCAGCAATCATTTTTTTCTGCGCACAACACGAGACTGGAATGGCCTGCCCGCCGAAGTTGCCACTATCATCGAACCACTTGCATTCAAGCGACTCATCGGAAATATCCTTTTGTAATTTGTAGTATCTCTTTGTCACTAACTCCCCACTCCCTCATGTAATGTCTCAACAGAGACCTTTGAGGAAATGAATAAATAAATAAATAAATAAATAAATAAATAAATAAATAAATAAATAAATAAATAAATAAATAAATAAATAAATAAATAAAAGGCTTCATGACTTTACAAATTAAGTGATCATTTTTAAGAAAGTGCTGCGTTATAAATAACTAAATGAACATCAATAAAGTTGTCCGACGGCAGGATTCAGAGTCTCGACTTCTAGCACAGAACCCCGATATTGAAACCACTGCGCCACGGACTCGTGGACTAGCGGAGCCACTGCAATTAGCAGCGATTAAGCCTGCTCGCAGAGCCTTGTTACATTCTGCATCAAACAAGTATTATTTACTTAAAGAATTGTCCAATTTAAGCCCAGGTAAGGGTAATAAACGAAGTCACAAACATGTCTGAAGCCCCGAGCACGCAGATCAGACAAATCCGTGTAATACCGTGCATTCCCATGGTGGCTTAGCGATCGCAGTGCCAGGGTTCCCTCTAGTAAGTGCCAGAAACTATGATGCACGCAGCCGAAGCCGCGGCTTGACTTCGACGCTTGTCGCCGTTTCCATGACCTACGGGGTCGTCCGGCGTGCCCATCGCAGAGGCCACACACACACCCTTAGTGAAACTTAGTACACTTCCGACGCTTGGTGGCGCCGAGAAGCATCCGGAAACGCTTGCACCTCGTATGTGACACGTATAGTTGAGCAAAACGTATCGCGACGCGATACGTTTAAATAAAGATACGTTAAACTATACGTTAAAAGATACGTTAAAGATACGCAATAAAGATACGTTAAAGATACGTTAAACTAAAGTGTTGTGAAGCGCGTCGTTTGCACCGTATTGTGTACTACATGCGCACGTGCTATGTACGCCCAACTGAAGGTGCCTATTGCCACCGTTGAATAGAGTTACGTAAGAGGCGCTCGCTTCAGCGGGACTCCTCTTTCGCGCTTCAATAGGCAGCAGTAGTCATCCATCTGCCAAAGTGTAAAGTTTTCCGATTGCGATTTAATAGCATGCCTTAATGCACTGGTACAAAGCCGTTCGAATGAGACCTTTACACCAGGACTATACATTTCTCATAGCATTTTATTGTTTTCAAAGGAAAGGGCCCAAGAGCTCCAAATGGAATCCCGGCCAGTAGGTTTTTACGTCGCCTTTGCAGTACCCGTGAGTGGGCCGCGATTCAGTTGCCTTGGGTTCTTTGTTTTACTCGGTAGTCATGGGTGCATTTTCGGGCTAGCTAATGCGCTTTCCACCACGTCGGTATGAATGAATGAATGAATGAATGTTTTTTCATCTTGAGTAGAATTTCAAGAAAGGTGCAGGGGGCAAAAGGCGCACAGCGCATGACGGGGGCCCCTGTACCCGCAATATACGCTTTTATTATATAAACATTTAGTGGTAGTTCATTGGCAGTGAGCGGACACACATAACGTTACATATTTTAACACATTGTACACGAGTTTGCACAAACTGAGAGCAGAATTCACATATGGTGCGCATTAAAATCTCCGATGATGATATATGGGGCAGGGCACACAGACAAGATGTTCGTTAATCGTTTGGGATCAAAGATACTTGAAGGCGATATATAAACGCCTACAAGTGTAAACATGAGTTTGCCCTTTTTAATGGTGAGGCAAACGTATTGATTTTTATCATGAGGCGGAATCGGCTGGCGAACATAGGTCAGTTCTCAACGAATAAAAACGACGACATTGCTGCATGCATTAGTTGTTGCGGATATAACAACTTCGTATCCCGATAATCTGACTGGTTTTGACACATTAGGCTCACATATGACAATGATTGGGAACAAATTAGTATATATATACTGACGAAAGTCTGAAAGGCGTGATTTTAGTCCTCTTGCGTTCCACTGTATGATTGACGCTGCCTTGACTTCCTCTCGAAACGATGAGCGATGGCAGGCCATGTCTCTATTCGAGGGACTCAAGCATTGGGCTTAAGGCGTCCAGTACTTTCAGTACATTTTGAGCAGACGTAGTTCCAAGGTTCGACAGAATCACTCGAATGGCATCTATGAGGGGACGCAGCATTGAAAGGACTTGATCTGCTTTGGGCGTAGCGTCAGCGGCAGGAGTAGGCTCCCGAGCGGGCTTGACAATCTGTAGTTCTGTGGGAGATTGCTGGCTCGGAAGCGCAGGCCATTCATCTTGAGACAAATTCCTTTCAGGTGACTTCCTTGTGCTGTTCAGCCCCTTTTTGGCCTGATTGGAGAATGTGGGTGCTACAATGGAAGAGGCCCTCTCCTTTCGCGGCTCTGCCTTTTTTGAGGAGGTTCGGTGACGCCGACGCCGACGCCGGATCGTTGCAGCAGCCTCCCTGTGTGTCGAATTGTCCCGAACCATTTGCTTGAGAACAGCGACCTCTTTCTTGATGCGAGGGCAGTGCCTAGATGAGGCAGCATGGGAACCATTACAGTTGCCGCACTTTAGGACAGTAGCCCGGCACGTCTCCTCCGCGTGAGGTTCAGCACAACGGAGACACTGTATCGAGTTTGGGCAGACACCCTTGACATGTCCTAGCCTAAAGCACTGATGGCATTGAAGAGGCCTTTGTACGAAGGGCCGAACAGGGTGTCGGAAGTGACCGACTTTGACGTGTGTTGGTAAGCAATCTCCTTAGAAGATCAGTTTGACGCAGCGCGATGTTCCAAGGCGGCTCACACGCGTGATGACAACACCCTCACTGGCTGGTTTGACGAGGATAGGCAAGTCCGCGTTGGGAATGGCGACATCGATGTCATAAATGACACCTGCTGTGGATGCGTCATCCATCGGGATATATGAACGCACTTTGATGCGCCCTAGCACCGAGATTTGCTTCAGTTTTTCGAGCGCACTCCCGTTGGTAACATCGATTGCGAGGACATTTTTGCGTGTATTTATCCGAATATCCTTAATTTCATTCGGCACGACCCCTTCCAAGAAAACAGATAGTTCTTGCCTGTTTAGCCGTCGGAGGTTGCTTGAGGGCTCTTCGGGTACGAATACCATGGCGTGAGGCCAGCGTTCAGGCCTTGACTTCAGAGTCGCCGTGCTCGCTTGCGTTGATGGGTTCGCGTTGACAGTCCTCCTTTTGGCCCTCTTTCTGCGGACAGTGATGAAGCTATCATCCGATGAGTCTTCATCCGACATTGAGCATCACTCAGTGTCCTCGGTGTCACTGAGCATGCTTCCTCTCTTCCTCGTGAGGGACGGCCTTGGTGACCTCTGGCCAGGAGGGCCTCTGGAAGGCTCCGCGTCCATGGCCACAAAACCGGGAGCCGAGGCACCAGGAAATTCCGAAGAATTCGTCGGAAACCAGAGAACACAGATAGAAGCGTTCTAAGAAGAAGGCACTTCGTCGTCGTCCTCCAAGTTTGTCAAGGATAATTACAGCTGTCATGCGGCTAATGTGGCGACGATCAGGGAACTCCAGAGAGCATTGCGCACATTCAACGCGGTGGGGTGAAAACGTGTTTCTTCCGTCGCCTTTCCTCTCTTACACGCGCCTGTCATGTTCTGAACCACGCTCTGAACCATCCCCGACGCAATGTGCGCGACAGCAGCAGCCCACAGCAGCAGTGGGAAAGTCAAAGAAAGAGGAAAAAAAAGCTTCGCTTTAAAAAGAATTCCCAGGTTAAAAATATGAAAGGAATACTTGTGAATAACATTGTCCGCAGTGCTGTGTGGTACATTTATTATTTCCTCCAAAAGATACTATGCAATTAGGTGATCAACAGCAAACTTGGAGGTATAATTAGGAACACTTCCGTCGGTACAGCGCTTCAAGGCTGACTGATGCAATCCGCCACCAGTTACGACTCGAGAAAGTATACAATAAAGGAAGGCTACAGACGTCAGCTGCTTCATTAGACAAAAGGGAGGTAAATTTGTTACACTATTATTTGCTCCACACATCTCGCTTCAAAGATATGTGGCATCAAACCATAGACTCGTGAATATTTGACGTTGCTGATCTATATAAACATAAGTTCGCGTATGCCGAGTCGAGCAAAAAAGACATCGCATTCCTAGTCCGCTCCAGAGGAATCACCTTTATAAATTGAAGATTCATGCTTTCTAAAACTTTCATCAATGCCTTTTATCCTTGATGATATGCTCAGCGCATGCGGGTAAGCTGTACTTGGTTTCTATATGTGCACTTGTTGTAATTAAGACAGCGTTGTTAATCAGTGCTTGTGTTGTCCTTCTTTCACGTGTCCTCGTCTTACGCGCTGCATACCTCGTCCAAATATGCAACGCCAAGTAGCCCGCCCAATGTCGATGTCTGAAACTGTCCTTCGAGGCAGATACTTTGTCTCGGCATACTGCGTTAAATAATCTGTGGCGATGATTATCCACTTGTTTCCAGAAGGTGACAGTGGAAACGGGCTCAGAAGATCGATAGTGACCGAGTTGAAAGGCTCACCAACTGGGTCAATCGGATTCAGCGATCCTGCTGGCTTCACAGCTGGTGACGTTCGGCGCTAGCACTCACGGCAGGCTTGAACCTACCGATTAACACACGCAGCAAATTTCGGTCATTAGTGTTAATTGGAACAGGTTTGGAATAGTATGATATGAACTCTAGCAAGGGTTCGCGTTAAGGCCAAATGGCCAGACGAATGCTCGTCATAGCAGGCGAGCAAAATTTGGTCACCGAGGTACGTCAGAACTACCAAAAGGTAGGCCTTGTTCTCCAGAAGAGTAGAATTTCGGGCCAGTTTGCCATGCATATTTGAGTACGGTACAAGCAATATGGGGGAGGGGGGTCCTTCCTTTTAGGTGTTCGAATATTGGTCTTAGTCATCTGCGCGCTGCCGTTTGGACAAACTGGTCACCCTTTCAATCCCAAAGAAAGCGCCGTCATCCTGAATGTCTTGGTCGGTAGGGTCGGTAGTGACGCGAGAGTGCGTCAGCGTTGTCGTGTATGCGGCCCGACTTGCACATGATGGTCACATCGTACTTCTGCAAATGTAGAATACACTCTGGCAGTCGACCAGAAGTGTCCGGCAGGTTTGCAAGTCAGAATAACGAGTGATCATCTGTCACAACCTTGGATGGGCGGCCATAGAGGTAAGGTCGAAATTTTGTCAGCGCACACGCAATGACGAGACACTCTTTTGCGGTGGTGATGTGGTTAGCCTCTGCACGCGATAGTGTACGACTTGCATAGGCGATTGGGAAGAATTCGGGATAGGACTTGATGGAGAATACCTTGGTAACTTACGATTCGCTGATGATATTGCCTTGCTTAGTAACTCAGGGGACCAAATGCAATGCATGCTCACTGACCTGAAGAGGCAAAGCAGAAGGGTAAGTCTAAAAATTAATCTGCAGAAAACTAAAGTAATGTTTAGCAGTCTTGAAAGAGAACAGAAGTTTACGATAGGTAGCGGAGCACTTGAAGTGGTTAGGGAATACATCTACTTAGGACAGGTAGTGACCGCGGATCCGGATCATGAGACTGAAATAACCAGAAGAATAAGAATGGGCTGGGGTGCGTTTGGCAGGCATTCTCAGATCATGAACAGCAGGTTGCCATTATACCTCAACAGAAAAGCGTATAACAGCTGTGTCTTACCAGTACTCACGTACGGAGCAGAAACACGGAGGCTTACGAAAAGGGTTCTACTTAAATTGAGGACGACGCAACGAGCTCTGGAAAGAAGAATGATGGGTGTAACGTTAAGGGATAAGAAAAAAGCAGATTGGGTGAGGGAACAAACGCGAGTTAATGACATCTTAGTTAAAATCAAGAAAAGGAAATGGGCATATGCAGACATGTAATGAGGAGGGAAGATAACCGATGATAATTAATGGTTACGGACTGGATTCCAAGGGAAGGGAAGCGTAGCAGGGGGCGGCAAAAAGTTAAGTGGGCGGATGAGATTAATAAGTTTGCAGGGACAACATGGCCACAATTAGTACATGACAGGGGTAGTTGGAGAAGTATAGGAGAGGCCTTTGCCCTGCAGTGGGCGTAACCAGGCTGATGATGAAGAAGAAGATGATGATGACGATGCGTAGGAGATCACTTTTTCAATGCCTTGCGGCCGTTGTACAAGTACCGCACCCCGATCAACGCTGCTGGCATCGGTATGAACCTCCGTGTCCGCTTCCTCATCAAATTGGGCCAGAACTGGCACCAATGCCAGGCGCTTTCGAAGGTAGATGCAGCCTCTTGCTCTGAGGTCCAGTTGAATGATGCATCGTCCCTCGCAAAGCGAGTCAGCGGTTCCGCCATCTTCGAAAAATTTCCAATAAAACGCCGGTAGTATGTGCAAAACCCCGGGAAGCGTTGTGCACCATTCTTGTCACTCGGCGTTAAAAACGTCGTTACAGCGGCACTTTTCCCGGGATCGCGGCTACCGCCTTCCGTGTTGAACACGTGTTCTAGAAACTTCAGCTCCTTCTCCAGAAGCGACACTTCTGCTGCTCAAAGAGGAGCTTAGCCGATCGGAGGGCTTCGAGAACTTGCCGCATTCGTTTCAGGTAGTCCCCAAATGACGCCGAAAAAAATAACCATGTCCTCGTGTTAGGCGAGGCAGTTTTGCCACTTAAGAGAAGCGATAATGGTGTCTATCATTCGCTGGAAAGTTACTGGTGCACTATAGAGCCCGAAAGGAAGTACTCTCAATTCTTAAAAGCCATATGGAGTGATAAAAACGGTTTTATTTACGCTCTCGTTCATCTTCCTCGATTTGCCCATAACCGAGATCGAGAGATGAAAAATACTTAGCTCGCTGCAACCTTTCTAAAGAGTCATTGATACGTTGTAGCGGATAAACGCCCTTCTTCATAACATTCTTGAGGCGCCTAAATCAACACAAAAACGAAGCGTCCCGTATTTTTTTTTGGCAAGAGCGACCGGCGAGGATCATGGAATGTACGAAGGCTGAATGACACAATCATCTAGCATCCTCTTGACGAGGGCTAGAATTGCCTCACGTTCTTTCGGCGAGACAAGATAAGGCTGTTGCTTGTTGAGGAGCGCGTCGTAGTATGTCATCTTTCGGTTCTGTGTGACTGGCGTTTGGCTCACCTTCGTAGACGAAGCCAAGCACGCGTTGAACTCGTTCTAGACTTCCTGCAATGCTCTCTTTTTGTCTTTTGTAAGCTCAGAGTTTACGTCATTGCCTCTGAGCGAACCGTCGTCTGTGCACAATTAAGAAGAAAAAAATACTCGACGATGTCCGTCGATATTTTGACGGTACAGCTTACCAATCGCCAAACTAACCTCTTTCATTTTTAGAGTCGTTGCACAGTTACTTAGAAGCAAACAAAAAGCGCAACTGCCGGCTACCCCTAACCGGTGACTTCAATTTACCTGCACTTAACTGGGACACATTCGCAACAGAGTCGCGGGAACAGGCATACTGCGATTTGCTCCTTGACATTGCATACACCCATAACATTTCACAAATTGTTCGTCAAAGTACGCGAAAGTCAGGTGAAAGTCCGTCTATCCTGCATCTGGTATTCCTTGACGGGTGCTTTGACCAGCTTGAAGTGTCGGTTGAGGAGGGTATCTCAGACCATGAAGTTGTCTTCGTCCAGATAGCACATAACGAAACAATGTCAAAACGTAAAGAGGCGGTTACATATGTTCCGAATTTTTTCGAAGCTGATGACACAAGCATCATTGACTGCTTGTCATTTGTACTGGATAATATTGATTCTCAGAGTGATATCACTACCATGTGGGAATCGTTCAAGCATATTAATTTCCATTGTATTAGCAAATTCGTGCCGGTTCGTAAAAGAAGGAAAACTAAACTGAACCCTTGGATCAACAGGGAAATAATCCAACTAAAGTGTAGAATAAGCCGCCAGAGACGGAAAGTAACGAAAGACCCCGCAGAAATAACTGAGTTGTCTGCACAACTGCGTTCTATGAGTACTGAAGCCGAAAGTAGATATTACAAAGAAACATTAACAGATTTCATGAGGTCATCTCCCGATAAATTTTGGCGTCACATGTCGAAAAAGGGCAACGAGTCACATAGCATTGTAGTTTATAACAGTGTAGTTACTGATCCTGCAGTGATTGCTTCTTACAACGAGTTCTTTCACTTGGTGTTTTCTGTTCCGTCACTGTCCAGTATTGAATCCATACTCTCTCCCTCGCTTCACTCGGAAGAGATGCCAGACGTTGAAGTCTCGTATGAGGGAATTGTAGTTCTTCTAAAAACCTTGACGTCAAGAAATCGGTAGGCCCCGATAACACACCGAACGAATTTCTGCACAGGTATGCGGAATGGGTTGCGCATTACTTAAAAATAATATTTGACGCGTCACTTACGGAAGGCTAAGTCCCTGTTGATTGGCTTACGGCAAAGGTTATACCTGTGCACAAATCTGGATATAGACAGAAAATTGAAAATTATCGCCCAATATGGCTGACCTGCGTTTGCTGCAAGCTCGTAAAACATGTTGTAGCCAAGTAAATTTACACGTACATCGAAATTGCGAACCCATTCTTTCTCAACCAACACAGATCCCGACAGCGCCTTTCCACAACAACACAGCTTCTTGAAACAATCCATGACTTTGCCGGCGCATTAAAGAATAAGAAACAGATAGATGCCATCTGTCTTGATCTGTCGAAAGCATTCGACAGAGTGTTACATGTAGGATTGTGAAACTGACTGATATGAGAATAAAGGCGAAAATAGTAAAATAGATAACCGCGTACTTTCGGGGCAGAACCCAATACGTAGTTGTGGAACACATTAAATCAAAGCCGTTGAACCTGACGTCTGGTGTCCCACAGGAGTCTTTGTTAGGTCCTGCACTATTTTTAGTATATATATTAATGACATTTCCTCTGCAATGGTGCGACTTCTCGCCGATGATTGCTTATGCAGAAAAATTAATAGCACGGAGGATCAGCAATTACTCGGTAACGCTCTTAGGGCTATAGAAAAATGGTGTGACAAATGGAAACTAAAAATAACTGAGAGTAAAACTGTTGTATTGCGCATAAAGAATAAAATAAATCATATTTTCGATGTTAATTACACAGTGAGTTCTTCGGTGTTTTCCACGGTTGAAGTGCTGAAATACTTAGGCATATATACAGTGAAAGCTCGTTAATTCGAACTTCAATAATTCGAATTTATGGATAATTCGAACTGTACGATTTGGTCCGGCCAAGCTCCACAGAAGTCTATGTGTAATGAAGTCCGTTAATTCGAACACGAGAAGGTTCCCTCACGGATAATTCGAACTACGCTCGCCTGGCCCACGGCCAGAGAAACGCGCCTACTGCCTACAAACAAGGCTGGCTGTATTGCCTCCGAAACGGAGGGAACGGCGAGAGAAGGCAAAATCGGAAATAAAATCTAACCGACGCGGGGTCAGCCAGAAGGCAGCGGCGGCTGCCGCCTCTCCGTTCTACGTAACCTCCGAGACTTCTTGCCCGCTGCGAATCTCGGAGGCTTCGCAAATCTTGTAGCTGCTAATGCTGTGCGGAGATGGCACGGCAAGCGCCAAAACACAGCGAATCAAGTACGTCGCAGCTGCGCTTGCAATCAAGAACCAACTAATCAGGGCCTTCGCCACCTTCACATGTTCAGCGTCTTTGTCTCGGCAGTCTTCATCGGTTGTGCGCCTCTGTTTTCAGCTTAGGAGGCATCGGCCGTCGCGATTCATTGTGATGGTGTTAAGCCCCGGCTAACGTTCGTTTCATTGGACATCGGTGGTGTGGCACAGTCGGACCCAGAGCTTCGACTCGAAGATGGCGTGTGCCCGCGGCACACGGCATCACTTTCTGACTCGCCAAATTTCTGACATGCCCTACTGCTTCCAAATCGCAGTGTATTGTTGCTCTCCTTCACTTTCGTTAGTTCGAACTTTCGTTAATTCGAACTGAAGCGGCTTCCCCTTGCGGTTCGAATTAACGAGCTTTTACTGTATATGCGCCAATTTAAGCTGGTCGAACCATCTTATTAAAATATGCGAAACTGGAAAAGAAGCTTCGGTTCTTGCGACGAAAATTGCAGTTAGCCTCGCAGTCCCTAAAACTAACAGCTTACTTCACGTATGTTCGACCCACGCTAGAATGTGCCAGCATAATCTGGGACCCTTATCAGTCAGAGTTAATTGAGAAACTGGAAAGAGTTCAACGCCGAGCAGCAAGGTTTATTCCATCACGTTACTCTCGCGCAGATTCTGTCTCCGAAATGTTTGGTTTGTTGAACTTGCCTACGCGTGTTGAACGCAGGCGCATAGCTACGTTAAAGTTCTTTTTTTCTTCTCACTAAAAGCATATTCAACATCAAGAGTGAACAGTACTTGATAGCAGACAAGGTAGAACGCTACAGAAAATCAAAATATAATACGTTTCAAATACCTCAGATGCACATTAACGTTTACGCATTTTGCTTCTTCCCAAGAACCATTAAAGAATGGAGTGAATTATTGGTGTTAACGCGAGACAGCATCAGTGCAGAACAATTTGAGAAAAACTTAAAGCTACTTTGACAGATGCATGCACGTGTACGTGCTCACTGCTTTTTTTCTTATTCGCGGGGGGGGGGGGGGGGGGGGGGGTGAATGAGCGTGTTTGTTAACACTGCATTTATACTCTGGTATTCTTGATCGGAGTATGTGTAGAATAATTCGCTTGTATATAATCTTTGGTCGCTTATGTTCGCCTATTCATGTACTGTACTAATTGCCGAAATACTGCCATTGACTTGTTATTTTTTTTTGCTATATGTGTTATTGGAATATTCATGTATTGGGTACTAACTGTTGAAGTGCTGGTTCTGATTCACCCTGTAACGGCCGACAGGCCAACGGTATGAGTAAACAAATAAAAAGAAATATGCCGATGCTCAAAGGTCAAGTTAGTAAGGAAGATCGCTGTCCATCTATCATGAAATTTAGCAAGGCTTCGCGATGCATAAACTCCTTGGATCAGCTTTATAGGAGGTCACGTTTGTCTGCTTTAAAAACGAACAACATTGTCTAGACTGTGCGGCTTGTATTATCTAATTGGGTTATCTAAAAAAGCCAAGAAAATCTATTAGCAACCATTGTGTTGCCATGCGGACGCGCGTCGTAACACTTAGGGACGCCGGAATCGCTGAACGATCTGATAAGTTGGTCGCGCTATGCGCTCATAACTAGCGTTTCAGGTGAGTTTAGATTAAACGAAAGCTCATTTCGATAGTTACTGGCGACCAGCGAGAGTGAGAGCGTGTGGGCGATCACGAGCATTCACGGTGAAGCGGGAGCCATCGGTACGGTTACGTTCAACAACACTATTTCTTAGCTTCGGTGGTTTGCGAGCGTTGCGCTTCTCCCGCTAAATTCCGAAAATTGTGTGCGGCCGCAAAACGCACTCACTGCTTTTGCGTACTGCGCATGCGCACTAGGGCGCACGCAACGGATTGCGCTCGCTAAACGCTAGCTCCCGCTATACTGAAACTGTCTAGTGCATACTCTGGTGTGAGCAGTAAACGTCAAGCTCCCTGGGCGCTGACTAGCGCCGACTGTTTCGAGTAGGGCCACACCTCGTGCACCATCTCGGAAAATGCCTGTAAAGCCAGTGGCGGCGCTCATGCGAGCATTGCGAACAGGCTTCTACACACCAGAGCGGTGTTCCTTCTGCAAAGCAAAAGTGGCCTGCTGCGTAACGTCAGCCTGTCGCTCCCGCGTATAGTTGTAACACCGTCCACTCAGCTAAAGCGCAACGCCAAAAGTTGGCGTCGCTCTCAGTGCCTCCCCCTCCGGAATAAACTGCGCAATTTTCTTTTTAATGAAAAGAAACTTTTTCTAAGCATTTCGGGAGAGGAGCAACGCGCGAAGCTTGTTGTTTGCCCCCTCCCCCTCTCCTGCTCGACCTCTTTGGCTTCATCATTATTTAATTGCGATAGCAATAATGCGAACACTCCAGGCACATTTCTATCGTCGGCGTCGGAGTTGCCATGATGTTCTGTATAAAGTCCAAGGGCGATAACATCGTCGCCGCGCGCCGTATGCTGTATGTGCCAGTGAAAGCGCGCGAGGAACAGTCAACGTAGGTGACTCAATCTTGCTCGCGCAAGGGAGGGAAAGCGGGATGAAGCGCGCCGTTTTGCGTCGTGCGTAGGCCACTGGGGGAAAAGGAGGGAGGGAGGGGGGCGTTCTATACTTCGGCGGCGGCTGCCCCGATATTGAAAGCCATCTGCGACAGGGACAGAGTATGCCGAGTGCTGGTAAATTTGTTTGCCTTGTGTACTGACCCCTTAGTTCGCGTTGAAGCAAAAGGCAGCACTAAGCTAAATTTGCTCGCTGCTGCTACCGTGCTCCTCACTCCAGCGTTTTGACAGCGAGTGTAGGGTAGTGTAGGGTAGCCAACCGGGCTCAGTCCTGGTTAACCTCCCTACCTTTCATTTATCATTTTCTCTCTCTCTCTCTTGACAGCGAGTGTGGGTGGCTATAGAGTAAGATGTATTCATGTTTACTTGTGCTCGCGTGGCACCATGCTTGTTCATTTAGTTAGTAGGCCAATGTTTACAAGTTTATACGGCCGATAAAACTGCTATCCTTACTTCTTATAGCTGTCTATCAATTTGCTTTCGCATTCAATCCTTCGCCTTACCGGAAGAACTGCGACATTTGATGCTTTATGCGCCAGTTTGAGAACTACGAAATTTTTAGCAACAAATTGCGCTTTCCTCCTAGTTGGCCTATAAAAGCTGACAGTCACTTTAGCCTACGCTGAACACAACGGAGGCAAAAGCCTGCGCACTCATGAGATATTCATTTAATTATTTCGACATTCTCATTCGATTGTGCTGCAACATCTATTACTTGTTCTTTCATGTTTTAATGCGAAAGCATTCGATGGCTTATGACGTGGCAAATCCAGCAAACTTTAAAGGGCGAGCGTTCGACTCCCATCAAAGGTCGTCGGTGAGAGTTCCTTAATTAACTCTATCTGAATTAACTGTTAATTATTTAATTTCGCCCTAATTAACACCCAAGGTTGTGGGTTCGACTCTCGCAAAAGGTCGAGGCTTCGGTCCCCAAGTTTGGTGCCATAACGCCGGAAGGTAACATTTTTTTACTCATGAGCCATCGTCTTTCGTCTTAATGTGAAGTAATGCCCACTCGCATGTTTGTGTCGTAGTTTAACCCACTTCCCTTGACTCCTTTCCTGATTTAGACCAGGTAGGCCTGTGTCCCACTGGCCTGCTTGTGTTTGCATATATTATTTTTTTCATTGCTATGGTTAGATTGTTGAGTATCCTCCTATACCCGCACCGTTGCTATCTTTACAGTTCCTATACACGCCTCGCGGCAGCTATACCACCAAGTCTGGCACATGCAAATGTATGTATGAATATATATATATATATATATATATATATATATATATATATATATATATATATATAGTCCTTCGATGGCCAGTAGGGTTGTCCAGGTTGTGAAATGTAGTCTTGTGCCAGCTTGAAACGTATTGCATATAGTCTGGCATAACCCGTACACTCCGTACCAGGCTAATGGCCAAGGAACCAGGATGCTTGGTTAGGGCTGGGAGCAGACGTGTTTGATTGCAGTGGGGAGGCCGGGTGGCACATGCAAAGCGTGAGGTATCCTAACGGACGGAAGGAAGGTCTGGACGGGTGGGTGGATAGCGACCCATGGGTCAAACGGTTTTTCATTCTCCTCCTGTAGTCAGTGCAAATCTGCGGTGCAAGTTGTGGAGATCCCCTCGCGGCATTTGTCACTACCGCATTGCCAATCATTGTGACGGCGCAGTCTCTCCTGCCACATGGCAGTCTCTCCTGTGTCATGGCAGTAGTCTTCTGCGCTGACTTTGAGCGGCAACGCCATGCAATGCTTGGATACAGTGGGACGGTTCACTACTGGTAACGTTGTGCGTAACCCAGGTTGCCGTAATGACCACATGGTTGCATCTAGCTTTTGCCAAACAGGCCACTTCGATGCCAACCTGGAGCACTGGGTACGTCCTACTGGGTATGCTCTGCCAGTTCAGCCAGCATGGTAATGATGAGTAGTACATGGATTTGCCTGAACTTCGTCCTTCTGGCTTTAAAAGGCTTCATGACTTTACAAATTAAGTGATCATTTTTAAGAAAGTACTGTTTATAAATAACTAAATAAACATCAATGAAATTGTCCGACGGCAGGATTCAAAGTCCCGACCTCTAGCCCAGAACCCCGATATTGAAACCACTGCGCCACGGACTCGTGGACTAGCGGAGCCACTGCAATTAGCAGCGATTATGCGTGCTCGCAGAGTCTTGTTACATTCTGCATCAAAAAAGTATTACTTGCCTAAAGTTTTGTCCAATTTAAGCCCAGGTAAGGGTAATAAACGAAGTCACAAAGATGTCTGAAGCCCCGAGCATGAAGATCAGACAAGTCCGTGTAATACCGTTCATTCCCATGGTGGCTTAGCGATCGCAGTGCCAGAGTTCCCTCTAGTAAGTGCCAGAAACTATGATGCACGCAGCCGAAGCCGCGGCTTGACTTCGACGCTTGTGGCCGTTTCCATGACCTGCGGGGTCGTCCGGCGTGCCCATCGCAGAGGCCACACACACCTTTAGGGAAACTTAGTACACTTCCGACGCTTGGTGGCGCCGAGAAGCATCCGAAAACGCTTGCACCTCGTATGTGACACGTCTTGTTGAGCAAGACGTATCGCGACGCGTTAAACTAAAGTGTTGTGACGCGCGCCGTTTGCTCCGTATTGTGTACTACATGCGTACGTGCTATGCACGCCCAACAGAAGGTGCCTATCGCCACCGTTGAATAGAGTTACGTATGAGGCGCCCGCTTCAGCGGGACTCCTCTTTCGCGCCTCAATAGCTAATAGTAGTCATCCACCTGCCAAAGTGTAAAATTTTGCGATTGCGATTTAATAGCATGCCTTAATGCACTGATCCAAAGCCGTTCGAATGAAACCTTTACACCAGGACTATACATTTCTCGTAGCGTTTCTTTTTTCGTTTTGAAAAGAAAGGGCCCAAAAGCCAGAAATGGAATCCCGGCCAGTAGGCTTTTACGTCGCTCTTGCAGTGCCCGCGAGTGGGCCGCGATTCAGTTGCCACGGGTTCTTTGTTTTACTCGGTAGTCATGGGTGCATTTCCGGGCTAGCTAATGCGCTTTCCACCACGTCAGTATGAATGAATGAATGAATGAATGAATGAATGAATGAATGAATGAATGAATGAATGAATGAATGTTTATTTCATCTTGAGTACAATTTCAAGAAAGGTGCAGGGGGCAAAAGGCACACAGCGCATGACAGGGGCCCCTGTACCCGCAATATACGCTTTTATTATGCATTGTTTATTGGTAGTTCATTCGCAGTGAGCGGACACACATAACGTTACATATTTTAACACATTGTATACGAGTTTACACAAGCTGAGAACAGAATTGACAAAATTATTGGGTTACTGTTTGTTTATTAATACAGACGGTGAAATAATAAAATGTTCCCTTTAACCCCTCTTCCCCTTTCCTCTCCCGGTCCACAAGCAGCAAAGTACAGGTTATACATGTAAGTTACCATAGTACACTAACGTGCACCATATAACCGTGAACATGTATGTATCCACGTAATACAGAAAAAGGAAGAAAGTGGGTTATAATATATTGATATTGCAACAATCACTCTCTCAAACACTGCGTTAGTAACAATTCCTTCACATGGTTTTTTAATCCATTACTACTTATACTGACTGCAAACTTCTGGTCACCTCAGTACTTGAGGTGACCCTACGAATGATGCAGGCTGTTGACATGCATAATCCAACCACTCTTCCAGTGCAACCTTTCAAGACGAAAGAGGTCGCATTACCTTGCGATAGCCATCCCTCAGATATGCCGTGAGGTATATGAGCAACAAAAGAAAATTATACAAAAGCTTGTAACCCTGCATCGTGCCGGAGAAGCAGCGATGTCTCGGCAAATATTTTTATCCTTAAGCTAACGGGCGTAGGTTCCAGCTATGTATGGCTTCAGTCTAGCCTTTTTTTTTAAATTATATATCTGATTGTCCGCGTTTCAGGGCACCGCCAAAGCAGAATCTGATGCTTCCAATGCATTCAAACACTTGGGGCATGAAAGGGAAAGGTTGAGCTCTACCCGTCTTGCAGCTGCGAAACTATCGAGGAAACCCCGTACAGGTCTCTCAGAAAAAGAAGCTTCCGCAGTAGAAAAAAAAAGTCGCCTTTGCAGTGCGGTAATTCCAACGTCTAAGGTAATCAAGAGGTTCGCAGATCGCAGCTACATTTTACTTGGTGAACATTTGTTAAGCCCAGGTAACGGATCGTGGAAGGGCCACTGGAGCCATGGAGCTGGATACTTCATGCTCCCGTTTAAGGTTACATGGAAGGAGTAAAGCACACAGGACAATGTAGGTGCGGATGTACCACCGGAATTCAGATTTCAATGCTTGGTACAGGAAGCGCTGATCAAACTGAATGGAAACAGGTGTCTCAGATGAGGCAAACAATCGAGCCAGTTGATCTGCCATGTGGTTAAAACCATTCCAACCACGTGCTTGTACCCAATGGCACCTTAATAGTGCGATGTGATGACTTGTGGAGCTTGCGAATTCCTTTACAAATTGGTTTTTATGATATTCAGCCAGGATGTTAATTCAGGTGCCAGCGGAGCTGTCTTGGAAGTGGTTTAGTCGTATTCTGGGCTTAAACTTTCTTGAAAATTCGCATCGATCGAATCTATAGAGCATTGCATAAAGTCACAGACGACGAAAAGCGCCCACGAAGTGAGTTTTGAAAAGCGCAAGTTAACAGAAATGTATCCAGCGCATGCTCAACATGCCAACCTACCACGCGATGTAACACCTTTGTCTTTGCGTTTAAGCTAATAAGTCTTTGCGCCAAATAACCTGAGGAGATGGTTACTCTCCAGCAATGCAGAGATGCTGCTTTGAGAATCTAACCAGATAAAGTAAAAAAAAAAATTTACGTTCCCAGCACACCAGTCAAGAATACGAACCTCTTGAAAACGCGTTTATGGGCCTGAGATGTCTTTCCGTTTGAGAAGCATAAAAGTGGTAGGGGTGTAGCCGGGGATGGAGGGGGGGGAGGGGGAGGGCTGCCGGGCTTCAGCCTCTCCCCCAGAAATTTTTTCTACCGGAGCTCTGTTCCCGTTTATTCCTGGCATGTCACCTATGAATAAAGGCACATATCCTTTGAACGCCCTCCCCAAACATGTATAGGATGGTGCACATCTTCAGGCAGACCAAGGGCGTTCTCAGCGTAATAGTTGTATTATTATGCACCAAGCATGGGAGACTTAACAGGGAATAATAGAACCTCAGCCTCTGCCTTCTCCTCCCCCCCCCCCCCCGGAAAAAATTCTGCTACGCGCCTGAAAAGTGGATGGTGACGTTTTGCAACTTATACCACTGCATTCCGTAACCGCTACGCAGACAATGCCATATCATGACGTAGTTCATGATTCGAAGTATCGAATGGGAGGAGCGAGTCTTTCTGCACATCCACTGCCTCTCCAACGCTCTTTAAGGGCTCAAAAGCTTAGCGTGGTGCGGGCAGCTAACGCGCCCCCTAAACGCAACTACGCGTATCCACCCTTCGGAGCTGCAGCTAGCAGACGCAGCACGGAAATTAAGGCGCATACGCCAATACTACAGTCGGTACAATACTGGTACGGGGGCCAGTTCCGAACCCATTTGCAATACAGGGATAACCAGCGGTTATTTTTGCTGCGCAGCTACGGATGTCACGTTAATTTTCTCGGCGCTCTTGATTTGCGCACGACAGACAGCTCAAGTTTTCAGTGCCTGCCACAGACCGAAAATGCGCCAAAGAGATGGCGCCGTGTGCTGCCGAAATTCACAAGTACTCGTTGGCAACGGCTGTCCCTTTCAGACACCTAGTTCGAGCCTCGGTGTGCCGGCGGTCGGAGCTTCTTGAAGCGGAAGTCCGTAGGGTCCTTCGGGATGTTGATGAGTTGGCCATGGTACTCGAGGTTCTCTCGCGGGTATTCAATGCTGTACTTGAGTAAAATCTGCATGATGGAGAAAGCATGAGTGGAAGGGCACTGTTAACGTTCCGAAACTTTTGCGTCGCGCAGGACATAGACGTAGAACACGCGTGTGTGTGCGCCATGTCTTTGTGCTGGTGCTCGAAGCGCTGCTAAAATTTCCAATTGCTCAAATTCAGCCAGCACGAATCCACACATTGGTTGACAGTTCGAAAAGCAGGTGAAGGGCCATATTAAAGTGATATGAAAACAGGAGTGCAGTCTCCTAAAAGAATGATGTTGATTGTCATGAACTAGGTGCGATTTCTCGGTGACCGTTCTTTTAATGCGATAGCGCATTTTTCGTGGTCGGATATCAGCTCAAGAGCCCACCCGTATGCATAAGATGTGGTAATATTATTTTGATTTATACTTCAGTCAGTGCTGGATGGTTCAAATATTTCAGTCAGTGCTGGATGGTTCAAATAACTATCTGTGTTCCCTGAAAGCCTAAATTATCCCGAGTACACTGTAGCAAAAACGTATGAGTGCTCGCATATACCATTGCTTCGGTTCGCATCTACCTTTATTTTTTACAAGTGTGTCTGAGGTCATACTGCATAGGATCTTAACAATTACTTTACACCAAACGTCAACGAACATGATCCAAGTCACTGAAAGATTAATATTAAATGATGTCAACGCAGCCTGAACGCTATACACTTTTGTCGGACAACCTCATAGGTATTTGCTTTTGCTCGAAAAGGCGTTGAACATTTGCCACCTGTTGTGACTGCAGTTACAACGGAAGTGCATCAGCGCATGGTGAGTCCCAGCCACGTTGAAGTAAATGGATAACTTTGCGGGAAGTCGAGAAGCGTCGATATTACTTCGATATCATTCGATATTTACGATTGCACATATGCAAACACTACAAGATTCGCAAACTTCGTGAACGACCGCACATGTTTGTTATCCCGCGTTAGCAAGGCACTATTGGGAAGAGCACGTCTAAACAGAGTGGAAAATCGCAGGCACCAATACCGCACCTTAGCGATGAGCGTGCAGATTTGTAGTTCCGCTATCCTCCTCCCGAGGCACATGCGTGGACCGAAGCTGAAGGGCAGGGAAGCGTATCCGTCGTGGGGCAAAATTTCTTGGTCTGTTTTCAGCCAGCGCTCTGGGAGGTACAGCTCCGGACATGAGAAGTTCTCTGCAGCACGGCCAGCGACAAATGCGTCCACGAATATAGGCACCTAATGATAGAAGAATAAGATAAAACTGTGGGGTCCCGTGCCACCGAACAGCAGGGGCGTTGCGGGATAAAAAAACATAGGTTCGCGTAAATTTCGACCGCCTAGGCTTCTTTCAAGTGAACACAGAGTACGGTACACGAGGGCCTTTAAACTATGTCCTGTGTTAAAAGGACCAAGTGTAATACCTGAAACATTAATGTCTACATGCTTTCGATTGCAGCGTGCTCATACTCACGCCCTCGTGAAGTCACCAATAACTCCAGCGAACGTTTACGCAGCTTGTTTGATAACATTTGCTATTTATCGTGCTGACCTTTCCTTGCTAACTTCGGTTGCTGAGCCCCAAAACCTTATTTGATAGTGAAACTAACCCCGGCGGGAAGAAGGTAGCCTGACATGACGACGTCGTGGTCCAGTTTCCTGTAGATTCCCGGCAGGCTGGGGATCAACCTGGGAATAGCGGCCGTACAAGACAAGTTGCAGTATAATACAAGAACACGGAGACAAATGACGGCACATGTGTAAGCTTTATTTCCTTGTGTTTCTGCGTCCTAGGGTGTAATTTTTTTTATTCTTTCCATAACGTGGTGTTCCAAATGTACGCTAGTTGATGCCTGTGGATTTCGCAGAACTAACTCAACTTTGGTGATAACTGGCTTTCACTGTTTCAATTTACTTGTGTGTTACTGGCGGTGCGCGTCTGCATATATTCACTTAAAATGCCCTACTTTATATTTTGTCTCTGAATTGTCAGCCATACGCGAACATCCCTGTCCTTACCTAATGTTATGAATTATTCCTCAGGGATAATTGACATTTCGGCCTTTATTTTAACTCCATGTGTGTGCAGAATGCCTGATTTAATTTGTGTATACTAATCCACGAAACTAAACCTAAGTTTATAAACGTGCTAATTTCCCCGCGGTTGTATTATATTTTCATTGTTACAGGATCCGTGGCTACTTCAAGTGCCAAATTGGTGTATTTTCACTCTCCCACTAAGGAAGAGATATATGTACGTTCTTGTACATGAGTTTATGTATAACGCATATGTAGATGTGTGTGAACATATGCACTAAAAGAAACGTCAGTTTGATACATTTTTACTTCCTGCTATAATGTATTTGTGCAGTTTCGGACCAGAAATAAAGCTTTCTGTACACAGGTATCCGAATTTCAGCACTCACCGCATGCTTTCTTTCAGGCAGGCCTTTATAAACGACATCTTCTCCAGATGATGTGGTTCAACAGAATTCGACTTGTCCCCGAGCACGGCTAGCGCTTCTTCACGTGCTTTCGATTGAGCCCGTGGATTCTTCGCGAGTTGAAACAGAAGGAATGTCGTTGCCGCTGATGTCTGCAAAGTTAATTCTATGAAGCGAGCATTTACAACATAGTTCTCAGCAATGTGTTGAATAGCGTATTTCTTGGCAAGCTTCACAGATCTGGTCAAGTAGCACTCTGACCTTAGCAGGTCGTATATTTACACGTCTCTGTTTAGTCACACGTATTTTCCAAGAAAGAAGTACCCTCGAAGAAGGTGATTGTGTGAAGCTGCAGTGCCCTTCACTGCTTAGACAGCACGCGACCTTCTGCATGAATTTCGCCAGTAATAAGTGCATGCAGCCTTCATTTACGAATGCATGGGTGCTATAAGTAAAGCTATTCCAAACTTTTATGTTCCAATTCTGCAATCAGCCGTCTCCAATAGGCCAATACATTTTTGGGCCACTCCCACTTCGCCTGTCTGTCATGCGACGTCACGGAAACCGCGATAGTTCCAAATCTGACAAGACGTGTACATACTGATTATGCATAAGTCCACCGAACAAAAGAAACATTGTTATTTATGATTTGACGCCTTTTCACCGTGAACCCCTGTTATTGGTCAAAAGGTTTCAGGCTGCAGCCACCTCACCTGTCTGTCACTCGACGTCACAAAACCGCGAAAACTCATTGGGTCAAAGTGACGTGTACGCGTTAAAGAAGCATTAATATGCCGAACAAAACTGAATTTTTCTCTGAACGGCCGCAGGCTGCCTCGCTCCGAAAGGAATGAAAGATGGCCGCCGCCGACCACTCAGGCACTGGCTACCGGCACCTGCCGTAGAGCATGGGTTTATTTGCGTATAAAAAAACTTTTTTGCGTGGCCGTATAACGTTATCGAGCCTTTTCGGCATGTATACGACATCGCTCTGCCAACTCTTCCTTGCTGACGATCCCTTTTAGTTCCATATTTAACCTTTCGTTGCACGCAGCCGTGATTTTAAGCAAGCCACGGTAAGCTAAATAAGGGAAGCGGACCAATCGCAGACGCCGGCACCTCCCTCGTCATCCGGTTATCTATCTTCAGTGCACTGGCTCGGCCCCATCGAAACCCTCTCTACTTTAGCGTGCTCTTCCCCTCTTGCCAGCCAATTAGATAAGAAAGACCGCTCAAAGTAGGCCATGTTATTGGTTTTTAAACAAAACAAAGGAGACCTCCTATAAACGAGGAGAGTGCTTGATTGGGCTCTCCAGGCAACGCGGTGGGTCACCGCCCGAAGCTTGCATGGGCGTTTACGCAAAGTTGACATCAGGATATTGGACTAAAAACATATTGAAATAGTTTTGCATTATAGGGCCCCATTTGTCGAAAAATCGCACACTTCATTTGCTCGATAATCACATTTCCTTGCATTTTTATGAAAGCGTCGTCACCAAAAAATATCACAAAATCACTGATAAATGGTTACCTACGCACATCTTGAACTATGTTAAATGAGCTGAAACTGGCAGACTGTTTACAAGCTTCATTTGCGAATGTCCATACAAACAACAACTTTGATATAGGGCATATAACGTAAAACTATTACAATATGTTTTTATCCCAGTCTCCTGACGTCAAACTTGCGTAACTGCCAACGCAAGCATCGGGCGATGACCTGCAGTGTTGTCTGAACAGACCAACCAAACGCTCGCCTCGTTTATAGGCGCTGACTTTTGTTCGCTTTAAAAACGAGTAACATTGCCTACATTGAGCAATTAGTCTTATCTAATTGGCTGACAAGTGGTGAGGACTGCGCTCAAGTGGAGAGGGATTCGATGGGGCCGAGCCAGTACACTGCAAATCGATAACCGGATGAATATGGCGGTGCCGGCGTCTGCGATTGATCGGCTTTCCCTTACTTAGCTTGAGGTGCCTGGTCGAAAATCGCGGCAGCTTTCAACGGAAGGTTCAGAATGCCGCTAAAGCGGATCCACAGCAAAGAAGATTTGGCAGAGCGAGGTCGTAAACGTGCAGAAGGTGCTGGAAAAAGATACATGGCCACGCAAAAACATTTATTGTACGAAAATAAACCCATGCTGTTCGGCGTGTGTGAGCAGCCAGTCCCAGAGCGATCGGCGGCAACCATTTTATATTCCTCTCAGAACGGAGCAGCCTGTGGCTATTCAGAAAAAAAATCTGTTTTGTTCGCCATATTTATGCATCTTTAAAGCGTACACGTCTCTTTGACGCGGTGAGTTTCCGCGGTTTTGTGTCGTCGCGTGACAAACAGGTGAAGTGCGTGCAGCCCGAAAACTTCTGACCAATAGCTGAGGACTAATGGCGAATCATAAATAGCAATTTTTTTTTCGGTCGAATAATGCCTAATCAGTGCGCAAGCGTCACATCAGGTGGTGGGCCATCGCGATTCTCGGGAGGTCGCGTGACAGACAGGCGAAGTGGGCGTAATTCAAAAAGTTTTTGACCAATCGCGGAAAGCTGATTGCAGAATTGGAATAGAGACGTGTGCAATAGCTTTACGTTATAGCCGTCCATGAACTGGGTTAAAGTCGGATGCTTTGGCGAAACGAACCATTGAGAAAAAATGTACAGGGTGTACCAGGCAATTTGTTTTGCCATTTAAAAAAGCCCATTCAAGGAACCTAACGCAGTTATCTACGTAGTGTTCAATGTCCGCGAAAGCAAGTTGTAGTATTCTTGCGAGGAACAATTATTGATTGATTTCAAAGTTTAACGGCGCAATAATAATATCTGAAGCTATAAACCGTCGATGAAGGGTTCCAGATAATACTGCGGAATATTTGGTTACTAATGCAGCAAGGTGCCTTAAATGCGAACTTAGATACCGGTATATTTGCAGCGCTAAGTAAAGAAAGGAAGTCGCTGAGAAGAAGAGAGAATAATTTATTCAAGTGTTGCCTGTAGGCTCAGAAGTCGGGAAGCACGGCAGGACAGGAAGGAGGCTGGATGCATGTACTATCAATCGGTTCCCGCGCAGATAGGTGCTACTGGTTTATTTTTTTTTTAGGGCCAGGCACTTGCGTGACTGGGCGAGTGCACACACCGACAATACATAATTCAATCTTCGAATGAGCAATCTGTATTAGACGCAGACGCATCATGAACACGCAGGCAAAGAAAAACGAGGGATCCGAGTTGATCGATGCCATTCTCTCGATGCGAAACTCCCACTGATACTCTTCACGCCTTTCGCGCCATCTATTTTCAGCGAAATCAGAGGCTCGAGATTTTTTCGCACCCACTTATCGCCATCTCCTGTGGTCTGTCGTAAGTGTCTGCCACTTCAGCAGACACTTACGTTGACCGAAGGATTTCTTGTGGGCAGCGGTAGAAGATAGCTCACCGATGGGCTCTGTGCAGGTGACATAGAACTGTGCAAGCGTCATTAGAGCTGAATTACAATAAAATGGTGAAGACCTTAACTGGCAAAGTGTACGAGTCGGTACCTGCATTAATACGCAAGGACTGATGTATTTTTTAATAGCATGAGAAGAGCGCTACAGTTCGACTAGTAGCCAGACGCTAGTAGCTGTACAAACACACATATACATAGGTGAAGAAATCACAGGAGAGGGCAAAGGATCGTAACAAAAATAATCACGGATGATTAAAAATGGGTTCGTGCGCTTGGGAGTGTCGGCGTTCCACTAATGATCCCAATTAATTCGTGAAGTCCTGCAGCCCTAAGGGAATTTGGATCGAAAATTGGCAGTTAAGATGCAATAGGCCATTTTCTGCATATGGGTGCAAATTTCAAACCTACAGAAATCGAGGGAAGTGGCGTTGTTGGATGCACAGCTGTGAGTGAGCAAATACGGTATACACACTAAAAATGTAAATGATGCGCGCTTCTGAAGTTTGCCTCCGCAGTTATGACAACTTAAAGATTTGATACTTGCTATAAAGCAGTTGCTCATTAAAATTATTAGGTCATATTATTGCACATTTTACCTATATGCATTTACATACATGCACCAGCTCATAGGTACGCCACGCACACACAAAAGCATACATACATACATACATACATACATACATACATACATACATACATACATACATACATACATACATACATACATACATACATACATACACACACACATACATACATACATACATACATACATACATACATACATACATACATACATACATACATACATACATACATACATACATACATACATACATACATACATACATACATACATACATACATACATAGTTTTTAGCTATATTATCCACGTAATTAATATACATGCATTATTTGTAGGAGAAACATTAGCATCGCCTAAATACCGTTTCTGAGTATCTGGTTGTGGTGTGTAAATGAAAGACATTAGGGATAACAAAATACCTACAGACACTTTTAACACGAACTTCATCAACTATAGCGCCTTGAAACAACGACAACGAAATGGCGGCAGCAAATCACCTAAGGCCATAGGTCCGAACGGGTGGCGAAATGTTTCCCAAAACTCACCGTGTCCACTCCTGCGAGGTTGAAGTCACTGGTAAACGTTAAGATTTCTCCAAATGTTAGCTTTTTCTCTCTAAGCATGTGTTCCAGAATAGTTGGCTCATGCTCGGACTCTCCAGCAGTCATCCGCTGAGCCGCGGCTTCAATGTGTCGGAATATGCGCCTAAAAATGAGCACAATAATAAACAGGCAGCTGAGATTTGTCTAATGTGCCGTCCTATAGTCGGGACTTGATAGGTGCCATATTGACGGCAATCAGTCTATTACTTATTATGTAATTTTCGCACCTGGATGCGCATTTAGTACCAAACGATAGGACTGAATAATGCATAAAAAAGTCAAGCGCTACAGTCTGTCTCTTGTTGGGAAATCCAATAACTGTGCTTACAACACAACTGTTTTATGAACATCTTTACAATAGGGTTCGCAATTTATTTGAGTTGATTTATCTTTGTGAACTGACTTGACAGGCTGTTTTTCACTCCTGTTTTCTGATGTATTATTTTCAAGGGCAAAGAGCAGAAAATCTGAAGCGTGCTTACACAGTGAAGTCATCCATGGCTTTCTCAAAACGTCGCCAGGTCGGCGTGCGCATATAACGAAAATATGGAAACCGGTATCCGAACTTTTGCATGCAGGCAAACGTTGTCCTCATGTCGTCCAATATGGCTGGGCCATCAAGAGTCGGGTCAAGCGGATGCCGCAGAGAACCAAGCCGGGCGTCAACGGAGGCCAAAGCGACGCCTGAATGGTAACAAAAGGTGCGCAAACTTAAAACCGGTGAATGGTTCATTCTCGGATGTTTTCTTCATACCCATATCATCCACTCACAACATGTGATTGTCGGAAGGCATGCCAGGAAATGGTCAGCCAGGCTGGCATAACCGTAATGCAAGGACGGATTTCGCGAGTGCAGAGTCTTAGCATATTGCATAGCTTTCACTCACTTCACGCTACCCGTTCGAGTTCTGGTGAGAGTGTTTTTAAGCAAGCTCAGTTCGCAATGTTTTGCATTCCAAATGTTTGCTTGCGCATACCATGGAAATTTCACAACTATAGCAAGCACTGGTCTCACTGAGGGGGCACTTCAGCGCCTCAGGCATAAAATGACAGCGTGTGCAGCTTGCTTTCAATTTTCCCTCAGTTTGCTTCCTCAAAAATGTCCATTAAGTGCGCCTTGTAGGATTGCGGCTCTGTCCATTGGCCATCGCGGTGAATGATATAATGCAACCCATACACCATGGCTACTGCCAATAAATACTAAGCGGCTCATCTATGGATTTGGCAGATCAGCATACCTAGGAACGTATTTGTCACAAATATTGAAGGATCTGGGCTTCCACGTGATAATGCCCGTGTACAGCCAAGATCTCCTAGACAGCTTTTGGTTCAGCCATTTATTATACTCATGGATGGTAAATTTTGTTCAGGGGACTTCGCATGTTTTACTTTACTGCCTGCCAGACGTGTACCTTTCATGCATATGTGCCCGGTTGTCTAATACACAGGCAGTCTTGTGAAGCTGATAAGCAAAAATTGCAATAATACCTGATAGATAATTCACGAAACAAATGTCTGTTTCCGTTATGATGAACAATGGACACTTATAGCCTATTGTACCGCGGTGCATCCAGTACAAGAACCAGATAAATTTTTGGCTCGGACAAGGACAGAACGCCTTTGTTCATTTTCGTACTTATCATTTTTAACAGACACAAGTCGTGTTATGTAAATCTTTTAAGTGCTTTGAAGTAGAACACCTGTGTCCAAATTTGGTGAGACTACAATTGATGCTTTTACGTAGGCGAGGTTGTTCAACCCAACCTGTGCACGGTGTTGATCTTATTTCAGAGCTTGTCCAATGCTAAATATCACCACCAACTCGCAGGAGTGAGGGACGTCCAGAATTGGCCAGGACCGCTGTAGATGCAGCTGCATGTCTTTTAGAAACGTATAGAACATTTGCCATTGTGTGAAATTCATAACCTGGAAGCCATTTATCACTGTGAAAACATCTGCTCACCTTCGGTAGGACTTACTTTCCAGAGCCCATCGCTGAAGGAATGAGAAGCAGTCTTTCACTGTGCCGTTCTCATCCATGAGTTGGTCAAGCAGGTTCAAAGCCTCTTCCGCGATTTTGTTCATGCTAGGCAAGTAGGACATTGTTGTTCGTACACGCAGTGTGTGCTGTTGCGTGCTCATCCGTACTTTCAGCCAGCCTTTTCCCTGACTGCACAAGAAACAAAAAGAAAGTGTAGCCAGATAGGTATGAAGATAAATGGAAGCCATTGATGTGGAATGTTACAGAATGATGTGTTTCAGGCGTAGGACATAGCTTTCTTGTGCCCTGACTTTGTCAATTTACCAAGTCACAAATGTGACGTCAGCTCTATCGGCTGTATGGACAAACTCCCTGGGCGCGGGGCACTGTTATGCGAAAAGCAGGCAAGCTTAAATTTGTTTATATGAGGACGTGTGGACAGCATTCTTTGTTTTCCACGCAAACCAAGACAACAAAGATAGCACAGCACGTTAAAGTACTTACTTGATCATGTCGCTTACTATGGCAGCCTTAGAACTATCACTTATGCGTAACGCTGAGCAACGAAATGGAGCACGAGAGGAAATCATTTACAAATATTTACACTGGTAAAGAGCATGCCACAATACACGTGCTTCATTTTACAGTTTTGTATTCAATTGCAGCGGATGTTCGTAACTGCGTGTAAATGTTACGGTGCATGGTGGCATAGCCCGAAAACAGAGGTGCTAGCAGTTGCCTTGGGTGTTACGCATACATAGAAAAAGGCGTTAGAGGCAGATCCACTCCTGTTTTCAGTAGTTTGCTACAGTTAGCACCGCTCTTAGTTGACGCTTCTGAAGTCTAGAAATGCACAAGGGCCTCAAGTTACCGTTTTAATAATCTCTAGCACGCTGTGTGTAGTAGCGGGCCTGAACACACGCTCCTGCGGCCAACCTCCCCATTTTTCCACTCTCAGAGCGTTCTGTCTTTCTCTCTCTCTCTGTTTGTGTCTGTCTCTCCTTCTCTACCATGCACAGCACTCCGCGCCTTCTACTGCAATCAAACGCCGGAGGATAATGGACGTCAACTATTTGCGCTTCTTGGAGTGCAGTGTGCGCATTTGGCAAAAGGCTGATTCTTTCAGCGGCTGAGCAGCTGCATTATTCTAATTTCGTGTTACGCGTTGCTCCTACAATCTTCCTTCGCGTATCTTCTGCGTCGTGCAACGTTTGCATGACGCCTCGACACGTCTTCGCTTCCGTACGGCCTCCTGGCTCAGACGACGTGCAAGCGACATCAAAACTTGTACGCGACAGCAGAGTAAGCTGATGCGAATAAACAACTCACATGGGTCAGTGGGTTTTTCCTAGAAACAGCATACCAGGATAAGCAAAGAATGTTTCCGCCGCGAGAGCTGTAGCTCTTATCACACACAATAAATCATTCAATTCAGTTCTTCTTGATCATACTCAGCTCCGAAAAAGATGATATACCGCAGATGCCGAGGACTTCTCTTGCAATAATTTGAAGGGTTGGTTCTCTCATTAAAAAAAAAACATCATTGCATAACAAACGATTACGCAACACAGGGGCACTAATAAAGCAGTAATTGAAAATACAACTTAATAACAAGAACGGGCCATAAAAATAGAGGAAATAATGACAGCTTATAATAATATCAAGTCACGAACAAGCAACAGAAACAAACAGGAAGATCTAAATTAGAAATTTGATGCAACGGAAATTGTACTGAAATCTCACAGAAATATTACTGAAAAATAGTAAAGCCCCGTTATGCGTGGGACCTTCTCCATCGCAGATTCACAATATTCGAACTTTCAGGTCTCCCTCCTGACGTTACAGGTAAGCCTCAAGAAATGAAGTGCATTGCCTCACGGGAAAAACAGAGCTCCCAAGCCGATCGCGTAAATGCGTGGTGGTGTTTCGCTCTCCACTGACTTCGATGTTCAGGAACCTCACTTGGGTTACCGATAGACATATGATAGTTCGTACATACTATCTCTGTCACCACGTATCCTTGGGATATAATCGCCCGGCTTATGCCCATCATTCTGCGACAAATAGGCGCCACCTTCAGAGAAGTGTTGGTGTATATATAACTCGAAATTATATTATACCACTCACAAACCTAGGCGGCGAATGTAGAACATCCTTTACTTGTACTCGTACTTGTCTCGAATCCAGAAACATTGATGCCTTCAGGTGGCATGTGTAGGTTTATTGACTAGTTGCCTTCGCCCATAAAGATCACGTGCTCGTGACGCCTGCGGCAGAAAGGATGTTCCACATCCGCCGCCAAGGCTTGTGAGTGGTGGAGCGGCCTAACACTCCCAAGGATAGTTGCACTAGCAACACATAAATACCCAAGAAAGTGAATGGGGAAACGGCGCCGCGTTAGCTCAATTGGTTAGAGCATCGCAGGCATAATGCGAAGACGTGGGATCATTCCCCACCTGCATCAAGTTGTTTTTTTCACCCGCTTTCATTGCCATTAATTTATCATTTCTTCAATTCACTCAGCAAGTACAAGTATTTTCCTCTATGTTGTCCTTGGCGTCATTGTTCGTTGGCCTCTCATGATATGATATCCATTGCATATTACTCAGAAAGGCAAACTCGACAGGCGCCACCTATCACTGAACACAGGACTTGACCTTCTACTAATGAAAAACGACAGTTGCAGTCCTCCCAGCGCTTTTTATTCAGAATGATATAAGAACGGCTCGAAAAGCCACGTCAGATCCCTTGCCGAATCTGTCAATGAGATCCTTAGTCGGTACGCAGAACAGGGTTTGCCGTTGTCTTAACCAGTGCCAAAGTGCACGGGAGTCCCGGGCTTCGCAATTCAGTGCAGCATTATTGAGTAGCTGCTCTGCGCTTGTATTTCTTGGTCTCTGTGCAAGGACGCACCGTTCTCGAGTATTTCCATCTGACCTTCACTGTGTTGGCGCAGAAGCGCATTTGCGTCCTTCCCCCGTTGTACTTATGGAAATTATTGCACCAGCAGCTTTCATCGGCAAAGAAACAGCTTTCGCTTGTTTTCTGTCTCATTCTAACAATGAGACACAAGTTACTTCTTTTTCTGACTCTCAGTTTTGACGAAAGCATTTAGGCTGTCGTTTTCCAAGTTGGTAGGCTGCCTGGCAGCACAACTCTTACGAATGCCCTTCTATAGCAGCAATTTGGAGGCGTTGCTTCCAACAAATAATTTCGTTCATTAGGTTATATGTACCAGGTGGGCAATTTTTCATGTTAAGGGTACACTAAAGAAACATGTTAGACAGTATTAGTGCATTGCACTTCACAGATGGCAAAAAGCGCCCTTTCTAGTACGTAGAGATGAGGCAGAACAAACGCGATAACAAAATCCGGGTATCGCTGCTCTCCTGAAGTTCCCCGCATTGGCTTGTCAAGATGTCATACATTTTGACATTGCTTGCTCGGGGATTTATAGTTAACCGATTTTCATTAAAAAGGATACAGTCTAGATTGCATTTTGAAGAAGTCAAAGGCTCAACCTAACAACTTTTGAGAACTTACCTGGAGCCAAAGCGGGCCAAAGATGTGAAAGAACTGGTGACCTCACGTTTAAGCGGTCGCTCTGCGGTTTTAACAAAAATTCCCAAAAGATAGCTTGGTCTTCACTTCTTTTTCAATTATTGGCGAAGCCCTTTCTCCAAGACTAACTATAAAAGCAGTTGTCGATGAAAAGCTAACAGCTGTTAACTGGTTCCATGTTTGTCGCACAAGAGAATTTGTAGTAATGGCTGCTCCATTGACACCATTCGTTTCGTATGTCTAAAAAGTGGTCCCGCGTTTGACGTACAGATTTTGCCATGGCAAATTCGCAACATGTAGTTGAACATGTGATATTCGCAATCCGAAGAAACTAAATTTTCAAAGCTTGCGGTACATCTTCTGCCTAATAAATTAAAGAGCGCCGCTGTCACGGTAGGAAGATGAGAATTCTGAAAGCTGCTAACAATTTCTGAGCGAACAAAAAGGAGGTCTATTCTTTATAGAATGTCAGCATCTTGCCGTAACTTTTGAAAACATGTCATTGCGAGAACTCTCGTCTGCTGTTATTAATTATTGCTTACGCTAAAAGAGGCTTGCATATTTTACCGGTCTTTCCAAAATTCTCGTAAGTAAACCAACTCTTCTCATGGTTAAATTAGCGCCTTCAAAATTTACTCAAAGCTTACATCTCTGCACACAGAAGCATACTAAGGCTAAAGAAAGAAATTGTAGGAAAACAATTGTACGCTCGCATGCGTCATTATCTCAGGATATTCTTACGGCCTGATTATATCGCGCGGATGCGACGAGGTAGATTACAAGTGGTCATGTATTTCACGCTGCTGCACTTCGACAAGGTTGCAGTCATTTGTTTATGTAAAACAGACGCCAAAATTTATTTTAAAGTATCTACTTCTAACATTTCCTCGTGTTTATTGTATACCCACGCTCAATGTAGCATCCGTTCATCGTCATCTGTTTATTTTACGCTCAGTGCCAGATCAAGGCCTCGGTCAGTGATATCGGATTACAGCTGTCTTTCCGCTATATGACGCCATCCTATACATGCAAATTTCCTCATTTCGCCAGACTACATGTGCCGTCCTCGACGGCGCTTCCCTTTCCTTGTTGTTTATTCGCTGACTCTAACGGTGCATCGGTTACCTGCCCTATGCATTATGCTGTCTACACAATTCGGTTTTACTGTATATGACTAAGCTTGCGCAGTTTTTCCGGTGTCCGGCAACGGAAATGGACTTAGCTATCTCTAACGAACCCATACAAGATGGCTTTTATTGTTTACTTTGTGTGTGATCACGTACGGGTGCAGTGTGGCGGCGCAGATGTCAAAATGCGGAACAGATTAGAACGCTCGCCGTGAACAATAGCTTGACGTCAAGGTTACCGCGGTATATAAGCAGGAGAGGCATCGGCGCCACAAACAGCGGGGTTATCGATGAAACGGACTCGTGTAGTTCCTACACTCGAAGAACAACATGTGTACGAGAAGCACCGGAGGGAACAGCAACGAGAATGTAAACGGCGCCGGCGCGAAACGACCCCTGATGAAGACGTGCCCGCGATGCTGAACCAACAAATGACAACCACTCCACTCTGTGAAGATGTAATAGCAGTGAAAGCACTTTGCCTTTCGTTTGAGAGCTCTGACTGTTGTCGGCTTTCGCTGTCATTCGTCTTTTTTTTATTGCTTTTAATCTCAGCTGGAATATCGGCGCCTTCCTTTGTAATCCATGCTGCTAGCTTCCTGTTTCGTATCTTTAAGGCACTAAAGTGAAATAAAATATACGTTAAAGAAGTCAACTTTCATCGCTTTCTGAATGTATTTTGCGGCAGTTTTTAGTTTTACAAAGGCATATATAATGACACTAACTGCTTTATACCCCTGTCACTCGGGCACCCGCAAACTGCATTTAACTCCTTCGTCTACGTCAGTTGGTCTGCGTTGCGCCAAGGAATTTAAATGGATATTTCGGCAAAGGTAGTTCCGCAATGACCATTACTGCAGGTTGGAGTACTCTCGCTCCCAGATAGCTACGGCTACGAAGAAAACCACGCTCATAAAATAGTCGAAACTGTCTCACTTACAAATTTTAGCGTTATTGTTATTATTATTGCCTTTGTTTGCACGTCCCGTAATGGGAGTATTTAATTCGTTTTTAAGGACATAGCGCCTGTACCCTCCTCACCAATGCTTCGCCGTACCCCATGGAGAAATGTCGTTCCGCCATTTCGGTCGTTAATCCGCTTCGTCACTCATCTGGAAGCAGTTGAGCTCACCGCGAACAAACGCACACGTACGATTACACAGCACAGAATCATAACTGGAAGCGCACGGGTTGAACAACATGCATGACCCACGCTGACCACGCATGAAAGCAAGTGCGCAGTGTGGCCAGCATCGCTTTCAACTTCGCTATACTTGGAAAACAAGTCTTGCGGTAATATAAAGCAAACTTTCTCACTGTGATTTTATTGTAATAAATACTGCGTTAAAGAAAGCTACCTTTAACGGCTGCTGTATATGTGAACCCTTGCACGCGAAAGTGAGCGCAGCAGCGCCGTTTCTGTCCCACGCGGCACCCGTCGAAAGTTCGCATTGTGCCGTGTGGCATAGCCCCAAAACCATTGCCGTAAATCTCAATTAGGGAGTTTCATGTCAACGGAGTTCACTGGTGCCCGTGTTACAGGGGTATTAGACATGATGAAATCCGACTTGTTCGATCTGAGAAACTTAAGCTTAACTCATGTGGAGCGCAACTGTGAATACCATGACAAGTCGGCACACACCGAAGGTGGCGGGCCAGTTCAATCGCTTTTGGTGATGTTTTGAAAGGAACCGTAATTTGGTCAAAGTTTCTGACGATGCTCCCGATGAAATGAAAAGTAATGAAGTCCTCGCGGTTGCCTCAAACGAGTGCTCAGTTGCTTTGTGCCTCATAATCAGAAAGTGGTTTTGGCCCGTCAAACCCCAAAATCTTTAATAGTTCTGTACCTGAAAGCCATTACGGACACTCGAACGCATTGATTAAATGACGACCTTGGCGACTACTGTTAGTGTCCAACGTCAGTCCACTTTTTCGGTGATGAAGAAAAAAAAACTGGAGGACGCTTAAGCTTCGCCTTCAAGAGTGGAACGCGACAGCGTTCCCGTCGACCCGCCAAGGGATGTAAGACAATGGGCTACGGCGCAGCGACTACGCGCCCCGCATGGGACGCGGTGAGCGTCGAGCAACGCAGCGTTCGGCGCGGCAACGAAATGTGCGCCTGAGCAAGCGACGCACGCCTGAGCAGAAACAGCTCGTTTCTAAGGCAACACCGCATTCACTAGATGCGCGTTTGTACCGCTTTGAAGCATCGAACTCGTGGCTCAGAGCTGGAAATAAAGAAAAAAAAAAGAACTCGTGGCTCAGTGGTAGCGCCTCCGTCTCACACTCCGGAGACCCAGGTTCGATTCCCACCCAGCCCATCTTGCAAGTTGTTTTTTATTCATGAAGTGCCTGCTGGGATTTATCGCTCACGGCCGACACCGACGCCGACGACACCGGCTTTTCTGCGACACGAGCTCCTTAACGCTGTCGCGTTAAAAACGTATGTTTCTGCCAACTTCATCACGGAGGAAGTTCTACCCTGACCGCATTCTTTCACATGCGTGCGTAATAGAGCTGTCACGTATGCTGCATTTGGCGATGATTATGTAAGCTTCCTGGTTCTCTTACAATTTTTGGTTTTAAATTCTGAGGTTTTTACTTGGCAAATTACCACAATGTGCTTATGAGGCACGCCGTAGTGGGGGACTCCGAATTAATTTAGGCGACCAGGGGTTCTTTAGCGTGCACCCAATGCACGGTACCAGGGCATTTTTGCATTTCGCCCCCATTAAAACACGGCCGCCTCGGCCGGGATTTGATCCCACGACCTCGTGCTTAGCAGCGCAACGCCAAAGCCGCTAAGCAACCACGGCGCTTCAACTTTCGTTTCTTTTGTCTCCCGAACTAATGCTGAAAGAAGTATCTTATTACGAACCACAACGAAAGGGCGAAACAGTAAAAAAAAAGATGGAGGACGCTTAAGCTTCGCCTTTAAGAGGAAGCTTTAGCTCGAGTGCTCCTAGCTAAATACATGTCATAGGAGAATTCGTTTTTCTCGGCAACCAGTGCACCAAATTTGGCGAGATTTGTTGCATTTAAAAGAAACACTTAATATCTAGTGTCTGTTGGTTTCGAATTCTTTATTTATATTCTCAATATTTTAGCAAAAATTGGCAAAAATTGAACATATTAAAAAAAACGAAACTATCAAATTTACAACCCTCTAACTCAGCAAGTAAAAGATGTCACAATTCTGTGAATTGCACCTGATAGTACATCTAAAGCGGACAAGAATGATATGTTACACGTGAATCTGATAAATTCAGCAATATGCAAAAACAGCTTTTGCATAAGCGTTGTACACAACGTAACAAATTCACGTAAAATATAAATTGACATGTCGAATTTCTCCGCTTTGTGTGATCTAATGGATGCCGCTTACGGTATCACGATATCTGTTCTTGATGCAGAGCTGTTAATTTTTAAAGCTCGTGTATTTATTTTTTTCGAACTCTGAAATTTTTGAAAATTTATTTGAGAAAATTCAGGCCCTAAATTGAAGTTCCGCTTCCAACAGCCACTAGCATTTAACTTTAACTCTCAAATGCAATAAGTTTCATTAAAATCAGTCCAGGAATTATCTCAGAAAAACGGTTTTGCGTTTTACATGCATTTGACCAGGCCGCGTCGGAGTTGGGCCCGAGCTAACGCTTCCTTTTTAACAGTGGAGCGAGATAGCATTCAAAGCTCACCGACTGCTTCTCATGCTTTCCACCAAGTGCGGCTTATGTAACCGTAATGTTTACCGGGAAACGCTGGCCGCGAAGCTATGCGCGAAGGCGGGATCTCTGGTAGAAACTCGGCCACTTGCGCTGCCCGGGGTGCGGCGAATGCGAGCGCCACCTCGAGGTATTGCAAGGAACCGGGCACACCGCTCCGTGGCCCCCGATACCCTCGGGTGCTGGCGCGCACAAATGACAGGCGCCGTGGCCGGTCTACAAATGGTGAAACGCTGGAAAGTGGGTTTCTTTGAGCTTTCGCGTAACAGAATTATGTTTTCTCGTATAGTCAAATACAATCCGACGCCATCATATGTGTAGCTTGTGTGTAAGCCGCACGTCACGATTTTTCTCCCTATTTTAGCTTGAGAAATTCAACGAGTTCATTAGCTTTCTTGCGCCACATGGAGGGCTTGGGTACGGCTGCGGTTCGAAATCTTTTCGCCGAAACAACGTCCGACTCCAGGCGCGGGATGACGACGCCGGATTTTCGGCGGGACGGGGCCCTTAACGCTATCGCTTTAATATTTTGATGCCCTGCTCATTCAGCTATCTACGGCGGCGCTCCATATTTGTGAGTCTTCAACAGTCGAGTTAAAGTTATTTAAGGGCTGCGGCCGACGGCCGGGCGATGGTAGAGCAGGGGTCCCGACTAGCACGCTATCGCAGGTCAAGTGTTACGGTCACTCAACTCGTTGAGCAAATCCTAGCGATAGGTATTGTCACGCTGTGGCGGATTTTATACTAGTGTCGTCGAAGCTTCCAGCGTTATCGCTGGTGCCCGCGTGTTTTCCAGCAAGTACAACACAATTCGTATCATGCATACAATCTATGCATAGGACACAAGGTTCTGTTACAAGAGTCTACGGACATAACAAGCGATAAGATTCGAGAAACTTCGTACACAGAAAGACGCGTTTTGCGCTGGAACAATGAACTCTTTTTAGCACTTGAACTTGCTATTATTAGACTTCCCGTGTCATATAGCGATTAGGAATCTGGAGTACTCGTGATATGAACTCTTAGATTCCATAATTACAAAAAATTAACTTATGGGGTTTAACGTGCCAAAGCTACTTTCTGATTATGAGGCAAGCCGTAGTGGAGGACTCCGGAAATTTCGACCCCCTGGGGTTCTTTAACGTGCACCTAAATCTAAGTACACGGGTGTCTTCGCATTTCGCCCCCATCGAAATGCGGCCGCCGTGGCCGGGATTCGATCCCGCGACCCCGTGCTCAGCCGCCCAACACCCTAGCTACTTAATAAAGGGAAAATCAGACATTCACCCATTCGTAACAATAGCTACAAAGGCAATCCATACAGGTTCCTCGAAAGAAAAGCCTCAGAGTTGAAGAAAAATTCGAATTTTTCTTCAACTCTGAGGCTTTTCTTTCGAGGAACCCGTATGGGTTTCCTATCTAGCAGTTGTTACGAAGGGATAGATGTCTGATTTTTTCTTTATTAATTACTTCTCTCCACCTTGCGGGTTTCCGCAGAACTACTACATCAAACCATAGCTACTGAGCAAGCAGGGCAGGTATACCATGCGGGTATAATATCGAAAAGAGGTTTCGCGATGACGGAACAAAAGAAACATTATTTTATTATTCATCCACGTGGCAAGGTTCTCGTTGCCGTACATTACTCATGCGATATCTCGCCTTGTTTGTATTTATTTATTTATTTATTTATTTATTTGTTTATTTATTTATTTGTTCTACCTTAGACACCCCGCGAAGCCAGCATTAAGTAAGGGTGTTCACTGTTATATTGAGGTAATAAAGCAATATTACAATACAGTGAAAATATTAAAACGCACTGCATGGACACGCACACGAAAATTCGGAAGGTCGCTCAGACCTAAATATTTCCACATATGTGCATTAAAAATACGGGGTGACCATTTTTAAGTTCTGAAAATTTGTTTAATGTCACCTGTGGCATATGACATAATCGTAGACCTCGAGCTGGTTTCTTCCAAGACGCTGGCATTAGTAGCATGTGAAATCGAAACACAAATTGACATACTTATGAAAAGTTTACTATTTATCGTCTTAATTAATTACGTTAAGGTACATATTGCAATTTGAGAATTGTAACCGGTGAGATTGCAAGGCCTATCAACTTGGAATGAATTTACATAATGACATCCGTTTGTAGATATGGGACATAACCCTCACCGTAAAAATGCGCTTTTGTTTCACTTACTTTTTTTTTATAACAGGCCCTTTTATGCACTGAAGCAAGAAAGTAAGTGGAACTCCAATGTATTAAGTCCCACACTTTGGGCAACAATATGTTGAAACCGCTGTCATCCTGGAGATCCATTTCAAGTGAATATGTCTTGCAATGTCATCCACTAGAATTCGTAAATTGCCATATGTTTCTTAACGTATATAATAAAAAAGGTAATTAGTGAGTTTTTCTTAAATATTTGAATATGTATTTCCATTCCGCGTGCTACTAATGTCTGTTTCTTCCAATAATCCAGCGCAATGACATTAATTATGCTATCTCTCGTAGACAATTTTTGAAAAATTATGTAAAATTTAAATGGTCACCCCGTATGTGAACTAGTCTGTGAGATGTAAAAAAAAACATTTTTCTTTCTGGGTTCCTTAGAGTAGCTTTCTTTAACGCCCTTTCCAATTACAGTGCGAATCACGCTAGTCGAGATTGACCATCTGCAGACAGCGCGTGTCCGTAGATGATACCTAGTGGTATCTTCTGGATTCCAGATCTGTTTGTTCTACCATGTGTCTCACCTAACAGTAGTCAAGCAGTTCGACAAAAAACATATGAGATATAGACGGTGCAAGAATAAATTATAAAACATACGTTTTTAGGTGGTCAGCGTTCTGGCAACCCAACACCGTAAGATTTAGTCTTATCTCGCACAGTGTTTTTTTAATGTAATTTGTTTCGTCGAACACCTTTGCTAACCTTAGCTTGGACAGCGTATATAGCGCATAGGCTAAGCATGTGGCATGAGGCATGGCCATGCGGGTCGTTATTGCCGAGTTGGCGTGTGTTTTTTTTTTCGCCAATTCATGGAGGCCGAACAGACCAATCGACCACTCTGGACAAGTGTTGTTCCCACGGTATGCAACGTGCAATTAAAGCAACAAAGAAGCATATACGCTACCTTGTTGGTAACACATGAATGTTATCTACCACTGAACCGGTGGTACAAGGTCTGAAGCTTACAGGTTTAATATGCCCACGTCAGCGTAGTATTCTGGTCTGCTTGCACGGTAATCCTTGAAGGCCGTTGCACCCATCCTGAAAGGCTCCTTGCCTTCCTCCTGGTATAGATTACGGATGTCGACGCCTTGGAATAGGTGCACTAAGGAGTAGCGGCCCGGCAGCTTCTCAACAACGATAGGCCCATACTTCTTGTACATTTCCATGGATGCCTTGTGCCTCTGGTCGGGATGGTGCTTACCTGTAAATGAAATGCGATTTCTGTTGAAGCATATCGACGCTAGTTTTCGGAAGGCAGCACCGAATAGATGGGCAGCAGCAACGATCGGTGCACGTTTGAAATACGATGCCTCTACCCATTACTTTGTTTGTGCCATACCTCTTGATTCGCATACTCCATACGCCTTGCTCTAGCCAACACGGTGTGGAAGTTGTGCGAAATAAGCTGTGCCTCAAGTCACTAAGGAACTCCGTTTGAGCCTGGCGCTTGGCGGAAATGTATGTCGCAGCCACGGCGATAAGACGACCTAACTACGAGTTCAGGGGGCTCGCTGGCCAAAACGAACGCATAGCATGCTCTTTGAAGGAAGCGCGCACAGATCTGTCATGTTGGCACAGATATGTCATATGTCATGTTGTTTTGGCATGTGACCTGAGCGTTTTTATGCCGCACATCTAGACCATGCAAATTATTTTCTTTCTTATCTTGTATGTGGATCATGGTAGCTGAACATTCACAATGTTGTCTGTAACAGCGAATGATGTTGCCTGAGGACCAACTACAAGGGCATCCATTCATCAATCACGGAGTATGGCACCAGGCCTGCATGCAGCATGTCTGAACCTGCGTTACGTTTTTTGGAGAGACAGGTAGGTAATTTAGGTAGGTAAATAGCCCTCAGTGTCATTAACCTCCCCAAATTTGCCTACTTAACAAATCTACCTTCCTGTACGAAATTAGTCTTAAGTCACGCAGGCGGTAATTGCTGTTCTGCAGCCATCAGTTCATAGGAGAACTTGGTGTCCAAAGACACGTATGGTGAGGTGGGTCATCAGGCAACACTGCCGTAGACAACAGGATATTAGTTAAAGAGGGCCATTGGTCTTAAATATACCACGGAAATTAACGTATGATTTCTTGGACAATGATATCAACGTAATGAAAAATCGCCTTCATAGATTTTCCAATGCCTTGCGTGGGGGAATGCCTTGCGGCCGGGCTCGTTGGACTTTTGTATATCCGGCCATAGAAGGCTTTAATAAGGCTCTGGATGCACTCCTTGAAATGGCCATAATACAGAGGTCGGGCAAATATGGAGCACCTTATAAAAGTACTGTCATTAAACTGCCCTCGAGCATTGACTGTATTACCAATTACCAGTGTCTCATTTGTAAACGGGCTTGAAACATGATCAAGGGGCTTTCGAAGTGAAATAATAGATTTTCTATCAAAGACGGGCGTTTGTTATCTTGAGGGGTTGCTTTTTCGTACATTTTAACAGTGTCGCATTGCAAAGCATATATGTATTGCGATTTTCACACCACTCAGACAGCAAGGTCAATTATCGAAAGGATTTACCACACGTTACGTTCCAAATTACCTATGGAATTTACTTGATTGAATTCGTCGTACTTTCCCATGATAGAGTAGAAGTTAAAAGGCGGCAGTCTCGTACTCTGTCCTATAGAAAAGTACAAAAATTAGGCCTCCAGACAACTGAACAACCACACCTGTCACAGAAAACTCAACTCTAACTCAAACTACAACACTCTTGTGCAAAGCACAATAGCGGAGATCCTGTCCAGGGATCAAAAATAACGTACAGCGCGAAGGACAAGGACAGCGATAGACGACATACACAGCGCTGACTTCCAACAATAGTGTATTGTGCTGCCACATCGTGTGTATATATACAAGAAAGGGCATGCGCAGCAAATGTAAGACAGTCACATGGGGTGTTCTAGCAGCAAGTCCCTGAACTTAGAGCATGGTCATCTGCAAAAAATAAAAACATTAAGCATTACGATTTCTACCTGTTTAGATACGTGACTTCACCAGGGGTCAGCGCGATAGAGGGGGCACTAACGCAAATACTACCAAGTTTTCTGATGAAATCAGCTTCCACAATTTCCCGGGTGAGCTGTGAGCTGTGTCTCCCTAAATCTTCAGTATCTTCAAAGAATGGTACGCAGCCGCAGACCCGGCAATGAATGCCCATGTGGCCTTGTACAGTGCTGCGGACGTTGTTACAGTGCTCTCTTAGTCGATCGTTTAAGCACCTGCCTGTCTGTCCAACATATTTAGTGCCGCAAGATAGGGGAAGTTTGTAGACTACATTCGTTGTGCACGCAAAACGTTTTCTGTGCCCGACAGAACAACAACTCTGATGCGATGCGGCAACGCAATAAAATATGGTTGGAAGTCAGTGCTGTGTATGTCGTCTATCGCTGTCCTTGTCCTTCGCGCTGTACGTTATTTTTGATCATGAATTACTAACTAGCCCAAGCAACCACCCTGTCCAGGCAACTGGGGCCCTATAACATAACGCTGTTCCAATGTGTTTTGATTCTAATCTCCTGACGTCAAATTTGCGAAACCGCCAACGGAAGCATCGGACGGTCACCCGCAGGGTTGTCCGAACGGACCAATCAAATGCTCTCCTCGTCATAAGAGGTCACTATTGTTTGCTTGAAAAACGAATAACATTGCCTACACTGAGCCGCTTGTCTTATATAATTGGCTGAGAAGAGGCCAGGAGCACGCTCAAGTGGAGAGGCATTCGATGGTACCGAGCCACTGCATTCAAAATCGATAACCGGATCAAGAGGGTGGTGCCGCCGTCTGTGATTGGTCCGCTTTCCCTTACTTAGCTTGCGGTGGCTGGTCTAAACTCGAGGCGGCTTGCAACGACGACGACGGTGCAGTGCGGACGTGCGTCGCATGGGCTCCGCCGAGTTTTGACCAACCCGGACCTTTTCGACCCACTGGACCTCCAAAATTTCGTTTGGAGCCTAAAGAGGACCAGAAGCGAACCACTAGGACACCAAATTCAAGACGGTGGGACCATTTTTCGGTTTTTTACCGGACTTTGAATTTGCCAGGTGGTCGGGCGAGCGCTAAGCCTCGTTGTGCCTAGCACGACTACGGGCGCTCGTGGGCACCCCGGCCTCGTCCCGTGGGACGATGCAGCCTGGAACGGACCACTGCCCCGACAACCAACCCGATTCTAGACAAACAATAGATGGACAACCCAGGGACTTATTAGACGCTCAAGAAATGGAGGAAGATTACCTCGACGCCGCCGAACCCGAGCTTCTAGCGGGCAGGGGCAACGAGGAGGCCGCCATGCAAGACCCACAAAGCGGACCACAACGCGAAGAAAACCAAAACTGGGAATTAGCCATGAGTAAACGCCAGAGGAAACGCCAGAGAGAAAACGAACGGAACAACCCCGGAAATTCTCCACCGGCAGCTCAGGGTAACCTCGGCGGAAAAAACCTGGCCAACGCTCCGATAAAAGCTGGCACGCCAGCTGCGTCAAAGCAGTGCGAGAAGGAGACGATGCGGCGGCCCAGACTGAGGCTGCCTCCGCTCCCGAAAGACGACATTAAGATAATTTTGAGACCGAAAGGACTCATTGTGAGATCGCTGCAAACCTACCAAGTCGCCCGGGCCGTAGTGGCGGCAACCAACTCGAAATGTAAAGGTGAAGACTTGATTATCAGACTTCGCAACGGCTCGAACATCATTATTGTAAGCACAGATAACGAGGAAGCGGCCCAATACGTGAGACGCATCACCCATCTCACGTTCGGGGAACGCACCCATGAAGTAAACGCTTACGTGGCAGTCCCCGAGGACACCCAACGAGGGGTAATCCACGGCGTAGACCCCGGAACATCGCCGGAGGAACTCAAGGCCAACCTACGGGTGCGGACTCAAGGAGTCACGATCCACAGCGCCCGTATGCTGGGAAAATCAAAATCTGCCGTCATCACCTTCGACGGCCCCATAACCCCAAGGCAAGTCCTATACTACGGAGGAGAGATGTGGTGCTACCCATACCGTCCGACGCGGCAGATTTGCTACATTTGCTGCCAGCAAGGCCATCGATCGGACGTTTGTCCGCACCCGGAGACCAAGGCCTGCAAACTATGCGGGACGCAGAATCCGGCAGAAGGACACCAATGCACACTCAGGTGCCTGGTTTGCGACGGCGATCACGCAACCGGCACGAAAGATTGCAAGCTGCGACTCAAGACGGCCGGAGAGCTGCGAGGGCGACGCCCTCAGAAAGGCCAGCGGCAGAGCCGGAGCCGGAGCCGATGGCGACGCCCGAGATGGTTCAGCTCGGAGGGCGACAGGGGCCGTTCCCAGAGCCACAACGGGGCCGGGTACGAGGACCAGTCGCGGAGCCGAAGCAGGGGCCGGAGCCGAGGACAGAGTCGAAGCCGTGGCGGACCCAGGGACGAGTCCTTCCCACCCCTGGGGAAGCAGAACGGCAGCCCGGGGCAGCAGAAGCAACAACAACAGAAGAAAGGCGGAGTCCAGGTGAGCTGGGGAGCAGGCCCTCCCAAGTCATTGTTTCCGCACTCGGGTCAAAACAACCAAACAAACAACGAAAAGAAACTAGCTGAGGAAAATAGAGCGCTCAAAAAAGAACTTGAGCTCTGCCGAGAAGAAACGCGGCAGCTAAAAAAGAGAATAGACGACCTAATAAGGGAAATGCAGTTGCAGAGGCAAGGCGGGAACTCACCGGGGCGAACGCCGAGCCCACCAGTAGAGCTGACCACACAACAATCAGAAGAACAGAGTCTTAGAAACGAACTAAAAAGCTTCATGCATACAATGCAGAATCAAATGTTACAAATGCAACAGAAAATAGCCTTGCAAGACCAAAACTTCCGCAGTTACGTAAAAAACCAAAACACACAGAGAACCACTAATGACGCCAGAGACAGGCTCTTTAACGAGAGAAGATTCGGACCAGAAAGCCAAAGTAACAACAACAATAATACATCATGGCAGGACAAAACAACCTAGAAATATGGCAATGGAACTGTAGGGGATACCGGCGAAAGCAGGGACTCCTACAGCAGTACATAAACACTAGAGACAAACCACCAGACATTATTATGTTACAAGAAACTAATACAACACCCACCCTAAAAGGATACACGTGCCAGGAGAGCGGACGCACCGCAACCCTCATTAGCAACAAGATAGTCACCATAGCACACAAAGGAATTGAGAACACGAAAATCGAACACATAATAACCGAGATAATACCCAAAAAGAAGCACAGAGCTAAAAGCACATTTATAGTCAATCTATACAGTCCCCCCAGGCAGAAAGACGGCGACTTCGGCAAACTCTTTGCAGAAGCAAACGTGCTAGCCAAGTCGAACACCCTAATAATTGCAGGGGATTTCAATGCTAAAAGCCCGAGCTGGGGATACCAGAAATTCGAAAAGAAGGGGCAGCAAATATGCATTGCGGCAGAAAACACAGGCTGCGACCTCTTAACGGACGAAAATCAGCCAACGCGCCAGGGTAATAGCGTTAGCCCAGACACCTGCCCAGATCTAACATTTGTTAAAGGAGCAAAGCAGGCCGAGTGGGAGAACCTGCTGGAGAACCTAGGCAGCGATCATTATGTACTGAAAACCACAATCGAAGCGGAGAATGTAAAAAGAAAAATCGGCACAGCCCATATCACAGATTGGGACGCCTTCCGTAAGCACAGCGAACAACTAAACAGGGAAATCACCTCTATAGAGGAATGGAGCCAACAGCTAAAACAGATACAAGAACTCTACACGCAGGAAATAGATAGAACAGAACAAACACCGGAGGTGGACCGGCGGCTACTCGGGCTATGGGAGGCAAGACGCGGGCTCACAAAACGCTGGAAAAGACAAAAGCTAAACAGGAAACTCAAGAAGAAGATAGCAGAGATCACAAAGAAGGCAGAAGAGTACGCAACACAGCTGGCCAGGCAAGGGTGGCAGCAGTTCTGCAGCTCACTGCACGGCACGCTCAGCACAGCCAAGACGTGGCGCATACTAAAAGCCCTCATGAACCCAACCAAAACGAAAACAGAAAGCGGCAAAGCAATCCAGAAACTGGTCCACCAGCACGAAGGCTCCGACGAGGAACTATTGGAGGCAGTGCGTGTAAAATGTTACGGCAAAGACAATCCCAAAGGCTACGACGGGGAGTATCCGGGGACAGAGAACCCCCACATGGACAGACCGATTACAAGAGAGGAAGTTTACGCGGCAATTAGAGCGACAACCAAAAACACAGCCGCGGGCGCCGACAAGATCAGAAACTCCCTAATACGCAACCTCAGCGACGAGGCGATAGATCAGCTCACAGCATACCTCAACACACTGTGGGCAGAGGGCACGATACCGAAGAAATGGAAGCACGCTGTCGTGGTGATGATACCTAAACCCGGCAAAAAGCTTCAGATTGAAAACCTGAGGCCCATCTCCCTCACCTCGTGCCTCGGTAAACTCTACGAAAGGATAGTCACCAGAAGAATCCAACACCACCTGGAGGACAAGGAGCTATACCCGCACAGCATGTTTGGCTTCCGGGCGCACCTGTCAACACAGGACGTCCTTCTACAGATAAAAGAAGAAATCATAAACACCTCACCCAGAGCAGGCGAAAACGTTATCATGGCCCTAGATATCAAAGGGGCCTTCGACAACGTTAGCCACGAAGCCATCATGGAAGGACTGAACAACGCCAACTGCGGCAAGAGAATCCACGACTACGTGAGGGCCTTTCTGACCAAACGCACGGCAACGGTGGGATTGGGGGACCTGCGAAGCGACATCTTTACCACCCCACGCAAAGGCACGCCGCAGGGCTCCGTGATCTCACCAATACTCTTCAACATCGCAATGATCGGACTGGCTCGAAGACTCAGCAAGATTGATGGCATCCAGCATGCAATATATGCTGACGACATCACGGTCTGGGTCAATCGAGGCTCCCTGGGACAGAAGCAAGAAAAATTGCAGGAAGCGGCCGAGTGCGTGGCAGAATACGTCAGAGAAAGGGGCCTGGCGTGCTCTACCGAAAAATCAGAAATCCTGAGAGTGGGAAGAAACCCCACCAAGGAAGAACTAATAGTAAAGCTAGAGGGACAAAACATACCTGAAAGAAGCATGATACGCGTCCTAGGCATGTGGATTCAAGGAAGCAAGAAATGCAGCCACACAATCAGCTTACTACAAAAATCGACAGAACAAGTAAGCCGAATGATAACGAGGGTGTCTCAAAGAAGAAGCGGAATGAGAGAAGAAGACACAATCAAGCTGGTCAGAAGCCTAGTGGTCAGCAGAGTCACGTACTCGCTCCCGTACCACAACATGACCAAGCACGAAAAAGAACAGACGGAAACGCTACTAAGGAAAGCGTATAAGACGGCGCTACATCTGCCTAGAAACACGCCCAACGATAAACTGTTACAGATGGGCCTGAGCAACACCTTCGAAGAACTCGCGGAAGCGCAGCTCGTTGCACAGATCGCCAGGCTCCAGCAGACTGCCACCGGCCGCAAGCTCCTAAAAAGAATAGGGCATAACACAGACGGAATAGAGGATCGGGCTGCTAGCATCCCAGACAGCGTTCGCCAGACACTGCAGGTTAGCCCCCTACCGAGAAACATGGACCCGAATCTCCACGCCGCCAGAAGGCAGGCACGAGCAGATTTCGTGGAACGAAACCTAGCCGCACTAGAAAACACCGTATACACAGACGCGGCCGTATACCCATGGGACCGCAACACTAGAATGTTTAGAGTCGCGGCAGCAGTGGTAAACCACACGGGAGAACCAATTAGCTGCGCGACCCTGAGAAACTGCACTGTAACGGAGGGGGAGGAAGTCGCCGTAGCTCTAGCGGCGGCTGAAGGTTACCGCAGGAACAAATCTCTGATAATTCTAACGGACTCCAAAGCAACATGCAGGAACTACACACAAGGCAGAGTTAGTAAGGAAGCACTGAGAATCCTCCTCAAAACAGAGCCTCCTAACAAAAAGATAAAACATAGGATCTTCTGGATACCGGCACACACCGGTATAGAGGGCAACTCAAGGGTGGACCGCCTAGTTCGCGAACTCACGCACCAAGCAGGGCAGTCGGAAACCCTAGAGGCCCCCTTAACGGTTGAGCCGACGTATGCAGAAATACTTAACCATTACAGAGGAAGGAGACTTAAATACCCCCCACCCCACACATCGCTCACACAACATGAGGCAGTAAGCTGGCGAAGACTGCAAGCAGGTACGTTCTTCAACCTGCACACATTACACAAAATGTTCCCTACCCAGTACAGGGATACATGTCCGTGGTGCGGAACAACACCCACGTTATATCACATCACGTGGGAATGCAAGCGTAATTTCGCATTCCATAAAGTAAATAACCCAAGTGCGGAACAATGGGAGGGTCTGCTCACCAGCAGCGAGCTCGCAGCCCAACGGGCAATTGTGCAGCACGCCTGCGAGGCAGCAAGACTCAGCGGTGCCCTGGAATAGGGGCGCCGACCTTGTGAAGCGGCCAGGACTCAAAACATGAAGACACCGGCCCACCGCCAATCTCTCTGAGATATAGAGAATTAAAGTTTTTCCATTCCATTAAGAATGACGCTGAAACGGATGCTTAGAAGAGAATAGTTGGCAGAACGAGATCGTAAACGTGCCGAAACTGCTCGAAAACGTTACTTGGCCGCACAAAAAGATTTATTATACGCAAATAAACCCATGCTCTCCGGTAAGTGCGAGTCGCCGGTGCCCGAGCGATCGGCGGCAGCCATCTTTTATTCCTTCCGGAACGGGGCAGCCTGCGGCTATCCAAAAGAAAATTCAGTATTGTTCGGCATATTAATGCATCTTTAACGCGTACGCGTCACTTTGACGCGGTGAGTTTTTGCGATTTTGTGACGTCGCGTGACAAGCAGGTGAAGTAGGTACAGCCCGAAAACATTTCACCAATACCCGAGGGCTAATGGCGAAAAGGGTCGAATCATAACTACTTTTTTTTTCCGGTCAAATCATACATGATCAGTGTATACACGTCATATCAGATGGGGAGCTATCACGGTTTTCGTGACGTCGCGTGAGACAGGTGAAGTGGGGGTGGTCCAAAAAGTTTTTTGAGGAATCGCGGAGGGCTGATTGCAGAATTCGACTAGAAACGTTTGCGATAGTTCTACGTTATAGCGCCCCTGATCACGCCATTTAAATATCGCTTCATGATGCCAAAGGACAAAACAGATGGCCAGATGGCCGCTTTTATCTTCTTCCTAAAGTACATAAGGCTCCCGTAGAAGAGATATTTACCTCCAAAATCTCAGGTCGGCCTATCATGTCTTATAACAACACACCTACCGAGTCACTATCTAAATTCTTAAATCACCACCTGTCAAACCACCCTCCCGTCTTATGTTTAAGACCCACCCCACTTCCTTCGATGGCATTAACGCCCACCAAATCATTTCCGTCCGTGCTATCCTAGTCACTTTAGGTGTTTCTGTCCTTTATACTAACGTACGCATGAGTGAAGGAATTGAAGCTGTATATAAATCACTCGCAGTCAATGCCCAAGCGCAAGCTCCTTAAGTTTACCTGTCACTCCTTAGATTTGTTCTCACGCTCAATTATTTTGAATTCCATTCTATTCACTGCCTGCAAACTTTCGGCACCAGCATGGCAACACTATTCGCTGCCACGCATGCCAACATTTTCATGTGGCAGCTTGAAGCAAACATGATAAAATCATACCCTTTCGAACCTAACACCTATCGCATTACATTGACGACATATTTATAATAAGGGAACACGGCACAAGCGCGTCAACCAACCTAACTAGCCATTTCAATCGCTTTCGCCCGAGTATTAAATTTACTGCTCACCACTCTCCTAGTCAAATCAACTTCCTCGAGACGACGGTCTATATAGAAAACGAGAAATTGAGAACGACACTACGGATAGAAAGCAATATTTGGACTACAACAGTCATCACCCGCGACACTGCAAGCATGGAACTGTTGTCGGACAACCGGAGCGAATAAGAAGAATCTGCAGCTAAGACAACGATTATATCTATGGCATAAATTACCATAAATTCACGCTAGCAGAAAAAAGCTGTCCACGAATTCCTCTCGATAGAGCTTATGACGTCGTGTCAAGATTGGAGAGGCCATCGGAATTACCATAGAAACAGCCTACACCCGAATCTGAGATACCACCAGCCTTTATAACAAAATATTCAAATGCTTTCTCAAACATGAACAGCATCCTACGAAAATATCACCCAATATTATCAAGTAACGAGCGTCTGAGAAAAGCGTTCCTGGTGGTACCAAGGTGGCCCTATGGTCGCAACAGAAATGTTAATGACATGTTAGTTCACGCAAAAGTCAGCCAACAACATTAACGCGTAATAAAAGCACGTTGTCGCCTCAGGTGCAAGACCTGCAGGCACCTTCAAAGTGACATTAAAATTAAAGGCACCACAAATGCACATATCATAAACACGAAGTGAAACCTAGCTTTACTTGCATTAGTTCCGATGTGATTTATATGCTTGAATGTTCCTTCTATAAGAAAAAAATACATTGTTGAAACGGTACAATCAATGAACGTGAGGTTAAATGGACATCGCACGGACACAGCTGAAGAACTTCCCAAATCCATCGCCGAACATTTCAACCAACCAGGTAACAAAGTTCATCAACTTGAACTCTACATCCTACAGTCAAATTTCTGTTCTGCGTGACACAGAAAATGCAGAGAATCATACCGCATCTATAACTTTAGGACATTGCAACCAATAGACATAAACGATTCAAAGGGAGCGTTCGAATCTATTCGGTATGCTAAATTTCAAGCTATAGGCAGCAGCACTTCGTTATTTTTCATTGGGTTGCTTGGTGTTTTGTTTCCATTCTTTCTTTCCTCCCTTTCTTTTTCATTTGTTTATATACTTATTCCAATTTATTATTATCTTCCCCCGAGCACCATTTCCGGCCGCTTTTTTTATTCCCTCTTGCAGAGAGACGATACTTCACTAGCCGCGTTTACATGAATGCGACAGTGTCGCATCGCATCGCATTTCCAGCGCATCACATTCATGTAAACACCAGTAATGCGCTAAGAAGGCGCATCGCATTAATGCGCCAGGCGAGGGTAGATTTACGGGCGCGAGTCGAGTCTCGCGGAGCATGTAAACGCGGGATCGTCGCATTAGGAATGATGGGAAGGAATTAGCCACCAACATGGCGGCGGTTCCGGCTGCCCGCTTCGAATTGAATTTGGCGTTGCTTTTGTAAAATGCACTTCGTTCGCAGCAAATAATTGTGTAAACGGCTTTCGCTTAGTCTCAGGCCGCTTCGACGACAGGGCATTATGGATAACCTTGTGGTGCTTACGAGATCGCTTCTCGTTTCGAACGAGTCGAAGCCTAACGAAAGAAACGTTCGAGATGTCAGCGCTACCTATCGCTATAGTCGGAAAATAACCGCAACGACGGCTAATGGCCTCCGAGATTCGAAGATCTCGCTGGCCAGCTAAAGCTGAAAAAACGTGCGCTGCTTCGCATCCGCTACACTATAGCGTATAGCGTACGCTGTAAATTGCGTACGCTAAACTAAAACTGTCTATTTCTCGGCACTCAACCACCAACGTGCACTCGGCCCACTACCGGAAACCAGTTGCACCGGAAGCCGGTTGCACTTATGTGGTGCTACGTTTTTGCGAGACTTAAGGCGCTACATGTAAACGGCGTCGCATCGCCCTTCCCAAGTGCGCTTGGAAATGCGATGCGCCACTGTCGCATTCATGTAAACGGGGCTACTGACCTCCAACGGAGCAGATTATCCCCCTCCCAGCGTTGTCCAGGCCCGTTTCACGAAAAAAGAAACCTGCAGTGACACATCAGCGGGCTGACACACGGCGCTACTCACTTTCCGCCATCGAGGTTCAATAGCGCACCTTTCTTTTCAGTTCTGCACCCTCGACGCTAACACACAATCGGCCGTTGCCCCTGTTACGGTTGGCGTCTGGCACCACGTGCAGAAAGGAATTTCACCGACCTTCTTCGTTGAAATGAGGCGCGACGTCTCCTGCCACGGTTGGTGCCCCGCACCTCGTGCTGAAGGGACTTTCTCTCACCCGACCTTCACCCATCAGGCCTCGTCGAAATGAAGGGTGACTTCCTGATTCTCCATGACCATTTCGAGTGTTTGCCGGTCTGGGCGAGGCCCCGCAGTGTTTACAGGCCTCTTTTTTTTGTGTGTGTGCGACTTTAGAGGGACCCTTTCCTCGAACGCTCGAGCTCTACAGGGGAACTTCCACGAACCAGCAACGCGCAAAAGAGACGGACAAGCATCTACAACTCCAGGAGGTGGGACGCCCTCCTCCTTGCAGCAGGCACGGTATAACCAGAGGAGGAGGGGCCCACTTTCTGTGCCGGTCACAGGACGTCGACGGAAGCAAGATCCCTCCCACGATTGTAGAGAGCCTATTCAAGGGGCTCCGAAATGTATTTTTGACCACTTTATTCTCTTCTCATCTTCTTTCATCAACCTTTGAATAAACCGTGCAAGTTTTGCACTAGAAATCGTCTCGCCCTTGCTTGGTCGCCATGGTCAACCGGGTGCCTGCAGCCCACCGACGACGCCACGCTACCCAATAGTAACGTCGGTCGAGCTTCGATAGGCAGGCGTCGCTACAACTCGGTAGCAGTACGATACGCCACCCTGGAGTACGCAACACACTGACTGGCAGCGATTGGGATACGCAACCCTGGAGACCCCAACTTGGACGACAACTACGAGATCGTAGCCTCTTCGTCCTGGTGACAACGTTCGGAAATCATCTTGTTTACTAAAAACATTGCTAAACTCATTAAATAGATTTTCTTAATTCCTTGTGTTTTCCTCGTTTCTGATATTATTTCCTGGGTTGTATTCTTTAGACCTTTCAATGTGTAACCAACTTGCGTTGATCTCGTGTGTGCCCGCATTACCACTATTATCTTATGCGAAGCAAAAGACCATATTTCTTGTAGTAAAGTTTGTTCAGTCATGCTGTACAGCTGTTAAGAAAATTTTTATCGGTAAACCTGCCGATAGTCTTTCCGGTGTGTGTTTAGTAGTGCGGCCAATTTTCTTATATTATTTTAGATGTGGTTTCCCATACGCATATTTTTTTCTTTCTTTGACTATGCGCATCTGTGGCAGGAAGACCAGGCCCAGTCAGGGAACATTGGATCTTTGTCTGTACTCCTGACATGTCTATCCACAGTGTCGAAGAGATGTTTGAATTGATTTGAATTCCCCACGGTGTGGGGGCACCCAGGTTTCTGTTTCGTGCCAAACCACGCAACTATCGTGGTAAATTTGCCGTGTTGGTTTGCCGGCCGTGTTGCACTGAGCTTTCCGGGCCATAATACGTAATTTTTCTGCGGACTGCAATTGCGAACGAAGAAATGGTAGCCTAAATATCTAAATTGTTAACAACAGCGTAAGTAACTAATATTTGGGACAAAACCTTTCCGCGCCCTTGGTTCGAAATTTGCTGAGTGCCAAGGAAGGATGGGTGAGGGGGTTCCCCGTAACGTTTCGGGGGGGCCTTGAGCCGCTCTATACTTTAGGCATGACACATAGAGCTGAACGCTTTATAAGGCTATTTAACTCGAAGCCGTATTATGGGTGCGTATATGTATGCGACGCGAGCACAGCCGCCAGACTGGACGTCCATTTGATGCAAGTGTTCCTGCGACTTATCGGATGGCGATTTCGTGCGCGATAATGTAGCACGGAACTAGCACGTACAGCGTACGTTTAATTTCAGAGTAGTATAGAAAAAGGAAGCTGTAGTAGTGGCTTTCAGGTAGAATACTGGTCTTCCACTCGCCCGGCGTCTTTCAGCCCGTGCCGAGGGAAATTTTCTTTTTCGTTATACCGCACAGCTCGTGCCGACACTGGTCGCGCAGCTAGCTGCGTAGAGAGCACGTAACGTTCGCTCATGCTGCTAATACCGCGCACAACGCGGGAGAACACTTACCGAGCAGGCGAGAGTACATCCACGAACTGCCTATAAGCGGCAGAGACGGTACCCTCGGTATCGTAGCTAGCTGCGTAGAGAGCACGTAACGTTCGCTCATGCTGCTAATACCGCGCACAACGCGGGAGAACACTTACCGAGCAGGCGAGAGTAGATCCACGAACTGCCTATAAGCGGCAGAGACGGTACCCTCGGTATCGTAGCTAGCTGCGTAGAGAGCACGTAACGTTCGCTCATGCTGCTAATATCGCGCACAACGCGGGAGAACACTTACCGAGCAGGCGAGAGTAGATCCACGAACTGCCTATAAGCGGCAGAGACGGTACCCTCGGTATCGTAGCTAGCTGCGTAGAGAGCACGTAACGTTCGCTCATGCTGCTAATACCGCGCACAACGCGGGAGAACACTTACCGAGCAGGCGAGAGTAGATCCACGAACTGCCTATAAGCGGCAGAGACGGTACCCTCGGTATCGCTTCGAAGGGCTTCGCTCGAAGAGCATGGCTTCTGTTCGAAAGGCCGGCGACGGTGCTACTGGAGGCTCGCCGGGTGTTCGCGGCTGCCAAAGCTCTTACGGAGGGAACTTGCACTTGCATTCTCGACGGTGAGCCTCCGACTGGTGATGCGGAGGTCGTGGAGTCCTTTCAGAGTTTACGCTGAAACGTGCCCAGAAATCGCGCTACAAACAATGGAATCGGGCGTGCAGCCAGCTTCCGATTGGCGGGATACCTGCGTTTGCCGCGCGGCAGGCCTGAACGAGGCAGCTCTGCTGATAATCGTGCAGGCTTTGATCCTCTCCAGCCGCGCCGTTTAATCAGCGGGTTGCGGTGTGAAGGTGGCTGTTTATCGTCTTCAAGCCTTGACACATCTACGCGCGACCGCCACTTGCGCCATGCTCTATTATGCCGAGAGGACGCTGACCCACTTGACGTGTGTGCAATTCTTTCACATTGATCATGTTCCTGTTTGGCATCGATCAAACGGCTGTCTGATTATGGGCTTTTCGTGCGACGATGTTATTTCCGGCGAAGTCAATGTCGGGGTTTCAAGGGCTTTCGAAATAGGGGCCCTGATGGAGAAGTGAAAGGTGCGGGCCATAACTAAAGAAATTTGTCGCTTGCTTTTACTTCGAACTCAGTCCTCCCGCTCGCATTATGTTACCCAGGTCGGCAGCTGCGTGCGCTGTCACCGACCTTAGCGCCAGAGGCATTCCCTCCTTTTGCAGGTCATAAGTATACCATTGTTGTTTGACGGGCACAGGTGCACAGGAACACAGTCTTTTTATTGTCCAGCGCTTGGGTAATCTAAAAATGCGGAGTGTGCTTGCTGGAGGTTGTTCTTTTACCTACTTTTTTAAAGGCTCACCCAGCTCGCGTACGGTTGCTTGCATGTCGCATAAGTATAGTCGTTTCACTTGTCCTGGAAGACCACTGGCCATGGCGTAGGGCTGCTAAGCTCTTGGTCACGTGGTTTAACCCCCACTGTGGCGACCACCTTCCGATGGGGGCGGAATGCAAAACGTCTCGTGTACCATGCATTAGGTGCACGTTCAAAACCCCACAGCTAGTCAAAATTATTACGTTGTTCCCCATTGCGACGTACATTATAATCGAATAACCCGCCGTGGTGGCTTTGCAGCTACGGCGTGGTGATGAAATGTTCGCCATAAAATGTGCACCATTCCTTTAATAAACCGAATAGCTTTCTACAAGGCGTTTGGCTATATGCATACAAAGACAATTATCGTCAATGGTTTCTGCACATTTTTCTTCCCGTTATATTTCTTTAGTTACCATCTAATATTTTTCTTGCTTCAAACTTATTATTAGGCATTAATTACCGCACACGTTCGCATACCATTTAATTTGCTCTAATTTTGATTCTTGACGTAGTATTTTTGTTTCGTAATTAGTATCGTCGATTGTTTCTGCACACTTTTCTTCCCGTTATGTTTCTTTAGTTACCATTTAATATTTTTCTTGCTTCACACTTATTATTAGGCATTAATTGGATCACACGTTCGTAAAACATTAAATTGGCTTTAATTTTGATTCGTGACGTAGTAGTTTTGTTTCCTAATTAAAACGACGCTTTCTGTGACATATTTTCTTTGATTAAGCGCGTTTGCTCGGTTGGTTTCACACCGAGCGAAGCGGGTTTGTACCGAAGATAGTGCAACAGCACTATGACCATATCGTCAAACAATAGACAAGTGGACCTACTCTTCAGGAGACAGCGTCATAGCGAAATGGGCCGATCACGAACACTCCAATGCGCGATCGCGTGGGTCGCGTGGTGGGAGCTGTGCAGGAGGTGTACATTTGCATAACGTTTTATAAATAGCTTCACGAAAGTTACGGGTCAACGGCATAGAGTTCAATGTGTGTCTTGCATGTGCATATTTTTGTTTTGCTTTATAGCTGTATTCGCCTCGACTCAAACTTCATATCACACATTAAGTTGGCGCGTGCTCTATGCAGATCATCGTCATCACCATCAGTCTACCTTTATGTCCACTCCAGGACGAAGGCCTGTCCCAGCGATCTCCAATTACCCCTGCCTTAATTACGCTATCTGAATACTACTTAGGCCTGAAAATTTTTGAATTTTATCACCCTTCCTAAATTTCTGCCACCCCTGACTCCGTTTCCTCTCCCTTGGCACCCACTATGCAGCTTCAACGATCCACCGCTTATCTGTCCAGCGCCTTACATGGCCTGCCCACTTGCATATTTTTTCTCGAAATGTCAAGTAGGATATCGGCTATCACCGTTTGCTCTCTGATCCACACCGCTCTCTTCCTGTCTCTCAACATTACGCCTGGGCTATGGTGTTAGGCTGCTGAGCACGAGGTCGCGGGATCGAATCCTGGCCTCGGCGGCCGCATTTCGATGTGGGCGAAATGCGAAAACACCCGTGTAGTGTACTTAGATTTAGGTGCACGTTAAAGAACCCCTGGTGGTCGAAATTTCCGGAGTCTTCCACTACGGCGTGCCTCATAATTAGAAAGTGGTTTTGGCACGTAAAACCCCATAATTTAATTTTAATTACGCCTGGAATTTCTCGTCCCATCGCTCTTTGCGTGGCCTTAAATTGTTATCGAGCTTCTTTGTTAACCTCCAAGTTTCTGTCCCATGTGCTAGGACCGGTAGAATGCAATATGATTGTACACTTTTATTTTCAACGAAAGTGGTAAGCTTCCAGTCAGGATTTGGCAATGCCTGCCGTAAGCACTGCAATCCAGTTTTATTCTTCTCGTGATCAGGGTCCGCTGTGAGTAATTAACATAGATAAATGTAGTCCTGCGCACACTGTAGGGGCTGACTGACGATCACGAATTCTTCTTCCCTTGCCAGGCTATTTACTGAACATTATATTTTTCTATGAACATAACAATCTTTTAATTGATACGTTGGGCTATAGACTTTTTTTTATTTTAGGCGGAACTAAATTGACCTGAATAACAGGATAGATTGTTTGCACCCATGTTGACAGCCTTTACCTCGTACGTACTTTAAATGAACGTTCACGTTCTAGGTGGAGCTGTACCAGGCCGCTAAAGATGGCTTCGCAAAACGCGCACGTTTCTTCTTTTACTGTGCCCCTGTGAGCTGATAAAATGCAGATTATGCAACAGAAGAGGACGTTCCGTGTAAGATAGCATATCGGCGAACATTATCCAAGCTCGAGTGCTCTGCAGAAATTTCCAGAAGATATTCTTGCCGACGATGCAGCAGACCTACGTCACTGATATTCGACGAGGTCTTGCATAGTGGCGCATACGACACGCTTTCAGAGAGTGTTACTGGATTTTCTTAGTGCGTGTCCTCGTCCAGAATATGGCACATGGCCACTACGTGTGCAAAAGATTGCCACCCAGCGCAGGAAGTGCTTCGACTGAACCTTAGACAAAGATAACCCTGACAAACCCTATCAAAGTTGGTGTCGACTTCACTGGGCAGCTCTAAGAATGAACACAAGCCGTTGACGAAAGTGTTACATTGGGCTCTTCACTGCTCTTTTGCAAAAAACTCACTTCGAGTTCACCTTCAGTATGATATCAACGCTCAGAAAACAAGTAAGCACGCTCACCAAAATTGATGCCTAATACGAGGCCTTTATTGATTCAACGCACGGTGCAAGTAGGAAGCGGTCAGTACTTTGGAAGTAAGAATGGAATGAAGAAAAATTAATCAAGTGCTCAGCCAGTAGTCGCGGTCGTGACGATGCCTTTCCATCAATGAACGCAAAAAGAACAGAAAAAAAAACAAGACTAGTGGGACTTTTCAGAACCACAGCACCATTACCAGTGAAGCTGATTCTCTCGAGCAGTTGCATTACGAATTGCATTTGCCAGTAGCTAAATGATCCACTTTAAAACGGAGCTCGCATATTACAATAATAGTTTGATCTCGGTGGCAGGTATATGAAATTGGGGAGTAGACCAAGGTTCAGTAGTTTCTTACAAACGCATCATTCAGCAGGAAAAGTTATACAGTAAAAGCTCGTTAATTCGAACCGCAAGGGGAAGCCGCTTCAGTTCGAATTAATGAAAGTTTGAACTAACGAAAGTGAAGGAGAGCACTGCGATTTGGCGCGTCAGAAAGAAATTTGGCGTGTCAGAAAGTGATGGCGTGTGCCGAGGGCACACGCCATCTTCAAGTCGAAGCTCTGAGTCCGACTGTGCCACACCACCGATGTCCACCGAAACGAACGTTAGCCGAAGCTTAACACTATCACAATGAATCGCGACGGCCGATACCTCCTAAGCTGAAAACAGACGTGCACAACCGATGAAGACTGCCGAGACAAAGACGCTGAACATGTGAAGGTGGCGAAGGCCCCGATTCGTTGGTTCTTGACTGCAAGCACAGCTGCAACGCACTTGATTCGCTGTGTTTGGGTGCTTGCCACGCCATCTCCGCACAACAATAGCAGCTGCACAAGATTTGCAAAGCCTCCGAGATTCGCAACGGACAAGAAGTTTCAGAGGTTACGTAGAACGGAGAGGTGGCAGCCGCCGCTGCCTCCTGCCTGACCCCGCGCCGGTTAGATTTTTTCCGATTTTGCCTTCTCTCGCCGTTTTCTCCATTCCGGAGGCGAGGTAGCCTTGTGTGTAGGCAGTAGGCGCGTTTCTCTGGCCGTGTGCCAGGCGAGCGTAGTTCGAATTATCCGTGAGGGAACCTTCTCGCGTTCGAATTAACGGACTTTTTTATACATAGACTTTTGAGGAGCTTGGCCGGACCAAATCGTACTATTCGAATTATCCATAAATTCGAATTATTGAAGTTCGAATTAACGAGCTTTCACTGTACTTTCTCTACCCTCTACCGCCAATATGGTCCTTCCTTCTACTGAATGTGAACCCCCATTCACATACAGTTCTCTCGGTGCACTGCGAAATAGCAGATAACTGCCACATAATGCTTTCAAGCACCTTCGTAAGTAGTTATCTATAATAAATATGTTTATTCCGCACATACTTGGTTTAGTAAGCAAGGCTTGGGTGTGGTCATTTATATTTATTTATTACACACCTGCGTCGCCCATGTGGGCATTACAGCAGGGGGGTTACATTGCAAAGAAAGAAACAAGTGATCACATACATAAAGCGTGATATCGAACGCATCATTGTTTTCCACATTAACAATGTCAGGTGAAAGAGTATTCCATATTCTTATAGATCGAACAACAGAAAAAAAAAGAATAACTAAAGACGTCACCCCTGAAGGAGAACTGGCGGACTTTCAGTGCATGGTCGCGTCTTATCGACATATTTAAGGCGACTTAATATTTCTTTCTCTCTCAGTCCCTGTTTTCGAATAACAAATAGCGTGAAAAATTTTCAACCTGAGATTTCTTTCGTCGGTCTTTTAATGCGTGCCACTGTAATTTAATTTTACTTTCTGTCATACCTAATTTTCAACTATAATTAAGAACAAGCTTAGTTACCCTATTTGCGCTCTTTCAAGCTGTTCCGTGAGATCAACCGTGTACGGGCCCCAACTGATACAACCGTAATCAAGTAAAGTACGAACATTATTAAAATACTATTCCTCTTTCAATTTATCCGGAAACTGACTGAAATTACGGCACAAGAATCACAAGGAACCTATTGCCTTATTCTTAATGTGCGTAATGTGTCTGTTACACCTTAAGACAGCATTGAAATTCCTAAATGTTTCTATTCGTCAAACTTTTCTTAATGTCATATTACTGAAAGCTTGATTGAAGTAGTACATGACTGAGGATCTCCGCTTTATGAATAAATTTCATTTAAGTTTCTCGAAAAGTGTTCACATACTGTGCGTTATTTTCTGCGCCTTCTGTAAAACATAGTCGTAATGATCCGAAGCACTTCCATACGCAATGTACCAGCAACAGCACTAATCATTCCACACTATATTACCTTCGCCTATATATTACTCATAGCCTTTCCCTTATTTTCACTGAATGTAAACAAGGCGCTAGCTCATTTAGTTAACTGAGCTAGGACACCAGAAAAGCTAATATGTACCTCGTATAACGCATAAAAGTAAAAAAAAAAACAGCGGTTCAGCAAATATTTACAAATTACATGCTTAATGCCGAACCGCTGAATTTTCACCCCACTTCGCCTTGACATGGCTACTATTTCAACTGCATGTGACCTTGGTGTGACATACAGCTCTCCTAAGACTTTGGGAGACATTGACTATAACGGTCGTACAACGCTTTCGAGCGCTTGCTTAAGGAATTCCTGGAGCGCCCATAATTTACGTACGCCCTTCAACCGTTTGCCACAGATCACCCATAAGATTGCCCTTTTCATGAAGAGCAATGTTGTGGTGCATGGGCTTCTTTCAGGACATTGGTCAAGCTTCCTATGCAATTCGCACAATACGCCTGTGATGATCTAGTGACCTATAAGGGCTGCGTGTAGCCTGCACCGTTCGCACTTCATTTGCCGGTCACCCATAACATATCCCCTATTCTCGCCTTGTGTATGTTGGTTTGCTGCCCGCTTTGCTTCTCCCACGGCTGCTGAGAGTCTTTATAAGCATTTGTAGATCGTCTCTTAACAGGCAGAAAACAAATGTTCATTAATTGTCATTGAGCCCTCATAATTCCACGAACGTGAAACATTACTTTTGCGTAATGTTAAAAAAAAGATCTGCGCTAAAAACGTACAGTCGCGTTCATAAATTTGGAGACCATGCGAGCCCGTGGCCGTGTGCATGCGCGCGCCATCTGGCGGCTCGGTGCCTGCTGTCAAGAGTATCGCAGTGCGCATGCGCGTCCATCCTATCTCGCTAGCCTGCGTGTTCGCTCGCGGCGCACCGGCGCATGGGCCGATTATCGTAATTTGCGTTCGTTGTCACGAGGGGCACGATCGGAGATCTTTGTTCGTTTCGCGCTCTGTCCAGCTGGCGGCATGCTTGCAGAAGACTAAGCCGCAATACGCAAAATGCGCTTGTACACTTTCACAGTGTAAGGCTTCTCAAACAACGTCTGTGTCCGCCAATAGGGAGGCGCGATAACCCAGTGGAAATATCTGAGCATAGCAGCGTGAAAGCCTGACAATCAGTAGCGCTTCTTCGAACGTGGTATTCTGCCGACGACAGCACTTTGTGCCGGGAACGCCCCGCTCCGCAGAAAGCGCGAGTGGTGTGTATCGGCCACGGTGCAAGATATGTACTCCTCAGGTGGGGAAGATTCTCGGCTTGCTGAGACACGATCGACCAGCTAAAGTTGCAACGGCGCGCTTCCATCGGCCCGGTGACGGCAGCGGATACCTATTGGTGCGACGACGCAACTTCAGTTAGAACGCAGGCGGTGGCTTGCGCGGACAAGGAACGCGCGCATACCACCACCAACCAGAGAACGGCGTCTGCAGATGATAGTGATCTAGGGAAAGGAAGGAGGCGGCGGCGCGTCGCCGTATCTGCTCATTAGCCCGGCGGTGCCCCCTCCCCCACCATCTCCCTTCACCATGGTGGCCTATAAATATATATATGATTATACTTTCGCGCGTCACTCAATCACTTCGGATTTTTCGCGAAGCCCCATTGCCATACCAACGGGACATAAAACCAATGAAACATCTTCTGTCTTGAAGTTGCGTCGTACCGCTGATAGGTATCCGCTGCCATCGATGCGCGCATTTACACCTAAAGAGTAGATATCTTACACCGTGATATCGGCCAGACAGCCGTGACAGAAGCGGGGAAAGCAGGCACTTCCGTAGTTGAAAAACATCGCCGAAGTCGGACCAAGGGGACCGAAGATGTCGCGCCGCTGCTTCGCGAACAACACTACTGGCGGCGGCGGCTGCGAATTACCGTGAACGGCGCGCTCGCGGGTGCGCAGCGAGCGAGCGAGCAGGCCAGAGAGATATGATGGACGCGCATGCGCACTGCGATACTCTCGACAGCAGGCACCGAGCCGCCAGACGGCGGGCGCATGCACATGGCCACGGGCTCGCATGGTCTCCAAATTTATGAACGCGACTGTACACCTGACAACAGAAGAGAGGATGGGACACACACGGCGCTGTTTGCGTCCCATCCTCTATTCTGTAGCCCGGTGTACGTATCTATCGCTGTTTTTTTTTTAACATTGTGGAAAACTACCAACTCTCCCAATCTGCCGTTCTTCTTCACATTATTTTTGTGTACAGCATTCTTAACGTGGCCCACTATTATATATATGTAAACTCGGTGAATAGTGCAGTTCTCTCATAGCGCCCTAAAAATAGGCACGTATTGCTTCTGAATGCTTCTATATAGTCGCACTAATAGCTTTGTTCTAAAGCTACTAGCTAAGTACATAGGTTCAAAGACACACCATAAGCACACGAACCCTATACGTTGCTCGCCAAGTCAGATGAGCGTTAAAGATTGGCGATCTCGTGAGTAGCTCGTTTACAGTTTCATTCTAGGCCCATATTGAAATGTTCGACGCGCCGTGGTCCATGCCTTTGACTCAGGTGTAATGATGATCCGTATCGTTGGCTTCTTTTTCGAAACTGGAAGTCCTGCAATGTAAAAACAATCAAGGCGATTTGAATATTTGTGTTTCAAAACTCCTTATTTACGGTTGTTACATGCACAACCTTACTATTGTGTCATGTATGGGGGTGGCACGCGGTGCATGATTCATTGATTGATTGATTCATTGATCGATGGATTCATTGATTGACTGATTCATTGATTGAATGATTAATGGATTCATTCATTGATCGATTTATTCATTGATTCATTGATTGATTCATTCATCCAATCATTGATTGATTGATTGAGTGATTATTGATTGATTGATTGATACCGACAATTCGTCCTTTTTCAGCTATTCAGGCGCAAACTTAATGTCAAATGATCTTCCTTAAACATTCCTTCACTTGATGTGCCGCCTTGCCTACTGATACGGGTGGTACAGCGCCGTTGCCCGACTAATGTAAGATCGCTTCACTTCGTAACACTTCTCAGTCTGTTGTATGTTTCCGGGCGCAGGAATTCGATTTGCTTGTTTGCGGCGCGGCATAACTTCTGTATGTAATTAAACATGAGTCTGTAGGCCCGTTTCATGATAATACTGCTAGGGCGACATACAATTTCTTGTTCGTGTACCATCGGTGTCATTCTTCAGGTTGACCCTTTCTCGACTACGCACCTCTAAGTACACTTTTCTTGTCACTCCTGCGCTAAAATTTCGCCATCAGGTACATTTACGACTTACCAAAGAGCGCAGCAGTACCGCAGTGCTTCGCAATTTGGTTTGATCATGGAAAAAATCGCCCAATTAAAATTAATATATGGGGCTTTACATGCGAAAACCACTTTCTGATTATGAGGCACGCCGTAGTAGAGGACTCCGGAAATTTTGAGCGCCTGGTGTTCTTTAACGTGCACCTAAATTCGCCCAATGGGCGTTTTTGAGGCTGTTCTGCGAGACTGAGCAGAAAACAAAATACACGGCGGTGGTTTAGGCGAAAAAACGTTAGAGAATACATTGGTCAGCAGCTTTTATAGCGAACACCTCATGATGCCGCATTTTCACGCCGCGCGCCGTGTCACGTGCTGACCAAGAAGCCACTTTAGACACCATCGCCAGATGGCGCCACAATCACGCGTCGTGGGGCCAAAATAGAAGCACGGCATGCTCTTATCATCGTGATGTGCGTGCAGCGAGATATACACATCATATGCCTGATACCGCTCCGCTAAACACAATTCACGTAGTGCACAAGCAGTAAAAAAATAATAATAATAAAGCGGCTAACTCGTTGCCCGATGCAAAATCACCGCTAGTAATATTGTTTTTACATCAAATACTGCATCTGATTCGGGCCGTTTGCATAATGTAGAAGTCTGAAACTGCTGTACCTCCGATAAGCAGCTCGAACAGGAATCCAATGGCTGATGCAGCGCTGAACATGAGGTAGATGAAGAAGATGGACTGCATCTCAAACATTGACAGGGGGCTGTACGCGTCCTCACCGGAGCCAGAGGCGCACTTCTGCCAGTCACCGTACTCCTCCTCCATCCAGGCATCCAGCAAGCCGCTCTCCTTCATCCAACTGATTCTGGTCTCAGAAGAAAGATAGGCGAAGTGATGTACATCTAAATAGGGCAATCGCATTTCCGCAAGGCCGCCAAGCGGTGCGAACTCCCACAACGTGAAGCTAAGAAAAAGGTGTGCGGTGTCGACAAAGAGCCAGAAACGAGCCAGGCGTGTTTCCTCAACATATTCAAGGCCCTGCACCTTTAATTAGAAGCCCACTCAGTACGTAAAATATCAGTACAAATCACGCTAAGTTAGGCTAAATTACCTACACTCTTAAGAAAAGGTCACAGCAGTTACTATCTAGTGACACAGCGTTTGCTTCCTTAGTATAAGTGCAGCGGGCAACGGTAGAGTCAGTAACATGGCTGACTAAACAAGGTAGTCACTGTTAGTAATCGGCCTCAGCTGCCAATTGCAAACACAGTGAGCACTGCTGGTTTCAAAGTTTCTATTAGGTAACATATATATTGTGCCCATTGTGGAATACGCCATAGCTGGCCCGATATATGCTACGGAGGAGAGAATCTTTGCATCAGGAGGCGAGAAGTGCATTTGGTATTGGTAGCGTAGACCCGTTAATAACAGCATTCCGTAACAGTAATAATAGTACTAGCAGTAGTAATGTAACAGTAAGTTACGTTACTAACTCTATAGTTACCTACTGCAGTTACACTAAAGTAGAAAATGGTGTGACGCTATGTAACAATTACTGCAACGTATTTTTACGAATGTAGTTTTGCTGAGCCGACTGACATCAGGAACTCAAAAAATTCCGACAGAACCCATCTATGATGCTACGCTAAGCCTAAGACTCTCACACCCACTTTATTCAACCTTTATTCCATAATCGTTCAGTTTATCTGTTGTGACCATGAGAGCTATCACGGGATGGTGCATGCTGAAGTATGATGCGCACAATTCATGGGTGGCAACAAGTGTTTTCACTCTATGGCGCTGAAGTGCGGCTTTCTGCCCATAATAACATTACTCAGGTGTGTGTCTAAGGGTGAAGAGTGGAGTTGAGCGCAACCTTTTTCCAAAGAAATAATGTGGAGTGAAGTATACTTAGATTATGTTTCAACCGCTTTCTCTCAGCACCACATTTTTGTCCTATGTAAAAGTGCGTGCGTGCCAGCCCGGTCCATTTTCGAGTGTGCGTTCAAGCGTACATGCCCCGTCTGTGAAATGGCTGAGATTATGCGTGTCGCCGCGAGGGAAGCGAGTGCCGGAGGAGGAAGGCGCCTGGAGGTGGAGAGGGGAATCACGCCCCGGGAAAAATACTGAGGAGCGCGCTAAGCGAGCGGCAAAGCAACGCTGCGTTGAGCGAAGCGGGGAAGGAGAGAGGAGGCGAAAGGTTGCGGAGGAGGAGGGTTGTCAGAGGCGCGCTGGGTTGACCTTCTCTGGCTGTTGATATCAGTTATGTGTGCGCTATGGGCGTACGGGGTTCGTCTCTTGATCAAGAGGCCGAGCGCCGAGCAAGAAGAACGGAGCAATAGTACAAACGGCGGCAGGCTGAGCGTGAGTCGGCCGACTCCCAAGTCGTCGGCAAGCGCCGGGCACAAGCTGAACAAGACTGACAGCATGTGCGGGCTAGGCGTGACCAGGAGACTCCCGAACAACATGTTAGGTTGTTTGCGATAGGAAGCATGTGTCAGGCAAGGTGGCATAGCTTAGAAACTCCGGAACAGCACCCGTACGCTTGCGCGTAACCCGAGCTCACCAAGTGAAACGTCACTATAATTTTTGTCTTTGTTAGGAGCAGAAAATTAAAACTTGGCAATACATTGTCGCGAGTGCGCCTGTCATCCTGTGCTCAATGATACGAACGTGTTGATGCAGCACAGGTATCAGCTCATTAGAAAAGTTGCTGAGGCATTCTACATATAGCGCATGTCAGATCTCTGTATCAGTGCTCCGTCCGCATCACTCTACCAAAGTGAAATTGATTTTCTATTAAACTCCGGGGGCTAGGAAAGTATACGATAATTTTCGTTCCTTCTATTGGTTATTTTGCCTTGTTCCTTCTCTTTGTGGCTTTTATGCAGTGTTTGCTCATCGCGAAAAAGAATGTTAGGAGGGTGTGTGCTTTTAATAATGTTTCGGCTAGTAGCGGGCATTTGTGTGTCCGGTCTTTCTCTTCGCCCTGCGTGCATTGCGCCTTTTATAAATATGCGTGGAAGCTAACCCCGCCAGTTGTCTATGTCACTGCAGAGTCCGGAATTTCTCGTTGCAGTTTGCCTTTAAGCAACGATATATAAGAGTGCTAACATGAACCAGTTAGTAGGCACAGTGCTCAGCGACTGAAGCGCGATACTCGCACCATGTGGCGGCTGGCACTTTTCGAGCCCCCTGTGAGCACTGGGCGACCGCCGTGGGACCAGATTCAATCACAACGCGTCACATTGGCTCTCGCATTCACGTCATATAAAAAAAGCGTCAGCCCGGTGTCCCCAGCGCCCGTCGGTAGCGCAAAAACGGCATGCAACCACGCGCTTAGAGTATCGCGTTTCAACCACTGATTAATGTAGACGTCCCTGCTAGAGTAAAAGCTCATATCACAGGAAAGCCTGAAGGAACAGATGAAAGACTGCGCAATTAACGTTTGCTATTCGCCCATTCCTTTCGTCTGTCCCGTCCAACAAATTATTATTCCATTTACCTTAAACGCAAATTACTTAGGAGGCGATAACCGTGCTACTAACCGTTGGTTAACTACGGCAACGAACGCTGGGTCTTCGTTTCGGTTGAGCGCCACGGCAAACTTGTGCGGAAAGAACTGCTCCCGCGAGAAGTAGAAGGTGCCCTGTCTCAACACGCCACAGCTGGCCGCCACGTGGAAGCGCATCGTGGTAGCGTCACTGACGATGACGGCGTCCCCATTCTGCACATCGATGAGGTTCGCTCTGGAGTAGAGCGACTTGGTGTCGAACGTGCCGTTGCAGCGAGCAACCATCTCCCACACGGCTTGGTACTCCGGCACATTCCGAGAACCCTGCGACGAGGACGACGGCTTCATGCAGAACGCGATAAAAGTTTGTGATCTCGAGTCATAAATGTGTTCGCAGTTGCGACAACAATATAAACAAGTGCCAGTGTTGAATACGTTCCACTTCGAAGCAGCCCCACTGGGGAAGTTGTTTTTCCTTTGGTATTAATTTCGTTCCGTTGAATGTTTTCATCCTGTTCAACTTTAGACGCTTCTCTTCGGTAACGTTCTGTGACATCGAACAAGCCGATACTGGACTAGGATGCAGAACTGTGGGCCGTAGAGGCAAATAATGTTAGCAGTAGTCGTTCCAGGTGCCCAAAAGTGCCCAAAACTGAGCATGCGGATTGGCGCACAAGGTTGTAGTTTAGAATGGTTGGTTTGCTATGCTGCGAAGCTTAAACACTGTGACAAAGATTACGAAAGCTATAAGATGTAGGAACGAGCAGGCATACGTACATGTTACTGCAAATTAATCTGAGCCTTTAGATCACTGCTCAATTTCCTAGCACGTAGCGCGTTTCGCGTCCTAGTCGTGGTATGTCGCTCCCATCCAAACGAATGCAGAGCAGCCATCGGCTGTTGTAATCATCCAAAACAAATCGTATGGTTAATCCTTGTGGCGCTTTTGCTGGATGCGCTCCCAGTGCATTTTCGAAGGCTGTCCCCAAGTGCGGTTTAACTGGTTAAATACTGAAGGCCGCTGGACATATTGGTCACGCCAGGTGCAGACCCGTGAAGCATATAAGGGGGGAATCGTGTACCGCATAGACAACCTCCCCTCATGTTTCTGCGCCAACAGCGCTCGTCTTTCACCTACCGGAGTGAGGCGCACTCTCAGTGGTGCGCACGCCCGACCACGCCGCATATCAGTTAGCTGCAGCTACAACATGCTCGCATTGCAGGTGGTCACTTTATTTTCACGCTGCCGGCAACCTCACGTTCGGTCTCGCGAACGGCACTAGCGGCAACGTTGGGAGGGCGTCTGAACAGTGCCTAGAATCCCTGCCACAATCGGTTACGGCTCTCACTGGCACCGAGAGCCACAGATAATACCGCGGACCATTCGCTCAAACTTCGCAAGCATCTTTCGAGACGAATATTTGAGAAAGTTGCAGGAGGCCGCGCAGTCTCTCTTTAATATCGCGGCCCGTGCTGCAATGGTGTCCGTGTGCATCTGCGTACCATTTCGCTGACGTTAGAGATAGGAAAATCTGGCTACAGAGATGCCGGTATGGATGGCAGCCGAAGATTGGCTCACGTGCGGGCAAGGTTGAAGCGACGATTCCTTTGTCCCAGAAATGATTCGTGTTTAACAGAGTATGGCATGCAACTTTCTGCGTATGGCATCAACCGTGTAGATGCTATCAATTCAAGATATGCACCCCGCTAATGCAAGTTTACATAGTGCGCCCATGTTAAATACAGGGCCCGTAACAAAGAAAGGATGTTCTTGGGCTAAATCTTCTGTAAAAGCAGATTCCAGCCAGAGCTGTGCTGGACAGGTATTGAGCGAATGTGGCTGGCCAATGGCGAAGAGCACTTAGGAACATAAAATCATTGTGAATGTGACCCCGCATCATTTCAACATTCATCGGTTATCTTTGCTCCTGCTTTCTTGCCGTGCTGCTTCACCGTCGTGATCATCTGCCACTTCCTTCGTCAAATATTCCAGACTAGATCAGCAAAGGTGAGGCGCTTTTCCTGAATTCGTTGTGGTTGACCATTGCTTTTCGTCCCCTTCGAAATGTGCCCGAAGTGGTCGGCCATCCAACCCGCGACTTGGTCGCTCGGCAGCAATGCGCTATAGTCACTGTGCTACTGCGCCTGGTTATGAAAAGTTTTGGTTAAGGTAAAGCTGAAATTCAGGCTCAGGCACTTCAGCAAGTACGTATGCATTGCTCCTGCGTATTTGCATCATGAACGCCAAGTCTTTCCTTCCGAGTAACGATCACACACCATAAGTTGTCGAATATTTACATTTTGTTACGCCAGACTAATACCGCGTGATGTGTAGTCAGTCTAACTGGGGAAATGCTGAAAACACTAAAGGTGCCGTCTGTTCAATACGTACCCTCAGCAGGGATTCATAGGCGGTGCCCTCCCATATGAAGGTCTTCATGTCCGCGCGCTCGGCGAGCTCCTTCATGGAATCAATGCGGTCGGGTTCGGGTCGCACCATCATTGTAGCCTTCATGTGACCCGTAAAGGCGTTCATAAGCACCAGCACCGTCAGCCACCACATGGCGAATACGATCCTGGATGGCGCACCACGCGGCGGCCGTGGTGAAGCTGTGCGGAAGAAGCGATATAGAGTCAGTGGTCGCAGATTTCCCACTGCCGCAGCTAAGAATCATGACTTAGTTGCAGTGGCCATTCGGAAGGCACTCATAGACACGGTTTTTCTTGCGGTACGGATTCCAACGAATGCTCACGAAATTGTCCAGTGCCGAACTCAATAAACCATTGCAGAACTAAGAATGACTGTTTTCGGGTGGTTTGAAACGTTCAATGCACGTACACCATGTGTGAGGTACGGAACACAAGGCATGAAGCTTACCCATATAATGTGATTTAACTAGAGACTCCTCCTATCGCTGTTATGCAGAAGGTCTGGACCCTGAATTTTGAGGATATATCGCATTAGGCTGTGGTTAGAAGATATTAATTGAGCACTTTATGTTAGTGTGCAATATATAACTGAGAATCTTCTTTTCGTCCCAGAAGTGCTTATAATTTTTTTTTATTGCGAACTATACTTTGCTTCAGTCACCCGGTTAGGATCTGTAATTTGTCTCTGCTACGTTGAGCGCATATTTTCTACCGTTCTTGTTTACTAGCTTCGGCATTGGCCCAGCGCTTCAGCCCATTCGGAATCGGATTACATGACGCATTCCTTCCTGGATGAAGTCGTTTTGTTCATTCTACGGAATAAGGCAAATTGTCCGAGTACGTCGATTCAAATCGCATACATTTCCTGACGCAAGAGCGCCGAAATTTTGTAGACAGAGTGCCCCACTGGTTGCAATTTAAACTAACGCACGTAGTTCAGTTGTATTTCTGCAATAAATTGCCGTAAACCCAAACGCAATAATTCTCACAGCAATTCACGAGTACAAATTTCACCCACTTAGCCATCATATGCTTGAACAAAGTTATAACATCTTGCAATTGTGCGTCCAAATAGTGCTGCCCTATGAGAATAGTACGGCACTCATCGCGATGCGTTCTGCATAATTTATGCAGATTGTGCACTCAGGTGCTCCGCTTATAACATTTACTTCCACTGTGAGTTAAATTCGCGTTTATTTTTCTATATTCAAATAAATGTGCTGTTCTGGGGGTTTTAGATTAACATGTGTTTCATGCACACCGTTGTCTTTGTTAGCACAGCCAATATTTGCCATTCGTTTGTGCAAAAACTTTCTTTTAGGACGTAGTTATTTAACCTGGAAAAAGAAAACTACTGTGGCAAGGTGACATCCGTGCAAACAGTAATACGACCAATGCTGTACCTGTTGATTTTTGTGCACATGTACTTCATCACCCAGAAGTGGTTCTCACCTTCGTAGAATAAAATAGAGAAATACATCCACCAGTTTGCGAAGAGCATGTCTTGGACGGAACGGCCCCCGTTCTCTTTGCTGAATATGTCGATCATCACGGCCGCGAACACACAGAGCAGCAGGGAGACCAGCAGAGCTATCCACACCTACCAACAGTCCACGTACCGGTATTAGAACAACACGTCATTCTCGTCGTATTGTGCACGCCAACTACCCTTCAAGCAACGCTCCTGATAACTGTTGATCTACAGCACCCGCTGTCAATTGATAGAAACCAAAATTTCTAAATTAGCGATGGCTGTCTCTTGTTGCTCGAGAACCCACAAAGAAATAGCTTCTTAAGTACTCTAGAAGGTAATCAATATTTGATAGTTTGATTCATTATTCACAATAAAATTATTTGGATTTCCGAAATTCCGCATTCTTTGCGCACGAATGATAAATAAGGTGTATATAAATTTGCCGATGAGTGGGCCTCGTGAATGCTTGTTTTGAATATAATGCCGTGCCTCCCTGAACTCTCGATGCACATGCGTGACCTGTGTGTCCGACGAGGAACGAGACTATTTGCTCTCGATAAAGTGACGAGACTGCTTCGTTCACCTCCAAATCGAATGCCATCAAGGTGCCGAAGATGCTTGCATGAATGACGTTGGGAAAGCCGGCCAGGATGGTCAGGTAGTCCGTAGTCACTTGGGAGCTGAATGTGGTCACTTGCGAGCGACCGTACGTCATCACTAAAGGACCCAGAGCCAGATCGGATTCCTGCATTTGAACAAAAAAATTACGTGGTGCTTTATCACGCCGTACGTAGACGCTTACGGGCTCTAGCACTCTGCGGCAGAACATTGCGACGCATGTTAAATTTCGAACAGCGGAGCAGAATACTGCCAGCAGTATAATATGGGCTCAAATATTTTTGATAGGATAGAGAACACCGCGGAGTTAGAACTCAGCGACGACGTCTGTCGTAGCTCTGGTTTAGCTTTTGTGGATAAAATCCAACCAGTTATTATTATTGTCCTAGTTTTAAGACTGGCACAATGTGATTCAATGAGTAGTTGAGGAACAAGTTACAAGGTAATCGCGGTTTCATCTCCCACTGCTTCATGCCTCTGTGTGAAAAAAGGAATATATCACCACATTTCGCAGTTGCATGCGCGCGGATATTTTTATTTCCGTTGCTGTCTGCATTCCGCTGTTGCAGCAAGCGCTTTACAGTTTTGTGAGTTATGTTTTGTTTTGTTTTACGGTCTGTGAGCTACCGGATGCAGTTTGATATACTACAAGGCCCACTATTACTATCCCCAAATCTCTTGACATTGTGATCTACGCATGAAGAAATGCTGTAGCTGCTGGAACTAATTTTGTCTTTCTTGCTTGATATGGCACCGAGAAAAAAAACCAGCTCGGCTTAAAAAAATAGATGACGGCATGTAACTCAAAGAGATAAACGTGAAAGATGCGAAGAATGAGCGGGTAGGCTACAGCAACATGTGGAACAAAACACATCAAAACAGTGAGTACAATGCAAATGAGCTGAGTCAGGCATGGCTCCCTGAGGAACAATTTGCAGCGAAGCAGTTAGTATGAATGGAAACGTTTGAAGAGAATGTGTGCGTCTTTTCACGGTGTACTTGGCGAACGGGATAGTTGAATGAGTTCATATTTAGAAAAAATAAGCAAGACATTCAAGTTAGAGATGCTGCGAAGGCATATTTTGGAGTGTTTGGCTTCAGTGTGGGCAAAATAAATTTGCTAAACCCTCGTATTCTGCCTCTTTAAAAACTTGGATGAAACGTTTACGACGTTTCACCATTGATCTGAAAGAACGAATAGTGACAGCAATATTACGAGACTCGGTTATATAAAGACTGAGACTGATGCTCGTGAAGTCTTTATTTCTGAAAATTATCCATCGGTACTTTTTTCTTTCTATATGAGTCCATGGTACAATATTTCTTTTACAGTTACTTAAAAATCTTCTCCAATGCCTTATACTATGCCTTATACTATGCCAAAGTAATTTACCTTTCAGCCATCAGTAGGGTATAGACTTCAGTGTTCTAATTGTGAACCGTAGCACCAATAAGGGAATCGGTGCCACTCTTCGGGGAGTGGCAAAAAAAAAAAAAAGACATTGCATTGTCATGGAACAATTTGGAGCTAACACATTGGAGGCGATATTTAGCAAAAGAGCAAAAAATAGCTTCACTCATGTTACTTTGGCTTCGTATAAATGGCGAGATGCGCGCATTTAGCTTAAGGGAGAGAAAAGTTCTGGTGAATAATTCTCAGAAATAAAGATTTCCGAACATCAGCCTTTATTTAACGACCTTACTGAAAAGAAAAACGCCCATAATTCCTATACCAATAACAACGTACGACATGTGGGATAAATGGGTTTTTATATGGTATCCTATATGCATGATATCGTAATGGATAATGGGAGTCATGGTGCATATTGGTTTCCGGGGTGATTTCATATTTAGAGAGGATGAGGGCCATATATTGAAACGCGTGTGTCGAAATCTGCAAGTGTGCAGATGTATTACGAACTTGGTAAATAATTACTGAATATTTGTTGCCTATCTAATTTCCTGTCTGATGCAAAATTCCAATTTGGGTTTTATGGTCTTCTTGGTCAAATGAACAAGCACGTGATCTATATTTCATAGAAATTGCAAACATCCTGCGGGTGATGTACGATCAAAGTACAAGCTGCAGTGTATGTCAAATGCCCATTTTGTTGAGAAATGATGGAAAAATGCATTCGAGATTATCAGCAGAGAGTACCCTGAAAGATCTCAACGGGATACAAAGTCTATAGATGTTTCAAAGTTAAAACGGAAATTTCGTGGCTGATGCATGCGCAAGTTTTCGAGAGCCTCAGATAATTACAGCTTTGGCTAAAATTTACATAAGCAAGTGCTCGAAAACCTTATACAGCCTTCATCGGCAATGCTTCCCTGTGTCCATAAAGAAGTGTATGTTACACTTAGTTCACAATAGGTGCAAGTGTGGTCCATGTTATTGGTGATTTGTGAAAAAGCTCAGCGTGGCTGTCCTAATTGTGCACGTTTAAAATAACTACTGAACACTCCTCCTCGCCCTCTTTCATGCGTTGAACGAGGCGCCCGCAGTATTTTACGAAAATTAAACAGGCAATTTGTATATGTACTGTGGGAAAAAGGGGCAGGCTAACGGGAATACGTAGGAAAAGTTGAAATTGTGTGGAGTAATTAGGGCACTTGTAGTCAATTATTATACAAGTGCTCGAGGATGTTGTGGAGCGTCGGTTACCGATGGCACAAAATTAAGCTAACTGTATTCTAAGAACTACAACTGCCGCCAAGGACAAATAAACTTTAAAGAAAGGAGAAGATCATCGCTGACGTGAATGCAAACTTGGATTTGTGCGGATGAAGTGTGGCCTTTGCTAAAAAAAATTTAAAGCAAGTGTTCGAAAGCGGGATATGTGGGAAACATTCTAAATTACGCAGTATTTTTTACAGGTGATAGGAATACTTAATGCCACTGCTCTAATGAAGCACCTTCTCTGAAATTTCGGCTATGATTCTGTGAGGTCGCACCAGCCTGTGGCAATTGCTGTTTTCCTCCATGTGAAGTGGAACTTCGATGCACAGAAGGCACAACTGTTATAATGAGAAACACCTTACATTTAGAATGTTGTAATACTTGTGATTGTCATTGATAAACGTACAACAATGCCTTCTTTTATAGTATCCTATGAATTCTCTGGAATGCAGTTACATACATGAAAAGTAAGCCAGTCAGCCAGTCACTCTACAACATTGAGCATAGGTTGTGATGCGTGACCAACCTAAATTCAGGAAAGCAGAATGAGCCGAACATACAGTTACTTGAAGCTCAACCTAGAAACATTTTATTCATTTACAGGTCGCGGATATACTTGTATATGCTCGTCATGTAATTGTTGCAGTTTCAAAAATATGGAGATCCCACGCACTGCAGGAATCGATGTAAGCGAAGCATTCCGTGCTGGATGCATTGATTTGTGATGATTAGCGGTGATGTTGACGGCTAAACCTTAATTTCTTCATCGTTTAGTTTGGTGACGGTGTTAAACGTTACCTTGCCAGCATCACTGCTGTTTGTCAGCGTGGTAAACAGAACACACAAGGAGAGGTGTTTGCTTGAGGCGTTGTTGTGCACCATATTTCATAACCTCTGAGAGGGTTGAGCATAGTCATTGCCTCACATGGCACATGGCATCGTGGCAGAAGTAATAAACTTGAATTGGATTATGGGGCTGGTACGTGCAAAACCACAATCAGATTATGAGTCACGCCATAGTGGCGAACTACGGATTAATTTGGACAGCGTGATGTTCTTTAATGAGTCCCAAAATGTGTCCAACACTGCAAGTGCGTTTTTTTTGCTATTAATTTACTTATCAGATATTCGTGCAAGCCTCCCCTACAGCGACGCACCGCGTTCCTCACATGGCGCAAGCATGACTTTGCGTGTTAATTTCCAGAACGACAGTCGAGAAGCTCCGGCGAAACGCTAATCGCACTAAAGCAAAGGGAGCTTACATAAGCGCCAAGACCACTCGTTAGTCCAAACCCAGGAACAACGTGCTACTGCATTTGACGCTTGCGCTGCCGCTCAACACCTGTGGCGCGCAGACGATGCGCTGAGTAAAAAAAATAAAAAATTGGCAGTGGCTTAGCTCGGCTATGCCAAGATACACGTAGCGAAAGCTATGGCATAGCATGGTTAGCCTTGGTTAATCTTGATTGCAAGTGCAGGTTAGTCTGGTTGTCTAGCTATGTTGCGGCGTTTAGCCAGTCGTTTCCTGCGCGATTAGTTTCCTCTTCATCTCTTTCCGATGTCCATTCCAGGCCTCTCCTGCTTATCAGAATTGTCGCCGTCCATACCAACGTTACTAGATTACTTTCAGTTGTCAAACTCCGCCGCGGCACCTGGCCCCTTTCTGTCGCGCCCGCGGGGTGGCGCGCGCGACACTGTCGGCTCGAAGGCGGGTTGTGCGAACAACGTTTGTGCGGGTGGACAGAGACGCCGATGCGTGCAGAAGCGTGCCACGTTTTGCTCGTGTTTCTTATTTGTGTGCCAGGAAAATGCTGCACGCCTAGTGAGCAAACATACCTGCAATGGAACAATGAAACGGCAATGAAACAAGAAAAAACACGAGAACGAGACAAAGTGATAGCTAGGGAGGGCACAGCGCTCTTCCTATCACTTTGTCTGTTCTCCCTCCTGTTTTTTTGTGTGTTATTAAATGTCGGCGAGCATTCTACGTCAACATAGTTTATCAGACCACCGCCTTTGAACTTCGTGCGCATTTCCTAAGGGATATAAAATTGTTACACTAATCATGTCAGGTCATCAAAGATTTTTTGGAACTGCTGAACTTGACAGAACAGCATGCAATTCAAAAGAACCTGAAGGTTTTTGCACCACAACAAACGACAAAGTCACTGCGAGTAACTCTGATGTAGACTTTAGACATTGTCGATGATCTGCCGCGTCCAGGTGTGCTCTATGTTTCGACAGCCAAGTTACATCAAGATCCACTGGAGGTAAGACACACTGTTCACATTTGTTGTGACTACATTCAGATTGCACTGCTTGCTAGGAAATTCCCTCTCACGTTTCTTTCAGCAATCCATTAGACTAGTGCGTTCCTTCGGTTGAGATGAGTCCCATCCTACTATAACCAACTTCACGCAGATATTCCGCCTTCTAAACCTGTATACACCTGTTAAAACAGCTCTACGTGGTAGTGTGGACGGTGTGCCAGGACCTGTGCTCGTCAGCATCAATGACACATTCAAGCAGACGAGAGAAGCCTGCAAGTAAAAAAAGTAGTCTTCGCAATGCCATTGAGGCGACGTTGATAAGTTGCCTGGAGCGAAGCAGCTCACCAGAATGTGCTTGCAATGAGCATAGCAATGAGCAATGAACATGGGGGACAATGTTGTTTATTATCTGTGTGGATATGTTATTCGTAAAGTCACAAAGGGTGCCCCATGGGATCTATGCATAACGGACATAAGCTTTGAAACCCCAGCAGTTGGCTGTGACAGTTACTTGAGTGCAGAAGTCTCAAGCAAGGTTCCTTAATGCACCCGATGCCAAAGATACTGGGCTCTATGAAGACTGCTAACAAAAGTGTGTCGGCTTCCCTGGATGAGGCAGGCCTTTGCGGAGAGATATTTTGGAAGGTTTTAGATTATCTAGAGGGGTGCTGCCTCCCTCTTCTTGGTTGTGCAGCGCATATGTTCGCGTTCACGTGCGAAGTACTGAATTTATTCATTGTTATGCGGATGCAGTTTTACTTCAGGGATGCAAACTTTCGACTAGAAAGCAGTCATAAGGTAGCTGTAGCAACCAAGAAAGCGCGTCTTTTGTGAATATCGACGCATTATGTTTAGACTCATCAATCCGGCGTTGTACTGGTCCTATTCTTTTTTTCATGTGTACATAAAACATTCCACTAACGAAAATCCTCATTCTCCTATTCATTCGCCTATTAGCTGCTTTTTACAGAGTGCACAATTTAAAAAGGCTATTCTTTGAATATTTAGCGCCACGAAGTGCAGCAAACAAACAAAAAATTGTGGCATTGAGTCGGCGGCGCGCTGCTGCTTTGGGAAGCTTCCGCAGCCAACCGGGCCAACCATGGCGGCAGCCACCTCGCGAGAGGAGACGGCAGAGGGTCACCTTCTCGCGCCGCTCCCAGGCGGAGTTTCACAACTGAAAAGTATCTAGTAGCGTTGGTCCATACTGCCGCCTCAACTGTGGTTGCGGCGCACGCGAGCTCTCTTTTTCAATCCTCCGACATGTTATCGGGCATGCGATGCAGCTGGCGAAGCGAGCGGAGGCGAGCGCAACGACGAGTAACGCGATGTGACGTCATACCAAACGGCGGAGTCGGAAAGGCGCGACGTTGCGCAGCGGCGGAACACCTGTGGCTCGCTGCAACTAGTGGCGCATGCGCAGTAGGGACTAGGGAGCGAGAGAGAGAGAAATATCCGCGGCGAGGCGCGCGTTGTTCGCAGCCAGTAAAGCTTTCGCTTTAACAATTACCAATCATTGCCCCACCGGAATATGGGGGTAAGCGAAGCTTGTCCTGTCTGCACCTGACCTTCGTCAGGGTTAAGTAACCCACAGGTAACGGTGCCGGATGGCTTCGACCTCCCGCTCCCTGAGCTCGGTATCTTCTCGTTGTTGTCAGATTGCGTGGGCTCGGGTGGCTTTAACGGATGGATCGGCACACCGACGGCGAGCCCTTTCACGGGTCAGTTCTTGGCGCCGCTCGTCGTAGACTGTCCGTTCCGCGTTGGAACGCACAACGCGTGGCCGTCCCATCCGTTTTCCGATACTGGACTGAACGGAAACGAAGCTGGCGCAGCGCACGCGGTACCCTTTACCGCCCTTTACCGCAGCTGCTCTGTTATGGGAGCAACTGGATTTTTTTGGTGTGATCACGGAAATGCCCCTTGTGAGCAAATGCAAGCTGCGCTTGAAAAATAGGCCGAGGCTAAACGACAACGACAACAAAACCCTGTCATTGAAGAGCGCGAAGCGGACGCACATCGGGCTTGCCATGACCATGCAGCAGCAGCGGAACGCAAGGCCGAACCAAGGTGACAACGCCGACAAGACCCTGTAGTTCTAGCAGATGCTACTCGCGCCCATCGAGTTCTTTTAAATGCGAAGTATTTCTAAGCGAACATTTGCTACTTTGACAGTACCTATACAGCCACCTACGTCTTGGTGCTCTCATGGTCGTTTCGTTAACTTGGAAAGTACGGAAATTGGCATAGTATGACAAGAGTGTATGACGAGCACCAGTGGTAGATCGTCACATGATTGTCATGAATGTCATGACATGCGTGTCATGTAGGTCATGAAACAGTCACCTACATATTCGCACGTACCAAAATTGACATAGTATGACAAGGGTGTATGACAAACAAATGGCAGGTCATGACAAGAATGTAATGACGTGCGTGTCATGTAGGTCATGAAGCAGCCGCCTACATCTTAGTGTGTATTAAAATTGGCATAGTGCGACAAGAGTGCATGACGAACATAAATTATAGGTCATGGCACGAAATGGGTGCCATGTAGGCCATGAAAAAGCCGCCTACATCATGGTACTCTCACGGCCGTTTCCTTAACTCGGATAGGCTTCCCGCACACTGCTTCGCATAACATCGATTCCCACAAGGCGCGGGGTTTTATCCGTGTGCGTCTGCGCACGTCAAGCGACACGTGTTCACTTCGTCAGCTTATGTTTGTAGCCATTCATGCTGGAGCTATGAGCGTTACACCATGTAATATTCTCCATGTTGCAATGGTATGGATTGTTTTGCCTTTATGGCGAGATTGTCATTTATTAAATGGATAAGTCAATAAAATTGTCCAATGGCCGTATTAAAACAGAATACATCTGGCAGAGAAGCCTGATATTGTAACCATTAGTTTACAAACGCTTTTCCTGCATGATGGCGTGCCGCATAATCGAATCGTGATTATGACACGTTAAATATCGGAATTTATTTCAAATTCAATAGCGCGTCATCATACACCAAAACGTGGGCTGATACCGAAAATAGTGCTGTAAAATAGAATACGAGTCCGACGCCACTTCTACTCCTCTCACCCGAGTAGTGACGCGACAAGGTGCGACGCGCGGTGGCACCGACCCTGTCTCAACCCCAACTAGATCAGCAACGCTTAGTCTTTCATCGACTTCAACTGGAAGTTGAATCGCCTTCCAACTTTTCTCTCTATTTATCATCATGCTGTGTAGCAGTACATATTACAACCTTCAAAGATGAGCGGCATATTTGTTATCTTGCGCTTCATCCGGTAAATGTTTGTTCTATTGTAGTTTTCTGACTTCGGTGTCAGCTTGCAACGCCACTTATAACGAGAGCTCAGGAACCACTATCTCTCTGTTGGAAGCTCTTCAACGCACGAGTTGATCGAGCTATTCTCCTGCCTTCTTCCAGGGAGCAAATCAATACGTTTAAACTACAGCCTACTCGATCAATCTTTTTATGGTCCCCTTAAAGTGCCAGAATTACAGCCTATATTCAGGTGGCTTTACACTTATGTGTCGCAAGCAAAGGACATATAAAAAAATCAGGTATAAATGACAAGCTGGTGCATTCTGCCAGTTCAAGCGTTATTAGAGGGGCAAAGTCAATACGATGCAAGAGTAACACAAAGCTTGAATAATATTGCAGGTATTATTTACTGTTGATAATTGCACCCAGTCTGTGCCATTTTCCTTTCTAGTTTGTCGTTTTACACATTCTTTTCAGTCTCGGAATGCCTGGATTTGGTAGCAGTAGTAACACCGTCGCACTCTTGGTATTCATGTGTAATTTTTCCTCAATCTTTCATCACCGCGTTTTCAGTGTGACTCGCATGGAATGCCCGAAAGCTAATTGAACCCAACGCTAATAGTTTTGTACATGCTGATAGTGCACGCAGTAATGAAACGTTTTTACCTGCAAACAATATTGCATGCAAGTTTGCGTCCGAAAACTACCATTATATGATCTGTGATGAGTGCTAGTCAGCTAGCTAGTCAACTTGCTCATAAAGAATGTTTTCTTTTCAAGCTACCAAACAATGATATATAACGGAAAGGATTCTGCTCCACATTTTTCAAAGACTACTTCTTATTGTTAGCGCACTTTGAAAGTTCGTCTTTAAAAATTTCAGGCCTTCTTTATCGTATTTTAATTCAAGCTTCAAGTCTGCGTACTTTTTTATTTTTTGCCCTGGCGCATTATTTGTTTTGCGAATAATTTCTAGGCCTATAGCTAGATTTATCGATGGTCCATTCATACCTTTTACAATTTTCTTCTAATATGACGTTTTTTTACTATGTTGCACACTTGTGATTCTCTGTAATGAAATGTATGTATTACTCACGCTCAATCACCAGTAGTTGTGCATGGTTAAGTCAGAAAGAGCTTTCTTAGCTCTAGCTTTATTCTGCTACTGAATCGCATAGTTGCAGGTGTACGCGAGAAAGTGTGGCGTCTTGTGTGTCATTTATGATACGTCTACATTCAGCATAAATGTGTATTATTGCACCTGCTTTCCATTCTTTCTTTTTAGTAGCCGCATCTCCTTTTCGATGGGTGTAAAATGCAAAAAAACCTTACCATGCTTTGAATGCGCGTTAAAAGAACACGTGATAAAAATTATTATGAAGCCCTGGACTTCAGTACTTCTCATTGAGACTTTGAAGTTCCACTACGTTAAAGCCTATAAACAAAATCTGATATTCATTTGATGTTCCCAATGTTAAAAAAAAACTAAAATTTTATGGATGTCAAGGAAACATGAATATCTAACTTCTGGGCCGATGCCATACCTTTTCACTGCACACGCTAAATTCTCGCCATTAGTCGTCATTTTCAAGATCATCGCTTCGTTTATTTGCAGCAAGTTGCGGGCGGACAGGTTATATTGATGGTAAATTTTTTTTTCTTCAGGAACGAGCCGTGCCATGGATACGCCGGGGTCTGAGCCATCATATCCGGCTTCAAAAATTGCCTGTTTCTGCATTAAGCCTTCTTAAGAAGCAAATGTAACAAAGCAAAGCGCTTATGAGCAGCTCAGGCATCTACATGACTGGGATGAGCATGAAATAGCGCCATCAACGTGATGAAATAGATGCCTGGAATTGTCTTTGGGGTAAAGGAAAGCTATCGGTGTCGGAGGAGGCGTGATAAGAAATGCTCCCCAGTATTTAACGGAACATATGCTGCACACCAATACAAAAGATAGACGCTCGTAGAAATATTTCAAACACGGAAAGCCAAGGCAGTCTTTACTGTGCGAACTCACGTTGTTATACACCATGCCGACCATACCACTCCAGTCCCCATTTGGCAAAGGCACGCCCCACTGGCCATCTTCGGGTGAATCCACGGTGTAGCTGCGCAAATTGCGAAATTTCCTGCTTAAACGGACTTGCGGGTGTCTTGGAAAATGATTTCTTGCAGCGACACTCCATCAGAAGGTACACTCATTACGATCCCGTGGAAGTACAGAGCTATCCTGCACTTTTGCCCCCCCCCCCCCAAAAAAAAAAAAAAATCAGACTATTCCACGCCTCCTATCATAAACTCAGCCGCTTGCAGTGTTGCATGTTTTGTCCCTACCTACGCACATACACAAACACACAGGCGCACAATGGAAGTAGCTCGAAAAAACAAAAAACAAATCTAGTGGACGAAGCGCTGGAAGCGTAAACCAAGTACATGTATGATTGATGCTAACGGCTCTCCGTAGTACTCTTTATGAAGTCCAATAAAATACTTTAAAAATCAAATGATGGAGTTTTACGTTCCAAAACCACGATCTTATTATGAGGCACGTCGTAGTGGCGAACTCCGGGATAATTAGGACCACCTGGAGTTCTTTAACGTGCACCAAAATCTACGTACACGGGTGTGTTCGCATTTCGCCCCCGTCGAGATGCGGCTGCTGCCGCCGGTCAAATTGAATACGCGTTGCTTTAAGTGTTCTTCCACTTAAAGGGACCCTGAAACGCTTTTGACGATTTTCTACAAACGTGCTGAGTCGTTAGAGTAGGTCCTTCTGATCATTAATTGAGACATCTAAGTGCTATGCGTAACGTGTGTAATTTATTATAAGGTTTTAAAAATGCACATCGCTGCCGATCGCAGCACACTGCTCGGCGGAATTTTAAGCCGCCCCTACCCATATGACAAAGATCACCCTTATGAGAACAAAGAAAAACTGCGCAAAAAAGAACAAGACTGCTTGTGAAAGATCACCCACATGACGTCAGTGGGGCGAGCTATCCGATTGGAGGACCAGGGAGCGTGATCGATAATTTTCCAACTTTATGGTAAACAAATGATCTTCGTAATAGTTGGAATGCTGGTTAATTTGTTTTTATAGAAAGAAAGTAACAAATAGAATTCACAAGAACAATTTTTCAGTACACTTAAGAACTTCCGGCACACAGCAAGTGTCGTCTGCTTGTGTAATAACGTACTCCATTTTTACGAGAGCTCCGCGGTCAGAGTCGGTATCAGTGTTTTCGCGAGCACTATGATTCGACTTTGTTGTCTTGTGGACTGCAAACGTAGCGACTGGCAATATGTCAAGCTCCGACATCGTGTCCCTCTGCAAGGCAGCATACGAGCAAACTGGTTGCTGCGCATCGGACTGCCGCTATCCGACCGGCGCCAGGATTTGCGCGTTTGTGGCCGTCACTTTACACCGGAAGATTACTAACGCAATAGCGTTTCGCGAGTCCGCTATTAGGGCAAACGCAAGCGCAAGAGGACAGGGTCTGGCCGCTTGACTGTGCCGGGATGAGCCATGAGATGAGCAGAAGGGCAAATGTGAATGGTCTGCACGGTGCAGACCCTAGTGGCGCAGAGCTCAACCATACACAGTAGCAGCAACGAAGTGTATTTTTCTTTGCTGCTGGCGTGTATTTTTCGCAGGAGTGTAATCATCAACACGTTGTTTTTATAAATGTTGAAAATGCTTTTCACTTGGTTAGAGCAATATTAGGGCTTTGTTTGGTTGGTTAAGCGCTGCGCCAACAAGTGCCTGGACCGTGCAGACCGATCAGGTCGCTCACGTACCTCTATGTTAAGGTTCCTTCATCAGCTTGAGTTTATGCCTCCAGTCATTTGCCGAAATGACCAGCTTGCCTGTGGTTACCGGAATACGAGGCACGTTCGGCGCTACGACAGAATGCTCGCAACGCACGCTGCTTCGATAGCTCTCGCTTGGGGTCGACGGCCAAGCGACTAGCGGAGAGGTCTCGCGCGGGCGGGGGCGGGCTCCAAACCAACCGGGAGTGGACGATGTGACGTCGCATCGTGACGCAAACCAGTGAAGGCGGCGCTTAGCCCCGCCCGCTCGGCGAACGAGTTGAGGAGGAAAAGCATGGCAAGGGAGGAGGGTAACTTTTAATCGCTTGTAGCTATATTAATACGTAACGCTTCACTTAAATAGTGGTGCGAATGTTCTACTTAATCTGTACCCTACGCGTCTACAAAATTTGTCCGAACCGTTTCAGGGGCCTTTTAAACGAATTTGCTATAGCGCGCACATGACAACGCAGAGTATACCAACACATTGCATTTCAACACCACGTAGAGAAGCTACGCTGAAGTACGACATCCTAGTGAATTACTGCCTTGGTATATATCTGTATGTGCTGTTACCAATGTCTGCAGAGGCTGTAGGCGAAACCTGAGAATAATAATTTAGGCAAATAGGCGAAACCACACGATTCAAAAACCGCGCCAGGCGCTTTGTTTTTTTTTTGTTTTTTTTTCACGACAGTATACCTATTCGTCCCGCACTTCGTGCGTCGTACCAATTTACGGCGGTGTACTCTCATAACATGCATTGAAAAATAGGGAGCATTAATTGCTATTAACTGCGTGAAAAAGCAAATGGACTGCAAACGTAAGTAGACGAACGTTCTGTGAAGAAAGCCTGTAGTGCTGCCCTGTGGGTGACGAAGTTACGTCACCATGGATAGGGACAGCGAAAGGTGCACGTGAGTGTAGGATCACCTCAAAGTGTTTCTTCGAGTTCGCTCAACCCTGAATCGTTCTGGGGCCGTCACTAGTTTTGGTGGCCCTGTTACCGTAGGCCCTTACAATAGAGACCTTTAGCGAGTCCGGTATCCGGGCAAGCGCGGGCGGTTTTCCGGTTTAGCGGGGGCGTCAAGGTGAGCGGCCCGATCGGTGGCGCCAGCTGGTGGCGCAAAGCTCAACCACACAAACACAGAGCTAATTACTGTATTCTGCTTAGCTGCTGGCGTAAATTTCCGACAGTGGTGTAATCGTGTTCACAATTACGCCGCTGCCAAAAATTTGCACGAGTGGCGAAGCAGGATATGGTGAGTTACTGCAGTTTTAGCTATGCGTTTGTCTGGTTGAGCTCTACAACACCAGGCGGCTTCACCGCTCACGTTTACGCCCCGACCATCCGGTAATCCGCCCAAACCGCTCCCGTTTACCGGAATAGCGTACAAGCTAAACGTCTCTATTAGAGACTTTTAGCATGTCCGGTATTCCGGCAAGTGCGGGCGTTTAGCGGGGGCGTAAACGTGAGCGGCCAGATTGGTGGCGCCAGCTGGTGGTGCAAAGCTCAACCACACAAACACAGAGCTAATTACTATATTTTGCTTAGCTGCTGGTATAAATATTCGACAGTGGCGTAATCATGCTCACAATTACGCCGCTGCCAAAAATTTGCGCCGCTAGCGAAGCAGGATATAGTGGGTTACTGCAGTTTTAGCTCTGTGTTTGTCTGGTTGAACTCTACGCTACCTGGCGGCTGCAGCGATCTGGCTACGCCCCCAAACCGGAATACCAAACCGCTCCCGTTTACCGGAATAGCGGACAGGCTAAAAGTCTCTAATGTCTACAACACGTCGTCTTGCCGACGTGAAGGTGGTTCGTTGTCACGTCGGCTAGCTTGTTATTGGCCGCTCATAGTGTGCGTGTTTTTACGTATGTACCCTCGCTAGTCCTGTTTCATAGGTTTCCTTGGTATGTACACTAACAGGGCGGCGCGAGCCGCACTACACCCTCGTCCCTCTTCCTTGCCCCCGCCCTCTTTTTCGAGATTTTTTTTCTGCACGCGATTTTGCATTGTGTGCTGCTCTGAGTTGCACGCAGCCATACTGCTATAATTTTCTAATGTAAATGCAGCATACCAGTTATTTTATGACCCTGACGCAATAAGTCGCGCAGTCAACTGTATTTGCTTGTAACACAAAGATATAATTACTTCGCTGTGCAAGAATACGGTGCACTAGCAATTCCGCTTACTGATAAGCTAACATGACCTGAAACTTAAAGGCAGCAAAAATGGGTTATTGTAATACAGTGCTTACTAATCTGATTATAAAGAATTTTTAGCATTATTTCATCAATTTCGGAAAGTATCTAAATACTGCTGCTTGGCTGTATGTCTTTTCTTCTTTCCCTGTCTTTTCTTCTATTCAGCTATGTAAATAAGTTTTCCTCAAGTGCCAGTAAACCTGTTGGTTATCGATTTCCCAACTTCCGAGTTTCTGATTTCTTCAACCCGATGCCTCCGCTACGCTACCACATGGAGCCGCAAGAGCTTATAAATGATCACTCTGTATAGGTAAGCATTCGCTCAGATGATTCGGGACAGATTTTATCGAAGCTTCTCAGTTCTTTCCGCTGCGAACACCTCCTTTAAGCCCTGTTTTACTCGTATAAGGCGAATAATTCACGACGTCTTCTTTTCTGCACACATCGTCCCCCTAAATCATATTTATTATAAATGTGATATTTCTCATATATATGTGTATTACTATGTGCAAGTCGCGAAAAGGTTGAACTTTTATTCATATCGGCGTTTCACCCCTAACATGCCTTCGTCAGGTGAAAGCATATACACAGATACATCAGCCTCACGTGAATCCGAGATCGCCAGCCAGCTGGTTCAAGAGGTTGGCCATAGGTCCAGACATCTGCACATCATCCTCGGTATGCGTGTCACCGGTGAAGTTCAAACGCAGCCAAGGAATCCACTGCGAACAGGCCTTCATATATTAGGCACGGTTTTGTGCAGAGGTCGTCGGGGCAGGTCCATTTTGAGACAGAGACAGGTAACAAAAAGGAAATACACTGTAAAAGACAGGACGACCGCACTGTTAACCGCTGTTTTGTTGAAAGCTCCACCAAAGGCAGCAGCAGCGAGCATGCGCTCAGGCTTCATCGAAGTTCATGTCAGGAGTTAAGAGAAACGTTCAGCTCAGGCCAACTATATCTCCTTTCAAATATATGCAAGAAGCAGAAATTCTTCCGTGAGACGACTGCCGGACCAAAACGGAAGACGTTTGTTGCATTTGAGAGAAAAAGTTCAATTCTAGGGTCTCTAGGAGGAGTTTGATTTAGGTCCTGGAATTATTATAATTCCCATTAACTGGCGTGTTTAACAGAAACCACGTATGAAGTTTACAAATATGTATCCCTGCACCAAAAACAAGTATGGCTGTAGTGTAGTACGCGTTAGAGTAACTAAAGGAGATAAATACATGACAGCTTAGTGAAATCGTTACAATGTTTGCAAAGGTATCGCAACTGTCCTACCGTTAAATTACTATTTTATAAAACGATCCTCTTTATCTTTGTCCTCTTATATTCTCCTCTTTATATTACTTAATAGGTGAAGGTTACGTAATTGTGGTACTGGTATTTATCACGCAGTTACAGTGCTCAAAACATGGTACTTGAGATTTTCTTAAATAATGCATTTTTTTTTATTTTTCGTAAAAACTGAATGCCTAAATAAATATCTTCTTCCTACATTTACAGCGTTTAAAGCTATTTTTTTTGTTAAAGGCAGCAAGCCTACTGAAAATCGGTGCAGTGGTTGCAGAACAAAATTTGTCCCTTCCCATGTTCCAATTTGATAGGATCTCTAGAGGTAAAGCTTCCTCTTAAAGGGGCCCTCAACCACTGTACACTGCATTCGAAGCATGCATTTGGAGTAAAAATAGACTATTTCATAAATATTCTGCTACAAGATGCGCTTCCATGCGTTCAGCACTAGCTGAGGTGATGGCAATCAAACATCCATTTCGCGGTGCTTCGGCTCCTTCGTCAAAGGCTTGCATTGCGTGGGCTACGGCGGTGCGGGGCGTGTCCCCAGTGCTCCACGTGTAGATCGTCACCGTAGCGCGCAGTTTAATTAAGATTTTACATGTTCACGTTACCGCCAGTGCGTCCGATTTTGGCGCCTACGACGCGCCAAGAGTAAAGCGAAACGTGGTTTGTACTCAGTGAGCCGCAGTGCGGTCAGCCAGTAGACTCGTGGCGGCACCCCGCGGCGGCCGCGGTATCTACGCTAAGTAGCAGAGCGCAGGTACATGCAACTGTAGTACGTATTCCTCAGCGTATTGCTTTGTACACGACAGGGCTCGAGTGCGCGTTACACTTACTGCAGACCAGCTTTGTACTTCCCCAGCTTGACCGACGGATAGTAGCTACATTCTAATTGAGCATTTTGAAGCGTTATCAATAGGTCCATACGAAGCGAAGCCTGTCCAGGCGTCTAACCAGACACGGCCAGGAGTGAACGCGCACGGGCGAATCTTCGTGTGGTCTGACCTTAAGGGACACTACGGAGAAAAATGACTTCTTGTACATCAGTAAATTACCTCTCTCGGACGCCAAAAACACCACTCTTACAACGATAAGACGCTTGGTAAGCCAGCAAAAGCGCAAGGACGAAAGACGGGTGGCGACGCCACCTAGATGTTTCCGCGCCTGGTGGCTGTGACGTCAAGAATTTTGATGGCATCTTCTAGGGCCTACTTAACGATATAATGGTACAGATTGACTACGTTGTGTTCTAAAGGAACCAAATAGTAAACATGGCAAGTTTCGGGAATCTTTACTCAGTCAACGTGGCCCGAGTGCGAACATACTTTGGAATCCCTGACGTCACACTGACCTACCAGCGTCGAGGTTTCGGCGCGAAATTCAAATACTGGTACTTCGACCTTCATTTTCTCATCTAATAATCAAACTATTATTTTGAAATGACTGCCTGCAGTGTTCTCAAACAATGCTTTATTAGTCTAAACTGATTTGTTGTTTCGCTTTCGTGTCCTTTTAAGTTTTGCGCTGTTGGAGGCTAGTTGAGCGGTCAAAACTAGTCTAAATTAGCGAGAACCAACGCCTACGACACCGATAAGCAGGGTGGCCAAAGATTAATGCCTACCGAGTGGCCGTGGCTGAGCCTGAGCAGACGATAGTTTTCTCTTTCTTTTTTGGAATTATTAATTATGGAAATTCGAAAGTAGATTTTCGCTTACGTCAGCTCGTTTATTAAACTATAATACGATACAATACGATCCCTAATCCAAACAGTCTTCATGTCTGATGTCAGCTATTTGCTAATAGCAGCCGCGTATGAGAATCTGCTATAATAGGAAATTCAGCAGCCCGAAAAGAGTGAGGAGGAGGCTTCTGTTGAAAAGTAAGTGTTTCAGAAAAAGGTGACGTAGCGCTCCCCTTATGAGCGCCACATGTCGCGCACGTCTGGAAAATTTGGCTGAGATGTTCACAGTAGCCTATGCTATCCGCGGACTCTGTGTGTGCGTGTGCGTGCGTGTGTGCGTGTGTGCGTGTGTGTGTGTGTGTGTGTTGCATGTCTGCGTGTCTGCGTGTTTGTGTGTGTGTGTGTGTGTGTGTGTGTGTGTGTGTGTGTGTGTGTGTGTGTGTGTGTGTGTGTGTGTGTGTGTGTGTGTGTGTGTGTGTGTGTGTGTGTGTGTGTGTGTGTTGCATGTGTGCCATGTACAGCGCATGTTCTATATGTCTATATATGCCCACGGGCTGCCAGGAATAAAACAGTTGAAAGTTACCGCCCGTGTTGTTTGTATGTTCTCTCCCGCTGCCCCCGTCTTTATTTGCGTTCAATATGATATGCGATATGAAGCTTCCTATGTACATCAAGGATTACTAAGCTTAATTTTTGTCGTTGACATCACAATAGGATCTAATAGGATATGCTTAAATTTGTCATTTTCTCATTCAGAAAGCGTAAATTTTACGGAAAATAAAAAAATTAATTTCGTTAAGCTATCATATCTTCACTCAATATTCCAAGCCAATTGTTTGTGCATTTATACAATTTGATTTGAACGTTGTCATATTAGACGAGCACTGCAAGTGGATTGTTCAGCTTATCTAACTTGATAAACGCCAGCACGCGCTGCTCAGGCGGTTTTTATGTGGTTGGTTTACACGTTAGAAAGCAGTGTAAACAGTTTTAACGTTCACTCAACTCAAGCACAAATTCACGCTTAGTTCATATTATTAAATTATGGGTACTTACGTGCACTGCGGCAACTCTAACCTTCTTTCCGAAGAAAGGTTTGGCTGAAATAGAAATATATGTTTCCGACTTGTCAAACACATAAAAAGTGGATATTGCTTAAATATTCTTACACAATCGCTTGGCATTTACTTCAGGTGCGTTTTTTTTGTGTGTGTGTCCTAAACACGGAAGTCAGCTTGAGACTTTAAAGAATAAAGCTTGCACCACGCTTTTTGTCCTTTCGGAGGGCCAAGCAAGTCACATAAGTTACGCCGTCCTTGCCAGCACAGAATGAGAAGCACGGTCCCTTGCATTATTGTCGCGTTTATGCAGTGATGTTCTGTTTTTGTTCTTTGCAGAACTGCCTGAAGGCAATTAATGGGAAATAAGAAGTCTTGATAGCACACAGTTCGGCCTAGGCCTCCCGTACAAATACCCTCCAATTTTAATATTTCCACATTTCTCCTACACAACACAAGAAAAAAATTCCTCCGTTTGACGTACAAAACAAGAAAAGGGCTGACAGATGGAATAGCACACTGTGGTATAAAGTTTGTAAACAGGGATAAGATGCCTCAGAAAGGCTCAGAAAGATGCCTCAGAAGCTGAAGATATCATGAGCCGCAACAATCTGTTACCATCAAAGCAGAAAAAGAAAATATAAATTTAGCTTCAGGCAAAACAAAAGGATGGAAGGACGAAAACACATCCTTAAATAGTACAGCGATATCGCAATACAGGTCACATTAAACAAACACTCAAAGGTAGAAAACTATGTTTTAGTTAAACAAAGCTAATATTACTATGTAGTTAGACGAATTTGTATCCAATAAGGCATTTGTAATACATTTAAATGACTCAACCCAATGAACTAAAGGAGAAAGGAAGATAACGAGTAAGAACGACGTAAATCTTTAGCCCTCTATGGTCATCACTCATGCGTAGGGATTACTGCAGTATTTCTGTCATGCACCAAAAATGTTTGGAACCCTGCTTCTAATCTTATCTAATATAGTAGTGATTGCAACTTCCGAATTTCTTCATTTACACACATTCCAAAGATGTACAGAGTAAGCAACAAAAATTTCTCCAAGCAATCACAGCGAGGATACACAAACACAGCACCAGCGCGTGTTGACAAAAGCATGGTAGCTCATTCTTTCTCATTCTGATATGTCGGTTGCATTCCTTGTCGCTTATAGCCAGTGACTATCGGCAGATCGGCACATATTGTTCCTTCGTAACTGACATCAAAGGTTGTGATAAAGCACCGTTAATGCTGCCCGCCGCACTGATAGAGTTTTGTAAACTTTGCACACTTTAAGCATTGCTACAAATAATTGTTGCTAAATTTGCGTGACAGTGTGGTGTTTTGCGTCTTTGTACTCTGACTATTTCTGTACCGAAGAAGCCACATTGCACCTAAACCTGCAATCTTTGTTTGCGATGCAGGTGCTATCGATAGAACAAGTATGTGGCAAATTATTGTCGTAACTCCTCTCACACTACAGCAGGCTACACTCTCAAGGTGGTACCAGAAAAATATCGCGAGTGTCTTGTGTGTTTTAAACCACAACACTGAATTTCATGTTAACAGTATTTGGAGCGCTATCTCAAGTAAAAAGGCCACACTATGTCGCACCAAGTTATTTTAGGCACGAAGCTATAATATTTGGTGCTTGAAAACTTTCAGATTAGGAAATAAAGAAACTGGCTGCGTCAAAATCAGAAGTATTGGTATATTGCAGAACCAACCTTCAGCAACCAGTGCTTCACTCCGAGTGACTTCACACTCCTGAAATTTTAGGTTGTGATGGCTAGCGGTATTACTAACCTATGCGTTCATGTTCTGTTGCTTGCTTCAAAACTATTGACGCGCGTTTACATCGACGCAATCAGGTCGTCTTTATCCGGCAGGAGCTTTATTAATTGTTTAATTTTGCTTATACGGCAGATCCACTGAGTCATTTTTCAAACCTGCGCTCCCGCACGATCATTAGAACGACGCACACTCCGACCTCTGCTTTTATCCGTGTGCGCGGTTTTAACATTTATAAACTCGCAGTTTTCATTCATTGTTTTATCTGTTCGTAGGTAGCAGCAAAAAGCAGCATGAAAAGAGTCAGAGAGACGTCTTTCTAGAATACTGTCGCGTACGCACTTATACCTCAAGATGTTTCATGTTACATCGACCAGTACTATACCTTTAGCCTATGTGTTCTTGTTTTGTGCTTTATTTGTAAGGTGCTGGCGCCCGTTCACCACAATGATCTTATATCTCCTTGATTTTGAAGCAGTTTAAACTTGGCTTCACTAGTATTTATAGGTCGAGAGACATTCCGTGAGTACTCAGAACTGCGCTTCCACGGGATAATTAGAATATTTTAAATGCTCAATATGCAAACTTCATTAGTCCTAAAGCGTGTGCTTAACAACGTTTAAAAACTCACCGCTTTCATTCATTGTCTTCCGAATTTGTGCTTAGGAATAAATCGCAGAACGCCAAGGCTCAGAGATACTTCTTTCTGGAGTTCTGCTAGGCATGCCCTCATGCCCCAATTGCATGTGGATTTGTCAACAACCGGGGCGTACCCTTCTCTGATGACGCACTCGCGTGCCGAGCGAGCATATGCGAGGGCCAATCGAAATCTCTGGCGGTTCATTGTTTCCGAAAGACGATTCGACATTTGGCGTGTTCATAATATATTCAGTATCGTTTGAGTGCGATGTTCCTTAGCTCAAACAATTAAGCGGTGGCAAAGTGTTTTCTCTGTGGCAGACTTCTCCCGGTGAAATTACCTTCAATAGCTCCTTTATGGCAGCGCCGGGGAATCATCTCTTCCTTTGCTCTAATCGAAAAGCAATGCGGTTCTTAGTCTCCGACTCAAATAATTGTGTATTGAAGGGTACCGTTCTAACAGTCTCCGAACAGAAGCAATGAAAAAAGCCCACAGTGGCCAACGAATTTTCTCTTCTGCAGCATAGCGGTCAGTAGCAGTCAGGTTACTTTTTGTTGTTACGGCTAGTTGGTCACGCATGATGGCCGAATACCAGCTCGTAAAGACAAGCGACAAACGTGGAAGCGACGTAGACAGCGCTGTGTATTATAATCTACGTTCATTCCTTGTTTTTGTTTATTACTCATTCACTGGAATATTTCACGATCTATGATTCTATTAAGACCTGGAATCGGCGATGGATCAAATCAGAGCAAAATACACTATACTGATGGGCGACTCCAATGCCAGGGTAGGCAAGAAACAGGTTGGATACAAGTCAGTGAGGGAATATGGCATAGGTTATAGGAATATCAGGTGAGAGTTGTTGGTAGAGTTTGCAGAACGCAATAATTTGCGGATAATGAATACCTTCTTCCGCTAGCGGGATAACCGGCATGGCTGTATAATGGTTTGGTGGAGGGTGCCGTTCTCCGTCCTCGCCACGGAGCTCCGCAGCGGCCGCACCATCCTGCGTGCCGCCATGGCTCCCGATGAGGTAATTACCAGGCGATTGAGCGCGTCGACAATACCGGTGATATAAATGGCATAGCCACACGCAAAGCCTATAGACTGATCGTCGAGCGTACACCACGAGTCTGCGACGGTGTACCAGGCGTCTGGTGAAAGAACGGGGCGGCGGCTGTTAGTCGGGGCCTAGGTACGACGTCGACGTAAGTGAGAGGCGGAGCTGCAACTGCAGGTAGCGGTCGGGGCCTGTTGACAGTTGCAGCATAACTGACAAGCACCACTGCATAGAGCTGTTCGTGGTGCAAGGGCAGGACCTCGGTGATTTCTTGCTCAATCTCGTGGGGGAGCGTGGGCACAAAATTCATACCAGCCTGTTGTGTGTGCTGCGTCTGAGCGAATGTCACTAAGCAGAGCTGGCGGGCAACTTCCTCACGCAGAAACGTCTTTATCAGTTCGAGAAGCTTTGATTGATTGCAAATAACAGCAGCCAAACCAGCAAGATGTTCCTCGTGTGAAGGAGAGCGACGGGTTAAATATTGCTGACAGAGCGCGGATTCAAGCAATGTGCACGGATTCTTCGCAAGCATCACATTAAACACACCGTTCTCTTTTTCCTCGGTAACATTCATGATTCTTTATTATTCCAACACGGTCGTCCTCACTCTGTTGAGCAAGCCCAGAACGTCTTCGCTGTAGCTCGTGAATGATCCACCCCGCAGCTGTGGTCGCTCCCGCTAACACTGCTCTGCACACAATTGCGAACAGCAAGTCGGCCAAACTTGTCCACGAAAGAAGTTGTCCACGAAACTTGTCCACGAACTTGTCCAAACTTGTCCACGAAAATCACGTTGTTCAGTTTCCTGGCATATCTCATGTGCTGCGCGCTTGCCCTCCCATATGACGAGAGCCAGTCCTCCACGTCGTTGTCATCCGCGCCGCTTAAATCAGCAGGGTCCTTTTGGCGGAGCACATCGGCGCTTACGACCGATCCAGAAGAAGGCGCCTGCTGAGGAACGTCGTCGGGCATGGTTCATGGTAGCGGTTAGCGTGCGGCGATGAAGTGGCAGGTTGGACGGTTTCAAGGTACCCCGCACCTCCACCAATTCTAAAAAAATTTATTCGCTGAGAATTCGGAGCGGTTATCGCGACGGTAAGACCAGAATACCGAGTCTGAGCACCAGCGCCGACTTCCTGCTTAGCGCTGGTCTTCATTACACGAGAAACAAGTTCGTATGCAGCCGCAACTGCTGCAGTACTGGAGAGTCTGCTATACTCTGAAGGGAAAGGAGGCATGGTACGTTTACATATTTATACTGCCTGCCTGCCTACTTCAATAGCATTGTAGCAACTTACTACAACAAATCACACATGAACACGCCATCAAACCAATTCTTATTGAAATGTCGGACACGTGACCTGTTCATTTATTTCATACCCGGACACCGTGTTATCATTGGCAACAATAAGGGTGGTGCAGCTGCTTCAACAGCTGTTTATTCGGATACTAATTAACCTTATCTGTTTATAATCTTTGTGCTCCTTTCGTTCCCGCTTGTACTTCAGTTAACACAGAACGCGGCACACAAGCTGAACGAGGGACCATTCGTACACAGATCTTTATCTATAGGCAAAGAGTGTGTATTCTATCCAATCGTTATTTCCCCCTGCTCTACCACTCATACACCTCATGACGTCACATGGTCGGTTTACATTTTACTATCAACGTTTTCAACTTTGATCTTCCAACACATCACCTTGCGGAAACCCTTGCGATTCCACAGAACATTATTTCTTAGACTGCACGTCAAAATACTCCCCTGCATGACTTCTAAAAGATCACACATCTGTATAAATCGCTCCTGGCTTGCACAAGACACCAGGCTAGAGATAAACGGAAGAGGGCTCTTATAATTTCTCTCTTATGTACTATCTCTTTCACTTTTCCGACCTCACCTTTTATGACGCATGTGGATTTCTCTGCGGGTCATATTTTATGACGTTCAGCCCGTCGTACCTCTTGCTCAAGTCAACAAAGGTGCAGAACAGTCCGGGGGGTACAGCCGGGAGGACTCGCTGCACTTTCACTCCCACCTTTTTTTTACTTTCAGTATGTTTTTCTGCTTTTCACGTACCTTACTCTTTCTAGGTCCCCTGTCTTCAACGCCGATTTTTTTCTTCCCTGACCTCAACTGATGGTCCATGGACAACTCCATTTCTTCTCGTACACTAATTTGATCCAGTTGGCAGTTATTCTTGAAGTGCATACGCACTGCGAACGTAAACAGCAGATTCCCGAAAAACGACCGAGCATGTCTGTCACAGATAATTGCGTCAAAAGGTATTCAGGCCTCTGAGCTACCTTATAGGTTAGCCAGTACCACCCTAGTATGTCGCTTAGATCGGAAAATAGACCGACCGCCCTGGACAGGCGGTGGTTCCAGGTTCTATACCCCGGGCCAGGACGAAATTTATTTTCGCCTGATGAATTTTCGTTTTGTAAAACCACTGTGGGTTTCCCTCGTAGCTTCATGCTACAGTCGAGTTGGTGAAAATCTCCCCTTTCATAAATCTTCCTTACCTTGCTTGTGATAGTTCTTTGTGGTTGTGATAGATTCCAGTGATATTTGTGAAATATATTCTCATTTGGTGCACTCCACGTGCATTGCTATTTGCGGACACAAATTCATGCAGATCAAGGAATTTGTCAGTGGAGATTCTTGAAAAAAAAAATGGTGCAGCAGATATTATAACTTGATGGCGTAAGGGCGTGAAATAAAGACAGTGTTGTTACGAAAAGTGTCGTAATAAACATCATTATTTTGTTCATTTTTCGCAGCCACAGTGTGAAAATCAACCTCATGTCGACAACAAAGCCATTCGCTCAAAACATTGATGGTGTCCCAAGAGACCCGCATTGCGACGCTGAAGTCCTTAAAGGAGCGTTGAAGTTTCGCGCACGAGAAGCCGATCTAGTCCTGCTTTCATTTCCCAAAAGCGGAACGCACTGGGTCCTTTATATTGTGCAGCTTATTCTAAAGAAAGGTCAACCCATCACAAGTTATGATGAGTTCACACAAAACATGATATATTTGGGGGTGTCACACCAGGACGACTTGAAACCGAGCCTGCCACTGCATGTGATCTCATCGCATTGTCCCTTGAGAAATGAGTTAATGAGCAGCGAGGCAAAGTACATCTATGTGACGCGGAACCCGTGGGACGTGTGCGTGTCATTCTACCACATGGTGACCAGTCTCAGCGCTTGCTGCTTCCAAGATGGCATTTTCGACTAGTTCTTCGATTCTTTCCTGAGTGAGGACATCGCAGCTTACGGTAACTACTTCGATCACATGGTTTCCGGATATGAGCTCAAGGACATACCCAACATGTTTTTCTTGACATATGAGAACTTGACGAAAGACACCCGAGGCACTGTTCTGAAGCTTACGCGCTTCTCGGGAGACATCTATGCAGTATATTTGGAAAAGGATAATCGAAGAGAGGCGATGATCTCGGATTTCAGCACAAACTCAAATTCTGGCATCGACAAGATGCGGCGGCGCCTTTACGAGAATTGCAAAGATGCACACAACGGAGACAGCAAGAAGTATTGCCTCGTAAGAGAAGCCAAGGTAGGTGGCTGGAAGAGGTACTTTTCAAAGGAACAGCTGAGGCGCTTGGAAGAAGCGATAAAGAAGGTCGGAGAAATATCGCCGGTGATGGAGCTTTGGAGCGATATACGTGAAGAGGCCACTGCAGCGTCAACTGAAAAATAAAAAATAAATGCGTGAACGTGAAGAACTGTAAAGAAATCTTCCTGTATTTCCTTTGTTTCTTGAAAGAATATTTTGAACAAAAATTGACATAAAAATGTCATTCTCTGTAACTTCAAGATGCGATCAGCAGTGTTCATAAGTATCTCATTGTGTGCTTTCTTCAAAAACATAAAGAGGCCATGGCGGTATCTGTTCAAAGCTGCCGATTGGAAGCTTCCGAACTTAACATTAATGCATATGGCAATGAATGTCTTCGTATATTGTGTTTGTGGCAGCCTTTTGGTTTAACTGCACTCGAGCCCCGATCTTTTGCGTCGACTAAGGGAATAATTTGTAATGATGTCTGACCTTCTCGACTGTTCAAAAGAAAAATATATGTGCAAGTGTCCCAGACGGTATTGCTGGCTTTGAGCAGCTGTTAGACTCTTTTGTGACTTATTACTACAGCTGTGAAAGGAATCTAGACAGGAGAGTTCAAGGGAAAGCAAAGTGTCGCGGTGAGATTTAGTTACTTTCATCAGTTAAGAGAAACGATGATAGAACAGCAAGTAGGGATAGAGTCTTTCAACTTCATTGGAGTTATGGCAAAACGGAGAGATATTCAGGCCATATCGGTTTATGTTTATGTAAGTGTACGGGGATTACCCCACACGGCTGTCTCGTCAGTTTGAATTTAAGCTTACGTGTTTTATAAAACTTGATGATCGCGGTAAAAATTTGGAGGACGCTCCAGCTTCGCCTTTAAGAGTGGAACGCGCTAGCATTCAAAAATCCCTGGCTGCGTTTTACGCTTCCCAGCAACTGCAGCTTATATAACTGTAATGTTTACCGGCAAACGCTGGCGGAGGACGCTATACACAAAGGCGAGCCTTCTGGTAGAAACGTGGCCTCTTGCGTGAACCGGTTTCCTGTACTCTGAGCGCTACATTTGTTAGACACTGAAAAGCGGTCACCCGATAAAAATAAACAAGTACACATCTCGACATTGTTACGCGAACGAAGGATTAATAGCTGGATCCTATTTACAAAGTACGTTTAAAAAGAATGACTGCAGCGCTGGCTAGTTCAGCCGACAGCTCTGGATCCAGAGAGCGTTCGTCGTCTTTGTCGGGGCGCCCGCCTGCATCGTCCACAAGAAACGCGCAATATGCATGTATCACTATCCCCCGCGGCAGGAGCACGGTCCCGGTGCGGCTAAATATCGGTGATAACAGGAGGGTAATATGGTGTGAGACATGCGAAATGCACAACATCAGGGGAATTCGGGGCAGATCAGGCACTGGTACCGACTGGTGCGATTTCGTGCGTAACTGGAGTCACGGCACACAGCACTCGATATGGGCCTGTGTACCGTGACAGTTTTTCTGACAGGCCAGCACGACGAGTGAGGAACCACAGGAGTACCAGAGACCCAGGCGAAAGTGGACGTCTCTGGGCTGCCATTAGTTCTAACGTCGTTGCTTTTCTTTGGAGGTCAGGAGGCGAGCGCGGGCAATTTCAAGAGCTTGGGCTGCCCTAGTGATAGTGTCAAGTGCATACTCGCTGGTCTATGCTCCGGCGGATGGAAGGGATGCGTCCAGTGGCAATGTTGGTTCTCGGCCGAAGAACAGAAAGAACAGGGAATTAGCGGAAGTGTCGTGACGCGAAGAATTATATGCAAAAATGACATAGGGTATGGCAAGGTCCCAATCAGTATGATCCGACGAGACATACTTTGCAAGCATGTCTGTTAGGGTGCGATTCAGACGCTCCGTGAGGCCATTAGTCTGGGGATGGTAAGATGTAGTCTGCTTGCGCTTGGTTGAGCAGCACTGCAGGATATCGGCGATGACTTAAGAAAGACATGTCTGACAGCAGTCAGTCAGCAGTTGGCGTGGAGCACCATGCTACAGAATCACGTCGCCTAAAAGAAAATCGGCGACATCTGTGGCGCAGCTTGTTGAAAGCGCTTTGGTGATGGCGTAGCGCGTGGCGTAATCTCTCGTCACGGTGACCAACTTATTGCCAGACGTGGATAGAGGGAAAGGATCAAGTAAGCCCAAGCCGACGCGAAAGAACGGCCTCAAAGGAATGTCGAGCGGTTGAAGGTATCCGACAGGCAGCGTCGATGGTGTTTTTCGGCGCTGGCATTTCTCACACGCCGCAACATATTTCCGAACGGAGCGGGCAAGGCCTGGCCAAAAGAAGCATCAGCCAAGGCGGTCGTAGATGTGCCATCTTTCTTTTTAACAAGCACTACGGGCGACGCCCAAGGGCTCGACGAAGGTTCAACAATTCTTTTGGAAAGCATCTTCTTCGGTTCACCTTGAATAACCTTACGCTCTGGAGCAGAAAGTCGATATGGCCGGAGGTGAATAGGGCTGGCATCACCAGTATTTATGGGATGCTTAACAATTGAAGTGTGGCCCAATCGGCGATTGTTGAGGTCGAAGATGTCGTGGTAGAAAACCAAAAGGCAATACAGAGCTGTGGTTAGTTCAGGAAACAGGTTCGCAGCAATCGTGGTATGAAATGTTGCGTCAGGAGAAATAGCATCCTGCGGACATGGTGAAGAATCTGAGCAGATGTCTACTGCAAACGTCGTGACGTGGTCATCTCCTATACCACGCAGCGTTGCGATCGATATGCCTTGGGGTAGAACTTCCGTTGTCACGCCGAAATTTACGACGGGAGGCCTATCCATTTATTGGTAACGGTGACGACGGAGTGGGGCACAGTGATATTGTGCGTCAAAAGGACATCAAGAACAGGTGTGGCGACGTAATCACCATCGGGCATAGGAAAAGATGTTCAAAGCGGCGGCATTCTTTGACAATGATGTTGATGGTGGACACATTGTTGAAAGACCAACAAGTTGAATGCGTTGTCCACGATCCCTTTCAGTACGTGGCTGACTTTGCCATCCTCGGCCATTTTCTTGTCGACTTTCCGGCAAAGAGCGAGCACGTCTTCAATGTGCGAGACATACGATTCAGTCGAAGAGTGAAGTTAGGTAGCAAGCCCTTTTGTAGCAGCCAGCTGACGACCGGTGGGATTTACAACGAGGTCGCTGAGCTTCTCCTTGGAAGCATCCCAGCTAGAGACCTAGTCCTCTTTTGTCCGGAACCAGACACGAGGAGTTCCGCCCAAGTAGAATAGGACATTCGCTAGCATAATGGTAGGGTCCCAGCAGTTGTTTTGGCTAACAGGCTCATACCGGATTAGCCAGTCGTCAGCGTCGACATTATCTTGGTCTGAGAATGTGGAAGGATTGCGGAGACTGGTAACCATAACGCACGTTGTTGTCGGGAACACAGGAGTTGACGCAGACGAGGTGCCCTCATCGAAAGCCATGGTGGCAAGCAGGATGGTGCGGCCGCTGCGGAGCTCCGTGGCGAGGACGGAGAACGGCACCCTCCACCAACATGTTACGCGAACAAAGGATTAAGAACTGAAGACTGTATATAAAGTATATTTGCAAAGGATAACTACAGCGCTGGCCAGTCCAGCCGTTAACTCGAGAGCCAGACAGCGTTCGTCGTATTCTTCGCGCCCGCATGCAGCATCCACAATAAACACGCCACATGCATGTATCAATATATTTCCATAATCTTATAGATTTTTTTACTCAAGACTTGTCTATCTACATCGTATCACTACGTATGCCTGTAACAGATCCAGTCGCATCCACCAATACTCTAAAAGTCGCTCGCTTATCTCGACTACTGACCGGTTGATGATTCCGTCCACTTTAAATCCAAGTGCTTCTGGAAGGTGTACGTTACCTCCGGGTGTCACAGAGTGAATGCCTTGGCATTCCATTAGGAAGTTCTAAGTGGTCTCCCGAGGTTTGCTGGAGCATACACATGTCTCATCTTGTCGCGAATATTTGCCGCCATATGTTTTTGTCTTTAGGCAACCAGATCGAGCCTGAAATAGCAACGTACTGCCCTTTGTGTTATCGCACAGTTTTCCCCTACTAAATTCTTTCTTCAAATTCTTGTAAATGTCAATGTACATGGTGTTTGTTCTTTGTTTCCATTTTTTGCGCTTAATTCTATGTCTCTGTTTCTTCCACTTTCTTTATTATGACTACGTGTTGGCTATCTACACTTTCAATTACCCTATGTGTGGTTGCCAACTTTCGTGGCCTCTTCTTCCAATCCTGGTCCGCGCTTTTTGGGTACAGATACTTGTGCACTTTAGCCACCCATTTATTTGGATCCAAGCTCATTCGTCTTCCTTTTTAACTAAACTTGCTCTGCGGTTCTCTAGCTTCAAAAGAGGCCCAATTTATGTGACCCTGCGCTATTTGTAACTTTACCGAGGGCTTCCAAATCCAATAGGCCTGCCGATGCTTTGTCAGTTTCCAACCCCGAGAAAATATCAGATGTCAAGCACAGAATGGCATTTACGAATCTTAGCACTGGCAGCATTACTCCTTTCAGGCACGTACCCAGGATTTCTTTTCGAGGGGGGGGGGGGGGTTGCAATCAAGGCAACTATTCTATGCAAATGAGGGGGCCGGGTACCTTTATTAGTACAAATGTAAATAACGCCCACCATTTGCTATAACAACGCGCAAACCCACAAAAGAGAAATGAAATAAGGTGTACTTTACAGGTACGCCAGTGCGACACACATCTCCTTTTGGCAAACAAAGAACCACGTCTAATGGACTCGCGCAGGAAGAACACTGCCAAGAACCAGTAAAGAAGCGAAAGTGTAAAATAAAGATTACTTTAGTAGAATAGAACTTAAATAAAACAGCAGCTGGCAACAAAGGCACACGCAAAGCGCGGAGTTGTGTTACTCCGCCAACCAATCACAGAAGCAAACAAAATCGTCGTCATGCGACCTTTTCAACATGGCGTCGTATTTGATACCTCCGGAGCGTCTGCTGTTCTTGAAGAGTCTTTTCATCGCTGAAAACAATGAGGTGTGCAATAGACATGGGCAAAATGTACGGAGTCTGAGCATTTTCATTTTCACAGGTATGCGGGGCAGTTCATTTCACTGCTGAACCCCGTTTACTCATGAAACTACCAACTGAAGTTAAACTTCACAACAAATAGTTGTAGCGAAGCAAGCATGTTATTTCTGTTCAATAAAGAATTAAGCATTCGCCATTCCACTATAATAGGCGAGGGAAAAGGTATAAAATTACGCCCTAATAATTTTATTTTAATTTAATTAATAATTGATTCCCGGTCTTGAATTCTGGTACAACCTTCACTGTGATCTAGTCCTTTAGAATAGAGGCCTGAGAGATAAACTGCCTAAATATTACCTATAGGATTCGTCTAGAAAAGGGATTAGTAGCCTTTACAACTTTGGCAGGTATACTATCATGTCCGGGAGCACATAATGTTTTAATTTTGGTGATTAGCTTAAATATACCTATGGAAGTAACAGTGACAGGATCCATTTGGTAAATCGCGATCTCGGTACTTCAGGTTCATTGTTTGGCTCGCGAGTAAGAACTGACGTCAAGCACCCATTCATTACACCTGAGCGTTTCCAATGAGAAACATGTGACCCATAAGGATTCGTTAAAGGCATGTTAGAAGAACGACTTTTTGAGTTTAGAAAAGTCAAAAATTTTAGGGGGTTAACACGTACAAGATTAACATGTCCTTATGAAAAATTTTCTTTTTGGAGTGTTTCACGAGCTTAGTATATTCGTGTAGACATGCGAAATATTGTCTCCATTTATTTATCCAGGGTGACGTATTGGTTGCGCGGTAAAGAGGGTTGTTTTTTTATTTCGATAATCTTCTAAAAATGTTTAAATATCAGGGGTTATTTGAATCACTTCGAATGCGGACAAGGAGTACGTGGTCCTCTACTAAAGTTAGTATTCTTTGTTTTTAGAGCAACCAGTTTTAGTCAACTGATCTAGTTAGGGCCGACTGAGAAAAATGCTTACACAATTTTTCCAATTCTGAATTATAGTCCAGCATATTAGCGATTCGGCAGTCGCGAATGTACTTCTTGGACGGTTGGCGCACTGGAACATCAAGTGATATGTTGAGCAATACAATCCTGTGGTCCCTAATACCATCGACACAAGACACTGAATGAACTGGCTCTGGCTTGGAAACAAAGACTAGGTCAAGTGTGTTATAACCGCAAGTTGGTGTGTTAACCGACTGGGTAAAATTGAACATTTGGATGAGATCAAGAAAGTCTTTAGACAGCCTTGACGCTACAGTTAAATTGTGCCAGTCAATATCAGGCAGGTTAAAGTCACGCAAAGAATGTATTCGGCACGAGGAAAGTGAGAAAACAGCTCCAGTAACACAGACTGCAGCTCGTCGAATAAAGAGGGATTGGATTCAGGTGGTCGGTAAATGGCTACTAGTGCAAGTGTGATCGAGTCATCGGACAGTTTAACGCAAATGATTTCGTGGTTACAATGAAACGTGAGTATATAAAAAGTCAAGTTAAATTTTATGAAGGGCAAAACACCAGCACCTGTGCGCCCCCTTCTACCAAGCCTGTAAGCTGTAAAACGTGATTTATCGTGCAAAGGTTCATCGTCAGCTGTTTGCGGATTAAGCAACGATTCGGTTGTCACGGCTATATCAGCGCTGTCGTCCTTGACGAAGTCTTCGACATCTTTTTTAGGCAGATACCTGTGGCAATTTGTTAGCATGCAAGAAATGCTGAGATAACGTAGTGAAGGGACCTCGGTGGGCGATGGCAAGGAAGGCAGAGAGCGTGCTCCAGCAAGAATATGTAATAGCTATGGCTTCAATTCAGTGACTGAGTAAGTGTCGGCATTTTAGATAAACTAATTCTTATCAATGAGGAGCCTATCGAACCGGATTTTGAAGGAAACCTTTTCCTGTCGAGCCCACAAGCAAAGTTTGCTTCTCGCCTGCCACACACGCGCAGAGTAGTCTTCCCGTATTGAAAACTAGGACCACTTAAGTTTCGGTAGTGTGCAAGAATTTCCTATTTATTTTCAAAATGCGCATGCTCAACAAATATGGAACGAATTTTACCGCTGTGGAAGCTGCCAACCCTATGATCTCTTTCAATAGTGTTGGGTTCGAGTGGAACATCAAGTTTTTCCTTGCACAAAGAAAGTACGTGCGACTCGGACTGAACCAACGTTTCACATTTTGCGTCTTGTACGTCAAAAATCAGCAGGTTGCATCGACGGAGACGGTTCTCGGTGTCGTCCCAGTTTTCCGTTGGTGCTTTAATTTCACATAAATGTTTCGAAATGTCGTCATTAGATCTAGCATGAGAAGCAGGTTCTCGCTTCCTATTAGCCTCGACATTTTTTCCCAATGCGTGAACGTGGCTGGAAGGGCGGCCAACAACATTCTCTATGTTACACTGAGCTGAACGAATGAGAATGAGCTCTGTCAACACAGTATTTTGACTTGTTTCCAGACGTGACCATGTATTGGCAATAGAGTCAAGACTGGGTCCAGGGTTAAGTTCAATGTCTCCCGATAGCATCAACAGGAGTGAGGTAACATAAGCATTTATACAAAACGCACCCACCAGTTAAAACAGAAACCGACGCCATGAATCAAGAAGTTTAGGGGGGCACGACACCGCAACTACAGTAGGTTCTTTAGAACGGAAACTACAGGTGTGCGGTAAATAACTAACCTGCAGGAGAAAGGGCGTTTTCATGACCATGGGCCCAACATGTGTTCCTAAGCATTGAGATCCGTGTATAGAACTAATAAATAAAGAACGTAGGGGCAGCGTTTTTCGCTCAGCCAGGGCGAAACTGCATCCGCCAGCTGGAACGTAGTACCTATGCATGCAGGCTGGCACACAGCGAAAAGCAAGAGCGACGCACTTCGGCATAGACGGTTACCGCGAAGCGTTTCCCGCCGGAAATTATGAAAGGTAAGGATTGATTTTCAAAGCAAAATGCATTTTGCACTGTGTCTTTGAAAAGGTAATTTATACCGCGATCCAGGACATCTGCAGACACTTAATTTTTAATACGTACGCGTTCTTTGGCGAACTCCCTACCCCTGTCACGAGAAAAGTGTAATGCCTTGTACCTCATTTTTTTTATACTGTCAGTCCCAGAGGGACTATAACCGGAGTGCGAGAGGACAAATTTGAACATAATACACAGTACGAAATGTAAAGATGGGCACAAATTCAACTGAATATAAATGTACGCACGGACGTTGATGAGTACAATCTCTTGACACAAAGCAAAACAACGGTACATGGTAAAGGCTAAGAAATGTCAGTTCACACAGGCAATACATTCATACTGCTCGGTCTCAGTAGCAAACAAAGTATTTTCAATATTATGAAGGTTTTCGATCAATGTGGTATATGAAACAGCGGAGTGTGGGAGACTGTTCAAATCTTTGTAAGTGCGGGGAAAATAATTGAACACAAACCAGTCATTTCTTAGAACTGATAATGGAATAAATTTACTGTGGCGATGTCCGGATGTTTCCTTAGTTTTGATATTGAAATACTGTGATTTGTTTATCCTAGTGTAGTTGTGGATAACAAGGTAAAGGAATTTCAATCTCTCATATCTAATCCTTGCTTTAAGGGTCAGAGATGAGCCTGTTCGCACCGGTGGGTTGAAGAGTGGATGTGGCAGTATTTAATAATTATAAATCTTGAGGCAAGGCATTGAATTTTTTCATGCTTGAGGCAGTTGATTGCTGTGTAAGTGTTTCATACTATTTTTTGTGTATTCTATTACAAGACTTACGAGAGATTTGTATGCGAGGCTCTTTACATTGGGAGCAGCACTGTGCACGGTGTATGTCAGGCACCGCAGTGATTTGGAAGTTTTGGAGACTAACATGTATATGGGTATTTCATCATAGGTTTGATGTAAATGTTACTCCTATATCTCTATGTTGATTCACTCGTTCAAGCGTATGACCATATTATTTGATAATTGTAATTAGCAATATTTGTGTTCCTAGCATTAATCATTAACGCCGACTTTTTAAGGTTTAAGGTTTTAAGACGGAGAACGCAATACGACTTGTACGCATGGTGGCCAACCGTCACCACGGCCTCAAAGAAGACAATCTGCTGCGTCTCGTACACGCGTTCATCCTATGTCACTTCACCTACGTCGCAGCAATGCATAAGTGGAAACAATCGGAGCGTGACAAGCTCAATACATTAATCCGAAAGGTAGTGAAGCGGGCCCTTGGGCTCCCGATCACGACGCCGACGTATCGACTCCTCGAACTCGGAGTGCACAATACCCTCGAAGAGATCGCTGAGGCTCAGGAGAGAGCGCAGATGATACGACTGACGATGACGAAGACCGGCCGTCACATCTTGCGCGAGCTCGGGTACTTCCCACTGAACACCCAGGATCCACCGGAGCTTACGGCGGTTCCCCGCGAGCTGCGCGACCTGATCACGATCGCACCCATTCCGCGAAACGTCCATCCGGAACACAATCGAGGCAGGCGCCAAGCCCGGCCCCCACGTTCCTCAAACGAGTAAACAAGAAAGCGGACGACGTCGCTTTCGTGGACGCCGCCGCCTACCGATGCAACCGAGCCTTCGCCACGGTAGCGGCCTCGTCCTCGCAACGGACTTTAAACTCCACCACGGTACGCACACGTGATCCCGAGGTGGCGGAGCAAGTGGCCATAGCCCTGGCAATGCTCCACGATAAGCGAACGACAATATTCAGCGACTCGAGACTAGCCATCAAAGCGTTCGAGAGAGGAGTCGTCTCCATGAAGGCGTTACGCATCCTCCGCGGCGCTGATCCAAGCACCCTCAAACACCACACCGTCATCTGGTTTCCCGCCCACCTGGGTCGGATTCCGGGCGCGCCGCCCAACCTCAACGAGACAGCCCACGACGCTGCGCGCGCGCTTACCGACCGCGCCGTCACCCCCGGGCAACTACGTCTCGATGAGTTGGAGGCGAACAGGGATGCCCCAATAACCTACAATGAAATAATCAAACACTTTTACTTGGGAAGAGGTCTCTTTCCGCCCCCGCACCCCAAAATAAACAGGCCGCAGGCGCTAACGCTACGCTTATTACAGACGGATACCTATCCAAACCCGGCCACCTTACACATAATCTACCCGGACGCCTACCCAGACGATGCGTGCCCCTCGTGCGGGGTCACGGCGACACTCGCACACGTGCTCTGGGAGTGCAGAAACGCTCCACCCGACTCTACCTCCGACAAGTGGGAGAAGACCCTAAGAAGCCCGCTCCTACAAGACCAGCAATGGGCCGTCCAGCAGGCTCGCGCAGCGGCCTCCAGGTATTCCCTGTCGGTCCCTGCGTGGGAGACGCCCACTGCGCGCTGACGTGCGTCCTGCAGGACTTTAATTAAAGTTTTTCCAATCCAATCTGCTGATTCCTTTATTTTCAAACCAATAAATACGCTCTACCGCTACCAATACCGCTATACCGCTGGTATAGCGGTATTCGTAACCTGGTATAGCGGGAGGAGCGGGAGTTAGGCCACAGTACCATCTGTGCGACCGCAGGCGAGCGCACGAGCTGAGACCCAGCTATGCAGCTAAGCGGCCGCAAGCGAGTGCACGAGTTGAGCCTCCGCTTTAGCAGCTGTTATGACGTCATGTGGTAGCTACGCGGCCGCGCGCGGCGCAGCAAGGAAGAGCGTGGTTGTGCGGCGAGGATGCTTCGCATAAAAAGTAGCGGCCGCGATCCATCAGCAACTGGCGAGGGGCGCCGTGGTGCAGCATGATGTCGTATAGTAAGAAGTCGGAGGCATCTCTAGCGCAGCTGGTTGGTAGCGCTCGTGCGATGCATATCTCGTGGCATATTCGGTTGCTACAGCAATCCATTTGTTGCCTTTGCTAGAAATTGGAAAGGGGCCAAGGAGCTCTAGGCCCACACGAATGAACGGCTCTGCGGGGCAACGTTACAGCGGCTACCCGCCTAATCAAACGCATTACAAACAAGCACACAGGCATGAAGGAGGACAGTGTCATGCGCCTCATACACTCTTTCGCAATCAGTCACATCACTTATGTGGCTGCCTTCCACAACTGGAATGTCACTGAAAGGGAGAAACAACACCCTTATACGCAAGACTTACAAGATCGCCCTTGGCCTACCGGAGTCCACAAGCACTGCTCGTCTGCTACAGCTGAGGGTATACAGCACGCTTGAGGAAATCGTGGATGCGCAAAGAACCTCTCAACTCGAACGCATGTCTCTGACAGCCACGGGCCGGTACATCCTGCAGAAACTCGGCTTCAACTACCACGTCCAACACGGTCAGCAACAAGTCATTCCACCTGACCTCAGCGACACGCTGATTGTCGCCCCTATACCTCGAAACATGCACCCCGAATTAAATTGGGGCCGACGCCAGGCCCGTGCCAAGGCACTGCTGCGCTCCTTGGGTGGAAAGAGGACTACGCGCTTTGTAGACGCCGCAGAATACACACGAGAACACCGGTTCACGGCGGTAGTCGTAGACGTTAGCTCCCGGCTTACGCACGCGTGTAGTGTCGCAACGAAATACCCCGAAACAGCAGAAGAGGTAGCGATTGCGCTTGCGCTTACCGACCCCCTCTGCGAGGTAGTATTTAGCGACTCACAATCCGCAGTTCGCAACTACGCGCGGGGGCGCATTTGCTCCGAAGCTCTCCAGATTCTAAGGAAAGCTGGTCGACAGCACTTCGATAACACCGCCATCATATGGTTTCCAGCGCATGTCGCCACCCCCACCGATGATGGCCTCATTAACTTGAACGAGCTAGCACACCACTCTGCGCGAGAACTGACCCGCCGCGCAGAATCGGAGACCGCCTCTTCGAGTTCGGAACTGCTGGCTCAAAACACTCGAGAACGCCTGGTCAGGTACAATGACATCACCAAGCACTACCAGCTAGGCAGGCGGTTGCTGCCCCCACCTCACCCCATGCTGAAACGTCTCGAGGCAGTCATCTGGCGACAATTGCAAACACACACATTCCCCAGTCCGGTGCGATTGCAGCACATTTTCCCCGCGCAATACCCGACTGCTCTTTGCAAATTATATCAGGAAAATAGAGCGACGCTGTCACACATGTTGTGGGAGTGTCGGGCTACATCAGCTACAATGGCAGTAGCTCCGGAGGCTCTTGCGTCGAAGTGGGCCGCAGCTCTGCGCAGCTCCAACCTCAAGACACAAGAGTGGACACAAGAGCCCGAGAGGCGGCGACGAGGCAAGGCCTCTAAAGCCTGTTTCACATGATGCGACTGCAACGACGAAAATCGGTGCTGTCGCACGCGTCGCAATGCGATTTTTAGAGGGCTCATTTCACATGATTGCGATTTTAACAATGCGACTGGTGCGACGCCCAGGGTTGCTTAGTGCCAGGTTTCGTGGCACACGCTGCATAATTATTTTATTGTAGTGAATAAAACGTTTACACTATAATATTATTGACTTCTCTTGATTATAAGCAAATAATATGTACGTTTACTCATTTAAAAACGTTAGTTAAGATTTGTCTTGGGGTGCGCGACGGCGGTTTCTGTAGTTCAGTGCGACATCGCGCACGTAAACAGCTGTTCGCAGGTGGTTCAGCGATGTGTGCTGTCTTATCTACCTTCTATGACCGTTTCGTTCTGCCTGTGCTACAACAATCTGCAAGATGACCTATCGACAAGTTCATATAGCTACCCTCACCGTATATGCAGTATTCGGAATTCGGCTGCCACGAAGTTGTCGTGTCAGCCCAACAAGATCCTCGCGCTACCCGTGCTCGGCGTCAGCGTCTAGAGAAATGATGCGTGTATATTGCCTGTCATTGCGCATATGTGGTGCCTGCTCCTAGCCATATTCTTACGCCAAACGCAACAAGAAGCACCAACCCGAACACCCGCGTGTGCCCCTGAACGAAGCCTCAAACGATCTGTGTGATTACGACGTGGAATGAAAATTGTGTTGTGAAATTCAACTAGCGCTAGCCTGGTTCGTCCATCGCCGTGCTTGCGCTGCGAATATATATATGGGAGCCCCCGCTCAATATTTCTAAAGGCGCAAAAGCCGACGCATCAAATGTTTCGAGCAGTTACCGTCACTTTTGTAGAAACCTGTACGTTGTAACATAGCATTCTAAAAGACACGCTTCTCGTCCACTTTGTTGTCTCGTGTCTCGCGCTGGTAGTATACTCGGAACTTCTAACAAGAAGACCATATCAATACGCGCTATTCATAATGCAGGATCGTAGGCCCACGGCAGGCGCACTTGCCGTAGAATTTTTCAGCTTTCTGCTCAGCCTCGCACGCCTCTCACGGTTAGCCTGTTTTGTGGAAATAAATATTATTATTATATTATTAATGTTATTAGATATTATAGTTTCTTCACTATAATTTATAGCAATCATCCAAATTTCTTAAGCTAGTCATGCATTTAACCTGTATTAGATCAACATTGTTACAACATGCTTATGGGAGTCATTTCAAACTCGATTGCTCAGCCAGAGAAAGTACAATTGCAAGCCTCAATGTTTATTCCAATTTGGTATTCCTAAACATTATATTGGCAGAATTTTATGCCTGCTTGCATTTCCTGCAATTCAATGTTCAGAGCTGGAAAAACTGATTCCTTTTCTTGCTGTCGAATGGCTGCTTCAATGTCGATAGCAAGCTATAATTATTCATTTCGAAAGTGTTAAGCAATGACTATATGTCTAAGCTTATCAATGCGTTTTTGTTCCATGAACACAATTAAGCTTTCTCTCTCCCTCTCATTGACAGCCATGGAATGAAACCGTTCACTTTCATAAGTATCAGGATGCAAACATTCTGAAATTTGTCCTGAACATTTGTCTGCGTCCTATAGTGTGCATGTTTGTATTAAGTTCTGGGGTTACAATCGCAGTGATCTACACATATTGTTATATTGCAACAAACAAATTTATTTCACTTTGTTTTCAAATCTACAATGTGGCCATGCAGTAACGACTGCATTAATAAGCAAAAAAGAAAACTGCAGATTCAGTGTACGTGTTGGAATCTTTGCGAAGGGAAGTTTTTGTCAAGTGGTCAATTACATGCTGTTGAAGTAACTGCGATATATACAATTACATTATATATTATATTATATATATATTATTATATATTAATTATATATATACAATCCAACTTGTCATCTTTTGCAAGGTTTGCTTATGCACCGCATAGGTCACAACCTTAATGCATGTCATGTAATCTTCATGCATTACACTGTTCACAAACCATACCGAAACGCAAACGGCAGTTAATGTAGATGCACGCTGCGAGACATCAACACAGTGACGTTTGTTGAGCAAGGAATGGTGCGAGGTGTATGCAGATGAATGAATGGCGTGCTTATGTACTTATTTATTTATATACCTCGCAGGCTGCAAGGTTGGAGTATTATGCAAGGGGGAATAAAAAAGTTGTTACAAAAGGAAGAAGGGCACAACATTAAGAAAAAGAACCAGCAAAAAAAGCAGTACCACTACATTGCACCAACTAGCCCAACGTGTTTTATTGGCACAACATTATACAATACTTAACAAACAATAACAGAAAAAGTTACTGCGCATGCACCCTGTACAGACGGTGAACCAGCGAAGCTGAAATGTGCAGTCCCGGTTTTTATCACTGGGTTAATTCCAATGGCTTATTCAAGTCTTTCTATATTATTGGTTATGTCTGTGTTTCTTAATGAGGTTATGCACATGTTTGGCTTGGGTTTATCACATTGTTTATTTGGAATGCCGCACATTGCACTTTGCAAGATCACCATCTTCGAAAGTGCAATGAGCAGCGGTTCATTGTGTTAATCCAGGTGGTCCGTCGAAGTCTTTCTGAATTATGTTACGCATTTGTGTTTTGTAATGCGTTAATCATAATGTTTATGACTCAGTTATGCACTGTAGTTACCAAGTGACACACCGGGGCTGCACATTTCATTTAATTAAATACAGGGACACATTTTTGAACCTATAGGGAAGTCTGAGAGAGACTTCTGCACGCGCGCTCTGCTGCTAGAGAGAAATGACGTCACTATCGGTGTAGCCAATGGCCCGCCACACCTTTGCTGCAAGATAATTATGACATCATGATCTTGTCTTAACCCCGTCCCACTCTGTGTCCCTTCCTTGGAATAATGCGTAGATAAATGTTTATGTGTTAAATGCATAAGCATTTCTATGTCTACCCAACAAGAAATGTCTCCGTCCCTCATGTAAGATGAACAATGGCTCACAACCCCCGAAACAATGGCTCATACCCCTACGCTAGGGTTCTTGTGATCGGACCATGAGTGTTTCGCCTAGGCATATACAGCTTCACTCTAAAAAGAATGAACACCTTTCTGCTAGATACCAAGATCTCATGAGGTGTACTAACAAATGAAAGTTTATTGACCACGCCGAGTAAATGCTGGTCGACAAGCAATAAATCGAATTTACACAAAAAGCAGAAGCAAGATCTGATGCGTGTCCATACAGATCCCAACAGGAAACTCATCCATCTCTGAAAGTGTAACAGCGGCCATGCTGACACAAGATTCTCCCAGTGTATTTGCATCTACAGCATCCATAATTTCTCTAGGCAGCCGATCTCCACAGAATGCTAGCTTCTTCCTCTACAATGCACTCTCCACATCTGAGCGTGCATCGTAGAGGAAGAAGCTAGCATTCTGTGTAGATCGGCTGCCTAGAGAAATTACGGAAGCTGTAGATGTAAAAATGCTGGGTTAATCTTGTCATCACGGCCTCCGTTAGAAATGGATGCATTTCCCGTCAGGAAATGCACATGAATTTTTGCTTCTCCTTTTTGTGTATGTTCAGTCTATTGCTTGTCAGCGAGCATTTACTCGGTGTGTACATTAAACTTTTGATTGTTAGATCATCACGGTTTTCTTGTTTGTCCTATGTGTTCTTTGGTGCCATTTGCAGCCAGGCTATTCGTTTCTTTTTTAGACTGCAGCAAGTCACTTTAATAGCCCTCATGATACCTTATAAAATCTTTTATTTGGCCAATGTAGCAAGAATTTACAGTGTGAAGCAGTAAGAACAGGGTATGCTAACTTCTAATTAAAAGGTTTATTGTGAAAATGCAGTGATCTATAAAGGTTACCACAAAGTAGTACAGCAATAAAACCTGATAAAGACTAGTGCTTGATGAAACCAAACATAAAAGCAGGAAAGGGGGAAAATACATATAGATACACAAGTCCAGAGAAAAAAAACAGTGATCACCAAGTGTGCAAGTGGCTACCTTCCAGGAAACTCATTTTTTCCCCAATGGCATGGAACTGGAAGAATGTGCTTGCATTGCATAAGCAAACTGTCAGTCTGTCTATTGGAATAACAACAGTGTTTCTTGAAAGGTGCTGGCATGCAGGATTGGCAATTGTAATTATTTTTTCCTGCACTTGGAATTTTTCTCTATTTTCTTTCTGTAGCATATTTATTTATGTTTGGCTGCATCAAGCACCAATTTTTATCTATCCTTCAATGATGTCTTTCTTTTTCTGGGGAAAACTCGGGGAAGGCAGGAGATGGAAATTCAAGACGATGAACAACATGATAACAAGGTGAAAGTAGGAGCCAACGTTTCCACACGTGGACTTCGAAGAGGACAAGTCCACTTGTCGAAACGTTGGCTCCTGCTTTCACCTTGTTCTCGTTTTGCTCATCGCCCTTTTACAACTCGCCACATTTTTACAAATGAACCTCAGTTGAAAGTTAGTCCTCATCCATATCTAGTGTCATCCTGTTGATACTGCTTCATGCTATGCACTCTTGCAACATTTGTGTGTGTATGTGTGCACACTTGTGGATTTGGATGCGAGATCGGGCCCTTGGGCAGAGGTATCATTCTTCTCCTGTGTAGCCTTATGAATTCATTAACTATACTGCAACAGAAATGCGATGGACAGGAACGAAGTGAACACACAGAGCGCTTCGTTCTTGTGTGTTGTCTATCTGTTGCACTTTAGTTAATAATGAATACACACAAACTCATCTAGTTTTCAGTTATTATGTCAGGCTTATAAGCCCGCTTGTGTCCTGGAATATCTGCATAGCTATGTATCCTGTAATTTAATTTCTGGCCATGTGCTGGCAAGTCGCGTGTTAATCTCCTGATTTTCCTGACAATCTTGTGTGATGTGCAGGCCCAGACAGTTTCTGGTGAATCCATGCAGGGTGTTGTGCAGGGTGTAATCTGCATTACAAGTGCTGCTTTGATTGCTTTCCGTTCAGCTTTTCTAGGTGTAGGATGACCTAAAATGGTACTCACTTATATGGGGTTTAGTTTTATGTAGTGTCATACTACTGTTGCACTGCTATTGCCAGATCAGTGTACTATATGTGCCTTATGTTTGCTTGTATCTTCATGACTAGCAACCTCTTCTGTGTGTTTGGCAGTTGCATATAGTCTCCTGGCCTAATTCTTTGCCCCCATATTCCATGGTATGGGCCTGTTGTGTTTCAAGTTCAGGTACTCCCGAAGTTGTGTTTCTGAAGGGAGGGGTAGTAGTCTTTGCATCTCATATGCTAGCTGGCATAGTATCTTGCGATGAGGTTCTGAGCTCTTGAGACAAAGAATTTGTGCTGCAGGCTGCGACTCTACTCTGTCTAGGTGCTTGTTCGTTAGCTCTTTCTCATAGAGGTCTTCAAGCATGGTACAGTTGGAAAGACCTGTTATTACTACCCGATGCCTGTATTCGATGAGTTGTCTTTTTTGTGTGCTGTTGGTAATTCATACCGTACCATACCTTGGACACAAGCACAGCATCTGCGATTTTCTATAGTATCCGCTCGCCTACCCCCGTTATTTCGAGATTATTCTTTTCACCAGGTGTGGAAGTTGCGTCCAGGCATTGCATAAGTGTTTCACCCACATGCTGGCTCTGCCGTCATGGGCTTACACTAGCCGAGGATTTGTGGATGTTGACTTGCGGGCATATTTGTCCAGCTATGTGGATCACAATGTGCAATCTGGGGTAGTTCTTGATTCTAGTCTTTCTTTTTTTCTGATGTCGATATGAGCTGACTTATCAGAAAGCGAGAGGCCAGACTAGCCAAGAAAGTCTGCAGTGTTGTCGAGGGCTTGTTGCATCATTTTTTATTTCTGTATAAGATAGCTTTCCCACAGACTGTAATACACCATAGGCTGTAGTGTTTCTTGTAGTATGCCCGTGTTGTTGGTGTGTGTGGGCTAAACGTACCTCCAACTCTCACCTGGAATTTTCTGTCTTTCAGAAAGTTAGTTTAAGTGTTCTACCAGAAATGTTTTTGCACATCGTTCCTCTTATTAGAGCAGCATGAGGTACTGCTGTTAACCCTTTAATGACGAGACATATAAATACCGAGAAAACATGTTTATTGTTCTATCTAAATATGCAAAACACGTCAAGAGTAAGCATAATCAACAAAAAGAAAAAAATATTTTGCAGAAATTTTTCAGCAGTAGAGGGAAAACCCCAGGCAGGAAACTGGAAGTGGGCTTCACCCCATTGAAGCCACCTAGCTTTATTTTCAATTTGTATAGACAGCTCTTATCATATGTGAACCAGAGGTGCCCATTTCATTTGCTTTACATCAGATGTGCGACACCAATGCAGCTGCATACGTTGCATTGGCCTGTCTCCTCTGAACTTGCTTGCACAAGACAGTGAGTCGCGTGCCAAACTTCTTCTTCCTCGTCCAGTGTTCCTGCTCTAAACCAACAAATGACGCTTGCTGCTTGTCATTCAGTGTTGGCCGAAGACATTTAGCTAGAAACTTCGTACTCGATACTTAAACTCGACAAGAAAAAAATTCTTTTTTGGTGTGTTGCCTGTAGGCAACACTCGTCAATAAAGGGTTAAAAGCCTCTTCACTCTGTTCATTTTTTCATAAGCGGTATTACACAATGTCCTGCAATAAAGTTTCTGCTGCTTATGGCCCACTCATATCTGCCAGAAGGGACAACTCTTGAAAAAGGTTTTCTTTGTGCTATGTGTGCGACGTAGTATGAGCATTCATGCCTTGATATTTATACATCTGTAGAACCAGCTTCTTGACAGAGTACTTGCTATACCTGATCATGCTTACTTGTGCAGTGCTGTTGAACAATATATATTGATGCAATGAATATTTACACACTTGAATTATCACGAAAGATGGTTGTTTTACAATTCTGCGCTTTGCTTTCTATTGGTGTTAGATTTCGCATAAGCATGCCCCCCGTGCAATAGCATTTTGAAGTGTAAGGGTTCAATAAAAGGTGATGAACTAAATCTAAGTGCAAGAGCTTTTTTTCGCACCTATGACTCCCATCGAAATGCGACTTCCATGGCTGGCAAATCAATCCCTCGCCTTGTGTTAGCAGCAGAATGCTATAGCCACAGTGGCAGGTGAACAAATTGAAGAACAATATTTCTGTCTATAATTTTTTTTCTTGCCTCTATGTAAGTAAAGTTTGGAATAAGTTTGTCATTGAAAAAAAGCCCAGTTTGTGTTCTTTTATTGAATAAACCACATATTGTGCATAGTTGAAATGCAGAAATTTGTTCTAAAATCCTCAGGTGATATATGTTCTTGCAAGTAGCATGGTATTTCATTACTTATAAAGATAGTAATCGCAGCGGATATCGTTATATGGGTTTACACACTAATATATGTGATCACAAACTTATTAGAAGCTTACTAGAAACATTTAAGGCATGAATATTTCTGCACACTTGATCAGCTGTGAACGTGCAAGAACTGCTTGTACTGGCTGACTTCACTGCACAGTTTGGATTTACTTTTCTTCAGCGTGTCGTTTTATACTGTTTTATCCACACAAGAACAGGGCGTTTGCCTGCTTTTCGCATTGTTGCACGAGTTCTACATAATTGTGCAGGAGGGTACGTTGTCACTGTATTTACTTAATCTACTAGCTGTGCAGTTAGTTACCTTGCAGAGCAAGTGTTCATACAGATGCAGTAAGGATACAAAGTCCGCAACATAGTCAATGTTTATTGGTTTCTGTGCAAGAAAAAAAATTCTCCAGAGAAGAGGTGCAACTAAACGTGCATGTAATATTTTATTCAAGCCACGGATTTAATGCTATCGTAGCAAATTCATTACGATAGCCTACACTTTTGCTCTGTCAGATTTAATAAGAGGCAAGATAAGCTTTCAAGATGCATCGGGAAATTCGTGCTTGAAAACCGACAAGAAAATGCAACTGAACGGTACCGCGTTCAGCGCAACGTTGAAACTTCGGGTACTTTGCTGTCTTGTCATTTGCCCTTGCCGAGGTTGAAATAATTCAAGCTGCTCCGTAAGCGCGATTTTTGCATGCTACTCAAAACATTGTAGCGACCTCGTCGTCTGCTGGGGATCGAACACCTCCTAGCACTGACAACTCGCAAAGGCGTACGAAGCAAACGTGAAAATGCACTTCATTTGCTGTGCAGAGTGTCAACAAACGCATAGAAATCGGAGAATGCAATCTGCGGTACAAGTTTTTTTATTCTCCCTTCGCGTACGTACCGAATTCGACGATCCACGTCTCTATTGCACTTGTCGATCGGGACGCCATTTTCCAAAACAAACCAGCGAAATAGCTCCTTTGGCAGCTCTCCGCGCAATTTCGACGGAAAATCGCAGCGATCGGTGCGACGGTGCGACTGTGCGACCAACCGGTTGGTCGCAGCCGAAAATCGGGGGGTCGGCACTGCGACTGCGATTTTCATCGCAAACGACGGAAATCGCACTTCCGGTGCGACGAAAATCGCATCATGTGAAACAGGCTTAAGTCCCCTCATGGGAGACCTGAGCCCGGGTCGTCAAATTTGCCGGATTCAGAATAAAGTTGTTTCCATCCATCCATCCATGTGTGGATATCAATTGGTTGAAGGAAACCAGCGGGAGGCGTAGCAGGCGTCTTCCGGCGCTGACACAGGTCCCAAGAAGGGACATAATGGCGGACAGAGCGATAAATGCCGGGCAAGAAGAAGCGGCGCCGCAGGCGGTCGTAAGTACGAGTGATGGCCAGATGTCCAGCAGTAGGAGCGTCGTGAAGTTGCTGGAGCACGGCTAGTCGATGGTGCTTGGGAACGACTAGGAGGAGCTCCGGGCTGTCAGGACAAACGCTACGACGGTAAAAAGTTCCATCGCGCAAGGTGAATATCCGGAGGGACGGGTCATTGGACGAGGAACTTAGGCGTTCCATAAGTGTTCGAATAACAGGATCTTTGCGCTGCTCGTCGCCAATATGGAGGAAGCCGGCGATGGATAGAATACTGATGTCCGAGTCTGCATCGGTATCGTCCGGTTGATCCACGGGATTGCGGGACAGGCAGTCAGCGTCTTTATGCAGGCGCCCTGACTTATACATAATAGAATATGTATATTCCTGTAGACGCAATGCCCAACGTGCAAGTCGTCCAGTTGGGTCCTTCAAAGAGGAGAGCCAGCAGAGGGCGTGATGATCGGTTACGACGCAGAAGCTCCGACCGAAAAAGTACAGCCGGAATTTCGCGACCGGCCATACGAGCGCGAGGCATTCTCTCTCAGTAATGGAGTAATTTCGCTCGGGCATGGAAAGAAGGCGGCTAGCGTAAGCGATGACACGGTCTTGGCCCTGTTGACGCTGAGCGAGGACAGCGCCGATGCCATCCCCACTCGCGTCAGTTCGTACTTCGGTGGGCGCAGAAGGGTCAAAGTGTGACAGAATTGGGGAAGTTGTAAGCCGCTCAATCAGGGTAGAAAAGACTTTCTCCTGCAGTGGTCCCCAAGAGAAAGAGACGTTTTTCTTAAGAAGGTCAGTGAGAGGGTGAGCGATGTCGGCAAAATTTTTCACAAATCGCCGGAAATAGGAGCATAAGCCCGGAAAACTACGGACATCGTTTGTTGAACAACGTACAGGAAAATTTCGCATGGCGTGAACTTTCTTTGGATCAGGTTGGATTCCGGCGGCGTTTACGAGATGGCCGAGCATGTTAATTTCACGGCGACCGAAATGGCACTTGGGGGAGTTTAGCTGAAGGCCAGCCCTGCGAAACACGGAGAGTATGGTTGTGAGGCGCCGCAGGTGGCTTTCAAAGTTCGGCGAAAACACAATCACATCGTCGAGGTAACAGAGGCATGTAGACGACTTCAAGCCGTGCAAGAGAGAGTCCATCATGCGCTCGAATGTAGCTGGCGCATTGCATAATCCAAACGGCACGACTTTAAATTGGTACAGACCGCCCAGTGTGATGAAGGCGGTTTTTTCGCGGTCCATCTCATCGATGCTAATCTGCCAATAGCCGGAGCGGAGGCCGATTGATGAAACGTATTGGGATCCGTGTAGGCAGTCAAGAGCATCATCAATGCGCGGCAGAAGATAAACATCCTTCTTTGTTATCCTGTTGAGGTGATGGTAGTCAACGCAGAAGCGCCCCGAGTTGTCTTTTTTCTTTAATAAGACAACCGGTGATGCCCACGGGCTACTGGAAGGTTCAATGATGTCTTTGTCCTTCATCCTGTCTACTTCTTTCTGTATGATGGCCCTTTCTGTTGCGGAGACACGATATGGCCGCCTATGAATGGGGCTGGCGCCACCGGTGTGGATACGATGCGTGACAACAGATGCCTGGCCAAGTGGACGGTCGTCCAAATCAAATATGTCCCGAAAAGATGACAGGAGGTGACAAAGAGCTGTTGCCTGCTCGGAAGGAAGGTCAGGGGCGATCATCTTAGAAACATCGTTCGCAGGCGTCGAGTAGGAGGAATGGGTGACAAAGGTGCGTTGGTACTGACGAAGGACTCAGAAGTCAAAGCAGAAATCTCAAATTCTTCCAAAGCAGTGATATGCGCTATGGCGATACCGTGTGGCAGCACAGGCGACGAAAATCCAAAATTAAGGATGGGCACGCGAGCGCCGTTTTCGCGGATCCCGATTAAGGTGCTCGGTAGGGCAATATTGCGCGACAAAACGACGTCAGTAAGCGGCGACGCGACGTACTCGCCATCAGGTACGGGAGGACAGGGCTTCAGGAGGACATTTGTAGCCGCCTGTCGAGACAGCCTTGCAAACTCAGCAAAACATAAGCGGTGCGAAGCACAACTTGTTGCGTCGGCAGGAAGCGGCAGGTCTAACTGTACAACACCTGCGGAGAAGTCAATTTGGGCAGAGTGTTTCGAAAGGAAGTCGAGGCCGAGAATTAGGTCGTGTGGACAGTGTTCAAGGACGATAAATAGAACAACGGTATAATGGCCCCCAATGGTCACACGTGCTGTGTACATTTCAAGGACAAGTGAAGTACTCCCATCGGCGACTCCCACAGTGCACGGTACGGCGGGTGTCAGAACCTTTTTGAGCCTTCGGCGGAGAGCAGCGCTCATAACTGAAAGCTGCGCTCCTGTGTCAATGAGAGATCTAACAGGAACACCATCAACTTCAATGTCCAGTAGGTTTCCACATGTAGGCAGGGTCAATAGAGGATTTGTGGGCCGGGTCGGAATTGCAGCTTCACCTCCGGGAGCTGCACCGCCTAGTTTCCCGAAGCGAAGCTACTGGTTGCAGAAGGGGACGAAGAGCGGTGAACGAGAGGCGAACGACACCTACGACCTTGTGGAGACGGGGAGCGGCTGGATCTTGGTGGAGCACTGTCGACGTTGATGTTCCTAGTCGGCGTATAGGGCGAGAAAGTACGATTGTCTGGTACTTGGCGGTAGCGACTCGGAGACGACCACCGAGGAGGCGACGACCAATGGTTGCGGCAATGACGGGCGATGTGTCCAATACCGGAACAATTAAAACAGATAGGTTTATCATCCGCTGTGCGCCAGTCAGCTGGGTTGCGACAAGGGGGCGGAAAGCTTTGCGTCTGGGAGCGAGCGGCCGGAGAAATCTGGTAGGTGTCTGTATGGCGGACCGAACCGAGAGATGGAATGCCAAAACTTGCTATTTCCTCCCGAACTACCGCTTGTATGAGAGAGATAGCGGGCACGCTTTCCCGACAGTCAGAACGAACTGGAGCCGGAGCCATGGCCTCAAGCTCACGGCGAACGATGCGCGTGATTTCTTCCGGTCCTGTGGGCTGAACGAAGCGCGGGGAGTCTTCATAAGAAGATGTCGCGGCGGTATTGGGCAATCGGTCGAAAGTTTGAGCGACGCGGCGGCCCTTCGCTTGTTCGAAGCGCCGGCACTCTTTTATAATTGCATCCACAGTGGCACAATCCTTGCACATCAGGAGATTGAAGGCAGCGTCTGCGATACCTTTCGATATGTGACCAATCTTGTCTGCCTCGGTCATGTTATCAGCCTTTCGACAGAGGGCCAGCACATCCTGTACGTAGACGACATAGGATTATGTGGACGTTTCAGCGTGACACGCAAGTTCTTTTTTTGCCGCCAGCTGACGACCGACAGGTCTGCCAAACAGGTCTCGCAGTTCCTCTTAGGTAAAATGTCACGTTTTCTGGCATCATTGCTGGATCCCAACTGTTGTTGTCGCACGCTCGTTCGTACATCGTAAGCCAGTCCTCGACGTCGGCGTTGTCCGTGCCACAAAATGTCCCTGGGTCCCGCGAATGAGTGAGGATGACCGTTGTCACGGGCTGCTGAGGCGTTGACGCTTGTGTCGGTTGATTTGCCATTGTGGCGGCAGGTAGATGACGTCCGGTGCGAAGTTCCGTGATTGTACCCCGCACCTTCCACCAAAATGTTGCATGAAGAAAGCAGGCCCACGAGTGTAAAATAACATATATTTACAACTGGCGTATATGGCGTTCAGGCAACTGCCAAACTTCGTCTTCGTCTAGTCCAAATCAACTTCTTCGTCCCCTTCACCGTAACAATATGATCATCGCGCATTAACGCTTGGAAAGCAAATTTTGTGGATGTTGTTTACTTCCAATCAAAGCGTTAAATGTGCAATTGTAGAAACATTTATTTTTATATATAGTTTCCATGATAACTTTTCGAGCTTAATCAGTCGCGTGGCACAGAGGAAGTAACACATCCTTGGAATGAAATTATTCACCGCGAAAAATACGCGTGAAAGCCAAAGCTGACAGACTACATCCAACAAAATGGTGGTGCACGTAGCGAGATGTTGAAACGCTAGGTATTATGCTGCTATCTCACATTCCCTGGACACAGTATCTGACTGTAGTTGCGTATTATTTAAATTGCTCTGTCCATGTAAATGCATACCGCGCTACAGCTGTGGCGTTTTCGTGTATATTAAGTGGCTTGTACGCAACACACCAGAAAATTGGGACGACATCCGAAGGCCACGTTTTCGCGTGAGGGACACCTTGCACTATTTATAACTCGCAGTGGGTGTGAACAACGGAAAGTCACGGGAAAATACGTACTATCAACAACCGAAGCCAACGTAAGAAAAAAGCATCGATTGATCAGCAACGTATTGTGACAAACGAATAAAAATAACAGAAACAAATCTGGACTGCGAGATTTTATCTGCCAATTGCTCGCGTGCCCGTGCTGACGATACGTACCGCTTGCTCAATCCACGACGCCACTCAGTTACTTGCATGTTAAAGGCTTGTTGAAGCAACATTTATAGATAAAAATATAGTATCTGCAGACGTTGTGTTTGACGTAGTAGTTCTGCGGAAACCCGCAAGGTGGAGAGAAGAAACTCTGAGGCTCTTCTGTCGAGGAAACCGTATGGGTTTCCTTCGCAGCAATTGCTATGAACGAGTGGATGTCTGATATTTCCTTTATTATCTACAGACGTTGTGATGAGCGACTGAAGCGATTCGACAAAACAAATCCTGAAATAGCTCCCGCGGATCTCTGACGTGCCACCAGCCGCTTGGTCGCAGAAGCAGAGGGAAGAGTGAAAATTAAGGCCTGAAATTGCGATTGCCGTTGCATGGGAGCGAAATCGAACTTCCAGTGCGATGATAATCGCATCATGTTAAGCAGGCTTGACGCATTTCTCAACGTTCTCACGTGCCGGCATCTCATGCATGTTGGCGCCGCTAGAATGCTCCGAGGTTTCTTAGCGAAGCGCGAGAGAGGAGTCCCGCTGCCATTACACGCCTGCTGCATAACGCGTTTCGACGGTGGCGATACCTTGTGTCACTATATTGATTCAATGCTACACACATTACCGTCGACAGTCATCGGGAGATGGGCGCTGCCGAATTTTCGCAGTGTGCAAGTACTACGTGCCATTGGTAGTGCCTTGATTTTGTAACCCTATCACATATAGCTGTTCTTGTGTTACCGCGATTTGAGTGAGCCGTAATGCAACCCATTTGGTGAGAATTTATTCGCAGCCTTGCCCTACGCCGTCCCACGTGACCCATGAGAAGAATCAGGATGATAAAAGCAAAGTTAAATTTATTTAAGCTCTCGTTAATCTTTCTGTTGCCTCCTCCAACCTTAGCTAATGTGCGCTTCAAAAATTTCCACTGCTGTGGAAGATTGCCAAGCGGCTGAGCTTTGTAGGTAGGGGTGTCTGACTAAAACGTCCCTGAGGCAACAGCTGCACGTCGCAGAGCCACGTGCTGTTAGATAGAGGGAGAAAACGAGGCACGGTAAAGAAATTGCACTAGCAGTAGGTGCAACAACCGTCCATATCCGCAGCACACCAGTTTTGTTTCCCTATATTCGGCGCTGTAGCGTGCATGAGATTTTACCTTTCTAGCTTCCCGCATTTTCGCATATCGCTCTTTCAGTCCAGCTATCACGGTAAGTGACTGCAAGGCTCCCGCGTCAAATATTTGCGTCTACAATGTGCGTGCATTATTCAGAGTGCTTCCTCACCGCAGTAAGATTTTGAAATCAATATGAAAACACAATTTTGTTGCATTTTGAAACAAACGGCTTTCAAGGGTTATTTTCCAAAAGACTGAAAGATTTTCAAGAAACAGACAGCAGTTGCTTATGAAGTACGTTCCTCGCCGTCTAGTGGGAGAACACTCAGCGAAAAGTTAATCATTCAAATTGCTGGCACAAATTCAAATGGACGTACTCGGACGCATCCCTTAGGTGAAAACGTTGCGTGTGTCACAACATGGCTGCACCTTAGTTTTGTAGCGTACGCGTAACCGCAGCACATTTCTTACAGGTGCGCCATTCTTTTACTGTCTTCGTTCTGCACAATAGCCGAGCTCACGACATCACTTCTACTGACGCCTTTTCATACTTCATTATTCCGTCTCTACAACAAAGGTAACACAATTATACCACCAGGTTTTACTCCCTTCCATCATACGCGCTTCGCCTATTTGGTGGTCCATATATCCCGCCTCACAACTTACATCGACAACTACATCTACCCAGCGTACACTACTTCTATCACAGGAGCTTCCAGAAGTGCACGCATAGGTTCATTATATGATGATACGTGCACATTACCTATACACAATGAGTCAGATCGTATCAATTAAAGCACAGTTCGCACTTCCGCCATCACTATCAATTACATATTACGGGACCCAAACATACCAAGCTTCAACCGTACAATTGCCCATAGATGCCTAGACGGGAAGCCCCAACCGAACAACACCCTTCCATTTCACACCTCTTACATATTCCACATGATTACACCTCACTTCCCTAACTACGTTTGTCAATCCCCAAACCTGCGTTTTTTATTGTAGATTTTTTTAAAATATACCATACTCTTACGCTTATAAAGGTATTCAGGAGATACTATTAGGAAGATGCAAAACGCTAGCGGTGACGGGAGAACGCCCAATTCAGGCTGTCTTGAATTTTCGTTGTCTTTGGAGCCATTATCATTCTCTTCTTCGCGGCACTGTAACAATATCTGGCTATTACGCGTTCGTTAGAGTGTGAGGATGTTTATTGACTGGGAATTTAGAGTGTCGCACGCAACCGTAAAACCTGAACACCGAGCATAAGCGGCTGTCCTATGACTCGCGCTGGTGGCTATTATCAAGTACACCAACAGTAATTAAGTACAGGGAAACACTAGGGCAAAGGAAGACGCATTAGACGCACAGGCATTGTGAACCTATGCGTCTAATTTACCTTCTTCTGTCCTCCTGTCTCCCTGCGCTTAACTACCTTCGGCAAAGATTTACCAACAAGCCCGCATTACCACCCTTGATTCTGATCATCCAGCGTTCGTCGTCTTGGCTACAATTACCCCTGTGGACGAAGAAGACGTCCTTGTGACCTAAGAGCTTGCCATGATGGGCGGGTCGTAGTACGTCTTGAGGCGACTCAGATGTACGATGTCTCATCGGCGACTGCGCAGGTCCTAAGAGGGCATCACGGTTTCAGTTACGTAGTTCACAGTTGTGCACTCAACGATGTGGTTAGGACCTTCATATTGGGTAGTAGTTTCGAAGAGAGACTGACAGCCACGCAAGGCCGCAAAGAAGGAAAATGGGCGCTCTGATCTTGGCGCGGTTGCTATTCTGGCCACTCCTGGTCAGTTGAAGGCCCGTGCGAGTTCACGGCACTCCTCAGAATGCTTCGCAGCTGCAGAAACGGGCACGTCCTCAGATATGACCGACCCGTACGTAAGAATTGCGGGAATAGTGTGCGATAGTGACAGCACTGCAGGGAGGAGGTCAAAATACCAGTAGTTCCCTGAATAGCAGTGCTGTATGCGTAGGCGACAAAGGGCGGAATGGGGTCCCAGCTTGTGTGGTCAGAGGCAACATCCTTTTGAGACTGGTACACAGTAGTTATCCAACGAACAACGTTGCACTTACCGAGGATTGCCTCAAAGGCCTCGGGCAAGAAGACACGCCCGCGATCAATGAGCAGTTCCTGGGGTGGACCGTGACGCAGGATAAAACGACGAAGGAGGAACTAAGCAACGTCGCGTTCTTTAGCTCCAGTGAAGGCAGTGGTTTCGCTTTATCGCGTAATATGGTCATTTGCGACGATGACCCAGTGATCCGTTCGAGAAGCTTTCATTGATTAGAAGCGGCAGCCACTCCAGCAGTATGTTCGTGGTATGGAGAAGGGCGATGGGTTAAGAGGAAGCTTTAGCTCGGGCCCAACTCCTACGCGGCCTATTCAAATACACGCAAAACGCAAACGCGTTTTTATGAGATAACCCTTAGACCGATTTTATTAAAATGTGTTGCATTTAAAAGAGAAAGTTACATTCTAGTGACTGTTGGAAGCGTAATTGCAATTTAGGGCTTGAATTTTCTTACAACAATTTTTAAATATTTGACCGTTTGAAGAATATAGGAGCACGGAGTTTACAAATTCATAGCTCTGCATCAAGAGCTGATATCGCGGTTCTGTAAACGGCATCCATTAGATCATTCAAAACGGACAAATGCACTATGCCATTTTACATTTTATGTGAATTTGTTACATTGGTTACAAGGCTTTTGCAAAAGTTGTATGTCCCTATTACTAAGCTTATTTATATTAATGTGTAACATATTAATTCTGTCCGCTTTAGACGTGCTATTAGATGCAATTCACAGAATTGTATAATCATTTTTAGTTGTTGAGTTAGAGTTGTAAACTTGATAGTTTCGTTCACAGAGGTTTCCATTTTTGCCAATTTTTAGTAAAAATTTGCGACCTAACTCAAGAATTCGAAACAGAAAGTCACTAGATCTTAAGTTTTTCATTTATATGCAACAAACCTCTTTGAATTTGGTGCTGTGGCTGCCGAGATAAGCGATTTCTCCTTTTACATGTGTTTAGATAGCGGCACCTGAGCTAAAGCTTCCTCTTAAATATTGCTGACTGAGCACCACATTGCAACTTTGGCACAGAGTGACTCTGCTGTTGTGCGCGGACTCTTTTCAAGCAGCACATTACGCACACCGTCCTCAATTTCCTCCATAACATTGGTGATTCTTTATTACTCCAACACGGTCGTACTCACTGTCTTGAGCAAGTACAGAAAGTTCGATGTAGATCGTGAATGGTCCACCCGATTGCTGCGCTCGCTGCAGCAAACACTGCTCTGCACACAATTGCGAACAGCAGTTCTGCCAGACAGGTCCACAAAATAGGTCTTAAATGCGTACCACGTCTGGAAATCCGCCTCATGGTTCGAGGGCTATCAAGCCCTCGAGGTATAAAATCATGTTGTTCAGTCTTTTGGCATGTCCCATGCGTGTTGCGCGCACCTTCCCGCATTACGAGATTCAGTCCTCTACATCGTTGTCATCCGCGTACATGCCCAATCGGCGTACATGCCCAATCGGCGTACATGCCCAATCCAGAAGGCACCTGCTCAGAGCGTCGTCGGGCATGGTTGATGGTAGCGTGCGGCATTGAAGTGCCAAGTTGGATGGTTTGAAGGTGCCCATCACCTCCACCAATGAAAAGAGGTTTATTCGCTGAGAATTCAAAGCGGCTAACACGACAGTAAGACCGAAACACCGAGTCCGAACAGCAGCGCCGATTCCGTGCTTAGTGTCGGTCTTGGTTACACAAGCAACAAGTTCCTAGGCAGCCGACACTGCTGCACTACTGGAGAGTCTTCTATGCGTCCAAAGGAAAGCAGGCATGATACGTTTACATGCTTATACTGCCGGTCAGCCTACTTCAATAGCGTTGTCGCAACTTACTACAACCAATCCACGAGTAGACTCCGTCGAACTAATTCTTATTGAAATGTCGGCCACACGGCCTGTTTATTTATTTCATAGCTGTATACCGTGTTGTCACTGACAACAAGAATGATGATGCAGCTGCTTGAACAGCTGCTTACACGGATATTACCCGTACGTGCTTATAATCTTTGAATTCATTTCGTTCCCGCTTATACTTCAGTTAACACATAAATTGGCACAGAACTTGAACGAGGGACCATTCTTACACACATTTTTATCTATATGCAAACAGTGTGTATTCCATCCCATCGTTATTTCCACCTCCTCTACCACTCATGCATCTCATAATATCACATGGTAGACTCACATTTTACTATCACCTTTTTCAACTTTGATCTTCGAACACATGCGCTTGCGAAACCCTTGCGACTCCACAGACCATTATTTCTATGACTGCACGTTAAGATACTCCATCGCATGACTTCTAGAAGATGACACATCTGTATAAATCACTCCTGACTTGCACAAGACACCATCTAGAGATAAACGGAAGAGGGTTCTTCTAATTTCTCTCCTATGCAATATCTCTTTCACTTTTCCGACCTCACCTCTTTCTTATGGCGCAGCTGGATTTCTCTCCGCGTCATATTTTGTGACGTTCAGCCGGTCGTACCTCTTGCTCAAGTCAAAGGTGCAGCACCATCCGGGGGGTACGGCCGGGCGGAGTGGCTGCACTTTCACTCCAGCCTTTTTTTTCCTCCTATTTTCACTCACAATATATTTCAGTGTGTTTTTCTGCTTTTCACCTTAGTCGTTTCAGGTCACCTGTCTTCAATGCCAATTTTTTTCTTCCCTTCCCTCAACCGATGGTCCATGGACAACGTCTTCTTCTCGTACACCGACCTGGACCACTTTACTCATTCTACACATATTATTGTTTTCTTTCGTAGTTATTTTTCCTTTCCTCTTGCATGCCTGATGTACCAATAAACTTTCTCGGACGGAGTTCAGGATTTTGGCAGATTCCTAACGCAGATTCGGCCTTTCGGCCAGCGAGGGGGGGAGGGGTCGTTAGTTTGAGTGACGCGCAAGCGCTCATTCTAATTCTTCGAGTGCAATAAACTTGATTAACTTCGCCAGCATTCATCCTCTTTATTCATTGAACTCTCAATATTTATCCTACAAATTTGTTTTACTAACTCGCTTTTGTACTAAATTATCACTTGCGTTTGTCCCCCCATTAATTATTTTGGACTGCTTTCAGTCCTCAATACAGATAGTGGCACGGGTCCTCTATTTTATTTGTAGCTTTCCTCGCAGAGAAGTAGAAAAAAAGCAAAAATGTACATGCTTAAATTGACCTGTAATATTTTTGATGATGAGGGTTTTCTTCCCTTATATTTGCGTTATTTTTGCCATTCAGTGTACCATAACATGCCTTTGTGCAGCAATATCAGCCATCTCGTTGTAGCTGATTTTTAGCAGGTTCACATGGACTGTAAGAACCCTTATGCCGTCTGGCGAATTAAGACAGCTCATGAAACGGAAGTTGGCGTCTATCCTTATGTTACAAAAGACTATAACAGAAGCCTATACAGGTTTCCCCTAAAGAAAGTATGGTAGTTGAAGAAAAACTCGCCCTTGTCTGGATGATGATGAAGCAACATTCACTGGGCCCGAAATAAATCGGTGGTGCACGCAGGCACCAGACGGGGTGGTTCCCTAGTTACGGGACCCATATGTTTCCAGCAGCTCCTGGCCCCTGTCCGTCAGTGCGAGCTGAATCGGTAGGGCGGGGCTGGATAACAAGGTCTCCCATCGCTCAAGGGGTTGGGGATTGGGGGTGTTGGTGGGAAGGGGAGGAGGGGGGGTCTTGAGTTCTGTGCACTCTGCCAAGACGTGCGGCAGGGTGCCCTTTTCTCTTCTGCAAAAAGGACAGAGCATATCGTATTCCGCAGGGTACATGCGGTTCATCAGTACGGGATGCGCAAGCGATCCCGCCTGCGCTCGACGCAGGATCGTCTGTTGTTGCCTGGTGAGTTTGGGGTGCGGTTCTGGCAGCCTGCACCTTTCTTCTCGGTACATCCGGGTAATGTCGCGAAAGCTGGTAACCGGGTGCGGTAGCTCTTCCGGCTCGTGCTCGGCCCGGATTGACATTTCTCGGGCATGGTAGTCGGCGATGATGTTGCCTGCTACCTGCGAGTGAGCCGGGACCCACATGAGCTCTATGGCTCTTCCCGGAGGCTTGTGCTTGGCTAGAATGGCTCGGGTCGCGGAGGAGATTACCCCCCTGCGGAAGCTTCTGTAGGCTGTCTTTGAGTCGGTGACTACGTCTGGAGATTCAACTACGAACCAACATCTATTAGGTGGGGCTCTACCATCTATCTTAACTTCTGAAGCTTTTTCTCCTTTAGTAGATGGGACTAAAACTAAAGAAAAAAAGGAAAAAAATACAAACGTTGAGGGCAACTCTTAACCCTTTAATTCTAAATGCAGGCAACAATTATTGCACGCATCCATTAAGGATATCCAGTTTGGTAGTAATTCTTGAGGGGGCACACGCGCTGCGAACGTAAACAGCAGATCACCGAAATACGATCGAGCATGCCTGTAGAAGGTTTTACTGCGCCATAGGCTATTCAGGCCTCTGAGCTAAGCTACCTCTGAGTTACCAAGCACAACCCTAACATGACGATTGGGTCGGAAAATAGAGCGACCGCCCTGGTTCGGCACTGGTTCGAAGTTTTATGCCCGGAGCAGGACGCATTTTCCTTCGCCTGATGAGCTTTCGTTCTGCCAAACCCTTATGGGTTTCCCTTGTGTCATCATACTACAGTCGAGCGGGTGAAATTTTCCTCGTTCATAAATCTTCCTTAGCTTGCTTGTGACAGCTTGTCATCGTCACAGTTCCAGTGAAATTTGTGAAATATATTGTCTTTTGGTGCACTTCACGTGAACTACTATTTGCCGACACAAATTCATGAAGGTGAAGGAAACAGGTCAGTGGAGATTCTTGAAAAAATGCTGCAGCGCATAATATAAACTTGATGGCGTAAGGGCATGAGATAAAGCCAGTGTTGTTACGTAAAGTGTCGTAATAAACATAATAACCTTGTTCATTTTTTGCAGCCACAGCGTGCAAATCAACCTCATGTCGACAATGAAGCCATTCACTCAAAACATTGATGGTGTCCCAAGAGACCCGCACTGCAACCCTGAAATCCTTAAAGGAGCGTTGGAGTTTCGCGCACGGGAAGGCGATCTAGTCCTGCTTTCATTTCCCAAAAGCGGAACGCACTGGGTCCTTTATATTGTGCAGCTTATTCTAAAGAAAGGTCAACCCATCACAAGTTACGATGAGTTCACACAAAACATGGTATATCTGGGGCTGTCACACCCTGACGACTTGAGACCAAGCCTGCCACTGCGTGTGATCTCATCGCATTATCCTTTGAGAAATGAGTTCATGAGCAGCGAGGCAAAGTACATCTACGTGACGCGGAACCCGTGGGACGTGTGCGTGTCATTCTACCACATGGTGACCAGTCTCAGCGCCTACCGCTTCCAAGATGGCACATTCGACCAGTTCTTCGATGCTTTCCTGAGCGAGGATGTCGCAGGTTACGGGAACTACTTCGATCACGTGGTGTCCGGATATGAGCTTAAGGACATACCCAACGTGTTTCTCGTGACATATGAGAACTTGACGAAAGACATCCGAGGCACTGTTCTGAAGCTTGCGCGCTTCTTGGGCGACAGCTATGCAGCAGATTTGGAAAAGGACAATCGGATGCTTAATGAGTTGCTTGAACGGTGCTCGGCAGATCACATGAAAGAGACGATGGTCTTGGACCTCACCACAAACCCAAATCCTGGCATCGAGAAGATGCTGCGGCGCCTTGACGAGAATTGCAAAGATGGACACAACGGAGACAGCAAGAAGTACTGCTTCGTAAGAGAAGCCAAAGTGGGTGGGTGGAAGAGGTACTTTTCACAGGAACAGCTGTGGCGCATGGAAGAAGCGATAAAGAAGGTAGAAGAAATATCACCGGTGATTGAGCTTTGGAGCGATATACGTGAAGAGGCCACTGCAGCGTCAACTGAAAAATAAAAAATAAAGGCGTGAACGTGAAGAACTGCAAAGACATTTTCCCGTATTTCTTTGTTTCTTGAAATAATATTTTGAATCAAATTTACATAAAAATGACATTCTCTGTTACTTTAAGATGCGATCAGCAGTGTTGATAAGTATCTCATTGTGCGCTTTCTTCGGAAACAGAAACAGGCCACGGCGGTATCTGTTCAAGGTTGCCGATTGGAAGCTTACGAACATTAATGCATATGGCAATGAATGTCTTCGTATATTGTGTTTGTGGCAGCCTTTTGGTTTGACTGCACTCGAGCCCCGAGCTTTTGCGTCGACTAAGGAAATCATTTGTAATGATGTCTGCCCTTCTGGACTGTTCAAAAGCAAAAATACATGTGCAAGAGTCCCAGGTGGTATTGCTGGCTTTGAGCAGCTGTTAGACTCTTTTGTGACTTATTACTACAGCTGCGAAAGGAATCTAGACAGGAGAGTTCAAGGGAAAGCAAAGTGTCGCGGTGAGATTTGCAGTTACTTCCGTCAGTTAAGAGAAACGATGATAGAACAGCAAGTAGGGATAGTCTTTCAACTTCATTGGAGTTATGACTAAACGGAGAGATAGTCAGGTTATATCGGTTCATGTGTATGTAAGTTCACGGGGGTTACCCCACACGCCAGTCTCGTCAGTGTGACTTTCAACTTACGTGTTTTAAAAAATTTGATGATCGCGGTAAAAATCTGGAGGGCGCTCCAGCTTCGCCTTTAATAGTGGAACGCGCTAGCATTCAAAAATCCCTCGCTGCTTTTGACGCTTCCCAGGAACTGCAGCTTATATAACCGTAATGTTTACTGAGAAACGCTGGCGGAGAACGCTATACACAAGGGCGAGCTTTCTGCTAGAAACGTGGCCCCTTGCGTGAACCGGTCTCCTGGACTCTGAGCGACACATTTGTTAGACACTGAAAAGCGGTCCCACGATAAAAATAAACAAGTACACATGTCGACATTGTTACGCGTAAGATGGATTAAGAGCTAGAGACTGTTTACAAAGTATATTTAAAAAGAATAACTCCAGCGCTGGCCAGTTCAGCCGACAGCTCGAGAGCGAGAGAGCGTTCGTCGTCTTCGTCGGGGCGCCCGCCTGCATCGTCCACAAGAAACGCGCAATACGCATGTATCACTATCCCCGGCGGCAGAAGCACGGTCCCGGTGCGTCAAAATATCGGTGATAACAGGAGGGTAATATGGTTTGAGGCGTGCGACATGCACAACGTCAGGAGAATTCGGGGCAGATGAGGCACTGGTAGCGACTGGGGCGATTTCGTACGTAACTGGAGTGACGGCACGCAGCACTCGATATGGGCCTGTGTACCGTGACAGTTCTTTTGACAGGCAAGCACGACGAGTGAGGAACCACAGGAGTACCAAAGACCAAGGCGAAAAGTGGACGTTTCTGGGTTGCCGTTAGTTCTAATGGCGTTGCTTCTCTTTGGAGGTCAGGAGGCGAGCGCGTGCAGTTTCGAGAGCTTGGACTGCCCTGGTGATAATGTCAGGTGCATACTCGCTGGTCTCTGCTCCGGCGGATGGAAGGGATGCGCCCAGTGGCAATGTTGGTTCTCAGCCGAAGAACAGAAAGAACAGGGAATAACCGGAAGTGTCGTGACGCGAAGAATTATATGCAAAAGTGACATAGGGTACGGAGAGGTCCCAATCAGTATGATCCGACGAGACATACTTTGCAAGCATGTCTGTTAGGGTGCGATTCAGACGCTCCGTGAGACCATTAATCTGGGGATGGTAAGATGTAGTCTGCTTGCGCTTGATTGAGCAGGACTGCAGGATATCGGCGATGACTTAAGAAAGACATGTCTGACAGCAGTCAGTCAGCAGTTGGTGTGGAGCACCACGCTACAGAATCACGTCGCGTAAAAGAAAATCGGCGACATCTGTGGCGCAGCTTGTTGAAAAGGCTTTGATGATGGCGTAGCGCGTGGCGTAATATCTCGTCACAGTGACTAACTTATTGCCAGACGTGGATAGAGGGAAAGGACCAAGTAAGCCCAAGCCGACGCGAAAGAACGGCCTCAAAGGAATGTCGAGCGGTTGAAGGCATCCGACAGGCAGCGTCGATGGTGTTTTTCGGCGCTGGCATTTCTCACACGCCACAACACATTTCCGGACGGAGCGGGCAAGGCCTGGCCAAAAGAAGCATCAGCCAAGGCGGTCGTAGGTGAGGGAGACGCCAAGATAACCTACCGCTGGTAAATAGTGAAGTTCTTGCAGAACAGCTGACCGGAGGTGCTTGGGAATGACGAGGAATAGGGCAGGACTGTCGGGGCATACACTGTGGCGGTATAATACACCATCCCGGAGAACAAACAGGTGAAAGGACGAAGCAGTTGGCGAAGAGTCCAAGCCATCAATGATGGCGCGCAAGGTAGCATCACGGCGTCTACACGTTGCTCGTCGGCAATGTGTAGCACCTGAGAAACGGAGGAAACGCAAGCGTCGGCATCGTGGCTATGGTCGTCGGGTGGCATGTCCACTGGATAGCATGGCAAAAAGTCTGCGTCTTGATGTAGTCGGCCCTACTTGTACACTGCTGCATAGGAATATTCTTGCCGCTGCAGAGCCCAGCGACCAAGCTGGCCGGTAGGATCCTTGAGGGAGGAAAGCCAGCAGAGCACCTGGTGGTCAGTGATTACAGAGAACAGCTTGCCGTACAAGTTCGGGCGGAATTTGTAAACCGCCCAGACCAGAGCCAGGCATTCACGACCTGTAATCCAATAGTTGCGCTCCGCTGCTGTGAGGAGGCGGCTAGCGTAGGCGATAACACGATCTTGACGCTGTTGCCGCTGGGCTAAGACGGCTCCGATACCGTGACCACTGGCATCGGTACGCACCTCTGTAGGAGAGGACGTGTCAAAGTGGGTCAGAATAGCTGGCATGGTGACAATTTTGTGAGGTGGGCAAACGCGGCAGTTTGAGCGGTGCCCCACGTAAACGGCCCGTCCTTCTTCAGAAGAGCAGTAAGTGGTCAAACAATCGCTACGAAGTCTTTAACGAAGCGTCGGAAGTAGGATCAGAGTTCTAATAAATTTGGACGTCTTTGACAGCCTGAGGTACACGAAACGACGTGACAGCACAAATTTTCTCCGGGTCTGGTTGAATACCGGAAGCGTCGACGAGGTGGTCCAGCACTGTAATCTGCCGGCGACTGAAGTGACACTTCGATAAATTTAGTTGAAGCCTAGCCTCGCGGAAGACTTGAAGAATAGGTGATAAGCGCTCAAGGTGTGTCTCAAATGTAGGCGAAAATACGGGCACGTCCTCTAGGTAGCAGAGGCATGTACCATTTGAAGCCTTGAAGCATAAAGTCCATCACTAGTTCGGACGTTGTTGGGGTGTTGCATAGACCCAATGGCATAATTTTGAATTGTTATAGACTATCAGGGGTTACGAATGCGGTTTTCTCTTGGTCCTTTTCATGCATGAAAATTTGCCAACAGCCAGACCAAAGATCTATTGATGACAAGTACTTGGCACCGTGGAGACAATCGAGGGCGTTGTCAATGCAAGGCGAAGGGTAGACATCTTTCTTGCTAGCGCAGTTTATATGACGATAATCTACGCAGAAACGCCATGTGGCATTTTTCTTTTTAGCAAGCACTAAGGGTGACCCCCAAGAGCTCGACGAAGGTTCAACAATGCCTTTGGCAAGCATCCTGTTCCCATCATCTTGAATAACTATACGCTCTGGAGCAGAAAGTCGATATGGCCGGAGATGAATAGGGCTGGCATCACAACTATATATGTGATGCTTAACATTTGAAGTCTGGCCCAATTGGCGGTTGTTGAGGTCGTAGATGTCATGGTAGGAAACCAAAGGGCGATACAGAGCTGTGGCTTATTCAGGCAATAGGTGCGCAGCAATCATGGAACGAAATGTTGCTTCAGGAGAAATAGCACACTGTGGGCATGGTGAAGAATCTGAGCAGATGTCTACTGCAAACGTCGTGATGTGGTCATCTCCTATAGCATGCAGCGTTGCGATCGATATGCCTTGGGGTAGAACTTCCTTTGTCAGGCCAAAATTGATGACGGGGAGGCGTATCCGTTTATTGGCGATGGTGACGACGGAGTGGGGCACAGTAATATTGCGCATCAAAAGGACATCAAGAAGAGGTGTGGCGACGACACAATCACTATCGGCAACAGGAAAAGATGATAGCAAATCGATGAAAGTCAAGGCTTTAGGCGGCAGGTGGACGAAGGCGGTCATACCAAAGTTCGGCAGTTCGGCACGAATATGCGCGCGTAGAGGAAGTTCGAGCCAAAAGGTACCGGCAGCACAGTAGATCAGAGCTGAATGCGCCGTAAGAAAGTCGAGTCTAAGGATTAGGGCATGGGAACAATTGGTCAGCACTGTAAAGAGAACGAACGTGGCAGTCGGCGATATTTATGCGGGAAGTACATATTCCAGAGACGTCAACAGTGCTGACATAGGCCACGCGTACGGCTCGTGTAGTAGCAGGTGTGAGAACCTTCCTCCGTCGAGGACGGATGTTACTTACTACTCATTATGGACAGCTGGGCTCTGGTATCTATTAACGCCGTCAAAGGGACACCGTCGACGGGAACATCAAGTAAGTTCTGGTTCCTTTAGAATGTCAACGAAGGATTTCGACACGACGAAAATGCGGCACTACCACCAGGATATGCATGGTCGAGTTTTCTGCCAGAAAGGGTCCATAATTTAGGATATCTTAACATTATTTAGGATATTTATTAACAGCGCTGTAGTTATCCATAAGGATAACGGCAGCGCTGGCCAGTCCAGCCGTTAACTCGAGAGCCAGAGAGCGTTCGTCATCTTCGTCGCACCCGCACGCATCATCCACAATAAACCCGCCACATGCATGGATCAGTATATTTGCAGAAACTTTCAGTTCTTTTTACTCAAGACTTGTCTTTCTACCTCGCATCACTACTTATTTCTGTAACTTATCCAGTCGCATCAACCAATGCCCTAAACATCTCTTGCTTGCTAAATCTCTTGCTAAATACAAGTCTTCTGGAAGGTGTACGTTACCTCCAGGCGTCACAGCGTGAATGCCTTGTCCTTCCATTAGGAAGTCCTGAGTGGTCTCTGGATGCAAGCTGCAGCATACACATGTCTCATCTTGCCGCGAATATCTGCCGACGTATGTTGTTGTGTTAGGCAAATATAGCTCGAGCCTAAAATAGCAACGTACTGCCCTTTGTGTTATCGTACAGTTTCCCCTAGTAAATTCTTTCTTGAAATTTTTGTAAATGTCAATGTCCATGGTGTTCTTTGTTTCCATTCATTGCGCCCAATACACTGCCTCTGTTTCTTTCACTTTCTTTCTTATCACTACTTGTTGGCTACTTACACCTTCAATTACCCTGTGCTTGGTTGCCAACTTTCGTGGCCTCTTCTTCCAACACGGGTCCACGCTTTTTGGGTACAGATACTTGTGCACTTTAGCCACCCATTTATTTTGATCCAAGCTCCTTCGTCTTCCTTTCACCTAAACTTTCTCTGGGGTTCTCTAGCTTCAAAACAGGCCCAATCTATGTGACCCTGCGCTATTTGTAACTTTACCGGGGGCTTCCTAATCCAATAGGCTTGCCGATGCTTTGTCAACTTCCTACCCCGAGAAAATATCAGATGTCAAGCACATAATGGCATTTACGAATCTTAGCACTGGCAGCGTTACTCCTTTCAGGCACGTACCCAGGATTTCTTTTCGGGGGGGAGGGGGGGTTGCAATCAAGGCAATTATTCTATGCAAATGAGGGGGGTACCTTTATTAGTACAAATGTAAATAACGCCCACCATTTGCTATAACAACGCGCAAACCCACAAAAGAAAAATGAAATAAGGTGTACTTTACAGGGACGCCTGTGCGATACACCTCTCCCTTTGACAAACAAAGAACCATGTCTAATGGACTCGCGCAGGAAGAACACTGCCAAGAACCAGTAAAGAAGCGAAAGTGTAAAATAAGGATTACTTTAGTAGAATAGAACTTAAATAAAACAGCAGTTGGCAACAAAGGCACACGGAAAGCGCGGAGTTGTGTTATTCCGCCAGCCAATCACAGAAGCAAACAAAATCGTCGTCATGCGACCTTTTCAACATGGCGTCGTATTTGATACCTCCGGAGCGTCTGCTGTTCTTGAAGAGTCTTTTCATCGCTGAAAGCAATGAGGTGTGCAACAGACATGGGCAAAATGTACGGAGTCTGAGCATTTTACTCTTCACAAGTATGCGGGGCAGTTCATTTAACTGCTGAACTCGTTTTACGCATGAAACTTCACTGCCAACTGAAGTTAAACTTCACAACAAATAGTTCTAGCGAAGCAAGCATGTTATTTCTGTTCAGTAAAGAACTGAGAATTCGCCATTCCATATAATAGGCGAGGGAAAAGGTAAAAAATTACGCCCTAATAAGTTTTTTTAATTTAATTATTAATTGATTTCCGGTCTTGAATTCTGGTACAACCTTCACTGTGCTCCAGTCCTTTGGAACAGAGGCCTGAGAGATAAACTGCGTAAATATTACCTATAGGATTCCACTAGAAAAGGGATTAGTAGGCTTTACAACTTTGGCAGGTATACTATCACGTCCGGGAGCACATAATGTTTTAAGTTTGGTGATTAGATTCAATATACCAATGGAAGTAACAGTGACAGGATCCATTTGGTAAATCGCGATCTCGGTACTTCAGGTTCATTGTTTGGCTCGCGAGTAAGAACTGACGTCAAGTGCCCATTCATTACACCTGAGCGTTTCCCATGAGAAACATGTGACCCATAAGGATTCGTTAAAGACATGTTAGAAGAACGACTTTTTGGGTTTAGAATAGTTCAAAATTTTAGGGGGTTAACACGTACAAGATTTAACATGTCCTTATGAAAAAATTTCTTTTTGCAGTGTTTTACGAGCTTAGTATATTCGTGTAGACATGCGAAATATTGTTTCCATTTATTTATCCAGGGTGACGTTTTGGTTGCGCGGTAAAGAGAGTTATTTTTTTATTTGGATAATCTTCTAAACATGTTTAAATATAAGGGCTTATTTGAATCACTTCAAATGCGGACAAGGAGTACGTGGTCGTCTATTAAAGTTAGTATTCTTTGTTTTTAGAGCAACCAGTTTTAGTCAACTGATCTAGTTAGGGCCGACTGAGAAAAATGCTTATACAAATTTTCCAGTTCTGAATAATAGGTCAGCATATATTAGCGTTTCGGCAGTCGCGAATGCACTTCTTGGACGGTTGGCGCACTGCAACATCAAGTGATATGTTGAACAATACAATCCTGTGGTCCCTAATACCATCGACACAAGGCACTGAATGAACTGGCTATGGCTTGGAAACAAAGACTAGGTCAAGTGTGTTATTACCGCGAGTTGGTGTGTTAACAGACTCGGTAAAATTGAACATTTGGATGAGATCAAGAAAGTCTTTAGACAGCCTTGACACTACAGTTAAATTGTTCCAATCAATATCAGGCAGGTTAAAGTCACGCAAAGAATGTATTCGGCACGAGGAAAGTGAGAAAACAGTTCCAGTAACACAGACTGCAGCTCATCGAATAAAGAGGGATTGGATTCAGGTGGTCGGTAAATGGCTACCAGTGCAAGTGTGATCGAGTCATCGGACAGTTTAACGCAAATGATTTCGTGGTTACAATGAAACGTGAGTATATAAAAAGTCAAGTTAAATTTTATGAAGGGCAAAACACCAGCACCTGTGCGCCCCCTTCTGCCAAGCCTGTAAGCTGTAAAACGTGATTTATCGTGCAAAGGTTCATCGTCAGCTGTTTGCGGATTAAGCAACGATTCGGTTGTCACGGCTATATCAGCGCTGTCGTCCTTGACGAAGTCTTCGACATCTTTTTTAGGCAGATACCTGTGGCAATTTGTTAGCATGCAAGAAATGCTGAGATAACGTAGTGAAGGGACCTGGGTGGGCGATGGCAAGGAAGGCAGAGAGCGTGCTGCAGCAAGAATATGTAATAGCTATGGCTCCAATTCAGTGACTGAGTAAGTGTCGGCATTTTAGATAAACTGATTCTTATCAATGAGGAGCCTATCGAACCGGTTTTTGAAGGAAACCTTTTCCTGTTGAGCCTACAAGCAAAGTTTACTTCTCGCCTGCCACACACGCGCAGAGTAGTCTTCCAGTATTGAAAACTAGGACCCCTTAAGTTTCGGTAGTGTGCAAGAATTTCCTATTTATTTTCAAAATGCGCAAGCTTAACAAATATGGAACGAATTTTACCGCTGTAGGAGCTGCCAGCCATATGCACTCTTTCAATAGTGTTGGGTTCGAATGTGCGACTCGGACTGAACCCACGTTTCACCTGTTGCGTCTTGTACGCCAAGAAACAGCAGGTTGCATCGACGGAGACGGTTCTCGGTGCCATCCCAGTTTTCCGTTGGTGCTTTAACTTCACATAAATGTTTCGAAATGTCGTCATTAGATCCAGCATGAGAAGCAGGTTCTCGCTTCCTATTAGCCTCGACATTTTTTCCCAGTGCGTCAACGCGGCGGGAAGGGCAGCCAGCAACATTCTCTATGTTACACTGAGCTGAATGAATGAGACTGAGCTCTGTCAACACAGTATTTTGGCTTGTTTCCAGACGTGACCGTGTATTGCCAATAGAGTCAAGAGTGGGTCCAGGGTTACGTTCAATGTCTCCCGATAGCATCAACAGGAGTGAGGTAACATAAGCATTGATACAAAACGCACGCATCGGTTGATACAGAAACCGACGCCATGAATCTAGAAGTTTAGGGGGGCACGACACCGCATCTACAGTAGGTTCTCTAGAACGGAAACTACAGGCGTGCGGTAAATAACTAACCTGCAGTAGAAAGGGCGTTTTCATGACCATTGGCCCAATATGTGTTCCTAAGCCTTGATATCCGCGTATAGAAATAATAAATAAAGAACGTAGGGGCAGCGTTTTTCGCTCAGCAAGCGCGAAACTGCATCCGCCAGCTGGTACGTAGTACGCATACATGCAGGCTGGCACACAGCGAAAAGCAAGAACGGCGCACTTCGGCATCGACGGTTACCGCGAAGCGTTTCCCGCCGGAAATTATCAAAGGTAAGGATAGATTTTCAAAGCAAAATGCATTTTGCACTGTGTCATTGAAACGGTAATTTATACCGCGATCCGGGACATCAGCAGGCACTTACTTTTTAATACGTGAACGTACTTTGGCGAACTCCCTACCCCTGTAATGCGAAAAGAGTAATGCCTTGTACCTCATATTTTTTTATACTCTCAGACGCAGAAGGACTATAAGAGGAGTGGTAGAGGACGAATTTGAACATAATACACAGTACAAAATGCAAAGACGGGCACAAATTCAACTGAATATAAATGTACGCACGGACGTTGGTGAGTACAATCTCTTGACACAAAGCAAAACAACGGAACATGATAAAGGCTAAAAAACGTCATGGTTATATTGCACTCAGTTTTACAAAGACGATATTAAGAAACGACAGGACGTGGACGGACGTTGCGCTACGTCCGTCCACGTCCTGTCCTTTCTTAATATCGTCTTTGTAAAACTGAGTGCAATATAACCATGAACGTTCACCAACTAGCCCCCTTTATTGCTTTACTAAAAAACGTCAGTTCACATAGGCAATACAGTCATACTGCTCGGCCTCAGTAGCAAACAAAATATTTTCAATATTATGAAGGTTTTCGGTCAATGTGGTAGATGAAACAGCGGAGTGTGGGAGACTGTTCAAATTTTTGTTAAGTGCGGCGAAAATAATTGAACACAAACCAGTCATTTCTTAGAACTGGTAATGGAATAGATTTACTGTTGCGATGTCCGGATGTTTCCTTAGTTTTGATATTGAAATACTCTGATTTGTTTCCCCTAGTGTAGTTGTGGATAAGAATGTAAAGGAATTTAAATCTCTCATTTCTAGTTCTTGCTTCAAGGGTTAGAGATGAGCTTGTTCGCCCAGCTGGGTTGAAGAGTAGATGTGGCAGTATTTATTAATTATAAGTCTTGAGGCAAGGCGTTGAATTTTTTCATCCTTGAGGCCGTTGGCTGTTGTGTAAGTGTTTCATACTATTTTTTGCGTATTCTATTACAAGACTTACGAGAGATTTGTATGCGAGGCTCTTTACATCGGCAGTAGCACTGTGCATGGTGCGTGTCAGGCACCACAGTAATTTGGACGCTTTGGAGACTACCATGTATATGGGTATTTCATCGTAGGTCTGATGTAAATGTTACTCCTACATATCTATATTCATTCGCTCGCTCTAGCGTATGGCCATTTATTTCGATAATTGCAATTAAGAATATTTGTCTTCCTAGCTTTGGTCATTAACACCGACTTTTTAAGGTGTAATTCCTTCTGTCATTCCTCACACCATTTCATTATTTTTAGAAGGTCTAGAAACCCATTCAGCGTACCAGTACAAAAACTCGTTTGGGATGCCATCCGGGCTCGGGTTCTTTTTTATGTCAACATGGAGTAAGAGGTTCAGAACACCTTGTTCATCAGTTTCTAAATCGGGGTTAGGCGGCCTTTCGACGACAAAGAAATACCCACAGTAAACCGCATCCGCATTCGCGGCCTCCACATACAACAGGACGGTGAAGGTGCATACACCATCCAACGTCTCAAGCAGACCACCTTCCAAATCAGGCGAATGGTCAGCCGCATCACCCCCAAACAATACGGACTGGAAGGAGACGACATAATAAAGCTCGGCCAGGCCCTGATGATCAGCCGCATTACCTACGCTGCCCCGCACTTGCCCGTCATTCCCAAGGAGAGAGATCAGTTAGACGTACTTCTTCGGAAAGCCTACAAGCAAGCGCTCGTCCTACCACCGGGAACAGCGACACTCAAGCTTGAAACCCTAGAATTCTATAACACTTTAAGAAAAATTTTAGGCGCCCACCTCACAAGCCAGCGAGAACGCCTAGCCCACACACCAACAGGAAGAACCGTCCTAGCGGGCCTAGGCTACCCCACACACGGCAAAGGCCACGAACAAGCAATTCATCTGGCCCCAACTTCCGGGAGTACATCAAGGTAGCTCCTATACCCAGAAGCATGCACCCGAAACATTATGCCGATCGTCGCCAAGCTCGCGCAAAAACTCTACAGACAAAATATGGCAGTCTCCCCACCACACTATACACAGATGCCGCGAAGTACCCCCAAAAAGCAGCCATGACGACCAGCGTTGTCGACCATAACCTACAAGACGTGGTCTCGATGACGGTCCGCACTGCCAGCGCCCTCGTAGCGGAGGAGAAAGCCATCGCCTTGGCCATCACCTCTAGTCTGACCAACGAGTACGTCACAATTATTACTGACTCCCGGGCAGCTTGCCGTAGTTACGCGAGAGGCAGAATATCTTCAATCGTCCACCGACTCCTCAAACAAGCCTCCCAATTCCCGGACGTTGAAATAGTGCGGACTCCCGGACACGAGTCGCTCTGTGGAAATCAGCGTGCGCACGCTGTAGCCCGAGCTCGTGCCTCCCGGGCATCACAAGAGAGCGATACGGCCGCATACATGGAGCCCGTACCTTTACAATACAACGCCATACTACAACACCACAAATTGAACAGACGACAATACTCACCTTAACACAAGACCCTCTCCCGTGAAGACGCCGTCACATGGCGACAACTACAAACGAATAAATACGCCCATTTAAGCAGACTACACGCAGTACACCCTGCACTATATTCATACAAATGTCCCCTTTGTAACGATTACGCCTCCCTATATCACACCACATGAGCGTGCCCCAACGTAAAGGCAGCCCCGCAAATACCCAACCCCACACCCGAGCAGTGGGAGGCCGTACTGACTACTTCGGACCCTCGTAACCAGCAGCAAGTGGTGCGGCGGGCCCGGGAGACAGCAAGAGCCGCAGGAGCCCTGGACTAAGGGCGCCTCCCGCACAAGCAGGAATACATCTGCTTGTCCTTTATTTTTTGTTAAATAAGTGTTTCTCCTCCTCCTCCTCCTCCTCCTAGATTTTCATCAACAAAAGGCGGTAATACATTGTCATGTGTGAACACGGATGAAAAATAAGAGAAAATTTTCGGAACATTCTAGCCCATTCCCTTCTTGACCAGCAAGGTGCATAACACCTGACGCGTTAAGGTAACGCGAAAATTTACCAGGTGACTCACGAATAAACTTCGTTAGTGGTACATTCCTTTAGCAGGAGCTCTAACTGTCCGCTCATACGGACAAAGCGAAGTTTCATTTCAGGGTCACGGCTTAGTGAAGCTACTTTGCTTTTACCATTTAGTCTCCGTTTAAGATTAGGTAAATCTCTAGTGATCCAAGAACTTCTTTAATTGGTACGTGAATTTTTGAGATAAGCTTGGTAATGCACCATGCTGTCAGTTCAGAAAAGGTAAATAAACGGTCTGCACTGGCGCCTGAGTCGTAAAGCAGCATAAAATCAAAGATAGAATGCTGAAGACAATCTATTACCTCAACGTCATCGACAACTCTAATATTAGGGAAAGTTGCGAGGTAATGAGTATTCGTTATCTCTGGTGATACGTCTGACGACAACAAATCCCTGATGTAATCCGATAATCAGTCGAGTACTTCGCACTCGCGGACGGTTGACTTTCGGCACTCGGAGGAGGAGGAGGAGGAATAAACTTTATTTGTGCACAGCAGATTTGAGACCTAGGCCTCTACCTAAATGATGGCCTCGAGCCCTTGGGCCCTGGGGGCATCTTCGGCCTGCTGGATTGCCTTGAGTTGGTCTTCCGGTGCACAGCTGAGCAACACGGTCTCCCACTGCACTCTGGTCTTAATTATTTTATTCTGTATGGGTGTACGAGAACAAGCCCAAACCATATGTTGTAGGTCTGCCCTTTCTTCACAGAATCTACATCTATCCGTGTAAAGGTCCGGGTAGTAGCGGTGGTAGGCCACCGGGTTCGGATATGTATCTGTTTGTAAGAGGCGCCATGCCGTCGCTTGCCGTCTATTTAACGAGGAGTGTGCCGAGGGGAAATGGGCCCTTCCCAATTTATAGTGTTTGGTGATCTCGTTAAAGCTGGTCATCCGGTCTCTGTCCGTTCCCAGTATTTGCTGCGTGCCACCTTGCAAAAATCAAATCGAGAATGGATGATGTCGTAGCACATATACTTGTGTAGTGGGTTACAAGCTGAAGTAAACTATGACAGAAGGCATGATCTAGCAACTGTTCGAAACTAGGTACCTCTCGTATGCCAGGCAATTTTGAAGGCCAGTCAATCCCAGGCAGATAAATATCCCCAAGCAAAGAAATCTGTCATGAGGTAGAAATGCGTCTATAAAGTATAGCTGCTTTGCCAGAACGTCCACCGGTGATTTTGGGGCTCTGTAGGCAGCCCCTGTGAAAACTGTGTGGCCTTCTAACTTTGCCTTAATCCACAGTGCTTCGATGTCATTTACGTCTCGCAAAGCAGAGAATGCTAGGTTATTTTTATTATATCCGCAATGCCCCTACATTTTGTGTTCTCGATCTTTTCTGACTATTCTATAGTCGGGAACAGTAATTTCGGCATCTAAATTATCCTTATGAAGCGACATTTTTCATCACCAATATGTCAGGTTCGTGTTCTAAGGCTATGCTTTGTAACTCAACCAATTCATTTATTATACTTCTGGCGTTCAGGTTTATACTCTTAAATTGTCCATACCGGAGCTGTTCAAGTCATTTCTTTCAGTCGGAATAGGTATGGCACCTGTACCTTGCATTGGTAGTTTAACATTAGTCATCTTCACATTAGTCATTAGTCATTTAACATTAGTCATTTAACATTAGTCATCTTCAGCTTATCCAACATAAGCCTCACCTACACTCCTCTTTGCCTTTCATCTGCGGTGGAATTCCAGTGGTTTTTCTGTACTTCAAGCACACTTTTAGAACAATCCTCTGAAATAGTGATTTTCTGTCCTTTCAATTAGAAATTTTCCAAGACACTCATTTTCTCCCTGAAGTCTCCGATCTTAATAATAAATGGGTGATCTTTATTGATAGACTTCTTACCTAGGTGGTGCATTCTTTCAATTGTGGTTATTTTTATTCCCTGAGCACGAGGTCGTGGAAACGAATGCCGGCCACGGCGGCCGCATTTCGGTGGGGGCGAAATGTGAAAACACCCGTGTACATAGATTTAGGTGCACGTTAAAGAACCCCAGGTGGTCGAAATTTCCGGAGTCCTACACTACGGCGTGCCTCATAGTCAGAAAGTGGTTTTGTCACGTAAAACTCCATAAGTTAATTTTCTGTCCCAGTACTCCCCCAAAGATGTCAGTGTTTGACTCTTTGAAAGCTTCATAGGAATTTCATCTAAGACCTCAATGGCTGCCAACCTGGTCTGAATTTGCAACTTACCCCGCCTCAGACGATGTCTGTTTTTCCACTTTTAGAGTAATTTTTTCCAAGAAATCTTTCTGTGTTTGAAGAATTTAGTTCACCACTTTTTCAGTAAGGGTTCCTGGATTTTCCTGAACATCTCTCGAAAGCTTAAGCAACAGCCACGCCATTGAAAAGAAGTCGCTAATACACGTCAGCAGTAGGTGTGGACACGGCTACACTACAATACATAAGTAGCCACTATAAAATCGGTTTCTTTTATCACTAACCTACACATACAAATGTATATGAGGTGTCATCATCACGGCGGGGTTGCAGTGTCGACTGAAGCTCGACAAAGTTGGCCGCAGGTTTATACCCGGCAGGCTTGGTGTCACGTGGTGACAGCGTGACGTCATCGTGCCCGATGAAGGTGCTTTGAAGATGTTGTCCACGAGGGGCTGATATGTCATGCAAGGGGCGTGGCGTCAATATTTAATCCAGATTCCGCTACTGCAATGCACCGATTTTCGGACGGGAAACATAGCGTCCATCGTTTTCCATAGCTCATGGTGTGCCTGACACAAAAAGCAGGGTCGTTGCGTAGACCTGCACGTACAAAGGTATAAAAAGGTTGGGCCAACTCTAAATATGCGTGCCGGTTAACTTGAAATTTTGAGGTGGGCGAATGTCCACTCGGATGCTGCTGTTCGTCCTTCAAGTTACTAAAACATCGCGGCCAAGCTCCTCCCAACACATCACACATCCTATGGCAATGCCATCCTTGACTTTGCCCTCATCCAAACCCTCATCTCTCCCACCTATCTCTTCCAACGAGTGGCTCACCGCCGCCACCACCATTCAGGACCAACGATTCCTGACTTTATCAGCCTAACACTGAAACACGCCGCCAGCGACGCCCTAGACTGAGAGCATCAATGCATTTTCAAGCAAAGCTTGTATTCTATCACAAGTGCCAGTGCCGATATGGTCCCGCCAAAACCCAGTTACTCCCACAGCAGAGAAGCTGCGGGAATGGCCGGTTTCATGAGTTGACAGCTGTCCCTGCACCGAAGCGTGAGTCATTAGCAAGGCTACCAGCTGCATAGGGGCGTGCTCACTACACGCGCTAAACCAATAAGAGCCATTTCGCTTCAGCCAGGAAGGGAAAAGGGCAGGAAAGCATTTCGCGCACGGTGCGCAGGCTTCGTTTCCGTTCAGTTCAATCTCGGAAAACGAATGGGACGGAAACCCGTTGTGCGTTCCCACGAGGAACAGCCAGCGTTTAAGGGGTGGCGGCGAGAACTCGCCCGTGAAAGAAGTCGCCAACGGCGCTTCGATCCAGCTGTCAAAGCCTTACCGCCGCCCCAGCCCAGGTAATCCGAGAGCAACCAGAAGACCCCTACCAGAAGATCTCGTTTTTGGGGTCATTAAAGGGGGGGTGATGTGTCAATAATAGACAACACATAATTTTTATTGTGTGTAACATACAAATTCACGGCCGCTCTTGGTAGTTACCAAGAGAAAAACAAGGAACAAAGAGTGGTTTTCACGGAAAAGACAAAAATAAAAAAATGCTTGTAGCAAAATTTAGTATACATCATCGCAAAAAGTATCTAACGCATTTTCAAAATCGGCAGACCCATCAGTGCTCACAACTGAGTTAACCAATCTGTTCCACATTTTAAATGTGTCAGGAAAAAAGGAGAAACGAAATGCAGCAGTACATGTTCAATAAGGTTGGATAGCTCTGCTATTGCTTAGACGATCTCATCTTCTTCCTGGATGTCGTAGATATAAATCCTTGTTTATTTTTGTGTGCCCACTCATGATATTCAAAACAAATTTTAGCCTATGTTTGCGTCTGCGTTCCTCCAGGGACTCCAGTTCACACGATTTTAACAAGGCCGTAACGGACTTTGTGCGTCGGTGTTTACGGCATACGAAACGGACTGCAAGTCTTTGTTTTCTTTCTATTTTTTGCCTTCAGGACTTTCTGATAAGGGTACCACGCAACACAAGCGTACTCGAAGACTGGTGGTACAAGTTTTGTAGGCTGTTAATTTCACGTCCCATTTAGTGCATTCCAGATTTTTCTTTAAGAAGTATAATGTTTAGTTTAGCTTGGAACACATATTATTGATGTGTGAGTGCATTGCAATGTGTGCTTAATACTGACTCTTAAGTATTTGAGACAAGCTGCATTATTCAATTGATGATTTCCGATGGGGCACATGAAGGAATGTTTGCTCCTACTTGAGCAAATATGCGTAAATGTTGTTTCGTTATAGTTAATTTACATGTCCCATTTTAAACACCACTCACCAAATGCCTGTAAGCGTCTGTTCAGATGAATTTGGTCATCTTCATAAGCTATTGGGGAATAAATCAAACAATCAACGGAAAAAAGTTTCATTTTAACAGGCGGTTCAACTAGTGCACTGATATTATTAACAAACAAAAAAAACAGTATTGGCCCTAAATCAGAACCTTGAGGAACCCCGAGATCACACGCAGTGAAATTGAAGTGCAATTCTCAATCCTTACAGAATGTTGACGGATAGATAAATAGGCCTCTATTCATTTTTTATCTGTTTACCTATTTCTATTCTATCATGCTTAAAAAGCTATTTAGGGTGAGAAACCTTATCGAAAGCTTTCCTAAAATGAACACTCACTACGTCTCTTTCCTGGTGTGCATCCATGTTCAAATAGAGATTATGGAAAGTTTCTGGTAATTGTGTCACCATTCCGAAAATCCATGTTCGTTTGTGGAAAGTAACTGGTCAGTGTCAAGAAAACTAATAACATGTTTTGCAATAACAAGTTCTAGGACCTTGCAGCAGACTGACGTCAAGTATATCGGTCGGTAATTGTTTACATGAGCACCGTTGCCATCTTTAAAAACGGGGATTACTACTGCGTCGCGCCAGTCTTGTGGAAGTGAATGCGTTCCAATAGACTTCGCAAGCATTATCCTTAAGTAAAAGGAAACCCATTCGGCATATTGCTTCAAAAATTCAGTTGATAGCTCATCCAGTCTGCTTCCTTTCTTGGCGTTTATTTCAAGCGGCACTTGTAAAACACCTTCACGGCTGATAATAACTGGTTCCATTGAGGTCCTCATATCGCTGCTGACGTATTCGCCTATCTTATTGCCTTTGTCTATTGTATAAACAGACTGAAAGAAGCGATTGAAAGTATCAGCTAAATCTTAAACTCGTGTCAGGATTTTACCCTCGCGTTCGATCTGTTCAATTATTTCCTTTCTTTCCCTGAAGTAACGCCAGAATTTGCGTGATGAACTTTTAAGAAAGCTGGCAAGCGTTTGATCGGAAGACTTTTTTGTTCGAATTCACAAAAGCTTCTTTCATCTCAACTTTTATTGCTGCAACTTCCGTCTCTTATATTCGTTTTCTTAATTTTTTATTTTCCGTTTCATATGGATAGTGCTGCGTGTTATCCAGAGGTTTCGTTTCTGTGTTTTCTTAATACAAGTAGAAACAAGGCGCTCAACGCAAGTTATGATGCCCCTTTTAAATATTTGCCACAGTTGCTCCACAGACACGCAATGTAATGCCTGCTCAAAGTCAAGAAATTGTAATGATAAAAATTGATGATGGTGTTGTCATCTGCATTTTTAAAGTATTTTAATTTAACAGGAAAGAACGGTCTCTCTACACTGCACACACAGGTCTGTGTGTACAAAGACAACATATTATCGTCTGATATGCCCTCTAAAAGATTCAATGGATAATCAATTAGGTTGTGCGATAAGAGCACGAGGTTCATTAATGACTAACTGCAACCCTAGTTGCTTCTTGCACAATTTGTTCTCAGCCATGGCAACATTTTATTTCCGAGAATTTTTCTCAGCTGATCGTTCCTGTCTCGCCGGGCAATACACTTTCCAGTTAACATGCGGCACGTCAAAGTCTCCAGCCATTATCAAGCTCATTCTCATGCTCATGCTAACATTGTCACCAAAGAATTCGCTTAGGAAATCCAGCAACTCTGTTGAAGACGCAGTCTGTCTGTGTACTACGTCAATGAAGTACACTCTGCTTTCGAATGTAATATTACGCCATATACTTTCGGGAACATGACATTCAATCATAGAAGCTTCGATGGAATTTTCAACACTGATAGCAGCAGCACCACCTCGGGAATCTCTGTCCCATCTAAAAAATTTTAACCGGAAGGAACAATGCAATCACTGCGTATTCCCTCACGCAGCCATCTTTCTGTAAGTAAAATTGCATCGCGGCTATGCGCCAGTAGAATATATCCTAGTTCTGTGACTTTATTAGCGATGCTACGGGCATTTTGCACAAGAATTCGTAGCTATGAGTGGGGCAATTTTCTTGAACTGCTCGCAGAACTTCAGAAGATTCATGCCGGTCATGCATACCTGCTGTTGGAGTCGCTTCGTCTTTGTTGCTCTTGTCACTGCGGCTTGTATAATGGCGCCGTTCATTTTGCTCATGATCCCAAACAAACATGCGTCCATTTATCTTTAGTTTATCATACACTTGTGAGATATTCGCCCCCTTAGCTCGGTCTGGCGCAGCACTTTCCCATAATTTCTTTCTCAGAAGAACTGTCTCTTTTCAGTAGTCATTGCAAATATTGAAAGCAGTGCCCTTTAGTTTTTGACAGTTCCTCATCTCTGTCTCTTTTTCACGAAAATCCACGAGGTGCATAATTACTGTTCTTGCCGCGCCTTGTCCTTGTTTACCAATGCAATGAATTTCTGCCGATCAAGTTTCTACCTCCAACATGCTTCTGAGAATGTTATCTACGAAGGCCCCCGCAAATCTGTGTCTCAATTCTGGCCTCGGGAACACCAAGAACTAGTCGATTATTTCTTCTGCTTCTGTTTTCATAATCCGGTAGTCGTTCAGCTTGTTGTTGTACTACGTTTTCTAGTCTCTCAATTTTCTTTTGCATTTCCTGCACGGCCATCAGATGGCTGTTCATTCTTTCAGTCTTCGTACTATGTTCAGCGACTTCTTTTCTCATGGTGTTTAGCTTGTAAACAATTTCTTTCTGATTATGCACGGCTTGTTGTAACAATTCAGCAGTCTTTGGGTCCGGGTTTTCCTCTGCATCGCCTGAAGTTAATAATAGGACAGTCAACATTATTGCTATTGATAATATCAGCCAGAGCAAGTTTGGCTGAGCCCGCGGCCGCGGAAGCTAGCTGAGTAGAATTTGGAGGAGTCTGCAGAAACGCGCTAATAAATCACACCACGCAATAAAATAGTAGGCAGCTGATTCTCACAATATAACAAAAAGAAGATTCAGATACGCAACTGTCATGCTGTCTTTGTATATCTTGCAAGTTGTATGGTACTTATGTAACAGAGGTAGTAATGGCGGTATTTGGTTATATGAGTTTATGCAGTAACAGGTGTAATTAATTACAAACTCATTAGCAACTCCGTCTTGTTGGGCACAGTCCATGGCTCGTGTAGGTATGCACAGTTTATGAGCTGTGGACTTGCAAGAACCATCCACACTTGAAAAGATGCTAACATTCAAAGGAAGGGATGCAACCGGCTGAGTTCCATGCACAATTTTGATTTGCTTTTGTTTAATTTGTTTTCTGTTACTTATAAAAAGAACGTTCTTGCCTGCTTTTATTATTATTGCATGTGTTTCACAGGAGGTAAAGAGAGAGGAGGAAGGAAATGCACGTATGTTTACGGCAAAGTTGTTTCTTAGAATACTGCAATATGTTACGGCCAGCATAAACAAAACAAATTCAGTACAGTGAAGTAAGTCCAATATGCGATTACCTTTCGAAGTGAGGGTTAATACAGGGGCAGTAAGGGCACAAAGTCTGCAACACAGTGAATATTTATTCGTTTCTATGCAGGAGAAAAATGACTGAGGAATGACTATGAGGAGAAAACTGTTCATATGATGGTCGCACGCTAACGCTTCGAAAACAAATTTTGTAGATGCCGTCTATTTTCAGTCAAAACGGTAAATGTTCTATTGTAGAAGATGTAGTATTTTTATATATCGTTTGCGCGTTAGCTTTGCGATAATCAGTCGCGTCACTCAGAGGAAGTTACAGAACCTCGAAACGAAACAATTGACCGGGAAAAATACGCGTGACAGCCGAAGCCAACAGACTGCATCCAATTAAATGGTGGCGGACGTAGCGAGATGTTGAAGCGCTGGGTATTATGCTGTTACCTCGTATTGCCTCGACACAGTATCTTACTGCAGCTGCATATTCTTTAAATTGCTCCGTAAAAGCATACCGCGCTACATCTGTGGCGTTTTCATGTATATCGAGTGGCTTGTACGCAACAAACAAGAAAGCGTACTAACAGCACCCGAAGCCAACGTAAAAAAAAAAGCATCGGTTGATCAACATCGCATCGTGAGAAACGCATAAAAATCCAAGAACCGAGTCTGACCTACGATACTTTATCTGGCTTGATCGCCGGCTGGTGCTGACGGTACGTACCGCTTTTATTTTACTTCCCTACCTCCTGATATGTTTAACTGATGTTTTTAAACCTTGTCAGGTTCTTATGCTGATGTTTCTTGCAATCACCTATATATATGTATGTGCGCGTGCGTGTGCGTGTGTGTGCGTGTGTGTGTGTGCGTGCGTGCGTGCGTGCGTGCGTGCATGTGTGTGTGTGTGTGTGTGTGTGTGTGTGTGTGTGTGTGTGTGTGTGTGTGTGTGTGTGTGTGTGTGTGTGTGTTCTTCGTGTTAATGAAAATTTAGTTGAGAGTTAGCGCTCGCCCTGTCTGCTTCTAGCCTGTGTCCGTGTCACTTCGCGCTACAATCCCAGATCCCCTACCGCTTGCTCACCAAAATTCACAGATAAAGAAGTCGTATCTGCAGATGTTGTGATGAGCTACTGACGCCATTCGACAAAACGAACCGCGAAACGGCTCCCGCGGATCTCTGAGCGATTTCGACGAAAAATCGCAGCGATCGCTGCGCTTGGTGCGACGTGCCACCAGCCGCTTGGTCGCAGCCGCAGAGGTAAGAGAGAAAATGAGCGCCAGCGACTGCGAGTGCCGTCGCATGCGAGCGAAATCGCACTTCCAGTGCGATGATAATCGCATCATGTGAAGCAGGCTTGACGCGTTTCTCAGCATCCACACGTGCCGCCTCGCCATGCGTTTTGACGCCACCAGAATGCCCCGAGTGTTCTTAGCGAAGCGCGAGAGAGGAGTCCCGCTGCCATTACACGCTTGCTGCATAACCAGTTTCGACGGTGGCGATAGTTGTTTTTTTCCGCTATATTGATTCAATGCTGAACGCATTACCGTCGTCAGTCATCGGGAGAAAGGTGGTGCGCCAATTTTTATTTGCAGTGTACAAATACTCGTCCAGTCCATACGTTCCTTTGGCAGTGCCTTAAATTTCGAACCGTATCACATATAACTGTTCTTGTGTTACTGCGCTTTCGTTGAGCTGTAACGAAATCCATTTGGTTAGAATTTATCCGCAGCGTCTCCTTACGCCGTTCCGCGTGGCCCATGAGAAGTATCAGGATGGTAAAAGTGAAGGTAAATTTATTTATGCTTTCGTGAATCTTTCTGCTGCCTCCTCCAAACTGAGCTAATGTGCGCGTCAAAAATTTCCACTACTGTGGAAGATTGCCAAGCGGCGGGGCTTTGTAGGTAGAGGTCTCTGAATAAACGTCCCTGAGGCAACAGCTGCACGTCGCAAACAGAGCCACGTGCTGTTAGATAGAGGGAGAAAATGAGGCACGGAAACGAAATCGCGCTAGCAGTAGGTGTAACAACCTTCCATATCCGCAGCACACCACATTTTTTCCCAATATTGGGCGCTGTAGCGCGCATGAGATTTCACCTTTGTACCGTCCCGCATTCTCGCACATTGCTCTCTTAGTCCAACTATCACGGTAAGTGACTGCAATGCTCACGCATCAAACATTTGCGTAAAGAATGTGCAAGCATTATTCCTTGTGCTTACTCACCAGAGTAAGTTTTTTAACTCATTATGAAAGCACAATTTTGTTACATTTTGAAACGAAAGGATTCCATACGTTATTAATAGACTGAAGTAATAATAGACTGAAAGCTATTCAAGAAAAAGACAGCAGTTGCTTATGAAGTATGTTTCTCGCCATACAGTGTGAGAACACTCGGCGAAAACTTATTCAAATTTTTGGCACAAACTGAAGTGGATGTACTCGGACGCATTCCTTGGGTCAAAACATTGCTAGTGTCAGAACAAGGATGCACCTTAGTTTTGTGCCGTACACATAACCGCTGTACACTTTTTACAGGTGTGCCATTGTTTAACTGTCTTCGTTCGGCCCAATAGCCGAGCTCACGGCATCACTTCTACTAACGCCTTTTCATACTTCATTATTCCAGCTCTCCAAAAAAGGTAAGACAATTCTACGACGAGGTTTTACTCCCTTCCATAGCATACGCTTCGCCTGTTTGGTGGTACACATATCTCACCTCAATGCTTACATCAACAACTACATCTACCCAGCGTACGCTACTTCTTTCGCTCACAGAAGCTTCCAGAACTGCGCGCATAAATTCATTATACTATGGTATACCTGCACGTTACATATATATATTCAATTAGATCGTATCCACGCAAAGTTCGCACTTTTGACATCAAGATCAATTACATCTTACGGGACCCAAACTTACCAAGCTTCAACCTTACATTTGCCCTTACATGCCTAGACAGGAAGCCCCAACCGAAAAACACCCTTCTATTTCACACGTCTTACATATTCCACATGATTTCACCTCACTTCCCTACCCGTGTACCATTGGTGCTAAGGGTGCAAGGGTGCTAAGAATCACTGGGTCCGGACAGGCCACCATTGGAATCTGAACCGGAGAACGTTTAACGCTGGAATGTTACCTAGTGAGGCGAGTGTAGCAGTGCTCGTAGAGGAGTTAGCGGGCAGTGAATGGGATACAATAGGGCTCAGTGAGGTTAGGAGGACAAAAGAAGCATATACAGTGCTAAAAAGCGGGCACGTCCTGTGCTATCGGGGCTTAGCGGAGAGACAAGAACTAGGAGTCGGATTCCTGATGAATAAGGATATATAGCTGGTAACATACAGGAGTTCTATAGCATTCACGAGAAGTGGCAGGTCTTGTTGCGAAACTTATTAAGAGCTACAAATTGAAGGTTTTACAGACCTACGCCCCTACATCCAGTCATAATGACCAGGAAGTCGAAAACTTCTATGAAGACGTGGAATCGGCGATGGGTAAAGTCCAAAGAAAATACCCTACACTGATGGGAGACTTCAGTGCCAGGGTAGGCAGGAAGCAGTTTGGAGACAAGTCAGTGGGGGAATATGGCATAGGTTCTAGTGATAGCATGGGGGAGTTATTAGTAGAATTTGCAGAACGGAATAATATGCGGATAATGAATACCTTCTTCCGCAAGCGGGATAGCCAAAAATGAACGTGGAGGCGTCCGAATGGTGAAACTAGAAATGAAATAGAGCTTATACTCTGCGCTAACCCTGGCATCATACAAGATGTTGACGTGCTCGGCAAGGTGCGCTGCAATGACCATAGGATGTTAAGAACTCGAATAAGCCTAGACTTGAGGAGGGAACTGAAAAAAACTGGCACATAAGAAGCCGATCAATGAGTTAGCGGTAAGAGGGAAAATAGAGGAATTCCGCATCAAGCTACAGAACAGGTATTCGGCTTTAACTCAGGGAGAGGACCTCAATGTCGAAGCAATGAACGACAATCTTATGGGCATCCTTAAGGAGTATGCAATAGAAGTCGGTGGTAACTTCGTTAGACAGGATACCAGTAAGCTATCGCAGGAGACGAACGTTCTGATTAAAAAACGCCAATGTATGAAAGCCTCTAATCCTACAGCTAGGCTAGAACTGGCAGAACCTTACAAGTTAATGAACAAGCGTAGGACAGCTGACACAAGGAAGTATGACATGGATAGAATTGAACATGCTCTCAGGAACGGAGGAAGCGTAAAAGCAGTGAAGAAGAAACTAGCAATAGTCAAGAATCAGATGCATGCGTTAAGCGACACAGCCGGCAATATCATTAAGATTATGCATGAGATAGTTCATGTGGCTGAGGAGTTCTATAGAGATTTATACATTACCAGTGGCACCCACGACGCTAATGGAAAAGAGAACAGTCTGGATGAATTTGACATCCCACAAGTAACGCCGGAAGAAGTAAAGAAAGTCTTGGTAGCTACGCAAAGGGGGAAGTCATCTGGGTAGGATCAGGTAACAGCAGATTTCTTGAAGGATAGTGGGCAGATTGTTCTAGGAAAACTGGCCCCCCTGTATATGCAGTCCCTCATGACCTCGAGCGTACCGGAATCTTGGAACAACCCCAACATAATTTAATCCATAAGAAAGGGGACGCCAAAGACTTGGAAAATTATAGACTGATAAGCTTACTGCCCGTTGCCTACAAAGTATTTACTAAGGTAATCGCAAATAGAATCAGGAACACCTTAGACTTCCGTCAACCAAAGGACTGGGCAGGATTCCGTAAAGGCTATGCAACAATAGACCGTATTCATACTATCGATTAGGTGATAGAGAAATGTGCGGAATATAAACAACCCTTATATATAGCTTTCATTGATTACGAGAAAGCGTTTGATTCTGTCGAAACCTCAACAGTCATGGAGGCATTATGGAATCAGGGTGCAGACGAGCCGTATGCAAAATACTGAAAGAAATCTATAACGGTTCCACGGCCACCACAGTCCTCCATAAAGAAAGCAACAAAATCACAATAAAGAAAGGCGTCAGGCAGGGAGATACGATCTCTCCAATGCTATTCACAGCGTGTTTACAGGAGGTATTCAGAGACCTGGATTGGGAAGAATTGGGAATAAATGTTAATGGCGAATACCTCAGTAAATTGCGATTCGCTGATGATATTGCCTTGCTTAGTAACTCAGGGGACCAATTGCAATGCATGCTCACTGACCTGAAGAGACAAAGCGGAAGAGTGGGTCTAAAAATTATTCTGCAGGAAACTAAAGTAATGTTTAACAGCCTCGGAAGAGAACAGCAATTTACAATAGGTGGCGAGGCGCTGGAAGCGGTAAGGGTATACATCTACTTACGGCAGGTAATGACGGCGGATCCTAATCATGAGACGGAAATAATCAGAAGAATAAGAATGGGCTGGGGTGCGTTTGGCAGGCATTCTCAGATCATGAACAGCAGGTTGCCATTATCCCTCAAGAGAGAAGTGTATAATAGCTGACTGTTACCAGTACTCACCTACGGGGCAGAAACCTGGAGGCTTACGAAAAGGGTTCTACTTAAATTGAGGACGACGCAACGAGCTATGGAAAGAAAAATGATGGGTGTAACGTTAAGGGATAAGAAAAGAGCAGAATGGTTGAGGGAACAAATGCGAGTTAATGACAAATTAGTCGAAATCAAGAAAAAGAAATGGGCATGGGCAGGACATGTAATGAGGAGGGAAGATAACCGATGATCATTAAGGATTATGGGCTGGATTCAAAGAGAAGGGAAGCGTAGCAGGGGCCGGGAGAAAGTTAGGTGGGCTGATGAGATTAAGAAGTATGTAGGCCCAACATGGCCACAATTAGCACATGACCGGTGTAGTTGGAGAAGTATGGGAGATGCCTTTACCCTGCAGTGGGAGTAGCAGGGATGATGTTGATGATGCTGATGATGATACCATTTGTTTACTGAAGCATCCTGCAAGTCGCACTCTGTCAAACCTGCGTTTGTGATTCTAGATTTTTTTCTATTCCCTAATCTTACGCTTATAAAGTTGTTCACAAGATGCATTTACAAGGATGTAAAACGCTAGCGGATACGGGAGAACGTCCAATGAGACTGTCTTGAATTTTCGTTGTCTTTGGAGCCGTCATCATTCTCGTTTTCAAGGCACTGTAGCAATATCTGGCTATTACTTGTTCGTTAGAGTGTAAACAGGTTTACTGACTGGGAATTTAGAGCGTCTGACGCAACAGTAAGACCTGAACACCGAGCATATGCGGCTATCCTATGACTCGCGCTGGTGGTGATGATCAAGTATAAACTAAAGGTGCAGGGAAACACGAGAACAAAAAGGGCACATTGCACGCACAGGCATTGTGAGCATGTGTTTCTAATGTACCTTCTTTTGTCCTCGTGTTTCCCTGCGCTTAACTACTTCCGGTAAAGAGGTACCAACAAGCCCGCATCACCACCCTTGATTCTGATCATCCAGCGCCTGTCATCTTCGCTACAATGACCCTTGTAGACGAAAGAGAAACCACCCTGGTGACCTAAGAGGTCGTCATGATATGCGGGTCGTAGTACGTCTTGAGGCGCCTCAGATGTAAGATGTCTCATCCGCGACTGCACAGGTCCTAAGAGGGCACCACGGTTTCGGTGATGTAGATCACAATTGTGCGCTCAAGGATGTGGTAAGGACCTTCATATCGGATAGTAGTTTCGAAGAGAGGCCAAGTATATTGTCAGGGATTAACAGCCACGCAAGGCCGTAAAGAAGGAGAATGGGTGCTCTGGTCTCGGCGCGGTTGCTATTCTGGCGCTCCTGATCAGTTGAAGTTAAGGCCCGTGCGAGTTCACGGCACTCGTCAGAATGCTTCGCAGCTGCAGAAACGGGCACATGCTAGGATGTATCCGGCCCATACGGAAGAATTGTGGCGATAGTGACAGTAAATGTGAAGGAGGTCGAAATAGCAGGGATTCTTTGAGTAGCTATATGCGTGGCCGACAAAGGGCGGGTTGAGGTCCCAGCTTGTGTGGTCAGAGGCGACATCCATTTGAGAGTGGTACGCAGTAGTTATCCAACGAAGAACGTTGCACTGATCAAGGATTGCCTCAAAGGCCTCGGGCAAGAAAACACGCCCGCAATCTATGAGCAGTTCCTGGGGTGGACCGTGACGCAGGATAAAACGACGAAGGAGGAGCTAGGCAACGTCGCATTCTCTAGCCAAAGAGACGGCGGTTTCGCAGTATCACGTAAGGTGGTCAATTGCGACGATGGCGCCGTGATTAGCAACACATATCAGGAGAAGTGGCCGATACAAATCCATGCCGATATTCGCAAATGGCTGGGCCGGGCAATGTAGAGGCCTAGGGACAATTAGAGTGAATATATCTGGCATTGGCAATCGGCGCAAAAGCGAACAAACTTTTGAACGTAGATGTACATTCCCTCGCCAGTAATACCACTGCCGAAGACGCAGGGAACTTTGTAAAGCTCCTGAGTGTGCTTCAGATCAGTGTATAAGAACGGACAGATTTCGGAACGCACACTTCGAGGTATATTTAAGTCTTAGTAACCACTACTGGCCCTCTGAGAAGTAAGTGTTTGGTTGTGTGATTTGTGTGAATGGTCGGTTGTGTTGACGAATCGGCGAGAAAGCCTTTAAGGGAGCAATCCAGTGCTTCTTCCACTTGTAAGGACAGATCATGCCAATTTCAATGGACGAAACGGTACACTGAGGCGCCCAGAAACAGGAAATTTCAGCGGGCAGGCGAGAGCATGACAGTGAATGGGCTTCAGAATGTTGGCGTCCGTTTTGGTACACGACGCGGATGTCATAGCCTTGAAGCCGGAGTACCCAGCGGGTAAGACGGCCTGAGGTGTATGTCAATGAACAAAGCCAACACAGTGCATGTTGGTCTGTGACGACATCGAATAGGAGGCCATAGATATAAGGACAGAGCTTAGTAAGGGCCCAGACGATGGCTACGCATTCCTTCAGTGTTAAATTGTGGTTGGTTACTGCTTTTGTCAGTATACTTTCATGTGCAACGGCATGTTCATCGAATTCGAGCTTGTGTTGCGCATCAACAGCGGCGAGACCGACACAGCTTGCTTCCATGCACACTGGAAGATGGACAGTGAAGTACGAAGAACGTACAGATCCTTGAAAGCGTCATAACACATTTATTACCACTAAGAGAGAGTGCCGTTGCTTTCGAGTAGTTTCATCAGGGGTGATACAGCTGCGGCAAAATTTTGAATGAGCTATCGGTACTAAGAGTCAAGCGAAACTGCGTAGTACTGTTATGGACGTTAGTTTAGGGAAATTCAGTGATGGCGCGAAGGTTGGCTGATTTGCGCAAGAGGCCATCCTTGGATACGTGACCAAGTATGATAATATGTTTCGCTGCGAAGGAACGTTTTTCCAATTTCAATTGTAGTAGGCGTTGGTTGACCTTGTCAAAGCAAATTTGAGCCGCTGAAGGTGCGTGGTCAAGGCCGGAGCAAAGACAATATTGTCGAGATAGCATAGACACGTGTCCCACTTCAAGCCACGTAAGAATCTGTCCATTATGCGCTCAAATGTTACGGGTGCATTACAAAGTCCAAAGAGAATGGCGTTACATTTATGTAAGCCATAAAGTGTAACAAATGCTGTCTTCGGACGATCAACTTCTTACTAGCACGTGCTAATAGCCCTACCTCAAATATAATTCGGGAAAGAATTCTGCTCTATTTAGGCAGTCTATGGCGTCATCTATTAGCAGCAGGGGATAGACGTCTTTGCGAGTGAAGTCTCTAAAGCATCGGTAATCTACGCAGCAGTAAATAGAGCCATCCTTCTTCGTAACAAGGGCACCAGGAGACGTCCATTGACTATATGGAAGTCGAATCACTTGGCGGTGAAGCATGTAGTGCACATGCCAGTTGATAACATGATGCTCTGTGGCAGATACGCGATACAGACGTTGTCGCAATGGATGGTGCGAGCCGGTACCGATGTGTTGCGTAACAGTGGGCGTACGGCCCAAAGAACTTTACATGAAATCGAAATAATGAAATTCTTCTGACACGCACAGACGCTGGTAACACTTAACTCGTGTAAGGTCTTCAGTGGTGGAGAGACTAAACACTTCTGTGGACAATGCTTCCGACGTAGACAACTCATTGAGCGTAGGGTGCCTGGTGGAGGCTGTATCATCTGATGGGTCGACGACTTGCACGTCGTCAATGTATTCCTCATCGCCAAGGCATTCTGCTCAATGTGGTGACACAAACTAGGGCAGAGAGTACGAAAGAATTTTTCAGCAGGCTTGCGTAATATCCACAGCAGCTAGAGGTTGCACAAAAGCTTTTCGTCTAATGAACAGGGCAGATGGAGAGGACAGTATGATTACGTCACAGACTGTGCCGCAGCACATGGGATGAAGCGCTCAGCCCTTGGGGAAATGTTCGTGTCGCCCTTCATAAGCAGTTTACAGTCATGTACAGCCAATGGGAGGAACATCGGCCAAGGTCACAATAAACATCGGTGATGGTTCAACTTCGTCACGTGCGCTATGAATGACAGCGTTATGGCCTCAGAGGAAATGGCACCCGAGGATAACGTCATAAGAGAAAGAAGAAATTACAATAAACTCGATGGTATACAGGACATCCTCAGAGACTACACGCGCTGTACAAGTCGCTAAAAGGTCAATATGCTGAGCGCTTGGTGTGCGAATGGACTGGCCTGAAAGTGGATTCGTGACTTTGCGAAGCGAGTGACAGCATTATTAGTCCATATCAGATCCAGTGGTTCGAGTGCCCACGAGACAGGATGCGCAAACACCTTATTCAGAAATTTCTAGGACTTGTCTCGCAGACTACAACAATCAATTTTCGTCTTCTCAAGCCACAGAACGAGGCCACATCGATGATGACGAGTGGCGACGGGGAGAAGGTGAATAGTTGGCATGTGACATGCGACGAACAGGTGCTGACGCCACCGTAGAGGTGTCTTAGGAGCCTTAAAATAGACCCGGCATGGCTGTCTCACAGGATGCCACGGCCTAAGTGGTACCAGGCAATTGAACGTGTCGACAATGCGACGACATAACCGGCGTAGCCACATGAAAGCCTATAGGCCAGTCGTCTGGCATGCCTCACGAGTTTCCGACGGCAGATCCAATCTTGGTCACAGGACGCGGTGCCCCAGGCGCCTGATGAAAGAACGGGACGGCGGCTGGTAGTCCCGGCCTAGGTACGACGTCGCCGTAAGTGAGAGGTGGAGCTGCTACTGCAGAAAGTTGTCGGGGCCTCTGGACGGCTTCAGCCTAACGAACAGGCACCGCTGCAGGGAGCTGTTCACTGAGCACGGGCAGGACCTCGGCGATTTCCTGCTCAATCGCGTGGCGGAGCTATGCTGTTGTATGTGCTACGGCTGAGCGAATGGCATTAAGGAGAGCTGGCAGGCAACTTCCTCAAGCACAGACACCTTTATCGGTTCGACAATCTTCGATTGATTGAAAATGGCAGCCACTCCAGCACGAAGTTCATCGTATGGAGAAGGGTGACCGGCCAAATATTGCTGAATGAGCACCTCATTGCAACTTTGGCAAAGAGTGGTGGTTGCTGCTGATGCGCGCGGAATCTTTGGAAGCAGACCATTAAACAGACAGTCCTATATTTTCTCCATAACAATGGTGAGTCTTCATTACTCGAACATGGTCTTACTCATTATCTTGAGCAAGTCCAGGACGTCTTCGATGCAGATCGTGAATGATCCACCCGATTGCTCCGCTCGCTAGCGCAAACACTTCTCTGCGCACGCTTGCGAACAGCAGGGCTGCCAGACAGGCCCACAAAAGAGGTCTTAAATGCGGACCACGTCTGGAAATCCGTCTCATGGTTCGAGGGCTGTCACGCCCTGGAGGTATAAAATCATGTTGTTCAGTGTTGTGGCATGTCCCGTGTGAGTTGCGCGCAACTTCCCGCATGACGAGATCCAGTCCTCTACTTCGCTGTCATCCTCGCTGCTGCAAACAGCAGGGTTCTTTTCGCTGAGCACATCGGCGCCCACGACCGATCCTCAAATCACCTGCTCAGGAGTGTCGTCGAGCATGGTTTAGGGTAGCGTGCGGCATTGAAGTGCCAAGTTGGACGGTTTGAAGGTACCCCTCACCTCCACCAATCGTAAACAGGTTTATTCACCGAGAATTCGAAGTGGCTAATGTGACGGTAAGACCAAAACACCAAGCCTGAGCACCAGCCCCGATTCCGTGCTTAGTGTCGGTCTTCGTTACACAAGCAACAATTTCGTAGGCAGTCGAAACTGCTGCAGTACTGGAGAGTCTTCTATACGCCCAAAGGAAAGCAGGCATAGTGCGTTTACATGATTATACTGCCGGTCTGCCCATTTCAATAACATTGCCGCAACTTACTACAACCAATCCCACAAGTAGACTCCATCAAACCAATTCCTATTGAAATGTCGGCCACATAACCTGTTTATTTATTTCATACCCGTACATCGTGTTATTACTGACAACAAGAATGATGATGCAGCTGCTTCAACCGCAGCTTATTCGTATGTGACCCGTACCGGTTTATGATCTTTGAGCTCCTTTCTTTTCCGCATATACTCTAATTAACATACAAAGCGACACACAGCTTGAACGAAGGACCATTCTTACACAGATATTTATCTATATGCAAACAGGGCGTATTCCATCCCATCGTTATTTCCACCTCATCTACCACTTATGCGCATCATAATGTCACATGGTAGATTTACATTTTACTATCACGTTTTTCAACTTTGATCTTCCAACACATGCGCTTGTGGGAACCATTGCGACTCCACAGCACATCATTTCAATGATTACACGTTAACATAGTCTATAGCAGGATTTCCAAAGGATGATGCATCCGTATAAGTCACCCGTGACATGTACAAGCCACTATCAAGAGATAAGCGGGAGAGGGCTCTTCTAATTTCTGTCCTATCAAAATCTCTTTCACTTTTCCGATCTCACCTCTAGCTTATGACGTATGTGGACTTCTCTTAGCATAATTTTTTGTGGCGTTCAACCTGTCGTACCTCTTACTCAAGTCAACAAAGGTGCAGCATGGTTCTGGGGTTACGGCGGGACGACAAGTAGCACTTTCACTTCCGTGTTTCTTTTTTTCTTACTTTCACTGACAACACCGCTCAGTGTTTTTTGCTTTTCACCTTACCCTTTTCAGGTCAGCTGTCTTCAACGCCGACTTTTTTCCTTCCCTTCCCTCAACTGACGGTCCATGGACCACTCTTTTTCTTCTCGTACACCGACCTGGACCTCTTCACTCTTTTGACATCATTTATTGTTTCCTTCCGAATTTTTTTTCCTTTCTTCTTGTATGCCTGATGTAACAATCAACTTTGTCGGACGGAGAACAAGATTTTCGCAGATTCATAACGCTGATGCGGCCTTTCGGCCACCGGGGGTGGGAGGGGATGCATATTCTTTAGGTGTACACTTACTGTGAACGTAAACAGCAGATTCCCGGAAACTGACCGAGCATGCCTGTCACGCATTTAACTGCGCCAAAGGCTACTCAGGCCTCTGATCTACTCCCTGAGTTAACAAGCACCACCCTAGCATGACGGTTGGGTCGGAAAATAGAGCGACCGCCCTAGTCAGGCGCTGGTTCCAAGTTGTATACCCGGACCAGGACGCATTTTCCTTCGCCTGATGAGCTTTCCTGCTGTAAACCCCTGACGGGTTTCCTTTGCAGCTATATGCCACAGTCGAGTCGGTGAAAATTTACCTTTTCATAAATGTTCCTTATCTTGCTTGTGACAGTTTTTGGTGACTGTGATAGATGCCAGTGAAATTTGTGAAATATATTGTCTTTTGGTGCACTCCACGTACATTGCTATTTGCGGACACAAAGGTACAGAGGTAAAGGAATCTGTCAGTGGGGATTCCTGAAAACAAATTCGGCAGAAGGTACTGTACACTTCATCGCGTAATGGCTTGAAATGAAGCGAGTGTTGCGACGGAAAGCGTCGTAATAAACATCGTTATTTTGTTCATTTTTCGCAGCCACAGGGTGAAAATCAACCTCATGTCGACAACAAAGCCATTCGCTCAAGACATTGATGGTGTCCCAAGAGACCCGCACTGCGACCCTGAAGTCCTTAAAGGAGCGTTGAAGTTTCGCGCACGAGAAGGCGATCTAGTCCTGCTTTCATTTCCCAAGAGCGGAACGCACTGGGTCCTTTATATTGTGCAGCTTATTCTAAAGAAAGGTCAACCCATCACAAGTTATGATGGGTTCACACAAAACATTATATATCTGGGGGTGACACACCCTGACGACTTGAAACCGAGCCTGCCACTGCGTTTGATCTCATCGCATTATCCCTTGAGAAAGGAGTTTATCAGCAGCGAGGCAAAGTACATCTACGTGACGCGGAACCCGTGGGACGTGTGCGTGTCATTCTACCACATGGTGACCAGTCTCAGTGCCTACCGCTTCCAAGATGGCACATTCGACCAGTTCTTCGATGCTTTCATGAGCGAGGACGTCGCAGGTTACGGTAACTACTTCGATCACGTGGTTTCCGGATATGAGCTCAAAGACATACCCAACGTGTTTTTCGTGACATATGAGAACTTGACGAAAGACACCCGAGGCACTGTTCTGAAGCTTGCGCGCTTCTTGGGAGACAGCTATGCAGTAGATTTAGAAAAGGATAATCGGATGCTTAATGAGATGCTTGAACGATGCTCGGCAGATCACATGAGAGAGGCGATGGTCGCGGACCTCCGCACAAACTCAAATCCTGGCATCGACAAGGTGCTGCGGCGCCTTGACGAGAATTGCAAAGATGGACACAGCGGAGACAGCAAGAAGTACTGCTTCGTAAGAGAAGCCAAAGTGGGTGGGTGGAAGAGGTACTTTTCACGGGAACAGCTGCGGCGCTTGGAACAAGCGATACAGAAGGTACAAAAAATATCACCGGTAATGGAGCTTTGGAGTAATATACGTGAAGAGGCCACTGCGGCGTCAACTGACAAATAAAAAGAAAGGCGTGAAGGGGAAAAATTCTCAAGAAGTTTTACCCTTCTTGCTTCATTTTATTGAAAAAAATAATTTGAATAAAGCTGACCTAGAAATTTCATTCTCTGTTACTTCAAGGTGTGATCAGCAGTGTTGAAGTATTTCATTGTGTGCTTTTTTTTTTGTACCATATAAGGCCACGGCGGTATCTGTTGAAGGTAGCTGATTGTAAGCTTCCAAACTTACCATTAATGCATATGGCAATGAATGTTTCCGCAGGTTGTGTTTGTGGCAGCTTTTTAGTTTGAGTGAACTCGAGCCCCTCTAAGGAAATTCGTTGTATTGATGCCTGCATGTCTCAGTTGTTCAAAAGAAAAAAAAGTGTTCAAAAGAAATATATGTACAAGCCTACCGGGCAGCATAGCGGGTTTTTGCAGGTATTAGACACTTTTGGGACTCATTGCCAGAGCTGCGAAAGCAATCCAGGCAGGAGAGCTCCAGGGAAAGCCAAGCGGTCGCAGCGAGACTTGCAAAGTTATTCTCTGCAATTAAGAGAAACGATGTCAAAACAGCACGCAGTGATCGATTCTTTCTAATTCATTGCAGTTGTGACAAAACGGAGAGACAGCCAGGCCGTATCAGTTTATAAGTATGCATGTGTGGTGGGGTTACCCGACACTATCGTAACGTCAATGTGACTTCAAATTTACGCGTATTGCTAAATTTCGTGCTCCGGTTAAAAATCTGGACGAAGCTCAAGCTTCGCCTTTAAGAGTGGAACGGATGGCATGCAAAGATTCATGGCTGCTTTTTACGCTTCAGCAACTGCAGCTTACGTAGCCGTAATATTTACCGGAAAACTCTGGCGCCGAACGATGTGCATGAAGGCGAGCTTTCTGGTAGAAACGCGGCCTCTTCCGTGAGCCAATCTCCTGTTATTGTTTCACATTTTAATTATTTCTATCTGAGAAGATCTAGGCTTTCACCAGAAACAATCGATACTCAATCAATACCTACGCCAGCATACCCGCCGCCCGGATGCTATCCTACTTCAAGAAACCAATACCACCCCCACCACGCTCCCCGGTTATCAGACCTTCCATACCACCCACCCTCTTCGCCGGGTCTCCACCCTAGTACGGCGTCGTATCCCTGTTATTGAACATGATCTCAATAGTCCTCACATCGAACATCTATTCCTCGAATTAATTCCCAGTCGTAAACGGGAAAGAATGCATCTTCCTTCTGAACATTTACAATAGCCCCAAGGACAAAGCAAGGTGTCGCTTTCTCACCCTCTTTAAGAAGTCTCTTCACGTCGCCCATACAGGCTGGGGCTACGTTCGCACGGAAGCTGCAGCTCGCAACCTCTGGCAAGATTGGTATGTAAAAGTAAAGTTTGCAGACAGCTAGAATTATGACTAAGAATGTCGGAGTGAAGTGCGGCAACCAAGAAAGCAAAGGTCAATTGAAACGCAATGAAAATATTCTTTCTCTGTCTGTTTCTTCTCATTGAGAAACAACTAGAATAATGTCGTACTTTCACCCGTAAGGCAATGTATTCATTGCGATAGGAAATAAATAACTAAACTACACAAAGTAACGTTCGTACCATTGCAAACAGCGCGACAAGGGGACTCATATTAAGGAAACACACTATGCGGGCGCTGTGTTCCCTTATTCTTAGTCCCGTTCTCACGCTGCTTGCAATAGTTGTCCATGAACGAAGAAGCCTGACTAACCACTATTTTAACGTTCGTAGTTCCACCGGACCTATAAATTTCAGTACACATTTCGTTTACTAAATAAATTAACAAGCATGGTGTCCCGCACTCACAGGTGAACATGAACACACCTTACTCGATGAAAGAGAACACTCGCTCTCTCAACGCTGGCGTGAAGAAGAGCGCTAGCAGAGGGGATCTAATTCTTCGTGATGCCGCTCTTTTCAACGCGTCCCCAAAATTTGGCATTGCGTGGCCTTAAACACCAGGTGCGCGGCAAGACAGTGTCCGCGAAGCGGCCAGCCGTCTCAACGCGCCAACTCTTTGTACTTGCCGCAGATTACCTACAAGGCTACGTACGCGGAGAACACGACACATACGAAGTCCAAGGTAGGTATGACAGATGTACTACATGCGGTAAATCTTTATCGCGTGTCTCACCGCATGCCACATTGACTACTGCTGACTCTTCTCAATGCCATAGACAATCTGGCATTCAGGGGCTCGGTAATCCTCCTATGCGCACACATTTCATTGTGTCTGCGTGCAAGAACCTTTCTTTATTACCTTACAAAACATGGTAATAAATAAATAGGTAGAATATTGCTTAGCACGCAATCCCCGCTTTTTTCAAGCAGTAGAACCACCTCAGAGATTGTGCGCATACAAGGTGTCCCTCTATTTGATATGTAACGATTAACAGCGGTTAACGAAACGATAGGACCGACTTTAAACAAAATTTCCAGCGTCTTTTTAACGACTTCGTCCTAACTGGGGGCTGTGGCATGTAAACATGAAACAGAGAATTCTACTGAAGAAATATCTTCTAAAGCATAGATGGATCCAAGCCACCGAGGAGAAGGAAGCAGGACGGGAACCGGGTATCCAACCCCTTCGCAATCACGTTAAGATAGTCAGCGATTTCACAAACAGTTAGCACTAGCGACTCTACGAGTACGCTTATATGTCGTTTGTTTTTATTTTAAGAACTAAAACAATGCGCGTTTGTTATTTGACTTCCAAAGATAAAGGAAGTGTCGAGCACTGTAATATTTTTTTTTTGCCTTGGATACCGTGCGTTTTAACGTTCCTGCAAAAAGAATTGATTGAACACCTGGAGGACTGCTTATGCATTATATGATTACACGCCGGTTTCCTGTCGCCTACTGTTCCGCAAGCATTTCTCATTTTACCGATTGCTGGAAGTGCTTTTTACATACCTTCACCTTTAGATACATACATTTGTTTAGCGAAGCGTTTAAAACAGCAAATATTACGAGTCTTAAATTCATGGCCCTTAATAGTCAGAGACTCAACAGTGGCTGCAAACATTCTTCAAACCCGTGATAATCAACAAAGCAACGCATTTGAAGCTTTCTAGACGACTTCGGACATACCAGCTCAAAAAAAAAAAACTGGAACGTGAGCGTTGCTTCTCACATATAACTCAGTCTCTTAAAAGCAAATAGAAAGATCGTCATATTCCATCACTCTTTCTTGTGCCGCTTCCTTTCTTTCCTGTGCAGAGTAGCAAGCCAGGGCATACTAGCTCAGGGCATCATCTTCCGCGTTAATAAATTCTCTCTCTCCCCTCAAGACTCGAAAACGTAAGGTTTAGAGAAGATCGAAACTGTCCGGGAAGAAATTTAACAGAACACAAATTAGGACAGCAATGATTATTCACGGCGGCCCAGTGATACGTGATGTGAGTTCGAGCCACCAGCAATTACAATTATTTTAGTGCAGCATGCAGGATATTTTCTTTGTTTCTTTTCAGAGAAGTAGTCCATCTACAATTCGTTGCTAATAAATATGTCACGATAGAATTCAAATGAGCGCTGTTCACCGCGTCTTGACACTGGGCTGCATTTCAAAGCCACAGGTAATGTCGAAAAATTACTGGAAAAATAAAGCAATGCATATTTCTATCAGAAGTGATTAGGGAGCGAAAACTTGCATTAAGATAAAATGACTGCCACGACCAATGCAGAAAGCGGCGCCTTCAACAGATAGTAGCGATTTGCGCTCCGCGTGTATTCGCCTTTATGCACAACATAATTTATTTTCCAATGTATTTTCGGATCTCATCTAACGTAAATATGGAGTTTTAGGAAACATAATTCGTGTAAAATCTGTAAGCGGTCGTAGGATAATACTATAAACCTGATCCTTGTGTAATACTTCTAGTTTTCTACACTTTCCCGAAAAGAAAAGAGTATTCTACGAAGACCCTGTGACTTATTAGCAATTCTGATAATGGCTACACAGCACAAAAGAAATACAAAACTGCTTTTTTGCCGATTTTCCGAGGTGCCATGAAAGCTTTAAGGAAGCTCTAAAAATCCGTCAAGTACACCTCATGAGCTAGGTTAAATAGCTAGGTGAAAGATCCTTCGCGGTGAGGATAGGCCAGCACATGTCCATACCAGATGGTGTACTGTGGCTGGCTCCCCCGTGTGGCACGTTTCACGGGCGAGCACCGCGGACTCTGTAGTGCACGAGACGAGACAGAAGTACCACCATCCTTCTTCAGTGCCCAATGGAAGCATTGAATAAGTTCACCTCGTTGTTTACTTTTCGTTCCGTTCCGACCAATGCGGTGTAGGGTGCACGCAACTGCTCACTAGAAAGGCTAATGCTTTGTGCGCCCAAAACTCATCCTGCAGGAGCGGAAGTTAGTGACTGACAACCAGTTTTGAAGGCACCTACTTTTTTTAATGCAATGGAAAGCTTACCGCTCAGAGTGTCTATTCATGAAGTGGTAACGCAGAAAACGCCGTGGAACAGTTTTTATCCAAGTTTTCCAATCTGCAGTGGGAATGTATACGTTAACAGCATAGAAGCATGCTGAAAATGTTGATAAGTGAGAGCGATAGTAATTAAACGCTGGCCTTAGCTCAAGGCAGAAGACAAGTGTGACCGTAACTGTGAGAAACTATCATTCTGCTTGTCCAGTCGATGTTCCTGCGATTCATGTTTTCCGAAGTGTTAAAGTACTTCTGCGATAATAGCTGCATGTTTTCGTAGTTTCCTATGCAACTGTTGTAGCAGTTAAAAAGCAAAACGAAACCAGTCGGATTGAAAACGAGACGAAGCTTTTAAGCGTGATTTGCTGTTCAACGTGTTACCCTAGCCGCGCGTGCGCTTTTGATTTCCGAAACAACGAACAAAGTGTCTAATGGTCTGTCAAAATGGTCTAATAGTCTAGCAACTCCAATTTTAACCAATAATTATGTTCTACTTATGAACACCTGACTTACGTAAAGTAATATCACAGACAACATCCGAAGTACCGAGATTTCACCTTCAAGCCTCAACACTTAGTGTTTTTTTTAAGACTTACTTACTTCCTGGTTTTTTATTCTTGTAGAGACCACTGTTCCTTCACGCTGCAGTAATTTCGGCTTTTCCCTTGTTTTACTGGGGGACGCCATTCCCGTTGCCACGCCAATGGAAGTGGAGTTGGCAGAATGCCGACCCGGCGTGACTGCTTCGGCGGGAAGCGGCCCGAAGAAGAGAAATTGCCCTCCTAGTCAAACTGAGAGTGAGGACACTGTGTTGTACTCCTGTTCAAGCGATGCCGCCTCAGATGACAGAGACATCGAGAGAGTGGTACACCGGCAGGCCAAGAGAAGAAACATCAGTGGACGGTTTTCGTCAAGTAAATCTACCGTCATGCCACAGAGAAGGCCATCGGCGCACACAATTCTTCTTGTGCCGGACACACCTACCGACAACCTCAAACACCTTAATCGACAAGCGATTCCCATTGCTCTTGAGTCTGTTGTCCCAGGATAAATCAAGAGTATCAGAATTATTAGTCGAAAGAACGTCCTGGCTATTGATGTCCACAACCAAAGTGCAATCAATGCTTCGATGGCAGTAAAGCTCCTCGGCGACATCAATGTCAACACCCTCATTCCGCAGGACAACGAAACCACGGCTGGTGTTATTTATGATATTGACACGTCGATTAGCGACTGCGGCCTGCCAATTTTAATCAAACCTGCGACAGATGGTGTTGCCTTACTGCAAGCTCGGCGCCTTGGCAATTCGACCTGTGTAAGGCTCGTGTTTAAAGGTGACTACCTATCATCACGTGTAAAGGTCGGCAACTTTCGGCATGTGGTACCACCTTTCGTACCCAAACAACTTCAGTGCAGAAGGTGTCAAAGAATTGGACATGTGATTGCCATCTGCCGAAACAAAACGATATGCCTACGATGTTGCGAACAACACGACACTGACACTTGCCGTGCAACAAAGCTCAAGTTCGCAAATTGGTAAGCCTCGCACGTTGCATTCTCAAAAGACTGTCCACGCCTAAAGTAAGAGCAGAAAATCTTGAGAAAATGGCCAGAGATGTATCATCACACAGAGATGCTTCTGCGGCGATAAGGTGACATCGCTCCCGGAAATGAAAGTCTAAAAAATCCTCTTCCGGTTCAAGGGAGATGTCTCGTCAGGCAACGCCGCCTCCTCTTCCATCTATCTACAGTAGGAGCACGAATGTCAACGAAAAAAGCGGCCATGCTATTCATGTTTCATCAAGGGAGAAAACATGCGATGGTTTCCAGACATCGAATCACATGGAAGCGACCATATTCCCACATACCTGAAGATCCAGGGACTATTAAAATGTTCCTCCACGACCCTCCGGCGAATTGACTGGTCGGCGTTTCGGTCGCACATGGAGAAAGTATGACAGCAAGGGAACCATTCAAGTCTGGAACACGCAATTCAAAAAGTCATGCAAGAGGTTACGCACGGTTTTCAGCCTTTCCCGAAATATGAAGAATTTGAAGCCGAACTGAAGCGACTACGAGTGATTCGCCGGCGGGCTGAAAGAAGATACAGAAGAACTAAATCCATCCATGATCTCAGAGAGGCAAGGCGGATGCAACAGAAGATTCAACTTCGCATTGATGCACTACAATCTCAAGGATAGAAATGTTTCTGTGAATCGTTGGATCCACGTCAGCGATTGTCTCAGATATCGAGAACCGTTAATCTGTAAGTGTTAATGGGCACCCAATTGCAAACGCAAGGAAACACCACTTCTTAGGGGTAATTATCGACCACGACATATCGTGGAGCCCGCACGTTTCATATCTAAAGAAGAGGTTAGTGACACTAATACATCTCCTCAAATTTCTCGGTGGAAAGTCATGGGGCACATTAGTGCGGTAAATGCTGCAGCTTTATAACGCCTTATTCCTATAACCTCCCTGTCTTTCCTTTGTCTTTCTCTCTATCTCTCTCTCTTTGCGAATTTAAGAGTATAATCCCTACTTAAATCGCGAAAAGCGCGCTGGATTCTATCACTACAAATCATGGTCATTTCATTTCCACCAACCTCTGAAAACACATTTTGGCCAGTTGTCACTCCTTTAAAACGTTTCTCCAGCAGAGGTGATTGAGCGCAGCGTGACGGTAGGTCCACTTAGCTTCGTCGCTTGGGCCTCCTAGCCAAGCGCACTGAGCTTTTCTGGAAAACTTACACTCCACGCGCTTATCGCATCGCTACACATCGATACCATGACATGACGACAAAGTAAACGGCGAAAACGCACCTCAAGTGTCCGTAGTATTGCTATCGCAATGAAACCTTTCCCGAAACACAAATGAATGCTTCTAATATCGCCGGTGCTGGTTGATCCTGCCAGTCATCAAATGTCTGTACCAAGGATGAACTCCTCACCCCGCACCCCCCCCCCCCCCCCCTATCCAGAAATGCGTTTCAACTTGAAGCTCATGCAGAACATGTACTGTATAGACTCGTGTAAGAGCCGCACTTTTTACAAATTTGACGAGGTGTGGCCTTTACGCGGTACCGAACTTTTCGGTCAAAACGGTGCCGGCGCAGCCGACTATTTGTGCACACTTCGGATGTACCATTGGATCAGAGGTCAAGGTGCAGCTTTCGCCATCTAGTAGCTGCACGCGGAAGTACACAGCGTGATAAAATTCAACGGTTCGCGCGCGCGTCGTCGCTGCACAGAGTGATTGCTTCTCCGTTGGAATTTTTTTCCTCCAAATTTTGGGCTGCCAAGTTGGAGGTGAGGCCCTTACACGGGTACACGGACCAAGTGGCCGAGCAACCGCCCCATATGCGGGAGGTATTCGGTTCAACTACCTGGGCCAGTGAAAATCCACCTATTTTCCTCCTTCTTGTACTGCGGAATCATACATACTTCTTGCACAAGTTTAAGTGCCTAACACAACGGGATCTAATTTGGCACGAGTTAACTTACAATCGCTAAAAGTTGTAACTTAACTTCAGAAATTTCCATATCACTGAAGAAGGCTCAAAAGCACATTATGCCACCAGCTAACCTCAATTTTTAGGCACATTTATTCCTACTTATTCAGCTTTTCCCTGCTCCTCCCCTAATATTCAATTACATATTTTGCTTCCACGCGTCTACGCATAGATCAACCATACGAGCCCTTCTCCCAAGTACACCTGCCCTCTCCCGCTTCTTTTGTTCTTTTCCTTTTCTCATTCTTATAATTTTTTAAACTGCCACCGACACGTCCCAGGGTACCAAGCGTCAGCATACCTTTTTCGGCGCCTCCACGACACAGGGTCATGTCACTTATGTATACCGCAGCGACGACGCTTACGTCGATCGGCTGAGGCTAATGTCCCTTTAAAGGACAAACCAATCCCATCCACGTCGTCTGCTTCCCACCAACCCTGATCTTTCCCGGAGACTTCATGTCGCCATCTTAATACTTTGCAAAATTTTCGGGGACACTGCTACTCGGCCACTCTAGTCACTTTTTCCACTCATGTTCCTTGGGTTGCTGTCCCCGCTGATCTGTTGAGCGGACCATTCTTCGAAAACTACAAGGGCCTCCTACTACACCTACTGTTTCTTGTACAAGTCAACGAAAATCACACAGACGTCGACCCAAATGGCGAGACACAACGCTCCGTCAATGGACTTATCGGTAAAATCAGTTGTTATATATATATATATATATATATATATATATATATATATATATATATATATATATATATATATATATATATATATATATATATATATATATACACATATATATATATATTTATTTATTTTACTTATTTCATACATACTGCTAGCCTCCATTTTGAGGCTGTTGCAGGACATGGGAAAATACAATGCATCAAAATAAGAATGACAAACTTATACACTTGTTAGTATTGTAGTTTACAAGTAGACGTAGTTGAGTAGTACAACAAAGGGTGTGACCTTCCTGAGTCAGGCCTTAAAGGTTAATGAACAGAAATACAGAAGCATAAGATAAACAACAAAAAAGTACATCAAAACCAAAAATGCGGGGTCTGCAGGCGATACTGGTAAATCAAGATGCGCATTCATAGACATATTTTTCCAGCATAGGAAGGAAATCGTTAGGTGAGCAATTATGATATCACTAGGCAATGAATATATATTGGCACGCGCTAGTTACGCTAGAAGTCGAGGAAGAAGAGGTGTGCGTGGTAGCTGCTGCAAAAACGAACTGTGAACGTTCGCTTAGAACTGACTGACTGGCTTTTCCTCTCGTGACAAACTGGTGGAGGTGCGGGGTACGCATCCATCGTATGCCTACGGGTCCTCAACCAGAAGCTACCGACGCCAGTACCTCGGGGACGGCAGAAATCTATCGAAGCAGCCGTCGCCTCCAAGGTCTTCCACCGCAGTACAGCCCCCTGGCAAGCTCCGTGAGGAAGATGTCAACAACTACCGCAAGCCAAACCGAGGGGATCCCAAATGCTCCCGTACCATGCATTCTCAACGCGCCTCGCACGCCTAACCCGTTCCATGGCGACGCCTTTGAGGACGTTGAAGACTGGTTGGACCATTTCAACCGAGTCGCCGCCTTTAACGACTGGGACGATCGCCGTAAGTTGAAGAACGTCTACTTTTCCCTTTTAGACGCGGCGAGAGTATGGTACGAGAACCACGAAGCCTCATTTACCAGCTGGCAGGAGTTTTACCGACTGCTTTGCGAAGCCTTCTGCACTCCCGAAAGGAAAGAAAGAGCCGAACAGGCACTGTCTTCGAGGTTCCAAATGCCAAACGAAACCGTCGCCATGTTCGTCGAAGACATGACGCGATTGTTCCGTCGGGCCGATCCGCTAATGCCAGAAGACAAGAAGGTGCGTCTGTTAATGCGAGGCGTAAAGGAACAGCTTTTCGCGGGCCTCGTGCGCAATCCTCCTACAACAGTCTCTCAGTTCGTTCGTGAGGCAACAGTTATGGAACGTATTCTTCGGCAGCAGCTCTCGCAGTATGAACGCCAGACCACCATGACTGCTGCATGCTCTCTCGTACCTGTGAATGATGACAGGGAGCCCCTTACCGAGCTAATACGACAAATCGTTCGAGAAGAACTGCAGAAGTCCTATGCATCAGCTCCGGCACCTCCCAGTGCCGCGGTTCTTACGGATGTGATTCGGGAAGAAATCGGCAGAGTGGTTCATCCCTCGCCACCAACACGACCCGAACCTCCCACGTTCTCGTACGCGGATGCTCTTCGGGCTTCCGCGCCGTCGACGGGCCGTTTTTCGCAGCCGCCTGCTGGGATTTCTCGACGCTCCCCAAGTCCGATCCACCGCACGAATCCGCAAGCACCTTTTCATCCTGGTCCGCGCAAATCTACAGTATGGCGCGCCCCCGACAACAGTCCGTTGTGCTATCACTGCGGGGAGGCTGAACAAGGTCACGAAAAAAGATGTTTACCCACTTCCTCGAATTGACGACTCCTTGGATCGCCTGCGACATGCCCGTTACTATATATGTATATGTTTCTATCGCGTGGTACCAGTTATTGTTCCAAGTGACCGCCGCTGCCGCGCTGCTGAGGTTGTCCACGTGTCCCGTATGAAGCCTTTCACGAGGCGTTCGCCGCCCCTTTGAATTGCGGCCAGGATGGCCGCTCTCACGCGAGGGGACATCAGTGTAGCGAGATATAAGCTATTCTTTGTCATCTGTACATGATCATCATCATGTGGGGCTCATATGGGGTTCTTCTTCATCATCGCTTGTGGGGCTGGCTCTCGAGTGTGATCCGTGCTGTGGACGTGATCGCTTCGCCGTATCTTCGGGTCGGAATAAACGTAGTGACAACTGCTACGTCACAAGATATATATATATATATATATATATATATATATATATATATATATATATATATATATATATATATATATATATATATATATATATATGTATATATATATATATATAGATATATATATATATATATTGAGAAAAGGTTTATTGGCGGCTCCTAATGTAAAGGCACAGCAACCGGGAACGGCGAAGCAGCCCGACGCACTGTCCAAACGGACTCCAGCAATCAACAGCGCGAGCCGAGACGAGCCGCGCGTTGGCGATGCGGCTGTGCCGCGAGGCGCGTCCTCTTCTTCACAATCTCCCCCCGGACAAAAAGAGCCATCCTGGCGCCTTAAGAATCGGGAGGCAGAGGGTCGTGGTAGGGCTTGAGGCGCGAGACGTGGACAATGTCACGTCCACGCCGGCGCAAGTCTTCAGGCGGTGACAGGGGCTCAATGAGAAAATTCACCGGGGATGTTTGCTCCAAGACTCGGTAAGGCCCATCGAATTTTGGGACGAGTTTCGAGGAAAGCCCCGGCGTTTGGAAAGGGACCGACAACCACACAAGAACGCCTGGAGCGTAGGTCGTGTTTGGATGCGTGTCGATGCGGTTTTCTTTCTGGCGCTGCTGTTGCTCTGCCGTAAAGGAGCGTGCTAGCTGGCGGCATTCTTCGGCTTGTCGGGTGACGTCGGAAACAGGTAGGCACTCGGACGCGTCAGGACGGTACGGAAGGAGCGTGTCGATGGTATGCGTAGGCTCGCGGCCATACAGGAGGAAGAAAGGTGAAAATCTCGTAGTGGCCTGGATCGCGGTGTTGTACGCGAACGTGATGAATGGAAGGATGCGGTCCCAGTTACCATGATCAGATGCCACGTACATAGAGAGCATATCACCAAGTGTGCGGTTAAATCGCTCTGTGAGCCCGTTAGTCTGTGGATGGTATGCCGTGCTTGTCCGATGAATAATATGGCATTCCGAAAGCAAACTTTCGACGACTTCGGAGGGGAAGGCGCGACCTCGATCGCTGAGGAGTTCCCGAGGTGCTCCGTGTCGAAGCACGAAGCGATGTAGGACGAAAGAGGCTACATCCCGCGCTGTAGCACTTGGTAAAGCAGCAGTTTCGGCGTAGCGTGTCAAATGATCAATAGCAACTATGATCCACCGGTTGCCGTCTGGTGTCATAGGAAGCGGGCCGTATAGGTCGATGCCGACGCGATCGAAGGGTGTGGCAGGGCACGGGAGCGGTGGCAAGGCACCAGATGGGCGTAAAGGCGGTGATTTGCGGCGTTTACAGTTAACCCAGCACCGAACAAACTTGTGTACAAAATTGTACATGCCGCGCCAGTAGTAGCGGTGGCGAATTCGTTCGTACGTCTTGAAGACTCCGGCATGGCCACACTGCGGATCGTTGTGGAAAGCGGCACATATTTGAGACCTTAAGCTGCGGGGAACCACCAGAAGCCACCGACGACCTTCAGGAGTGTAATTGCGTCGGTGCAGCAGCTGGTCACGAATGGCAAAATGAACTGCTTGGCGTCGGAGGGTTCGGGATACAGGGATGGTCGACGATCCAGAAAGATAGTCGAAAAGAGAAGCGATCCACGGGTCACGACGCTGTGCGGTTGCAAAGGAGTCCATGTCGAGAGATGACACGGAATGTGCGGAAGTTGTTGCGCAGGCCGAGTCTGGAGGTAAAGGTGAACGAGACAAGACATCTGCGTCGGAGTGTGTGCGTCCACTGCGGTATACGACGCGAATATCGTACGTACTCCTGGATGCGTAGTGCCCAACGGGCTAGGCGGCCAGTGGGATCTTTCAAGTTGGCGAGCCAACAAAGCGCATGGTGATCTGTGACCAAGTCGAATGGGCGCCCGTACAGATATGGTCGGAACTTGCCAAGTGCCCATACTAAAGCCAAGCACTCTTTTTCGGTCACGCTGTAATTGGCCTCAGGCTTCGTCAGTGTGCGACTTGCATAGGCGACTACATATTCGGGGTAGCCCGCCTTTCGTTGGGCGAGTACGGCGCCGAGACAGACCCCGCTGGCATCTGTATGTACTTCAGTTGCAGCTGACGGGTCGAAATCCATGGCGAAGAATAGGTGGGGAGATGAGAAGACGACGCAGCGTAGCAAAGGCGGAGTCACATGCAGGGGACCAGCAGAAGAGGGCGGCGTCACCGCGTAGAAGCTGAGTCAATGGCGCCATGATCGATGCGAAATTTCGAACAAAGCGCCGGAAATATGAGTATAGGCCCACGAAGCTTCGAAGTGCTTTGATGGTCTGAGGCTTCGGAAACTCGGCGACTGCACGAAGGTTTGCAGGATCGGGTAGAACGCCGTACTTGGACACAACGTAGCCTAAAATGGTGAGCTCTCGCGCGGCGAAGCGGCACTTCTTGAGGTTGAGTTGAAGGCCAGCGTTCGTAAGACAGGTCAAAACTTGTCTGAGGCGGACCAGGTGAGTAGGAAAATCAGGCGAGAAAACCACGACATCGTCGAGGTAACACAGACATATAGACCACTTGAGGCCACGCAGCGTGTTGTCCATGAGTCGTTCAAAGGTGGCAGGGGCGTTACAAAGCCCGAAAGGCATCACCTTAAATTCATATAAACCGTCAGGCGTAATGAATGCGGTTTTCTGGCGATCGGCCGCAGCCATCGGGACCTGCCAGTACCCTGAACGCAAGTCAAGGGACGAGAAGAATTCTGCTCCCTGAACACTGTCGAGCGCGTCATCGATGCGCGGCAAAGGATAGACGTCTTTGCGCGTTACCTTATTTAACCGACGGTAGTCGACGCAAAAGCGAATAGACCCGTCCTTCTAGCGAACGAGAACGACAGGAGATGCCCAGGGACTGTGCGAAGGTTGAATAACATCACGGCGCAGCATATCTTCGACTTGGGTGGTAATGACACGACGCTCTTCGGCAGAGATGCGATATGGTCGTTGACGTAACGGCTGATGTGAACCGGTGTCAATGCAGTGCTGCACTTCCGACGTGCGGCCCAGGTGAGGTTGTGAAACGTCGAATGAACTTCTAAATTTGTGCAGGAGATCAAGAAGGTCGGCGCGTTCGGCAGGTGTGAGGGTATCGGCGATGGCATTCGAGAACGCAACCCTGGACGTTTCCTCAAGCGCGGACATCGAAGATGGTTGGCCGGGGTCGACGTCAAAAGAGTCTCCAGGGACGTCAACCAAAGACAAAGAGTCGAGGAGTTCCACGAAGCCAAGGCATTCACCAACGAGCAACGTAATAGGCGCACAGAGGGGATTGTAAAAGTATATATTGCTGCAGCCGCCAGCCATGTCAAGCGTCGCGAAGGGTAGTGGGAAAGATTTACGGCTCATGAAGACGTCGGACGGCGTGAAGAGGACCGTTGCATCAGCGATGGCATCGCAAAAGACGGGTACGAGGGCGAAGGAGCCAGGTGGAATATCGGTGTCCTCGCGCACGGTAAGTTTAGAAGGGCGGTCGCAATCTTCGTCCAAGGGTGCGTCACAAGGGGATAATTCAACTTCGGCGCGTGCGCAGTCGATCACGGCTTTATGACTGGATAAGAAGTCCCATCCGAGGATGACGTCATGCGAGCAGGTGGGAAGAACAATACACTCGACGATGTAAACAATGCCGTGAATAAGCACAAGTACAGTACAGGCTGCGTGCGGAGTGACGTGCTGCGCGCTTGCCGTACGAAGCGACAGTCCAGAAAGCGGCGTGGTCACCTTGCGCAGCGAACGGCACAGTTTGGCGGCTATCACAGAAACGGCTGCGCCGGTATCCACAATAAATAAATAACCTTCAACAGACGTGCACCCAACTTGACAAAAGGTTATCTGAATCTTCTCCGACGGAAAGGGATCAGGTTCAATCTTCTCTCAAGTCTATAGAAAATGTTATTGGCTTCCAGTCAAAGAAATTAACTGATCTCGAAGACAGAAATAGGCGCTCAAACCTAATTATTCATGGCGTTTCTGATTGTGATGACGAAACGGAAGCAGCCCTCAAAGAAAAAGTTCTCACCGAGGTAATGAGGGATAAGCTGCAAGTACAGTGCAAATCAATCGGTCGCATTCATAGGCTGGGCCGACAAGGTAGCAAACGACAGGTCATAATCTATCTGCAGGACTTCAACGAAAAGAAACTTATATTTGAAAACTGCAGCAAGCTCAAAAATTCAGGCATGTCTGTACAACATGATTACTCACAAGCAACGCTAAAGAAACGGAAGCTTCTGTGGGAAAGCGCGAAAGATGAAAAACTGCAGGGTAAAAAAGTACGCCTACTTCATGATAAACTTAGGGTCAATAATGATATGTTCTTTTGGGATGAGGCAAAAAACATGCGCGTCAAGATAAACAATCAACGCTCTCAGCAGCCCGAGCATTGACGCCTTTCCAAAGAATGTGACAAGCACTTGCGCATAATCACCCTAAATGCTCGTAGTGTAGTTAACAAAACGGAACCCCTTGAGGTTTCTTTACTAGAACATGACCCACATATTGCCGTCATAACCGAGACGTGGCTGCGGACTGAAATAGCCGACGAGGATGTCTTCCCTAATTGTTACCAAGTTTTTCGTAGGGATCGGCCTTTCAGGGGAGGTGGCGTTGCAGTTCTAATTAAAGACCACATACAGGCTATTCTCTTGGAGGAAATTCCCGACCTTGAATGTTTGCGCATAAAGATCTCATGCTGGGGCCATACCTTGATTCTGTTTGCCATTTACAGACCTCCTGATGCATCAGCTGATTATCTGTTAAAACTTGAAGAGCACATGTCTCGGTTCCAGAGAAACAAATTGGTACTTATTGGTGACCTAAACCTGGCAGGCGTTAATTGGGAGCGTTTTAAATCCCTTCCTCAAAACAGCAATAATTTAAACAGTTTACTTAACATAATGTTAACACATGACCTCATTCAAATAGTTCAGGAACCGACACGTGTACAAGGAACTAGCAAATCTGTACTGGATTTGGTATTTTTGCCAAGAGGATTACCTGATTACACTGTTGAAATTGTGGAAGGCATCTCTGACCACCTGCTTGTCAGTGTTCACTTACTCATTGTCGCTTGTACTGTACCTAATAATACTGTGAAACATTGTTATTTCAAAGATTACTCACGTGCAGATGATGCATCAACTATAGAACATCTGGAAACATGCCTTATCGATTTCAATGATACTGATTTGAACACACTTTGGCGCCGTTTTAAAGATATGTGCCACTTCTGTATCGATAAGTTTGTGCCGAGCAAACGTAAATTTGTTCGTAGACAAACGCCGTGGATGACGCGTGAAATAATACACTTAAAGCGAAAAATAAAACGGTTAAAGAAACAGCGCTTGCATTTAGGTCATTTAAAGGATTTAAAAGAAGGTCTTGCACGTGCAGTACACTCTTCGAAAGAACATTATTTTAATACAGTGCTGCCAAATTTCATTGTAGAGGAACCAAAAAAGTTTTGGAATTATATAAGTGAAAAAAAGAAACCGGTGTCGCAAATTTTGGTTGATGGTTCTGTGGTTACCGATCACGGGGATATTGCGCACCAATTCAATGACTACTTTCACAGTGTGTTTTCTAAATCCGGTACTTGTCCATCCAATCACGCAGTGTTTCACCCCTGTGATGTAAATTTTATTTCATACCCTGGCATAGTTTCTATGTTACTAAATTTAAAAACTAAATCATCATGTGGTCCCGACAACCTTCCTAACGTGTTTTTGAAGAGATATGCGGAATCTGTTGCAAAGTTTCTAGTTATTTTTTTTTCGTATTTCATTACTTCATGGAAAATTACCGAGCGACTGGAAAATAGCCAGGGTTGTGCCAATACACAAGAAAGGTGACCGCACATTATTACAAAATTATCGTCCAATATCACTTACATCATCATGTTGTAAACTAATCGAACATATTGTTGCCAACCAGATTAATGAATTTTTAGATGCACACGCAGTCCTCTCTAATTTCCAGCACGGGTTTAGAAAAGGATACTCAACAATTACACAATTAGTGACAGTAATACATTCACTCGCTTCATGTCTCGATAGGAACGGGCAGATTGATGCAATATTTCTTGACTTCAGTAAAGCTTTTGATAGAGTTCCCCATGACAAACTAATTTTAAAACTCAGACGTATTGGACTCCCGGAAATTTTAATCATATGGTTTTCAAACTATTTAACCAATCGCTACCAATTTGTAACAGTTAATGAGCAGCAATCAGGTTGCCTTCCGGTCGGCTCTGGCGTGCCCCAAGGAAGTGTGCTGGGGCCATTATTGTTCTTATTATATATTAATGACATTGCTGCTGAACTTGATCCGAATGTCCAAATCAGATTGTTTGCGGATGATTGTGTGCATTTTCAAGAAATAACTTCAATTAACGACCAAATCCATCTTAACTCCTCTCTTGCTAAGATTTTTGAATGGTGTGAAACGTGGGACATGAAACTTAACACAGATAAGACCGTCTTTCTTCGCTTCTCTCGCAAAAAAGCTCCTCTTTCTTTTAACTACAAACTTGGTTCGTCACCTTTGCTGGAAGAGACTAAATATAAGTATTTGGGTGTCACACTAACTAATACTTTATCATGGAATTTACATATAGATAACATCTGTTCTTCCGCATTCCATAAACTGTACTTTTTAAGACATAAGCTAAGAAGTTCTCCCCCTAGCGTAAAATTACTTGCTTACAATTCACTAATTAGACCAAAACTTGAATATGCATGCGTTGTCTGGGACCCATTTAATAAACACAATATCACCCGCCTAGAAAAGGTACAGAGAAAAGCTGTAAGGTTCATGTACTCTAAATTTTCCCCGTATGACTCAACCTCTGAATTAATGCAGATTAACGGTATACAATGTCTTGAACAACGAAGAAAAAATTTACGTTTGCAATTTCTTTTCTTGCTTTGGAATAACTATCTAGCTATTAACCCTTCTCCATATCTGTCGCTTTCAACGTCAAGGCATACACGCCACCATCATCCTAATTCCCTGACACCGTATTTTGCGCGAACAGATTTATTCAAGTTTTCATTTTTCCCTCGCACGGTAACGGACTGGAATGATTCCTTATTGCCTTTCGCCGCACATTGATGTTTTTTTTAACTTTGTTATTATTGTTTATTGTTTTGTTGTCATTTGACCCACCCTGCTTGGACCTGTGCAAGGTTTGCAGTATTGAATAAAGAAAAGAAAGAAAGAGCGAATGCTGGAACACCTTCTACACAAATTTCGACCACGTTAGCAGGAGAGGCGCGAGGATTTTGACAGTTCGAATGGGGCGCAGTTCTTGCCTCTTGAACTGCGACGTTCAGTTTTCCTGGTCAGGTGGTGCGGGTCGCCGACGCATTGGGGAGAGCGAGCGTCGGCGAGGGGATGGCGAGCGACGCGAAGGAAATTCTGGGATGTCAGCACGAGCATACGGTTGGGGGGAAGGAGCGGCGTATTGGCGAAATGGCTGGCTGCCGTACTGGAAGGGCCGCGAGGCGTCGCCGAACGCTTGAGGACGACGGCGGCAATATCAGGCGACGTGTCCGGGAGTGCAGCAAGAATAACAGATGGGTCGATTGTCAGGTGTTCGCCAAGGATTAGCTCGCGGTGCGGTCCAAGACGTAGCATGGGCTTCCGGTGGCAGCGGTTGGGACTGGGTCGTGAAAGACGCCGGTGGAGGCCTGCGTACAGCCTGCGCGTACGTAAAAGGCGCGGCCACAGGCAGGACTGGCTGCGCATAGGTGAGAGGCGTGGCGACAAGCTGCACTGCCCGCGTAGAGTTGGGATTCGCGGCTGCAGGCGGCTGATGGTGTGCGGAAGGGACAACTTGGGCGACCTCTTCGGAAATGAGGGTGCGGAGCGTGTTTGGAAGACGGAAGGTGGGCTCCTGAGTGAAGGGGACTAAAGAAAGTTGGCGGGCAACTTCCTCACGCACGAAGTCCTTGACCCGCTGAAAGAATGAGGATGGGTCGTAAATGTTGTCAAGGCTCGCCAACAAGTCGTCGCTTCCCAAAGGACGCCGAGTCGAAGCGCGTTGCTTCCTTAACTCATCGTAACTTTGGCACAGGCTGACAACTTCAGACACAGTGCGGTGATTCCTGGCTAGGAGCATCTGGAATGCGCCGTCATCGATGCCTTTCAGTATATGGCGAATTCGCTCAGCTTCGGGCATTGCGGCGTTGACTCGTTTACAAAGGTCCACGACGTCTTCTATGTAGTCTGTGAACGTTTCCTCCGTCTGCTGTGCTCGGGCGCGCAAGCGCTGTTCGGCACGCAGCTTGCGAACAGCGGGTCGGCCGAACACTTCCGTAAAGGTTGTCTTGAAAACTGACCATGTGGGCACGTCACTTTCGTGGTTGTGAAACCACAGTTGGGCGACACCAGCCAGATAAAAGATGACGTGAGTTAACTTGGCTGGATCATCCCACTTGTTGTGTGCGCTCACGCGTTCATATGACGCAAACCAGTCTTCGACGACTTCGTCGTCTGCACCGCTGAAGACCTTGGGGTCCCGTTGTCGTGGAACGCCGGTGCAGGTGACGGACTGTGGCGTCGGTGCCGTTTGGGAGGAGCTGTCGGTCATGGCGGGTGGTAGCGTTCTTGATCTCAGCTCCAGGGTTTCAAGCGACGGGGTTTGAGTCCCAGCACCTCCACCAATTGAGAAAAGGTTTATTGGCGGCTCCGAATGTAAAGGCACAGCAACCGGGAACGGCGAAGCAGCCCGAAGCACTGTCCAAACGTACGCCAGCAATCAACAGCGCGAGCCGAGACGAGCCGCGCGTTGGCGATGCGGCTGTGCCGCGAGGCGCGTCTTCTTCTTCACAATATATATATATATATATATATATATATATATATATATATATATATATATATATATATATATATATATATATATATATATATATATATACATACATACATACATACATATATTGCCCAGTTGATCACGTTGTGTGACTTTCTTTTCCGTTTCATCTTTTCCGTTTTTGAGGAGGGAGAGCATGGCCTTTCACATTTCTTCCTCTCTTCTTCGGCTGGATGACCAGCGAGAGTTGGTGGACTGCGACAGGTAGCAGCAAGATCTCACGAATTCCTGGAATGAGGAAACCACCCATCTGGGTACGAAGAAAGTTCCGTTTTTCTCTATCGTTAGTTCAGAAATAAACATTCATTTCTCTCTCTCTCTCTCTCTTCCTTTCTTTTGCGGTTATGCTCTGATATATATTTCAAATGACGTGCAATAAATCCGCCGTAGTAGTTAGCGCTCGGGCTTTTTCTATTTTCCATTTGTGGGGCTCGTTGGTGTCTTCCCGTACCTTGCTGTTACTTCGTTCTCGGGAAGGAGACCGCGACCTTCCACGGAGAAGTGTAAATGAGCTGGAGCAGTCACGGGCGGCGTACTGCGTTTTTTGTTCACTCGTTTTGTCTTGGCGCTGCATTGGTCTTGATTCGTGCCGTGGTCCGGCATCGGAGTTCCGGTTCTTCGGCGCAGTGGGCTTAAGTTAATCCACAAATCGGTACTTGCAGTTTTGCTCCCTGCTGCTTGTACGCCTCGCATGTGTTGCATGAGAATAGTTGAGATGCTCCGCGTTAATCGCGCACATTCCTACATGACGCTCGCGTTGTATTCGGGCGAACATGTCACGCGCCTTACGTTCGGCCGTAACGGTGCTAAGATGAAAGAATTATGAAGCTGCACGAGCTCGAAACACGGCAGCCGATTTGCTACACGCAAGTATACACGTGCGCACTTTCAAGCAGCGCATTGTCGCATATCTGTACACGTGTACTCGCATGATAGCGTTTCCCTCCTTCCGTCACGCGGCCCATATCGCGATTACATCACTCTCGCCCACTGTGCGCGTATAAGCACTGGCCGCAACGCTGGACCCGCTGGGCTGTGGATTCTTTCCTTGTATCCTTTGGCTGTCATGCAATAAAGCGTGTTTCAAGCACGGTCGGCCTCTTCGTTCACGGAAGCCCCGGAACCCGACACGCATACACATCGAGTTGTCAAGTCAGTAGGTGCATCATAGTGCTACACCAATGCAAATGCATTGCCTTTCGCGCATGCTTACGAAATCTTGACTTCATCGCGGCCCTTTCAAACCGAGCAAGTGTCTTTAGTTAACTAAATCAAGAATATGGTCAATACAATCCAAGCAGTTCGCTATAGGTAGGTACGTTCCTGTCTCGCTTCGTTTGGGGAATCCGCAAACAAAAAGAAAGAAAAAAAATGTCAGGAGTCATTCCACCCTGTGAAAGTGCTTGACCAGCGAAGCTGCTATGGTGGTACAAATTATGTTAGTATAGAGTTTAGTTGATATGGAACTACACATATAATTGTGTGTATGTCGTTAATGCGAAATACAAAGAAATATCAGGCGGTCACTACGTCACGCACTACGTCATTCATACACAGAGTTATCACCAAAGGGTTTTTACGGTGCCGCTCTAAACACGCAGGTGCCGTCGACGCTGCGGCGACGAAGCGCCGTTTAGACGCAGGTAGCCGTTAAACCGCGCCTCGACGTGAGCGACGATATGCGTTGAGAGGGGCGCAGTCCAAGGGAGTGCACGAAAAAATTACCGCTTGTTGGTCATTTACGATTGAGCATATTTCGTAGTTTATTAGCTGAATGACGCTTGGAAGGACTAGAGTTTTATTCTAGCTGACAAACTGAGTTTTACTTTGAGTAACACGCATATATACCGAGACACCAAGACAAAAGTCCCCGCCCCCAAAACAAAAGTATAAAACCGACGTGAGTGTGCATTCAAAATTCAAAGACTTATCATTGAAGTACCAGCGATCGCTGAATATGACTCGGTTAGTAAGCCGCCAATTGCATTAACAGATAAATAACTTGTATTTTTTTTTTCGAGGTCGCACATGCACTCTCGTTCATCTTTGGGCGGCGGTCATGGTTTCTTTGAATTTTGAATGCATACTTATGTCGGTTTTATGCTTTTTTATGGAGGGGGGGGGGGTGCTTTTGTTTCAAAACTAGGGGTTGTCCGTTTCCCTCTCGTAGAAGCCCATGTATTCACAGCACCACGGGAGTTCTACAGTATTTACAACTTCACTGTGGACTACGTAAATACGAAAACTAAATGAAACTCGGCTTAATGTTAGAGTCGATTTGGTGGCTGATTCGAATATAATTTGTTTCGGTGTAGTTTCCATAAAACAAGAGCTACAGCCGTTTTTTGTAACCATGCTCCTTGCGTAGGTGCCCGTGTACTGACAGCAGACGGGAATTCCGCACCGTTTACAATTTCACTGTGAATAATAATCACAAGTAAATGAAACTCGGCCTACTGATAGGGTCGTCTAATCGACCAATTTCGGTATGATCTTTTTTTTTTCAAAATGCCGACATAAGATTGAGGGCTACAGAGCATTCGCTTAAAAGTTGGCTTTACGGCAACGCTTTTTCTGTACGCCACCAGGATGTTCGCGTGGGGTAGCCATGGACAGCTTCGCTATAAAACGTACAGAAATACCGTGGTTTGAACCATCGCAGTTTGTTTTGTCTTCAACGCACACCAGGGTACAACTGTCCAACTTTCTACCCATCGGCCCTTCTATGTATGCACGGCACGAGGAAATGGGAACGTTACCACACCCTTCACATTACTGCGAAGTGTGTCACCGTAACATTGTCCCTGCATAGCGTGCGTTCGTGCCTGCGTGCGTGCGTGTGTGTGTGTGTGTGTGTGTGCATGTGTGTGAGCGTGTGTGTGTGTGTGTGTGTGAGTGTGTGTGAGCGTGTGTGTGTGTGTGTGTGCGTGTGCGTGTGCGTGTGCGTGCGTGCGTGCGTGCGTGTGTGTGTGTGTGTGTGTGTGTGTGTGTGTGTGTGTGTGTGTGTGTGTGTGTGTGTGTGTGCGAGCGTGTGCGTGTGCGTGTGTGGGTGCGTGTGTGTGTGTGTGTGCGTGTGCGCGTGCGTGCGTGCGTGTGCGTGCATGCGGGCAATCAATTTTGTCGATCAGATATTTCCAGCCACAAAGAGCGCGGAAGCAGCTATACGGAGAGATATTTACGGTCCCATCTTGTGGCATAGTAACAGTTCTAAAGCGGTTGATGAGGCGGGGACGAACGAGCGCTCTGTGCCTGTTACTACGTCACGGCAACCAGGCCAAACGTCCACCCAGTCAAATGCGGCGGCATGTGATACCTGTTGTGGAATCGGAAGAAAGCAACGCACAGAATGAGCCCGACAGAAGACGAGGAGCACGCAGGTAACTATGGGCCTGCTCAGGAAGGTGGCGGCTGCAACCCACAGCCACCGTCCTCTTCCTTTCCTCTGAAACCACGCCCCGCCTCGGAACCCTTGCATAAACGGGGGCTGCCAAACCGACCTGGCCGGCTCCACATACATCTTCTCCTGATGCCGCGTGCATGCGCGGTCTACCCTCCGCAGTTTCAGATCGCACGCTCCACGCGCGAACCTACTACTGCGTACGGATAGGCCACATCCGCCAACAGTTACTTTACAAGTTTGGCGCTGAAACTGAAGAGCGAATGACGAATCTTCTACGGCACACAACTCAGGCACAAGTTACTGCAAAAAGATGCTGTGCGCAGGTGTTCTTTTCAAAGCAGCATGTCTCTCGAGCCTATCAGTCCATACGAATATGTGTGGAAGCAAAAAGCTTGCGGCCTTTTATGTCTGTGCATGCAAGACGGCTTTGTCCTCTCGTCGCAGTACTGGCCGTCAATCGTTGGACGATGAAAACGATTGTTGCCTTTCAGAGGTTTTAAATGGCCCTCTCAGCACACATGCGCATCCCGAATGCGCCGTAGAGAAAGACAGGCAACGTGACAGCCGTTGCCGGAGGCCCATGCGTTTTCATGATCTTATATTAATGATATGAGAAAGCGTCTTAAATATATTGGTAAATGCCAAGTCATGAAACCACACAGCAAAACATCTCTTGCGTTTTGAAACGCTGCTGAGAAGGGATGTCAAAATACCTCAAGTTCATTCCAGCTCATTTCAAATGTATGTGTCATGCTTTACGTGTGGCTTGCGAAAACACGCGACAGCTCTTTTTTTCTGTTTGCTTTCAATATTTGAGAGTAGTAGTCCAATTTATGCTTTCTGTACCCGTTGAAAGCTCTGGCAAAATAGGACCAGCATCTCTATACCAGCACAATTAAACACATAGGCTTAGCATCAAGATTCGCGGTCAAATCCACTGAGCTCCTGAATAATGATACATAACCCTTCTTGTCGCGAGTTTAAAACTGCCACAAAAACTAGGAAACCAGATGCCTTAATATTGCTTATCATGCAGTAATTGGAAAAGTTCATGTTCACATGAACGGTATATTTATTAGTGAAATAAGAAAGCCATTTATTGCGCCTCTCCTTTCCTTCTCAACATTGTATGCATTGTTATTGTATGCCTTAGCTTTTTTAGAGCGCAGTTCCTAGGCGCCCGCTCCTGCGTTGAGCGTCGGCGTGCCTAGGCCTCCCTCGGCGTAATGAAGCGAACGAGCACAGCGAAGAATCAAAGAGCGAACGCGAAGCGCAGCTGGTGCTGAAATACGGCGATAGGAAAGAGAGAGCGAGGAGAAAATTAGAGGAGAGTATGGTGAAATTGTGAGGAGGAAAGCGTAGTGCCGCGCAAGACGGGCTCTGCGGTGACGACCGCTACGAAGTGGCGCCAGACTAGCGCGCCGTCGTCTGTTGACCGATGGCCGGTGGCGAGCGCGTCGGCCATATACCATATATGGAAACAAAGCACTGCATGAGCGGATATCTGTCTGCAGCGGCTGCTGTGAATCACGCCCACGCGTCACCCATGAACTGCATCTTGCGACCTCGCGGTTAGCGAGGCAGTCATCGCACCACTCTTCCCTTCGTTTGCAATGTGCCCTACGAGACAGATTGTCTGCGCCAGCCAACATGTCGCGAAATGAAAACATGTATACAGCTGCGCACACGCATTAGGGAATATCGTAATCGTCGGTTATTTTTTTTTTCTGTCGACAAGCCACACATTCCAACGCGATATATTATTGAAAGTTAATTCTGGGATGTTTAGTACCGAAACGAAGGTTTCATTATGCGACACACCGTGAAGACTGGATTACATTCGGCCTCCAGGGCAGGGGCGTATCCAGGTCAAGTGGAAGGGGAGGGCACAACGGGCAGGTTATTTTTGCTGCTTTATTGGTATGCTGCATTCCTTCGCTGCCTATGTATGAATGCCTTAGACGGTATTGTTAAACAAACGGTGCACAAACATGCTTTTCGTGAGGCAAAAAAGAACTTTAAAGTGAATCTAGGCAAAACAGAGGCATACGCTGCTATACTCGATACGTTTTACTCGTCGTCTGTAAACTGCAAACTGCCAGTAAGAAAACTTTCCAACTCCATTTTATTCCTAAAGCACACAACCACTACGTTTATGTGTGCAGAATTAAAAAATACTCCAGTGTTATGCGTTTTCGCACCTTCCCATGTCATCACAATTTTTTTTTCGCTTTTTGCGCGCTTCGATAATCATCGATTGAAGACTGGGTGCAATATAGCTCAATTCGCAGTCGTAGGCTTACCTACATGGCCGCTGGGACCAAGTGAGATTAGAAGGTAACCGAAAACATAGCAAGCTTCATGGCACTTTCAATTCCAAGACCAAACGCGCGAACAGGCACAAATGTCAACATGACCGCGCTGTACTGGTCGCCTACAACGTTGCAGTTCAAGTAAGGATTGCGTCGATGTTTGTGCCCAGGGAACTTTCTTTACCACACGCCAACTCAATGCGCGGTACGGACGCGCTTACAAAACGCGCAAACTCGGTATTTATTAAGTTCTATGTGGCTCAATGTAGTAAGTACGCTCTTAGCCGCCTAGCAGAGGCGTAGTTTGTGTCCATACGAACTATGGCTGCTTCAAAAGCGATGGCAGCCCCTGCTCACGCGTCATCTGCTGAGACTGACGCTGGGAACACGATAGAACCTGACGTGACACGTAAGGACTGCTAAAATAGCTCTGCGACGAAGATGGCCGGCAGCACAAGATTCGTGCAACATTGAGGAAATAAAGGCGACGGGAAAGAGGGAGTCAAACGTGCATTTTTTAGCAATTAGATGTAGCACAAAAATGACATCTCAATTTATTTGTTCTTCAAAACTGTTCCACACTTTTTCCCTCTGAGGTTGGCTGATTCTCTCTGCCACCATGTAAAAGATATGTTGATTCGGGCTTTCGAGGCATACAACAATTGTTCAGCCTACGCTGAACCAAAGTTTAGCACACAAACGGCGGTTTGCAACCGGTGGCGTGCCCAAGACATCACGTCCCCACGCTACTGCGCTTATTTAATTTGGAGCACCTCCGAACTCCGCTGGGCTGATGCCGATCATTGTGAAAGTCAACTCTTCACGCTCCATCAGTGCACAAGGTGGCCGATTTCAACTGAAACGAGACGAAGTCTGAAGTGTTACCGAAAGTACCATTCGGTGTATAACGCGTGTCATTGGGATGACATTTCGTCACATTGGGCTTAATGCTATGAGGTATTGGCCACGAATGCCAGACCAACAGACACAGGCCCATGATTACGGAAACAATATCGCACATTGTCTGCAACTGAACTGCATTATAGCACTCGAAACTGAACACCGTTCTTCCTTCGTTTCCTTGATCTCTCTTTCAGCGCAGATCACAAGGGCTGCAGTGACGTTGCGAGAGCGTAGCACGCAATAAGTGTGCCACTAACATTTCTAAGCAAAAGAAGTGTCTATGTGCGAAGGAAAAAAACGGAACGAAAAGACGGACACCGACAAACGCGTCTCCGTGTTCTTCCTATCCTTCTGCTTCTTTTTTTTATTTTCTTTACGCTGCAAGTCTATATATAGTGACATAACTGGCTTATCGCACTGAAATGCTGTAAACACGGTGAAATGAAAAATACTAACATGATGAATAGACCCGTTTTATGCTTACAGACTTCCCAGAAGACTTCTGATTAAACCCTCAGGAGCAATACAAGTTACAATAGCCTTTACAAAAGATCGAAAATAGCGGGACGCGCTCAATCTACATATTGTCTCGATTGTGTTTTAAGGCGAAACCCTTTCTAGGCTCATGGTGAAGTTTGTGTCATCAAACCTCACCATCGGTGTGTCCGCCGAAGCGTCGTCACGCCATATGAAGACAGATTAAGGAATGAAAAATGATTGATAGTGACAGTTAAAGTGAATCATAACGTTATAATAGAGATGGTCAGAGGTTAATAATGACTAGCAATAATTAGGAATGACTACTAATGATTTGTAATGACTACTAATGACTCCGCAATCACCAATATGTCTAACGATGGCTTGCAATGACCACAATTGATCACAAATGTATATAAATGCTTGGTATGAGCGGTAATTACTATTAACGGCTTAAATTAAATTACCAATATGTCTAACGACAACTTGTAACGACCACTGTTCATTAGCTATAACTATAAATGCTTAGTAATTGCCAGTAATGACTAATAATGACTGAAATTACTTGTAGTGACTACTAATGACTGCGAAGTGACCGATATGTCTAACGACGGCTTGCAATGACCACAATTGATTACAAATGACTAAACTAATAATGCTTGCTATGAGCAGTAATGACTAATGACTGAAGTGACATGTATTGACTATAAAATGACCAGTACGTCTAACAACTTGTAATGACTACCATTCATTAGCAATGACTAAAAATCTTATTGTCCGTTTCGTATAGAAAATGCTGCTTGTTATCCAGCGGTTTACTTTCCGGGTTTTCTTAATACGAGTAGGAACAAAGCGCTCAACGCAAGTTATGGCGCCACTTTTAAATATTTGCCACAGTTGCTCCACAGACTCTCACTGTAATGCGTGCTCGAAGTCATTAAGCCTTAATTCTAAAATATCCACGATGAAGGTGCCATCTGCATTTTTAAAGTATTTTACTTTAACAGGAAAGAACGGTCTCTCTGCACTGCACACACTGGTCTGTCTGATTAAAGACAGCATTTTATTGTCTTATATGCCTTCAAAAAGATCTAGTGCATAATCTATTACGGTGTGCGATAAGGGCACGAGGTCCAATAATGACTGACGTTTTTATAACACTAGTTGTTTCTTGCACAATTTGTTCTAAGCCATGCCAAATATTATATTCGAAAGTTTTTCTCAGCTAATTGTTTCTGTCTCGCCGGGCAATAACTTTGCCAGTTAACATGCGGCAAATTAAAGTCTCGAGCCATTATCAACCTCGTCCTCCTGTTAACGTTGTCACCCAGGAAATTGCTTAACAAATCCAGAAACTCTGATGAAGACGCAGGTGGTCTGTATATTAGTCAATTGAAGTACACTCTGTTTTCATATCTAAGTTACACCATACAGTTTCGGGAACATGACATTCAATCGTGGAAGCTTGGATGGAATTTTGAACAATTATAACAGCACCACCAACTCGTGAATCTCTGTCCCAGCTGAAAAAAATTGTACCCGGAAGAAACAATGCAATGACTGCGTATTAGGTCATGCAGCCATCTTTGTATAAGTAAAATTACATGGGGACTATGTGCCAGTAGAATATATCCTAGCTCTGTGACTTCATTAAGATGCTGCAAAAATTTGGCTCAAGAATTCGTAGCTATAAGAGGGGTGATTTACTCGAACTGCTCACAGAACCGCCTGAGTCAAGATTCATGCCAGTCATGCGCACTTGCTGTTGGAGTCAATCCGTCTTTGTCGCTATTGTCACTCCGGCTCGTATAGTGACGCCGTTCATTTTGATCATGATCTTAAACAAACATGCGTCCATTTATCCTTAGTTCATCATACACCAGTGAGACCCTCGCCCCCTTAGCTTGGTCTGGCGTAGTACTTTCCGATAATTTCTTTCGGAGATGAACTGTCTCTGTTGAGTAGTCATTACAAATACTGAAAGTAGTGCTGTTTAGTTTTTACAGTGCTGCATCGCTTTCTCTTTTTCGCGAAAATGCATGAACTTCACAATTACTGTCCTTACCCTCCCTTGTCCTTGTTTACCAATGCAATGAATTCTTTCTACCGATCAAGTTTCTGCCTACAACATGCTTCTAAGAATGATATCTACGATGGCTCCCGCAAATCTGCGTCTCAGTTCCGGCTTCGGGAACACCAAAAACTAATTTATTATTTCTTCTGCTTCTGTTTTCATAATCCAGTAGTCGTTCAGCTTGTTGTTGTACTGTGTTTTTAGTCTCTCAATTTTATTTTGCATTTCCTGCATGGCCATGAGATGCCTCTTCATTCTTTCAGCCTTCGTACTAAGTTTAGCGACTTCGTTTCTAATGGTGTTTATCTTGTCATCAGATTCTGCCTGATTATGCAAGATTTGTTGTAATCATTCAGCAGCCTTTGGGTCCGGGTTTTCCACTAAGTCCCCTGAAGTTAATAATAGCAATAATGTCGACCCGACCAGCAGTCCACATTATTGCTATTGATAAAATGAGCCCGAGCAAGCTCGGCTGAGCCCGAGGCCGTGTGAGCTAGGCTGAGTAGAATTTTTGGGAGTCTGCAGACACGTGCTAATAAATCACGCCATGCAATAAAATAGTAGGCAGCCGCATCTCACAATATAGCAAAAAGAAGATTCAGATACACAACTGTCATGCTTTCTTTGTATATCTTCCAAGTTGCATGATACTTATTTTACAGAGGCAGCAACGGCGGGATGTGGTTATATGAGTTTATGCAGTAACTGGTGTAACTCCAAACTCGTTTGCAACTCCGTCTTGTTGGGCACAGCTTATGGCACGTGATACGTATGCACAGTTTGTCAGCTGTCGACGTGCAAGAACAATCCGCACTTGAAAAGATGCTAACATTCGCAGGGAGGGGTGCAACCGGCTGAGTTCACTGCAAGATCTTGATTTGCCTTTTTTTAATGTTATCTACTGCACATAAAAACAATGTGCTTGCCTGTTTTAATATTATTGCGTGTGTTTTACAGAAGGCAAAGAGAGAGGAGCAAGGAAACGCAAGGACGTTTATGGCAGAGTTGTTTCTTAGAATGTTGCGATATGTTATGACCAGCATAAACAAAACAAATTCATTGCATTGAAGTCCAATATGCAATTACCTTTCGAAGTGATGTTTAATACAGAGGCAGTAGGGGCGCAATGTCTGCAACATGTTGAATGTTTATTAGTTTCTAAGCAGCAGAAGAATGACATGTCAACAAAAAGAGGTAAAACTACTCGTATGATGAGCACGCGTTAACGCTTCGAAAGCAAATTTTGTAGATGTTTGTTTCCAGTCAAAGCGTTAAATGTGCTATTGTAGAACATTTATTTGTATACATATTTTCCGCGATCACTTTTCGAGCTTAATCAGTCGCCTCACAAAGAGGAAGTAACACAACCTTGGAATGAAATCATTCACTGGGAAAAATACGCGTGAAAGCCGAAGCTGACACACTGCATCCAACAAAATCTGTTCAAGGTTGCCGATTGGAAGCTTCCGAACATACCATTCATGCATACGGCAATGAATATCTCCGTAGATTGTGTATGTGGCAGCTTTTTGGTTTGACTGCACTCAAGCCCCGAGCTTTTGCGTCGACTAAGGAAATCCTTTGTAATGATGTCTGCCCTTTTCGACTGTTCAAAAGAAAAGTCTATGAGCAAGTGTCCCAGACGGTATTGCTGGCTTTGTGCAGCTGTTACTCTTTTGTCACTTATTACCGCAGCTGCGAAAGGAATCTAGACGGGAGAGTTCAAGGGAAGGTCAAGCTGTCACAGTGAGATTTGCAGTTATTACCGTCAGTTAAGAGAAACGATGATAGAACAGCAAGTAGGGATCAAGCCTTTCGACTTCATTGGAGTTGTAACAAAACGGAGAGAGAGGCAGGCTATATCGGTTTATGTGTGTGTAAGTGTACGGGGGTTGCCCCCACACGGCAGGCTCGTCAATGTGACTTTGACCTTACGTGTTTTATAAAATTTGATGATCCGGTTAAAAGTTCGGAGGACGCTTCGGCTTCGCCTTTAAGAGTGGAACGCGCTAGCAATCAAAAATCCCTGTCTGCTTTACAAGCTCCACAACAAACTTCAGCTTATATAACCGTAATGTTGACCGGGACACGCCGGCGGAGAACGCTATGCACAAAGGCGAGTTTTCTGGTAGAAACGCGGCCTCTTCGTGAGGCCGCAGGAGGAGCACACGCGTTCGGACGCATTACTGCTGGCTCCGTCTTTTTCGAATGACTCGATCGGAAGGTTTGCTTCAATCCTCTAGACTTTTGCACCATTCGACAGATTTCGTCGAGAGGATTCTACCGAGCCCGTTCTTGACCAAGTAGGCTCATTTTCGTCATCTTTTTGGGACTTAGAAGTTTCCTCGCGCCAACCCCCCGCTAGATTTAGATTTGGGATTGGTGGCGGCGAGGAGTACGGCTGGGCGCCTGCTCGCGCCGTAGGAACGGCATCATGCCGGAGGTGGAGACGGTTGAAGGGGAAGCTCTTTCCCGCGAAGAAGCTGACGCGCCTGGGTGGCGGACCGCTTTAAGCAAGAATAAGCGTTCTCTCCGGCAGCTGGAGAGTGTTTCTACTCTCTTGCTGCCTCTCTTTGTACTCTCTAAGTGTCAGCGACTTTTGGGTGTAGGAAGTGATGCCCGAGAGAAACCTCTCCCAGCAAGCCCTCCTTGCCTGTCTCCGAGTGCGCCTTCCTTGTGACTTTGCGAGCTTAAATTCTATGAGGTTTTCTGCAGTCGGGGAACGACGCAGCAAACCCCACGCTTTGTTTTCTTTCTTTCGTGCCAGTCTGCACTGCTCATTCCACCACGGTACCCGCCTTTTACAAGAGAGACCTTGTGTTTGGGGAATGAACTTTTCAGCTGCGTCGATTATAAAACAAGTAAAATGTGCTACTGCATTGTCTATGTTAAAATCAGTGATAAGATCTCGTGATAAGTAAGTTACTTCCTTAAAATCATTCCATTCGGCGGAGGCTGGTTTCCACCGGGGTGTATGTGGGGGGAAATCATGTTGAGGCATAGAATTTAACATTACAGGGAAGTGGTCACTTCCATAGGGATTTTTCATTACATGCCATTGCAAGTCCGGGAAAATTGAAGCCGAGCTAATAGACAGGTCTATTGATGAATATGAATTATTATGAATATTATAATAAGTTGGCTCCTGCTTGTTGAAGAGGCATGCACCGGAGTTCACAAGAAAATTTTCAAGGAAACGACCTCTCGCGTCACATCGCGAGTCTCCCCACATGGTGTGGTGGGCATTAAAATCGCCTGCGAGTATGTAAGGGTCCGGAAGCTGATCAATTAGGTTATAAAAATCACTTTTTTCCGGATGAAAATTAGACGGTATTTATAAGCAACATATAGTGATCAATTTATTAAAAAGAATTGCCCGAATCGACACTGCCTCAAGGGAGCGTCTGAAGGGCGACATGGTGACAAGCTACGGACTTGTCTACAACTATTGCTACACCGCCAGACAAGGTATTCGCCTAGTTGCGGTCTTTACGTTAGATGGTGTACTGACAAAGAAAGTTTGTGTGCATTTAAGATGTGTCTCCTGAACACACAGCACCTTTGGGTTATGTTTGTGTAAGAGTTCTTTAACGTCATCGAGGTTGTGGATAAGACCTCTAACGTTCCAGTGTATTATTTGTGTAGCCACGTTGTTCATGTTTTTATGCTGTGTGTCAAGAGGAGTCAAGTTAGAGAAATGACTTACAGAGCCTTTTCAGGCCCCGTGATTATGGTACGGGTTTTGTCTTTTTTGGAGCGGTCGCGAGACTCGCGCCGCTGCCGAGGCGCTAGGTGCGCCTTCTGGCTCGGGGTTGTGTCCATCGACCCTTGGCAGCCGCTGGACTTCCGCTCACACGAGCGGGGTGTTTTCCCCATAGGCCTTGCCTCGAAAAGCAGGGCCTTGGAGGCCACCAAACCAGAGTTCGTTGGGCCCTCCTTAAGGGACCGCGCAGCAGCGCTGGCTGTTGACGCCAGGGGGGCTGGTGGCAAGGCCGCAACCACACTCGTTGTGGGCTGGGCCGGAGCCGGAGTCTGCTGCGACGTTGCCCCCTTGCGCGCCGCACCAGCATACCCTGAGGTATGAAAAAATGAAACACGTTTCCGCACTTCTTGAAATGAAACGTTTTCTTTGATTTTCATTGTGATTATGTCTTTTTCTTTTCTCTATGTGGGGCAGGTTCGAGAGTACGCTGCGTGTCCATCGTCACAGTTGGGACAGTGGAGTGTGCCGTTACAGTTGTTGGATTCGTGTTCGTGTTCGCCACACTTTGCACATGTAAGTCGGCCACGGCAGCTTTGCGAACCATGGCCATATCTCTGACACTTGAAGCATCTTCGGGGGTTTGGGATGTAAGGCCTGACTCTAATTTTGGTATATCCCGTTTCTAGTGTTTCTGGTAGCACGCTCGATGCAAAGGTAAGGATGATATGCTTAGTTGGAACGTCTTGGTTGTCTCGCTTGATCTTTATTCTTTGCACTTGAATGACATTGTGTTCTTTCCAGCCCTCCAGGAGCTCTTCCTTGCTTAGGCTCAATAGATCTTCATCAGAGATGACTCCTTTGCATGTGTTCAATGATCGGTAGGGGGTAACGGTGATTGCTACATTACGGAATGCTGGGAGATTGGAGAGTTTGCCATGCTGTTGAGTGTCGCGGACCTCAAGAAGGTCGCCACTGCTCATTTTCGTCCCTTTGTAGCCAGCACCTAGTGTGTCGGTAAGGCATTTAGCTACGATGAAAGGTGAGATAGTTCTGACTATCTTTTCAGGATCTTGACTGTGTATTACATGAAAGCGGGGGAAACTTTCTTTGCGCTGGCTGAATAGCTGAAAGGTTTCTTCGGTGCGCCCTCTTTTTGAAAGAGGACGATCGGAAAGGGGGGGAATGACGTCTTAACCATGCATAATAATTTAATTTCGGCAGCTACGCCAGCCGCCCACCACCGAGCCCAACAAGAGGACGCCACGAGTCCGGAGGGAAACGTGCACGCCAGCTGTACGTAGCTACTATAACCTAATACAAAATACCCAAGGTTGGATACATACACCAGGTTAACCCTTGCCGCCTTGAAATTCAGAAGTGAGAAGCAGTGATAAGAAGACAGGAAAGAAGAGACAGCGAGAGGGAAAGCAAAAGATTGAATAGAGGGACAGGAAAATGCGACTGCCGATTTCCTCCAGGTGGGACAGTCTGGAGGTGCCGTCTATGGGAAGCAGAGGCCAAAGACGTGTGTTGCCTCCGTTTCTGCCTTAAAGGTCCAGACACCCAGCATCGGCTCAACCTCCAGGATCCCCCTTTCCCCAGACACTGCTGCTGAGCAGGAGGCCGTGGGATCGATTCCCGGCCACGGCGGCCGGATTATGATGGAGGCGAAATGCGAAAACACCCGTGTACTTAGATTTAGGTGCACGTTAAAGAACCCCAGGTGGTCAAAATTCCCCGAGTCCTCCGCTACGGCGTGCCTCATAATCAGAAAGTGGTTTGGGCACATAAAATCCCATAATTTAATTTTAAATTCTTTCTATTCTATGCTATTGTTGTTATGTGGCGAGAGAGCAATCCCGGTCCCGGTCCAGGTTCGCAAAAAGCGCAATCTTCGAATGCTGTGGACGAAATACTGAAAACGGTTAAGCATCTAGACGAGCGATCTGTAAGAATGGAAACCCTACAGAAATGTATGGCCACGTCAATATCAGACCTAAAAGAAAAACACGAATCAGTTTGTCAGGTGATATCAAATATAAAAGGCAGATTACAAAAAGTTGAACAGCAAGCTTCTGCACTTGAACAAAAGCATACTAATTTCCACCGCGTGCGGGATTCCGTAGTCTGCGTCGAAGAACACAGGCGCACACTCCACTCAAGACTAAACGACGCCGAAAACCACGCTCGCCAGAATAACTTGTTGTTCTACGATGTGCCTGACTCCACTGAAGAAGCGTATTCCACGTTAGAAGAAAAAATGCTGGAAATTTTAGCCGATACGCTAAAAGTAGATATTTCAAGTAACAACATAGCCAGAGCGCACAGAATCGGGTGATTTGCCACAGGCAAAGCATGTCCACTAATAGTAAAATTTGAGACATACAAAAGTAAGGACTTCGTCCTTTCCGATTGCTAAAGGATTAAAAAAAAAATATCCGTAAGCGAAGATTACTACCCGGCAACAAGACACTGCCGCAAAAAGTTGATCGAATTTGGAATCACTCAAGTTGCATTACAATAAATTGATTCCGGTGGAAAAACTTATGTTTACAATGAAGCTGATACTACTGTAACTGAAATAGAAGCTTTCGATAGCACACAGAAAGATCTCAGCCATCGTACTCTTCGCTCTGGACGCGAATTCCCATTGAAAGAAATATAGCGGAACGAACGGGGAGGCGGTTCTCAGCTGTGTTCTTGCTCAGTGCTTTTCTCGAACATGCGTAGTTTTCTGCCAAAAAAAGGACGAACTGTGTGCCATTATGGATGACTGTGATACTAACATTATTGCGTTAACTGAAACTTGGCTGTCATCTAACATAGCCAACTCTGAGTTGTTCTTTTTACTTTGCAAAAATAAATACGCTGTTTTTCGGAGCGATCGCACCGGGAAAGTAGGCGGTGGTGGGCTTCTTCCAGTCAGTGACCGATTTTAGGGCTTTTGTGCGCCGGTTGTTTCAGATTTAGAAATCATCTGGTGCTGCCTTACAATAAAATTTTAAAGACTACTAATGGGAGTTTGTTACCGATCGCCCTCTAGTCCTTCGTCTTTTTGAATGACCTGTATGACAATTTGAACCAGCTAACAACACGTTATCCTGGAGTGCCAATAGATCTAATGGGAGACTTTAATTTTCCAAACATCGTGTGGTCCTACATCAGTCCGTTTTCTGACCCCTCATCTACTGAATATAATGAGTTCCTTACACTTTGTTCTGACTTCGGTTTCTCACAAACGGTCATCTCACCAACGCGAGTAACTCGGCACTCAACGTCACTTCTTGATCTGGTGTTCACATCTTCACCTGACAACGTCTCATCGATAACTCACTCACCTGGTCTCATTGATCACGACATTTTGCACTTCACGCTTACATTCCCCCAACAGTACCAATGCAAACAACTAAAGACAATCAGAAGCTTCAAAAGAGCCAATGTTTTTGCCATAAACACAAGCGTATGTTAATTTCTTGACGACTTTTTACCGCAGTTTTTTGAACGATCAGTTGAAAGAAATTGGTGTATGTTCAAGAATAAAATTTTGGAATTAACCCGTCAGCAAGTTCCACTCCAGCGCGTTTATTCTCATAATCAAGCCCCCTGGTATAACAGGTTCCTTAATACGCTCTCAAATAGGAAGAGGCGCCTTTTTGGCAACGTTAAACGGACGAAAAAGCCTGCACATTGGCTTGCATATAAGAACGCTGCCACTAACTACTAAATTACGGCTAAAAATACTAAGCACACATTTGTTTAGCGAAACCCTGCCATTACTACTAAAAACCAATCTGAAGCGCTTTTGGAGCGTAGTAAAATGCAAACGTGAAAATAAGATTGCATTATCACAGTCTGGCAGTCAGGTTTCCAGCTGTCTTTGCGCAGACGTCTTGAACAGCGCGTTTGTGCAATCATTTTCGTCTCCCGCGCCTAACAACGGACGTCCCGTCCTAGAGTGCTGTAACTTTCCTCCTATGGACCCTATTATATTTGACGCAACAGAAATAAAAAAAATAATCGAAAATTTGACGATTACATCTTCCTGCGATGTCGATGAAATCACCACCAAATTCTTAATTAGCACAGTTGAATACTCATCTATCATATTCCAATATCCATTCTCGCAATCATATAACTCTGGCATGCTTCCGCTAGATTGGAAAACAGGAAAAATCATTCCCACACAAAAATCAGGAGACACTCATAATCCTTTTATTATAGACCAATTTCTCTTACCTCAGTACCTTGTAAAATTATTGAACATGTAATTTACACACATCTGATTAGCCTAATCTTGACGAAAATAATTTTTTACCCCTCACCAGCATGGGTTTAGAATAACCTTCTCTTGCGAAACACAGCTCCTAACATTTACAAACGATTTACACTCTAACCTTGACGCAGGCTTCACGACGGACTTTATATTTTTGGATTTCGCTAAGGCATTTGACAAGGTGTGTCATGCGCGGCTCTTACACAAACTAAGCATTTTAAACATGTACCCTACACTACTTAATTGGATCTGTACCTTTCTTACATTGCGCGTCCACTTTCTTTCCGCTAATGAATCTAATTCCTCTTTAGCCCCTGTCGGCTCAGGCGTCCCCCAACGATCTGTCCTGGGCCCACTTTTGTTTCTTATATGCATTAATGACTTACCTACTAATATTTCGTCAAAGATATGTTTATTTGTAGACGATTATGTGATTTACCGCAAAATTTCGAATGACTGATGTAACAGCTCTGCAAACTGGCTTAAATAAAATAACTGATTGGTGCAGCACGTGGAAAATGCAACTTAACATTAAGAAGTGCAAAATATGACGGGTTTCTCGTACTGACTCTAGTTCTCCTGATTATTCCTGCACTAATATATGACTGGAATGTGTGACCTCGTATTGTTATTTAGGAGTGACGATAACTAACAATTTGTCTCGGAAATCGCATATTGATATTATGGTGTCCAAAGCTAACCTCACTTTAGGGTACCTGCGCCGAAATTTTTCTCATGCACCATCATCATTAAAACAATTACTGTATACCACCCACTTTCGCTCAAACTTGAGTATGCTTCATCGATATGGCATCCCTTGCATTCAACACTATACATACGCTGGAAGCTATACGAAACCGCTCAGCCCGTTTCATTTTAGATAACTGATATCGGACAGCAGGTGTAATACACATGAAATATTTAATAAACCTGCCTCTCTTATCCGACCGCAGAAAACACTCAAGCATTTCTCTTTTGAAAAAATCTATTAGCATAACACCTTTTTACACATCCTTTGGATCAGGCCAGACCTTTCATTTCTTCTCGCCGTTTCTTCTCGCCGTGAGAATAATCAGAAAGTTATCATATCGCATTTCAATACTATCATGGGCGCGAATTCATTCTTGCCAATGACTAGCAAAGACTGGAACAGTTTATCCCCTTCATTAACAGGTATTATTAATCCACTTACGTTTAGAAACGCACTTGAAAACGAACTTTTGTAATATACTTACCATTTGTATTGCCCACGTGTATGTACCTTTCTCTATTCCAGCGTTTTCATCAGCATCATGATAAAAAAAGTTAATAACAATGCATTTTGTCAATCTACTGTATATATTTCTTTCGAACCTCTTTACCATGTACATCACATTTGTATTTGTATCTTCTGTAGCTCGGTTTGTTATCATCGGATGTCAACTCAAAATTTGGAATCATTACTGTTATTTATTTTGTTTGAGTTACCTTTTCCGATATTTACTTCGTATTCTCTTAGCCCCTCCCCTCTATAACGTACTGTGTACCTTGAGGGTAAAATAAATGAAATGAAGTCTTTTATGAGCGACGCAATCAAAAGTTTTCGAGAAATCGATGTAAATGACGTCAGTCCGAAATAAAGAATATAAGTTGAAGGTCAGTAGTGAATTCAAAAAGATGCATTTCACAGGATAACCCAGGACGAAAAGTACGTTGTTTTGGATAAAAAGATAAGTTATTATCGAGGGGTTATGCTATGTGTGAATATATTATGTGCGCCAGAAGTTTGCAGGCTATACTAGTTAGTGAAATCAGGCGCTAGTTAGAAGGATTGCATTGATTTCCGGTCTTGAATTCTGGTACAATCTTCACAGTGATCCAGTCCTTTGGAAAAGAACCCTCAGAGATAGACTGCGTAAATATTATCTCTAGGATGCGACTTAAAAATAGATTAGTAGCCTTTACAATTCTGGCAGGTATATTATCAGGTCCCGGAGCACATATTTTAAATTTGTTAATTACGTACATTAAATATACCAGTGGAAGTGACAGTGACCGGAGGCGTTTGGGTAAATCGCGATCTCAGTACTACAGGTGGACCATCATTTGGCTCGTGAGTAAAAACTAACATGAAGTGCCCATTCATTACATCTGAGCGTTGCTCATGAGGAACACGTGACCTATAAGGATTCGTTAGAAGAAAAACGTTTTGGGTTTAGAATAGTCCAAAATTCTGGGGAGTTAACGCGCACAAGATGTAACATGTCCTTATGGAAAAATTCCTTCTAAGAGCGCTTTACGGGCTTACTATATTCGTGTAGGCGTGCGAAATATTGTTTCCATTTATTTATCCAGGGTGACGTTTTGGCTATGCGGTAAAGGCGATTGTTTCTTTTCGATAATCTTCTGATCACCTTTGAATACCAGGACTTGTTTTAATCGCTTCGAATGCGGACAAGGGGTACGTGCTTGCCTATTAAATTTAGTATTCTTTATCTTTAGAGCAAGCAATTTTGGTCAACTGATCTAGTCAGGGCAGAGTGAGAAAAATGCTTACAAAATTTTTCATGTTCTGAATTATAGGCCAGCATATTAGCGTTTCGTTAGCCGCGAATGTTTTTTTTGGGGACTGTTGGCGCACGGGAACATTAAGTGATATGATGAACGATACAATCCTGTGGTCGCTAATACCATCGACACAGCACACTGAATGAACTAGCTCTGGCTTGGAAACAAAGACCAGGTCAAGTGTGTTATTACCGCGAGTTGGTGTGTTAACAGACTGGGTAAAATTGAACAGTTGGATGAGATCAAGAAAGTGCTTCGGCAGCCGTGACGCTGCATTTAAATTGCCCCAGTCAATATCAGGAAGGTTAAAGTCACCGCAAAGAATGCATTCGCCACGAGGAAAGTCAGAAAACAGTTCCAGTGAAGAGGAATTGGATTCAGGTGGGCGGGAAATGGCTACAAGTATAAGTGTGATCGAGGCAACGGACAGTTTAACGAAAATAATTTCGTGGTTACAATCAAACGTGGGTATATTTGAAGGCAAGTCAGATTTTATGAAGAGCAACGCAACACAACCTCTGCGCCCCCTCCTTTCAGGCCTGTAAGCTGTAAAAAGTGATTTATCGTGCAAAAGTTAATCGTGAGGTATTTGCGGATTAAGCTACGATTCGGTTATCGCGGCGATATCAGTGCTACTGTCCTTGAGGAAGTCTTCAACATCTTTTTTAGGCAGATATCTCTGGGAATTTGTTAGCATGCAAGACAAGCCGAGATAACGTAGTGAAATGACCTGGGTGGGCGTTGACTAGGAAGGCACAGGGCATCCTGGAGCAAGGACATGTAATAGCTATGACTTCAATTCAGTGACTGAGTAAATGTCAGCATTTTAGATAAACTGCTTCTTATCAATGAGGAGCCTATCGAAATGGATTTTGAAGGAAAGCTTTTCCTGTTAAGCATAGAAGTTTGCTTCTCGCCTGCCACACACGCGCAGAGTAGTCATCCCGTACTGAAAACTCGGAACCCTTAAGTTTCGATAATGCAGCAAGGATTTTCGATTTATCTTCAAAATGCATAAGCTTAACAATTATGGAACGAATTTTACCGCTGTAGAAGCTGCCAGCCATATGCGCTCTTTCAATAGTGTTGGGTTTGAGTGGAACATCAAGCTTTTCCTTGCAAAAAGAAAGTATGTGCGACTTGGACTGAGCCCGCGTTTCATCTCTCGCGTGTTGTACACCAAAAAACAGCAGGTTGCATCGACGGAGACGGTTTTCGATGTCGTCACATTTTTCCGTTGGTGCTTTAATTTCACATAAATGTTTGTAAATGTCGTCATTAGGTTCAGTATGAGAAGCAGGTTCTCGCTCTCTATTAGCCAGCGTGTCAACGCGGCTGGAAGCGTGGCCAACAAGATTCTCTGTGTTACATTGAGCTGAACGAATGAGACCGAGCTCTGTCAAACCAGTATTTTGGCTGGTTTCCAGACGTGACAGCGTATTGGCAATAGAGTCAAGAGTAGGTCCGGGCTTAAGTTAAATGTCTCCCGATAGCATCAACAAGAATGAGGTAGCATAAACATTGATACAAAACGCACACACCGGTAGATACAGAAACCGACGCCATGAATCAAGAAGTTTAGGGGGGCACGACACCGCAACTACACTAGGTTCTCTAGAACGGAAACTACAGGTGTGCGGTAAATAACTAACCTACGTTAGAAAGGGTGCATTCATGACCATGGGCCCAGCATGTGTTCCTAAGCCTTGAGATCCGTGTATAGAAATAATAAATAAAGAACGTAGGGGCAGCGTTTGTAGCCCAGCAAGAGCGAAACTGCATCCGCCAGCTGGTACGTATAGTACGCATACATGCAGGCTGGCACACAGCGAAAAGCAAGAGCGACGCACTTCGGCGTTGACGGTTACCGCGAAGCGTTTCCCGCCGGAAATTATCAGAGATACGGACTGTTCGCCACTTGTGTGCGCCAACTCTCGTGCGCCAGGCAATTTTGAAGGCCAGCCAATCCCAGGCAGATTAAAATCTCCAAGCAAGGGAATCTTACTGTCATGAGGTAGATAGGCGTCCATAAAATATTGCAACTTTGCCAGAACATCCACCGGTAATTTTGGGGCTCTTTAGGCAGCCACAATGAAAACTGTGTGGACATCTAAGTTTGTCTTTATCCACAGTGTTTCGATGCCATTTACGTCTGGCAAAGCAGAGAATGCTAGGGTATATTTATCATTTTTGCAATGCCCCTACATTTCTGTTCTCGATCTTTTCTGACTGTCTTATAGTCGGGAAGAGTAATTTCGGGATCTAAATTATCCTTATGAAGCGACGTTTTTTTGACTACCAATATTGTTACGCATAAAGAAAACGAAGACCGCGCGTAACAATATGTCAGGTTCATGTTCTAAGGCTATGCTTTCTAACACAACCAATTTATTTATTATACTTCTGGCGTTCAGGTTTATAATCCTAAAGTGTCGATACCGGGGCTTTTAGTCATTTGTTTCTGTCGGAATAGGTATGGCACCTGTACCTTGCATTAGTAGTTTCATTCCATGCATACGATCAGTCGCGTCACGCAGAGGAAGTTACAGAACCCTGAAATGAAACAATGGACCGGGAAAAATACGCGTGAAAGCCGAAGCCAACCGACTGCACCCAACTAAATGGTGGCGCACGTAGCGAGATGTTCAAACGCTTGGTATTATGCTGTTGCCTCATATCTCCTCGACACAGTATCTGACTGTAGTTGCACATTCTTTATATTGCCCTGTCCGTAAAAGCAAACCGCACTGCATCTGTGGTGTTTTCGTGTACCCCCACTGGCTTATACTCAAGAAACAAGAAAACTGGGACGACGTCCGAGGGCCACGTTTTGTCGTGAGGGACACTTTATAGTATTTTTAAATCGCACTGCGAGTGAACAACAGTAAGTCACGGAAAAATACGTACCAACAGCAACTGAAGCCAACGTAAAAAAGAAAAGGCATCGATTGATCATCATCGCGTCGTGACAAACGCATAAAACTCAGAGAACCGAATCTGACCTACGAGATTTTATCTGCCAATTGCTCGCGTTTCGGTGCTGACAGTACGTACCACTGGCTCAATCCACGACGCCACTCAGTTACTTGCATGTTCAAGGCTTCTTGAACCAACATATATATATATAATAATAGAATCGATAGACGTATCGATGAGCGACTGACGCCATCTGACAAAACAAACAGCGAAATATCTCTCGTGGGTCTCTCAGCAATATCGACGAAAAATCGCAGTGATCGGTGCGATCCGTGCGACGTGCCACCAGCCGCTTGGTCGCAGCCGCAGAGGGAAGAGTGAAAATGAGCGCCTGCGGCTGCGATTACCGTCGCAGGCGAGCGAAATCGCCCTTCCAGTGCGATGATAATCGCATCATGCAAAGCAGGCTTGACGCGACTCTCGACTTTCTCACGTACCGGCGCGCCATGCATTTTGGCGCCGCTAGAATGCTCCGAGTGTTCTTAGGGAAGCGTGAGAGAGGAGTCCCGCTGCCATTACACGCCTGCTGCGTAACTCATGCCGAAGGTGGCGATACCTTGTGTCGCTATACTGATTCAATGCAGAATGCATTACCGCCAACAGTGATCGGGAGAAGGGCGCTGCCGAATGTTTATTTGGAGTGTGCAAGTACTCGTCCAGTCAATACATTCCTTTGGTAGTGCCTTGAATTTCGAACATTATCGCCTATAATTGATCTTGTCTTATTGCGCTCCGGGTGAGCGGTAATGCAAATCATTTGGTGAGAATTTATCCCCAGCCTCTCCCTACGCCGTCCCACGTGGCCCATGAGTAGGATAAGGATTGCAAACGCAAAGGTAAATTCTTTTGAGCTACCGTGAATCCTTCTTTTGCCGCCTCCAACCTGAGCTGATGTGCGCTTCAATAATTTCAGCTGGAGTGGAAGATTCCCACGCGGCGGGGGTTTGTAGGTAGGCGTGCTTGACTAAAACGTCCCTCAGGCAACAGCTGCGTGCCAAATAGAGCCACATGCTGCTAGACAGAGGGAGAAAATAACGAACGGTAACGAAATCGCACTATCAGTAGGTGCAACAACCGTCCATATCCGCAGCGCAACAGTTTTGTTTCCCAATATTCAGCGCTGTAGCGGGCATCAACCTTCCCGCAGTCGCACATGCTCTTTTAGACCAGCTATCACGGTAAGTGACTGCAATGCTCCGGCGTCCAACATTTGCGTCCACAATATGCATGCATTATTCATTGTGCTTCCTCACCACAGTAACCTTTTCAACTCATTATGAAAGCACAGTCTTGTTACATGTTGAAACAAAAGGTTTTCAAGCGTTATTAATAGACTGAAATGTTAGTAGACTGAACGCTATTCATGAAAAAGACAGCAGTTGCGTATGAAGCATGTTTCTCGCCATCCAGTGTGAGAACACTCGGCGAAAACATCGTCATTCAAATTTCTGGCACAAACTGAAATGGACATACTCGGAGGCATTCCTTATGTAAAAACCCTACGTGTGTCACAGCGAGGCAGCACCTTAGTTTTGTGCCATACACGTAACCGCAGTAAATTTCTTACAATTGTGACATTCTTTTACTGTCTTCGTTCTGCACAATAGCCGAGCTCAATGCATCATTTCTACTAATGCCTTTTCATACTTCATTATTCCAGCTCTCCAAGAAAGGTAAGATAATTCTACGACGAGGTCTTACTCCCTTCCATAACATACGCTTCGCCTGTCTGGTGGTACACATATCCCACCTCAAAACTTACACCAACAACTACATCTACCCAGCGTACGCTACTTCTTTCAATCACAAGAGCTTCCAGAACTGCACGCATAGATTCATTACAGGATGATGCGCACACGTTACCTATACACATTCAATTAGATCGTATCAACGCACCGTTCGCACTTTTGGCATCAAGATCAATTACATCTTAGAGGACCCAAGCTTACCAAGCTTCAATCATACAACTGCCCTTAGATGCCTAGACGGGAAGCCCCAACCGAAAAGCACCGTTCTATTTCATAGATATTCCACATGATTTCACCTCACTTCGCTACCCGTATACCATTGGTTATAAGGGTGCAAGGGTGCTAAGAATCTCTGGGTGCAGACAGGCCTCCATTGGAATCTAAACCTGGCAACGTTTAACGCTAGAACGTTACCTAGTGAGGCGAGTCTAGCAATACTAGTGGAGGAATTAGTTGGCAGTAAATGGGATATAATAGGACTAAGTAAGGTTAGGAGGGCAAAAGAAGCATGTACAGTACTAAAAAGCGGGCACGTCCTGTGCTATCGGGGCCTAGCGGAGAGACGAGAACTAGGAGTCGGATTCCTGAATAATAAGGATACAGTTGGTAACATACAGGATTGCTATAGCATTAACGAAAAGGTGGCGGGTCTTGTAGTGAAACTTAATAAGAGGCAAAATTGAAGGTTTTACAGGTCTACGCCCCTACGTCCAGTCATGATGATCAGGAAGTCGAAAGCTTCTATGAGGACGTGGAATCGGTGATGGGTGAAGTCAAAACAAAATACCCTACACTGATGGGAGGCTTCAGTGCCAGGGTAGGCAGGAAGCAGGCTGGAGACAAGTCAGTGGGGGAACATGGCATAGGTTCTAGGAATAGCCGAAGAGAGTTATTAGTAGAGTTTGCAGAACGGAATACTATGCGGAAAATGAATACCTTCTTCCGCAAGCGGGATAACCGAAAGTGGACGTGGAGGAGCGCGAATGGCGAGACTAGAAAGGAAATACACTTCATACTCTGCGCTAACCCTGTCATCATACAAGATGTGGACGTGCTCAGCAAGGTGCTCTCTAGTTACCATAGGATAAAAAGAACTCGAATTAGCCTAGACTTGAGACTTGAGGATGGGACGGAAAAATACTGGCACATAAGAAGCCGATCAATGAGTTAGCGGTAAGAGGGAAAATAGAGAAATTCCGCAACCAGCTACAGAACAGATATTCGGCTCTAACTCAGGAATAGAACCTTAGTCTTGAAGCAATGAACGAAAATCTTATGGGCATAATTGAGGAGTGGGCAATAGAAGTTCGTGGTAACTTCGTTAGACAGAATACCGGTGAGCTATCGCAGGAGACGAAATATCTGGTTAAGAAACGCCAATGTATGAAAGCCTGTAACCCTACAGCTAGAATAGAACTGGCAGAACTTTCCAAATTAATCAACAAGCGTAAGACAGCTAACATAAGGAAGTATAACATGGATAGAATTGAACATGCTCTCAGGAACGGAGGAACCGTAAAAGCATTGAATAAGAAACTAGCAATAGGCAAGAATCAGATGTATGCGTTACGAGGCAAAGCCGGCAATATCATTACTAATATGGATGAGATAGTTCAAGTGGCTGAGGAGTTCTATAGAGATTTATACAGTACCAGTGGCACCCACAACGCTAATGGAAGAGAGAATAATCTAGAGGAATTTCACATCCCACAAGTAAAGCAGGAAGAAGTAAAGAAAGCCTTGGGAGCTATGCAAAGGGGGAAGGTAGCTGGGGAGGATCAGCTAACAGCAGATTTGTTGAAGGATAGTGGTCCGATTGTTCTAGAAAAACTGGCCCCCCTGTATACGCAATCCCTCATGACTTCGAGCGTACCAGAATATCGGAACAACGCCAACATAATCTTAATCCATAAGAAAGGGGACGCGAAAGACTTGAAAAATTATAGACCGATCAGCTTACTGTCCGTTGCCTACAAAGTGTTTACAAATCTAGTCACAAATAGAATCAGGAATGCCTTAGATTTCTGTAAACCAAAACACCAGGCAAGATGTCGTAGGCTACTCAACGATATACCATATTCACACTATCAATAAGGTGGTAGAGAAATGTGCGGAATATAAACAATTCTTACATACAGCTTTCATTGATTACGAGAAAGCGTTAGATTCGATCGAAACCTGAGCAGTAACGAAGGCTTTACAGAATCAGGGTGTAGACCAGCCGTATGTAAATATACTGAAAGATATCTATAGCGGCTCCACAGCCACCGTAGTACTCCGTAAAGAAAGCAACAAAATCCCAATAAAGAAGGCCTTCAGGCAGAGAGATACGATCTCTCCAATGCTATTCACAGCGTGTTTACAGGAGGTATTCAGGGATCTGGATTGGGAAGAATTGTGGATAAGAGTTAATGGAGAATACCATAGTAACTTGCTATTCGCTGATGATACTGCCTCGCTTAGTAACTCAGGGGACCAATGGCAATGCATGCGCACTGACCTGTAGAAGCAAAGCAGATGGGTGGGTCTAAAAATTAATCTGCACAAAACTAAAGTAATGTTTAACAGTCTCAGAACAGAGCAGCAGATTACGATAGGTAGCGAGGCACTGGAAGTGGTAAGGGAATACATCTACTTAGGGCAGGTAGTGACCGCGGATCCGGATCATGAGAATGAAACAATCAGAAGAATAAGAAAAGTATGGGGTGTGTTTGGCAGGTATTCTCAGATCATCAACAGCAGGTTGCCTTTATCCCTCAAAAGAAAAGTGAATAAGAGCAGTGTCTTACCAGTACTCACCTAGGGGGCACAAATCTGGAGGCTTACGAAAAGGGTTCTACTTAAATTGAAGACGACGCAACGAACTACGGAAAGAAGAATAATGGGTGTAACGTTAAGGGACAAGAAAAGAGTAGATTGGGTGAGGGAACAAACACGAGTTAATGACATCTTAGTTGAAATGTGAAAAAGAAATGGGCATGGGCAGGACATGTAATGAGGAGGGAAGATAACCGATGCTCATAAAGGGTTATGGGCTGGATTCCAAAAGAAGAGAAGCGTAGCAGGGGGAGGCAGAAAGTTAAGTGGGCTGATGAGATCAAGAAGTTTGCAGGACAACACCGCCACAATTAGCACATGATCGGGGTAGTAAGAGAAGTATGGGAGAGGCTTTTGCCCTGCAGTGGGAGTAGCAGGAATGGTGTTGATGATGGTGTTGATGATGATGATACCATTTGTTTACTGAAGCATCCCGCAAGTTGCACTCTGCCAAAGCTGCGTTTGTGATTCTAGATTTTTTTTTGTAAATACCCTAATTTTGCGTTTATAAAGTTGTTCACAAGATGCGTTTACAAAGATGTAAAACGCTAGCGGATACGGGAGAACGCCCAATGAGGCTGCCTTGAATTTTCGTTGTCTTTGGAGCCGTTATCATCCTCGTCTTCACGACACTGTAACAATAGCTGGCAATTACTGGTTCGTTAGAGTGTAAAGAGGCTTACTGACTGGGAATTTAGAGTGTCTGACGCAACGGTAAGACCTGAACACCGAGCATAAGCGGCTATCCTACGACTCGCGCTGGTGTTTATGATCAAGTATACACTAAAGGTGATTGAGCGCAGGGAAACACGAGGACAAAAAAGGCGCATTAGACGCACAGGCATTGTATGCAAGTTTGTCTAATGTACCTTCTTTTCTCCTCGTGTCTCTCTGTGCCTAACTACTTTCGGTAAAGATGTACTACCAAGCCCGCATCACCACCCTTGATTCTGATCTTCCAGCGTTCGTTTTCTTCGCTACAATTACACTTGGGCACGAAAAAGAAGCCATCCAGGTTACTTAAGAGCTCGCCATGATGTGGGGGTCGTAGTATGTCTTGAGGCGACTCAGATTTAAAATGTCTCATCCGCGACTGCACAGGTCCTAAGACGGCACCACGGTTTCGGTGACGTAGTTCACAATTGTGCGCTCAACGATGTGGTAAGGACATTCATATCGGATAGTAGTTTCGAAAAGAGACCAAGTATATTGTCAGGGACTGACAGCCACGCAAGGCCGCAAAGAAGGAGAATGGGTGCTCTGGTCTCGGCGCGGTTGCTATTCTGGCGCTCCTGGTCAGTTGAAGTTAAGATCCACACGAATTCGCGGCGCTCCTCAGAACGCTTCGCAGCTGCAGAAACGGGCACAAGCGCGTATGTACCCGGCCCGTACGTAAGAATTGTGGCAATAGTGACGGTAAATAGGAAGGAGGTCGAAATAGCAGGGGTTCTCTGAGTAGCAGTGCTGTATTCATGGCCGACAAAGGTCGGAATGAGGTCCCAGCTTGTGTGGTCAGAGGCGACATCCATTTGAGAGTGGTACAAAGTAGTTATCCAACGAAGAACATTGCACTGATCAAGGACTACCTCAAAGGCCTTGGGCAAGAAGACACGCCCGCGATCTATGAGCTGTACCTGGGGTGGACCGTGACCGTGACGCAGGATAAAACCACGAAGGAGGAACTAGGCAACGTCGCATTCTCTAGCTAAAGAGAGGGCGGTGTTTTCGCGGTATCGCGTAAGATGGTCAATTGCAACGATGGCGCAATGATTAGCAACACATATCAGGAGAAGTGGCCGATACAAATCCACGCCGATATTTGCAAATGGCTTGGCCAGGCAATATAAAGGCCTGGCGACAATTCGGGTGAACATATCTGGCAGTGGCAATCGGAGCAAAGGCCAACAAATTTTTGAACGTAGACGTACATTCTCTCGCCAGTAATACCGCTGCCGAAGACACTGGGAAGTTTATAACACTCCTGAGTGTGCTCCAGGTCAGTGTATAAGAAAGGACAGATTTCGGAACGCAGACTTCGATGTATTAATTACTAGTAACCACTAGTGGCCCTCTGAGAAATAAGTGTTTGGTTGTGTGATTTGTGTGAGTTGTCGGTTGTGTTGACGAATCGGCGAGAAAGCCTTTAAGGGAGCAATCCAGCGCTTCTTCCACTTCTAAGGACCGATCATGCCAATTTCAATGGACGAAACGGTACACTGAGACGCTGAGGAACAGGAAATTTCAGTGGGCAGGCGAGAGCGTGACAGTTATCGGCATCAGAATGTTGGCGTCCATTTCGGTACACGACGCGGATGTCATAGTCTTGAAGACGGAGTACCCAGCGGGTAAGGCGGCCTGAGGGGCATATCAATGATGGAAGCCACCACAGTGCATGATGGCCTGTGACCACATTGAATGGACGGCCATAGCTATAAGGACGGAGCTTAGTAAGGGCCCAGACGATGGCTACGCATTCCTTCAGTGTTAAATTGTGGTTGGTTACTGCTTTTGTCAGTGTTCGAGTTTCGTCTGCAACGGCATGTTCAGCGATTTCGAGCTTGTGTTGCGCATCAATAGCGGCGAGGCCGATACAGCTAGCTTCCGTGCACACTGGAAAATGGAAAGTGAAGTAAGAACGCACAGATCCTTGAAAGTGTCCTAACACTTTTACGACCACAAAGAGAGTGCCGTTGCTTTCGAGTAGTTTCGTCGGGGGTGATATAGCTGCGGCAAAATTTTGAATGAGCCATCAGTACTAAAAGTCAAGCAAAACTGCGCAGTACTGTCGCGGATGTGGCTTTAGGAAAATTCAGCGATGGCACGAAGGTTGCCTGATTTGCGCAAGAGGACGTCCTTGGATACATGACCAAGTATGATAAGCTCTCTCGCTGCGAAGCAGCGCGTTTTCAATTTCAATTGTATTAAGCGTTTGTTGACATTGTCAGGACAAATTTGAGCCACTGAAGGTGCGTGGTCAAGTCCGGAGCAAAGACAATATGGTCAAGATAGCATAGGCACGTGTCCCACTTCAAGCCACGTAAGAGTCTGTCCATCATGCGCTCAAATGTTACGGGTGCATTAGAAAGTCCAAAGGGAATGGCGTTAAATTCATGTAAGCCATAAAGTGTAACAAATGCTGTCTTTGGACGATCAACTTCTTACTGGCGCGTGCTAATAGCCCTACCTCAAATCTAATTCGGGAAACAATTTTGCTCTAGTTAGGCAGTCTATGGCGTCATCTATCAGCAGCGCACGTCTTTGCGAGTGAAGTTGTTAAAGCATCGGTAATCTACACAGCAGTGAACAGAGCCATCCTTCTTCGTAACAAGGTCACCAGGAGACGTCCATTGACTATATGAAAGTCGAATTACTTGGCGGTGAAGGATGTAGTGCACATGCCAGTTGATAACATGATGCTCTGTGGCAGATACGCGATACGGACGTTGTCGCAATGGCTGGTGCGAGCCGGTACCGATGTGTTGCGTAACAGTGGGCGTACGGCCTGAAGAATTTTACATGAAATCGAAATAATGAAATTATTCTGAGACGCACGGAAGCTGGGAACACTTAACCTGTGTATCGTCTTCGGCGGTGGAGAGACTTCAGTGAACTTCTGTCCACAGAAGTCCACTGCACAAAAGGTTTTCGTCTAATGAACAGGGCAGATGGAAAGAACACTGTGATTACGTCACAGACGCTGCTGCAGCACACCGGACGAAGTGCTGAGCCCTTGAAGAAATGTTCGTGCCTTCCTTCATAAGCAGTTTACAGTCCTGTGCAGCCAATGGGGAGGAACATCGGCCAAGATCACAATGGGCGATAGTTCACAATCGGTGATAGTTCAACTTAGGCATGTGCGCAGTGAATGACAGCGTTATGGCCTGACAGGAAATTGCGCCCGAGGATAACGTCATAAGAGCAAGAAGAAATGACAATAAACTTGATGTTATACAGGAAATCCTCAGAGACTACACGCGCCGTGCACATGGCTAAAAGGTCAATATGCTGAGCACTCGGTGTACGAATGGACTGGGCCGAAAGTGTATTGGTGACTTTGCGAAGCGAGCGACAGCGTTATTAGTCCATATCAGATTCAGTGGTTCGAGTGCCTACGAGACAGAATGCGCGAACACCTTCATCTGAAATTTCTAGGACTTGCCTCGCGGACTACGACAAGCGATTTTCGTTTTCTCAAACTACAGAACGAGGCCGCATTGACGATGCCGAATGGCGACATGGAGAACGTGAATGATTGGCAAGTGACATGCGACGAACAGCTGCTGACGCGACGGTATAAGTGTCATAGGAGCCTTAAAATGGACCTGGCATGGCTGTATCACAGGATGTCACGGCCGATGTGGTACCAGGCGATTGAGCGTGTCGACAATGCCGACGATATAGCCGGCGTAGCCACACGAAAGCATATAGGCCAGTCATCTGACGTGCGTCACGAGTTTGCGACGGCAAGTCCAATCTTGGCCACAAGACGCGGTGCACCAGGCGCCTGATGAAAGAACGGAACGGCGGCTCGTAGTTCGGGCCTAGGTACGACGTCGCCGTAAGTGAGAGGCGGAGCTGCTACTGCAGAGAGTTGTCGGGACCCCCGGATGGCTTCAGCATAATTAACAGGCACCGCTGCAGGGACCTGTTCACTGTGCACGGGCAGGACCTCGGCGATTTCTTGCTCAATGGCGTGGCGGAGCATGGCCTTAAAATTCGTAATAGGCTGCTGCATGCGCTACGGCTGAGCGAATGGCATTAAGGAGAGCTGGCAAGCTACTTCCTCACGCACAGACGCCTTTATCTTTTCGAGAAACTTCGATTGATTGGAAATGGCAGCCACTCCAGCCCGAGGTTCATCGTGTGGAAAAGGGCGATGGGTCAAATATTGCTGACTGAGCACCTCATTGCAACATTGGCACAGAGTGACGGCTTCTACTAATGTGCGCGGACTCTTTGCAAGCAGCACATTAAACAGACCGTCCTACATTTCCTCCATAACAATGGTTATTCTTTATTACTCCAACATGGTCGTACTCATTATTTTGAGCAAGTCCAGAACTTCTTCGATGTAGCTAGCGAATGATCCGCCCCATTGTTCCGCTCGCTAACGCAAACACTGCTCTGCACACTATTACGAACGGCAGGTCTGCCAGACAGGTCCACAACAGAGGTCTTAAATGCGGACCACGTCTGGAAATCCGCCTCATGGTTCGAGGGGCAGCGGATTGGGCGAGTTGGTGTTCCACGGTAACAATAAAATTCAAACCGCGCTAGACGTGTTTGTCTCCTCCTCTTTCTGGTCCTGTCATCTAGCGCTGTTTGAATTTTATTGTTATAATGATTCGAGGGCTATGACGCCCTCGAGGTATAAAATCATGTTGTTCATTCTTATGGCATGTGCCATGTGTGTTGCGCGCACCATCCTGCATCACGAGATGCAGTCCTCTACTTCGTTGTCATCCCCGCTGCTGTAACCAGCAGGGTCGTTTTCGCGGAGCACTTCGGCGCCCATTACCGATCCTCAAATCACCTGCTCAGGAGCGTCGTCGGGCATGGTTGATGGTAGCGTGTGGCATTGAAGTGCCAAGTTGGACGCTTTGAAGGTACCTCTCACCTCCACTAATTGCAAAGAGGTTTATTCGCCGAAAATTCGAAGCGGCTAACGCGACGGTAAGACCAAAACACCGAGCCTGAGCACCAGCGCCGATTCCGTGCAAAGTGTCGGCCTTCGTTACACAAGCAACAAGTTCGTAGGTAGCCGAAAGTGCTGCAATACTGGAGAGTCTTCTATACGCCCAAAGGAAAGCAGGCATGGTACGTTTACATAGTTACACTGCCGGTCCGTCCACTTCAATAGCACTGTCGCAACATACTACAACCAATCCCACAAGTAGACTCCATAAAACCAATTCCTATTGAAATGTCGGCCACACGCCCTGTTTATTTATTTCATACCCGTATACCATGTTATCACTGGCAACAAAAATGATGATGCAGCTGCTTCAACAGCAGCTTATTCAGATGTGACCCATACCGGTTTATTATCTTTGAGCTCCTTTCTTTCCCGCTTATACTGTAATTAACACACAAAGCGGCACGCAACTTGAACGAGGGACCATTCTCACACAGATATTGATCTGTATGCAAACAGCGCGTATTCCATCCGGCCGTTATTTCCACCTCCTCTACCGCTCATGCACATCATAACGTCACAAGTTCTGTTTACATTTTACTATCACCTTTTTCAACTTTGATATCCCAACACATGTGCTTGCGGAAACTATTGCGACTCCACAGCACATCATTTCAATGATCGCACGTTAACATAGTCTATCGCATGATTTCTAAAGGATGATGCATCCGTATAAGTCACCCCTGACATGTACAAGCCACTATCAAGAGATAAACGGAAGAGCGCTCTTCCAATTTCTCTCCTAACAAAATCTATTTCACTTTTCCGACTTCACCTCTAGCTTATGACACATGCGGACTTATCTTAGCATAAGTTTTTGTAGCGCTCAACCTGTCGTACCTCTTGCTGAAGTCAACAAACGTGCAGCATGGTTCTGGGATTACGGCGCGACGACAAGTGGCACTTTCAATTCCGTCTTTTGTTTCTTACTTTCTCTGACAATACCTCTCAGTCTTTTTTTGCTTTTCACCTTACCCTTTTCAGGTCAGCTGTCTTCAACGCGGACTTTTTTCCTTCCCTTCCCTCAACTGGCGTTCCATGGACAACTCTTTTTCTTCTCGTACACCGACCTGTACCTCTTCACTTTTTTTACATCATTTATTGTTTCCTTCCGAAAAATTTTTTTCCTTTCCTCTTGCATGCCTGATGTAACAATAATCTTTGTCGGACGGAGATCAGGATTTTGGATGATTCCTAACGCTGATGCGGCCTTTCGGTCAGCGGGAGTGGGTTAGGGGGGGTGCACATTCTTGAGGTGCACACGCGCTGCGAACGTAAACAGCAGATGCCCGAAAAATGACCGAGCATGCCTATCACTCATTTGACTGCACCAAAGGCTATTCAGGCCTCTGAGCTACCCTCTGAGTTAACAAAAACCACTCTAGCATGACCGTTGGGTCGGAAAATATAGTGACCGCCCTGGTCAGGCGCTGGTTCGAAGTTTTTAAACCCGGACCAGGACGAATTTTCCTTCGCCTGATGAGCTTTTCTTCTGTAAAACCCTGACGGGTTTCCTTTGCAGCTACATGCTACAGTCGAGTCGGTGAAAATTTCCCTTTTCATAAATGTTCCTTATCTTGCTTGTGACAGTTTTTGGTGACTGTGATAGATGCCAGTGAAATTTGTGAAATATATTGTCTTTTGGTGCACTCCACGTACATTGCTATTTGCGGACACAAAGGTACAGAGGTAAAGGAATCTGTCAGTGGGGATTCCTGAAAACAAATTCGGCAGAAGGTACTGTACACTTCATCGCGTAATGGCGTGAAATGAAGCGAGTGTTGCGACGGAAAGCGTCGTAATAAACATCGTTATTTTGTTCATTTTTCGCAGCCACAGGGTGAAAATCAACCTCATGTCGACAACAAAGCCATTCGCTCAAGACATTGATGGTGTCCCAAGAGACCCGCACTGCGACCCTGAAGTCCTTAAAGGAGCGTTGAAGTTTCGCGCACGAGAAGGCGATCTAGTCCTGCTTTCATTTCCCAAGAGCGGAACGCACTGGGTCCTTTATATTGTGCAGCTTATTCTAAAGAAAGGTCAACCCATCACAAGTTATGATGGGTTCACACAAAACATTATATATCTGGGGGTGACACACCCTGACGACTTGAAACCGAGCCTGCCACTGCGTTTGATCTCATCGCATTATCCCTTGAGAAAGGAGTTTATCAGCAGCGAGGCAAAGTACATCTACGTGACGCGGAACCCGTGGGACGTGTGCGTGTCATTCTACCACATGGTGACCAGTCTCAGTGCCTACCGCTTCCAAGATGGCACATTCGACCAGTTCTTCGATGCTTTCATGAGCGAGGACGTCGCAGGTTACGGTAACTACTTCGATCACGTGGTTTCCGGATATGAGCTCAAAGACATACCCAACGTGTTTTTCGTGACATATGAGAACTTGACGAAAGACACCCGAGGCACTGTTCTGAAGCTTGCGCGCTTCTTGGGAGACAGCTATGCAGTAGATTTAGAAAAGGATAATCGGATGCTTAATGAGATGCTTGAACGATGCTCGGCAGATCACATGAGAGAGGCGATGGTCGCGGACCTCCGCACAAACTCAAATCCTGGCATCGACAAGGTGCTGCGGCGCCTTGACGAGAATTGCAAAGATGGACACAGCGGAGACAGCAAGAAGTACTGCTTCGTAAGAGAAGCCAAAGTGGGTGGGTGGAAAAGGTACTTTTCACGGGAACAGCTGCGGCGCTTGGAAGAAGCGATAAAGAAGGTAGAAGAAATATCGCCGGTGATGGAGCTTTGGAACGACATACGTGAAGAGGCCACTGCGGCGTCAACTGACAAATAAAAAATAAAGGCGTGAAGGTGAAAAATTGTGAAGAAGTTTTACCCTTCTTGCTTCATTTCTTCAAAAAAAAAAGCAATTTCAATAAAACGGACCTAGAAGTGTTATTTCCTGTTACTTCAAGGTGTGATCAGCAGTGTTGAAGTATTTCATTGGGTGCTTTTTTTTTCAGTACCATAAAGGCCATGGCGGTATCTGTTCAAGGTAGTCGATACCCGATTGGAAGCTTCCAAACTTATTATTTCATATGGCAATGAATGTTTTCGTAGATTGTATTTGTAGCAGCTTTTCGATTTGACTGAAGTCGAGCCCCGACTAAGAAAATTCGTTGTATTGCTGCCTGCACGTCTCAGTTGTTCAAAAGAAAAATATATGTACAAGCCTACCGGGCAGTACATATAGCTATATATAAAGCTATATATTAAAACTATATATAAAGCCAGGTATATATAGCTGGCTTTCTGCAGGTATTAGTCACTGTTGGGACTCATTGCCAGAGCTGCGAAAGCAATCCAGGCAGGAGAGTTCCAGGGAAGGCCAAGCAGTCCCAGCGAGATTTGCAAATTTATTTTCTTCAACTGAGAGAAACGATGACAAAACAGCACGTCGTGATCGATTCATTCCGATTCATTGCAGTTGTGACAAAACGGTGAGACAGCCAGGCCGTATCACTATATGAGTGTGTATGTGTACGGGGGTTACCCAACACTATCGTCCTGTCAATCTGACTTCAAATTTACGTGTATTGCAATATTTCGCGCTCCGGGTAAAAATCTGGAGGAAGCTCAAGCTTTGCCTTTGAGAGTGGAACGCGATACCATTCAACGATCCCTGGCTGCTTTCTACGCTTCGCAGCAACTGCAGCTTATGTAACAATAATGTTTACCGGGAAATGCTGACGGCGAACGGTGTGCATGAAGGCGAGATTTCTGGTAGAAACGCGGCCTCTTCCGTGAGCCGATCTCCTGTTATTGTTTCACACTTTTAATATTTCAGTCTGAGAAGATCTGACATAAAAGCTATGCGCTGTCGGTTCTTTTTTTCATCACATTACTTGTTGGGTGTAATTACAACATTCCGAGGAATAATTTGGTATAGAATAACAGGCAATGTATGAGCAACTTTGGTGATAGAAGCGCGGTTGGGTGTGCATGGTTCGAAATTCTTTTTTGCCGATATTATGCCCGCCGCAGGTCGCGGGAAGCCGACGCCGTATCTTCTTGCGACACGGGCCCTTAACGCTATCGCGTTAGTACTTAATTTAAGATATGTGAGACGTGATCATGCCATCTACTGTGTGTAATTATGAAACGTAACCAAAGTGATGTAATCTATCGCCTGAAGCTAGAAAGCATAATGTCTGCAAGGGAAGTCAAACTTTGCACCAGGTCAATAAAATTATGAGTGGATATGCCATCACCATTGGAGCCAGTAGACCAGTTGAGTTGGGGGAAGTTAGGGCTTCAGAAAAATCCATGCCGTCTTCCTCTGTGGGGGGTTTCGGTTAGGAGGCGCGGTATTTGAGGCACCCGTAGCAATAGAAGCGATTTTTGAAACGCCATATGCGTCGGTGTTATGTGACAGACGCTGCTCCGACCCGACGAAACTGCGACCGCCGTGCTTTAGCTGTGCTACACGTTAGCTCTCACACCGTGCATCTGTATCTTCATAAAATCCACCGAAGCTAGCGCGCGGGTTTTTATCGGAGAGCAATGACGTCACACTACATGTGTGTACACCTCGCAGCTCCTTCTCCGCTAGGCTCTACCCACCCTCGCCGCGTCGCTATGCCGCGCGATGCTATACTGATAGTCTGTTTGCACTCTCTCTCGGTTCTCTCTCCCCCAGCTCGGCGAAGCTGCGGACGTCAAGAGAAACCCAACGAGGTTCTAACAGCTCCACTGTAAAAATAGAATTTTCCGTCCTGGCACCCATGCGACAAGTATTGCACGCAAATGACGAGGCGCCACACCGTATAAAAACTATGATATGTGAGTGACTGGATGCAGTCAGGGAGAAGCTTTCAAAAAATGAAGCGCCAACGGTAACGGCACGTTAAGAAGGAACAAAAAGACAGGACAAGGCGCTTGTTCCTTCTTAGTGTGCCGTTACCATTGGCGCTTCATTTTTGAAAGCTATGCACCAACTAGCCCCACAACGTGTTTTACTGCAGAGAGAAGCACTGCAGTAATGGATCGTTTGTTTGTACTGCTGTTGGTATGCAAAAGTATAGTTTGCAGACACCTATAATTGTGACCAAGAATTGCGCTGTGAATGTCGGAGTGAAGTGCGGGAACCAAGAAAGCAAAGATCAATTCAGACGCAATGACAACATTCTTTCTCTGTCTTTTTCTTCTCATCGAGAAGCAACTACAAGAAAGTCGCACTTTCTCCCGAAAAGCAATGTATTGATTTCGATAGGAAATGAGTAACTAAACTAAACGAAGTAACGTTCCTACCATTGCAAACAGCGCGACAACGGGACTCATATTAAGGAAACACACTATGCGGGTGCTGTGTTCCCTTAATCTTAGTCCCGTTCTCACGCTGCCTGCAGTAGTTTGTCCATGAACGAACAAGCCTGGCTAACCACTATTTTAACGTTCGTTGTTTCACCGGACCTATTAATTTCAGTGCACATTTCGCCTACTAAATAAATTAACAAGCAAGGTGTCTCGCACGCACAGGTGAACATGAACAGTCCTTACTCGGTGAAAGAGAACACTCGCTCTCTCAGCGCTGGCATGATGAAGAGCACAAAGAGAGGGGATATAATGCTTTGTGATGCCGCTCTTTTCAACGCATCTCCAAAATTCGGGATCACGTGACCTTCAACACCAGGCGCGCGGGAGGACAGCATCCACGAAGTGACCAGCCATCTCAACTCGCCAACTCTTTGTACTTGCCGCAGATTACGTACAATGCGACCTCCGCGGAGAATGCGACACATACAGAGTTCAAAGTAGGTAGGACACATGTACACACGGTAAATCATGATCAGTGTGTCTCGCCGCATGCCACATCCACTAGTGCTGGCTTTTCTCAATACAATGGACAATCTGCGATTCAGCGGCTCGGCGATCCTCCTTCGAGAACACACTTCATCGTGCGTGCGTGCAAGAACATTTTTATTACCCTATAAATGGGTAGAGTATTGCTTAGCCCGCACTCCCCGCTTTGTTCAAGCAGAAGAATCACCTCAGAAATTGTGCGCATACTAAGTATCCCTTTATTTGACATGTAACGATTACCAGTGGTTAACGAAACGATAGGAACGACTCTAAACAAATTTTCCAGCGTCTTTGTAATGACTTCGTCGGAAGTTGCGGCTGTGGCATGAAACAACCGAGAATAATTCTACTGAAGAAATCTTTTCGAAAGCATATATAGAGCCAAGCCACCGAAGATAAGAAGAGAGGCCGTGAACAGAGTATCCAACCCTTTCGCGATCACGTCAAAATAGTCAGCAATTTGACTGAATGGTAGCACTAGCAACTCTACGGGTACGTTTACGTGTCGAGCAATTTGTTTTTATTTCATGAACTAAAACAAAACGCACTTGTTATTTGACTCCGAAAGATAATGGAAGTCTCGAGCACTGTAGTTATTTTTTGGCTTGGATACCATGCGTTTTAACGTTCCTGCAAAGAACTCCTGGACGACTGGTCATGCATTGTATGTTTACACGCGGTTTCCTGTCACCTACAGTTCCGTAACTATTTCGCATTTCAGCAATTACTAGAAGTAGTCTTTACACACCTTCACTTCGAATGCTGATTTCTTTGGCGAAGCCTCCAATACGGCAAATATTGCGAGTCATACATTCATGGCTCTCAATAGTCAGCGACTCAACAGTGGTCCGCAAACATCCTTCAAATCAGTGGTAATCAACAAAGCAACGCATTTGAAGCTTTCTAGATGGTTGCGGGCATACCACCTCAAGAAAAAAAGAAACTGGAACGTGAGCGCTGCTTCTCCCATATGCCTCAATCTCTTAAAAGAAAATAGAAAGACCGTCATGTTACATCACTCTTTTTTTTTGTACCGTTTCCTTTTTTTCCCTGTGGAGAGTAGCAAGCCAGGGCATACTAGCTCAGGGCATTATCTTCCGCTTTGCTCTAACAAACTATCTCTCTCTCCTCAGGACTCGAAAATGTAAGGTTTGGAGTAGATCGAAACCATCCGGGAAGAAATTTAACAGAACACAAAAAAATGACAGAAACGATTATTCACGGCGGCCCAGTGATACGTGATGTGAGTTCAAGCCACCAGCAATCACAATAATTTTATTGAAGTTTGCAGGAAGATATTTGCGCGCACGTCTTTCTTTGCTTCTTTTCGGTGAAGTAGTCTACAATTAATCTACAATTAAAAGTAATCTACAATTCGCTGCTAATAAGTATGTCGTGATAAAGACGAAACGAGCGCTGTTCACAGCATCTTGACAGTCGGCTGCAATTCTGCGCCACAACTAATGTCGAAAAATTATTGAAAAAATAAAGCAACGCATATTTCTATCAGGAGTGATTAGGGAGCCAAAACTTGCACTAAGTTAACACGACAGTCACGATCACTCCAGAACATCGCGTCTTCCAGAGATAGTAGCGATTTGCGCTCCACGTGTGCTCGCCATTATGCACAAAATAATTTATTTTCCAATGTGTTTTCGAATCGCAGCTAACGCAAATACGGAGTGCTAGGAAACAGTACTCGTGGGAAATCCCTATAGCAGTCGTCGGAAAATGCCGTAAACCTGATCCTTGTCTAATACTTCCAGTTTTCTGCTTCCAAACTGCTTTTTAGGTGATTTTCCAAGGTGGTATGAAAACTTTAAGGCAGCTCTAAAGATCCGTCAAGTACACCTCATGAGGTAGGTGCAATATCTCAACAAACTTCACTTGGCTAGGCTGTTATAAGTAATACTGATATCCAGCTAACACCATCGTGAAGAATTCTCTTTTTGGGTAAGGATTTTAAAAAAACAAAAATTTGCGGTTTCCTCGAAGTCCAAGCATTGAAACCGACATCAGTGTTTAGCGTTGCACATAAGGCGTGTCAGAAAGGAGCCGTGATGAGGAGAAAGAAACATGAGGGAACCATGTTTATGATTAGAAAAAAAGAAAGTATTTATATATTTCAAGCCAACCGCCGTGGCTTTTCCGGAAATGTGCCTAAATTAGGTTAATTGTTCTTAATATGTAGAGCAGCAAGCTGTCGCATATCGCTTTACAGTGGTGGGCAGCGGGTCCCTCTTGGAAGGATCCAGTTGTTTAGTGTAACGACTGCTCTCCGTAGCCCACCAAGGCAGATCATTCGCAAGTCAGGATAGGCCAGCACATGTCCGTGGCAGATGGTGGGCTGTGGCTGGCTCACCTGTGCGGCACGTTTCACGGGCGAGCACCGCGGACGCTATCGCTGCCGTCGCATCTCGGCGGTGCAGGATATGAGACCGAAGGAGCACCACCGCCGTTCGTCAGCGCCCAACGGAAGGATTGAATAAGTTCACCTCGCCGTTTACGTTTCGTTCCGTTCAGGCCAGTGCGGTGTAGGATGCGCACAGCTGCTCACTAGGAATGCTAATGCGTCCTGCGCCCAAAACTCATCCTGCAGGAGGGGAAGTTAAAGGGACTGACAATCAATTTTCAGGGTGCCTTTTTTTTAATGCAACAGAAAAGCTTACCGGTCAGTGTCTAATCACGAAGGGGTGAGGCGGAAAACGTCGAGGAACATTTTTTATCCGAGTTTTTCGATCTAGTCGTTACCTAGAAGCATGCTGAAATCGATGATAGGCGAACGCGATAGCGATTAAACGTCGGCATTAATGGGAGGCAGACTACAAGTGCGGCCGTAACTGTGAGAAAGTATTATTTTGTTTCTTCACTCGATGTTCCTGCGACTCATGTTTTTCCGAGTGTTAAAGTACTTCTGCGATAATTATAGCTTCCTGTTCTCGTGGTTTCCTGTCCAACTGTTCACTGTTTAACCAGTCAAAACGAAATCAATCGGATGGAAAACGAAACGACGCTTTTACATGCGGTACCATGTTAAGCGTGTTGCCGCATCCGCGCATGCGCTTTTGATTTCCGAAGCACAGAACAAATTGTAAGTGTCTAGTAATTTAGCAACTGCAATTTAAGAGATAATTATGTCGTACTTATTAACACCCAACTTACGTACGGAAATGCCATAGACTGCATCCGAAGTACCAAGATAGCACCGCGAGGCCTCGCCACTTACTGGTTTTTGAGACTTTCTTTGCCAATTTAAAAGTGTAATCCCTACTCAAACCGCGGACAGCACGCTGGATTCTATAACTAAATATCATGGTCATTTCACTTCTATGAATGTCTCACAACACATTCTGGCCAGTTGTCAGTCCTTTAAAACGCTCCTCCAGAAGAGAGTTGATGTGATTGAGAGCAGCATGACGTTGCGTTCACTTAGCTTCGCCGCTTTGGCCTCTTAGCCAACCGCACTGAGCTTTTCTGGAAACCTTACACTCCACCCGCTTGCCGCGTCGCTACACGTCGATGCCATGACGTCACGACAAAGTCAACGGTGAAAACGTGCCTCAAGCGTCCGTAGAATTGCTATTGCAATGAAACCTTTTCCGAAACACAAATGAGTGCTTCGAATATCGCCGGTCCTGATTGATCCTGCCAGTCATCAAATGTCTGTACGAAAAATGAACTCCCCCACCCCCATTCAGAAATGCGTTTGCACTTGAAGCCAATGCATGACTTGATATACCGTATAGAATCGTGCAAGAGCCGCACTTTTCAAAATTTGACGAGGTGTGGCCCTTCGCGGTACCGAACCTTTTCGTCAAGATGGTGTCGGAGCAGCCGGCCACTTGCGCGCACCTCGGACGCACCATTGCATCAGAGGTCAAGACGCCGCTCTCGCCATCTAGTAGCTGCACGTGGACGTACACAGCGTGATAAAATTCTCCGATGCGCGCGCGCGTCCTGATATTTTTTTTTTCTTCCAAATTTTGGGCTGCCAAGTTGGGGGCGCGGCCCTTACACATGTAGATGGACCTACTGGCAGAACATCAGCCTCATATGCGGGAGGTATTGTGTTCAAGTACCTGGGCCACCAGAAACCCACCGGTTTTCCTTCTTCTACCACGAAATTATACATACCTCTTGCACAAGTTTAAGTGCCCAACTCAACCAGAACTAATTTGGAACGTGGTAACTTGGAATCGCCTAAAAGTTGTGACTTCAGAAATCTTCGTATCATTGGAGAAGGCACAAGAACACATTATACCACCAGCTATCCTCAATTTTTAAGTACATTTATTCCTTCTTTTTCAGCTTTCCCTGCTCCTACCCTAATATTCAATTACATATCTTGCTTACACGCGTCTACGCATAGATCAACCATACGAGCCGTTCTCCCATGTACACCTGCCCTCTCCCGCTCCTTTTCTTGTTTTCCTTTTCTCATTCTTATAATTTTTGTAACCACCACCGACACGTGCCAGGGTACCAAGCGCCAGCATATCTTTTTCGGCACCTCGACGACACAGGGTCATGTCACTTATGCATAACGCAGCGACGGCGCTTACGCCGATCCTCTGGGGCTAATGTCCACTTAAAGAACAACCCGCTTTCATCCACTACGTGAGCTTCACACCAACCCCACTCTATCCCGCAGACTCCATGTCGCCATCTTAATACTACGCAAAACTTTCCGGTGCACTGCTACTAGGCCACTCTGGTCACTCTTTCAACTCATGTTCCTTGGGTTGCTGCCCCACTGATCGGTTGAGCGGATAACTTTCTAAAACGACAAACGCCTCCTACTACACCTACTGTTTCTTGTACAGGTCAACGCAAGCCACACACAGACGTCGACAAAAATGACGAGACATAGCGCTCCGTCGGTGGCATTGTCGGCAAAATCAGTTCTTTTTTTTATGTATTGCCCGGTTGATCTGGTTGTGTGACGCTCTTTATCGTCTCTTGTTTTCTTATTTTTTTTCTTTCTTTACTTTGGGGGCGGGGGGAGTGGGAGGGAAGGCGAGACAGCATGGCTTTCCACATTATCTCTTTTTCGGCTGGATGACCAGTGAGAGTTGGTGGACCGCGGCAAGGCAGCAGCAAGAGCTCGCGGATTCCTGGAATGAGGAAGCCGGCCACCTGGGGACGAAGAGAGGTCCCTTTTTCTCTGTTGCTAGCCCAGAAATAAACATTCATTTCTCTCTCTCTCTCTCTTTCTCTCCTTTCGTTCGCTGTTATGGTGTGACATATATTTCCAATGACGCGCAGTAAACCCTCAATTGTTAGTTAGTGCTCGCACTTTTTTCTATTTTCTTCTTCTCGGGCTTGCTTGTGTCTTGCCGTCCCTTGCTGTTACTTCTTTCTCGGGGAGGAAAACACGACCTTCCGCGTAGAGGTGGAAATGAGCTGGAGCGGGCATGGGCGGCGGCGTACTGCGTTCATTGCTCACTCGTCTTGTCTTGGCGTTGCCTTGGTCTTGATTCGTGTCGTGGTCCTGCCTTGCAATTCCGGTTATTCGGCGCCGCAGGCTTAGCCCTTTTCTGCACCTTGTTGCATTTACGCAACATACCGGATGAACGGCGTTAAAAACAGAAGCAAAGTTCGTGAAGAGCTGCCCGTACACGCCGTTGCATTTCCGCAACATTCGTCCAAAGAAGTCGTGGCCCTGTGCTGCCATCTGTGCTCACCCTTCGCATCTTCTACCAAAACGTGGCGGAGGCTGTGCGCGGCCACGAGCAGTGATGCAGCTAAGTTTTGCCAATTGTGAATGCATTTTTCCACAAGAAAAAGCGCAAAAAAAGAGTTCTTACGCTAAGATCCATATCCTCCTGACTCTGTACATTAGAAAAAGAAAACATTGTTATCTCGGAATAGTTAGTCCCTGGCGACGGAACGTTGCTATGTTGCGCAAATGCAAGAACGTGTACGTGGTTTATTTTCTTCGGAAAAGTGAAGTGGCTGTTAAACGCTTTTATAGCCGAGAAATTAATTCTGGTAGTAAAAGCAGCGACCTTTCCGGAAGTGACGACAACCCCGAGTGTAAGTCCGTTTCGATTCAACATGTGCGGAAGATGTTTTTTTGGTCGAATTTCCTTTATTTACTTTTCTCAAAAGGATGCGGTGCATCCGCACGCTGCCGTACCGCGTCGCCACGAGCACAGCACCACGTCTGTGCTTCTATGTTCTAAATTTCGACGATAATGCGAAAACACTGCATTGCTTCCTGGCTGCACGGGAATCTGCATGACATACTGCAGGAAGTGTGGGAGCGACCTGTCCTGCACAAGCAAGTACTATTGCTTCTGTTTGTTCCACACTAAAACATAAGTGCACCAATGATTGTCATGTGCAAATAAACATCTGAGTATGAATCACACCAAGTCTATCTTTCACTTTCAACTACTTCATTTGCACCCTGTTGCAAATATGCAACATACCCTTTTTGTGCAAATTCAAACCAGAGAAATTAGTTAGTTTCCATAGGAGTACAGCTACTGTTATGCTTCCCTATGATTCCATGAATAATATTATAAGGAAATAATAAATTGTGCAGTAAAGGGTTACATTGATCAACAAAGCGGTACTTGCAGTTTTTGCTCCCTGTTGCTTGTGCGCCTCGCATGTGTCGCATGAGAGTAGTTGAGATGCTCCGCGTTCATCGTGCACATTTCTACATGATGCTCGCGTTGCATTCAGACGAATAGGTCACGTGCCTTACGTTCGGTCATAGCGGTGCTAAGATGATTGAGTTATGACCACTCTAGCGCAAACGCTCTGGGAGTGTGGGTCGACATACCCCAAGAGTGGGACTCGCTTCTACGTAGCTCCGCTCTAGAAAAGCAAATCCTGGCTGTCCGGCGTGCCCGCGACCGGGCCGGTGGGCTAGGCCTGCCGGTCCCGACGTGGCACTAGCCTGGTGCGCGACGAGTTCGCGTCCTCGCCGGACCTGCAATAAGGTTTCTTCACTCACTCACTCAAGCTGCACAATCTCGACACACGGCAGCCGATTTGCCACACGCAAGTATACATGTACGCACTTCCAAGCAGCGCATTTTCGCGTATCTGCACACGTGTATTCGCGTGATAGCGCTTTCCCCCTTTCGTCCCGCGGCCCATACCGCGATTACATCACTCTCGCCCACTATGTGGGTATATCACTGACCGCAACGCTGGGCGACTGGGCTGGGCATTCTTTCCTTGCATCCTTTGGCTGTCGTGCAGTAAAGCACGTTTCAAGTACGGTCTGCCTCTTCGTTCACGGAAGCCGCGGAACACGACACGCATACACAACGAGTTGGTAAATCACTAGATGCTTCATAGTGCTACCCACACGCAAACGCATCGCCTTTTGCGTGGACCTGCGAAGCGTTCACTTCATCGCGGCCCTTTCACACCGAGCAAGTGTCTTTAGATAACTAAATCAAGAATCTGATCAATGCAATCCAAACACTTAGCTATAGGTAGGTAGGTTCCTGTCTCGCCATGTTTGGGGCGTCCCCAATCAAAAAGAAAGAAAAAGATGAGGAGCCATTCCACCCTGTGAAGGTGGTTGACCAGCGAAGCTGCTAGGGTGGTATAAATTATGTTAGCATAGAGTTTCATTGGTATGGAACTACGCATATAGTTATGCGTATGTCGTTAATGCGAAGTACAAAGAAATCTCAGGCGTGCACTACGTCACGCACTACGCCATTCATACGCACAGCGACCACCAAAGGGTTTTTACGACGCCGCCCTAAAGGCATGGGTGTTGTCGACGCATCTACGACGGAGGGCCGTTTAGACGCAGGCGGCCGTTAAACCAAGCCTCGACATGAGTGACCGTACGCGTTGACCGGGGCGCAGTCCAAGGGAGTGTACGAAAAAAAAATGTTTGTCAATCGCAATTGAGAAAATTTCTTATATAATTAGCGTAATGAAACTTCGAAGGACTAGAGTTTTACAGCAGCAGACAAACTAGGGGTTGTCCGTTTCCGTCCCGTAGAAGCCCATGTATTGACAGCAGACGGAAATTCTCCAATATTTACAGCTTCACTGTGTACTACGTAATTATGAAAAGTAAATGAAACTGGACTTAATGTTAGAGTCGCCTTCGCGGATAATTCTGATATAATTTGTTTCCAGACAGTTTCCATAAAACAAGAGCTACAGCCATTTCCTGTAACCCTACTCCTTCCCTAGATGCCCATGTACTGAAAGGCGGGAACTCTGTAACGTTTACAACCTCTACTAGGGTGGTTGCTTGGGCTAGTTGGTAATTCATGATCAAAAATAACGTACATGGCAAAAGACAAGGACAGCGATAGACGACATACACAGCGCTGTGTACGTCGTCTATCGCTGTCCTTGTCTTTTGCGCTGTACGTTATTTTTGTTTACAACCTCACTGTGAACTAATAATGACAAGCAAATTAAGCTCAACGCAATGATAGGGTCGTCTAAGCGACCAATTTCGGTATGATTTCTTTCCAAGATACCTACATAAGGTTGAGCTACAGAGCATTCACGTAAAAGTTGGCTTCGTTGCAAGGCGTTTTTTGTTCTCCGCCATGATTTTCGCGGAGGGTAGCCATGACAGCTCCGCTGTAAAATGTACAGCAGTAATGTGGTTTGAACCGTTTTAATTCAGTTTGTTTTGTTTTCAACGCACATAAGGGTCCCACTGCCCAATTTTCTGTCCATCACCTCTCAGACGTATGCATGGCGCAGGAGAATCATAGTTTTAAAAATTATGGCGTTTTACGTGCCAAAACAACTTTCTGACTATGAGGCAAGCCGTAGTGGGCGACTCCGGAAATTGTTGACCATCTGGGGTTCTTTAACCTGCACCTGAATCTAAGTACACGGGTGTTTTGCATTTGTCCCCATCGAAATGCGGCCGCCGTGGCCAGGATTCGATCCCGCGACCTCGTGCTCAGCAGCCCAACACCATCTGAGCAACCACGGCAGGTAATCAGAGCCACCAAAAATTTCACGTAATCGCAAAGTGTGTCACTGTAACAATGTCCTGCAGTGTGTGTGTGTGTGTGCGTGTGCGTGCGTGCGTGCGTGCGTGTGTGTGTGTGTGTGTACACGCGCGTGCGTGCGCGAGTGCGGGTGTGGCGGAAGTGAAGGAGGGGAACAGTTTGCGCATGCGTCCTCGAACCATGTACCTTTCCCAAGATAGGCCTGAGAGCTCGTTTGCTGGAAATACATTTCGTTGATCAGATATTTCCCGCCACAAAGAGTGCGGAAGGAGATAGACGGAGATTTACGCCCCATCCTATGGTACAGTAACAGATATAGATTTTCATCCCCATCAAAGAGACGGGGATGAAAAAGCGCTTTGTGCCTGCCACTGCATCACGGCAACCATGCCGAACGTCAACCCGGTCAAATCCAGTGGCACATGATACCTTTTGGTGAAACGGAAAAAAGCGACACATGGAATCAGCCCCACTACCGTTAGCTCGGGCAGAACGCGAGGCGCACGCAGGCCACTGTGGGCCTGCTCAAGAAGGTGGCGGCTGCAACCCATAGCCACCGTCTTCTTCCTTTCCTCGGAGACCATGCCCCGCCTCGGAACCCTTGCATAAACGAGAACTGCATAACCGGCCTGGCCGTCTCCGCCTTGTCCTGCTGGCGCATGCACGCGCATTCCACCTTGCACGGTTTCAGATCGCACGCTCCACACGCGAACCTACTACTGCGTACCGAGAGGCCACAACCGACAACAGTTGTTTTAGAAGTTTGCCGCGAAAACTGAAGAGCGGGTGACCAACTTCCCACGGCTCACAGCTCGGTACAGCGCGCAAGTTGCTGCAAAAGGATGCTGGGCGCATGTTTCTTTTCAAAGCAGCATGGCTCTTAAGTCTATCGGTCCGTACGAACAGGCAGAAGAAACAAAAGGCTTGCAGATTTTTATGTGTGTGCGCGCGAGATGGCTTTGTTCACTCGTGGCAGCGCAGTGTGGTCCACTGGTCGTGAATCGCTGGACGATGAAGGGGATTATTGCATTTTGGAGGCTTTAAATGGCCCTCTCAGCATACATGCGCATCCCGAGTGCGCCGTAGGAAAAACAGGACACCCGGCAAGTGTTGCCGGAGGCCCATGCATTTTAAGTATCTCCTATTAAATATGAGAAAGCGTCTTAAAAATATTTATAAATGCAAAGTCACGAAACCACGCATTAAAACATCTCTAGCGTTTTGAAACACTGCTCTGAAGCGATGTCAAAACACCTCCAGTTCATGCCGGTTCATTCCAAATGTATATGTCATGATTTACGTGTGGCTTCTGAGCGTAGTGCTTCAATTTATTCTGTCTGTACCCGTTGAAAGCTCTGGCAAAGTAGGACGGGCATTACTATGCCAGTGCAATTAAAAACATAGGTTTAGCATCAAGATTCGCGTTCAAATCCACTCAGCTCTTGAATAAGGATACATAACTATTCTTGTCGCGGGTATAAACTGCCACAGAAACTAGGAAGCCAGATGCCTTAATATTGCTGATCATGCAGTAATTGGCGAAGTTCATGTTCACAGCAACAATATCTTCACTTAGTCAACTAAGAAAGCCATTTATTGCGGAGCTCTTTTCCTTAACATTCTTTGTGTTGTTATTGTATGTATTTAGCTTCTGAGAGCACAGCTTCTAAGCGCCCGTTCCTGTGTTGAGCGTCGGCGCGACTAGGCCTACCTCGGCGTAATCGAGTGAACGAGCACAACGAAGGATCAAAGAGCGAACGCGGAGCGCAACGTGAGCTGAAATACGGCAATAGCAAAAAGAGCGCGAGGAGGAAATCAGAGGAGGAGAGTATGGTGAAAGTGTGAGGAGGAAAGCGTAGTGCCGCGCAAGATGGGCTCTGCGGCGACGACCGCTACGAGATGGCGCCAGAGTAGCGTGTCGCACTCTGTTTACCGATGGCATGCGGTGAGCGCGTCGACCATATACCATATATGGAAGCAAAGCGCTGCATGAGCGGATGTCTATCTGCAGCGGCGGCTGTAAATCACGCCCACGCGTCACCCATGAACTGCGTCTCGCGATCTCCCGGCTAGAGAGGCAGTGATCGCGCCAGTCTTCGCTCCGTTTGCTATGTGCCGTACGAGACATTTGTCCGTGCCAGCCAACAAGTTGCGAAGTGAAAACACGTATACAGCTGCGCACAAGTTTCGCATTAGGGAATATCGTAATCGTCAGTGAATTTCTTTTTCCTGTTGACATGCCACACACTCCAACGCGATGTAATATTGAAATTAAATCCTGGGATGTTAAGTACCGAAACGAAGGTTTGATTATGAGATACGCCGTGTTGGCGACTGGAATAATTTTGACCCCCAGGGCAGGAGCGTATCCAGGTCAAGTGGAAGGGTAGGGCACAACGGACAGGTTATATTTACTGCTTTACTGGTCTGCTGCATTCCATCGCTGCACATGTATGAATTTACTCGTCGTCTGTAAACAGCAACCTTCCATTTAAGCAAACTTTACAACTCCATTTACAACTCCACAACGACTACGTTTATGCAGGCAGACTAAAAAATACTCAAGTGTCACGCGAGTTCGCGCCTTCCCATTTCGTTCATTAGTTTTTTTTTTTTCGCGTTTTGCGCGCTTCGATAATCATCGATTGAAGACTGGATGCGATATAGCTCAATTCAAAGTCGCAGGCTTATCTACATGGCCGCTGGGACCAAGTGAGATTAGAAGGTAACTGAAAGCATACCAAGGGCTTCATGTGAAAGAAGGCCGTAGAGCGTAAACCTATCACAACAAATCAATCCCAGTGTGCCTTCGGATACAAGAAAGCCGCGGTGCTGCTTTGTGCGGTCAACAAGAAATAGCCCGTTGTAGGTTCGATCAGCTCGCATAGGCGCCGAGACTCATGCCGTCCCTCGAAAAAATGTTCACCGAATATGTAAAGAAGAGAGGACATTGTCTCAAGCTGTCCGCGCACACCGCGTCCCTGGTGAGTGTGTTTCAAGCCGGTTCCTTGCGCGCAATCTGTCGCAGAAAGGAAGCAGGCGATCGCTTTCGTTGTCGCGAAATGCCAGCCCCTAAGCGTTGGGGCTAAGACCACCGCTCTTCGCCAGTATCAGTACCTGCATTGCCACCGCAGGCGATTGTCGGCATATAGAAAGGGAAAGCCTATAATAATTCGGTGCACTCTCGTCAACGACAACGCTGGCATTCAGATGTTTACCACGTGCTGAACTGCCATTTCTGTGCGCTGCTGAGCAAGCTTTAGCACTTTCAATTCTAAAACGAAACGCTCGAACAGACATAAATGTGAACACCACCGCACTGTACTGGTCGCCTGCAACGTTGCAGTTCAAGTAAGGATTGCGTCGAAGTTTGTGCCCAGGGAACTTTCTTTACCACACGTCAACTCGATACGCAGTACTGACGCGCCTACAGAACGCGCAGACTCGGTATTTATTAAATGCTATGTGGCTCTAGGTAGTAAGTACGCTCTTAGCCGCTTAGCAGAGGCATAGTTTGTGCCCATACGCACTATGGCTGCTTAAAAAGCGATGGCAGCCCCTGCTCACGTGCCGTCTTCTGAGATTGACGCTGGGCACACGCTAGAACATAACGTGACACGTAAGGACTACTAAAATAGGACTGGTGCGAATATGACCGGCGGCGCAAGATTCGTGCAACTTTGAGGAAATAAAGTAGACGGTCAAGCGCGCATTTTTTAAGCAATTAGATGTCGCATATAAATGACATCTCAATTTCTTTTTCCCTCTAAAGTTAGCTGATTCTCTCTGCCATCACGTAAAAGAGATGTTGATTCGGGCTTTCGAAGCATGCTGAACATGCTGAATAGGCCCTTTTTATGCTTACAAACAGGCTTCCCAGAAGACTTCCGGTTAAGCCCTCAGGAACAACGCAAGTTACAATAGCCTTTACAAAAGTTACAAAAGAGCGGGACGCGCTCAATCTCCATATTGTCTCCATTGTGTTTTAAGGCGAAAGCCTTTCTAGGCTCATGGTGAAGTTTGTGTCATCAGACCTGACCGCCGGAGTGTCCGCCAAAGCGTCATCACGCCATATGAACACAGATTAAAGGATGAAAAATGATTGATAGTGACCAATAAAGTGAATGATAGTGCCATAATAGAGATTGACAAAGGTTAATGACTAGTAATGACTAATAATGGCTACTAATGACTTGTAAGGACTACTAATAACTCCGGAATTACCAATAAGTCTAACGACGGTTCGTAATGACCATAATTCATTAGACATGACTAGGATCGTCTAGTAATGAGTAGTAATGACTAAACTGACTGCTAATGACTACGAAAACAGGGATATGTCTAACGATGGCTTGAAATGGCCACAATTGATTACAAAGGACTAAAATGCTGGCTATGAGAAGTAATGACTAATAATGACTGAAATGACTTATAACGACTAGTAATTACTATGAAATTACCAGTATGTCTAACGACAACTTGTAACAACTACTATGCATTAGCAATAATTAAAAAGGCTTCGTAATTACCAGTAATGGCTAATAATGACTTAAATGACTTGTAATGACTACTAATGACTACGAAATGACCAATATGTCTAACGATGGATTGCAATGGCCACAATTGATTACAAATGACTAAATATGCTTGCTATGAGCAGTAATGACTAATAATGACTGAAACTACTTGTAATGACTAGTAATGACTATAACATGACGAATACGTCTAAGAACTTGTAACGACTACTATTCATTAGCAATGACTAAAATGTTTCTTAATTACCAGTAATGACTAATAATCACTGAAATGTCTTGTAATGACTATGATATGAACATGTCTAACGACGGCTTGTAATGACCGCAATTGATTACAAATGACCGAAGAGGCTTAGTAGCGAGCAGTAGTGACTAATAATGAATGAAATTACTTTTAATGACTAGTAATCACTACGAAATTACCAATATGTCTAACGACAACTTGTAACGACTACTATACATTAACAATGGCTAAAATGTTTACTAACTACCAGTATTGACTAATAATCACTGAAATGACTTGTAATGACTGCTAATGGCTATGATATGACCAACACGGCTTGTAAAGAGCACAATTGATTACAAATGACCGAAGATGCTTAGTAGTGAGCAGTGGTGACTAATAATGAATGAAATTGCTTGAAATGACTAGTAATGACTACGAAATTACCGATATGTCTAACGACAACTGGTGACGACTACAATTCATTAGAAATGGCTAAAAATGTTTAGTAATGACCAGTAATTATTAATAATGACTGAAATGACTTGTAAGAAGAGAAAGAGAAGAGGCAAACAGAAATAGGCGAATGATAAGAGGATGAAGAGTACGCTTTCGCTGTTAACCTCTTACGAGAGATCTTAAGAGACCGTGTAATTTTCTTTTTCTTCAGTGTTGTTTGCCTTTAGCCGGCCGCCTTCGCTAGCAGTACGCTTAACTTCAGGTTTGACTACCATCTGCTCTTACATACACTTCTAGAGAAAGAACTTTTTGTAAATACGGGCCCAGGTTCTTTATTCCTTGCACCGTGGGTTACCTCATTGCAAACCGATAGCGAAGACCTTTTTCCCATTATGCGCGCGAGCAGCGCTTCCTCGTCGGGTACCTCCGCGGATTTTTCTTTCTTTTTGCCTACCTGGAAACCAGTGGCGCATCGCCTTCTGTACGACATTCCGTAACATGGAGAGCATCACTGAAACAGGCAAGTCACTATCGCTTATGTGAGCGCTTCCAGCTACGGAACGTCACGGCAAGGATACGTGACGCAGCTACCGTCAGTTTTGGCACAGGTAAAGAAAGGGTAGCCGAGCTCATTGAATGCGACACTGGCACGGTTCTGCGGGAGCACAATTATGAGAACTGATGTGCTCCATGTTCGAAGAAAAGGCCTGTTATTCGGGGCATACTTTTGAACGTTTCCGCCTGTATATTACAGTTCAGGGCGGTGCAATCTTGAATGGTAGAACCAATGTTTGTCGGCCATGTTTGCTTTGCTTGTGCACCCGCAAGTTTTCTGCACTGTTTTTCCACCCTATGAGCGACAAAGCCCTCTTTGTCTACAAGCATGAAACCGTTATGCATGGCAGGTTGGTAGGGCAGTTAAATGGAGTCATTAAATTAGGCAGACTCGAGGCAGCGGCAGAAGGTGATGATCTCTTGGAGAAACTTCATTTCACGTGGCAGACTTGGGCTGATAATGATGACAGGCGTTTCCTTTTTTTCAAAGCGTGCGTTCTTCATTACGAACGCAGGGAAGCGGTTTGTTGGTGGCCGTGCTCGGGTACTGCCTTCGAGAACGACTTCAAGGGCTTGGCATCGTGGTAAGACAGGACTGGGAACTGGAAGGGCGACGCGAATACCTGGTGGGACTGGCCGCCACAACCGTAGTGCTGGGTTTCATGTGCACCTTGGCCGGCGTTCTTGGTATCTTGAATTTGCTGCTGGATTTGAGTGCCCACATAACGGTAAGTGTTTCCCACAAAGGCACCCCCCCCCCGTCATAGTTTCGTTTCGTTAACATTGCGCCGCAGTTTGGTGCTAGCTCAGTTTGACCGGCGTACCAACATTTGCTGTGCGTGGACTTTTCTTTTGTCCTCTCTCGACATATTTTTACGTATAGTTATGTTGTTTACTTGAACAACGTTTCTTATAGTAAATGAGTTCTCACGGTTAAATTCTAGCTAGCACTTTTTTAAAGTCACACATAAGTAATGTTAGCACTCAATGTGTTTGTGTCCCTGAATATGCCTCAGTGTGTCTTGGCGAAGCGCGTACTTTAACAGCGTGGAACCTACAGAAACTCAGAGGGTTCAAAAACAGTCCACTGCTCATACTGTATAGCAGAATGAAGATTTGCCATGCCAGTTCACCATCATCATCCAGGCTCTATATTAACGCCGAAGCTTTATTTACTACTGGCTGAGAACACTCATGATTCTGTTCTGAAAAGTACGGACATATGGAGGTCTACTATCTTACCAAGAGAAAGCCGGATTTACTATTCCTAATTTTTGTACATACCTTTTTTCGATTCGATCTCTCTCTCTTTCTCTCTCTCCCTCTCTCTCGTTGAAAAACTGCAGCTGTTTGATAAGATTTTTTTTTCCGTAGAAACTTTATACCGGTAGCACAATCTTTTCCGCGACCAGAATTTCCTTCTCGCATCTGTTTTTCTACGATGTCACAAACTGCAGTGTTGTCGCCTAATAACTAGTCAGCCGTAACGACATTAAGATGTGTTTCCTGCCTATTTCACTTTCGGGCCTCGCGACGAAGAAACTATACATCTGCCGTCACACATGGCTGAAATCACCACGAGATACTGCGGCATAGAGTATTCCCATCTGTAAACCAATTATTATTCACCTTTTTTTACTGGGTGTCAAGGAATGAAAAAGACAGGAGGAAGCATACCGCAACGCGATTGACGCCAAACCTGTCGGCCAAACCTGTCGGCCAAACCTGTCGGCCAAACCTGTCGGCCAAACCTGTCGGCCAAACCTGTCGGCCAAACACGTGATCGCACTTCAAAGTGCGCTGTTGGTTTGAGTGTTCCCTCTCTGCAGGTAGAGTCACGGCAGGACAGCCGCACAAACGCGCACCGGATAAAAACTAGTGGCATAGCTATACTGGGAGCCAAACATCTCAGCAAATGCCGATTCTTGCTCCATGATCCCGATGCAAGAGTCCACGTGTTGGACCACCACTGTGGCTTCAGAGGGTTCGCTTGCCAACCGGGCTGGCTGCGTCACATAACGCTCCCGCCTACATTTTTCCTTCCTCCATAAGAGACGTACATGAACTTGTCGGATCTTCGTGCTTGCGCATTCAGACGTTCTTGTGGCTTTGTTTATGAAGCTTCTTATGCTTCTTAGAAATCTATACTCTTCGAAGAGCAGAAGCTGCGAACACGCACAATCGTCACTAATTGCGACGATTCAGCTTGTCGAGCTGGCCAAATCGAAACGCGCCGAGTGTCCGAAGACAATGGCTTGCGCGCGATGAATTCGTAAAGGCGTTTCGCGTCCCCTGTCGATGCATGCGTTCGTGGCGTAATGATTTCAATATCTGGCTTATGTGCTAGGGGTCCCGTGTTGGAATCCTGCCATTGGGTAATTTTATTAGTGATAATTTTGTTTATTAGGCAGTACTTTGTTGAAAGTCACGAGCCTAAAAAGCCACGAAGCCATTTGAAGGCAGAAGGATGAGGTTTAGGCCTGTCCGTGTATTTCCCATAACTCAAATGATGGCTGAACCACGTCCACGTCCACCGCCAAGGTCTATGAGCGGTGGCGCTGGCTAACACTCCCAGGGTTCTACTACGACACATAAATACCCAAGAAAGTGGCTGAAGAAACGGCGCCGCGGTAGCTCAATTGGTAGAGCATCGCACGCGAAATGCGAAGGTTGTGGGTTCGGTTCCCACCTGCGGCAAGTTGTTTTTTCATACACTTTAATTTCCGTTAATTTATCGTTTCTTTATTTCATTTATTAAGCACAAGTAATTCCCCCTGTGTTGTTCTTAATGTGAGTGTTTGTTGGCTTCTTGTCATATGACTCAACACAACTAGTCACTCTGCTTCAGGAACACTCCCTTATGAGTCGTGCGATGAGGTCTTGCTTGGAAAGCACATCTTCACTCAGGCAGATTCTAGCAGACGCTGTTATTACATTTATTTATTTATTTATTTATTTATTTATTTATTTATTTATTTATTTATTTATTTATTTATTTATTTCAGATACTGTCAATCCCAGCGGGATTTTTACAGGTTGGGCATATATTATACACTCACAAATAGCGATAAAAACAGGCTTACATGATTTCAACAATATTTGAAATCGACACGAAGCAGATATACACATATGGTAGGAAATAAAACAAGGGTACATTTCATTTGGCAAAAGGGGGTGACATTACATAGGCAAATACAATGCTCATACAGATTTCATTTCATACAATGACTTGAGTGGTGTTATTTCCGGCTAACATAATCTAATTATTGCACAAAAGCTCTTCTACAAGGGTTATAAATTTCGGCAACGATGTGTTAGTCGTTATGAAGGGGTCCAGGCTATTCCATTCTCTTATTGCAAGAGGAAAGAACGAATATCTAAAACAGTCAGTGCGAAATGCATATTCTTTAAGTGTTAATGAATGCTTATGGCGGGAAGGTCTAGTGTCAGCTAGGGATATATACAATGAACTATTTATTCGTAATGCATTGTGTATCAATTGGAACAATAATTTTAGTCTTGCTAGCTTGGCGCGGTTTCACAGAGTAGGAATACCGGCTTGTTTTAGCAGTTGAGTAGGTGAGTCACTATTCTTGTATTTGTTAAAGATGAATCTAATTGCCTTTCGCTGCACTCCTTCTAGTTTGTTAATAAGCTGTTGTGTACAAGGAAACCAAATTGTGTTACCATATTCGAGAACTGGGCGAATAAATGCGTTGTATGATAGCAGTTTAATTTCCGGTGGCGCAGCTCGAAGACTTCTTCTGAGGAAGAATAGCCGTTTTAAAGCACATGGTATGATACTGTTAATATGAGATTCCCATCTTAGGTCATGTGAAATGATCAAGCCAAGATATTTAAGCTCATAAACTCGGGTGAGTGGTATATTATTGATAGTGTATTCGAAGTCCGACCTATGTTTCTTGCGGGTTATAGATAAAAAGGCAGTTTTTTAATGTTCAGCTCCATCTGCCACTTTTTACACCACTTCACTACATCGTGAAGGGCGCTGTTTAAATCAACGTGGCCATTCATAGAGTTAATGTCATTATAAAGAATGCAGTCGTCGGCAAAAAGCTTCATTTTAACGCGGATGTTAGAGGGCAAATCATTAATAAAAATAAGGAATAAAGTGGGAGCAAGGACGCACCCTTGAGGCACCCCCGATGTAACTGGTACAATGGAAGAAATTTCATTGTTAACAACAACATACTGAAACCGGTTGGTTAGGTAATCTTCAATCCAATTGACAATAGAACCATCGCCTAAAGTTGTTTTCAGTTTGCTGATTAGTTTTCGATGGGTTACTCTATCAAACGCCTTCGAAAAATCTAATGCTATTAAGTCAACTTGTTTTTGATTATCAATGCTTTGGGATAAGTCATGTGTTACTTCAAGTAATTGGGTTATTGTTGAAAGTCCCCGCCGGAAGCCATGCTGGATAGGCGATAATATTTCTGCTTCCTCTATAGATAGCTCGTGATATGTTTTAAGATGATATGCTCTAATAATTTCCCAAAAGTGGACGTTAGCGATATTGGTCTGTAATTACCAACATCACTTTTTCTTCCTGCTTTATGAACGGGGATTACTTTTGCTATTTTCCATTCCTTTCCCAGGCTACATGTTGATAAGGATTTGTTAAATATTAGATGTAGATATTTCGCGTTGACTTCGGCATATCTTTGAAAAAAAGTGTTGGGAATATTGTCCGGGCCGTTTCCTTTTTTTGTGTCTATTGATAGTAATAAGTTCAGGACTCCTGACTCAGTTATCGTTGGCATGCCTAGCGATCTCTGGATGTAGTGATTCACCTCCGGAATGCGACCATCGTCAGCAGTGAACACAGACTGGAAGTATGTGTTTAATGAATTTGCAAAACTTAAATTTTGTTCCTGAGAATTGAGAGTGTTGCTTTGTTTTTTGGGGCTAAGATACTTCCAAAACTTTCCAGGGGAATGTTTTAAAAAGTTAGGAAGCGTAACTGAAAAGAAGTGCTTTCGCTGTACTAATCTTTGCTTTCATTTCATTGACAGCACACGTGAGTTTACGTTTATGTTGAGGGCCTTTTTTTGTTTTGAGCAATTGTCTTAGTCGCTTCACTTTGCGCTTCGCATGAATGACATCACGTGTTATCCATGGGTTATTTCTATTAATTCGTTTGGTTCTTATTGGAACATAGTTATTGATGCAGTGGGATACAATGGCTTTAACTCTTTCCCATATTGTGTCTATATCAGTGTCTGAAGAATTAGCGAGTTCTTCAAATGACTGATACTCCAAAATTAAGTAATTAACTATGCTTGAGTCGTCAGCTTTTACAAAGTCTGGATAACTAGTTTGGAAAATAGAAAGATTTGTTGCGGCCCGAATGGGAGTAGTGCATAATGTTAATTTGTGATCTGATATTCCATCTAGCACTGCTAAGTTAGTTTTATTGATCGAAAAGTGGTTGCTCAGAAAGATGAGGTCAAGAATGTTGGATGCATTGCCTTGAACACGTGTGGGCTCGTTGACAACTTGTGACAAGTCGAAACTAAGCATAATATCAAAAACAATTTCTGAACAAGGAGAGCGATAACTCATGGTTGGCCAGTCGATATCAGGAAGGTTGAAATCCCATCCTAACGAAACTATACAGCTCGAGGATCGGGCGCTAGTGAAGGGCCGTAACTATTTCGATTGGAAAGCAACCTTGCCCATCCGCTTCCTAAAGTTTAGCTGCGGGTCATGAAGCGACAACGCGTTAACAACACTAATGAATTCGGCTCACCAGTGCAGTAGATTTTAATAAGTTTGATTGCGTGCGTGTTGGTAATTCGGCAACGAGACTGATTCTCGATCTGAGGTTCTGTATGGCATCTCAATTTGGTTACCGGAAATCTACTCTCGGCCAGAATGGGTTGAGAAACCTTCGGAATTGTATTGCAATACGTTTATTTTCGAGAGCAATAATTCGTGATTGGCAGTCGGCCTCTAGAGTACACGCAAGAATACGTTTATCTAGGCCAATTACTCGCAGTGCACCATAATTGTTAGAAGAAAATTTATATGAAAAGTTAAAAATGGGTTGGAGCGCGTACGGCAGGCATTCCGAAGTCATGAATGTGAGTTTACCGCAATTCTCGAAAAAAAAAGAAGTGTGCAAACAGTCAATTCTACCGGAAGTAACAAAGAAGCCTGAGAAGTTAGGGACCACGCAATGACCAATGAAACGAAAAATGCCAGGCATAACGCTAAGAACAGGGAGACAGTGGGGTGGGCTAAAGAGCAAACGGGAGCAGCCGAAATTCCAGTTGACGATAAGAGAAAGAAAAATGGGGCAGTTCGGTAGTCTAACGCGTACGGTCGACAACTGGTGGTCTACTTGCCAAGAGAAGCGCAGTCGAGGACGGTCAGAAAATTCGTTGATATGATTAAATTGGAACATTCGCAAGCATTCGCAGGTCAGCTGGTGCCAGGCAGCGGAAATTGGAAATCACTGGCAGACGCCTTCATCCTAGCAGTAGGCACAAATAGACTATGGTAATGATGATGATGATGATGATAACGATGATGATTAAAACCTTTATTTCCCTGGAAAAGCCTACGTGAAACCTCTAGACACTTGGTTTACCTAAGCAGGTCGCGCACTTAGCGATTTCAAGCACGCCTCTCTTTTTTTGCATCATTGACCCCTCCCCGTGACATCTCTTCCTGCAGTTGGACATCATCTTCGCAGTCCTAACCCTGGCTGAAGTCGGAGTTGCTTTGGCAAGCTTCATGCTCAAGACATGGGTACGTCAAGGCTATACAGCATTTCAGATGCATTCACAACTATCATTTCGCGACGTTACTATTTGTCGACGAAGTAGGCGGTGTGAGCCGGCGGTTAGCACAAAACCCTGCACAGCCAATTTAATTTCCATGACAACGCGAAGTGCTTTACGACAGCCAAGCTCGCATTGCAACCACACGTGACGGAGACTGTCCCCTCAGATCAGCAAGAAAATTCACTTAAAGGATCGCTGTAGCTAGCGCGCTAAACGTTGATGGTGATATTTGGCACGGCCAAAGGTCATGCTTGGGCAGAATTATGAAATCATAGTGGATTCAGGCGCTTTGCAGGAGATTGCTGAGTTTGTCTTAATTGAGCTTTTGGCTTTCGTGATATATTCAAAAAAGAGTTACGCTTCAGGACTACCGCAAATATCAAGATATAATTCCAAAAAAATTCAGCGACCTTTAAAACTCAATTTTCAAGCTTCACGTATTTTAAAAGCTGTACGCAAATTTCAGACTTGTGTTAATTGGTGGCTGTTTTTTTTTATTTGTTTGCACTTGCCGAGGGACGTACACCTTTTGAAAAATGCTGAGCGTACGAAGAGGACACGTGGCGCGATAAACTGCACTTCAGAACTGGAATACGTGTAGATTAGAGTTTAGGTGCTTCATGGACGGCCGCGAGAAATTTACGAACTCGCGTCATGGCAAATTTTCAGTTTTTCGATCACTGCAATACATTTTTTCATTCTTGTAAGCAAACAGCTTAACGTTTCTGCTTGAAAACTTTTCTCACATGTATAGAGAAAACTTTTCTACTCTACGCTTAGACAATTGTTGAGACTGTTCGTCAGCTTTTTTCTTTATTATTCGTTTCAGAGCGTTAATTTCCCATGATGGCGTGTTCTTTGGCCGGAAAGCTTTGCCGGGAAACGCAATTATATCCATACATTTGTTCTATGTGCACCTTAATGAAACCATTGGGGTCAACATTCTGTTTGTGCTTAGTGAGTATTATGACGTCATGGTCCTTCTATAAAATTTTCAAGACTTCCCGATTTTGCTCAGTTTCAGGAATACAATGTTATAAACCTAAGCGAAATAATCTTTCTTTTAACACTTGAATACATCATCTTATGTAACAAATTTCATTCAAATTTTGTTGAGCGTTTGCCTAAAAAGCAATACTTTTCTGCTCTACCCATACGTATATTTGAGCCCAGGGAATCTGAACGAAAGGTTCTTCGGAAGGCATTCTATGCAACTTCCGAAGTCGATCCCTTAAATTCGCGTGTATCTCTTCTCGTCACCGGTAACAATATTCACAATTATAGGCAGCGGTTATTGATTGATAAAAATACGAGGGCAGAGTCAAATCTTTCTACTTCGCTCGAAAGTGTTTCATCAATCTACAGAAATTGAGGTTGCCGCCTTTTCTAAGCACCTGGTAGACATCACCACTACTACCATCTTTTTCGTGTGCTACGCTTACTGAGGCTTCTTTGAGCAGATATTTTCATCAAGAAATCCGGACTCTTTTTAGAAAAATATATTTTCTCAATTAAACCGGCACTCGCAAGGTTGAAAAGGAAATAAAACACATAATAGTGTTTTGTGACCGCTGCAGGTCCCTTGTTCACAATGATGATGAGCGCAAGAGTGGCCGCTTATTTATGTGATAGATGGCACAGAGTGAGCGTGTATATCTCGGGGAGATTATGTTTATTTATGTTTAGTTATTTTTCATTTCCTTTTGAACCTTAGGCGAGTGCCGGTTCGCGTGCATCAATTCACCACCCTCGCCTGACGGGTTTTCGTCTAACTTTGGGCTATACACATATATACTTGTAAAGGGCTAATTTTGAAATCTGTCAGCATTCTTCCTAGTGTCACTTTTTGAGACCCTCAAAAAAAAGTGCGAGCAAAAACCTTTTTGTAAGCTCTATATCCACTCTTTCCTTCTGCATTGATTGTAAAGTGGCGTGAAAACAAGCCGCGTGAAGCAGTCATATCCGCAATTTGCTCTTGAACCCCTCATTCTATAGCCTGCACAGACATAAGCATAGCAGCCTTTTATGGGCCCTTATTATCGCCAACGGCTTCCTTACAAACCTGCATACCCTACTGTTTGATCAAGTGGCACGACCACATAGATATAATAGCATAAACATGTAAGCGGACAAAGTAACTTTCGTTCAGATTGTGCAAGTTAGAACCGCCTGTGTACACCTAAAAATGATTTACCTTATAATAAAATTAAACATGAAAGTTTAGGACTATCTAGTGGCCGGATCTGTTCAATCTTCATCCCGAATTTCAGCGTTATCAGTTATCTCGTTGACTTACATTGATTACACGTTGGTTCTTCGTCGATGATGACACAACAGTGTCGTACAAAATAGTGTCAATTTTCTGAACAACTAAAAAAAAAAACATTGTCTCGAACTGCCGCGTGCGTCTTGCTTTAGGTTAGAGGAAAAGGTTCTAGAAGATCATTTCTGGTTTAATTTTGTACAAGATGATTGTCCGAGACCCACGACGATATACATGAATCCGAGGAAGGTAACTTTTTATTTTTCGCCCAAAACGAAAACGTCCCTCGCAAGAATGCAATGACATGCTGCTCGGCATGATTTTTCTTTGTCTCACTTTTCAGGTCCGCTCCGACATTCCGCCCAAAAGAGCCGACTGCGAGGTAAGCAGCCTAGCATGTTTCCGCCACAATTCGAAGCACTGTTTTCTTATCTCTTCTGAGGGATACGTCCGGTTCACACGAAGTGATCATGAGATACTTTTCATTTTCAAGCGTGCTGTACTAGTTCAGACAACGCTGCGCGCATCTGGCCTCTATTTTTGCCTCAAGTTGAGCTGTACAGTGCTTAAGATTCTGCACCTACAATACCAAATCTTAATGCTTTCAGTGTGACTTCTTTGAACTCTCCAACTCAAGTGTACTTTCGCGCATTTCATAAAGCTTTATTATTCTGCTTTCAGCCTCTTTGGCATTTATTGCAATAGCTCCCGCTTTGCATCAGACATTTCTGCTTTGCCAAAATATTAACTTCTACACCACTGGGCCAAGAGATTGGTGGAGTTTCCAAACAAAACTAAATTTTTCGTTCATCTCACATTCGCTAGACTTGATAGCAATGACTCCGTTCTACTTATGCTGCACGAAGTTTTATTTATTAATTTTTTTGCACTTGATAGGAAGACCTGAGGAACGCCGTCATTGTGACCGGCAAACTGCTTCAAATAATAGGCTTCCTGTTCTTGGTGTCCGCAGTGGCCAAGGTGAGGCGACCATTGTGCCATTTGCACGGAGAATTCCTACTTTTATCAGTTTAGCAGATCGCAAGTGCTCTATATTTAGATCGATTCTGTCCGGCTTTTCCAAGGATATAGTTGTGGACTAAGCGCAATAAGGTTCCTAGAAACTCGCAGTGTCTAGCTCCCACGACGTATGTAAAACAAAGAAAGGTTTTTAGCTGAGCTTGTTGGGGCACATAAACTTTCGGGGGAACTGCGCGAGAACGGGACAAGAAAGGAAACAAACACGAGCACACACTATTAACGCATGATTTATTTGAAAGTACACAGAGCATATATGCTGACGCGAATGCATACGTGGTTAGTCGGTGCAAGGTAGTCAAGCTCCTTATCCGTCAGATCGATTGATGGGATGCTGACGCATTTGTCTCTTCGGTAGATTGCGTGGGCCTCAAATATTTCACGCGTGAGGTGATTCTTGTGTGCCTTCAAAAATTTGGAGGACGCTTAAGTTTCGCCTTTAAGAGTGGAATGCGTTAGCATTCGAAGATCCGTGACTGCTTCTCACGCTTCCCGGCAACTGGAGTGTATGTAACCATAATGTTTACCGGGAAACACTCGCGGCGAATGCTATGCACGAAGGTGGGCTTTCTGGTAGAAACGCGGCCTCTTGCGTTGGCCGCGATGTGGCAGAGGCGAGTGCCATCTGGAAGTGTTTCAAGGAGACGGGCGCGCCGCTTTGTGGACTTCGAGATATTCACGCACCGGGATGCGCAAATGGCGAACGCCGTGGCCGGTATATGAACGTTAGAAACACTGAAAAGGGGTTCGTTTGAGTTTTTCCGTAACATAATTATGTTTTCTCGTATATTCAAATTACAATCCGACGCGATCTTGCCTGCAGGTTGTGTGTAATTCGTACTTTACGATTTACACACAACTATTTACGATTACAATCATTACGAAGAATTTACGATTACGAAGACCCCGGTCATACTGTACATTCATAAGATTTCACAACACATCAAGAAAATCGCTGGAAGGGCCGAGGTGCGGGTTGTTTTCTCGGTACCAAACCGCTTCTGCAGTTAGATTTAGGCGCACGTTAAAAAACACCAGGGTGTCAATATTAATTCGGAGTCCGCCACCACGACATGCCTCATAATCCGATTGTGGCTTTGGCACGTACAGCCCCATAATTCAATTAACGTTTTAGCACTTCTGCCACCATGCGATGTGCCATCTGAGGCAAGGACAATGCTCAACCCTCTCAGAAGTTATGAACAATGTCAAACAAACACGTCTCCCTGTGTGTTCTGTGCACGACTCAAACAAACAGTAGTGGGGCACGCAACGTAACGCTCAACACAAGCTAACCACTCTCGTATTAGATTAAACGTTGAAAAAATAAAACATTTGCTGTCTAAATCACTGCTAGTTATCGTCAACCAAAGCAAACAGCACAGAAATTTTCTCGTACATCGATTTCCACAGTGCGTGGAATCCGCATAATTTTTTTAAATTCATTGAACAGAATGCTCCGATTGAAACCGGAGTAAAGAAACCCAAGCCATCCACGACGCTCCAAGGAAGACAGGACGAATGTGAACATAAAATCGAAACCAGCATCAAACAGAACGAAAGCAAATTTGAAACTAAACTAGAACAACTGGAAGGGAGGCTAGAGGCAAAGAGAGAGGCGCTAGAAAAGGCGATACTACAGCAAGTGCAACAAATGATGGCTGACTTCGAAGCGAAACTAGCAATATGGGGACCGCAAGCAAGTAGGGAAGGGACGCGGTTGAAACGGCCATTAAGCCGTACACTAGGCCCCCTGTACCCGCCGAGGGATTGGAGAACCTGTAACGCCGCCATGGAGAGAGGAATTAGATACACGATTTGGCAATGGAATAGTAGAGGATACGATCGAAAACGATACATTTTGCAACAACACCTCAAAGACAAAAAAAACGGATATTATAATGATGCATGAAACGCACGGGCTGGCAAAATTGTCGGGATACAAGTCCGTTAGTACTGCCAAAGGGGAGACGAAGGCGCTAACGACGTTGGTAAAGCGAAATCACTCGGTAATTCAACGCGACATGGAGGTTAAGTCAATCGATCACATTCTTCTAGAACTCGTACTCATGCGGAAAACGAAGGACAGTCATTTTGTATTAAATATTTATAGCAGTCCAAAGTGCAGACACCATAAATTTCGATCGCTCTATTAAAAAACCCTAGCCATAGCGGATAACCGAGCGGTAGTGATCGAAGGCGATTTTAACGCCCAACACGCGGCATGGGGTTACAAAATCCAAAGTCAAAAATACAGGAACCTATGGCTAGACGCGCAACAGGAAGGCCTGACCCTCGTGGCCGACCCATCGGTTCGCACAAGAATAGGTACCAGCGTTTGCGCTGATACTAAGCCAGATTTAACATTCACCAAGAACATACGGGACACGCAGTGGACAAATACACAACACGACTTTGGGAGCGATCACAATATACTAGACATAACGGTAAGGGCAGGACCGCGCAAAAAAAAGGGTAGACCACTTAAGATTGTCGACTGGGAAAAATTCAAGAAAATAAGGGAGGAGGCCTACGACACTACACAAGGTATTGAGGAATGGACCGAAAAACTAAAGGGAGATGTGGCGGCAGCTACGAAAACGGTCCCGCCGTAAGCGCATTTAGAGAACGTAGACAGTAAGCTTCTACACATGTGGGAAGCTAAGGCAGGGTTGCAACGGACATGGAAAAATAACACAACCGGACGCTTCGTAGAAAGATGGCCAAATTGAACAGGGACATAGAAATTGTTCGCCCAGCAGCTATGCAGACAACAGCGGGAGGAAAAATGCAACAACATGGACAGTCAGATAGGAATGGCTAGAACGTGGAACATCCTTCGATATTTGTTAGACCCGGACGGGACCAAGTCGGCACATAGGCAAAATATAAATCGGCTAATACAAACGTACCAAGGTACAGAGCAGGACTTCCTCAAGGAAATCGGGAAAAGATACATCTCGCAAGCGCTGCCCGTCATACAGCCTGACTACACAGGGCAGGTAAATGACGAATTAGACAACAAAATTGGCGAGTCAGAGGTCAGGGCAGCTCTACAAAACTCAATACCAATTGGGCACCCGGACTAGACGGGGTAGCGAATAAAACTGTAAGGAACTTGGACGATGAGTTAACCGATTAACCAGTTAACCAGTTAACCGAATATATTAACGAATGCTGGGAGGCAGGGCAGATGCCGCAGCAATGAAAGACGGCACAAATCGTGTTAATACCTAAACCGGGCAAGCGACTCCAAATTGAGAACTTGAGACCCATATCTCTCACTTCTTGCGTGGCGAAACTCATGGAGCACGTGGTCCTAGCGAGGATAACCACCTACCTCGAAGACTGGGACGCGCTCCCACCCACAATGATAGGATTCAGGAGAAATCTCTCGGCGCAGGACGCTCTGTTACGACTAAAGCATTAGATCATACACAATTCGGGCAGATCGACAAAGGCAATTCTCGGGTTCGACCTAAAGAAGGCCTTCGATAACGTAACACATGCAACGATACTAGATAGAGTAGGAGAACTGGGACTGGAAAAACAGACGTACGATTATGTACGCAATTTTCTAACGGGCAGAAAGGCAAAGATCACGATAGCGGACCTAGTTTTGGAGGAAATCGAGATAGGCAGCGAAGGTACGCTACAGGGCTCGGTCTTACCACCGATGCTATTCAATCTGGCGCTAATCGGGCTGCCAGCCAAGCTACAAGAAATAGAGGGTCTCAATCATACCTATACGCTGGCGATATCACGCTATTGGTGAGAAACGGAAGAGACGGGCAAATAGAACAAACGCTTCAAACAGCGGTCGAAGCGATCGAAAAATATCTAGAGGGGACAGGGCTAACATGCTCGGCAGAGAAATCGGAGCTGTTGCTATACAGACCGACTCGCAGAGGTCGCAAACCAGGCAACTACAGGGAAAATCTCACCCATAGAGAAGAAATACTGTTAAAGACGGCCGATGGGAAACCCATACCCAAGGTCGATAGGATCAGGGTATTGGGGCTCCTCATTGAAGCCAAGGGCAACAACAGAGAAACCCTTTGAAGACTGGAGGAATCTGTAGCGCAAATCATGGGGCTAATCAGAAAGATAACAAACGTAGCGGGATGAAAGAGGAAAACACGATCAGGTTAATACAGGCCTTCGTAATAAGTAGAATAGTATACGCAGCGCCGTACTTAAAATGGCAGGTTGCGCAAAAGGTCAAATTAGAATGTCTCATTCGGAAAATATACAAACTAGCCATAGGACTACCGATCAGCACAAACACGGACAAGTTGCTGCAATTAGGCCTACACAACACGATAGACGAGCTCATTGAAGCGCAATGTACGGCACAATATGAACGCCTTTCTAAGACTAGAGCAGGCGGACACATCCTAGAGAGGTTAGAGATAGGTTACCACACACAGCACGGTGTCAAGGTGGACATCCCGAGAGAGACGATGGAAACAATGGTAATACCTCCCATACCAAAGAACATGCACCAAGAACACTATAAGGAAAGACGAGAGAACAGAGCGAAGGAAATACAGAAGAAATTCGGCAGCGACAAGGACACAGTGTTCGTAGACGCGGCTCGATACAGTCGCAGACGGCGGTTTACGGTAGCTGTAATCGATAGGGAGAAATGGTGCAAGACGTGCGCGACGATACGCACCGCAAGTGACGAGACAGCGTGAGAAGTAGCCATAGCGCCCGCAGTAGCATCAGACTAACGTAGCCGTGGCAGTAAGAAACTTTCTTACGGCAGTAAGAAACTTTGCCAACGGCCGAATCTCCCCGGAGGCACTATGCATTCTTCTTGCCGGAAGCCAAGATTGCAAAACAAAATTATGCATGACATGGACATCCGCTGAGACCCTCGCGGAGGACGGCAACAACGAGGCGGCACACGACGCGGCTCGAGGGCTTTCGGACCGAGCCGCAGTCGCAAGTGACGCCCGACACCCTCCGGACGTGACGGTGCGGTAAATGAGTGGGAATGAGAAGACAGAATGACCACATATAATGACAACACAAAACACTATTGACACAAAAAACACGCAAAATTGACAAAAAAGCAGTCTGCCGCATGGCGGCAGGTAAAAACTAGGACGTATCCGAATCCTGCGCTCTCGCACATCATATATCCGGATGTGCATCCAACTGACAAATGCAAAACATGTGAATCCAGAGCCACTCAGGAGCATATATTATGGGAATGCCGAGGCATACGTAAGAATAAAGAAAACGCGGCCTCTAGCAGCAGCCTTCGCACGCGCTGGGAAGCCGCGCTGCTCAGCCCCGCCCTCGAGGATCAACTATGGGCCGTCCAGCGGGCCGAGGATGCCGCCAGAACCCAAGAACTCCTGGCCGTCACCTAGGCGGGGCCTTTGGTCCTCCCCGCCAACTCGCAGGGCACACAATAAAGTTATTTCCTCCTCCTCAGTAAACACTCTCATAACAAATAGATCAGGGCGACTCGTGTAGTTTTTGAATCCAATAATCAACAAAGTTGAGGTAAATCTTATGACAGCAATATGACATATTCATTATGTAGGGATAAACATCGCCAAGAGGCGATTCACAAAACAAAATGCACATCCAATGCACATGTTCGAAACTATGTGACGCGAAGCTTTAGTATAGCGCAGAGCCAAATGCTTTAGAATTGAGGGCTATGCGCACAATGTTATTTATTTTCATCTTATCACGGAATGTTTGTTTATCCGCCACAATGGTCGCACATTCATTATCATGAATTTTTGATATGTTGTGGGCGGTCTCAAGCGTGACCTCGAGAAAAAGGAACGACAATACAGTAGTGCAGACAATCACGAGTGCATTTATCGCACCTTTCGTACACCAATGCCCCTTAGCCGAATTACTATCAATAGCACATGCCGATGGGTGCGGACGAGTCGATGAAGTCCGACTCTCCGCGACAGGATATTGAGCGAATATGTTCGCCTCCAGACTCGACACTATAGTGTCGAGTCTGTACACGCGCCTAATCGGTCGCGTGTACAGTCACGCGAACGGTGTCGCGTTCGAAGGACCGAGTTCGTCCGTTCCGGTGCCCTGCTCCAAAGCCTCGCAAGACTGCTCCACAGAGCGTTCCGACAGGCGCTCGACAAGTCCGCGCCCTCTGGCGACGCCAAGCCAGTGAAGAAGGGTCTGCTCCCTTTTGCGCCCGAGTAACCCCGCCGTTAAGTGGCGTTAGCAGCTAGCGTGCCTCGATTTCCCCCTCCCCAAAATCTGCAGCGGTTGCGGAGGAGGACATCGAGGCACCCTAGGTGCTAACGCCACATAACGGCGGGGTTACTCGGGCGCAAAATGGAGTAGCCTTTTCTTCCAGCAGCTCAAACCCTTCGATGATTTGTAAGTAGCGGCACTCTCCTTCCCGCGGCGCTTTCCTCCTCAATTTCCCTAGCGCGCCAACCACGCGCACTGCGCACGGCACACTGTTTCTCCTTGGCTCCCGCGGCCGGGCCGCAGTATTCGATGAAGGCACATTATTTTGGATCAGTTGCACATTACAGTGGTGTACAAATTTTTTTTAATGGTGATAGCAGCATCGAGGATGCTGAATGTAATGTTTATGAGCAAGTTTTTTTTTCTTCTTAAAGCCGCGTGAATGGAGCACGCTGATCTAAAAGGAGCTTTGAGGCAAGTACTGTACTCCTGACATTTTGTTCTACCACAGATTAAGATTTATTCTAGCGCATCTGTTCTAGTATTGGTTGCGGCACGTCCCTCTATGTTTAGGCTTCGTTTTCTTGCCTGCGGTGCATGTGCACCGCAGGTATTATAATCAGCGTGCCTTCTTATAATGAATTAGTCGCGAGTGCATCGTCCGTCCGCGCGTTTATCTTCTCATTGTGTAAGTAGCTTTTTTGCTGTGGTCGCTAAACTGGATAGGACGGCTCTGCGCAGTTTCAGTGCGAGGAAGCGCGCGCGATCGTGTGAACACCTCCTGCACATTGCCTGTATCCGTCAGAAAACCAAATAGTGATCGTCACCTACTCATGCGTACGTGGCAACCCAATTCAAAGCAAATTCAAGGACTGAAAAATAATGCAGAAACTCCAATGGAGTTGTCTAAGTGTGCGTAAACATTCTCCCGAATTTCAAGTCGGCGGACCTCCAATTTCAAGTCGGCCCACCCCCAATTTCAAGTCGGCCCACGCCCAAATTTCAGGTTGACCTACCCCCAGATTTCTACTTGGCTTAACACGAAATTTAAGTTCGCCCACTCCGGAATTTGAAGTCGGCCCACGTCCAAATTTCAGGCTGACCTATCCCCAGATTCCTACTTAGCTCAACACGAAATTTCAAGTTGGCCTACCCCCACAGGAAAGCGGCAGGGCATTCTTTATCTCCTCTGCAATTCTCAGCCAGCAGAATGCACTTGCGCCGTCATCGGACGGGAGCCGCCGGCCGAGCTGCCTACAACCATCATAACGCCCTGCCGCTTCCCCGTAGCCAGGCACGGTGCAGCCGAGCTTGTTCACAGACGTACGCTTGAGTGCAGCACGACACCACTTCGAAACCATTTTGCGGGCTTTCTTTGCAACCTGGAAACACTATGTGGCACGTATAGTACAGGAAACGACTTCATCAATGGTTTCTGAAGATGCTGTACAAATCCGCTTAAAAGACATGGGAATATAAGACAAAGTTGGGTAATTAAACTTATATAATCATTGAGCTATGGGGAAAACAAAAAATTGCCTGAGTTACTTTAGGACATCGCGAATAGTATGCGTTCGGATCCATTCGCTTCCACGTTCCTTTCATATTTAAAGTCTTGGCTCAAGTTCCGTGAGACACCCTTTATGTATAATCTTTGTGTGTAAATATTTTAAATATGTGTATACAACCATTTCCTTTCAGAGCGTGTGCATTGTAATAAACCGGGTAGAGAGCTCAGGAGTCGAAAATCATGTCAATCATGAAGGAACCAGCAATACCGAGAAGGAGGAAATGAACACAGGTATGTTAATTGCTTTTTTTTTTCTTTTTTTCCCTGTTTAAGCAATAAATTGCGCCGTAACTTGATCTGTCTTGTCGAATTACCGTTCTCTCTGCATTATTCTAATGAAACTTGTGCTTATTTTTCGCAATCCTTGCTACTAAAAGGCGAGATACCCCAACATGCGCGCCCCATAATTTTTGTCAATGCGTGGTTAATATTAAATGGCGCAGGCATGTTGACCGTGAACGGAAGTTATCTTTTAGACTTATGGGAATTTGGCCAAATGCCATGAAATCGCTCATCAATTATCAACTTGTGTTATCGGCAATGGTATCACGGACATTTGAATCGATGGCGTTGAACTTCCTCATCGGGAAAGTCATAAGTGCATTGAGAACTACCAGCAACGTTGACGGCGGCACTTACCATCTGTCAGAAGCTGTTCAAAAGTAACTGTGTTATAACTAGGGGCTTCGACACCTACCGCGACTTGTGATGGGCCGCCGCGACGGTTCAATGTTCTTTTTCGTTTCCTCTGAATTCTTGGACATTTCAATATCATTATTTCTCTAGTTGCATCACACTGTATGTTTATCGGTCTTCTTAGCGAGCACTTTCCCGCTGCTTCTTTTTCTTAATCCAGCGTACATTCATTGTTTTGTGCTAACACAAACGTGAGCGTCACGCCGACGGCAGCGCCAGCTTTTCCAGTGGTGGAGCACGCCCCCCAGAGCATTTATGCAGAACGTATTTTGTGGCGTTTGCTACCAAGCTGCAAAGGTGAAGGAACCAGTTTGATTTTGATGAATTATGTTCCTCTTAAATCAAAGGCTGCCATTCACCTCAACACACGGCGTAATGAGCCTTGATACATATGGAGTCCCATGCTATGTTGATCGCGTGCACTTGTGCGGGTTCGTCAGTTGCAGCCTTCTTGGGGATATTTCAGTGCTTAGATGTCCGTACAAACGTTACTAAGTGCTTCGTATGTTTTTCTTTCTTTTTTCAATTTCACGTTAGAATATCGTAATGTCTTACCGAGTTCTGCGGATATTTTTTGGCTCTGTCTAGATACAATGCTGCCTGGGAAACAGCACAGGATAATCCATTTTCTCGCTCCCTGTGCTGAATTTGTTAACCGTCGCATCGATGATGATGATGACAAAATGTATTTAAGGGATGGCGCGAAGGCCTATAATGGGGAATAGGAAGAGGAGGGGGGAGGCGTATTCAGAGACGTCCTAGAAGCTGTGCGTCCCTGGCGAAAGCCAAGCGCGAGTTCAGAATGACCCTGTCGGAATCCATGGAGCCAGTTGCCGGTCTAATCCACTCCTCGTAGGACGACACTCGCACCGCCCTCAGGTGCTGGTCCCGCTGCTGAGCGTGTCGCTGGCACTCCCAAAACAGATGGGCTGCGGATGGCCGCGTGGCCATGTTGCAGTCAGGGCACCTGTGTGGCGTCTGGAGCGCTTCTTGGTCCGCGGAGGCTGTGGGATGGCCGGGTTCCTGCGATGGAAGGGCGTTGGGAGACGGAGATGGAGGGCGCCTTTCCCGGCGTGGCCGGTACTGTCGCCACCGCTCCAGCACCGATAAATTGTTATCGATAAAATTGTTCATGTTTTGCCGAGGTTTGATTTTAACGAGTACCAATACCGGCGTTCTGTCCGCGTTTTAGATTATATACACGGACTTACAGAATTCTGAGTTTGACGAGAGCTAACTAGCCAGGTGGGATAATTTATTATAATGCCAGATTTGCTTCAAACAAAACCTTTTAACTGAATGCTTTGTTTACGGAACTTGAAATGGTCTTAGAGAACGATTAACATCTGCGTTGCAGACATGCAGCGTATTGAATGTGTAACATCATTCCCATAAAGGGGATGCCCCGCTTGGACTACAACGGTGCGTGCGTGTGCGTGTGCGTGTGTGTGTGTGTGTGTGTGCACACACACGCGCACACACACACACACACACACACACACACACACACACACACACACACACACACACACACACACACACACACACACTCGGTCTTTCGATTGACTCTCGATCTTAACCATGAAACATTTCTTTCAGGGGATTGATATTATGGTATTTGTGAATGAACTATGTAAATGCTCTACTTGACGCGGCGTCGAGTTAGCAGCCATGAGCAGTTAGTCTTATGGAGGTCTGTTTCAGAGAGCAGTGAAAGTAGCAACAAACTTTCTCATACGAAATGCGCGCCTAACTCTTTCTTTTGCTCATTAATAAACTGGCCACATTCAACTAGAATAACACACCAGAATAATAAGAATCATGATCGCCGGGCAATGTCTTTTTAACACGGGTAACATGTTGACACCAATTGCCAAGGCTTTTCGTCCATGTAAAATGCAATGTCTGTCATAGCTAGTACGAAGCGAATATTAAGTGTTTAGCGAAGCATCATACAGAACTTCGCGTGTTAAATTTGCAGGCATTCTTCTTACGCAGAATTTATGGACAGTCACGCGCATTTATGCATTGCAAAACCAGTAGACCCCTTCAACGCTGCATAGCTTGCGATATCCAAGCCCCAAATTTTCTCTACACACGCGCGTTTGAAGTAGGAACTGTGGTTCAGGCATGGTAGCGGCAAAGAAGCCGACATATTCTTAAATAAGTACGATTGGAAGCACCCGTACCCCAAGCATACACGAAGGGAACGAGTGCGCGCGGCAGCCAAGCGAGCCGCAGCGGGCGGCGTCCTGGCCGTGACGTCACTCACGAGAGGGCGCCACTCCAAGTTCTCGCCGCTAATGGGGGCGATTGCCATCAAAAATGCCGCTAGCAAAAGGTTCACCGTAGTAATAGCTGCGTACACTAGACCGGCGTATTTACAGCATTCGTCATGCAAAGGAATTGGCTCAAATCTGACATTAATAATGGCAACGATATGGCTCAGCGCTGGTACTACATCAGCAACGCAATGGCTGCTGCATTGGCATAACATTCGTCCAATCTTGGCTTTAACTCTCGGCCAGCATTGGTTTGGGTTGCACTTTGCCAATGTGCCAGCGTTGGTTGAGGATTGGTACCAATTTCTGCCAGAATCGGACCGTGCTTGGACTATTGCTGGTAGGCTGCCTGGGTAGCCACACGGTCAGGCTAAATTAAAGAGTACGCTGTGGCACCTGTGATTGTGAGCCCTCATAGGCGTCGTTCATTCTTGTGCTGAGCACAAAGGCGCGGGATCGACTCCCGTCCGCAACTACAGTCTCGCGTAAACGCCATGCGAAAACTGCCTCTGAACGAGTTCTTTACGAGGTTGTCTATTCCGGTTCCTTCAGCTACAACGCCCCTCATAGCGCTCTGGCTGTAGATATACAAATATGGATCGTAAAACTCAAAAAGTTCATTTTTTACGCAATTGCGTCATCTTGTAAGCATGCGTCTACGTCGCAGTTTGGTAGTCCCGGGTCCATATTCTATACCACGCATGAAACATCGCGTTTACATACCCGTTAAGCAGCTATACTCAGTTGTATACATAGCAGGCAGCGCTGTGGACGCTCAACAAGTAGTGCGACCATATCCTGTCTCACTCCGCGCGTTTCCCTGTGCGGTTGCTCCTAATTCGCGACCCTTTCTAAATAACAAGCTATTTGATACATTACAACTATAACTGCTGCACGCGAGTTTATATGTCAAATTACGTGTTATTAGGGCACCTTCGTGCTTCCGGTTCAGCACAAGAACCTGGTTTTGGTCACGAATTTTCATTATACAGTTTTGATTAGGTCACTATTGCAAATGCAGGTGAACCTAGGAAACTAAGGAAGCGTTTCCAGTGGTTTGCGCCTTGTTGGCGTTTACATTTATTGTAATAGTAATGGCATCATCTGAAGGGTGTCCAGGCTCAAGTATTCACCTTTGAACTCAAAACGACAGTCGATTCATTCCATCGGGGCAAACAACTACTAAAAGCTGTTTCTTCTTTACCACCTTTCAGTGAACCAAATTACCGGGGCCATGAGCAAAAGTAATTCCGGGAACAGCAACTTCAACTGCTCGAACTCGCTGTTTGGCCGGCCTCAGTCGCAAGGAAACGGGTGAGCATAAGGACTGTTTTTGCCGCCACGCGCGCGAGCACAGCTCAACTGCTGAATGATACCAAGGAAGACAACTGTGTCACATAACGCCCGAGCCGCCGCGTAATTTGTCGCCTTACAAGCGTCTGTATATCGCCTGTTCTTTCGCAAGATATATATATATATATGTAGTTCGCACAGACGTCATCGTAGCCGCCATCCTGGTGCGTGTGCTCGGTGATACTGTCCATGACTTTCCGAAAAAGCTGTCGATAAAGCTTGATGTGTTTCATTTTGTTAGCACTGTTAGCATTAAAAAAGGGGAAACTACAGCTGTACAGCAAGACAGGCGCAAGCGCTTTGTCGTGACTGTTGTTGGAGACATATTATACAATGCAGGAGGACCAGCACTTGTCCTGTATTCTTTTTCGTGTTTCGTTTGTATGTGCGCCGCCCAAGAATACATATTGCGTAATATGCACAAAGTGATACGTCTATGTTCTTAATCGAAGGAACGTATCCCTTATAGACGTAAGGAACGAAACAGAGATAAGATGCAAATTAAAACCACGCATGTGCCTTATGAGGCTCTTCTATCAGCAGAAGTCTCATTCGGGCTGGCAGCGATTGTCGGCAGCCAAAATCGCAAACATGCAAACATGATTTTAGTAGCCTATCGGTGTCTCGTACACTCACCTTTGTTTTCGACAATGAAACATCGACGCCTTCACGAGCAGTTTCGTCCTTGGCTCTAAGCAAAATGCTCGTCCGATAAAGTTCTTTCTTACGATCGTTTGTATTTCTGCATCTGTTTTCCACTGCGACCCTGTTTTACGAACTACGCCAGATCAAACCTTACGTCTCACTGGAGCTACATAACAACCGCGAAATTGTTGTCGGGATAAGTAAATGCATATGAAAAATACTTCTCCATATTTGGGAGCTTTAGGATTCAGTGTTTATTTTTTTTGTATACGCGATGCCTGTGCGCATAGACGGGCATATTCTTTATACAGTATAATGTTTTGAATATGCCACGTTTTCTTTGTTTTGTTACTGAATCTTTAACTTCTATTGTATAGACTTCTATGTTATAGTTTAAAATTCACGCGTCGCGGTAGCCCTGTGGCTATGGCGTCGCGCTTTTGCGCTCGAAAATCGCGTGTCCACGGGGCTCGCATTTGGATTTAGGCGCTCGTTAAATAATCTCAGAAGGTCGAAAATAAATGCGCAGTCCCCCAATACGGCGTGTCCCATAATCGGACAGTGGTTTCGGCAAGTGAAACGTCAGGATTTATTTCATATTTTTTTTTACTTTCAACTTCCCAGTTCCAAGCGGGTGTTCGCGTGTTCATTCGCAGGGAATCCACCGTGTCGAGCACGACGCGAATGGAGTCTCTGCCGGTCACGACTAAAGCAACGGTTCAGATAGCCAGCACCGAAGTGCCCCGAGACGTGTTCAGCGAGGCTACCATCACTGTGACCTTCCAGCAGAGATCGTCTGGCGGAGAGCCGAGATTGGAGCACGCCGAGTTTAGCGGATACTACGACAACGAGGAAGAGTGTAGCCCGAGCGTCATCGTTTTTCCAGCATTGGCGACTGTTCCTAGCGCTCCGCCAGTGCTGTAAATATCAGTTAAGGCAAGAAATAGGCTACCCTAGTAAGGTAAAGTGCCCCACAAGGAATTGTGAAGCCTTGCTGCGTCCGTTAGAGCCTCCTTGCTCTTGGGCTAGTTTTGATTGGCGTCTCGCCGAAAAAGAGAAAAAACTAGCCGAAGTTGCGATGAAAAATGCGCGTAACGCTGCTGGTACTCTTAGAACCAGAAGAGTCAGGAGACGTTGGGAGCCCGTATCTTTGTTCCGAATGCATTGGCATTAACTCTGCGATGTGGATGCCTAGATTATTACGTGTATTAACCAATGCTGTGGGAAGACATTCTGGCTTAATTGCTCTCGATACCGGAGGTATACGAGAGAAGAAGCGTTCACCTGTTGGTGTTTGAGGGAAATGATTAAGGCTTAACCAGCCTTGATCGCCTCATGTTGGTGTTTTCTAACTCAAATGCCAGTAAGCGATCCTTTACGCCAGAAGTATTGCTCACGTGGCATGCGTCTGTAATGTATATGCACCTGCTAGGACAACGCAACAAATCAGTGCCTCCGTTCGACTTTTGGTCTCCATTCGGCACAGCAACTACTAAGCGACACGAATGCTGGTGAATACAGATGCTTTCAGCATCTGAATTAGAACCTTAACACACAAAATGCGCATATTTACTTACTTTCAACAGGTGATAAAGTTACATAGGGAATGTTTCATGTCTCTGCGTGCGTGCTGCCTGTTTTCAGTGGCACGGCTGGAGTATTAAATAAAGACGACAGAACTTTCACTTGTCCTCTCTTTAATGTCGCATTAAGGTTCACTGTTTTCAATTACGTCCGCTAGTATCACTAACGAGGGCTTCTATTCGCAACATTACAATATTCTTACTAACGTCAGTGATTTACCTCAGTATATAATATATATATATATATATATATATATATATATATATAAAATACAATTTATCTGAGGTATTGCCTTTGTTTTTCGTCATTTCCTACGAATACTGACCACGGTAAGCCACGCATCGCTGATGCGTGGTTGAGTGCACTGGTCGAAGCCGCATTGTGATAGTATTGACTGAAGATTTACACAGTGGGATAATTTAGCATGGCACACATCTTATGGAAGTGCACAAAGAGCCGTTCACCATCAAGCCAGGGACTCTAGAGATCATTTTATAACATACAATGACATTACCAAATTTAGGACGCAGGCAATTGCCATTGCCACATTCAAAACTGAACAGGGCTCAGGCAGTCTCACTGCGCTCATTGCAAACAGGTACATATCCCACACCGTACCACATTAATAAAATATATCCAGAGGGGGAAATTAAGATGGACTGCAACGATTGTAATGACATCATTGGAATCAGACATATGCTGGCAGGATGCCCCTCGACTTTCCCCAACCTTGTTGAAGAATGGACACAGTGGGAGAAAAGGATTCAAAGCCCATTGTTTCAGGACCAACTAAGGGCAATCCAGAGGGCCCATGATGTCGCTAAAGGGCTTGGCCTGACAGTGCCAACGTGGGAGCTGCCCGCAGCCTTGGCTTAAGTCGTCGAGCCTCCGAACCTCATTACAATAAAAGTTTTCACACACAAACAAAGATCAGATCAATATGTGTAGAGGACAACATAGAACCGGACCTTCTCGAGGAGCGATGGATAAGCGCTCTCACTAGCTCGGAACTACACGACCAAATATGGGCTATCCAGCGGGACCGGGCAGCGGTGGCAAGGTTATGCCTCACCGCGCATAATTCCCGGGTGGCCTGAGCGCAGGCTGGCAACCTCGCAGGTCTTTTTTTCATTAAAGTTATTTCCGTCCGTCCGTTAGCGGATAGAAGGTGACAAACGCACAGTTTCTGAAAGAAGCAATTGTTATGTCCTTTTTTTTGCATGTTTACGCCACTGTGCCGCTTTGGATAAAGCCCCTGGATCTTCGGAATGTAGCGAAGGGCTTTGATCTCTCCGCCGAGCTACGCCATTGCTGCTGATCATGATGATTTATTGGCATCCCCTTCGAAACGGGGCGCTAACAAGTGATGAACGCATAAAAGCGCGAAAAGACAAGGACGAGAAGGCCACGACGACTAATCGGAACAATTATCGGTATCGATATTCGGTATCGGTAATCAATAATCCGTATCGACAATCTCACCAAAAAGCCTTAACAGTTAACTAGCCTGCTTGAGCTAATCAAGTAATGTATAGATATTTATCAGTCCATCATTTTTTCTGTCTGCCTTAATATTTTCACTCTTCCTTAAAACCTCTATATCTGCCTTGTACATGTAGAAAGGTTTGTAACGTATCCTGTAGTATCAATGTCTTTCCTGCTTTTCCTCCACGAACATTTTAAACGTATCTTGCTTACCTCGATTGCGAACGGTTAAATCTTCTTTCCGTTTTAACTCCCAGCGCTTCTAGATGGTGGACGTTTCCTACGGGTACTCGCTGGGTGAATACTTTCGCATTCTGTTAGGACGAGCTTCTATTTCGCATTCTATTACGTTCCGATCATTATAAGCCGTTATCCCTCTTTAGCGCCTTATCCATCCGCGTCGGATCGTTATGAAGAGTGGTCAACCGTGCTCCGGCTACGTCTGCCACGGCGGCGCGGGCCGTATCTTGGAAGCGATGTGCGATGCCGACAGAGAGTACCGACTGCTGATAGCGTGGCGCGCTGTGTCCTCGCCTCTTACTTAGCGTTGAAGACAGAAGCGCGGGCCCGTATTTTGTAAACAATTCACTATGCAAGAAAAGGTGAGGCGTGCAGACAGGACACAAGAGAAGGGAAAACACTTCTTGTTCGTGCTGGCGTTCGTAATGTCCACTTCTCTTGTGTCTTGTCTGGACGCCTCACCTTTTCGTGCATAATGAATCCTTACCAACTAGCTCAGCTTTCTGTCGTTTTGTAAATGATCTGCGAAACGAGCAGAGTGCGGTGTGAGCCCAGATCTCCATGAGCGCTGTGTTCTCACCGCTTCTTTCGCGTTGAAGCGACAAGCAGCACGAAGATAAATTCGCTCGCTGCTACGGGCTCTATCTTCAAAGCGATCGTCTTACGAGCGGACGGACGGATGGTTTTCTCGTTGGGTAAGTATATAAATGCTTGCGCATTTAAATGTTGAGAGTAACTATAGCATACGCTAAATTATAGGATCAAGGTGATAGCCTGAGCATTCACGAGATTCATTAAATCACTTTGGCATTCTCATTCGAGTGCGTTTTTAGCTCTTATTACTTGTTTTCTCTTTACTTGCTTTTTCTTCTCTTTTTTCCGTCGCCTCGACATCGCCACTGGTTCTGCGTTGTCAATGAATGGCACGTTAGAACGGTCGTCGCAAGTCTATGGAGACCATTAAGAGCATACGCCGGTTCAGTGAATGGATTTGTTTATTTTAGCGCTTTAATTGACGAGGGGTAGCTACGTGGACTTGTATATGTCGTGCCTTCTATTTTCTTGTAGCGCAGGCGGAATGAAAGGCACACGCAAAGGCAAATTAGACATACACACAGCGTTAACTCTCAAAAACAGGTTTATTTCCCGTTCTCGCGGGCGTACTTATACTCCTCAAAACGTCATAACGCGTGTGTACATTGCTCGGCAAATATGAACAAAAGCCGGAAAATCACACGCAAGAACCTTTGTGGCCACACTGATTATTTTCATACTCAGTGTGGCCACTGATTCATAAATCTTCATTCGTAAAGAAATTGATGGCTTACTAGCGCACGCGCTTGAATTTCGGTGCCTTAACGACGGACGGTCGTCGGATTTTTCGACCAATGAACCATCTAAGGCTTTCGCCTTAAGATACACCGATGATTACGATACTTCCTACTGCGAAATTTGAGCGCAGCCCTGGCCCGGACGATCGGTCTCGTTCGGCACGTTGCAAACGGAGCGAAGTTTGGCGCGACTACCTCGCTAATCGAGAGAACACGAGAGGCAGCACGTGGGTGACGCGCGGGCGCGATTCTGAGCAGCCGCCGCAGACAGAATTCCGCTCATGCAGCCCTTTGTTTTCATACGGACGACGCGCTACACTGTGGCGCCGTCTCGCAGCCATCACCTCCGCAAAGTCCGTCTTGCGCGCCACAGCGCTTCTCTTCTCACTCTTTCGCCATAACCTCCTCCTCTGCTTTCCGCCTCATGGTTCCCCCTGCACCCTCCTTCTCTCCTTTCCTCCTCGCGCTGTCTTCGCTATCGCCGTCTTACATCTCCCGTTGCGCTCCGCGTTCACCGACGCTCGAAGCACGCGTACCCGCGTGCTTCGCGTGCTCTACCGCAGAGCCCTCGAAAAAGGTTTCCAACAACTAACTCTGTTAAATTGTCTGGCTTGGCAACAGCCTAATAGGGACAAGGCGTCGACGTAACATTCGGCTGCTGCTTCGAGAAATAGTACTTCTTGTCGCTGCGCTAAGCCGGTGCGCAGTGCACTAGCTCACAGCGTCACGTAGGCGTTGGCTCTTTGGCAGCCAACGGTTGCACCAAGGTCTTATCACTTCTGCGCCCTCCCAAAAACAGACATTTCATGTAATGAGTAGTTAAAAACCCCTTTCGAGAGCGCTGATGCCGTCCATGCGACACATGTGGGAGGGTGGTCTCTCTGCATTTGTTCCGTAAATTTGCCCACATCTAAACGCAAAAAAATATACCTACGAAAATGACAGATGAGTGGAACAATTGAACATGGTCGTAAGAATAGTGGCTATCCGCGCTTGTTGGTACGAACACATATTTTAGCATTTTAGCATTTTCTTTTTAGTTCGGAGCGTAATTTGACAATGTATGAGTACTCAGTAAGAGCAGTAAATATTATTTTGGCTGCTGGGTTAATCAACGATAACAAATGTTACCCCAGGCAGCTTAAGCAGAACGACTACTGACGGAATATTGTCGGTCCCATCGTCGTGTCTCGCATCCTTATAAATAGCTTGGCCCATGCCAGTTGGAATATCCTGTATACATGTTTGCCACTAGCGCTTCCGGAAAATAATCAGACTGTAGAAAAATTAAACAACAGGTTACGGTCTGTTATGTGTTTCGAGAGGCTCTTCGTAGTTTTGGAATTTAATGGCCGGCAAAATGACATCATGTGGCATTTGTCATAGGCGTTCTGGGGAGTACAACATAACTTGAGTTCGTAATAAACCGAAATTACTGTTTTTGTCGTATTGATGCGAACGCACCAATTGGCCCATTGAGCGAAAAAGCCGGCGTCTGCGGCGGCAAAAGGGCACCTAAATTCCCATTGGCTACGACGCCACGTCATGACTGCGCCTCGACATAGCAGAGCGGGCGAAAGGGAACACCTACTGGGCCAACACCCTCTAGGAGGTGTTGACTGGGCACGCCAGGTGTTGCGTGAGGGGAGAGGGTATCGCCGCGGCGCCACGTCACTTTCGCTCTCGCAAGCCTGTCTTATCCGCGCAAACTCTTGCCTGCGTTCTAACTTCGCCTCGGTAAATCACTGTAGAGAGATTAACGTATAAAAAGCAGAATAAATTCGAAAAGGAAAACGTTGGAGGTTGTGGGTTTCGAACCTACGACCCCACGCCCAGACGCCGGGTGCCTTACCCGCCAAGCGTCTCAACGCACTCGCTTGCCCGTGAGGAGTTCATAACTCGAAGGACCTCTCCGCGACGTTCAATTGGACAGCAATGCTTTCGCATTCACAACTCCTAAGCAGTGCTTAGGTGTCCTCGGATTATTCTGGGTCGGTATATTTAGCAGTCGTACGTTTATCACCGATGATTCAATACAGCACGACCTATGAATACGAACTAGCACATATGATCTGCCACGTTGATTCCTCAATCTTGCTGTAAGCTTTTTACAAGAGGACTCTATATGTGGATTCCAAGCTGAAGTAGCAGCCTAACAAAAGCCAAGTAGGGTTCCACCATTCACTGTAGCAAACGGCTCACCTGCAACTCTGAACACCTGTCGGTCCACGGCTGTTATATCACTCACAATTTCATTACATGTTCTGCTTTCCTGTCTAAGCACCAATCTGTTTTAAAGAAACCTGTCAAGTACTTCTTTTTTTTTCAATTTTCGTTCGCGGCACGATGTGTTTCGTCTACGGACTTGTGTGCTAAAATGAAAGCTGTATCGTTTGCAACTGTTTGCGGTTGCACAGACACCGATGATGCCGTGCAGGCCTCCACGTTACAGTAACTAACGTACTCTGAGTACAGCTTCTGCTCTCCTATTAAACGCGGCGTTTTCTCTTTTGAAGCTTCTATATGGCGCTTCCCATCTACGCGGTGCTGCCCGCCCCCGTAGTGACATGCTGGGCAACGCCAAAAACAGCACATAGTGCGACAATCCCCTGTGAATATTCAGTGCCACATATTCTGCCACCGTGATTGACACACAAGCCCTGCTACTTGGTCTTTCACCATGCACATTTTCCTACCTGCCCTTTGTAAAGCTGGTAAAGCTTACCGATCTTCGTGGGCGACCAAGCAGTCTCAACATAAACTCCGCTCATATGAACTGCATGCATGCTAGATAAAAGAAAGGCAGGGAGGTTAACCAAGACAGCCCAGTTGCATGGGTACCCTCTGCTAAGGAAAGTGCAAAGGAGGTGGCAAAATTAAGAGAACGATAGAAACGGTCGATGTCGTTGACGTAGTGAAAATTCTCAGCGCAGACGGTCGCTCAGTCCGATTTGCGCAAATCTATAGCAAAGCTAATGCTGCCCATCTCGGCTCGCATGTATACGAGTAACTTCCAACGGAATCACGAACTGCCACATTGCATCGAGTCGCACACTAAACTTGGTCCCCGGAACTTGCGAAAACCTTTAAGCCGCACGGGCTAGCATTTCCTGTCTACTGTCCGACGCTGTCACCAGGCGGCGAATTCAGCAGAGCAGCTGTCCGCCACGGTGCTAGCGGAATTGGGCACGCCCAGCAGTTTCCAAACATCGAGGCTCCTCAGGCCTTTTTTTGTTTTATCTGGCGATGGGAAGAAGATAGCTTCCGTGAGCCCAGTCATTACAGGAAACGACTATCATGCCAGCACTAGCAAGAGCCTTCTCCGAATGCACCATGAAGAGGTGCCGGTACCTGAAGCTGTCGGCTTACATCATGTGTCTCGTAAGTGTGATTCACCCAGTTTTGTGATTGCTGTCGCGGAAAGAATGTAAGTGTACGTCTCTTATTATTTGCTGTTACGTAAACTGCACTAGGCGACGCTGCTTGTGAAAATGTGCCGTGCAATAGATTAGGCGTCTAGGGCGGATTGCGTAATAGCAAAATGAATTTAAAATAGTTCCCCGTGAAGAGGAAATAGGCTACGGCAGTGCGGTGATATATGGCGTAAGGTTTATGTAGATAATCTCGAGACCTTTGTGAAAAAAATGAAGCCGCACGATATGTACTACCGCTGCATTTCGTGAGGCGGCAATAGTCGCATGCATTACGTGGACAGTTAGGCATTGCTTACGCAATCGCCTTTTCTGTGCGCAGCTGGTGCGGTGCTCCTATCTTTATTGCCGTTCGGCGCGCGAAAGTTTTCGAAGGCGCGAAGTTACGTGAAATGTTGGGAGCAAAGATTCGTCGCATGAAATGTCGGTCGAGATCTTTTAGTATTGTGACTGCGGCTTTCAGACTATGAATGTGATGCAGGTGCTGCGTACCTATTTTACTGTCCTGAAGTAAGCATACTGCGCGAAGCATGAACTTGAACGCATGAAGGGCGAGCAAGGCGATTTCCAGTACGAAGCCATTTGCTGCGCTGTTCCTTTACGTAGTGCCTCTCGCCGCTCCAAGACCGCTGATACGCCGTCAAGAATTGCAAGGGCATACGCGTGCGTGCATCTGGATGGCAAAAGCGAACGGAGTAGTAATCGCTGCCGTTTCTCGATAATGCTATTGACTAAAAAATAAAAAAGGAACACATATTGCCAACTACGTGCTAGCTGAGCAGCTGCCTCTAGAGCTGTTCAAAATGCATTTGCCGAGTCGTTTACCGCCAGACATGCCAAGCAGACTTGTTCGTTCATCATATAATCCGCCCACTTGCGCTAAAGCCCCTGCGGCGGTTTCCAGACGCGAAAGAAATACCTTCCACTGCCGCATTACCTTCTCCACGAGCATTAACTTCCACCTGGCCACACTTTCCCCAACTTTCGAGCTTCCAACAACGAATATCCTTATTGCCCATGTGATACAAACGGCATGCTATACGCGCCATTGGTTGCTGTGGAGATTGTCCGCCATACAAGGACTGGAGGCTTTGCTTTAGGGCGTGTGTAGCGGGATTAGATGACAGGCCGTCTATGGAAAAAAAAACTGGGACCATGGCCTCATGTGCCTGGGGTGGGCCAAGCCGCCAAACGCTGCTACGTTTCTTGGGATGCAACAGCTCCTACGACGGCTTGTGACGAACTGAGAGGCGAACGCTTCACTTCGTGTGCGTGCGTGCGCACTGTGAACATCTCTCCTTTTGCATCGTTCTCTCCCCTTTCCCGGAGCAGGGTAGTCAACCGGCTCAGCCAGGTTAACCTCACTGCCTTGCGCTTATGCCTTATCTCTGTCACTTAAGGCGAGTGCACGCGCGTGTGTCTGTGTGGAGACTGAACTGTTTTTTTCGTGATCGTAGGTGCTCTGTGCAGACTTCAGCTGTATTTTTTTTTCGTGTTTCCAATGAAGAAGGAATAAATATGCCAAGTCAACGGAGGGTTAAGCCTGCTTGGAAAACCATGCAGGTTCTTTACTACTTAGTTCTCGTAGAAGCACTACCGTGAAAAAAAGCTGTCGTCTGCCTCCATCATTAAAATCTACGCACCAATGCCAACTGATATCTTCGAGAAACTTTCTTCATTATAACGAAATTAGCAACAGCTGCGTCGTGAGGCATTACAAACCGCAAGCTCAAAAGGCTTCCTGGGGTCGTGGTACGCTCTGCTAAAGCACATTCTATAGTTTATTCATAAGATTTATTACTGCTACCTTTGCTGTACATTTAAATTCAGATTACATCTTACACCTGCCTTCAACGCCGCGGTCGAACCATGAGTGCATACTGGCCAGCTTTCAACGATAAAACGTGCCCCGAGGTTTCCACCTACATGACGAATAAGAATGGCGGCACAATGTATCCTTCAAGCCGCGCCTTCGCCCTTGTGTCACGTGTGCTATGCAGTGCAGTGGGCTGGTTGTCGCCATACTCGGCAATGCCTCGCTGACCCGGCTGAACGTCCTGAGCGTGGAAAGCCAGCGTTGGGGGCTCCACGGACACCAGCGACACCTCGCGGCGCTAGCCGTCGCCACTGTGGTACTTGGTTCAGCGTGTGCCTTGGCAGCTGTTCTTGGTTGTGTGGACGCGCTTTTGGCGAGGAGGCCTCATCTGGCGGTGAGCAAGTTTCTGCGCGCGTGTCACTCTGCTGCCGTCACTGTGCAGTTTGTGCAGTGCAGCATCCCACTAAAATAGCTAGATAGTTATACGATGCTGCGATTCCTCAGTTACCATGGTAATGATGGGTAGTTCGCAGATTTTTCTAATCTTCCTGTTTGTGCCGTCGGAGGTTCCTGCTCCTTTAATTATTGTGCTTTATCATGCTTACCTTTCAACCAATTAACGACAATTTTCTGCGCACGTGAAAGCTTCTAAGAACGTGAAGGTAATCTCTGCCCACATTCAAGACTGTTGTGAATTGTGGAATGTGTAAAGTAATATGGACAAGTTATATTGACGGTGGAAGACCATACAATGGTCACGATACTGAGTCACGAAAACTAACACTTTGTTGGGCGAACTTTTGTCCAGAAAATCATGTAACTCAAGCACAACGATCACGACGAGCTCATTGGTTGGTCGTCAAAATCTGATCTCTGGCTCAAGGAATACAACGGCGACTACACGACAGCTACTAAGTTTACATGACGACAACGATGTCGTTTTCCGTTCAGGCACCAACTTTCATTTTACTTCAGAAACATGAGTATGGTTGCATATGGCCTGGAATGTCCCCCGGAATGTTCTGGGGCAACAAATCCGTTGCTGGTCAGTGTGATCAAAATCATTTTCTCTCTATCACTGGCCGAACCGAAAGATAATTATATTGCACATAAAATAAGAAATGCCTGATTCGAGCACAATGACGAAATTACAGCTATTGCGCCAGTAGGGACCGTGACACCTATGGCAGGTATCCGGTGGCATGAAAATTGACAAACAGGAAGCTAAGTTACGACAGTCGTCTGGGGAGTCATAGAGCTATACTCAATCACCATATGTCCGTAGAAACAGGGCTCCACGATTTGTGCCTAAGGTACGCTATTCTCGAGAATTTTGTCGGAACCCTGCCCTAAAATAGAGTAGCTTGGGGCGGTGGCGCTATCCATACCTAACGTGGTAGAGACAGTTCAAGAAAAAAGAATTATTTCGAACCAACAAAGAAAGAGGATAAAAGAAGGCGGCACATATACTACAATGTAAGAGTGATTGCTCTTTCGCAGTTGATATTTGTAGGAAGAAGGGCACAGTGAGGAAGGACGAAAGCCAACTTCAGTGCGGACATGACCGTGGTTGACGGAAACGTGAAGACGTGATCAATTGGAGTCAAGAAAGAAAAGCTTGTTTGATATTTGAGAGCCGACGCTTCGACAGGAGGAATCTTCTTCGCCAGGGCCTCTGACGAAGACAAGTCCAGTTGTCGAAACACTGGCTCCAGTCTGAGGCTCTCATTGTTCCGCCACTGTTGATGATTTCATTGCAAGGAACATCACGAGAACTCGCTAGAGAAGCAACGGGAGAAACCACTATACGAACATGTCCTTATTACGGTCCAATTATGACGCAAAATAAAGTGAAGTGAGACCGTGACAGAAAAGAGCGTCCCTCGGAGTTGCCACACTTTTGAGTGACGCTGTTTCCCGTCCTTTCCCTTCACTTTGTTTCGCGTCCTATTGCACGCTAATAAGTATGAACAACAAGCAGTGATGTAATATGGCCCGCCTCGTGCGAAATTAGGTGCGTATTTATATGCCCTCTTCCCATCACGGCCGAAATTCAAAAACATCCGCCTGAACTGTACCGCCGTGCATACCTCAAGTTTATTAGTACTCCATAAAATTCCATTGTTCCTCCATAATGTTGAAATGGTGTATGTGAGTGATTTGTACTACTGATTACGCGGCACATATTGAACGCGAGCTAATTGGGAAAGCAGAATGGCATGAGAAAGATGGCACAAATAGGCAAGCAACACACAATTATCCGTGTGTTGCCACAATATATTTTCACCGCGACCTGCCAGTGATTTGAGCAGTGATTCGTTTTCTTGTAAGAACTCGTTAAGAAATGCTTTCGCGGCCTTCCCCGCCCTATTTAGGGCAGACACCTGCCAGTGACTGCGCCCGAAGTCCTCCAGGCATTTCCAAGCCTTCCTTTCCTGAGCGCCTATCAGAAAGAGCTATCGTTCCTCTACTGCTTTCTTTCAATCGAAAAAGAGATTATTTTCCCCGCGTTATATAAAACAAGAATGTGGCATTAGTACGAGCAGTCTGCATTATCGCAGCCAAACTCGGATTTTTAGAAGCCTGTAAGCACCGAAAGCGGCGTTTCCTCCATTCGCTCATGGCTGCGTTCCGGTACTCGCCGTAGACAGCTAAATATACAGCTAAGCCGACGGCGGGCATCTCAAGTCTCGTTACAGTTCTTACGAGAACGAGAACGGCTTCCCGAAGACAGCATTGGTGTAAAAAGCGATGCAGGTTGCTTTGCTGTCCAAACAAGATGGCGGCTGAATAGGACTGGAAACTCAATGGGAAGGTCATCTGCTCATAGAAAAACGTAGCCACGCTTTCTTATGCGCTAAGTGACGTTATGTTTTTCATAGGTTCGCACGCGTGTATTCTTAGAATACACCAATGATATGCGCTTTCCTGAGTTTCCCACTGTTGATGCGAAGTAGCGTCATTTTGAACAGACACCTTTCTGACGGTTCCATATCACTTCAATTCTATAGGCCCTACTGTCACCGTGAACATCCTACAATGCTGGGCAGAACCGGAAGACACCCCGCGTGTCTGCTCCACAAGACACTTTCTTATTGAAAAATATCGAAGATCTCCGAAATTCCTTCATCCAGTTAACTTCGTCCAAGCTGTTAATAAGGTGCTGGTGTGAAAAAAATACTTGCCGTCATGTTGCGACCTAGGGTGGCGCCCGAGATGGCATAAAGTTCAATCGGTCGTTTCAATGCGGCGGGATTCCTCACTTTTTAACGCAAATCACTTTCTTTTTCAGCTGGACGTCGTTACAGGCATTCTCATTTTGGCCCAAGTCGGAGTTGCTTCTGCAGGCTTCACCTTAATGATATGGGTAAGTGAGAGAAGATAGTCTTTCAATGTGCGAGATCCGAGAAACGTAGGAAATTCAAGTACTCAGCGGCGCGAGAAATGCGCGAAGCTCTTATGGAAGACTGATGACTGCACCAGTGCTTATTAGTTAAGCAGAGACGCCAGAACCCCAAGCACATTCGTGGCTCCGGTTTGAGAGTAGCTTCCAGCTCGGATTGTCTAAATACTTAGACTTTGGCAAAAAATAAGGTGAGCTTATAGATCACGCTATCTAGCTCAACGATCTCGGCATAGCGAGCTGCCGTAAAGGGCCTGGGTAGCAAAATAATGCGGGATAAGAGAGTGGGATGGGATGAGTGCTGGCTTTCAGCTCGCAGGCTTATGTAATCTCCTCCTCGAGTTCAAGTGGTGCAGCGTGACGCAGTCGAAAGTTCGAGGTTTGATAAGAAGAGGACCAGCAGTGGAGTGGGCCAAGGAGTGCGTCCTTTTCATCCCATTCGTCACGGCATATTACTGTCACTATAAACTGTCACTACTGTCACTATGTTTTGGTTGAAATGACTGCAAAATTGTGCAGTCTAAGGTAATGTTTTAGCATTGTGACTTAACGAATGTGACCCATGCATGTTTCGCAGATAGTGAAAAATTGCGTGCGGTGAATCAAAAAAGCAGAACGGAGCACATTATTTTGAGACGAATAAGGACATGGAGAAAGCTCCGTTTAGGCATTCCCTACTTTTTTCGGCATGCGGAATAACAATAAAAACTGCTTAAGTTGAAGGTCACTCAGCAATACTTCTCGCACCTGAAACCACCGGGAAACTTCAATAACGCCCACTCACTCCCTGACTGGGAAATTCAATGTGCCTTAACTTGCCGATGAAAAAGCAAATTAACGATTTGGACTGAATACATCAGATGGCACAAATTGTGTACAATGCGAAGTTGACGTCAACATGAAATTCGCACCGACTCCGCTTTCCGTCTCATGAACTGACTGATAAGCTTCAAGCCAGCTTTAGCAGCTGAACTACACCTAAAATAAAGAAGGGAGACAAGGACGTGGTCGGCTTGTTAGTTGGTTTATAGCTTGAACTCGCTTTAAGCTAAGAACCGTGTAGCTCAATTCAATACCCTTGTGACCGGTCAGCAAGCTACTTGCATGAATAGAAGCAGTTGCCCAGTATAGCACAGTTTACATAAAATAATGAAGTTAGTTCAATAATACCATCTGGTTGTGCATCATTATGCACATCATTATTTATTTTGATGTCTTCTATAGTATAGAACGGAACGTAGGCGTAAATGTTTCTGCCCCACTTCACTCGTTTTATTTATTTTTTGTTGTTAAGTTCTGCTTGCTGAAAGCGGTGACTAGGAATGACAGGAAGAAGGAAACGACAGCATACCATTCCGCCGTGCAGTTGATTCAGGTTAAGTGCTATAAGTTCACAACTTCTTGAACAATTACTTTCTGAAGTCGTAAATTCAAAGACCTCGGGTGGTCGAAGTTGGCCACTGCAAAAGATAAGGATGCTATAAGGCACCAACAACACCCAAAGCCAAAAGGATAAAATCTAAACTAAAAGCATTTCAACTCTGGTACACGACAGGTTAGGCCATGGTGGTGGTCACTTCGGAGGTTGGTCATGCTGCTCGAAGATTTCTCTATGTCGTGTACAGCCTTCCTTGTTCGAATTGCAGCCAAGTTTACATAGGCGAAACAGAGTGCTTCAAAGAAAATACGCAGTTTCGTCTGAAACGCGAAGCATATATTGAGACAGCAAATTAGTAGAAAGCCATACGAATTAAGGATAGTAGTTTTACTGGCCGTATAAGTTTGCGAACGTTCGCTTACTAAACAAATTAACAGGCATGGTGTCAGCGCGCACAGGCAAACATGAATATGCATCACTCGCTGTCAAAACGCTGGCGTGACGAAGCGCGGCAGCAACCGTGAGTGAAGTGACCTTCGTGATGTCTATCGCTTTAATGCAAACTGAGCGGCGAGAACACAGCACGCACAAAGGCATGAGCCGTGGGCGCCTAGACTCTGGCCCCAATGCAGATCGCTTTCAATACAGGGCGCGCGGCCGCACAATATGCAGTTGCTGCCGGAGTTCAACGCCGCTCATCCTCCCTCCCCTTTGCCCGGTGGCTTGCATGCGACAGAAGACGGGCGCGGTTCCTCCTTTTTCGCACGCGAGATTCAGCCGCCATCGTCGGCTCCTCTCGCACGCTTTCACTTGCAAATACAGCACACGGCGCGCGGCGACGGTTTTATCGCCCTTGGACTTTGTGTGGAACATCACAGCGACGGCGACGGCAAAAATGCGCCTGGGGGGTCCATATAACTGCTATCGCAGTAAAGAAAAGTAGAATCAGTATAAATGTGTTGCAGAGAATAAACACACCTTAAGCGCTATCGTCGAGCAACATATCGCTGGGGACATGAAATCGGCCAGAAGCGCGTAATAATCGCCACTGAATGTAATCAGCTGTCACGTCTGTCTAAAATCTAGATAAACGCCCGAACTTTGAGAAGCTTGAATCGCACTTACCACAACCTGCCACCAGTCTGCTAGTGACACTGCTCTGTTCAGGCATAAATGGGCAGCAAACACTCGCATTTTTTTATTGTGGACAAGGCTACAATACGATAGCCTCGTTTTTTTTCTTCTCGTTAATTCAGCACGAGGGCAAATCAGTCTTTGCCCCTATTTTTCAGTCAAATTACGGCTGTGAATTCGAAGTATTAATATTATTCCCTGCTTTAACTGGTCTAGCCTTATCATCCGGTAGCTCTGTGGCATGGCGCTGCTGTCAGTTGCTGAGAGATGGCGGTTGTGCTTCACGCGTCCATGCCGTACGAGCAACGAAATGTGATTCGTTTTCTGTGGAGAAATGGGCGAACGCCCAGCGAAATCCACAGGGAAGTGTAGCCCACGTGTGGGAAAAGCTGTCTCGCTTTGAGAAGCGGGAGGTGGCGGTCTGGCGAGTTCGCAAAAAGTCGTGACGACTTGCGCGACAATGAGCATTCAGGGAGACCGCACGCGTCACTGACTCCTGACACAGGGGCACCTCAGATTTAGTGCTGCGAGGGGACAAATGTGTGAACCGGTGTGAGGCTGTGTGGAAAAACAGTGTAAGGTACGTACAGTAGTGCGTATATTTGTAATTACCTGTTTGCACCTTATTCTGGCTAATAAAGAATAGGGACAACTTTCTGATTCCCCCGCTTACTTCACTGTTTAGTGTCTGAGCCTGGTAACAGACTGTTCGGTGCCTGTGTAGTTTTACTTGCGACAATTTCCTTTTCCCGTAAAGCTTCTTAGTACGAACAATTTTGCGACGACCACAAAGTGACGAAAACGACTACTTGTTCAAAAAATACATACGGCCGCCGTAACATTGATAAAGCATCGAGAAGTTCGTGCACTTTCTTCCAAAATCCTTAATCGTTCTTCATAAACTTTCAGGTAAAGAACGACATTCCACCAGGACGAACGAACTGCAAGGTGAGTCTTTCTGCGTATTCTAGCTGTTTGAAATCGATAATCTCAGCAGGCCTGGAAGTATATACATATTAGAATAAACAGAATGCCGACCAACATGATGCTGTCCAAAGCGTTTGGACTTCTACCTAGCGTTGTTTAAACTAAAAGCTTGAACTAAACGTTCAGTGATCAAGGCTTCAGTGAGAAAGCCGAAACGTTGTCTTCTTCGAGAACACCATTTTGTTCGGCGATCTGTTTCTTTCTATAGGAACCCCTCTGTTTTACGGAAACGTATTCAGTTAGATTTTTCTCGGGCATTGCAGCGCTATATATATTGTACCTGGATTACAAGTGCCCATTTTCCAGCTTTTTAGTTCGTCAAAAAAGAGATAGGTGGCCAGGAAAGTCGGCCACACGTAGGCGATTTCGGCTAGGCCACACGGGGTTGCACTACGCTAGGTCACACCTAACCGACTTTTCCTAGGCGTGACCTAGTCTCTTAATGTGACTGTCGGTTATAGATGCGGCTTTCGCCAACCATTTCCTGCATAGAATAAGGCGCCCTGAATCATGTGTGCTTGGGGTGAACCAGATGAGGACATCTCACATTAACATGACCGCTTTATGCCCAGCAAAGGCGAGAGCTGTGTAGCAAGTTTAGAGCAATAGGGAGTCCTACGCTTTCTTTAGAGAATTATTCTTGGACCACGGCCTCCTCTATAGTCATTGCCAGGAGTGCATTGTTAGCCGTGTGGGGTGTACTTTCTTTTTTTTTTCGTGCAACCTAGTTTTCAGTACCAAAAAAAAAAAAAAAAACCTAGTTTCAGTACCAACCCGCCGTGGTTGCTCAGTGGCTATGGTGTTGGACTGCTGAGCACGAGGTCGCGGGATCGAATCCCGGCCACGGCGGCCGCATTTCGATGGGGGCGAAATGCGAAAACACCCGTGTACTTAGATTTAGGTGCACGTTAAAAAACCCCAGGTGGTCGAAATTTCCGGAGTCCTCCACTACGGCGTGCCTCATAATCAGAAAGTGGTTTTGGCACGTAAAACCCCAAATATTATTATTATATTAGTTTTCAGTACCGACCTCACGTCATTAGCCATTTCTTTTTCTATTCTTTATGTTATTCAGAACTGCTAATGCGTAGCGTTATACGGAAAGTCGGTCGAAAAAATTTATGTGACGCCGGAAAACCCCTTTTCAAATGCAGGAGGAGATGCGCAGTTTAAGCCCATCGTATTCGCGGTTGATAGCTGTCATGCGGAGTACAGTGACAATGTCAGTACATTGTACAGTAGAATGTCCGAGTACTCCGGAAGCAGTGCCACAACTAAGCAACACTTCGCAGTAAATCTAAATGGTAAAATGACTGCTTTCTATGCTTACAAAGTTCGTGTTCCTGTTTTAGCTTTAGCTTAAGTTTAGCTTTAGTTTTAGCGTAGACATGTTGCCTCACTTCTGTATTTTTGTCCCTTCTCCCACCAAGGATTGTTTGAAGAACGTCATCTTCGTCTGTGGAAGATTCATTCCCGCCATAGGCAGCCTGCTTCTGGCATCTGCAGTGGCCCAGGTGAGGCGACAGCATGCACTTGTGCTAATGGGCATACTCTTGCACGCATTGCAATACTACGGTTATAGCTGAGGTTGCAGAATCAAATGAGTCGGGTACTCTGCTACTCGACAAGGTAGCGCGTACTGAACGGGCTGTGTGTCGATCCCTGTTGACCCTTTACCATTTCAAGCCAAGTATCAAGTATATTCAATATCGACCAATGCGGACCAATACGCAGTGAGTGCGCTTTGTGGTGGCTCGGTGGCCACAACGTTCTACTGCAGACTGGGAGGTCCCGGGCTCAAGGCAAATCAGCGGCAGCCACATCTTAATGCAGGCAGAATGCAAAATTCCTCGTGTACCGTCCTTTAGCTGCAGTTTGTAGAGCCCCTGGTTGTTAGAATGAATGAGTCCCCCCACTACGGAGACCCGAGTTGTCGGTTTGAAAAGTAAAAGTTGTAGGAACATTGGTTATCGGACTCGACCTTGACTCAAGAAGGCTTGAGTAGAAACAGCGCAGAAGAACAAGATGTAAGAAACAGACAATGGACAGGCATCAGCGCCATTGCCTGTCCCTTTCTTACGTCCTGTTCCTTTGCGCTGTTACTGCTCAAGCCATGAACCAACCAGCCCAAAGGCCTACACTCTGCAATTCTTTTCAAGGAGGACGCCTAGACTACTGCTAGGTGAAGAATAATCCTCTTCTAACAGTCGCACACTACGCGTGAATGCTTTTTTGCAGCGATCGCGGTGACGCACCCCACGAAGCCAAGGAATTCTTAGTTAAAATTATTCGTGCAATTACTTTTTCTATGTATGCTCCTGTGCGGTTTTACATTTATCCATGCCGTGAGAAGCGACTGATGAAACAATACTAACAAATTTTAGTAAATTAAGAAACTACCATGAACCAAGAATTTTTTTGTCAGGGTGTGCGCCTGTGGTTATTTTTCGAATGCGGATTGTCGTCAGACTGGCTGGCTGTATGCCAGCTAGTAGAACAACTCTGCAAGATAAATATGATATTTGCGGAGCTGCTCCCTGCGTTAACGCTGTTTCGAATCGCGCTAAATAACTTTAATGATTCACAACTCTTTACAGCCCCGGCATCAATAAAAAACCCGAGTACTTTGCGTGCCATGTTACGTCTACCACGTGTAAAACCTTGTGAACTGTCTTATTTGTTGCCTGCAGTTTTCTACAGTGAGCTTCGTTTTCCGCAGTTGAGTGTGTAGATCCGGCATCCGGAACCACGTCAGCGAGTTGAATAAGGCACGTCGTTATTTCAGGATTTACTTGATTGGCTTTACAATTCAGTGTCCACCACAAATAACTCCAACATTTTTAGTCATTTGAATTTGTGTTAAATTGAAGTGCATTACAACATTTGTCATCTTAAAAATGCGCACCCTCATTTTTTTCCTAATTTGAAGGTATGCATTGTTGCCCCTGCACGCATGCAGCCTCCCAGACGGAATATTGTACTTCATGTAGAAGGTCTATATATCTGTACTGCCTCAATGCGTCGCAGTGCATCACCATCGTTATAAACCGTGTCGACCAGTCGCAAGCCGAAGTTCAAGCCAAGCTTGATCGGGCGAACAATCTCGAGGAGTACAGGATGAAAACAGGTATGTGGTTCTGTTCTTTTATAATCGTATTTTTATAATGTAACGTAACGCGATAGAACTCTCATCTGACACAGCAGCGTCTGTTACGTTTACTCTAGACTAGTCCCATAGCAGCTCGGATAATACGGTATATAAACGGATCCGGTATTCCAGAGTCCATTATCGTGCTTACAAGTTCAAACATAATCTGTTGCAACAGAATTGCTTGTTGGCCTTGTTGGTGCTTGCTAAAAGACAGGCCGCCCGTGTTGTCTTTGTGTCTTCTTTCTTGTGTGTGTTTTAACTTGCGGCAAGAAAATATGTCTTTTATCAAACATAATCAAATCAAGCTGGGCGTCCTGGACAGGAATATGGCTGTTCTACGCTTTTTGTTCATCATTGCTTCGCTTCTCTTGATCCCTAATATGTAAAATCCCTAACTAAAATTTTGTCAGTGATGGCGGGATTCGCTTTGAGCACCTTTCGGGCCCGGCCGTCTACCGAGTAGCATCGCCGTAACATGTACTAGCGGGGTGCAACTTGCACACCTTAAAGGGACCGACAGCCAATTTAAAATGAAATCATGAGGTTTAACGTTCCAAAACCACTTTCTGATTATGAGGCACGCCATAGTGAAGGACTCCTGAAATGTTGACCACCTGGGGTTCTTTAACGTGTACCTAAATCTAAGTACACCGGTGTTTTCGCATTTCGCCCCCATCGAAATGCGGCCTCCGTGGCTGGGATTCAATCCCGTGACCTCGTGCTCAGTAGCAACAACACCATAGCCACCGAGAAACCAAGGCAGGTCGACAGCCAATTTCAATGGTAGCTATTTTCACTGCGGCAGCGGAAAGCTATGCCGGTCAGAATGACCAATCCCGAAGCGGTAACGCAGTAAACGTCGTGAACCGTTTCTTTTATGGCGAAAGCCTTAGATCTCCGTTTCGAGGTCACGTTGCGAGTTACAGAAAATCGGAGCTCTCGTGCCACTACTCGCCCGTTCGTCGTCTTCTTCCAAATCGCTGCCACATCGATGCCGCTAATCATGCCAAAAAAAGCCCAGTTAATTAATATAGAGTTAAATACAGCACCCAAACCCACGACCTTCGGTGGGAACCCTGCGTAGTTGCTTAGTGGCTGTGGTATTGGGCTGCTGAGCACGAGGTCGAGGGATCGAATCCCGGCCACGGCGGCCGCATTTCGATGGGGGCGAAATGCAAAAACACCTGTGTACTTAGATTTAGGTGCACGTTAAAGAACCTCAGGTGGTTCGAATTTCCGGAGTCCCCCACTACGGCGTGCCTCATAATTAAATCGTGGTTTCAGCACGTAAAACCCCTAATTTAGTTTTAATCTTTACCCTTTGGTGGTAGTCGAATCCACGACATTTGGTGTTAGTAGGTGCGAAGTTGATTAAGGCATAGTTAATTAAGGTAGCTTCAAGGCACTCGAACCCACGACCTTTAGTGGGAGAAAACAAGTAATAAGTAACAACGCATTCCAATGATAATTTCAAGTAATTTAATGGACGTCTCTTGAGCGCACAGGCTTTCTTTGTCACCCTCTTTGACGTATGCTAAAGTGACTTAATTTTTTTAGCAGAATTTGCGTATCTGTATTCGTGACCATGTTTACGCAGCATTCGCTGGGAAGACTGATACGTGAGTGCGATTGCAATTGTGCGCCGACATTGGTTGGAAGCAGAGAGGCGTGGCCCTAGCCGTGGTCTTTTTATCAATCATCAAACCTGTGGTTCTGCGGTTCATGCTTCCTGAACTGAACTATAATAGCTAAGTGCTTCCGTAGTTTTCTGTCCAACTGATTTGGTCATACGCAAGTCAAGATCTTTACAATCAAGCCAAGCCAGGCTTTCGAAAGCGAGACGTCGCTTTTACGCGTGGTACGTGTCGCCGAAGCCACGTGCGCGCTTTTGATTTCGGAAGCATATCTTCTCTTGAAAACCGTGGTGAACTGTAGAGAAAAATTTTAGCTCGCATGCGTGATCAGAACTTGGAGATATACAAGACAGTGTGCAAAATATCATATTGCGCAATGCTGTTGAATGAGAGACGCCGCAATTCTGCGACGGATTCTGCGGTTGCACTCGTTGCGGTGAAGGTAGCGCCTCTAGTACACGTGAACTTTTCTTAGATCGCAATAAGCGTAAAATAAAGCGTAAATGACTAAAATATGAAGGATCCAGTTTCAAGAAATACGTATATGGTGCACCTAATAGCAGCAGTACATTATTGTACGGTCATGCGGTGGGCCTGTAACGCTATTGCCAAAGGTAGACAGTTAAGTGTCGTGACACACCGATTTTTCGCGACTTTTTCAGCCAAATTAAAATAGTAATTTTTATTTAAAACACTAACAGCATGTTCGATTCTATTACTACGAATCATTATTTTCATTTCCACCGAAGTATCACGAAATCTTTTGAGCGGTTGTCTGTTCCTTTAAGCCGAGTGCTCGAAGTTTTTCCTTCAGTCGAGAACCTGCCAATATGTCCATTAGTCTGCTGATGCGCCTTAGTACGTGAACTTATATTTCTGGAGGAAGATGATGGGTCTTAGTGGAAGTCGCGGAAATTAATCTGAACTGTGAGCTTGACCTGTCACTCCATTGGGAAAGGGGGAAAGATAAAAGATGCTCAATAGTTTCTGCTTGCGAGGTATATGTCATTGTTAAACGTGTCGGACAAATTATTAGAGAATTTTCCCAACCTTAATGTTAAGCAATGCGAAGCGAACAAAGACGTATAATACCCAGATAGAAGTGACGGGCCAGGCGCTGGGCGGGACCAGCATCTGCATCGTACGCGTCCCTCTACGCTGTGTTCCTCAAATTGAAATCGCACCAACTTGCCCCAACTGTCATTTCTCGAGCTTCATCACAGTTTCGGACTTACAGTTCCCCGTCTCGGCGAAGCTGCATCGGCCCGTCTTGGCTCATGGTGCAGGTCGCCTGCTTCGTTTCGCAAACCTGAATAAGATAACACGAATATGACGAAGCACCAAGTTCTGCTACGTCGTGGTGTCTCGGGTGTCAAAGCATAACACACCCAAATCACACCGCGGCTAATCAATGCCAACTAGCGCAAAAATTTAGTTCTTATGTTCTACGGTAAGGTAACAGCACAGTAAACGAAAACTCTCTTAGCAGACCTACGATACTTATTCAGAATCATCGATCGAATACTAATGGAATGCTAATGAAACTTTTCCTGTTAAGGCGCTGCATGCCACAGCATTTCACTGCACCCTCTTGACATTATTTCGTTCTCGCGACACGTGCTGCTCACGTGGCCTCTTCCTCCGCCACCGCTGAGGCACCAGCGCGCTCTGATCAACGTGCTTAATAGAAACTTTGTTAGGCGATCTGCAATGACATCAGCCCGTACAGGGACTCAAGTGTGCCTATGCAAAGATTTAATTTGAAATCTTCAATTCCTTTGCTCGTGGTCGTACTTTTCATTCGTGTTCCAATTACTTGCGCCAGTTTCAAAGCATTTTAGCGGGCCCCGCGGTGATTTAATTACTTAAGCAGCTACTGAATAGCCCACAGACTTGACATTTTCGATGTCAAGCATAGATTCATAGGTATCTGCCCCGCCTTCTTGAAAATCTATAAGCGCTTCCCCAATTATGCTTTCAAATATTTACCTCCCTCCCACTCTTACTTCGGTTAGCCTTACATTTCATTTTTTGTTCTTCTTGCGAATTAGCAACATTCTTGAAATCTCTCATGAAAAGCAATTTGACCAACACCTTTAGAATTTTTCATACCAACCAAAATGGTCTCCGTACTCATACTGATTCTAATGTTGCTCGGATAACCAAGACAGGCCACGACCACTAGGTGTGCACACACGTTTTCCGACGGGTTTTCTCTGCACATATTTTGACGGATTCAAGTCTCATTAACAGCTTTGCTAAAAGAAGTGATTTCTGCGTAGCTACATTGCGGAATGTCTGTTCATCAACTTTACGCAAAAGTTATGCTGCTACGCGGCGCATAGCACACGTAGTAGGCATAGCAATTGCGCTTCATACAACACAATAACTTTTCTGACTTGCTGTAAAGCCTAAAGCATTTAAAATTCTCAAGTCGAAGGCATCATCGTCATTGTCATCGTCAGATGTCTAAGTTACTTGACATTGGCATTTTCCAGAATTCAACACTAGCACCCTACCCAGCGCCAACAGTTCACTTATTGTCCTTCGTGTTGTGTAATCTCAACTCTCGACCCCATTTTCTATCACCCCCGAGACCTGTTCCCTCTATCCATTATCTCGCCCTCACGGGACGCCGGCTGTTCCCAATATTGACTCATTGAGTAGTTGCCACTTTGTATGCACTGCGGAGTACATGCCGGTTCTTCGCCAATTTTTTTAGAATGGTCACGTACCACTGTGACAGAAGCCTCAAATATGTTGAGATATATGTCGTCCTTCCTTTGGCAAGCATCCTACTCGACTTCGTCTTCGGGGCATCAGTGCGTCGATGTCTCGCACTGTGCATCCACCTGATTTGCTGTCTCCATTACGGTATAGCGTAGAACAGTGTAGTGCATTAGCATAAACATTGCAAGAGATCACATACTGCTTAAGATGAAAATGAACAATTCTACGCATCCCATTTATTTGTATATCATTCAATTAACCGCTTCACGCGGATTCCGACATGCACGTTGGATCTGCACTTTTTAAAATTCTTAAGCGCTTATTTCCATGCCTACCAAACGAATAAACCTGTCCGTCACGTAAGACGAACATTGTTTCTATGAAGCCTTTGTTGAAATATTTGGTGATGGTGGAACAAAAGCTATCTCTAGAACCACATGTAGAGCCGACTTAGTGCATTGTAGGCATCAGGAAAGTTCAATTTTGCGAAAATTCAATGCCAAACACGCCACATCCCCGTTACGTTTCAGTGGTCGCGGGACGTGCCTTCCGTTGAGACGTTTCTTCACAGACCAATATACCACCGATCTATGAAGGTTCATGCATTTCACGTCGCGCAACACACACAGATAAGTAGTAACTGACTTAATGATAAGGGAGGATGAGGGGTTATATGGGGATCATCATGGTTGATAATGGTTCGACGCGTATGGATAAGGTGCTAAAGAGGCATAAGGGCTTATAATGGTCGAAACAATTCTGATAATGTTAATAATCTTCGTAAGCATTGATAACGGCTGGTAAGGATCGGATCAAATCCGATAAGGTTGATAAAGAGCGAAAAAAGTTGACAAGGATCGGATCATGGCCGATAAGGACAGGTAAGGGTTGATAAAGATCGGATCGATTGCGTTAAGTTTGATACCGACTGATAAGGCTTGATAGGGGCCGCATAGAGTCCAATAAGGTTGATAATCAATATGGGTTGATAAGGGTCGGATCTAGTGCGATAAGGTTGGTAACGGCTGATAAGGGTTGAAACTTGACACTGGTCGGATCAGATTTCATAACGTCGATCATGACTCCGTGCTGCATGGCGATGAGCAAGTGGCACAATGCATACGCATACTTAGACAAATCCCAGAGGACTTTCTGCGTGTCTTTGCCATTGACACCATGACTTGGTCCAACAAATATGCTCACTTCAAAACAGTACCATTCAACGGTTTAAGCTCGCGACAACGAGATCGGCTTGTTCTATTGTTATGCAGTGGACCAATTCATCGGCTCATGGGCTCCAAGAAAAAGTCAGTCCTGGGGCGGCAACCTTGACTACTCAGGCTCACTGTTTGACCGGTCTGGGCCTGCGAAGAAAGTGTGAGTCTATAACTGTTCTCTTGTTTGCTTTTGTTGCTGTTGTTTTTTTTCTTTGTTATGTTGTGTTATTTTTTGTTCAAACGTGCGGTTACTATAAAGAAAAATAAGAAGTTTCGGCACAACTCATCTCACGATGACTATGGATTATATATCCCGGCCACGGCGGCCGGATTTCCGTGGGGGCGAAATATGAAAGCACCCGTGTACTTATATATAGGTGCACGTTTTATAAAGAACCCCAGGTAATCAAAATTTCCGCAGTCCCCTACTACTACGTGCTTCATAATCAGACAGTGGTGTTGGCGCGTAAAACCCCATAATTACTATCGATGATATTGCGATTAGCATTCAGGCAATGTAACGTGCCGTATTTCTAAGGTCACGTTTATTTATCATTTCTAGGGGTCATTCTGAGACTTCCGTAGCTTCTGCTATATGCTACACACACCGGTATCGTCCCTCTTTCAGTGACACTCACTTGCTAAGGTAACTCATGAGCATGGCGGCATGAAAACCACCTTACGACGCCGACTCAGCAACAATTGAATGATGATGTCGATGGGAAGACAAAATAGGTATGACAATGACATGACAACAACGAGATGACGGTTCCTAAACAGTAGCGATGGTATAACAACGACGGCAACGACGACATGAGGACAATAGTATGATGGTACGACGATAACCGGATGAGGAATCTGGAATGAAGACGATAGCACGATAACGACGGTATCTCGCGGACGCACGATAACGTCTGTTTGACGACACGACAATGGCAGGACAACGCAGGCCTAATAACGATTGAGTGATGACCGCGTGATCATACGATGAATGAAGAAGGAACGACATCGATGGATCGACGAGGGTGGTATGACGATGACGGCATAACGACGATGAGATGACGTTATACAGATGTGATAACGATACTAAAACGACATTGTGATGACTACGACGACATGCCAATGGAATGACGTCTGTACGACGAAGGCATGACGAGAGTCGAATGTCCAGTTAGAACGACGACCGCGATTGCATCCCAACGGCGGTATGACAACCAATACAGACAGACGACGCATTGACGGCAGTTGCATGATGGCGACAGCATGACAAGAGTATGAGGACATGGAAGAATGACGAGTTATGGTGACAATTGCGTGACAGTGACTGTATCATGAAGCCTGTATGACGGTGATGACGTTACGACGACGGCATGATGAGAGTCCGATGACGAAGATGGAGTGATGGCAATAGCACGACTACGAAGGCATAACGACGATGGTCTGGCAACGGATGCATGATAGTGACTGTTCGAAGACCATGGCACCACAACGTGGAGAGCGATAGAATGACAAAGAATTGGCATCGATGGAACGGCGAAGGTGGTATGACGACGATGGTAAAACGACAGCGTTACGAACACGTCACTGACGACGACTTTGTGACGACGACGGCATGAAGACGACGGCAGGACGTCAGTCGTTTGACGTAGTGAGAATGACTAAGAAGCGACGGCGACAGCTTCAAGATGAAGGTATGACAACGTATGCATGACGACACAATCACGACGTGGCACGACTACACTGTGAGAACGGGATGGCGACGAGTGTGTGCGGACGATGGCATCACGATGAATGTATAACGAAGCCTTCATGACGATTGCGTGACGAGAGTCGGATGATGAAGCTGGAGTAACGACGGTGGATTGACCACGACTGCGTCATATGCTCGAGCACACTCCTAGTGGCCCGAACTATTGGACAATTGTGCGACAATGACAACATGACGAGAGTCATATCACAAAGATAAAATGACTATGGAATGACCCCGAAGGCATCACGTCCATAAGCACACTCCTGGTGGCCCAAGTTGGTAACTTGTGCTACTGGGCTGGCACAAACGGCTATATAAAAATTACGGCACAACCCATCTCATGACGCTGTCGATGGTAATGCGATTACTATTCAAGCAATGTTGTGGCATACTGTATTGCTAAGGCCACGTTTAGCTAAAATGTATGGTGGTCATTTTGAGACTTTCCTTGCCACGGCTGCATGTGACCTACACTGTTTCCGGTAACGGCCAACTTCGCTATGGCACTCGCTTGCCAAGGTCGCCCATGAGCATGACCGCACGAGGGCGACTGTACGACGATGCAGGGACGACGATAGAATGACAAAGAAGGAATGACGTCAATGAAACGACAAAAGCGGTATGACAACGCTGGCATGCCGACAATGAGGTGACATTTCAGAAATGATGATGATGGTATAGCGACGGAAGTGGGACGACGGCACCATGAGGACGATGGGATGACGACGAGTTTATCATGACGATGTTATAACGACGGCGGTGTGAAAACAGGATGACGAAGCTGTAATGACTACGATGATACGATCAAATGGCACAACGGATGCCTGACACCGAGTTTCCTTTGACGGCGCAATGACTACATTCTCATGACAACGAAGCCATAATCACGGTTGATCAAGACAGCATGATTACAATAAAATAACAAAGGAATGACGTTGACAGAACGATGAAAGTAGTGTGATGACAGTGGCATGACGTTTCTGAAGTGATGACGATGGTAAAACGACAATGCTATGACGACGACAGTGTGACGATGGCATGGCGAGAGCCCAATGACCAAGTTACAATGACAACGATGGAACGACCACGAGGTATCTCTATGATGGTACGACAACAAATGCTCGGCAACTGTATGACGACGAGGCAATGGCATCGATGGTATGACAATGGTATGAAAGCAATTGTATGATGACGTGCACGATGGCGTGACGACGATGGTCTGATGACGGCATGCCGAGAATCAAATGACGACTGCAGTGACGACGATTGAACGACTACGACAGCCTCGCGATGAAGGTATGACAGCGAATGCATTACGACTGTATGACTGCGATGGCATGACTAGAGTATGGAGAGAGAAAATGATAAATGAAAGGTATGGAAGTTAACCATGACCGATCCCGGTTGGCTACCCTGCGCTGGGGGAACGGAAAATTGGAAGGAAAAATTAAGAAGAGAAAGTCCACTGTGGATATCCCGACGACGTAAGTTTTTTGCTCAATATCCACTAACCGTCTCAGAGTCCGTACCACAGATGGTCGCTCAGTCTGTTAGCTGTAATGATAACAATGCAACGACCACAAGCGCATACCGAATGACTCAAGCTATTGGACAAATTGGCCCTTTGGATCGGCGTAAAAACGCGGTGACGATGGCTTGCCGAGAGTCAGATGGGGAAGCTGAAATGACGGTGGTCGAATAACCCGTCATTTCAAACGTCAAACTTCCAGTTGGCAGTCAGCGCTTGTCTGTGGTATTTGTTTCCTTGTGTCCTCGTCTTTTTCGCGCTGTTTCACCTCAGTTCTAAGTCGAATAACCCCGACGACGATACATTGCTAGTGGCTCATGCTAGTAGACAACTTGAGTCACTGGGTGTGTTTAAGAGGATGAACGGACAGACGGAAGGACGGACGGATGTACGATCGGATGAAAGGACGGAACACAACCAGCAGATCGTCCTCCTTTAAAAGCGGTAGTTTGTTTAAGAAGTGAATTGGACGGACGGACGGACGAATGTATGGATACCTCATCTCATAGCAGCTTGACATAGGAAGATGGAGAACCATCAGATAGCGGTAGTCTGGTACATGAAAACTCTTAATGTGTGATCCGGCACTCTGTTCCCGGCTGAAACAAGAGCTCTGCTCTGTTCGTGCTCCGTACACAGCAGTTACTGTATTACACCGTTTCAGGATTAGCCATAAACAAAAGCCAATCAGCAGAGCTTGCCTTGCCGAGGCGCCTCGAATGAGCAACGAAGGGGCGTTTCGCTTCTTTGTGTCATTAACTATCGTCTGTTAAAATGTGCTTGGAATAACAAAACTGAACGAACTGAAGGCACTGGTTTGGCACGATCAATGGAACAACATACCAGGAAGCTGCTCCCATGATAAGATGTCTGCGATCGCTTTTCGACGTTTTCACTGCTCGCGTTCTCTTCAGATTACTGGAAATTAAATTCTGGGTTTTCACTCACGAAAACCACCAACTGATTATGACGCAGGCCGTAGTGTGGGACTCCGAATTAATTCAGACCACGCAGGGTACGTGGAGGTACGCCCAATAATCGGTACACGAGAGTTTTGGTATTCCACTCTCATAGTAATGCGGTCACCGCGACCTGGGGACGTATTCTGCGGCGATCACTTTCGGCTGTGCCATCACTTTCGCGTGACGTATTGCTCAAGCCAGCCAATAAGCTCATCTGGTTTTGCTCAACGAGCCAATCAGCGCGCGCCTGTCGGCCGAGGCGATATTGCCGAAAAGGATCGTCGCAGAATATGTACCCTGGATCGAACCATCGAACTCATGACCTTGTGCTCAGCAGCGCAACGTCATAACCTTGCACTGAGAGGCCGTGGTGGGTCTTCAAAGGGATCGTTCTGTGTGAAAGTTCGATCAAGTGTATTCCAAAAGGCCGCTATAAACGTGCATCCACGTGCTTTAAAAGGCCGTCTTGGCTTTCACGCTCTCCTCGCTGCTGTCGCGGCAGCCGCTCATCCTTGGGTTGCTGGCATTCTTGCGGAGGTTTACGCGTACGTCCCATTTAATACCCACATTCTCCGGCATATACTAAGGAGCATCCATTCCTGCAGCTCCCGTAACGCTTTCCTCGAAGTATTCTACACTCGCGGACAACTTTCTGTGGCAATGAAGGGAAACCTACGGGGGCGGAGCTTCTGCACATGTGTTACCGCGACAAGTAGTCCGCCAGCGTTTGACTGCGCTTTTGGTTGCTCGGAACAGACGCCGAATCGACGCAGCTTCCACGTGCGACGATTTCGCGTTTGCCCAGACGCGCGTAAGGGCAAAACCGCAAAATAAGTAACATTTACATTCAGTGTTGTTTTGTCCTATTTACTGCTGCTAATAAGGTGCTTGTTTTTTTCTTTCCAAGCTTAACCTAACGTGGGTACATAAGGTACATAACCATACCTTCGTAGTCCGAATTCCAATGCCTCCTGACGACACAGGAGAAGTCCAAGAGACTACTACTCCGTGAGGAAAAAAATATTTCAGGGCGTTTTAAAATGAACTAATTTGATGCCGAACCACTCGAGTGCGTGAATTCTACGGTATGTTTCACAATAGGTCGTAATGTCCACGTTTTTGAGCGATGGTGATGGCGGTCAAAATATTACATATACTACGTGCGGGTGCAACCATCAGTCTTGGTATTGATTGTCTGGGACGGAATGGAAAGGGGATTGGTTCCTGTTGGGAGTGGTACAGTAAGAAGTACCTTCGTGGCTGTGCCACTTGGAAATATTCCATAAGGGAATCTAAGATTCGTTGTGGCTTCCCGCTCGGTCTTATCCACCGCTTGGAATTCACCTGTAGTACATTGACGCGGAAAGTACCAGAACGCTTTCTGTCGATGCCTTCTTGAGTACCGGGTCAACCCACACAGGATGGAAGGCGTCTGCCTGTGCTCCGCTGCATGCTGCATCTTCAACAGAAGTGCGTAACCGCACGCAACGCACGCACTCGAGCTTCTTGTTTCTTTCTTTGAAAGTTCTTAATCTCGCCGCGGAAAACCTTCCTTGGCCACCAAACCGGCACCTTCCCCTCGCAGGCAGACTACTCCCACCAGCACGCCGCGCATGAAACTCCGGTTCGGCGCCGCCAAGTCACCGCCGGCCAGGATACGCCCTCCGATCGAGATCGTCATCACCGAGGCACCGCCCGACGCCTCCAGCAGAGCCGCCGCCAGGGCCGCCTTGCAGCAAGAGTCGCAGGGCGAAGGACTGGGGCTGCCCGACTTCGGCCACTACGCGAACGTGGAGTAGAAGGCCGGAACCTCCGCCTGTGCGAGAGCACGCGACGCGTGCTGGTTTTGTGAGACTCGAATAAGGCGGGGCAGTGCGACACACCTAACTTTTCACTCGTGGCTCCTTGAGGCATGCCATCAAGATGCGTCTCTGCCGCACGGTGATCGTCTGTACTAATACAGTTAGTGTTTCATTGCTAAGGATGCGAAACGTGGATGCATTTCAGCATATTCCGTCATAGTCGGCACAAGCCACTGCAGCATGCTTGCAGCGTGTTGCGGTAAGGGGCAGCCGTAGTAATTCGTACTTAAAAGGGTCTGCCTCGATCGTGTCTGCGTAGGTTAGTCCCGTTCGCTCGTGTCAGCCGTAGTGTCAGCGCTGCGAACATATATGTGGCACTCAGTGATTTATAGGTCAATGTTAATGTGACATAACTTTTGTTTAAAAGATATCTTATTTAAAATTGTCATGAAGTTAACACGAATATGCGCTGGTAAAGCAAGCGGTTTATTTATTCTTAAGCTTTTAACACCATGCCGAGAAATAAAATGCCCTTGAAAGCCTGTGTGTATAACCATACTACTGACTCGTTTGAGCGCCATTTTTTCTGTGAAACCCAGCATTGCAATTTTCGCGCTCTAACGAACAAAATTTATCCTGCATGTACTTCCAGGGACCAACGCATTATATGATGTACTGACTACGGTTCCAATTCGGGGAACTTTTTTCCGTAGAAACAGACAACAGATATGTAATATTTGTTGAATGAGAACTTTATTTATACTGCGAAGGACAGACAAAACTTCCTAGAGAACAAAACATTCCGTGGATGTTCCAGAAAGATCCGAACGTCCTAGCTTTTTATGGGACGTACTAAGGACGTCCACAGCACCATGCCCACCATGAATTTTAAACACATCTGCAGCGGCATTTATCGCGAACCTCATATCTGAGCAACATCCTCAGCATCTTAGTCTCAGGAAGTTGCATCCAGGTGTGCTTATTTGGGAGCATCATGCTTGCCCGAACGAAATTGAGTGCAACCGAAAACGAAATACTAATGGTACACTGCAAGAAAGCGTTTATTTGTAGGTTTTATTATTATTATTATTATTATTATTATTATTATTATTATTATTATTATTATTATTATTATTATTATTATTATTATTAGTCATTGTGTCCAAAGCGCACCTTCCACCGATGGTTCTCTTGAAGTAACGAAAGCAGATCTCGAAGTACAGTAAAAGCTCGTTAATTCGAACCGCAAGGGGAAGCCGCTTCAGTTCGAATTAACGAAAGTTCGAACTAACGAAAGTGAAGGAGAGCAACAGTACACTGCGATTTGGAAGCAGTAGGGCGTGTCAGAAATTTGCCGTGTTAGAAAGTGATGGGGTGTGCCGCGGGTACACGCCATCTTCAAGTCGAAGCTCTGGGTCCGACTGTGCCACACCACCGATGTCCACCGAAACGAACGTTAGCTGAGGCTTAACACCATCACAATGAATCGCGACGGCCGATACCTCCTAAGCTGAAAACAGAGGTGCACAACCGACGAAGACTGCCGAGACAAACACGCTGAACATGTGAAGGTGGCGAAGGCCCTGATTCGTTGGTTCTTGATTGCAAGCGCAGCTGCGACGTACCTGATTCGCTGTGTTTTGACGCTTGCCGTGCCATCTCCGCACAGCATTAGCAGCTGTACAAGATTTGCAAAGCCTCCGAGATTCGCAACGGGCAAGAAGTCTCGGAGGTTACGTAGCACGGAGAGGCGGCAGCCGCCGCTGCCTTCTGGCTGACCCCGCGTCGGTTAGATTTTCTCCGATTTTGCCTTCTCTCGCCATTCTCTCCGTTTCGGAGGCAATACAGCCTTGAGTGTAGGCAGTAGGCGCGTTTCTCTGGCCGTGTGCCAGGCGAGCGTAGTTCGAATTATCCGTGAGGGAACCTTCTCGCGTTCGAATTAACGGACTTCTTTATACATAGACTTCTGTGGAGCTTGGCCGGACCAAATCGTACAGTTCGAATTATCCATCAATTCGAATTATTGAAGTTCGAATTAACGAGCTTTCACTGTATATGCTATTGTAAGTCCATAGGTGGTAATGCACCTGAGGTACTTCGTTTGATACTGAACGGCTTTGTAATGGTGGCAAGAAACAAAGGCGCAAAATGTGCGAGATTTCAGAGCCCGTGGAAGCACAGAAATATCAAAATGAAGCCCTACAATATCGGTTCTCATATCCAAGCTGCGTCATGCATATATTAACCCAATTTGTAATTAATTAACTGCAATATAATTACAGTGTCAAACAGTATGGTGCCTTGAAACACATCCTGACGTCATCCTAAAATGGTTTCCCGATTGTGTACCTCTTGTGTTCTCAGTATCTACTTGGGACGGGCAAATGGCCCTGATTAGGACCCTTTCAGGATTAGTGTAGGACATTCTTAGGATGTACGAATGTGCTGATGCCGACATCCCAGACACTTACTGGGGATGCTTTGCAACGTTTTCTGGGTTCACGCTACGTTCGTTGGATCAGGAGTTTTTCGATTCCGTGAAGCTGCCCGCAGAAGTGTCAAGGGATCTACTTTGTTCAACTTCCAACTTTGTTAAAGCACACACTCTCCAATACACAGGACACAGACGAAAACAAAACAGTCAGTTACTGTAAATTGCCTCGAGTGAGCAGCATTTTGAAGCGCCTGGCTGCGAAGCTAAAGGTGTCGCCTGCGCGATCTCTGAAAGCGCAGTTGAGCCTAGCCCTTCAGGGCGTCACCAGAGTATGGAAGTACTGAATGCGGATGCAAGCTTTGGCGATTTTCTATTCGCAGAGGCGCAGGTTTCTCTTAAGAAACACAGGGTCTAGGAATCATTACAAACTCAGAAATACCAAGCGAAAATGTTAACCTAAAAGCTGCAGATTATTCATACAGTCAGGTTGGCACGGGAGGTTCAGTACGTTTTTAACGCATGAAACCGGGAAAGATTATTCATGCTGGCCAAAGAGGAAACGTAATCACAGAACCCATCTCACAATGAGTGTCGACGCTAATGCGTTAACATTGAGTCAATATAGCGACAGAACGTATTGCCACCTTCGAAACGACTATGTATGAGGCGTGTACTGCAGCGGGACTCCTCTTTCGCGCTTCCCTAAGAACACTTGGCGCCATCTCGCGGCACCGCCGCAATGTCTGCGCGTGGCTTCCGAAAGGCGTGGCGCGCCGGTGCATGCGAACGCTGAAACGCGCCATGCCACGCTCCACTCTCGCGCTTCTTGGACGCGCTGCACCATCTAGTGGCGCTGCCGAGAAGTCCACACGTGGCCTCCGAGACGAGTGGCATGGCGCGCCGGTGTCTGCGAACGCTGAGAATTGTTCCCTCGCTTGCTGCACACCCAGCTGCACGTACTCAGTGAAGCAAGTTGAAGAGAGATTCACTGAAAGAGCGCCACATACCCATTGCATTCATGGCGCAACTCGCTAAATTGTTGACATGAATGGCATTCATTGAAAAAAAAAAAACGGGACGTACCCAGTGCATTTGTGACGCAGACTGCTAATGCGTCGGCTTGCTGTCCTTGAGTAATCCTTGTGACGTGGGCCCGATTCCGCTCAGCATCGGATAAGTTTAAGGAATCTTTTTCGTCGTTGTAGAGCGGCATATTCCCAGTGGCGCATGCCTAGTCACCCAAATACTGCATGTGAAAGGCAAGAAGCGGGGTTGGGCTGAGGGCACAACACCTGGGCTAACCTCAACACATTAATTTTTAGAAACAGGGCACGAGTTAATATACGCACACAAGTTACATTCAAGTGGCTAAGAAACTGTGCGTGGTCTAATGAAGGTTGAAAAAAGATAGCTCTTTCTCTGATAAGAAAGGGATGCTCACACATAGAGGTCCGAAATTAATTCTTGCAGATTCAACTATCAGTTGTGGGGTTCTCACCCATGCTCTTGGGACAAAGGAACGAGAACACAGTAGTGCAAACAATCACAAGGGCATTTATTGCACCTTTCGTAGATCAATGCCTGCTAGCCGAGTTGCTATCCACAAAACAAAGCCGATGGACGCACGGCAAATCTAGGAAGTCCGACTCACCGCGACCGGATAACGAGCGAATATCTTCTCCCAGTGCTGGACACCAACGCCTCGTCGTTGGCGCATACGGTCACGCGAATGGTGGCGCATTTGAACGAGGCCTCGCGAGATGGTCTCGCAGAAGCATGGATCGGCGCACGCGCGGAACGTCCGCGCTGCTCGCCGAACCCGAACCAAAGAGGAAGAGCCTTCTCCTTTCCGCGCCCAAGTAACCCCGCTGTTAGGTGGCGTTAGCAGAGCCACACTTGCGCCATCTCTCGCAATGCGCTTCAACCACACCGACTGCCGCGGGCACCAGGCCACGCAGCGAAGTCGAATTACAGGAGACGGAACCTATGCGGGAAAACAACATATCAGGGGACGCGTGAGGGTCCCGCATCCCCACACAGTCTAGTTAGAACTTCTTTGTTTTTAGTCAGAACGGCGCAAAGCTGAAATAGCGGACGACCCCTACACGTGCTGCATGCCGTGCAATGCTAGCCAGGCCTCTCGGCCATTTGTAAGGTTATGTTCTCTGAGCCCTTCGTTTAGGCAGCGAACTGTCTGACCAACAGAAAGTCTCATATGTAGAAAGGAGTATGCATCTGATCCTGTATCGCTCCCAACCTCTGACTTATTTCTAGCCAAACTTAAGAGACCTTTTGCAGCGCCTCGAAGGTAGTAAGGCAATAGAAGTGTTCAGGTATGTTGATTACCTGTTTTTAGTTAACCGTGATAACGGCTCCTTGGATTTGTGCATTCCTGACCTCACAATCAAACAGGTTGCAGCTAGTGGTGGTAACGCACGAACTGCCAGCATGAGATGGGTCGCTCAGGTTTTTAATACACTGTGCTTCGTTTTCTGGTCGATCGCACCTGTTCATCCTATAAACCACAAGGAAACAAGCAACTGCTACCCGACAAGTCAACACACTCGAAACTCGTAGAATGATATGTGGTTAGGTTATCCATTGACAATGTCTTGAAGAAATCCTGCTGCCACTGTATTAAACAGCCTTGTCCGTTCAGTCTGATCGCCTCTCGGATGCAGGTTACCCTATGCACATCCAATCTTCCATATCCGGATGTTTTGTAATACAACCGCATGAGCATGATCATGCTAATGCTGTGAACGCTTCCAGAGGCCTAGAACAAATTACCGTTGTACAATACTTGCACAAAATTTCACAGGGCTTGAAGAAGGTAGCAGAACTTGGAAATACAAGAATAGTGTTTTCCGCCCCTTGCAAATTGTTTATGCTCTGCAAGATCGGCAGCCCGCGTGGTGGCAAGAGGCAAGGGTGCAACAAACGGAACAAGACTAGATATGTGACGTCCACAGAGAGCGTCGTATATCAAATCACCCTCTCCTGCGGCAAATACTACGTAAGGACGACAGGTCGCTACCTAAACGAAAGGCTCGGAGAATATAACGCGAAGAGTTCTTGAGATGTGTTTGCACTGCAGCAGGTGTAGTTTTCCGCTATTTCAGAGTTGCGCCGGTAATTCTGACAAGCATGAAAGACGCTCTAACTAGACTGATAGCTTAAACGGCAAAAGTTAATAATCCAGTACCTCTTCGTGTGAGCATCCCATCCATATATCTCTGTCAGGAAAAGTTTTCTTTAGTCACTGGTCCGCGCATGGCTCCCAAGCCCCTTAAGCGTCACTTGTGTGTGTGTGGGGGGGGGGGGGGGGGAGGGGGGCATGGCGTGGCGTGGCGTGGCATGGCGTGGCGATTTTTAAGTTTGCAGGAATGTTTAACAATCGTCTGTTTAACGTAATTCTAGTGCTTGAGCAGGGTTATTCGGAGAACAAGAATTACTTGCACGGGGAATCAAGACACATTCAGATATTTAAAAAAATTCAGTAATTAACTTCTTACTTACTTTGCGGCACATATTGCAATTTACGAATGGTAGCCGGTGAGTAAGCAAGGCGTGTCAACTTCGAATGAATTACCAGGATGACACCAGTTTGGAGATATGCGATCAAATTCGCCGTAAATATCCACTGGTCTTCCCCTTACTTTCTTTACAAAGCGCTCGTTTATGCATTGACGGAGAAAAGCAACTGGAACGCCCATATATTTCGTCCCACATTTTGGAGAATAATATCTCGAAACTGATGGCACCCTGGAGATTCGTTGCATGTAGTCTTACAAGAGTCTTGCGAACTCACCGGCTTCAATTCGTAAATTTCGAAACGTGCCGTAAAGTAATTACCGTAAGTAGTGAATTATTGTTAATTTCTCGTCCTAGTAATGTCTCCCTCTTCAAATATTCTGGCTCAAGGACAAGAATTGTGCTATCTGTCACAGGCGATATTTAAAAATTCCGGAAAACATTAAAAAAAATTATCGCCCTGTATATGGAAGTGCCCTGTTCCTGATAAATCAGTCATTGAAGTTAGCGCATGCGTTCTACCCTCCGTCTGCCAAGGTATTTCGAGCTTCACTTGCAGTATGTCGTGTACCAACAATGTTGAATTTCACCACTTCCCCAGTTACCCAAGTTGGAGTCAGAGGTTCATTGAAGACCAGTTCAAACTGAGTGGAACATACTCAATGCTCCAAGTCGGCGTCAAACAGTTTGATTGACCAGCGGAACCTACCCAGTCCCGCATCTACAGTGACCCGTGTCGTCGTGAAAATGCATGCATGCATGTATCCATTGATTTTTCATTTCTTTAATTCATTTAGTCAAGTACAACTAATTTCCCCTATGTTTTCCCTGGTGTAAATGTTTGTTGGCTTCTTATGATATGCTTAATAAAAATCAGGCCCTCCGGTTAAGCCCCCTTCATTTTTGTTTATTACATAACGAGGGTCTCGAATCCGGCAATATTGATGCCTTCAGGTAGCATGTCTGGGTTTATTGACCAGTTGCTTTCACCCAAAAAGATCACGTACTCTTGACGCCTGCGGCAGAAAGGATGTTCCCCATCCGCCGGCAAAGTTTGTGAGTGGTGGCGCTGGCTAACACTACCAGGGTTCTAGTAGGAAACATAAATACACAAGAAAGTGGATTGGGAAACGGTGCCGCGGTAGCTCAATTGGCAGAGCATCGCACGCGCAATGCGAAGACGTGGAATCGTTCCCTACCTGCGGCAAGTTGCTTTTTCATCCACTTTCATTTCCATTAGTTTATCATTTCTTTAATTCATTTAGTCAAGTTCAAGTATTTTCCCCTTTGTTGGTGCCAGTGTTTGTTGGCTTCTTACGATATGCTTAATAAAAATCAGGCCCTTCGGTTAAGGCTCTTTCTTTCCGTATATTGCATTGAGTATGTATCATGAGGGCGTGTGCTTCTGGGTATGTGTGCCAGGAGCCAACGGGCATCTTCCGCTTATCCATGAACCTTTTCTGATTTAAACTTGGGTCACTTTGAGTATCACAACATCAAACCTACACGGTGACGTACCCGTAATGAGATTTTATTGCGATAGCAATTATATTATTAGCAATTAAGTGACAAATGATTGAATGCTTTGAACATCGTTGATGCTGTGCTCATCTCTCTACGACGGCTGTCTGACGCTTTCCCAAATCTTACTGCTCCTGTCTGGGGACGTAGAACTAATCCAGGGCCCCATGAATGCAGTGGAGCGTGACCAAATGACAAATATTGAAGGGATTATTAGAAATAAAAACAGGCAAGGAAACTGCTCGCGAAGTTAACGGAAATTAGAAGACAAAGTGAATTACGAGCTTAATAGAGAAGACAAGGAATGTAGAAAGTCGTATTGCTCGGGTGGAAAAAATTGATATATTTATGGCTGAACTGAACGATTTTGAGAATAGAAGCCGTGGACAGAGTTTTGTCTTTTTCGGGTTGCCTGACAGGGAGCATAACGAGACGTGAGAGGCGTCTGAAAAACTAATTAGTGGAATATGCAAATATGTGATGAAACTTGATATTTCGGTTGAACGCGTGCTCATCGCGTAGATGTTTTCAGAGAAGGTAAAAACCAGCCCATAATCGCATGCTTTTCACAATGAAAGGCTAGAGAAAACGTCTTTAAAAACGCTCACAGAGTCAAAGGAACTTAGTACAGCATTCTCTGAAGTTTCTCTGAGTACAGATTTCTCTGAAGATTTCAGCCGAGCCGTACAAGAAAAAAGACGTCAGCTTTGGAATTATGCGAAAGAAAAAATAGAAAACAATGAAAAGTGTGTTTGTTTGAGTTATGATAAATTGATCATCAATGGGCAAATGTTTGTATAGCTATATGTGGATGCCGCTTTCACCTCAGGCGCATGCGCGACTGGATAGAGGAAAATGACGCATTCCGAATTCTGCTCCCCCCAAGGATAACCCAGCGCGTTGCTCGCAGCCTCAACGGTTCTCTGTCCTGCTTGCAAATTGTCGCAGCATAAAAAACAAAGTCAATAGCTTCATGTGTTTCGTAACCACGTTTAAACTTCAGATCGTGATGGGCACCGAATTACAGTTAGAGAACACTATACCTAATGTAGAAATCTTTCCGCCTGGTTTTACTATCTGTCAGGAAGGTAGGCATGGACATGGCGGGGGAGTATTTATTTTGATATCAAATGCATTGTCAAGTACACAATCTTTATTTGCAAACAATTCTGAGTCTGCTGGGTGCCTTGTGAAATTGCCCAAAGGAAACAATGTAGTATACGGAACATTCTACCACCCATCCGACAGCAGTGACTCATTCGGACTGCTGCCTGAGATGCTATCTCTTATGCCTGATAGCATATTTCTAGGGGGTGATTTCAATTTGCCGGACTTCAACTGGAATGCCGGATGTGTGGCTGGTAATAGGTCCCGTATTTACAGAGTTCGAAGAACTGCTCGGATTAAATGGATTGCAGCAGTACGCACTGGAACCTGCGCGAGAAAATGCAATTTTAGACTTAGTACTTTGCAATGAACCGAACTTAGTATCAAAAGTTACTCTTTGCTCAGGTATTAGTGACCACAGGGCATTTGTCATAGAACTTAACACACAGCGAGTACGGATGGCGCAAATTCCACAAAGTGTATAGCTACGGCAGAGGAGACTACGCCGCTATTAGAACCGAACTTGAAAATTTCATTCCAACTTTCCAGTGTCTGTCAAACGCACGCTGCGGTGAGCATTTCGTGACAAAATACTTCAAATAGGCGAAATTCATGTTCCACGCAGGTACCTGCGCAACAGAAAAAACAAACGCCTTGGTTTAACGTAATAAACGAGAAGAAAGGCGGTAAATCGACGGGCCCGATTTTTATTAGTCATACCATAAGAAGCCAACAAACACTGACACCAAGGACAACATAGGGGAATTACTTCTGCTCAATAAATAAAAAGAAGAAACGTTAAATTAATGGAAATGAAAGTGGATGAAAAAATAACTTGCCACAGGTAGGGAACGATGCCACAACCTTCGCATTTCGCGCGCGATGCTCTACCAATTGAGCTACCTCGACGCCGTTTCCCCACCTACTTTCTTGGGAATTTGTGTCCTAGTAGAATCCTGGGAGTGTTAGCCAGCGCCACCACTCACAGACTTTGGCGGCGGACGTGGAACGTCCTTTCTGCCGCAGGCGTCACGAGAACGTGATCTTTTTTGGATGAAGGCAACAGGTCAATAAACCCACACATGCAACCTGAAGGCATCAATCACGTTCTCGTGATTGATCACATTCTCCACCTGCGGCAAGTTGTTTTTTTTTTCATCCATGTTCATTTCCAGTAATTTATCGTTTATTTATTTCATTTATTAAGCATAAGTAATTCCCCCTATGTTGTCCTTGGTGTCAGTGTTTGTTGGCTTCTTATGATATTGTTTTAACGTAGACATACGTAAACTTATAAGGAAAACGAGACGCACCTACAAAAAGTTTTCTGCCAAAACCAGTCGGGCAAATCAGAAACGTTTGCAAGAGATAAATCTATTGAAAGCAGCAATTAAATTTGCAAAAGATACCTTCTTTGTTAAATTAAACAAGGACTTGAAAGAAAACCCAAAATAGTTTTGGAAATATGTAAAACAAAACCGAAAAGAAGACATATTCATGTTTTCGCAGGTATCTGCTGGGGAGACTCCGCTTTTGAACAACGCAGATCAGGGCGACATGATGCCAGACATTGAATCTGATGTTAGTGGCGCCGATTCTTTATTACGCCCTTTATTTGAAAAGAAAACAATCGGACCTGATGAAATATCCCCAGTGGTCCTTAAGGAGTGCCGTAACATCATTGCTTCGTATTTAACGATCTGCAAGCTTTGCCTTGAAACAGGCCTCATCCCCCAAAATTGGAAAATGGCAAGTGTGACATCAGATTTTAAATCGGGCGATAGAAAACTCAGAGAAAACTATAGGCCGATTTCACTAAGGTCGGTATGTTGCAAGATATTCGAACAAATATTATATAGTAGCGCATCTGCATTTCTTGACTCAAACGCTATCTTTACACCTCCCCAGCACGGATTCCGAAAAGTTTATTCCTGCAACCAGGCACGTACCCAGGGGGGGGCCCGGGCCCCCCCCGGGCCCCCCCCCCGAAATCAGGTGGCATACCCCCCCCCTCCCCTCCCACGCCACCACTCCTCACACATTCCTTAAGCGCCGCCAGATCAATGTTGAGACTTGGCAGCTATTAATCGGTCAGCATTATGCTGCCTTTTTCACTCCTTTTAGATTGCGGTAGTTATCGGCATCTCTTGTAATGTGAAGGACAGTTTTCTCATAGATTCCGCACCCGTGCGATTAACTCGATATGCGTTCAGTTGTCACCATCTATTGAAACGTCACGCGCATAGCTGTTGCTTTTGCTAGTTCAACCTTCTTTGTTTAGGCTGATCCTGGGACCAGGAAAGGGATGCGGCTGTTACTGAGCTGGTCTGTATTCTCGTGGAACGAGTTGCGGCCGGATAAAACGCCAATTGCGTTTAACTTTTCCCTTTGCTTCATTATTTCCTTGAGTTACGGCTCGCCGCTAGGCTGGCAGATGCCCGCAACCATATACACGTGATATGGGTTAGATAAGGTGGGAAATAAAATAATGTGAAAGTGCGTCCATCATGAAACCCTGTAATAACCCTTAAACCGTAAGCAAGATGACTGTCACCCGTTACCTCGTCTGTTTTTCCCTAATTGCATAGCACTTTTCGAGCAAAATTGGCAACTGGAAACAAAAATCACAAGGAGTTGAGAAGTTAAGCGATCTACTAAGGGAGAGAGCCAAGGCAACAGCCGAACTGCAAGGAAAATCGAATAATAAAAAAGTTAACCGTTGTTTATGAGAATATTTATGGATCAACATCTTTTTATTTAAGAAGGAAGTAGAGAAAACGCTGCCGGAAGTGGAGAACAATTACTTGCTTTGAATGACGCTTCTACAGTTATCGGTCGAACCGCCTCACGTAGCCGCTACTCTGCTGTGCTTGTGTGTGTGTTTATCTAACCTTTCGCGGTGAGCGCAGTACATATAGAATCGCAGAGTCCTGCGCTCTACGCGGTTGTGTAGGACTGGCGGCCACACAGCGTTACGCAATTCGCGGAACTGTCAAAACTGATCAGCAAGGCGAAAATAACTGATATTCGAAACTGTAAAAAATTAACGCAGCCTGAAATCAGTAAGAAAGAAACCTGGCTTGGGACAAACCATGATGTATACACTAAAAGATAATATCATGAGCAATCTCGAAGATATAGTAAAAGCAGCGGAAAAATTCTAAGCTGACCTGTATACAGTACTCAGAAGAGACACGATACCTCACTTAAAAACAGTAATGAACAGGATACAGAAACTCTCCTATAACTAGCGATGAGGTCAGAAGGGCCCTGCAAGAAATGAAACGATGAAGAGCGGGAGGAGAAGGTGGAATAACAGTCGATTTAATCAAAGATGGAGGAGACATAATGCTTGGAAAACTGGCGGCTCTTTATACGAAGTGTCTATCGACTGCAAAGGTCCCAGAAAACTGGAAAATGCAGACATTATACTAATCCACAAAAAAGGAACGTTACAGAATTGAAAAAATTATAGGACCATTAGCTTGCTCCCAGTATTATGTAAAATATTTACCAAAATAATCTCCAATAGAATAAGGGCAACACTGGATTTTGTCAACCAAGGGAACAGGCTGGCTTCAGGAAGAGATACTTTACAATGGATCACATCCATGTCATCACTCATGTTATCGCGAAATCCGCAGAGTACAATAAGCCTCTCTACGTGGCTTATATAGATTACGAAAAGGCATTTGATTCAGTAGAGATACCAGCAGTCATAGAGGCACTACGTAATCAAGGAGTACGGAAGGCTTATGTAAAAAGCTTGGAAAATATTGCTACATGCGTGTGGTACTTGTTTGTTTGAACGAGGCGCGTGGGCGCGATCACTCCAGAAAAGAGGAGGAACAACGAACTGGGCTCGCACTGTGAATCTAACCGGTCAGCGCTGCAACCGTTGTTGTAAATATAATCTGTAAATAGTTTCTCGTCTTACTGACTCGTCCTTCGCGTAAGAATATACACAGAGGTTCTACAGCTACCTTAATTCTACACATGAAATGCAGGGAGATACCTATAGAGAAAGGGGTTAGACAGGGAGACACAGTTTCTCCAAAGCTGTTCACTGCGTGCTTAGAAGAATTCAAGCTATTAAACTGGGAAGGCTTAGGAGTAAAGATCGACGGCAAATATCTCAGCAACCTTCGGTTTGCCGATGACATTGTTCTATTCAACAACAATGCAGACGACTTACAACAAATGATTGTAGACCATAACTGAGAGAGCGTAAGAGTGGGGTTGAATATTAATATGCAGAAGGTGAAGATAATGATAAATAGTCGGGCAAAGGAGCGAGACATCAGGATAGCCAGTCGGCCACAAGAGACTGTGAAGGAGTTCGTTCACCTAGGTTAATTAATCACAGGGAAACCTGATCATGAGAAGGAAATTCACAGAAGAATAAAAATAGGTTGGATCGCATACGGCAGACATTGCCAGCTCCTGACTGGAAGCTTACCATTATTATTGAAAAGTAAGGTGTGCACTCAGTGCATTTTGCCAGTGCTGACATATGGGGCAGAGACATGAGATCAAGTTAAGAACCGCGCAAAGAGCGATCGAAAGAAGACTGCTAGGCATAACGTTAAGAGAGAGAGAAAGAGAGCGGTTTGGATCAGAGAGCGAACGGGTATAGACGATATTCTAATTGACATCAAGAGGAAAAAATGTAGCTGGGCAGGTCATGTAATGCGCCGGTTAGATAACCGTTGGACTATTAGGGTTACAGAATGGGTACCAAGAGAAGGGAAGCGCAGTAGAAGACGGCAGAAAACTGTATATTGAGCGATGAAATTAGGAAATTCGCGGGTGCTAGTTGGAATCGGTTGGCGGCAGGACAGGGGTAGTTGGAGATAGCAGGGAGAGGCCTTCGTCCTGCAGTGGACATAAAACAGGCTGATGATGATGATGCTTATGAAGACGACGACGACGATGATGATGATGATGATGATTGAGGTGGCGGGCCCCCCACGAAAAAAAATCCTGGGTACGTGCCTGCCTGCAACACACAATTAATAGAATTTCAGCATTTTTTATCCAAAGCCATTGATAACAATAGTCAGGTAGACGCGCTTTCTATTGGTTTTCAAAAAGCTTTCGATACTGTGTCCCATAAGCACTTAGATGTAAAGCTTGCTGCATTCAATGTAAACGAAAACGTTCAAAATTGGATACGAAACTACCTAAACGGAAGAACACAATCTGTCGTCCTAAACAAGGCCGCATCTTCACCAATAACTGTTTCTTCGGGCGTTCCTCAGGGAAGTGTACTGGGGTCCTTGTTATTTTTATTCTATACGTAAACGACATTGTCAAACTAATTACGTCACCCATAAAACTATTTGCCGATGACCGTGGGATTTACAGAGAAATTACTACTGAATATAATATAGATACTTTGCAAAATTATGTAGATTAGCTAGCGAACAGGTGTAAAAAATGGAACATGAATTTAAATATTCAAAAGTTCAGTAGCGTTTTTCCAGAAAATTAAATCTCAGCACCGATATAACATCAATGGCACGCTTATCGACATACAGCCGTAATACAAGTATCTAGGAGTCTATTTCACCGAATAGCTCCCTTGGCATAAACATATTGGTATTGTCATAGCGAAAGCTAGTAGGATGCTGCGTTTTATTCACATAAATTTCAAACAGGCAACACGCAGAGTTAAAGAAACTTTATACTTCTTATGTGTCAGAACAATACTGATTAGGCCTGTGTAATATGGGATTCTTATACAGATTACCTCCTTAATAGGCTGGAAAAACTACAGAACCAAGCAGTAAGGTTTGTTTGTAAAAATTACAGTCCATATTCTAACGTTTCAGAAATGAAAGCCACTTTAGGGTGGGATCTGCTACATATACGTAGGCAGAAGCCAAGGCTCAAACTCTTCCTTCATTCATTCAAATAACTTTATTCAGTGCCCTTACATTCGGTGGGATGGGCCTGGACCCCGCCTAGGTTTTGTCCAAGGGTTGTTGGCCCTTGGCGGCTTCCGCGGCTCGCTAGACGGCCCAGAGTTAGTGCTGCAGGTCCGAGCTGAGCAACGCAGATTCCCAGCTCGTGCGGAGGTTGTCGCTGAGGCTGCATCACCGTTATTCTGTATTACAGCCGTACATTCCCATAGGATACGCTCCAGGGTGGCTCTAGAGTGTGTCTCAAACTATTGCACCGAATGTATAAGTCAGACAGGTATCCATCGCTATAACTACCTTCTGGAACCAGATAACATATCGACTCGCTGTGATAACAAAAATATATCGGCCTATAACTGCAGAGCAAACAATTTTTACTACTCTTTATTACCCAAATCAATTAGACAACGGAACAGTTCATCAAATGATATAGTAAATGTGTCAAATAACGAACTATTCTATTCTGTGCTGTGACGGCGCTCTTGTAAAACAACTGTAAGTGTTATATGTCCTTTAAACCTGTTTGTTTCACCTGAGCTGTATGTCTTTCTCTAAATGCTATTGTAGCGCTTCTGTTTGTGAGTACAACTGTGCAAAAGCTATTCCCGGTTTACTGGTTATGTTTCGTTCTCCCCTAAGTAATGCATTTATGGCGATGTAGGTACTGTCTAAATAAATAAATATGGACACTCTAGGAGCATTTCTGCCGTCGCCGTGAGGTTCTGTATAAAGTCCAAGGGCGATAAAACCGTCGCCGCGCGCCGTATACTGTGTGTACGAGTGAAAGCGCGCGAGGGTGAGTCGCGGAACCCGCTTCATCTCGCGTGTGCGAGCGTGGAACGCGGGCCGGAAGCGTGCCCTCTCCTGTCGCGCGCGAGGCCCGTGGAGTCAGGCGAGGGAGGGGGGGGAGCCTTCTTTTCCGGCTGCTGCTAGGGTGCCTCGATGTACTGCTCGCCCGCCGCTCTGTATAAAGTGGAGACAACCGCGGCGTCTACCACGGCGTTGAACACGCGAATGGCGGACGCCGTTAGGGATGCGTTGCCTGGGCTTGCGTGTCTTGAAAGCGATCTGCGACATGGCCAAAGTGGGCGCCCGCATGCGCCTCATCTTCAAAGCGATCTGCGACGTTTGCAGAGTGCGCGTAGCTTCGTATGCGCTGCGCTTTTGGCGTTTCGTTCGCATTGAAGCGACCGATGCACGAAGGTCAATTCGCTTGCTGCTGGCGCGATTCGTCCCTGCAGCATTTTGACAGCGAGTTTCCGCGCTCATCGAACGAGATGTGTTCACGTTTACCTGTGCGCGCGTGACACCGTGCTTGTTAATTTAGTTAAAACACGTTGGCGGGCTAGTTTGTTTGAATCCGTGATAGAATGTGTAAGCGCGACTGAACAAGGATGTAGAAAACGCAGACACATAAAGACAGCGCTGTCTCTTTGTCTGTTTCTTTCTACGCCCTGTTCAGTCACGCTTACACATTCTACAATTGTCAATTTAGTTAGCAAGCGAATGTTTACAAGTTTATACGGCCGATAAAACTACTTACTTCGTACAATTATATATTAATTTGCTATCGCAATCGGTGCTTCACCATTCGAGTGGAACTGCGACTCTTTTTTCAAATGAGGGTCGATGTCGACGTTGTCGTTTTCCCTTTCTTTTTTTTGCTATCAAAAGGCGCATTCTTGCCTAATATGACCTTCAACATCGCGTTTGTGCTCTTTAAGGGCGTTGCATAGGAGACATTGAGCTAAAAGGTTTTCGCTGCTACCGAAGCTGAAAGCGAAGACTGCTCTCATTTCCTCGGTAATGAAGCAGTAAAAAAGTATTTGTCAGAAAACTACAAAGACTGCCAGAGTGACTGCAGTGGTTATGAGCGATAACGCGCAGGCTCGTGCGCGTATCTCTTGGCTCCAAAGACACTCACTCTGCCGGAAACGTTGCCATATCATATATACATGGAAGAAGACCGGAACAAGAGTTTGTGCTGACGTCCCTGCGAATTCCACGTTGGGGACATCCACTCCTCACGCTATGGCGCCTACAGCGTTGTGGACTTCCTCGAAGGCTCACGTCTTCGATGTTGTCCCTGCGGGGAATGGTCCCGAGACCATCGTCGACGCGACGGCCTCAGTAGTTCGCCCCTCTAGGTGTACTGCGTTCAGCACATGGGAGGCCTCAACTTCCAAGTCATCGTCAAGAGCATGGCTTCCATGACTCTAATCGTCGATGCTGGCTGCCTTGTCATAGGTGGCGAGCGTTGTACTGTCGTTCCCGTCGCCCCGCAAGTCAACAACGTAACCTGCCTCTTTTTGCCGTCCTACATTCCGATCGAAGTCCTCGTCCAGGTACTATCACCATACGGCAGTGTTCTATCTGTCAACGCTGGTCTTATGAGCGGACAACGTGGCGTGCTCACGGGCATACGCTTCGTTCGTATGGAAATGAGTACCACAACCCCGGTCCCCAATTATTTGCGAGTTTCTGGTCATCGCGTGACGTTTGACTACAGCGGCTTGCAACGCGTGTGTCGTCGGTGCGGCTCCAGCGATCACTACCGTGCACAGTGCACCGCAGCGTTCTGTGGCCGTTGTGGTATTCATGGTCACGAAAGCGACAGATGTGACCATCCTTGTCGGCGTTGCGGGGATGTTCACCCTACGCTAGCGTGCCCTGTTCGGCGTTCATACTCGGACTCTACTGCTGGAGCCTTTTCACCCTTACTACCGGCATCAGCTGCGGTTTTGACTGCGCGTGACGCCGTAACCAAAGAAATTGCCCAGACACCACAATAGCCAGCGTCGACAAATGAAAAAGAAGAGGCATGCAGCTCGGGTATAGTAACTAGAATACTTTAGCTCGGGAAGTCACAACACGCCATGTTGAGGCTTCACCATCATCATCATGTTCGCCGGCATTCTCTACTGAAAAAAAATGGCAGAGGCTTAGCTTGGCTAAGCCTAGTGGATTGCGAAAGCAATCTTCTGTTCAGGTTGTAGAGTTCTATACTGCTCATCGAACGTGTAGATGCAGTCTCGTCGCCATCTAAAGCATCCATAAGGCTTGCTGTCGAACGATCAGGTGTCGCCAAAGTCGCGTCAGCATTGAGAGCATGCATGATACTTGTAGATGCACCCAGATCAAGAGATGGTGAACGCATTCGCCTGGCTGCATACTATGCACGCCGTTTAGCTAAACGTTGTTCCCGCTCTTCATCCGTTTCTTCCGCACGCCGCCGCTTCTTAGCTGCAGCACATCGTTGCAGCTTCAACTTATACACATCATCCGACATACCGTGGAGGATTCGCTGGGACGACTGCGACGAGCCGAGTTGGGGGGCCGCTTTTCCACAGCTGACATGACGTCACGTAGAGCGAGAGCCTCCCCCACGGCAGCGGCGCGTGGGGGATTTGCTGGGACGATCGCGACGAGCCGAGTTGGGGGGGGGGGGCGCTTTTCCACAGCTGGCATGACGTCACGTACAGCGAGCGCCCCTCGCGGCAGCGGCGCGCAGCTGCAGCATGGAGGATTCGCCGGGACGATCGCGACGAGCCGAGTTGGGGCCCCGCTTTTCCACAACTGGTATGACGTCACACATAGGTCACGCTAAAGGTCAATGGTGGATTCTCCGGGACAACGCCAAGGGCGGAGACCTCGAGCAGTATTGCTTTTGCAATAAAAGAAGACCGTGACGTGGCGGATTGCAACACGCCATGTTCGCTGACCTTCCAAGCAGCGAAGGACACGCATGCTGTGGCCGATAGCGCCTCCACTTCGGCTGCTACCATCAGTCCTCCTGATCGCAGCGAGGTTTTAAACACAGATAAAACACCTGAACCTGCGATTACTACAGTCGATACAACCACGAAATCTGCTGTGGATTCATCGGCCTCAGTTACATCATCTACAATGCCGCATCCATTACATCTGAATGAGCCCCCGGCTGCCGAAGTTGTCGGCGGCGATGAAATCAATCCCGCCTGCCTACCGCTACCGACATCATCCTCATCAGAAAACAGCTTCAGCCTCGGAGTTTATAGCAGCGTTGGACTCTCGTCAAGCCTGGATGAACTCGACATAGAAATGGCGGCACCACGAGACGTAAAGCGTGCCCATGCGTCAGCCTCTGGCTCGTACGGCGGCCCGGATCGCCATGCCAAGTTACAGCGACACAAAAAGCATCGGCCTTCTTCGAAGGTATCGAAGATGTGACTTGTGCACTGCATAACCCCTGGACTTGTTCCCGGGGCACCGACTTGAAGAACACGACCAGGTCAGTTTGGTTATACTTATAATTAAACATGGCTGACACCCTGAACATTATTTGATTAAACGCACAAGGGTTCCGAAGTCCTGTAAAACAAGCCGAAATTATCAGCGTGGCCCGTGCAAGAAATTGTGACATGCTGTGTTCGAAAGAAACAAATTTTTACACCATTGGACATGTTCTTACATTCAAACGCACTTTTAAGCTAGACTTTTTTTTTCTCCTTGGCGACATCAAACTCTATTGGAGTTGATATTATTATTTTCAATAGACCTCTCTTGCGAGATCATCATGTCTTTTATAATGGCACAGCTAGGGCGGATATTGGCATTTGATTGTGTACTATCTTCATTTAGGTTACGGATTTTGTGCATATCCCCCCGCGCAGGCCATTAAGTCCAACTATTTTTTCACGACCTGGACGTGTATTTCCTGGACGGTCGTCACGTGGTGCTCGTTGGGGACATTAACTGCGTCTTAGACACACGACCAGCTGTGCAAGGCCCGGGCTGGGGTCGCCCTGATTGGAACGCACGGGAGTTGCGTCGCCTCGTCTAGCACTTTTCGTTGCTGGATATATATAGACTTTTTCGTGGTTCTTCATTTGCCTGGACGCGGTGACGCGGCGCGTCGTCAAGCACGTTGGACCGTTCCTATGTGCCAAGCACTTTAGCTCAATAGGTCACCCGATCTGATGTGATAATTTTACCTTCATCCCCTGTTTATATCTCCGATCACAGACCAGTTATACTTGAAATTCGCTTCCCTGCTTCCTCATCGGTAACACCTTGGCGTCTAGACATCCGCGTTCTACATGACGCGCGCTCGCACTCTTGTTTGTCAAGAGTCTTGCACGCCTCTGTTTATAGATCTGAACAGAGTCATGGGACGCGCTCAAGGTACAGTAGCGTCTGCATTTTTCAGTTGAAGGACGTCAGACGACGTATGTCAGAAGAACTGGCGGACACTGCCACGAAGCTCCGTATTGCCTTTCGGGTCAATCAACTGACTCCATTGATGCGGTCATGGCAGCGTGAGCTACGGAGGCGTTTCCAACGCCTCATCGCAGCGTCGTCTTTGTCAGCTGCTGCTTGGCGATGCACACGCAATCCGTGTGCACACCCCGATGTTCTGCGCTTTGCAAGAAACTCTCTTTTTAGACACCCTAATGTACTCGGTTCTGTGGCCCTAAGAGCACTTCCTGTTACTTCACCTCCCTAACGTGATTATTCGCTCTTGGTAACGTATCTTGAAAACATGGCGCGCACGACTTTGCAAATAGATCCTGGCTCTCGAGGATTTCGTACAATGCTTAGTACTACAAAACGTTCACAGCTGTAGTCACTCGGCGCTTGGGAAGCCTGCTGCCTTCCTTAATAGGACACCATCAGGCATGCTCAGTCCCTGGCAGAGAGATACACAGACTTTCGCTCGTTGCGCGTGACATACTGACATACACGCTGACCAAGTCGGCACGTGATCTCTTAGTTTCACTAGATCAAGAAAAGGCATTCGATCGCCAAGAACATAGCTACATAATGTACTGACCACGTTCGGCTTTTCATCAACTTTTGTTGAACTTATTAGGAACGCCTATTAAAATATCCGAAGTACATTGTTCCTTGATGGTCGTGAAAGTGCACCATTTCCTGTTACTCGTGGTGCTCGTCAGGGGTGCCCTCTATCCTCAGTACTCTTTGTGCTCAGCCTTGAGCCATGCCTGCGCTCAGTAGTGAGAGACCCTTACGTGTGCGGTCTCCAACTGCCTGGTAGCGGTGTTGATAAGGTGACAGCCTTCGCCGATGACATCACATCATATCTCAGGAATGAAGATAGCTTAACCCGTAATGTAGCCTTCAAATTTTCACTGAGTACGGAAATATTTCAGGTGCTGCGCTAAAATTTTCAAAATGTCGTTATTTGTTCATTGGTTTACCACAGACGCGCCTAAGTCCCCTTTTCCGTCTTCAAAAGAGCAATTCTCTTCGCATTTTAGGCCTTGATTACAGCTATGATGGCATGTCAGACTCCGTGTGGCTCTCAATTCTTGAAGATGTAAGGGGAAATATTCAAGATGTTCAAGGGTATGATTTACCCCTATTAGAAAGAAGGTACTTAGCACAGTCTGTATTTTGCGGCCGAGTGGGTTACGTTTGTCACATTGTACAGCCACCATTACGGTTTACTAGGTCCTTGAAGTCCCTTCTCGGTTCCTTCTTCTGGTCGGGCCGTACAGAACTTGTCCGTCACGCAGCGCTTGGGCAACCACGTTCTCGCGGTGGGTTCGCGTTCCCATCAGTGTCTGTCCGCTGCCGGCTCCTTGCTCTGCGATTTCTGCTCCGCCTGTTACAGCGTGATCAGTGTCCTGCGCGTGAACGCGCTTGCTATTTCCTTGGCACAAAAATTTGTTACATGTTATACCGGGCATGCACTTAAATCGCGGACCACAAGTGTTAAACGCACCTACATTTCACTGTACGGACGTGGCATTTTATCGCCTCATACAACAGGTATGTCCTCATGTAGACGTTCTCGAAAACCGTGCAGTAGATACCATGTCAGCCTTACTGCTTCCTCTAGTTCTCCCAGCGCGCCTCGCACGTTCCAATAATGTGTCGTGGGATGCGATAACGGCATCATTTCTGCCTGGCCACCTACGCGACTTGATGTGGCGTCTAGGATGGCAAGTGCTTCCAACTCGTGACAGGCTAGAGTGGTGGGGCATTGTCCCATCTTCTCTGTGTCCCGATTGCCCCCTTCAAGAATCCAATAAACATGTGCGGCTGCAATGCGTCGTTGCCAGGATATTTTGGAGTGCCGTGCACACTGGTTTCCGTGGCCTTGGAGTTAACCGCTTTGTTACATCTGATCGCTGCTCGCGTGGCCGCTTCGCACGGTTTTTAATTGCTGCGGGAGCCTTTTGTCTATGGCGTAACCGGTGCGAGGCAGTTGCCGCGGGACGTCGCCACCGCGCTCTGTTTCCACTTCTGGGGAGGCTCCACTTTCTGTCATTTCTGTCAGAGGAGCTGTTCTTCCTTGGGGAAGAAGAGTTCCTTCGACAGTGGTCATGCCGTTTCCTGTCGGTGGCTGATGGACGCGTATGGCTTAATTTTCGACCAGTCTGGTTCTTGTAGCCAGGTCTTCAGAAATATTCATTCAATGCACATTGAATGTAGGTGCCCGTGATTTCTCTGTGTGTGTGTGTGTGTTGTCAAGAATGGCGAGTTGCGCAACAAGATTGCCACCTTGCCACCCGATTACGACAAGGGGTGCAAGACGCGCACCTCTCCCTCTCCGTCGCTGCAGCTGGGAGGCGTTCAAAGAAGCGGCCTTTGCGCTGGAATCCGCCGCCTTCCACCCGCCCCATCGACATTGTGACGGGACTAGTTCGGCGTGTGTGAACAATGCTTCCGGAGTTCCCCAACGCGGAGCTGATTTGACACGCCTGGACAAGCTGCCGTGGGGACGACGTTTTTTCGTGCGTCTCACGCTTCGGAGTGGCGCAGAACAACGAGCGACCCTCGATCGACTCCGATAGTTCCCGGAACGGCACCCCGCGCGGTTGCCTCTGTGTACAGAGCGCGGTTGCCTTTGTGTACGTAAACTGGTCTGCAGAGCAGCTGCGAGTTGGTGATGTGTAAACGAACAGTCGCCGCGTCGTAGGACCGGCGGATCGAGTGTATAAAAACTGTGGTTGTGCGAAAGCTGAGGACACACTTCTCTTGAGCAGTCATGTTAGACTGAGTCACTTCTCTCATGCAGTCCTGTTGGACTAATACTCTTTTTCTCAAGCAGTCATGTTAGACTGAGTTAATTTCTGTAAATAAACCCTTTTTCCTCGTTCTCGATGAGAAGCAGTTCTTCACTTCATCAACGATCTCAGCGTAAATAAGTTGGACGACGGCATGGGCCAGCTACCTTCGAATTCATGCCGTACTCCAATCTTGGCAAAGGACCACGGACGATGGGATTGAGCCCCCAATCCTGACAACTGGCTGACAGCGGTGAGATGGACTTTGCGACATGGTGCTGTATCTGCGGTGAGTGCTTGGTTTTTGCTTTGACTCTCTAGGCTTCATTTTGTGGTTGTTCTGTTTAGAACAGTAGGGAAGCTAGATTGTTGTGTGTTAGCTAGGTTGTGTTTTCCTAGCTAGATTTAGAGAGCAGAATCAAGGCAGTAAAGCAGCAGTCATGGAGTTAAGGACACTGCTGAGAGACGAGTTGTTGATTGTTGGTGAGGAACTGGGCCTAGATGTACGCAAGGAAATGCTCAAATCGGAATTATTGGAGCTAATTTCCAATCAGGCCAGTGAGCAAGATATTGAAATGGGATTGGAACTTCTCAAAAAGAGGGAGAAACGGGAAAAAGAAAGAGAAGAACGGGACAGAGAAAAACAAGAGAGAGAGGAACGCGATAAAGATCGCGAGTTAAGAAAAATGCAACTGGAACTTGAAAGCAAACGTTTGGAGATGTCTCAAGGAAGTGAAGGCGCTCTGGGACGATCAAGTGAGGCAGAATCGTACCGCATGGACAGGCTATTAAAGCCATTTGAGGTCGGGACCGACATAGGCTTGTTCCTAAGCAATTTTGAAAGGACTTGCGAAAAGATGAACTTCGGCCCGAGTACATGGCCACAGCGGTTGCTGTCTATGTTGCCGTGTGAGGCGGCGGAAGTAATCGCCAGACTGAGTGTGCAGGATGCATATGATTATGCAAAAGTTAAGGCTAGTCTCCTGAAGAAATACCGCCTTTCAGCCGAAGCTTTTCGGCAAAGGTTTAGGAGCACAGGCAAGAAAGATAGCGAGGGCTATCCGGAGTTTGCGTATAGCTTAAAGGCCAACCTAGTCGAGTGGCTTAAAAGCGCGGAAGCGTACGACAGCAGAGACATGATCATTGAATGCATGTGTCTAGAGCAGTTTTACAAAACCATCCCCCAAGCTGTGAAACTGTGGGTGCAAGACAGAGGTAATGTAAACACTGTGGAAAGGGCGGCTGAATTAGCCGAAGAGTACGCAACCCGTAGAAAATTGAACGCCGAGGAGGGAAACTGGGACGGTCGAAATGGACCGCGGAAACCATTTCCGTTCAAAAAGGGTGCGCAAACTAGACGATCCGAGCCTGTAGACATGGCGGAAAAGCCCGCAGAAAAGAGCGAGGAGAAACTTAACGGAGAAACCGCACAAAAAGAACAGAAAAGAAAATTCGAATCTGTTAGACCAATTCGCTGTTACAAATGCCACAAACTGGGACATATAGCTGTAAACTGCGAGAAGTCTAGCGTAGTTTTTTCCTACGTGGAGGAAAAGGATGAGAATATGGAACTTTTAAGTCCATATCTCCACGACCTGCAAGTTAATGGAAAACCATGCCGAGTGCTAAGAGACAGTGCCGCCACGCTGGACATTGTCCATCCGTCTTACGTGATGGTAGATGACTTCACCGGAGAAGTAGCGTGGATAAAACAGGTTGTAGAAGAACACAGCGTGTGTCTGCCCATGGCCAAAGTCAAAATCAGTGGACCATTCGGGGAGCTAGAGACTGAGGCTGCAGTTTCCAAATTTTTGTCACTGCAGTATCCCTACATCTTTTCGAATCGTTCGAATCAGTTACTGCGTGACAGAGGGCTCAAACTGGGAGAGGGCATAGTACAGGCATTGACCCGAGGCCAAGCTCGTAAGATCGCGGCGCTTTCGGCTGAAAATGCTCAAGCTCCTCCAGCGGAAGCAGAAAAGGGCATAACTTCAATACCCGAATCCGAGCTAGGCCCGAGGGACAAAAGAACAGTTGAGGAGAGCCTGCCAGCTGACCAGCTCAATGAGAGCGTAGCACTAGAGTGTCAGAGTTCTAGCCTGCAGGAAGAGCAAGCAGACGCGCTCACAAGCGAGACAGGGTCGTTATTATCACCGGCCTCAAAGAACTTCGATCAACTCTTACGCGTGGATAGAGAGTCACTGGCAGCTGAGCAAAAGAATGATGAGAGCTTAGCTAAATTACGTGACACAGCTAAAGAAGGCATTGCTAGGCGCAACGTAACGATACATGAGAAAGGAGGATTGTTGTATCGGCATTACAGAGATCGAAAGGGTAAGATTTTAGATCAGTTAGTCATACCTACTAAGTATAGGGAGGACCTTTTGAGTCTTTGTCATGGAAATGGGTGGTCCGGCCACCTAGGCATAAACACATCAAAGGAAAGATTGCTTATGGAATACTACTGGCCTGGCTGTTTCAAAGATGTAGAAAACTTTGTAAGATCATGCGACGCCTGCCAGCGTTCTGGTAAACCAGGAGAGACTTGGAAAGCTCCACTGAAGGTAGTGCCCTTAATAACAGAGCCTTTCAGACGACTTGTAATAGACACGGTAGGGCCTCTTCCAAAAACAAAATCAGGCTACAGGTACTTGTTTACCATGCTGTGTCCGGCCACCAAGTTTCCAGAAGCAATCCCTTTGAAAGAGCTCAGCTCCACCGAAGTAGTAGACGCGCTTTTGACAGTGTTTGCACGAGTTGGGTTTCCAGCCGAAATTCAGGCAGATCAAGGGTCAGTATTCACGAGCGCACTGACTTCCACATTCTTGCAAAAGTGCGGGGTAAAGTTAATACACAGTTCTGTCTATCACCCTCAGTCAAACAGTGTAGAGAGGTGGCATTCGGTGCTTAAGCGAGTTTTGCGTGCGCTCTGTTACGAGCACAAGGAGGACTGGGAGAACTGTCTGCCGGCAACTTTGTTTGCTTTGCGAACGGTTCCACATGAAGCGACAGGGTTCTCACCAGCAGAACTAGGGTATGGGAGGACACTCCGTTCTCCACTGAGAATGTTAAGAGAGATGTGGGAGGAAAGAGGGGAGAGTCCAACCGTGGTTGAATACGTGCTAAATTTACTGGAACGGCTAAGCGCAACCCAAGAACTAGTCGGAAAGAACATGGCACTAGCTCAAAAGAACGCCAAATTCTATTACGACAGGAATGCGAGGCTTCGTACGTTTAACGCCGGAGACCAGGTAATGATCCTCAAACCTTCAAGAAAGAACAAGCTTGAAGTTCACTGGGAAGGGCCCGTTAAAGTGTTGCACAAACTTTCAGAAATTAACTATGCTTTGAGAATGCCCGGTCGCAGGAAGGAAGTGAGGATATATCACTGTAATTTGATGAAGCCGTATGTAGAGCGGAGCGGAGTCGTTAACTATACTGTCAAAGAGCCGGATGGCATTGGTACCAAGTTTAAGGAGTATAGGGCAACCTCCAACTCTGAAATCGGCCTAGAAGAAGTAGTAGAACACTCGGTAAGCTCTCATGCTCTAAGACCCGAGCAGCTAGATGAGCTAAAAGGGGTGTTAGGGGAATATCTCGACAGATTCAGCGATCGGCCGGGTAGAACCGAACTGATAACGCATGAAATTGAGCTGACCTCTACCGAACCAGTAAGATCAAAACCTTACAGGGTGTCTCCAAGACAGAGAGAGATTATGGAGGCAGAGATACAGCGCATGCTAGAGTTGGGAGTTATTGAGCCCGCTGAGAGTGACTACACGTCACCGCTAATACTCGTAGAAACCCCTAACAAGGACCCTCGTCCGTGTGTTGACTACAGGAAGTTAAATGCGATCACTAGGGATCAGCTGTACCCGATACCCAACATTGAGGAACGAATTGAAAGAGTTAGCGCTGCTAAATACATTTCAACTATAGATCTCGTGCGGGGGTACTGGCAAGTTCCCCTTTCAGAAAGTGCCAGCCGCTATGCCGCATTCATCTCGCCTGTAGGCACTTTTCGCCCTCTCGCACTCAGCTTCGGGCTGAAGAACGCGCCGTTTAGCTTCTCTAAGTTAATGGATATTGTCCTAAAGGACTTGCAGGAGTTCGCCTTACCTTATCTTTATGATGTGGCCATTTTTTCCGACAGCTGGGAACAACACGTATCGCACCTCAAACAGGTGTTCTCACGGTTGAGGGAAGCCGGCTTAACGATGAAAGCGGAAAAGTGTAGGTTTGGTTGTTCGCAGGTTACTTATCTGGGCCATGTTGTTGGTCAGGGCATGAGACGGCCGGCTGAGCTGAAAATAGCGACGATTGGAGATTTTTCTCAGCCGCGCACGAAAACGGACGTTCGTTCATTTTTGGGACTTGTGGGGTACTATCAACGGTACATTCCGAATTACTCGCAATTGGCAAGTCCATTAACAGACGCCCTCCGAAAGGGAGCACCGAGTAACGTACACTGGGATAAGGACAAAGAGAACGCTTTCCAAAGTTTGAAAACGCTATTGGTTTCTCGCCCTGTGCTTCGCGCGCCAGACTACACAAAGGAATTCATAGTTCAATGCGACGCAAGCGACAGAGGTATGGGCGTGGTACTTAGTCAGGTCGGCGACGATAACGAGGAGCATCCTATCCTCTACGCCAGCCGTAAACTAAATGTAAGAGAGGAAGCCTACAGCGCTTCAGAGAAGGAATGCGCTTGTTTGGTTTGGGCCGCCCAGAAGTTGTCGTGTTACTTGTACGGAGCGAAGTTCATCTTCGAGACCGACCACTGTCCTCTGACGTGGCTCAATCAAATGTCACACAAAAACGGCCGCTTGCTCCGATGGAGCCTCACTCTCCAAGAGTACAACTTCTCCGTTAGATATAAGAAGGGAAAGTTGCATAGCAATGCGGATGGTTTGAGCAGGCTAATTTGAATTCTGCGTTTGAGGGTCCCGCCTAAATTTTGGGGTTACTAGTGTTAGCTTTTCTTTAGGCGAAGAAAATCCCCTCTCATTTAGCAGAATTCCCTCCATGATTGCTGAATTGGTCAGCAGGAATTTGCTTCAGAAATTGGCATAGTGAAATGTAGCATTTTTTTTTGTTTCTGCACTTGTGTTGTTGTTGTTTTTTTTTTTTTGAAGCCTAGCGAGTCTAAAGTGAGAGCCAATGCGCGTCATCTCGGCGCAGAGCCGTGTTGTGGGGTTCATTTTGCAGTTGCCTGTCCTTGTTGAATGTTTTGGGGCGGTGACATCAATGCACAAGTGGTCGCTGCGAGCCAAGACATCAATCCCCCCCCCCCCTGACCAGCAGCCGTTCTCTTCCTGCCTAGCGGTTGTCAGCGCTAGACAGTCGAGACTTTTCGGGCCATGGAGGCGCTGTCAAGAATGGCGAGTTGCGCAACAAGATTGCCACCTTGCCACCCGATTACGACAAGGGGTGCAAGACGCGCACCTCTCCCTCTCCGTCGCTGCAGCTGGGAGGCGTTCAAAGAAGCGGCCTTTGCGCTGGAATCCGCCGCCTTCCACCCGCCCCATCGACATTGTGACGGGACTAGTTCGGCGTGTGTGAACAATGCTTCCGGAGTTCCCCAACGCGGAGCTGATTTGACACGCCTGGACAAGCTGCCGTGGGGACGACGTTTTTTCGTGCGTCTCACGCTTCGGAGTGGCGCAGAACAACGAGCGACCCTCGATCGACTCCGATAGTTCCCGGAACGGCACCCCGCGCGGTTGCCTCTGTGTACAGAGCGCGGTTGCCTTTGTGTACGTAAACTGGTCTGCAGAGCAGCTGCGAGTTGGTGATGTGTAAACGAACAGTCGCCGCGTCGTAGGACCGGCGGATCGAGTGTATAAAAACTGTGGTTGTGCGAAAGCTGAGGACACACTTCTCTTGAGCAGTCATGTTAGACTGAGTCACTTCTCTCATGCAGTCCTGTTGGACTAATACTCTTTTTCTCAAGCAGTCATGTTAGACTGAGTTAATTTCTGTAAATAAACCCTTTTTCCTCGTTCTCGATGAGAAGCAGTTCTTCACTTCATCAACGATCTCAGCGTAAATAAGTTGGACGACGGCATGGGCCAGCTACCTTCGAATTCATGCCGTACTCCAATCTTGGCAAAGGACCACGGACGATGGGATTGAGCCCCCAATCCTGACAACTGGCTGACAGCGGTGAGATGGACTTTGCGACATGGTGCTGTATCTGCGGTGAGTGCTTGGTTTTTGCTTTGACTCTCTAGGCTTCATTTTGTGGTTGTTCTGTTTAGAACAGTAGGGAAGCTAGATTGTTGTGTGTTAGCTAGGTTGTGTTTTCCTAGCTAGATTTAGAGAGCAGAATCAAGGCAGTAAAGCAGCAGTCATGGAGTTAAGGACACTGCTGAGAGACGAGTTGTTGATTGTTGGTGAGGAACTGGGCCTAGATGTACGCAAGGAAATGCTCAAATCGGAATTATTGGAGCTAATTTCCAATCAGGCCAGTGAGCAAGATATTGAAATGGGATTGGAACTTCTCAAAAAGAGGGAGAAACGGGAAAAAGAAAGAGAAGAACGGGACAGAGAAAAACAAGAGAGAGAGGAACGCGATAAAGATCGCGAGTTAAGAAAAATGCAACTGGAACTTGAAAGCAAACGTTTGGAGATGTCTCAAGGAAGTGAAGGCGCTCTGGGACGATCAAGTGAGGCAGAATCGTACCGCATGGACAGGCTATTAAAGCCATTTGAGGTCGGGACCGACATAGGCTTGTTCCTAAGCAATTTTGAAAGGACTTGCGAAAAGATGAACTTCGGCCCGAGTACATGGCCACAGCGGTTGCTGTCTATGTTGCCGTGTGAGGCGGCGGAAGTAATCGCCAGACTGAGTGTGCAGGATGCATATGATTATGCAAAAGTTAAGGCTAGTCTCCTGAAGAAATACCGCCTTTCAGCCGAAGCTTTTCGGCAAAGGTTTAGGAGCACAGGCAAGAAAGATAGCGAGGGCTATCCGGAGTTTGCGTATAGCTTAAAGGCCAACCTAGTCGAGTGGCTTAAAAGCGCGGAAGCGTACGACAGCAGAGACATGATCATTGAATGCATGTGTCTAGAGCAGTTTTACAAAACCATCCCCCAAGCTGTGAAACTGTGGGTGCAAGACAGAGGTAATGTAAACACTGTGGAAAGGGCGGCTGAATTAGCCGAAGAGTACGCAACCCGTAGAAAATTGAACGCCGAGGAGGGAAACTGGGACGGTCGAAATGGACCGCGGAAACCATTTCCGTTCAAAAAGGGTGCGCAAACTAGACGATCCGAGCCTGTAGACATGGCGGAAAAGCCCGCAGAAAAGAGCGAGGAGAAACTTAACGGAGAAACCGCACAAAAAGAACAGAAAAGAAAATTCGAATCTGTTAGACCAATTCGCTGTTACAAATGCCACAAACTGGGACATATAGCTGTAAACTGCGAGAAGTCTAGCGTAGTTTTTTCCTACGTGGAGGAAAAGGATGAGAATATGGAACTTTTAAGTCCATATCTCCACGACCTGCAAGTTAATGGAAAACCATGCCGAGTGCTAAGAGACAGTGCCGCCACGCTGGACATTGTCCATCCGTCTTACGTGATGGTAGATGACTTCACCGGAGAAGTAGCGTGGATAAAACAGGTTGTAGAAGAACACAGCGTGTGTCTGCCCATGGCCAAAGTCAAAATCAGTGGACCATTCGGGGAGCTAGAGACTGAGGCTGCAGTTTCCAAATTTTTGTCACTGCAGTATCCCTACATCTTTTCGAATCGTTCGAATCAGTTACTGCGTGACAGAGGGCTCAAACTGGGAGAGGGCATAGTACAGGCATTGACCCGAGGCCAAGCTCGTAAGATCGCGGCGCTTTCGGCTGAAAATGCTCAAGCTCCTCCAGCGGAAGCAGAAAAGGGCATAACTTCAATACCCGAATCCGAGCTAGGCCCGAGGGACAAAAGAACAGTTGAGGAGAGCCTGCCAGCTGACCAGCTCAATGAGAGCGTAGCACTAGAGTGTCAGAGTTCTAGCCTGCAGGAAGAGCAAGCAGACGCGCTCACAAGCGAGACAGGGTCGTTATTATCACCGGCCTCAAAGAACTTCGATCAACTCTTACGCGTGGATAGAGAGTCACTGGCAGCTGAGCAAAAGAATGATGAGAGCTTAGCTAAATTACGTGACACAGCTAAAGAAGGCATTGCTAGGCGCAACGTAACGATACATGAGAAAGGAGGATTGTTGTATCGGCATTACAGAGATCGAAAGGGTAAGATTTTAGATCAGTTAGTCATACCTACTAAGTATAGGGAGGACCTTTTGAGTCTTTGTCATGGAAATGGGTGGTCCGGCCACCTAGGCATAAACACATCAAAGGAAAGATTGCTTATGGAATACTACTGGCCTGGCTGTTTCAAAGATGTAGAAAACTTTGTAAGATCATGCGACGCCTGCCAGCGTTCTGGTAAACCAGGAGAGACTTGGAAAGCTCCACTGAAGGTAGTGCCCTTAATAACAGAGCCTTTCAGACGACTTGTAATAGACACGGTAGGGCCTCTTCCAAAAACAAAATCAGGCTACAGGTACTTGTTTACCATGCTGTGTCCGGCCACCAAGTTTCCAGAAGCAATCCCTTTGAAAGAGCTCAGCTCCACCGAAGTAGTAGACGCGCTTTTGACAGTGTTTGCACGAGTTGGGTTTCCAGCCGAAATTCAGGCAGATCAAGGGTCAGTATTCACGAGCGCACTGACTTCCACATTCTTGCAAAAGTGCGGGGTAAAGTTAATACACAGTTCTGTCTATCACCCTCAGTCAAACAGTGTAGAGAGGTGGCATTCGGTGCTTAAGCGAGTTTTGCGTGCGCTCTGTTACGAGCACAAGGAGGACTGGGAGAACTGTCTGCCGGCAACTTTGTTTGCTTTGCGAACGGTTCCACATGAAGCGACAGGGTTCTCACCAGCAGAACTAGGGTATGGGAGGACACTCCGTTCTCCACTGAGAATGTTAAGAGAGATGTGGGAGGAAAGAGGGGAGAGTCCAACCGTGGTTGAATACGTGCTAAATTTACTGGAACGGCTAAGCGCAACCCAAGAACTAGTCGGAAAGAACATGGCACTAGCTCAAAAGAACGCCAAATTCTATTACGACAGGAATGCGAGGCTTCGTACGTTTAACGCCGGAGACCAGGTAATGATCCTCAAACCTTCAAGAAAGAACAAGCTTGAAGTTCACTGGGAAGGGCCCGTTAAAGTGTTGCACAAACTTTCAGAAATTAACTATGCTTTGAGAATGCCCGGTCGCAGGAAGGAAGTGAGGATATATCACTGTAATTTGATGAAGCCGTATGTAGAGCGGAGCGGAGTCGTTAACTATACTGTCAAAGAGCCGGATGGCATTGGTACCAAGTTTAAGGAGTATAGGGCAACCTCCAACTCTGAAATCGGCCTAGAAGAAGTAGTAGAACACTCGGTAAGCTCTCATGCTCTAAGACCCGAGCAGCTAGATGAGCTAAAAGGGGTGTTAGGGGAATATCTCGACAGATTCAGCGATCGGCCGGGTAGAACCGAACTGATAACGCATGAAATTGAGCTGACCTCTACCGAACCAGTAAGATCAAAACCTTACAGGGTGTCTCCAAGACAGAGAGAGATTATGGAGGCAGAGATACAGCGCATGCTAGAGTTGGGAGTTATTGAGCCCGCTGAGAGTGACTACACGTCACCGCTAATACTCGTAGAAACCCCTAACAAGGACCCTCGTCCGTGTGTTGACTACAGGAAGTTAAATGCGATCACTAGGGATCAGCTGTACCCGATACCCAACATTGAGGAACGAATTGAAAGAGTTAGCGCTGCTAAATACATTTCAACTATAGATCTCGTGCGGGGGTACTGGCAAGTTCCCCTTTCAGAAAGTGCCAGCCGCTATGCCGCATTCATCTCGCCTGTAGGCACTTTTCGCCCTCTCGCACTCAGCTTCGGGCTGAAGAACGCGCCGTTTAGCTTCTCTAAGTTAATGGATATTGTCCTAAAGGACTTGCAGGAGTTCGCCTTACCTTATCTTTATGATGTGGCCATTTTTTCCGACAGCTGGGAACAACACGTATCGCACCTCAAACAGGTGTTCTCACGGTTGAGGGAAGCCGGCTTAACGATGAAAGCGGAAAAGTGTAGGTTTGGTTGTTCGCAGGTTACTTATCTGGGCCATGTTGTTGGTCAGGGCATGAGACGGCCGGCTGAGCTGAAAATAGCGACGATTGGAGATTTTTCTCAGCCGCGCACGAAAACGGACGTTCGTTCATTTTTGGGACTTGTGGGGTACTATCAACGGTACATTCCGAATTACTCGCAATTGGCAAGTCCATTAACAGACGCCCTCCGAAAGGGAGCACCGAGTAACGTACACTGGGATAAGGACAAAGAGAACGCTTTCCAAAGTTTGAAAACGCTATTGGTTTCTCGCCCTGTGCTTCGCGCGCCAGACTACACAAAGGAATTCATAGTTCAATGCGACGCAAGCGACAGAGGTATGGGCGTGGTACTTAGTCAGGTCGGCGACGATAACGAGGAGCATCCTATCCTCTACGCCAGCCGTAAACTAAATGTAAGAGAGGAAGCCTACAGCGCTTCAGAGAAGGAATGCGCTTGTTTGGTTTGGGCCGCCCAGAAGTTGTCGTGTTACTTGTACGGAGCGAAGTTCATCTTCGAGACCGACCACTGTCCTCTGACGTGGCTCAATCAAATGTCACACAAAAACGGCCGCTTGCTCCGATGGAGCCTCACTCTCCAAGAGTACAACTTCTCCGTTAGATATAAGAAGGGAAAGTTGCATAGCAATGCGGATGGTTTGAGCAGGCTAATTTGAATTCTGCGTTTGAGGGTCCCGCCTAAATTTTGGGGTTACTAGTGTTAGCTTTTCTTTAGGCGAAGAAAATCCCCTCTCATTTAGCAGAATTCCCTCCATGATTGCTGAATTGGTCAGCAGGAATTTGCTTCAGAAATTGGCATAGTGAAATGTAGCATTTTTTTTTGTTTCTGCACTTGTGTTGTTGTTGTTTTTTTTTTTTGAAGCCTAGCGAGTCTAAAGTGAGAGCCAATGCGCGTCATCTCGGCGCAGAGCCGTGTTGTGGGGTTCATTTTGCAGTTGCCTGTCCTTGTTGAATGTTTTGGGGCGGTGACATCAATGCACAAGTGGTCGCTGCGAGCCAAGACATCAATCCCCCCCCCCCCCCTGACCAGCAGCCGTTCTCTTCCTGCCTAGCGGTTGTCAGCGCTAGACAGTCGAGACTTTTCGGGCCATGGAGGCGCTGTCAAGAATGGCGAGTTGCGCAACAAGATTGCCACCTTGCCACCCGATTACGACAAGGGGTGCAAGACGCGCACCTCTCCCTCTCCGTCGCTGCAGCTGGGAGGCGTTCAAAGAAGCGGCCTTTGCGCTGGAATCCGCCGCCTTCCACCCGCCCCATCGACATTGTGACGGGACTAGTTCGGCGTGTGTGAACAATGCTTGCGGAGTTCCCCAACGCGGAGCTGATTTGACACGCCTGGACAAGCTGCCGTGGGGACGACGTTTTTTCGTGCGTCTCACGCTTCGGAGTGGCGCAGAACAACGAGCGACCCTCGATCGACTCCGATAGTTCCCGGAACGGCACCCCGCGCGGTTGCCTCTGTGTACAGAGCGCGGTTGCCTTTGTGTACGTAAACTGGTCTGCAGAGCAGCTGCGAGTTGGTGATGTGTAAACGAACAGTCGCCGCGTCGTAGGACCGGCGGATCGAGTGTATAAAAACTGTGGTTGTGCGAAAGCTGAGGACACACTTCTCTTGAGCAGTCATGTTAGACTGAGTCACTTCTCTCATGCAGTCCTGTTGGACTAATACTCTTTTTCTCAAGCAGTCCTGTTAGACTGAGTTAATTTCTGTAAATAAACCCTTTTTCCTCGTTCTCGATGAGAAGCAGTTCTTCACTTCATCAACGATCTCAGCGTAAATAAGTTGGACGACGGCATGGGCCAGCTACCTTCGAATTCATGCCGTACTCCAATCTTGGCAAAGGACCACGGACGATGGGATTGAGCCCCAAATCCTGACAGTGTGTGTGTGTGTGTGTGTGTGTGTGTGTGTGTGTGTGTGTGTGTGTGTGTGTGTGTGTGTGTGTGTGTGTGTGTGTGTGTGTGTGTGTGTGTGCGTGTGTGTGCGTGCGTGCGTGTGTGTGTGTGTGTGTGTGTGTGTGTGTGTGTGTGTGTGTGTGTGTGTGTGTGTGTGTGTGTGTGTGTGTGTGTGTGTGTGTGTGTGTGTGTGTGTGTGTGTGTGTGTGTGTGTGTGTGTGTGTGTGTGTGTGTGTGTGTGTGTGTGTGTGTGTGTGCTCCTATGCATGATCATTTTTGTATATACACATCTCCTGCAAATTATGTGAAGTGTTCTGTCACATCATCATTGTACTTCGAATTTTCACTGAATACAGTGTACCATTGGGTACACTGTATATATGGAACATCATTTTATACATGTGGTATTTAGTTTATGTGTAACTGTGCCTTTCCGTGGGTACATGTGATTATATGTTGGTCAGTGAGGACTCGGACACTACGTTGAAAACGTGCCGTGTTTGGTTTTTTATATGTTATCGTCCTGGTGGAGTTGTGCCGAGATTGTGACTCAGTGCTCGTATCGTCTCTTGTCGAAATATACTTTTTCTTAACACATGTGACAATCAGTTTAGGTGTCATTGTGCTTTTCCATGGGTCTATGTTGTCAGAGGTTATTGAGTAAGGGAGAGTGAATGTATCACGAACGCTGCTATATGTGGAACATCATTTATACATGTGACAATTGGTTTAGGTGTAATTGTGGTTTTCCATGGGTCTGGGTTGTCGTATGTTAGTGAGTGAGCACTCAGACGCTACTCTGAGAACGTGTAGTGCATACAATCCTTCGTTTCTTGTAGACGTTATCGTCCTGGTGGAATTGTGCCGTGACTGTGACTGAGTGTTCGTGTCGTCTCTTGTTTAAATAAACTCTTTCTAAACACACTATGGACGGTAGGTTGGAAAACCTGATGCAACACACACAGCAGCGCGATGTTCAAGCCGTACGCATGCTTCTCGCATGCCACCCCTAACTACATTCGAGTACCGCTTCATAGAACGTAATTACTAGTTCTTATGCGAGCTGTGCGCTGCGCGACCTTAACTTTGAATCTACCGGTATAAAGAGGGATTTCGGACGCCCCAAGCACTTCGCCACAAAGGCGTTTGACTGTATTACACTTCTTTCACACGACTGGTATTCCCCAATCCTTTCCCCGTAGCTGAACGCTACGCAGATGGTGCGAGACATTGTACCACCTTCTGGCTCGACCCACGTTGTACTGTTTCTTTCTGGAGTAAAATATCCACCGACGACTGCAATACTCCCTAACGCGAAATCTATGCGCGTTTTCATTTCGCGATATATTTGCTGGCACGGACAATCTGTCTCGGGCGGCCCATTGCAAACGGAGCGAAGTGTGGCGTGACTGCCTCGCTAATGACTGCCTCGGGGCACGACACCACTTCCAGAATGGCAGGCTTACGTCCGTTGCCTTTTCAGATGACGCTCACCTGGGTCGTGTGTTCCGGACTGCTTGGTTCATGCCATGTTGCTGCAGAGGATCCGCTTACAGCACGGCCGCCATGGTTGCGCAGAACGCCAAGTTTGGACACAACCAGCCAGCTCATCTGGCAAAATGGATGCAGCACGACTACGGTGGACGCAACCGGCTGCCTTAATAAACGTCAGCTGGCAGCCGCTTCACTTGGGCACGACACCACTTCCAGAATGGCAGGCTTACGTCCGTTGCCTTTTCAGATGACGCTCACCTGGGTCGTGTGTTCCGGACTGCTTGGTTCATGCCATGTTGCTGCAGAGGATCCGCTTACAGCACGGCCGCCATGGTTGCGCAGAACGCCAAGTTTGGACACAACCAGCCAGCTCATCTGGCAACATGGATCCAGCACGACTACGGTGGTACAGTGGCTACAAGGGGGAAGTGTGAGCAGCGCGCCGCTCGCCGTATGCGGTCCACTGAGGCCTTTGAGGAGGATCCGACAGGCGGCGCTCGACGACGTTTGCACGTCAGTCGATGGGCAAGGCGCGGTGGCATACGCTGGCGTGAGCTGTGCTGCACGTGTTTCTCTCGGCTTTGCCGGCAGTTGTGTGAGTTATTTCTTGTGCGCTGTATGTGTGGTGATGCCCAGAAAACAGAGCCACTGTTTTGTGCCTGGGTGCACTACTGGCTACAAATCGTGCAAGATGAAACTGTCGCTGTTTGGTGTACCCAAGAATGAACTGGCGTTGGCGCAGTGGCAGCGGGCTATACCGCGTGCTGACAAACAACTCGAGAAGAACTCTGCGGTGTGCGAGCTTCATTTCGACACAAGGTACATTTCAAGGTACTTTGAGCACACAGTGAATGGAGAGCTCGTCCGAATCGAAAGAAGCAGGCCTCTGTTGCTTCCTGGAGCTGTGCCCACGCTTTTCCCAAACCTACCAAAGTATTTATCGAAGCAACTGCCGCCTGACAGGAAGCGGCCCGCAAAGCCTGAACCCACAGCTCCAGCCAAGAAGAAATGTGCAGAAGACAGTGCCGTTTCTGTGAGTGTGGGCTTCGAGGAGGTTCCGTACTGCACAGCTTCGTTTCAGGACCTCACTTTACCGTCGTGTTCGTGGGGCATGCACACGTTGAACCCTTCGCCGTTGACTGTGGCTTACAGTGTGTGCAAACCAGGGAAGGATAAACGGGTCCTATATGCAAGCAAGCTGGTTGTGTTTTCACAAGAAGCGAACTGTGTGAAACAAGATGTTTTTTTAAAGGGAGTGCGCCAGTCGGGGCTGTCATCCACCGATCCTACATCTCTTTTGAAAGAGGTCGACAGCATGGAAGTCTGTGTTGGAGCCGGCACAGTCGATGAATTTCCGTTTGCGTTGGGAAGCAAGAAATTTCACTTTTTTGACGCAATCATTTCAAGCATAAAGTGTCGTGGTGTAGCGCATGACAGTAGGCCATGTGTGATGTGCAAGCATCTAAGAAAAGCTCTTTTGAACCAGCGATCAAAAAAGCGTCGTAGCCAGAATTCAGCTCCCGGACTCTCAAGGAAGAAAAAACTTCAAACGCAAACTGTTCGGCGACTCAAGGCCAAGTTGTCAGTCTACACACAAACCATCAAGGATCTTGAGAGGCAGAGTGTAGAACTGGAAGAGAGCGTCCTGGAAGACAGATTAAAAGCTCTTCCACCTAAGCAAAGGCTCGCGGTACTGCAGTGTTTTCAGGCAGCTCGTCGCAAATCACTGAGAGGGATGAAATACAACCCAGATTGGCTACTCGAGTGCATTATAATGCGCATGAAGAGTCCAAGACTCTACGAGCACGTCAGAAGAGAGGGAATACTAACACTCCCGAACAGAACCTGCTTGAAGACATATATGCGGAAGTATAAGAGCGGGTTTGGCTTCAACTCCCTTGTGCTTGCAGGGATTGGCAAGAAAACGAAGACCATGGATGAATTCAGGTGCCACGGTGGCCTGATAATAGATGAGATGAAACTGTCGGAGTGTTTCAGTGTAGTTGGAGGGGGAAAGATTGAGGGACTTGTGGACTTAGGAAAATTCACCCCCGAAAGTGAGAAACATGTGCCTTGTGATCACGGTCTAGTGGTCATGTTTCAACCTCTAAGCGGTTCTTGGCATCAAATACTTGGTGTTTTTGCCTCAAGGGGCAATGTGAAGGCAGCTCTGTTGTCGAAAATCGTCCTAGAAGCTGTGATTCTTGCCGAAAAAGCTGGCCTGAAGGTTGATTTTGTGACAGCTGATGGCGCTTCATGGAACCGCTCTATGTGGCGCATATTTGGAATATCTGGTTCCTCGAGCTGTGTGAAGTCGTCGGTTGCTCATCCTGTTGATAAAGAAAGACGTCTTTTTTTTATGTCAGATTTTCCCCACTTGATAAAATGCGTAAGGAACGGTTTCCTGAAGTGCTTCTACAAAACTCCGGATGGTGCTGCCTACATTGAGCACATCAGGGTGGCACACGAGGAAGATAAATGTGCAGTCACCCTCAAGGTCATGCCAAAAATTAGTGCATGCCACGTGAAGCCCAATAATTTTGAGAAAATGAGGGTGAACTTAGCATTCCAACTTTTCAGCTCAGAAGTCGTTCGTGGCCTTTTCTTTTACAAGAATGAAATTCAAAGGAATTGGGGTGACCCAGCAGCAACTGAGGCATTTGTCAGCACAATGGCCAAGCTAATAGAGGCGATGACAGCACGTATTCCATCCGAAGCTCTAAGACTTGGGTCCATTCAAGAGAAAAACATCAAAGATTTCATCGAGTACCTTAACAAATGGGAAAGATCCTTGGCACCTTCCAGAGTAGGTTTTTTGTCAGCAAGCACAGCTGAAGGACTGAGGGTTACCCTCCATGCAACATTAGATCTGTTAAAGTATGTCCATGACAAGCTTGGGTACAAGTACTTGCTGACAAGCCGCCTTTGTCAGGATAGCCTGGAAAAACTGTTTGGCGTCATACGTCAGTTTTCCGGCTGTAATGACCACCCCAACGCAACCCAGTTCCTCATCACTGTTAATTGCCTAAGTTTTTATAACTTAGTGAAAGCGCCGAGCAGCGGAAACTGTGAAGGAGGCACCCTGCAGTTTTTGCTGGGTGAGAAGGAAGCAGGCGGTGAAGTGGATGAACTTCTTGACAGAGGACAGATAGAAGATGCTTCACAAAGGCTCCAGAAATCTGAGCTTCTCTCTGACCATGTGTACAATGAAAAAACGAGCGACAGCCGCCTGGTGTTTTACATTGCAGGGTATGTTGCACGAAAGACCATCCTGAAAACTCACTGCAAAGACTGTTTTGATCAGCTTCTCGTGAATCCGGAGAATGCTAACAAAGAACTCTCGACATTTACCAAATTTTGTGACAAAGGTGGTCTGCTCTACCCATCCCACGAACTTTTCTCGTTTGTAGAGGCGTTAGAACTCACCTTTTCTATGTGGTTTAGCAACAACCAACTGCACTATGACAGCCTTGATCAGCTGACATGCTGTCTCAGGAAGAACAATGTCTTGATTGGCTGTGAACTTCATGGGCTGAGTATTACCAACCACATCACCAAGTTTTTCCTGCTAACACGCCTTCATTTCTACATGAAATCCCTTAACAAAGAGAGGGAATCATCGCGGGAAAAAAAGAAGCACTTGAAACTGAGGCGGGTTACCTAAGGACTGTTTGGAAGAGGTTTCACTCCCAAGTACCAGGAAATCATTTTATTTTGCCGCTACCAGAGCAGCTTAGCAAAATAAAGCTTTATTCAGAAATTTTGCGCATTTGAACATGTGGTGCTTTGTCCGAGTACAGCAGAAATCAACCCGTCGCGAAATAATCTACGCTGTTGGGCGATCCAACATGGAAACGGTAAGTCTGCTTTCTCTTGACATTCTGCTCAATTTGGAATTAACTCAGTAATATTTCCGGCTCTCTTGTACAACCAAGTGTCCAGCAGAACCGATTTCTGTAATATAGTGAGAGCCATGGAAACATGACGAAAGAAAAACTGCGTCCGCCGCGTATAAAACACGCGTTTACCAACGCTGCAGCCGAAGAATCTGACGTGTATGCGCGCTGCAGCGCCATCTGCCCCTTTCCTTCCAAAGCGCTTCGCCTGCCCGGGCGCGCTCCTCACACTTCCCCCTTGTAGCCACTGTAACGGTGGACGCAACCGGCTGCCTTCATAAACGTCAGCTGGCAGCCGCTTCACTTGGGCACGACACCACTTCCAGAATGGCAGGCTTACGTCCGTTGCCTTTTCAGGTTAGTTACCTGAAAGGTGCTGCTTGCGTCAAATCCAGTAATTATTGCTTGTTGGTGGTGTCGTGCCCACGAGACCTGAATGATGTGTTCAAACAGTTCTTGGCTCTTGCGTGTGAAATATGCTATGCCTTGTCTCCTATAACACTGATGCTGTCGGGAGACGTTGAAACTAATCCTGGACCAATGACTAAGGCTCAAGAAGAAGCTTTTGCTGCTGCACTAGAGGCTATTAGGAAATTGGAAGAAGCGCACTCACACTTGCTTTCTGAACTAACTAGTGTCAAAGCCAGTAATACGGCAGTTATAAGCAAGCTTCAAAAGCTAGAAAACGAGCAGGTAACACTACTCGCTGAACTAAAAATTTCGAAACAAAAACAGGAGGCCGCTGAAGGGGAAATCAAGCTGCTGAACGCCAAGATCGCCGCGCTGGTCGATACTCCCGCATCCGGAAATTCGGCTGTTACAACAGCAGGCGCTGATATCCTTCGCGGTGTGTCTGATGGATTGGCCACAATTTCTTCACGGTGCGATGACACTGAGAATAGAATGCGACGCTCAAACCTGCTCTTCTTTAACATAGCGGACAACGAAAAAGAGGACTGGGCTGCGTCGGAGCAGTAAATTGTCGATTTCTGTGCCGAAAAACTTGACTTAAGCCTATCAAGCACGCACTTCGAGAGGGTGCATAGATTAGGCAAGCACGCCGATAACAAAACGAGACCGATCATAAAGAACGCATCTACCGATACCGATAAAGAACGCATCTTGTCAGCTGCACGAAAACTTAAGGGCTCCGGATTTTCAATACGAGAAGACTTCTCCCCAGCTACACGAGAAGCAAGAAGAAAACTGATCGAATTCGCGAAGGCAAAAAAAAAAAATACTTCAAGCTCAGCGTCGACTGAATGCGCATAGATGACACAACCTACGTGTACGACGGCGTCACTAGCACAGTAGTACAGCTGAGCAGATAGCTAAAGCATAGCACTCGAACCCATCACTGCCATCAGGTATCAGGACCTCGGATCATACCGTCACTATCAATATCATTTACTAATATTCGAAGCCTGGTGCGCAAGCTCGGTCAAGTCTCTTCTTTCATAGACGATACAGGTTCTCACATTTTCATCTTCACGGAAACATGGCTGCATCCTGACATTTCAGACAATGAAATAAGTCCCATACATACCACGTATAATATTTACCGATGCGATCGCACTAATAAACGAGGTAGAGGCGTACTTATAGGCGTTAGGAAGACGGTAACATCTTATTTAATTGATTCCGACACTAACCTAGAAATTGTCTCGGTTGCGTGCATGACTCGTTTTGAAAAGTTATTGTTAGGTTGCTGTTATCGTCCTCCTGACTCAAGTGTGTTGTTTGTTAGCGACCTGCGAAACAGCATAACTCACGCCATTAGGGCTTGTCCGGCTGAAAGTATTTTTCTTTTCGGCGACTTTAATCTTCCCTCCATAAACTGGAAGCAGTTGTCATCGACCTGCCGCCTTTCCACAGACTTCATTGCCTTAACATTAGATTTCAACCTGTCACAGATCGTAAGTCAACCCACTCGTGATTCCAATATACTAGATCTAGTATTGACAACGGTCCCTAATACTGTTGAAAAAATAACATATTTAGATGGTTTCAGTGACCATAAATTAATGCAATTAAACCTTAAAGTACCGTCCCAATTTTCTGGTACAACTAAGATAATTCGTGATTATAACAGAGGAAACTACAGTGTTATTAACGCTGAACTTGAAACATTTCTTGTTAGTGTATTACTTCCTCGTTTCAGTAACCGAACAGTTCAAGATAACTGGGATTTGTTCAAAAACAAGCTAATAACACTGGTTAGTCAACATGTTCCGTTAACTAAAATAACAAATGATAAACGCAATCCGTGGTTCACTAAGTCACTTAACCAACTGAGAAATAAAAAGAAACGATTGTACGCGTCCGCAAAACGCGCGTCCACTCCAATATCTTGGAAAAAATACACCGACTTCTTGAAAAGCTACTGCTCCAGAGTACGCGCTGCCCGAGATAAGTACTTTTCGCACGATTTGCCATCCCTGCTCACAACTAACAAAAAAAAATTTTGGGAATCAGTGTGTCCGGAGCGACAGGACGCAAACATCATTTTGCATGATAACGACCACATTCCCATTCCAGATTATGACTGTCCAAACGCGTTCAATTCATTCTTTTCGTCAGTGTACACCATAGAAGACGACTCAAACGTGCCTGAGGTAGCTGATCTTGACTACCCTTTCTTACAGCCCATCGACATTACTGTCGACGGCATCGCATCCATTATAAATAATCTGAAAGTGTCCACATCAGCAGGCATTGACGACATAAACTCAAAGATACTAAAAAACACGATATCAGTCTCGAGTAAAATATTATCTCATATTCCGACAATCGCTATCGACAGGAATGCTTCCCCAAGACTGGAAAATCGCGAAGGTCATTCCCATCTTTAAATCTGGCAATAGAAATTCACCACTAAACTACAGACCCATTTCACTTACTTCCATCTGCTGTAAGATGCTAGAGCATATAATCACCTCCCATATTTACAATCATTTAGAGAATAACAGCTTTTTCTTCACAAACCAGCATGGATTTAGAAAGGGTTTATCGTGCGACACGCAACTATTTGAGTTCACGACTGAATTAGATTTTAATCTGGACAAAAACCTGCAAACTGACTGCATGTTTTTAGATTTTTCAAAAGCCTTTGATCGCGTAGCTCACTGCCGACTAATTTCTAAACTGTCTTCGTTGTCCTTAGATTCACTAACGCTATCTTGGATTCGGAACTTTCTTACCAATCGGCAGCAGTTCACCGTGGTTAATAATTTTTCCTCCCCGCTCTCTTACGTGTCTTCTGGTGTGCCACAGGGTAGTGTCCTCGGTCCACTTCTTTTCCTTATATGTATTAACGACTTACCGAATAACATTTCTTCTCATGTGCGGATCTTTGCTGACGATTGCATAGTTTACCGAGAAATTGCTAGTACTGATGACCACGTAAAAATTCAAAATGATCTTGACCTTATTAGCAGCTGGTGTGGGACCTGGCTAATGTCGTTTAATCCAGATAAATGTAAAGTAATGTCTTTCACTCGCAAACATTTCCTTTCCAGCTTTCCATACTATATTAATAACAATCCTGTGTCTGTAGTTACTTCTTACAAATACCTAGGCGTAACCCTGACAACAAACCTTTCGTGGACTACACATATAAACAATATCTGCGGAAATGCCTCCCGATCCTTGGGATATTTACGCCGGAACCTCCGTAAGACGCCGAAAAATATCCGCAAATTAGCCTACCTTACATTTGTTCGCCCTAAACTTGAATTTGCTTCTTCAGTATGGTCCCCTCATTACATATTTTTAACCACTATGCTATAATCAGTTCAGAATAGAGCCGCTAGATTTATTTCACAAAATTACAACTGGAGCGAAAGTATAACGCAAATTAAAAACAATCTATCAATTCCTTCTTTGACCACTCGTCGTGATGTAGCACTTATATTGCTGTTTCACAAGTACGTTCACGGACCGAGGCCATCACCAATAGCTCTGCAAGTTTCTCCATTCACCTCACGAAGATTGCATAATCATCTTTCTTTCACGCGCATCTACGGCAAAACAGACGCTTTTAACTCATCTGCGCTTCCACGTGTCATCCGCTTGTGGAACGACCTTCCCGATATCCTGGTAGCTGAAGCTAACAAAGAAAAATTCCGTCACGACATAAACATTCATTTCTTACTTAAAAAAAACAAACTTGTCTGTGTTGCTTCTTGTATGCTTTTTTTCTTTTTATTTAGAATTATTTACTTGGTGTAAACTTGACTCTTCGTTGTGTTTTTATTAACAAAGCATTGTATAATTGTATAATTTTGTATAATTGTTTGCTGCTCTTTATACTGTGTCAATTTTCCCCCCCTTACCTAATGCCCATTCTTCGGGCCTCTAAGGTATTTTGGTTAAATAAATAAATAAATAAAAAATCCACCGACGATTGCAATACTCCCTAACGCGAAATCTACGCGCGTTTTCATTTCGCGATATATTTGCTGGCACGGACAATCTGTCTCGGGCGGCCCATTGCAAACGGAGCGAAGTGTGGCGTGACTGCCTCGCTAATCGAGAGATCGCGAGAGGCAGCGGCCGCCGCCGACAGACCTCCGCTCCTCTGCTTTGCTTCCATACAGCTTTGCTTCCATATATGGCATCGGTCGACACGCACTCCGCATGTCATCGGTGAGCAGACGACGGCGCACTACTCTGGCGCCATCTCGTAGCGGTCGTCACCACAGAGCACTATGGTTTTGTTCTCCCGCTTTCGCCATACCCTTCTCCTCTGCCTCATGGTTACGCTGCACCCTCCTCCTCCGCTTTCCTCCTCGCGCTCTCTTCGCTATCGCCGTCTTTCATGCCCCGCCGCGCACCGCGTTCGCTCTTTCATCCTTCACTGTGCTCGTTCGCTCGGTTACTCCGACGGTCAACGCAGCAACGGGCGCCTAAGCGCTGCGCTCCGAAATTATGGGCAATAAAAGGAGACGTACGTTGCCTCTTTTATTATTTCTTGAGCTACTTCGCCGATCGCATATGTGTCTATAAGTTCCCGTTCTCTGTCCGTTGCAATTATACTTACCTTTGCAATTCTTAGTCATTCTTAATGTTTCAGAAGCTAGCTCAATCTTCAGTCATGGTCTCTTTCACACAGCTCAGCACCACGAGAATCGCCGGTAGCGGCAAGTGTGAACACGCCGGTGCGTTTGCGTTCGCCGTCGATGCACAGCAAACAGTCATTTACCGGACGCAACTGGAGTTGGGAAGCGCGAGGAAGGAAAATATGCCCTCAAAGAAAGACTGATGCACTGATAAGGCAATGGCGACTACAAATCTGAGTGTTCGCCTTCGTAGCCCAAGCTCCGGAGCCGTTACAGTTGCGGAGGCGAAGACGGGCTATTCCCACGGGACACGAAGCTCTTGCGTATGAGCGGCTCGTTAGAACTACAGGTTACTACTAGACCATAGCAAAGCCGCGCCGGAAAGGTACAGTGCTCAGAGATTGAAACGCAAAATTCGGAGCGCGCGGCTGCCACCATCTTTATGTGTGCCACCCCGGCACATACAGTCCGTGCAAGAAGCGCCGGCGGCCATGTGCTTCGAGTATCGCGCTGAGCACTGTGCGTATTGTTGCCTACAGACCGTGTGTATCCAGTCTTTCCGCCATCCGCATGGTGAAGCCGCGATGAAAAACGATAGAAGTGAATGGCTTAAACACCTTCGATCACGTTTCAGTAACTTTTCGTGCACCCAAAGGCACGTGTTTGATCAGATTGAGTTTCATGTGGCATTTCGGCAACGCAAAACAGAAAAAAACGAAAGAACATATTAAATCAACGTAGCTGCCCGTAGCGCCTCCCGAGTCCTGCCCGGCCGTCACATGCCATTACATTCTTGGCAACGCTGCATGAAGGTGCCACCGGTCCGAACTCATCCCGCGTCCGGTGCCTGTGGAAGGAAGCAGGGAAGGAATTTGCCTTGCAGAGGATAGACGGGGGCAAGTGGAGAGAGTGTCTATGTTGGCGGTGACGTTTGCCTCTTAAAATCACGGGATTACGGAACCTCAAATATTTCTGTCTGGGCTACTAATGAACCAACTTGAAAAAAATTCTTGCGATAGAATGCACCCTAGAAAACACCTAACTACCAGCATATAACCAAAATTTGCTGTGTGGCCTGGTGAGGAGGTCTTTAAGGCACATGTTGCTCCTCGTCCGCCTTCAAAAGTGGAAAATCGAGGCACCTTTCTTAGCTTAATTAGGTCTTTCAGATTTATTCTTCAACTACTTCGTAACTTGCACACTCTGTCACTCCAAAGTGACGCGATGCCCACATGAGGCCACTGTTTCACATCACCTTAGGTCATCCCTATGGTACTCCGGCGTGGACGGGCTTAGAAGGTATTCAAGGCGGATGGTTATAAGGAAGCACCCTAGCCAGGTACAAAATGAGCATCTATGATGAAATTTCCTCATTTGTGACACACCTTATTCAAGAAAAATGCAGTTGACCAAGGAAAAACAGAATAAAAGAATGAACAACAACGACAGCTATATTACGGAAGTCACAACTCCTGTTCCTTTCGATGGCCTAGCTGTTCTGGTGTCTAAATGGCCTCTTTTTTTGCATTCATTCTGTCTTTTGTTCCTGCTGGGAATCGGTTTAGGTTTCAGTTGTGCCAGTTGTTCTCCTCGCCGCACGCGTGTGCCGCAAAGATGCAGCTCGCGTGGCGTGTGCGTCTGTGCGCTTGGAAACTGATAGATTTTTTCTTCTTGGTTGCCGTTATGTGGACATATCCTGCGCTCTGTTCTCAAAATAAATTTTTATTACTGTATTTTTTTCAATTCGTTCCTTCTCGCTCTCAAAGTGTATATGTTAGAAGCGCATCTCTTCACACAACTTTAAAATTTCTTGACGCGTTAAGTGTCATCTTTTAGTCCACTCCTATTTCATGTATAACTGGTTACTTACGTGTTCTTCACTGCTAGTATCATGTTAACTAACTCTCACGTGAAAACATACGTTCTTGTTCCTAAACTCAGCTTCCTTCTTATACCGCCATCCTTGGGCAATTGTTTTCTTTTTATTTTCCTTTTTTTCCATGAACTGCTCTGCCTAGATGTGTACTGATATACATGTATACTGCCTCACCCAACTGCCATGCTCTCAAATGAGAGTGGCAGTATCGTAAATAAATAAAATAAATAAAAAATATTTCTGGGCAGTGCGAGCACCATGGGATGCGATGCTACAGTCCAGAGCGCCAGTAGCGTGAAGGTTACCCGTGGCGATCATTATAGCGGCATGTCCCGCGCACTTTAGTAGCAAAAATAAAAATGTGGCTAATGAAATGTAGCCCTCACCTTCCACCACAGCACTCAAGGATGTTACCCAGCAGTGTCAACTGGTGTCAGTTTATCTATTCTCGATGGCTTAGCGGAGGTGGCTTCGCTGTTATTCACCTATTATTTATTTCGTACTTGCAAGCTCTAGTAACGTCGCCGTTGAGAAGGCCGAACATGGCGTTTCGCAATCATGCATGCCGACAAACTGATCTGCATGTTGTATGTTATAACAAGCATGGGCGTTTTTGAAACTAACTTAGAAATGGCGAAATAAACATGCAGTGCCCAAGCATTGCCTACCAGTTTATCAGTGCATTGAAACATTTTTTTTTTGCATTGGGTGCATTTTTCAGGCCTTCGGTGGCTTTTGCTTACCCGGAACCAGCAAAGACCTCAATTTCCAATTGTCACAATCACTGTCTTGACCTGTACCCATCAATAAATATTTACCAAGAAGCAAGCACAACAGGTGCAGTGAAGGGAAGATGACAGCGTACTGATTGACGCTACCAAACAGCTTGTATGAACTATGAAATAAATAAAGAAGAATAACATTCTATACAACTAAAGTTGAGTTATTTTATATATTTAAAACTCACAAATGTATCCATACAAGGATTTATTTATTTATTTATTTATTTATTTATTTATTTATTTACCCTAAAGGCACTAGTGAGCGTTACATAGGGGGGATTTCAGGTGAGTACATAAATCTCATTTGTGATCAATATAAATCGAAGACGAGAATACTAACAACAATGAAAGAAAAAAGAAACAGCGAGTAATTGCAACCAAGGTTTTCAGAATATCGTACTTGTCCAAGGTGCCCAGAATATTAACAAAAAGTAAACCAAATGCATTGATGACGAGCACAGAACATTTTTTTTAAATAGTCATTAAAGCATTGATGATATAAGTACATTGGAAAGAACACTGCATACATATCGCGTACGTTCGTAAATGAAACGAAGACAGGCAGATACAGGTTAGCAATGTTTTTCACTTTGTAAATAGCCCAGCAGCGCCGAGCGAAATATTGAAGGATCTGATACCTCGGCGATGTTAGACGGAAGACATTCGGTTATACACAATGCTAAAGGCGAATTTCGCTACTTCTTCGTCCGGGTTAAAAATAGGCGTTAGTTCGGGCCCGTGAGAGAGACCGGTTGAATGAAGTATGAGGGGCTGGAAAATGGTTGCTTAGACGAACGATGTGTTGCTGTGGCAGAGTGAGTGAAAGAACGATAGTCGAGGTATGTCGCCTGCGCGTGACAAGTGTGGCAGAACTAAGTTCTGCGTTTAGTGATGAAACGCTTATGAAACGTGAATAGGATCACGTGACAAACCGCGCGGCTTCGTTCTGTACCATTTCGAACACATTAGTGAGACCTATCAGGCGAGGATGCCCTGTGACAGAAGCATATTCTAGACAGGGCCGACTCAATGACTTGAAAGCATTCAGCTGCGCATCCTTATCATTGAAATGCAAGCGTCGTTTAAGAAGGCCGAGCTTCTTGAAAGCATTATTAGTAATATGCTCGATATGAGCAGCCCATGATTAAATCGGAAGTATGACGCCCAAGTATTTAAATAACGTGGCTTTTTTTATTATTTCGGTGTCACTCATTTTATGGGTTAGAGCATGCACGTGAAATGTTAATGATTGGAAGTGCATGGTCTTTTTTTTTCGACATCAATTTTCATTCGTCAATTACTGCACCATTCCTTTAACCACCTTAAGAGATCAGATTGTAGTTCTGCGACGTCGGCTGCAGAATTTATTTCTTATAAATTGCACAATCGTCCACGAAGAGAGGGATTAACAACCTTATGCTATATCATTAACGGAAACTAAAACAAGACAAGGGTCCAGCACACTTCCTTGTGGCAACTAAACCTTAATGCCATTTGCCATAATGTCATCCGTTATCTCATGCGTTCACCAGAAATCATTTGACGGAGAAAGGCGTACCCTCGACTACATAGCTTGCGCATTGCCTTATAATTGAAGTACATGAAACAGTCTCTATTATGTAAAAAATTATTTATACATAACTTTCAACTGCAACCTTCCTGCAAGGAGTTGTTCTTCGTGAACTTAGCGTTGGAACGGCTTCGACGGGCCAGACGTCATTTCGATTCTGGGCTTCGAATGTTACTTGAAATGGTCAAAGTTGCTTTGGTCGGTTGCAACGTTGTAAAATACAGCAATAAACTGAAGCTCACGGCAACCTAATATACTTGCTGTTATGATTCACTATTCATGAAGGCGGAAACTAAACTTGTAAATGCGTATTTATTTTTTATTTAGTACCTTAAAGTTGCTCACTTCAGAAGATGCTGTCATCGACATCACCACGTCAAATCTAATTAAACTTTGACGTGTGGCTGCTCCACCGAAAAAAAGAATCCATTAAGTAACTTAAAGGGACACTAAAGTGAAAAATGATTTCTTCTGCATCAGTAAATTACCGTTCTACAACACCAAAAACACCACTCTTGCAACGATAAGACGTTTGGTAAGCCAGAAAAAGCGCAAGAACGAAATGCGGGTGACGACGCCTACTTAAGTTCCCGCACCTGGGGGCTGTGACGTCTTGGATTTTGATGGCATCTTCTAGGGCCTACGAACTATATATAGCGGTACAGATTGACTACATTGTGTTCTAAAGGAACCAAATATTAAACATGGCAAGTATCGGGAACCTTTATTCAGCCAACGCGGCACAAATGCGAAAACATACTTTGGAATCCCTGACGTCACGCTGATGTACCGGCGCTGGGGTTTCAGCGCGAAATTCAAATACTGATACTTGGACCTTCATTTTCTCATCTAATAATCACACTATTTTTTTCAAATGACTGCCTCAGTGTTCTCAAACAATGCTTCATTAGTCTGAACTGATTTATTGTTTCGCTTTAGTGTCCCTTTAAGGCATTACCGAACGGAAGTGATTTGTTGTGCCAGTGTGGCATGTGAGTGTGGCTAGCTCATTCGTTTGGAAATGTCATTTTTGACGAATGTCATTACCTTTTACCGTATGACAGCAAACAAATGGCACTGTGAACGAATTTCATTCGTTGTAAATGACATTAGGTTTGACGCGTGACAGGAGTGTTGCTCGGGTCGGATTATGGCTACGTCGAACTGACTGACACCGATTGTTTAGACATTCTTCGATCCGTGCACTTCGTTCTCTCATCGAGACGCGGATTACGTATATTTAACATGAGACGATTAAGTTGAACGCGGTCGATAGCTTTTGAAAAGTCTATGAGGATGGCATCGATGTAGACGGACACGTGCAGTGCTGTGTACAGGTCAGTCACAAGTTTGAAAAGTTGCGTCTGACGTGATAATTCTTGACGTAGTAGTTCTGCGGAAACCCGCAAGGTGGAGAGAAGTAACGAATAAGGGGAAAATCAGACATCCACCCGTTCGTAGCAATTGCTACAAAGGAAACCCATACGGGTTCCTCGAAAGAAAATCCTCATAGTTGAAGAAAAATTCGTCCTGGTCCGGGACTCGAACCCGGGACCACCGTTTTTCCGGGGCAGCCGCTCTACCATCTGAGCTAACCAGGCGGCTAGCAGATGGCAGGGCGAAGTCGAATTTGTCGACAACACGAAGCATAGGCAAGGCAAGAGTTCGCCATAACCATGATGGGTGTTAGGAAGTGAATTGTTACTGCTGTGATGTCCCATCACCTTTGAGTATATGATCTGCTCTATAGTACTTTCTCTTTCTCCTCTTCTTCTTCTTTCTCATTTTATTCCCTTTACCCCTTTCCCCAGCACAGGGTAGCCAGCCGGTACTTACAGTGGCTAACCTCCCTGTCTTTCCTCCTCTTTGTCTCTCCTCCTCTCTCTATAGTACTATAGTAATATATGATGTGCTCTATAGATGTCTCTACCTTACACGACATGGACGTAAATGAAATCGGCCTGTAGTTGTTCGGGTGATTTCTGTTGCCAGATTTAAAAATTGGCGGCGAGGACTTACGGAGTCGCCATCTGTCGGAAGCGCCCCGCTTGCGTAGTATGAGCGATAACGCAGCACGCTCCTCATAGGTTTGGCTGTCGGCGCTCAATAAAAACACCAAGCGGGAACCCTCCTGGACATTTCTGTAAGTACTCTCGAAACGACCGAAGTTTTTTTTTTGCTTCTTTTTACTGTAGAAATAATACCCCTTGGGCAAACAAAAAGCACAGAATGGTTTACAGACGCTATCTCTTTAGCGAATACGTACAGTGAACGCCCACTGCGCGTGCTCACCGCCATGGAGTCCCCGAACCAGTTTCTTGCGTGAGGATAGGATAGGATAGGGATAACCTTAATAAAGTGCCGGCAAACGACGGTTTAACGCGTCGTGACGCTGGCCAAGCGTCGACCCGGGGTTATACCCTACTCTGCACTAGCCCAGTTGGGCCCATTTGTAGTGGGTCGTGAGGCTTGTGCTTTTCGAGCGCACCCCGGGCCTGCTGGATGGCCCATAGTTGTGAGTCCTTGTCTGCAGACTGCAGGGCACCTTGAAGTTCGGGCGGGTAAGTCCTGGAGGTAGCTGCCGTCGGGAACCTGGCGCAGTCCCACATGATGTGCCATTGGTCCGCCGGACCCGCTGCACAAACACCGCACAGCCCACTCGGCTACAGCCTGCGTGAAATGTAAGGAATCGCTGAGAGCAAGCTATGCGAAGTATGTTTTTATAGTGGGCTGTCTGTACAACCAAATGGAGCATAACGGAATGAAGCCAGTGACCGAATGGGAATGCATGTCCGCGAACAATGTTTTGCTTTCGCTGCGTGCGCGTTTTCGCACTGTGCCGTGAGTTTTAGGCCCCAACATGCAAGCATTTGACAGTAGACAAGAAACCATTGTTGCGTGTACGCTTTCAGAGCTCTTCAAAAGTAATTTAGCTTTAACTAGGGATTTCGACGCCTACGGCGACTTGTGATGTGCCCTCGTGACGATTGAATCTTTTCTTTTTCTTCTAAATTCTTGGAACATTTCAATATAATTATTTCTTTAGTTGTATCGCACTGGATGTTTATCAGTCTTCTAATGCGAGCAATTTCGCGCTACTTCTTTTTCTTAATGCAGTGGCCATAGCAATAGTAAATCGACTGGGCGATTCAATCGCGTCCGGCACGATCTTCACGACGACGCCGGAAGTTGGGGAGGAGGCGGCCATTGCCCTGGCAATGACGGCATCCTCCAAATACAAATTCATAGTGAGCGACTCCAAATCGACCATCTTAAATTTCGCAAGGGGGCGTGTGTCGTCCGAAGCACTCAACATCCTGCTGACCGGTTTTCGTGGCAACCGAGTCAGGGGGTCCAAATCGTCTGGGCGCTGGCCCACTCCGGCCTCCCGGGGAACGAGAACGCGCACGACACGGCTCGAGGTCTAACCAATCGAGTCGACGCCGACCTTTCCACCGCTGACGCTCACTCGTTTCGCCAGTCGGGGCGGGACAGGCTGTTGTCCTATCAGGACATCCTCGATCATTATGAACATGTGAGGACCAAGTACCCTGCAGCGCACAGAACTTTAACTAAGTGGCAATCGGTGGCATGGCATTTGCTCCAGACCAACACCTTCCCTAACCCTGTAGCCTACAGCCGCTGTTACTCAGGACCTATAGAGCCGAATGCAAAACCTGCAAAGGCAAGGTACACCTTCAGCACATGGTTTGGTCGTGTTCCCTCAAACGTGGTCACGTCCAACAGAAAGATCCCTCTTCTGTAGAAATCAGGTCTGAGGAGCAGTGGGAGACCACGCTGCTCAGCTTCGATCCGGAAGTGCAAGTCCGAGTCGTCCGGAGAGCTGAAGACGCCGCCGGGGCCCAAGGGCTCCTGGCTGCCGCCTAAAGGGAGAAGAAGACAGAAGAGGATCTCCCACCTCTTCCCCTTCCCTTGACCCCATCCCGCGCACACAATAGTGTTGTTATCTCTCTCTCTCTCTCTCTTAATCCAGTACATTCATTGTTTGGTACTAACACAAACATGAGCATATACCACGCCTTCTTTTTTTATGTGCATCTTACCGTTCCCTATCCGTTCAACTGTGCTTGCCAGTATTTAGCATCCACAATTTCATAGATGAAAACTTCATGACTTTAGCTGGGCAGAGTGCGCGGGCGAGCGTCTCAGTGGGCCCTGTCAAGAATGGCGAGTTGCGCAACAAGATTGCCACCTTGCCACCCGATTACGACAAGGGGTGCAAGACGCGCACCTCTCCCTCTCCGTCGCCGCAGCTGGGAGGCGTTCAAAGAAGCGGCCTTTGCGCTGGAATCCGCCGCCTTCCTCCAGCCCCTTCGACATTGTGACGGGACGAGTTCGGTGCGTGGACAATGATTCCAGAGTTCCCCAACGCGGAGCTGATTTGACACGCCTGGACAAGCCGCCGTGGGGACGACGTATTTTTGTGCTTCTCACGGTTCGGAGTGGCACGGAACAATGAGCGACGCTCGATCGGCAACGATAGTTTCCCGGAACGGCACCCCGCGCGGTTGCCTCTGTGTACAGAGCGCGGTTGCCTTTGTGTACGTAAACTGATCTTCAGAGCAGCTGCGAGTTGGTGATGTGTAAACGAACAGTCGCCGCGTCGTAGGAACGGCGGATCGAGTGTATAAAAACTGTGGTTGTGCGAATGCTGAGGACACACTTCTCTTGAGCAGTCATGTTAGACTGGTTCACTTCTCTCATGCAGTCCTGTTGGACTAATACTCTTTTTCTCAAGCAGTCATGTTAGACTGAGTTAATTTCTGTAAATAAACCCTTTTCCTCGTTCTCGATGAGAAGCAGTTCTTCACTTCATCAACGATCTCAGCGTAAATAAGTTGGACGACGGCATGGGCCAGCTACCTTCGAATTCATGCCGTACTCCAATCTTGGCAAAGGACCACGGACGATGGGATTGAGCCCCCAATCCTGACAACTGGCTGACAGCGGTGAGATGGACTTTGCGACATGGTGCTGTATCTGCGGTGAGTGCTTGGTTTTTGCTTTGACTCTCTAGGCTTCATTTTGTGGTTGTTCTGTTTAGAACAGTAGGGAAGCTAGATTGTTGTGTGTTAGCTAGGTTGTGTTTTCCTAGCTAGATTTAGAGAGCAGAATCAAGGCAGTAAAGCAGCAGTCATGGAGTTAAGGACATTGCTGAGAGACGAGTTGTTGATTGTTGGTGAGGAACTGGGCCTAGATGTACGCAAGGAAATGCTCAAATCGGAATTATTGGAGCTAATTTCCAATCAGGCCAGTGAGCAAGATATTGAAATGGGATTGGAACTTCTCAAAAAGAGAGAGAAACGGGAAAGAGAAAGAGAAGAACGGGACCGAGAAAGAGAAGAAAGGGACAGAGAAAAGCAAGAGAGAGAGGAACGCGATAAAGATCGCGAGTTTCAGTTAAGGAAAATGCAACTTGAACTTGAAAGCAAACGTTTGGAGTTGTCTCAAGGAAGTGAAGGCACTCTGGGACGATCAAGTGAGGCAGAATCGTACCGCATGGACAGGCTATTAAAGCCATTTGAGGTCGGGACCGACATAGGCTTGTTCCTAAGCAATTTTGAAAGGACTTGCGAGAAGATGAACTTCGGCCCGAGTACATGGCCACAGCGGTTGCTGTCTATGTTGCCGTGTGAGGCGGCGGAAGTAATCGCCAGATTGAGTGCGCAGGATGCATATGATTATGCAAAAGTTAAGGCTAGTCTCCTGAAGAAATACCGCCTTTCAGCCGAAGCTTTTCGGCAAAGGTTTAGGAGCACAGGCAAGAAAGATAGCGAGGGCTATCCGGAGTTTGCATATAGCTTAAAGGCCAACCTAGTCGAGTGGCTTAAAAGCGCGGAAGCGTACGACAGCAGAGACATGATCATTGAATGCATGTGTCTAGAGCAGTTTTACAAAACCATCCCCCAAGCTGTGAAACTGTGGGTGCAAGACAGAGGTAATGTAAACACTGTGGAAAGGGCGGCTGAATTAGCCGAAGAGTACGCAACCCGTAGAAAGTTGAACGCCGAGGAGGGAAACTGGGACGGTCGAAATGGACCGCGGAAACCATTTCCGTTCAAAAAGGGTGCGCAAACTAGACGATCCGAGCCTGTAGACATGGCGGAAAAACCCGCAGAAAAGAGCGAGGAGAAACTTAACGGGGAAACCGCACAAAAAGAACAGAAAAGAAAATTCGAATCTGTTAGATCAATTCGCTGTTACAAATGCCACAAACTGGGACATATAGCTGTAAACTGCGAGAAGTCTAGCGTAGTTTTTTCCTACGTGGAGGAAAAAGATGAGAATATGGAACTTTTAAGTCCATATCTCCACGACCTGCAAGTTAATGGAAAACCATGCCGAGTGCTAAGAGACAGTGCCGCCACGCTGGACATTGTCCATCCGTCTTACGTGATGGTAGATGACTTCACCGGAGAAGTAGCATGGATAAAACAGGTTGTAGAAGAACACAGCGTGTGTCTGCCCATGGCCAAAGTCCAAATCAGTGGACCCTTCGGGGAGCTAGAGACTGAGGCTGCAGTTTCCAAATTTTTGTCACTGCAGTATCCCTACATCTTTTCGAATCGTTCGAATCAGTTACTGCGTGACAGAGGGCTCAAACTGGGAGAGGGCATAGTACAGGCATTGACCCGAGGCCAAGCTCGTAAGATCGCGGCGCTTTCGGCTGAAAATGCTCAAGCTCCTCCAGCTGAAGCAGAAAAGGGGATAGCTTCAATACCCGAATCCGAGCTAGGCCCGAGGGACAAAAGAACAGTTGAGGAGAGCCTGCCAGTTGACCAGCTCAATGAGAGCGTAGCACTAGAGTGTCAGAGCATGCTCTTCCTGCAGTCTTGCCTGCAGGAAGAGCATGCAGACGCGCTCACAAGCGAGACAGGGTCGTTATTATCACCGGCCTCAAAGAACTTTGATCAACTCTTACGCGTGGATAGAGAGTCACTGGCAGCTGAGCAAAAGAATGATGAGAGCTTAGCTAAATTACGTGACACAGCTAAAGAAGGCATTGCTAGGCGCAACGTAACGATACATGAGAAAGGAGGACTGTTGTATCGGCATTACAGAGATCGAAAGGGTAGGATTTTAGATCAGTTAGTCATACCTACTAAGTATAGGGAGGACCTTTTGAGTCTTTGTCATGGAAATGGGTGGTCCGGCCACCTAGGCATAAACAAATCAAAGGAAAGATTGCTTATGGAATACTACTGGCCTGGCTGTTTCAAAGATGTAGAAAACTTTGTAAGATCATGCGACGCCTGCCAGCGTTCTGGTAAACCAGGAGAGACTTGGAAAGCTCCACTGAAGGTAGTGCCCTTAATAACAGAGCCTTTCAGACGACTTGTAATAGACACGGTAGGGCCTCTTCCAAAAACAAAATCAGGCTACAGGTACTTGTTTACCATGCTGTGTCCAGCCACCAAGTTTCCAGAAGCAATCCCTTTGAAAGAGCTCAGCTCCACCGAAGTAGTAGACGCGCTTTTGACAGTGTTTGCACGAGTTGGGTTTCCAGCCGAAATTCAGGCAGATCAACGGTCAGTATTCACGAGCGCACTGACTTCCACATTCTTGCAAAAGTGCGGGGTAAAGTTAATACACAGTTCTGTCTATCACCCTCAGTCAAACAGTGTAGAGAGGTGGCATTCGGTGCTTAAGCGAGTTTTGCGTGCGCTCTGTTACGAGCACAAGGAGGACTGGGAGAACTGTCTGCCGGCAACTTTGTTTGCTTTGCGAACGGTTCCACATGAAGCGACAGGGTTGTCACCAGCAGAACTAGTGTATGGGAGGACACTCCGTTCTCCACTGAGAATGTTAAGAGAGATGTGGGAGGAAAGAGGGGAGAGTCCAACCGTGGTTGAATACGTGCTAAATTTACTGGAACGGCTAAGCGCAACCCAAGAACTAGTCGGAAAGAACATGGCACTAGCTCAAAAGAACGCCAAATTCTATTACGACAGGAATGCGAGGCTTCGTACGTTTAACGCCGGAGACCAGGTAATGATCCTCAAACCTTTAAGAAAGAACAAGCTTGAAGTTCACTGGGACGGGCCCGTTAAAGTGTTGCACAAACTTTCAGAAACTAACTATGCTTTGAGAATGCCCGGTCGCAGGAAGGAAGTGAGGATATATCACTGTAATTTGATGAAGCCGGATGTAGAGCGGAGCGGAGTCGTTAACTATACTGGCAAAGAGCCGGATGGCATTGGTACCAAGTTTAAGGAGTATAGGGCAACCTCCAACTCTGAAATCGGCCTAGAAGAAGTAGTGGAACACTCGGTAAGCTCTCATGCTCTAAGACCCGAGCAGCTAGATGAGCTAAAAGGGGTGTTAGGGGAATATCTCGACAGATTCAGCGATCGGCCGGGTAGAACCGAACTGATAACGCATGAAATTGAGCTGACCTCTACCGAACCAGTAAGATCAAAACCTTACAGGGTGTCTCCAAGACAGAGAGAGATTATGGAGGCAGAGATACAGCGCATGCTAGAGTTGGGAGTTATTGAGCCCGCTGAGAGTGACTACACGTCACCGCTAATACTCGTAGAAACCCCTAACAAGGACCCTCGTCCGTGTGTTGACTACAGGAAGTTAAATGCGATCACTAGGGATCAGCTGTACCCGATACCCAACATTGAGGAACGAATTGAAAGAGTTAGCGCTGCTAAATACATTTCAACTATAGATCTCGTGCGGGGGTACTGGCAAGTTCCCCTTTCAGAAAGTGCCAGCCGCTATGCCGCATTCATCTCGCCTGTAGGCACTTTTCGCCCTCTCGCACTCAGCTTCGGGCTGAAGAACGCGCCGTTTAGCTTCTCTAAGTTAATGGATATTGTCCTAAAAGACTTGCAGGAGTTCGCCTTACCTTATCTTGATGATGTAGCCATTTTTTCGGACAGCTGGGAACAACACGTATCGCACCTCAAACAGGTGTTCTCACGGTTGAGGGAAGCCGGCTTAACGATGAAAGCGGAAAAGTGTAGGTTTGGTTGTTCGCAGGTTGCTTATCTGGGCCATGTTGTTGGTCAGGGCATGAGACGGCCGGCTGAGCTGAAAATAGCGACGATTGGAGATTTTTCTCAGCCGCGCACGAAAACGGACGTTCGTTCATTTTTGGGACTTGTGGGGTATTATCAACGGTACATTCCGAATTACTCGCAATTGGCAAGTCCATTAACAGACGCCCTCCGAAAGGGAGCACCGAGTAACGTACACTGGGATAAGGACAAAGAGAACGCTTTCCAAAGTTTGAAAACGCTATTGGTTTCTCGCCCTGTGCTTCGCGCGCCAGACTACACAAAGGAATTCATAGTTCAATGCGACGCAAGCGACAGAGGTATGGGCGTGGTACTTAGTCAGGTCGGCGACGATAACGAGGAGCATCCTATCCTCTACGCCAGCCGTAAACTAAATGTAAGAGAGGAAGCCTACAGCGCATCAGAGAAGGAATGCGCTTGTTTGGTTTGGGCCGCCCAGAAGTTGTCGTGTTACTTGTACGGAGCGAAGTTCATCTTCGAGACCGACCACTGTCCTCTGACGTGGCTCAATCAAATGTCACACAAAAACGGCCGCTTGCTCCGATGGAGCCTCACTCTCCAAGAGTACAACTTCTCCGTTAGATATAAGAAGGGAAAGTTGCATAGCAATGCGGATGGTTTGAGCAGGCTAATTTGAATTCTGCGTTTGAGGGTCCCGCCTAAATTTTGGGGTTACTAGTGTTAGCTTTTCTTTAGGCGAAGAAAATCCCCTCTCATTCAGCAGAATTCCCTCCATTAATTGCTGAATTTGTCAGCAGGAATTTGCTTCAGAAATTGGCATAGTGAAATGTAGCATTTTTTTTTGTTTCTACACTTATGTTGTTGTTTATTTTTTTGAAGCCTAGCGAGTCTAAAGTGAGAGCCAATGCACGTCATCTCGGCGCAGAGCCGTGTTGTGGGGTTCATTTTGCAGTTGCCTGTCCTTGTTGAATGTTTTGGGGCGGTGACATCAATGCACAAGTGGTCGCTGCGAGCCAAGACATCAATCCCCCCCCCCCTGACCAACAGCCGTTCTCTTCCTGCCGAGCGGTTGTCAGCGCTAGACAGTCGAGACTTTTCGGGCCATGGAGGCGCTGTCAAGAATGGCGAGTTGCGCAACAAGATTGCCACCTTGCCACCCGATTACGACAAGGGGTGCAAGACGCGCACCTCTCCCTCTCCGTCGCCGCAGCTGGGAGGCGTTCAAAGAAGCGGCCTTTGCGCTGGAATCCGCCGCCTTCCTCCAGCCCCTTCGACATTGTGACGGGACGAGTTCGGTGCGTGGACAATGATTCCAGAGTTCCCCAACGCGGAGCTGATTTGACACGCCTGGACAAGCCGCCGTGGGGACGACGTATTTTTGTGCTTCTCACGGTTCGGAGTGGCACGGAACAATGAGCGACGCTCGATCGGCAACGATAGTTTCCCGGAACGGCACCCCGCGCGGTTGCCTCTGTGTACAGAGCGCGGTTGCCTTTGTGTACGTAAACTGATCTTCAGAGCAGCTGCGAGTTGGTGATGTGTAAACGAACAGTCGCCGCGTCGTAGGAACGGCGGATCGAGTGTATAAAAACTGTGGTTGTGCGAATGCTGAGGACACACTTCTCTTGAGCAGTCATGTTAGACTGGTTCACTTCTCTCATGCAGTCCTGTTGGACTAATACTCTTTTTCTCAAGCAGTCATGTTAGACTGAGTTAATTTCTGTAAATAAACCCTTTTCCTCGTTCTCGATGAGAAGCAGTTCTTCACTTCATCAACGATCTCAGCGTAAATAAGTTGGACGACGGCATGGGCCAGCTACCTTCGAATTCATGCCGTACTCCAATGTTGGCAAAGGACCACGGACGATGGGATTGAGCCCCCAATCCTGACAGCCCTTTGTGCTACTCACCGAACATCACAGCTCCGACGCCGTAGCACAAATTTTCGAGAAAGTGCTTGCTGCACACCCGAGTTGTAGCCGATGGGTGCTTGCCGGCTCTAAGTTTCGCGATCCAAGCTTCACGCAGATTCTTTTCCTGCGGCTACATGTGAATAAGGCTGAGACCGGGCTCCGTTGCGCACGTCCGGCACTGCGGCACCGAGCAGTAGCCTACCATGTTGGACGCCTTCAAAGGCAGCCGCTACCTTTTATAGTGTTTTCAAGTGTTGGCAAGCCGGCACCTGCAGTGGGAAAACCTCCCCTCTTAATCAGAACCGCAATGCCGGGGGGATTGCGGTCACGCAAACCACGTCACGCCGACGGTGGTTTGCGTTGGTCTCCGTGTTTTGTTGCGCTAGCGTTATCTGGACCATGCTATCCTGGATGTTGCTGTGACCAGGTGGGACAGGAGAAACTAAAGTGCGTGAAATGAACGCGCATACAACGCTGCACGCAATGTACCACGCCACAGCAATTGCCACGGGCGAAAAAATATCCGCGGGAAATTTTGCCCTGTTTGGCGGAATCATGCTAACGTGCCATCGCAGGCCGAAGCCGATGCGTTTCAGAATATCTACAATGAACGCCTTGCAGGTCAGTGATTCCTGCTTTTGACAGCGCATATGGTGCATTTGCGGCACGTAGGACGTACGTTATGAATGCATAGTTCGTGTTTAGTAACAACTTGCTTTTGCGCATATTAAAACAACCGTTGCTTAGCTGTTGCTTGTTCCTCGCAGTACTCGCGACAGCACGAAGCCTTTTAAGCAGAGCGCGTTCGAGGTTCATGCACACCTGCACAGGTGTACCTGAATACACGCGCTGATAGAGCGTTACGCAGAATATGTGCATTTTGCTGCCCTCGGCACCGTACGGTTGCCAGCCGACGCTTTATCCTGGAAGATGGGAAAGAAGTGGCTGCTTTGAATTAAAGATACGAATCCTCCCTATCTCAGGCGTGTCTTATCTGTGCGCGTGAGAAGCGCATGCAGTGAAGTGAAGGTTAGCGGATGCGCTGCAAGAGTCGGCAAGGCTCCACAGAACGTATACGCCTGAGGACACATCAAACGGCTGTTCCATGGTCGCACGTAGGCTGGTTCTACGCGATTACTGTTCTGCACCGTACGCCGGCTATCGCAAAACTTTGGTTCCGTGATGCTTCACTTACCGTGGTAAGAAGGCACCCCAGGCCGCAGTCAATGAATCTAAACGCGGAGTCAGAAATGACATTCTGCCTCCTCGCAGGCGCGCAATCGCAGTGATGCGCGGCCACCCAAATTTTGTTCAATAAAGCACGACTATTCCTCAAGCGAGAATGTTTTTGTGCTCATAAACTCCAGATGGAACGCAAATGGGTCGGTGTGTCGTACGTGTCTCCAGTGCGTTTTGCAGTGCAGTGAGAATGCGTACATTTCTTTTTTCTTATCGCCACACGCTTAGCTCGCAAGTCCGTCTGAGAGCCTCAGGATGCCTAAGCAGAGAAAAGCAACTAGAAGGCAGCGATAGGTGACGTTATCTTTTTAAAAAACACGCAAGAACTGGGCAGCGGCCGGTACCTGCGGCTGATAAGAACAGTTCAGTTCGCTGCCCTTATAAGGCGTGTTTATTTTCATAAAAGCCGGTAAAAGCAGCCGATTCGACCTCACGGCCCAATTTGCAAAGTTCATTATAAACTTCTTTTACCATGACTTCGGCAACGGCAATGCAATGAGACATCGCGATTGTTTAGTATTGCTGCGGAGCGCGCGCGTCCGAGCAGCCCAGTTGCGCGCAGCGCGGCGTGGTTTCGCGATAAATGTAAACATGAGAGGAGAGCTGGCCCGATAGGCGGAGCAACGCCATGAACAACGCCAACTTCCGGCTTCACTTTAGCTTCAAAAAGAGTGACGTCAGGGCCTCTTCTGATTTTCCTTCCTCCGTGAACATATGACTCGGCCTAGGCCTAGGTTTCTTAGCGCGTGTTGTATGCGTTTGTCCCCTAAACATGCCGGCATTGCGGAGTGCGGTCGAGTTTGTTTACGCTCCGCCCCTAGCTGCCCGCGCGGTGAGGCAGTGGGCACGGACGCCCCATTTGGTGATCGCTATCTCTGAAGGGTCAATGTTCTGACTGGTGTTGTGTAAATCGCGCGTTGCTTTTTTCGTCACGACGATGGCTTGGACTTTTGCAAGCACTGCTCCAGAGTGCACCTGTAACCGGCAAACGGAGGCCTCAGGAGAGCACCTGAGGTTTTAAAGCAGGCGACGCAGGATCTACATGGCACCCAAGCGGTAGCTGGGGGATCAAACTGGAAGCCTAGGGCGGCCCGTGGGTTGAGGCCGCGGAGGCCGAATCGTGCCAGGGAGCGTTCGCATAAAAAAGTTGCCTGTCCGCGATAGCAGACAGCCGATCTTATACATCCCTGGCAAGCGCAGGCGTCGTCGGCGTCTTGGAGGCGTCGTTTGGTGTCCCGGAGGCGTATTTCCAATTGCTAGTAGGCAAAAACGGGGCGTGGCACTTAAGGAGACGACGGGCGCTTGCGCGCATGCGCGAGTAAGAGCCGGTGCGAGAGACGAAATGTGGGGACTTTTGCTCCTTATATAGTGGCAAGAATTTGCAGCGGCGCCCTCGCGCGAGTGACGTCACGGCGAGGACGCCGCTCGCTCCGGCTCGCTCGGCTGCCGCGCGCGCTCGTTTTCTTGGTGCGTGCTTTGGGTATTGGTGGCTTGAGCCGCACTTACAGAAGGTTATTTCGTATTATTTCTGTTGCCATGCGCGGACCGCAGTTTCTTCTTAGAAACCGCGCGAGTCATGAAAATTTGCGACTTGGATATCGCAAGATATGTAGCGCTGAAGGGTCTACTGGTCTTGCAATGCATATATGCACCATGTCTGTTTATAAATTTTGCTTAAAAAGAACGTCTGCAAGTTCAACACGCGAAGTTATTTATGATGCTCCTATAAATACTTCACAGTCCCTTGTTACTTAACTATGAGAGACATAGCAATTTACATGGAATAAATACCTTGATATTTGGTGTCAACATTATAAATCCGTGTTAGGACACTGCCCAGCGAAGCTTTCATCATAATTCTTATCACTCTGGTGAGTTGTTTTTATCAAATGTGCCAACTGTATTAAGGCCTGAATGGAAGAGATAGGCGCGCATTTTGTGTGAAAAGGTTTGGTACTACTTGCACCGTTCTCTGAAATAGGCACCCAGAAACGCATTGGCTGTTAACACGACGGCGCTTCGTGTATAGTATATATATACTTTATGAATACCATAACAGCAATCACATGATAGAAAATTTCGTGTTTAAGATCGAGAAGCAATCAAATGCAAGCCATGAAATGTGTCATAGTGACTCTCTGTAGCTTTTATGGACGATATGGCACACCCCTCCCGCAACGGAAGCAGACTGTCGGTGTGACGAGGCGCGCATTGTTCGCGAAACCCAGCAGTTCACTACAACTTCGAATTGAAACCATGAAGCAGCTCTTTACAGCTCCAGTTACAATGCCTATAGCATACTCGAGGCACTACAGCGCAGCATAGCCTGCGTTGAAATGGAAAATGCAAACACATTCTGCCTCAACATGTCTGGATTCTGCGTTGTTTAATTACACAGACGGAAAACTATTTGCTTCGTCAGTGCACAAAAGAAAACCTCGCGTACCCGCCTCTTAAAGAAGACACTACAAGTCTCACATGAACACTTGACCTCCACTGGGGAACGATGATATCTTCAATATGTGCAACACTACTAACGAATGGGCCTTCGGCTTCTTGCTGGCTGGAGCGAACCGGCCCAAATGCATATTTCACTCAAATATTTGACCGGAGCAGCCTGTGTCAGTTCTCCAAACAGATTCATCATGTCTATTTCTCAAGCAAGAAGCACCAGTAAATTGCACAAGTGAGTTGAACGTGTAGCACGGAAATGGAATAAATTTTGGTACATTCCTTTCTGTGTGCTGCAAACAGCTGTAAACCTCAATCAGCTTTGCTTGAAGTTGCCGCTACTGAAATTGAAGCGTTGAAGAACGGCCTAATTTTGAGAACCAGTTAAAAACGCAAGTGGAGCTGGCCGAATCTAAACTGCAATGGCAGTTAAGTCCTCGTGTTACTGCCGAGGGTTTCTGTGAAGAAATAGAAAAATCCGATATTATACCGTGAACTATTCGTCGTGAGCAAACATGTTTTAGCGGTTTAAAATCAAGATAAATGTTGTAGAAGTCATATATAGTCAGCGTTTAATTGTGACAGCATACTGCACCATGGTGGGTATGGAATCTTAACTAGATTCTTATGTGCTGTGCTTTTGCGTCTATGCTTTTATTATTCACATGAGATACCACTGGAAAGCGTAGCTCCGCGCATGAAAAACCCGTAATGGGCTGGTCTGAGTGCCCTCAGGTGGCACTATAGCGTTGCCTTCGAGAAATATATTGTCGTCTAGGAAATAAGCTCATTGATTACATTTTTGCGAACGAAGACATCGTAAAATATATATTTGAGAGGCCAGTCATAAGTACACAAGCATTGGGAACGAGAGCAAACAAACGGAAACACTGCAGGAGCCGTTCGGACACGGCCCGAACTGCAGCAAACGACAGGCGCGAGTCCGTGCCCTGACGTCACGTGAGCGGCGCTCGCAGCGCCCCTCTAGGTCGTCCTCGGGGCTAATACGACTCTGCCTAGGCACTAGGGAGTAGTTCATTAGCGCGCGTTGCATGCGCTTGTCCCTAGGCGTGCCGGTAGAAGTCGCGGGAGTGCAGAACTTAGCATCGCAAGTTGGCGGCTAGACGCAATTATATTTATCCAATCGTGTTTCTGACTAATTAAAAGAACGTGTCATTACTTCGCATTATTGGCGGCGCCTCCAGGACACAAAAGCGACAACGAGGAATCAAAGCTAGAACCCGGACTGTTCCGTGGGTTGCGGCTCGCAGGGGCCTGTGCGTGCCAGGAGTGTATAAGATCGGCTGTCCTCTATCGCGGACAGCCAATTTTTAAGGCGAACACCCCCTGGCACGCTTCGGCCTCCGCGGCCCCAATCCGCCGGCCGCCCTGCTTCCAGCTTTGATCCCACCGCTACCACTTGGGTGCCCCGGCGATCCTGCGCCGCCTGCTTTAATATAACATCAGATGCTCTCCTGAGGCCTCCGTTTGCCGGTTACATGTGCCCTCCTGGAGCAGTGCTTGTAAAAAATCCAATCTATCGTTGCGACGAAAAAAGCGATCCGGGACTTATGCAACACCAGCCAGAACCTTGCCGCTTCAGACTCAACGATCACCAAATGGGGCGTCCGTGCCCACTGCATCACCGCGCGGGCAGACAGCGGCGGAGCGTAAATAAACTGCACAGTACTCTGCCACGCCGGCATGCCTAGGGGACAAACGCATACAACGCGTTCAGAAACCTCCTCCGTTGTGCCTAGGCAGACTCACATATTCAAGGAGCAAAGGCCTCCAGATTTTCTCTCTCGCACCCGATCTTACTCGCGCCTGCGCAGAAACGTCGAGCGCCGTCAAAAGCGCCACGTCCCGCTGTACCTACTAGCAATTGTAAAAGCGCGTTCCGGAGGTGCTGCCAATAATGTAAAATAATGACACGTTGTTACAATGAGTAAAAAAACACAATTGAATATAAATACGTCCAGCCGCCAACTTGTGAGCAAAGTTCAGCACCAGCGCGCCCCGCGAATTCTGCAACACCAGTCAGAACTTTGCCTCTGAAGGTACGTCGGACAGACTTTACCACGCCTGCGGTGCTGGGTCAGACATCGTCACCGCCGGCCTTTCAGCCACTTGCGTTCAACCGCGGTTGCTAAGGTACTCTGCTCTGCCTTCTAGATTTTGAATATATGCGGCCCAGGCTCTACTACAGTCGCTACTGCTCCCACAAAAACACCTGTGATGTTATTTACAAGGTACAACGCCGTAAGACGCGAGAAAGCTACGATTCCCCACGACTGACTTAGCCCGCTGCTTCCGCGCCGGCAGCCAGCGTCCGAGCGTAAACAAACTCGACCCCACTCCTCAATGCTGGCACGCCAAGGGACAAAAGCCTACAACAAGCACTAAGCCTGCTCCGCAGCACCTAGGCAGTCATAAATTCAAGGAGCAAAAGCCCCCAGATTTTCTCTCTCGCGGCCGCTCTTACTCGCGCCTGCGCACACACGGCTGGCGATCCCTCAAATGAACGTCTCGTCGGGTGGCAGGGAAAAAAACGTGCGTCTAAATGTCGTACGAAAATCCCTCACGTGACCTGATCCTAGGTGCCTAGGGACAGGATCGTTTAGGGACTTTTGTGACGGCGCGATGATATGGCACCAAGTGATGCCGTGGCGCCAAAGTTGGTTTGTCGCGCGTTGAATCTTCGGCCCACGCCGACCAGCGCTGGTCGTATGATGTCTCCGCAGTGGGTTCAGTACTTGTTTGCGAAAAGTCGTGCAGTAGTAGTGCTGTGGCATGCCGGTTTTGGCTCTCGGTGAACTCTGGTGGTGTGAGACCCGTATTTCTGAAGAATTCAGTGGTGCTGACGATCGAAATATTGAAGTGGCGTAGCGCCTTGGCAATGAAATTTGCGAACCGGCGCTGTGCAGCAGCGTCATTACATCGCACATGCACCTTTACTTGACGGGCGTCGTAGGCGGAGGTATCGTACTTGTTCTTCGCCACGACTTACGTTACGTAATATAATGCTTAAGGTGGTGTTTGCTCACAACTGTTCATGCAGAGTAGATGTTTAACATGATTCGTACTAAGGGCGCGATAAACACGGTGAGGTGGAGCTTAATACGGTGCCGTTATGTTCAGCTGCATCTCTGCCCATTTTTTGCGCTTTTTCGCGCGTTGGGACGAATGAATATGTACATGTGCGTCTTCAATAACTTCACCGCAACACTTTTGTGTAATGCGATGAAGCAAACAGTGTATTGCGGTGATGGGATGTATGGCAGCCCTAGTTCCAGCTTTGATGTCCCCGTTACCCTGAAGCTACTGCCCCGCCCGCTTTACCATAATCTCAGGTGCTCTTGAACTCTCTCTTTGCCCGTATTTTTATTTTCACATGGTGAATGGTCCCACCGCAATACATGTATGAAGTGAGGTGAAGCTTATTAAAGTTGCGAAATGCTTTGACAGTGTCAGACCTAACACATTTAGAATGACATGGCCTATACAACAACCCAAACCTTCACTTTAACAATTTTATTAGGGCTGTCAAGCTAATCTTACAGCACAGAAAAACAATGTAAACTCCTCAAGAGTTGATTAGCAAGTAACACTGGAAAGCACAAGTCTAGTGGCAAAGGGTTTGGTAAAGTGCTTTAAACACTCAACCGACACACCATAAGTGCTTAAAAATTTCGAGCACATTGATGCAGGTTGATCAGATTTACTGCGATATTGGTTGCTTTACAATAAAAATAATAGTATTGGATAAAAGGGTGCAAGCGACCCATGTGCTGCTTGGCTATGAAACCACATGGTTCCCAGAAATACGCAAACAGGGTTCTTGTTTACGCATGCTGCTTGCGTCCACTATTCTAAAGCTCTTTAATGTCAGCAGTATAAAGAGAGGCTGTAAAAATAGGGCTTTGAACTTCACAACTCCAATTTTGTTTCTTCTATACTCATACAACCTGAACACTACGCTGTCGTGAGAGCATCTGCCTAGCTCGTTGCCACATTTTGCGACAAAAGCAGTGATCACTCAGTTAGAGTTGCCTGTCCTAATATTACTCCAAGAATTCTTTCAACAGTTCATTTTTTAAGTACGAAGCGTGTCATGCCCAACTAGAAAACTAACCATGCAATAAGCTACTAGAATTAACTAAAGAAATAAGCATTCTTCTGAAGTCAGCTTGATTTGCAGCTCCTAAAATTGGCTGTTATTGAATTAGGTGGAAGGAAAGAACAGCTTAAATAAGCATATGTCTGATCAGAAAGTTGTGGTGGTGTGCTGCAGGCTAAAGCTGTGAAAGGAACCCGTTTTGGCATTGGTCTACCTCTCTCCCAAAACCAGACACCGCAGCTGAGCCGACTTCACTTGGCTTTGACATCTTCAAATTTCTTTCCCAAGCACAGAATACTCAGTCAAAGTGAGCTCAATGCACATCACCCACATTGGGGATGCAAAGACGTACGGCCAAGAGGATGCCACCCTGACGAAGCAGACACCACAGACCTCAAGTTAGCAAATGATACCAACTATCCCAACTGCCACACCCTCCATTAAAACTAGCATGGGCAACTGAGGCCTTCATCCAGAGAGTCAGTGTGACTTTGTCCCAAGAGGCAGCAACCACTACCCAGTATAACGCTTGTTGTAGGGGTGAAAATGTGCCACATTCACAAAATCAGGATTTCAGGCTGGGACCATTTCCGTGATGCACTTGTCTGCAGAATGTGAAGGTGTCGAAGAATCGCTAGCAACACGCATCTTTTAAAAACTGCAAAAAGAGACATGCGAACTAGAGCTTACTGGGGCAACATCCAGCCCCGACAAGCACCTGCTGCAACTTTGTGGTGAGCAAGCCAAGCCGCATACTGCGTACTTAAATTGTGGCTGCACGCAACAAACCCTAATCATTGTTCTGCACAAGGCTGAGCAGGCAAGATGTCATAGTAAGAAACTTGCCAGAGACTATATAGTGTATGGACCACTGCGTGTCACTTGAATGTGTGGCGACGAGAGACCACGTAGACCGTCAAAGTATCGGGCTCTCGCAGGAGAGGAAAAACCAACACTCCGTCGCTTAGCGTAGCATTCTTTTTAATGATCTTCGGAACGCTAGCCCGCGCCGGAACGCGCCAGCCGCTCGAGCCTCGTGTAGACGCGAGCGTCTGCGTCAACTCTCGTGCGACGCCGATGCTGCTGCCGCTACAGAGGGCTCCCCCCCTAGAGAGGAGGATAGTTCGACGAACGATGGAAAGTCCACGTGACGCGGCGTGTCTTCGCGTTGGTCTTGGGTGTCACGTGCGCAGGCGGCGACGAAGGATGCAGCAGGGTCGCGTCGCATACAGGTGGAGCTGATGGCGCGGGTGCTTCGATGTAGGCGGGTTTGAGACGTTCCAGGGCAATTGTGTCTGATCGGCCGTTGACATTCACAACAAACGTCGTCGGACGACGCTCTAGAACACAATATGGCCCGGAGTAGTGTGGTTGTAGAGGCTTCCGCACGGCACAGTTGCGCACGAAAACGTGGGTAGCAGAGCTGAGTGCGGGAGAAACGTATGGGGACCTTGCTTCTTGTGAACGTGTAGGCACGGGGCGCATCTGGCTGAAGAAAGCTTGCAGTTCGGCTACGTAGTCGGCAGGTGATGGCATAGGCGTTTGGGGGGTGGCGACAAAGAAATCGCACGGAAGGCGTAGGTGGGTGCCGTAGACTAGCTCAGCGCAGGAGCAACCTAGGTCGCTCTTGAGTGCGGCTCTGATGCCAAGTAAGACGAGAGGCAAATGCAGGACCCACTTCTCCGGCGATTCATGTGCCATAAGGGAGGCCTTGAGATGCCGGTGAAAACGTTCAACTAGTCCGTTGGACTGCGGGTGGTAAGCAGTTGTGCGAAAACGTGTCGTTCCGAGTAGTTTGAGTAGCTCGTTGAAGAGCGCTGAGTCAAACTGTCGACCGCGATCTGTGATGATTGTGGATGGGCAGCCGAACCTTGCGATCCAGGTAGACACGAAAGCTGCTGCAACAGTGGGTGCGGAGATGTCTGATATAGGTGTAGCTTCCGGCCATCGGGTATAACGGTCGATACATGTCAATATGTAGCAGTAACCTTTCGAAGGTGGGAGAGGGCCGACGAGGTCCAGGTGTACGGTGTCGAAACGAGCATCTGGTGGAAGAAAAGATTTGGCAGGCGGAATGGGGTGACGCTGGATCTTCGAACGTTGACATGACAAACAGCAGCGAACCCAATCGCGAACTTGCGCGTTTAGCCGAGGCCAAACGAAACGACTGGAAAGAAGCTTCTGTGTCGCGCGTATGCCAGGGTGCGACAGGTTGTGCACGGTTTCGAATAGACGTCTGCGAAGGGATGCCGGAATGTATGGTCTGGGTGTGTCGTTAGAAGTGTCGCAGACGATGGACGTACCATCTGGGGTCACAACGACGTCTTCCAATTGCAGGGACGTTGGCGAATTCCGGAGTGTACGAAGTTCAGTGTCGTCACGCTGTTGACTGGCGAGTAAGTCGGCCTCGATGATGAAAGGTTCCGATGTCAACGTGGAAACGACATTGACACGACTCAGAACATCAGCTGGAATGTTGTCGGTGCCCTTGATGTAGTGGAACGTTGTTGTAAACTCGGAGATGTAGGAAAGCTGTCGAATCTCGCGGGGCGAGTAACAGGACGCCGAACGATTCGTTGCGTGCACAAGGGGCTTGTGGTCAGTCAAGACAGTGAATGCACGGCCTTCGAGGAAATGGCGAAAATGCTTGATAGCCAGGTAAACAGCGAGTAATTCACGGCCGAAAACGCTGTAGCGGGACTGCGGAGGCTTCAGTTTCATGGAGAAAAAAGCGAGCGGATGCCACTCATTGTCGATGAATTGCTGGAGAACGGCACCAACGGCGGTATTTGAAGCGTCGGTCATGATGGCAGTGGGTGCGTCTGGCTTTGGGTGTCTAAGCAGCGTGGCGTCGGCGAGGGCAGACTTGACTTTTGCGAAAGCGTCTGCGGCCTCTTCAGTCCACTGAAACTCTTGTTTGCGCTTGTTTACCAGGAGAGCGTCTAGCGGAGCCATAAGTCGTGCGCACTCGGGAATGAATCGGCGGTAGAAATTGACGAATCCGAGAAATTGGCGAAGCTTGGTGATTGTGGTCGGTCGGGGAAAGTTTTCGATGACGCGAATCTTGGACGGCAGAGGTCGAATGCCGTTAGCGTCGACGATATGACCGAGGAACTCGAGTTCTGTTTGACCGAATTCACTCTTGGCGGCGTTGATGACAATTCCTTTACTGGCAAGGCGTGAAAACAACAACCGCAAGTGGTGAAGATGTTCTTCGGCCGAAGAGCTTGCAACGAGAAGGTCGTCAATGTATGCAAAAACGAAAGGCAAACCTCGGGTGACGGAATCGATGAAACGCTGAAAGGATTGGCCCGCGTTCCGTAAACCGAAAGGCATGCGGAGAAATTCGAAAAGACCGAAGGGCGTGGTGATGGCGGTCTTGGGAATGTCTTCTTCAGCGACCGGTAGTTGATGGTAGGCGCGAACGAGATCGATCTTAGAAAAGATCGTCGCACCGTGCAACGCTACCGTGAAGTCCTGAATGTTCGGTAGAGGGTAGCGATCAGGAACTGTGACGTTGTTTAGTGCCCGGTAATCACCGCAGGGGCGCCAGTCGCCCGTCTTCTTAGGCACCATGTGAAGTGGTGATGCCCAGTTACTGGAAGAAGGGCGGATGATGCCAAGTTGCAGCATGTGTTCGAACTCCACGCGAGCGATCTTGAGTTTCTCCGGGGACAAACGCCGGGGTCGGAAGTAGACCGGTGGGCCGGAGGTGACGATGTGATGGCACACGTCATGTTGCACCGGTTGCGTCCAGTCCGGTAGGCGCGTCAAAGTGGGAAACTCGCGTAGGAGTGCGGCGAAAGGTTCGTCCAACATGGCAGAAATAGGCGCTATGGGTGATGTGCCTGATGATGGGACGCCGGGAACGGATAGCTGGGTCACGGAGTCGATGAGACGGCGTCGTTGGATGTCGACAAGGAGTCCGTAGTTATGCAAGAAGTCTGCTCCAATGACTGCATGACGGACGTCTGCAACCAGGAAAATCCAGCGGAACGCTCGTCGAAGGCCAAGGTTTAGCATGACGGAGCGTGACGAGAAAACTGGAATCCTGGTGCCGTTGACGGCTTGCAAAAACGACACAGGAGTCGCTTTTCGGTCGGAGCGCTGGGCGGGTAGAATGCTGACGTCAGCACCTGTGTCGACCAAGAATCGTTGTCCCGTAACTCTGTCCGTCACGTAGAAAAGGCGACTTGTGTGCTGGGCCGGACCACTCGTCGCCGTTAGAGGTCGGCCGGCCTGTTTCCCTGCCAAGCGCAGGGACGCCGACAGTGACGAGCGTCGTTTCCAAAACGGCGGTGGTAGTAGCAAACGCCAGGCGTTGTAGTTGAGGCTTCATTGCGAGTGCCCGTGCGTCTTGATCTGCTGGAACTACGGCTGCGTGGGCGACGAGACGTGCGGCGATGCTCCGCTCCACTGATGATGCGTTCCAGGCGCTCACACAAGGAGTCGAGCGGAGAGTGCACTGCAGAAGAGCAGGGAAGAGTTTGCAGAGCGGTTGTATTGTCATCCGGAGACGGTGACGTGGCTGCGATGGTTGGGGTGGCTACTTCCATGACTTTGTCGGCCAAAGCGGCAAGTCCGGTAAGGTCCATGGTAGAGGCTGTCGCCAGGACCATCTGCACGTTAGCCGGGAGTCGTTGCAAAAACAGTTCGCGCAACAGCGTGTCGTCGATAGATCTCGCGTTGTTTCCGAGCAGCTGGCTCATTCGGCGAAGAAGTTGACTAGGGCGTCGGTCGCCGAGTTCTTCAGCGGACAGAAGCTGCTGGATGCGAGAACGCTGTGAAGCTGCTGTGCGCTGTAGCAGTGCTGCCTTGAGATCGTCATAGGCGGCGGCAGACAATGGGGAGTTCAACAAATCTGCTACCTCGTCAATGGCGGCGGGCGAGAGCGCTGCGACGGCGTAATGGAACTTCGAGGCTTGAGAGCGGATACCAGCGACTTGAAATTGCGCTTCGGCCTGAAGAAACCACGCCGAAGGATGCTGGTCCCAGTACTGTGGGAGGCGGACAGCGATGGCGGAACAGGAGGGCTTACCGCGTTCCTCGGAATGGTTCTGGCCTTGAGCTCTCGTAGCGTCGGTCTGGTCCATGGTCGTCTCTACCACAGGAGCGTATGGCAATATCACGTCCGGGTCACCAAACTGTGGCGACGAGAGACCACGTAGACCGTCAAAGTATCGGGCTCTCGCAGGAGAGGAAAAACCAACACTCCGTCGCTTAGCGTAGCATTCTTTTTAATGATCTTCGGAACGCTAGCCCGCGCCGGAACGCGCCAGCCGCTCGAGCCTCGTGTAGACGCGAGCGTCTGCGTCAACTCTCGTGCGACGCCGATGCTGCTGCCGCTACAAATGTATAGGTCTCAGTAGATGCGACCCATTTTCGGCTATAACAGGATGAACCAAATAATGTAATGCTATTGAAAACACGCTGCTCAGTCTTCTGTGCACATCTGAGTAATTTGAGGAACAAGCTGCAGATGCTTTCCCCGACCACCTCTCAGTGACTGACCGTCACCAGAGTTGTACTACGCATCTTAATGACCACTTGCCAAGGAAGGAATGGAAAGCCTCTTTACGATGGCAGACCCTGTTGTTGCTCTCGAACATGTCAACACTTCAAATGCACAAGGCAAAGATGGAGTCATTTTGCAGATGTTGAGGAATCTTGCCGAAACGAGGAAGCAAGCACTATTCCTTGTAATCAATTAAATCTGGAATATTGGAATTCCCCACAGAGTGGAAACACTTGGCCATGATGCCACTACCGAAACCAGGCCAGAAACCCGACGCCATAGCCAACCTTTGATCAGTCTCGCTCACATTGACAGTGTGCAAATTGACTGAAGGAATACGCCTCGCGAGGCTGAATCACCATATGGAAAAGACAAGACTATTTCCACCTGTGCCAGATTGGTTTCTGGCCTAAAGTTGACACGTGCGACAATAACCTCTTTCTGCATCAAAGCACCGCCAAAACCAGCCGCTTTGGAGGAAAGATATATGGGTTCTTAGCCCCAGTCGAACCAAGAAGAATGTCGAGCACAGTCTGCAACGCGGAGGTACTGGTGGCATTTCGTGACGCCTGCCCAGGCATTAGGGTTGTCAGCGTCGCCAAAGCATATTATGCAACCAAACGTTTGAAATATGAAGTTACGGTAAACAGCCAAAGAACTTTTACCAACTGCACAAGTGGAAATGCAGGTAAAACCCGGACCAGCAGACTTGGGTGCAGGAGTGATTCGCTGATGAGCTCAGAAGGTGACTTAAACAGTTGGTGATAAGGTATACCGAAATGTGCAGTATGTATATGTACTGTAAGGCTGAAACAGATGAATTTTCTCCAAAGCAATATCAAAAGCTCATTTTTTTTTCAGCATGCCACTAATGGGCTTTAGGCAAGTGTGGACAGGGTTATATAAAGCTGCATAGGCAAAATGATACAGCTAGATGCAGCTGTTAAGCGTAATATTTTTTCTGGGCTAAATTCTTGCTCCTTGAACTCATTCGAGATCATTAACTGTAGCACCAAAATAGTGGACCATATCAGAACAAAGGCATGTAGTGTGCCCATCTCAATTCTTGTGCTTATGCCAGTCTTCTTTTTTACAGTAATAGCTGCTATGGGCTAACTCCCTTGGTTGTTCTGATGTCTACTGGTGTTGTCACTGGAATTCCCAAATTTCTTGCTAGAATATTGCAAATAAAGTTCTCATTGTGCTGCGAGGATTCAGACATATGATCGAAAGATTGGCAGTCCACAATTCTATATTTCAGCCACTCTGCTGAAGGTAGAGTAGTGGTGAATACTGATCCTGGAGAGCGCAATCAAGCCAACAGGTGCCATAATTGGCTAACACCTGCTCAATGTCTGCGTACTGTATATAGAGCTGGCGTCCATGCCTTTAAGTTATGATACTTCGCCTTCCCACTTGTGAAGGCAGTTCTATGTTAAATTTTCTTTTTACATGTAATGACAGTGCTTGGGTGCATCTGCTTCATTATTCTTCTTCTAGTGCTTGGCTTCTCAGATTTACTGGATGGGGCTGTTGGTGCCTTGTTTTCCTCAAGCAGAGCGCAAGCCCTAGCAGTGGGTAGCCCAAATATAGATTTGAGAAAACCAAAACTAATTCAGCAGTAAGAAGCTAAAGGGTTGTTTTGGTGGAGACCAGTGGCCATGTCCGGATATGAAAGAGGAGGAAGAAAAGCAGAGCCTTTCGACTCCAACAGTGGCACAACTCCCACAAATAAATACGACTCGTACTTATTTTACCTCTCTAACTGAGATTACTGGCTTGCATTGGTAAGTGTTTTTCTTCAACAAACACCACATGACGCAGCCTTCCTGCGCATATTTCACCAGCTACTGCATCATTTTGCATTATGAGTGAAACTGCAATTTTTTAATGCCACAACATGTCCAGTTTTGTGTTTTGAGATAGGATGTTAGCAGTGCTATTAATGCACTTAAATACTTGTGAATAGTAGTAGAAAAAAATTTGAAGTAAGAAAGCAGTGGGTTTTTGTGCGTAGACTTTGCATACACCTGGTGCTCCCACGGTCATTTCTTCCATATCTGCTAAAGAATTCTAAACAAGAAAAGCTTATACTGTGGGGGTCTGCTCCCGTGCTCTTGGGACAAAGGAGCAACAACACAGTAGTGGAAACAATCACAAGAGCATTTATTGCACCTTTCATAGATCAATGCCTGCTAGCCGAGTTGCTATCCACAAAACATGCCGATGGGCGCGCGACAAATCTAGAAGCCCGACCCACCGCGACCGGATAGCGAGCGAATAGGTTCGCCCCATGCTGGATCCCAACGCCTGGTCGTTCGCGCGTTCGGTCACGCGAACGGTGGCGCGTTCCAAGGCGGCCACGCGAGGCGGTCTCGCAGAAGCATGGGTCGGCGCGCGCGCGGGACGTCCACGCTGTTCGCCGATCCGCCGGGAAAGAGCAAGCGCCTTGTCTCTCGGCGCCCAAGTAACCTCGCCTGTCGGCGGCGTTAGCTGCGCAACACTCGCGCCCTTTCTCGTACTGCGCCTCAACCACTCCGACCGCCGCGGGCGCCAGGCCACGCGGCGAAGCCGGATTACAGGAGACGCGCCATGCGGGAAAAACATCAGGGGACGCGCGAGAGTAGCGCATCCCCACAATACGCAATTATTGTGCAAAGTCAGACCACAGCTAAACCGGAGGCATCCTTGGTAGGCAAAGTATATTTGGCGACATTTTCTGCGGCCCTGCTATTGGGCTTTCTTTCTTTCCTTCCTCTTCACCTGTGCAGGTTAATTAAGAAGTGACGAGACTTGCAGCTTCGACGGGGCGGCCGGACGGAAGGGTTACGGCATGAGGCCTAAACGGCCGGGGCGCGCAGCGCCGCAAGATAAGAGCCGGACTGCTCCAGTCGGGGACCAGACAAGGAATGAATCTATTTCTGAGGAGGCAACTTACAGGAGGCACTTACAGCGTTTGGCGCTGAATGGCGCCTTGATGTAAAGACCCAAAACAGAAACCAGAAGTTACGGATACCACATCACTTCTCCCTTGAAATGAAAAAATGATCTTCTCGCTCTCCTCGCAACAAAAGTAAGTCACGAGTCAAAGAACACATGTTAGTACTGTAACACACATGATTAGTGATACATCTTTATACAATAGAAAATGACCTCTGGCTTCCCCATTTAAAAAAACGCACATGAACACTGAAAATGCGTTATTGCAGTCCAGATCTGCAGTTCCAGTACCCGTCTTGGGAGGACGATGAGATGCAGCCTTGCACACACAGATAACACATAGAAAATTCACAAAGTACATAAGTATACATTAACAAGCATCTGTGTGCCCCCTGGGACAGCACTGATGGGTGGCTCATTCGCCCTGAGCCTGAGTCGAGACAGTCTCTGTGGCTGTCGTGGATTGGCATTGTGCGTAAAATCACTTAACACTCCATAGTGCCCCCCCTTAACAATGCTAACGAAAAACTTTTTTTTCTTTTTGGCATAAAAGACAAATTAGTATGGCGGCTACTACCGTAGTGAAAATGCTTACATGTATGCTGCAAGAAACGTAACATACAAGAAATGTATGGTATCCCTTCTGCGGGGATGCTAAGAAATGAAGAAAAGTGTTCCTACAACTAGGATCCACTGAAAAATCTGCAGTATAGCAGTAAGTACGGCGTGCGTATAGCACCGTTTATGCTGCCAGCAATCCCCCCATTTGAAGGATACTGCTTACGTCTTATTCAGCTAACAAACATGAAAGGAAATACTTTTGGCGTTAAGAGCCGAATTCGCATGGGAGGGTTGAAACCTCTGTAGACAGTAACCTAAGGCAACAAGCTACTTGGAAACATAATCCTTAAATCGTTCCCGAGGTTGTCTATGGCGTGTAGACCTACGGAGGACTGGTTCAAGTTGTAGAGGAGGAACAGCAGAAGTGTTACTCGTACTGGGGCTAGAAGGTGTGTCAGAGACCTGAGTGCCTTCAGGGGCAGTGTCTTGGGGAGAGGTGTCGCACGGACGTTCAGGAGACTGTTCTGCACGGGGTGAACCCGGAGGTGGTGGTGGTGAGACAGGTGGTTGCAAAGGGGTTGCAGCAGAAAAATGAGTACCAGTAGGAACTGGAAGAAAAGGTGGAAAACCATCGTCAAAGGATGTTCTATCATTGAAATGACTCCTTTCATTTGTTTCCCCCTGACGTACCGAGTACTTCACCAGTTTAGACGCGTTCCAACGCTTGCCATTTTTAAGCTGGAAAGTACTTCGACCTACTTTGCGGTAAATCTTTAACGGACCGGAGTATTTAGGACCAGATTTCCGTGAAGTACGTACCCTAACCAGATCGCCTGGCTGAAACTGAGGACATTTAGTTGCGCGACGACAATCCGCATACTTTTTAGTATTTTCCTGTTTTTCACGTACTCTACTCTGCACTTCCTGGCGCAACATTGGAGACGCCAATTCAGGATGAATTGGAGGCATGTTTGCAACGTCCAGCCGAGTTCGTGGTTGTCGACTATGGAGCAGCATAGCTGGAGACACACCGGTAGTCATACGTGGAGTAAACCTGTAAATTGCCAAGTATTCTAAGACCACAAGTCTGAGGTCTCGCTGTTCCAAAATCGCAATCTGTATGAATTTTTTAAGGACACGGTTAAATCTTTCTACCTGGCCATTGGCCTGTGGGTAGTAAAGAGAGCACAAGAAAGGCTTAATGCCGCTTTCCTTCAGGAAGTTTTCGAACTGTGCAGAAACAAACTGTGACCCATTATCGGACACTATAGCATCAGGAAATCCTTCCCTACTGAATATGGACATGAGACTGTGCATGATGGCTTCCGATGTGACGGAAGGCATAAAAGCAACTTCGGGCCATTTGGAATGATAGTCAACCATGACCAAAGCAAAACGAGCATACTGTGCAGCACGATCAAGAGGGCCTATTATATCTATGGCTAATTTTTCCCATGGTCTTAATGGCCATTCGACAGGTTGTAATGGCGCAAAAGATGGTTTGGCAGATTTATCTGCTTGTTGGCACACAAAGCAGTTTCCCACAAGTTCCTCAACTTGCCTATTCATGTGAGGCCACCAGTAGATGCCTCTCAATTTGAGCTTGGTTTTAGTAATGCCTAAGTGACCTTCATGAGCAATAGACAGGAGTGTCTGACGCAAGGAAGCAGGAGGAACGATGCGTTCACCTCGGAGAAGCAGATTATCCATGTAGGACAATTCGGACTGTACAGCAGCATACGCCTGTAACTCTGGCGGAAGGTCCGCCGCAGTTCTCCATCCTTTTACTATTTTGTTTTTTAATGCTTGGGACACTGGATCTGCCCGTGTGGCTGCTTGGAATTCCTTCTTTGTAATACAAGATGAAACTAAAGACACTATTTCCTCATCTAGTGCTGGTTCACATTCGGGAGGGGTAGGCGTGACAATGCGTCCGCAATGACATTTTGGTCACCTTTACAGTACTGAATGGCGAAATTGTAATACAGCAATCTTGCATTCCACCTTGAAATTCTTAACGGTCGCTGTCCAGGACCCTTTGAAGATAGCAATGCGACTAGAGCTTTGGTGATCAGTTCGCAAAGTGAACTGTCGACCCCACAAGTAAACATGCCAATGTTCACACGCAAACAGACATGCCAATGCTTCCCGTTCGCCTACGGAGTAACGTCGCTCTGCGGAAGATAACGTACGAGAAGCAAAAGCTACTGTAAAGAGCTCATTTCCGCATTTTTGCTGTAGGACAGCTCCTATGCCAACGTCAGAAGCATCAACCGTCACAACAATAGGCAGATGCGGTTGAAACATGCGTACCACCGGGCGTGATGCAAGTACGTCTTTAATAGCCTGAAAGCCGCATTCAGTGTCCCGATCCCAGACAAAGGCTTGTCCTTGCCTTAGAAGTTTCCTTAGCGGTTCCACTACGTTGGCATACTGCGGGATAAATTTAGCATAATATCCCGTGAGGCCCAGAAATGAATGTAGAGCCTTTTTGTCCTTAGGCTGTGGTGCCTCCACGATTGCCTGAATTTTACTATCCATCGGCGAAATGCCGTTTGCGGAAATTTTATGTCCTAGGAAAGTTAATTCTGGGACACTGAATACGCACTTGTGGTTAGGCTGCATGCCTGCATTACTTATCGTAGACAGGACTGTTTGCAAATTTCTGTCGTGGTCACGTTGAGTGCGACCCCATACAAGCACTGTAGGGGTTGAAGGACGGACTTCGGGATGAAAACCAAAACTTGGGAGGGTTTTATTCTACATTATATACAAGGAGGTGAGAGTCAAGTAACATTCGTACAGTCATTACGGGCCGGCAGCAACTCGGACGCTGCGGCCCGCGGCAAGAAGTTCGAGAGAGGTGAATCAGGGGATCAGGGAATGCTCTGGCCTCTCTGGAAGGCTTCTTATAAACCCTTCGAGCACTGGAAGTCGCGTCATGTTTGACCAATGGGAGAGTCCGCTCTGATGACGCCACTTTCAGCCAATGGTTGGCGCCCGTATCGCGTTGTCACACCCGGCCAGTGGCGTAGCCAGAAATTGTGTTCGGGGGGGGGGGGGGGGGGGGCTACGCCACTGGCCCAATATATATATATATATATATATATATATATATATATATATATATATATAGCTGCACGTTGCAGCTCAGCCTCCTCCTTAAGAGGAAGCTTTAGCTCGGGTGCTCCTATTTAAGTACATGTAGAAGGGGAATTCGTGTTTCCCTGCAACCACTTCACCAAATTTGAGGAGGTGGGTTGCATTTAAAAAAAAAGTTTAATTCTAATGACAACTGGTTTCGAATTTTTCATTTAGGTGGTCAATTATTTATTAAAAATTGGCCAAAATTGAAAATTTTCAGAAAACGAAACTATCAAGTTTAAAACTCCGTGACTCAACAATGAAAAATGATATCACAATTCTGTGAATTGCATCTAATAGTACATCTACAGCGGACAAAATAGATATGCTACACATGAATCTCAAAAAAATTTTGTATTGCGGAAATACGGCTTTTGCAGAACCCTTGTACACAACGTAACCAATTCACGTACGATACAAACTGACACAGCAAACTTGTCCGCTTTGACTGTTATAATAAATGCCGTTTACAGAACCACAATATCTGTTCTTCATGCATAGCTATTAGTTTGTAAACGGCGTGCCTCTAGTTTTTCAAACTTTCGAATTTTTCGAAATATTTTGAACAAAATTCAGGCCCTAAATCGAAGTTCTGTTTCCAACAGACACTAGGATTTAACTTTCTCTCTCAAATGCAACCAATTTCAATAAAAGCGATTAGCAGGATTATCTCAGAAAAGCGTTTCTGCGTTTTACAAGTATTTGAATAGGCCGCGTCGGATTGGGCCCGAGCTAAAGCTTCCTCTTAAACAATTTATCGAGGGATCAAATACATGAATAATAACTGCATTGTCATTGCCAAAGATGCTGCAAACGAATTCTTGAAAGCTACGCTCTGTAAATACAAGTAAAATGTGTATTTTTTTCATAAAATATTATACTCGCATGTGCCGAAAATTGCGCCCAACATAACTGATGTCAATACTTCCATGTTTTTTATCTATTTATTAAGTAAAGAAAATTTCACACGAACTTTAGAACTATATCAGTTCGAAAATAGGAAAGCAGTGCATGCCGCTGATATGAAAAATTAAAAGGCAATGAACTGAACAAGTTGAGGACAAATATGTTAATGAAACTTTGTCATTCAAGAACTGTGCTTACATTCTTGTATATATGCAATGGCCAGTGAAAAATCTCAATGACGCTGTCGTTTGTTCCAATGTATTACGCAGGAGTAGCTGTCCCTTGTCGTGTATCGTGAGTAATTGCACCGAAGTTATAGTCGCGACAGAGAGCACCTATAAAAAGCACGAGTTCTGCAAGATATATGAGGGCAAGTCAAATGAATGAGCCAACAACGGGGTACTTTATTTAAAAGTAGTGTTCATGAGAATTTAGACATTTGTCCTATTGACTAACGAGTCGCGTGATTCCCGTCTTATAAAACTCCTTGGGTTGCTGCTTCAAAAAGTCTGTATCTGGCTCCATTGAGCTGTTTTTTCGGTTGCCCCAAAATGTAGAAGTGGCAAGGTGACAGGCCTGAGCTGTATGGCGGATGTTGCAGCGTTTCCCACTTGAACTTTGCCAGTTTTGTACTAGCCACATAAGCGACGTGGGGACAGGCATTGTCGTGGAACAAGATGACCCCATTCGTCAATTTTCCACGTTGTTCGTTCTTGATGGCGACACGCTGCCGTTCTGGCGTTTCACAATATCGGAAACAATTGATAGCCTCTCAAGATTTAGCAAATTCTATCAGTAATGGACCCTGTCGATCGAAAAAAAAAGTCAACAACACTTTTCCAGCGGAAATGATGGCCTTTACGTTCTTTGGGCGTGGTAAATTCGAATGTTTCCACTGTAAGCTTTGCCGTCGTGTTTCAGGCTCGTAGTAGTGGCACCAAGGTTCGTCCCCGATCACAGTTGCAAACAAGAAGTCGTCATCCTCATTGTGATACCCGATCAGGTGAGTCAAGGCAGCGCGAAACTTCTCCGTCTTCTCGCGATGGATCAAAATCTTGGGGATCCATTGCCCACCAAAGAGCCGATAACCGAGAAGCTCATGAATTATGGCGTGAACCGAACCATGACTGATGTTCAGACGGTCTGCCAGTTCATCGATGCTTATTCTCCGTTCTTGTTTCAGCAGCCCATGAACGTTTGAAATTGGGGAGGGGGGTGATTGCACGATGGTTTTGGCCCGATCTTGGAATGTCTTTGCAACGTCCTTTGAACCGTTTCCTCCAACGCTTCACAGTGGTCAATGAAATTAAGTGTTCAACGTACACGGCAGTCATATGGTGATTAATTTCTGTTTTGGAAACACCTTCAGCTGTCAAAAACTTCGCGACACCGAGCTGTTCAACTTTTGAAGTGTCCATTATGTGACGCAACCATATTCAACCCAGTGTATGAGAGCACTAAAGAACATTTATCTTCACACCTGCGTGTCACTTTTGTAAATGAGACATGCCGTTCTCCTACGCGCATGCCTCGCAGATAATGAACCGAACCATTATTGCGCGGTTAGGGTAGACTCACTTTCATTTGACTCGCCCTCGTACATTAGACATGCAAAGATACAATGGGATATACAAATGTGAAAATACGGCTTGATAAAGGACAAAAAATGGTCACTGGAAACAAAGTTCACTGCATGTATACAAAAAACCTCGCAACAAGATATTTAAGTATACGTATAAGTCTCCAATGAGTCTATGTATGTAAGAAGGAGTAACTGTATATAATGCGTCAAACAAGGCAAATAAACATGTTGCACAATCACAGATTCACAGAATCCTAGATTCCGCCCCCATTCCATCCACTCCCCCCGATGTATTGCGCGCGACGGAAGGCGGCGCGCTTGCCCCCCGCTTTTCTCCTTTGCGCACACAAGACTGAGCCACCATCGTCGGCTCACCCATTCCACCTCCCCTCCTACGCTTTCACTCGCACATACAGCATGCAGCGCGTGGTCACGATGTTATCACCCTTGGACTTTATACGAAACATGAGGGCGACGGCGACGGCAGGAATGCGCCTGGAGTGTCCATATAATTGCTTTCGCAATAATATAATAAACGTATCCGGCAACTGAAGCGTCCCGTCGCGCATTACTTTCCGCAAAAGAAGTATCAAAGTCGAACTTTCACCATGCGACTATTCGCTGCGCCGCAACAATGTATTTTTTTTTCTGTGAGGCGGAGACACCGAAATGAAAAAAAAAACGCATAGAAAAGTATGTTGGCCAGAATCGAATGCCTACTTCGGGCACCTAATGGGGCTACGGAAGGAATACCAAAGAAAACATGAGACGCTTGGTCCATTGAGAACCATACGCATACTGCTCAGTATCCTACAGCAGCGAAACAAGACTTCCGGAAAGGTTCCAGTCAAGGAATGCGGTGCAATCCTTTGAGTCCCCACAGTGATGGCGGCGAGCGACCATGTTTTTTTCTCGTCTGCTAGCCAGAATGCGTCCAAAACTCTGTCAGGTGAAAATCGACTCGGCCAGAGCAAACCGAACGCGCACCGAAGTGCACCGCACGGTGGTCGGGGCCCTACGAGAAAAACGTATGCGCTCTGGCTAGCTCTGGCAGCCCGCGGGTAGGGTAGCGAGAACAAAAAAAAAAGATTGAAGAGGCTCAATGTGTCCTCGCGAATAAAAGTCAAAGTAGAAAAAATAAATAAGAACGTAGTTACTTAGGCTGGCTTTAGTGTCTTGACATGGATGTTCTGGCGTAGGTTAAAAAAAATGTTGATATTTTGTTATGTGACATGACTGCACAAATGAACCACCCCAACGCTTCGTCTCATTGGACCTCGCTGCCTGCTTTGTCAACTCGACTGCTAGTGTGTTGATTTGGCTTGTCTCGTTGTATGTTCCGATGTAAGACTTTAGAAAAGTCAATACACCTTTGGCGTCAAATGTTTATAACAACATTTAACCCACAAAGTTCCGCAATTGAAAATCAAAAGCACAACTTTGGGAATCTCAATGCACCTTTCACATCAAGAGCTTATGAGATTTATACCCATAAAGTTTCGCAATTGATATCCATGCGCTTCATAGATTCCGTGGCCTCACTGAGATGCCCCGGCGAGCCCGCTCACCATCAAAGCGCCCTTGAAACTTTGTGCTCGGATGGGACTGCTTGGCATTATGTGACTCCCGGTGTATGGGCGTTGCCACGAAATCCAGCCCGAGTTTGCAATCTTCGCGGTTAAATGTCTTTTCGAGCGTCAAAAAGACATCCTACACAATATCCAGTGTGATTTCCGGCGCCGGGGGTCGCTTTGGTCGGCGGTGCATGGACAGCACGAAAAAATTTCGGGGGGGGGCTGAAGCCCCATAAGCCTCCCCCCCTGGCTACGCCCCTGCACCCGGCGGCTCTCTGCGGTCTTGCCTCGCAGACTTGCAATCCACTTCTTCTAAGGTGGAGAAGGAGGGGGGGCGCTCATGCTCCATTGTACAAGGGCCCACCTGCTCCCGGTGGCTCGGCTCCGCAGTGGTGGCAAATGCCTTCTTCAAAGGCGAAGGGGGACGATTGGGCTCTATTGTCCGAGGACCCCTTCTAATCCCGGCGGCGTACGACCTTGTTGGAACGTGAACTTGTTGGCTCGTGCGCTCCTCTGGAATGTGCTTTCCCGCTTCTGCATTCCTCAATTAGCTGTGCTGCGATTCGATGTGGTCTGCGGAACTCGAAGTAGCCTCAGGAAACGGCGCCATATCTGACAGCTCGTCCTCGCCCCGGTTGTTCTGAATGGCCGGTGAACTCAATTCGCTGGCCATGAGGAACGCTGAAAGATCCTGCAGGGTATTGGTGTCGAGCCTCGTTTGACGAACTTCGGGATCCTGGGCCCTGGAGAACATACGTCAAACAAACAAAACAACACAGCGCTGCCCCACGTGTAAGCGCAGGCTCTTCACCCCTGAATCGCCAGGCTATTACTGAGTCAAAATGAACCCGGATCTTTGATTTCCCCAATTTTGACAAAACAGTTCCAACCACCCTTCCAAACAGTTATCCATTTCTCCTCGATTGCCGACAAGACCAGAGTACTATTGTTGTTGCAAAACAAAAGGGTCGTTGACGATGCAAACAACAAATGAAAACAGCCGAACATAACTTAAGTGGCCTAACTACACGAACAGCATGTTTCCAATCTATCGCAGTGGCGTATTTATCGCACGTATTGGTGCCACTGAACAATCTGGTCAACCTCACAAGTACGTAATCACAAGCGCACTAGCCTTGTGGTCACTAAACAAAACGCGTACTTGCGTAGTAGGCAAACTTTTCATTTACGCTTACTCACGTTTTTTCCCTGAAAGTCCTACAGGACACGTGACATAAACGAACAATTAAACTTGCGGGACTTACACACTCTGCAGAACCCTTAAAATAATGCGTCTTTTAATAACTCGTTCCACGCATACTTATCAGAGAAGTCAGAATACGGCTGCCCTCAACACACACGAGCAACCCAGTCGTAAATCTGCTTCCTTCCGTCCACACAGGACACGCGTTAATGGAACTAAAACCGCTTCTCCGTGCAAATCATGCACTCACTGAAAATCTACGCGCTTAACCTTAGAAAATTCAAAAACACTTAAAAAGAAAGAAGGTTAAACAACACACACGCGCGTTACGATAGGCCTCTCAACGATAACCTTGACCTTTAGGTTACTCACACACACAAAAAAAGGAAGCCTATCTACTTATTAATGAGCACCTCGCGAGACTACATGTTTACATAAACCTCATCTTTCCGATCTCGAGCTTCTCGAACGAAAACATACACAAAGCTCAAACCTTACGTATTGAAAGAAATCCTAGTCTCAAATCGCGAAAACTTTCCGATGCTCAAAACAAAACACTCCATTTCTACGGAAGCGCTCTTGGCCTCCCTTTCCAAACGCTTATGACTGACTCATACTTTCAGCCGTACTCGGGGGGGTCGCGCACCGAAAGCTACTCTGGCTACGGAGGAACAACAAAAGGGCTGACTCACTATCAGCTCCTTCAAGAGGTTACAGTCTCCTGCCAATTTGCGTCCTGACGCCCCGCTTTCAACACGAACTCGATTTACCGCGTCGCTACTCCCCACCTGGTCTCGTCCTGCCACCTTGCGTTTCTTCGAACTGCACGCTGAGCTGTGAAAAGAACTACGGAACGACGAGGAGTTTAACAGCCTCGTGTCCTTTGTCCGCGTCCGTGCAGAACATGCTTCGCGGTCCCCCTTGGATCGGTGGTTTGAACATTTTGGGTGCGTCAACATCGTCAATGACGACCGCACCTTTCTTTGCCTCGCGCCCTGCCCATTTGGGTTTCTCGCCATCTTTGGCGGCGCTACATTAGTTACCGTCTTTCGGTCTTTACCGCGCTTCTTTTTACTGCGCTTTCTCTTTGCACTCGCTTTCCTGTCGCCTTCTCGTGCCTCGTGCTGGCCGGTACACATTTCGTCGGCCCGGATCGGTCTCTTACCCGCACAGTCTGAGTGATTTACATTTAAATCTACTCTCACTTTCCCTCGACTGGCGGACAGCCCAACCGACTCTGGAACAATGCAGCAGGCTTTACTCGAGTTAGACAACTCGCACTCTTGCGAACTGCCCTCTACTACATTGCCCAGCTCACGCTGTGCATCGGCACACAGCCCGTCGGTATCGATCGCTGTCTCACGCGCACAGTCCGAAAGATTAACAACTGAATCATCCCTATCTGGGCCATCTAGACTGGCGGAGAGCCGCACCGATCCCTGAACAATGCAGTTGTTCTCTCGTGAGCTACGGAGCTCGCCACCCCGAGACCTATTCTCAACTGCATCGTCCAGCTCGCACTTCACTTCTGCACGCAGATCTGACCTGACATGGGTGCTCGCGTCTGTCGGGTCAGCAGTACCCTTTTCTTCGCTAGCAACCTCGCTAACATTACCAGCGACGCACACGCGCGGTAACAGTGCCAATTTGTTCACAGCTGGCCTAGCTGTCTCTACAGTCATCTGTTGGCACAGCACCTCGTCGCTCTCCTTGCGGCCTTTAACGGCCTCTGTTGCCACTAAGGCATCGTTAGCAGCTAGCCTTTTCCCTTCACTTATGAATCGGCAGCCAATCTCACAGGCACTACTCTTCTCGTCGGCTTTTGGCGAAAATCCGCTAGACACTTGCTCATTCTTTCGCTCTGTACTACCTACAGAATTCTCAGACAGCCGTTGTCTCTGTGCCAATAACTGATCACAATACTGTATCTCTTTGATCAGTGCTGCCTTCTCTCTCTCATACTTTTGCTCCCGCTCATGCTTACGTTCCTGATACTCACGTTCGCGACGCTAACACCTAAGAGTAAGTTCTTGAAGCTCATGCTTCCGTTCATTCTCGCGTTCTTCACGCTTACTCTCACTCTTAAGTTCACGACGCTCTCGCACACGTACACGACGCTCACGCTCTCGTGGTTCCTGTATCACCTCCCAAGCAAGCTCAATGCTTTTGCCATCATTGCCACTATCGTTAATCGCCTTTATGATAGCTGGCGTTTTCATCCGTTCGTCCGCCTCAACTCCCAAATCGTCGCACACCAACAACAAGTCTAACCTCGTCAACCTTCTAAGATCCATGGCAGCTGCCCCGACAGGTGGTTAAAACTGTTTTCCTTAATTAATTTGTGCAAACACACAATGCATCAAACTCCCGATTCCCAGAACTATCAAAATGAACACACAACATTTGAGTCTGGCGAATCAAAAGGAAAAAAACCACGCGCTCACTTACGGTTGCAGCACCCTGCCATCCGGTTCATTTGTCCGCTGTTCCCGGTTCCTCCGGACTCCCTGGGTCGAAGGCTCGCTCCTTCTTCGCTACTCCCAGTTTCTTCGGACCTCTTTCGACGAAGGCTCTCTTTTCTTCGCTCTTCCCGGTTCCTTAGGATCTCTCTCGATGAAGGTTCGTCCGTAGCGCTGCCACCAGCTGATGCGTTCGGAGGCGATCTCACCGCTGCCAACCAGATGTAGGGGTTGAGGGACGGACTCCGGGATGAAAACCAAATTTGGGAGTATTTTATTCTACATTATATACAAGGAGGTGAGAGTCAAGTAACATTCGTACAGTCATTACGGGCCGGCAGCAACTCGGACGCTGCGGCCCGCGGCAAGAAGTTCGAGAGAGGTGAATCAGGGGATCAGGGAATGCTCTGGCCTCTCTGGAAGGCTTCTTATAAACCCTTCGAGCACTGGAAGTCGCGTCATGTTTGACCAATGGGAGAGTCCGCTCTGACGACGCCACTTTCAGCCAATGGTTGGCGCCCGTATCGCGTTCTCACACCCGGCGGCTCTCTGCGGTCTTGCCTCGCAGACTTGCAATCCACTTCTTCTAAGGTGGAGAAGGAGGGGGGGCGCTCATGCTCCATTGTACAAGGGCCCACCTGCTCCCGGTGGCTCGGCTCCGCAGTGGTGGCAAATGCCTTCTTCAAAGGCGAAGGGGGACGATTGGGCTCTATTGTCCGAGGACCCCTTCTAATCCCGGCGGCGTACGACCTTGTTGGCACGTGAACTTGTTGGCTCGTGCGCTCCTCTGGAATGTGCTTTCCTGCTTCTGCATTCCTCAATTAGCTGTGCTGCGATTCGATGTGGTCTGGGGAACTCGAAGTAGCCTCAGGAAACGGCGCCATATCTGACAGCTCATCATCAAGGTAGCACAAGGTGCCTGGACAGTCTTTCAAAACAGATGACATGATCTGTTGGAAAGCGGATGGCGCAGATGCCAAATCGAAACACACACGCTTGAAGCGGAAAAGACCGCCATGTGTTATAAAAGTAGTAAGCTCACAGCTTTTCTCGGATAATAAAACCTGGTGATACGCGGACTGCAAGTCCAACTTACTAAAGACAGTAGCACCAGCGAGTCGATGCAACAGTTTGTCAGCCCTCGGTAGTGGAAAGGCGTCAATGATGATAGCCTAGATCGACGCAAAGTCGAATGGAATTGTCCTTCTTTCGAACGACGACGAGCGGAGAAATCCACTCGGACGCAGTGACTCGTTCGATGACATCAGCTGATTCCAGGCGTTGCAGCTCGGCGGAGACTTGCTCCCGGAGAACCAGAGGTAGAGGACGCAGTTTCGCTGAGACTGGCTGCACTGAAGGTCGGAGACGAACGTCGTGGACGAAGCCCTTGACAAGACCCAATTGTCCCGAGAACAGATGGGCGAACTCTGTTGGAGCGTTGTGCGGAAGAGACGGAGGCTGAACGCTTGGGTCAGCTGGAAGTCCTGATACTTGACATGTGAGCGAAGACCCTTGAATGTCAATGCCCAAAGCTTGAATGGCATCTAAGCCCAGAAGAGAAGTGCCTTGGTTCGTGACGTGAAATGTCACTACTGCGGCGTTGTTGCGATACTTGACGAGCACGGAGAAACGTCCTGAATGCAGAATTTCTTGCTGCGAATAATTCTTGAGTCGAAGACTCGAAGGAGATAAAGGAAAAACCTTGAAATGTTCTTCGTACAGGGAGCTGTTCATCAGCGACACTGTAGCTCCTGTGTCCACGAGCAACTTGAGTGTAGTATTCGCAATGAGAACTTCGGCGCGAATTGTTGCCGGACGGAAATTCGGTGCTTGAATGGTAAGCACAAACGGGACTGTAGAGGCTGATTCTGTATCAGTGGTAACGGAAACAAGCTGCGTTCGAGCAGGAGACTGTCGCTGCGTTCGGTTCCTCGAACGGCAAACCGAAGCGTAATGTCCCACTTTTCCGCACGCACGGCAGGTAACGTGTTTTGCCGGACAGGCTGGATCGGATGCGATGTGGCGAGGTGAACCACATCGGTAACAATGGGGTGCGAGTTCTCCAGTGGCTTCGCAGAGTTCGGGCCGGACGTCACGTTGGCCGGCCGCTCGATGCGACTGCCCGCCACGCCGTTGATCGCCATCTTGAAGACGCCGGGTCGAGGGAGAAGGGGGGCGTTGACCGCCATCTTGCGCGCCCGGGCGAGGAAGGAGATGACTGGCGACGCCATCTTGGCGTTGCGTCGAGACGCGCTGCATAGACGAGTTGCTGAAGACTTGAAGTTCCTTGTCAACTTGCTCCACGCTCCGTCCGATTTCCTCGGCTTTCTTGAGCGTGAGGGACGATCCTTCGTACAGTAGCCGTTCTCGAACGCTTTTTGATGCGACGCCTTGGAGAATTTGGTCGCGAAGAGACTCGTCGTGCCAAGCGCCGAACGCACAAGCAGGCGCTAGCCTTTGTAGCGCGGTGACGAAATCCTGGAAGGTTTCCCCAGGTAGTTGCTTCCTGTACCGGAAGATAATGCGGCGCACCAGGGGATTTGAGCTTTCTTCGTAGTGCTGGTCGAAGATGCGAAGAATGTCTTCGAACGTAGCGGCCGTCTGGTCCGTTTGCGACGCGAGGTCATAGCACCAGCCCCTCGAAGCCTAAGTTGCTGAGTAAAATGGCTTTCTTCCTCTCGTCTTGTAATGCTTCGCATCCGGTCGCCTGAAAAAACGTGCAAAAAGAACGCTTCCATGTGATCCACGGTACCCAAGGAGTACCGGGTAATGCAAGGAAAGGCGGCATGGGTGGTGCGAACGCCATGCTGGGCACGGAGAACAAAGGCGGGGGAGTTGCGGTGGACGACGCCGAAGTGGATGTAGCGTCTTGCATGCCGGAAGGAGGGGAGCAGCAGAAGTATAAAGGCAAGGGCCGTAAAAGTAAAGTGAGCGATTTACCTCGTCGCCAGTTTGTTGTAGCTTCGACGGGGCGGCCGGACGGAAGGGTTACGGCATGAGGCCTAAACGGCCGGGGCGCTCAGCGCCGCAAGAGAAGAGCCGGACTGCTCCAGTCGGGGACCAGACAAGGAATGAATCTATCTCATGCTATCTCTGAGGAGGCAACTTACAGGAGGCACTTACAGCGTTTGGCGCTGAGTGGCGCCCTGATGTAAAGACCCAAAACCGAAACCAGAAGTTACGGATACCACAGAGACCATTTGACAATTCAAATCATTGAAAGACTTAGAGAAACATTTTTGGGTTGTTTTTCTTTCTTGGTTTCAGACTGCATATTGCATTTTAAGGTGCTTTCCATGCTTTTGCTTCTGTTTTTTTATGTGTAAAGCATGTTAGCATTTTTTACACCATATCAAGTATGTGGTGCCATAGAGTTCTTGGATAGAGTCCAGCCCCTTCATTCTGTACAATATGATGTCGGTTTTTCTGCCCAAGGCCGATTTACATTTGAGTGTGATTGCATCATGTTGCCAAGTTTCACCCAAGCTTGAAGGATTGCTACCCACTGCTGGTGGCATGACATGTGACACTTTTTTTTTCATAAAAGGAAGTCTGTCATTTATCCTGTGCACTGGTTGTCTTTTTGAATTACAATTCGTTGCCTATATTTGCTCTGTTGTCGCATTTCAGATTAGTTATGGCTATCATAGCTGACATCATTTAAGCATATTGCACACAATGTGGATGATACGTGCTTGCAATATATGGCCACCACAAATATAATAAATAGAAGGTAATAATTCAAGAATAGTGCCTTCGCACGGTGGTGCAGCCATGAATTGTGGCTATAAGGTACCAGTGGTGCAGGTAGCACTGCTTGTGCAGAATATAGTTCAACTCTACTACTGTCAAACATCATTGTTTTTACCTGCATTTGTATAGCTCCAGTTCCTGTGAACAACACACATCCGTTGGAAGAGTAGTCTGCACCTGCAGTTGGGGCCAATTGCCAAATTTCTGCTCGTTTTCATGTTATTAGCATATTAGTAAAGGCAGTAGTTCTTACAGTAGCTTGTTTGCCCAGTGTAGAAGCCATTGCGGTGTGTCAGGATCTCGTACACATCTTCGGCTTTGCAGGGGACACAGCATCTGGCACATAGTTTGTCACAGGGCAAGTTGAGTTTAGTCACTTGCAAATGGAGAACCAAGCTTGTTGAAATTGAAGTAAACCGCCTGTACACTCAGTGGCCTTCATTTTGTGTCACATGTGGTTACAGCGACCTTTGCTTTATGCACTTGTCCGGCAGCAGTCTTTTGCTTTTGAAACACTCAGGAAAGCTTTCAGCAAGCTGGACAGGAATAACACTGGAAAACCAGCAGTTTTTAATTGTCGAACTTATCATGCGAAGCTTCATTGAGTATGTTACGGGCGTAAATAAACGAGGGTGTTCCTCAAGGCCTTGTAGCACATGTCACGACTTTAGAGCAACATGATGTATAGCACTTTTTGATCGCATGCTATAGGTTCAGCAGGTGTGGCTATGGTTGAAGTGAAGCACAAGGTCAAGAAAACAAATCTATGAGCAGCACCCTGGTAAAGGAGACGCTGGGAAAACTAGTGGGAAGCCTGTTGAACATCTGGTAGACCAAGTTGCTGGGTTCATTAGGCAAAGTGTGATAAAGAGAAGGAAGTCATCAACACATCGAAAGGTTTTTATATATAGACACTGTGCTAAGGTTCTCAGGCAGGTCAGTCATAACACGCCAACAAGTCTTAGTGCACAAGCTATGCGCGACCAACTACATATGCCTTCTGTTCGGACAAATGGCTGCTCATTGTAACTAACGAGGATGGAGTGGACAAAAAGAACAGCAGCTCCATTAATCTGGTCTCACTGGCATCAACAGTGTTTTGTAAGTGTGCATCGCCGTACTCCCCAATGCCTTCTTGGGTGACATCAGCAAGGACCAGTTTCAGGCAAGGGGTAATAGACGTCTTTACAAGCTAAAAATGCATGCATGCATGAAGAGCACATTGCGTCCAAAAAGTAGGCACTTCACAGGGGCACTGGAGAAGGAACAGATAATTGACAGTGGGCAAAGACAAGCTTCTCTGCTATTAGACACCCAGCAATGTTGCCATGTAACAACTTCTGAAAAATCCCTCTCAAAGAGGAAATCATTTTTGTGTATCCATAAAGAGCGCAGACAGACAAGGCCCCTTCAGCAATGCTGCCAGCTTCAAAAGGCCCACTTTGCGCATTCTGAATGCTTCCTTGTTACTTTTCTGGGTGCAAGCATTATACTGTCCAAAAGTTGTCATTGAGAGCACTGTTGGTTTGGTGGCAATACAGTCCGAAAGCGATTGCAACAAACCTACCTTCCTAGTTGGTCTGGAGGCTCACGGCGCTCATGAAGCGACACCATGAGCCAAGCAAAGTGACTGGATGCATCCAAGCCCTTGTTCGTTTATCACACTGTTCGGTTAGTAACAACCAAGAGACATGAAACCAATAAGCTCAAGTTCGGTACTCGTGTGGTTACTGTGGAGAATCCATAATGAAAAGCCCAAAAACAGAAAACTCAAGGGAAAGGATAAAGCATCATTTAACACTTAGCATTGCTGCAGCCCACCCCTTTTATTTTGTCTGGTCATGCTACATTTTTTTACTATAGATAGGCATGAACTTCTCCTGTGCACACCTTACTCCAGAAAGCATAGGTGATGTTTCCAATCAGTGTCCCATATTTATATACACTATGTGTCAAAGAGGCTCGAAACACTGCAATGGAAGCTTCTAGTAGAAAAGGTGCCTGGAAGAAAAAAAAGTTGTGCTGCAACCATTATGGCAACATCTTGTCCCCTCAATAAAAATAGTGCTTACATATCAACTTCAGCCCGCCAGTCTAAAGTACCAGCGCACTTATGAACAACGAATCAATTCTCAAAGAGCATGTGCAGACCAGCCAAAGGCATGGGCATGAATCCACATTGTGTTCCTGCATTGAAGGTGAATAACGCGTTCCATAATGGCAAATTAGCTTTAGTAGGCTTCCCTGCAATACAAATTTGTAATGTACAAAGAATTGTCAATGAAGCTTACTACAAGCACAGATGCACTTACAAATTATATCACAATTGAATATAATGAGCACAGTGTAAACCTATGTGCCCTTTCCACTTTTAGCATGCTTTACTGCACGATGCTTATTTCCACCCATGTAGGAGGGAAGAAGACGAAGTGTCTTTCAGGCAGAACGCCGGCTCTTCCAGCTCTACTAATTTTGTGAATTTCTTAGACTTTGCCAGTGGACTGTTATTTCCTCCTTAACTGCGATGGAGATGGAGCCTCACGCGCGTCCGCCGGACTCGGCAGTGCCCGCGGCGGCTGCCTCCAGGAAGCGCAACGGCACCGACAGCGACACTGACAGCGACGACACCATGCAGTACTATGTCAGCAGTGAAGATTCTTGTGACGACACCTTCGAGCTGGTGCGGAGTCGTAAAGCAAAGCGAAGATTTCTCAGCGCATCATCGAATTCGAGTGAGTCCACCGTGAGATCTTCGCGGGATACCGAGGAGCTCACCATCCTGTTCTCGCCAGTTCTCGCCACTGACAACCTGAGACGCCTCAACAGGCAAGCCGTGTCTTCTCATCTAGAGGCGCTGGTTCCAAACGAAATCAAAGACATCAGGGTGAACACCCGTAAGAACGTGCTAGCGATTGACGTAGAACAACACGCGGTTGCGTTGGATTCCTTGCGCAAGGTCTCGGAACTTGGCGGGATGAAAGTCCGCCCTTATATTCCGCTCGGCAAACAAGTCCGTACTGGCATAATTTACGATGTTGATGAGACCATTGTCGACTCCGATCTGTCAATCTTAATCAAACCAGCTACGGAAAACACCATCATCACAAACGCGTTTCGTCTCGGCACGTCACGGTGTGTGAAGATCATATTTAAGGGCGAATCCCTCCCATCGCACGTAAAAGTGGGCCACTTCCGACACGCAGTTCGCCCCTTTATACCGAAACCGCTGCAGTGCTGGAAGTGCATGAAGCTTGGCCATGTGAGTAGTGTGTGCAATAACACTATCGTCTGTTCTCGCTGAACTGGGCCCCACACCACAAACACGTGCGAGGCCAGTGTGCTGAAGTGCACAAACTGCAGCGGCCCTCACGATGCATCTTCGAAGGAATGCCCTTTGATTCGAAAGCAAATGCAAATATTGAAGAAAACGGTTAGAGACCACTCGTCTCACCGAGAAGCAGCAGCATCTATTAAGCGACGACGATCACGTCACCGACGTCGATCAAGCGCCTCCAAAGCCTCTGCAGAACGCCACACACGTATATTACCACCCACTCTTCCGACCAGGCCAAACGCAGTCAGCTCAAAGGACAAGGGTGCATCGAACAGCACGGCTGCTGACGCGTGGCCTGCACTCCCGAAGCTACGTGCCAATACTGAGCGAAATGATACTTCTACAGCAGGGGACACTTCGTCTGTTCCTGATAAATTGGCGGATCAAGATGAACAAATGGTTGTTATGATCAGCTCTCTGGTGAGTGCTATTCGTGCTCTTCTGAACAAGCTACCGAAACCAACAGCTCGAAGTGCATTGCAAGTGCTGGATGCCATCAGTCCGGTTCTGGCGAGCCTTCAGAAGTCCAGTGCTTGAGAACTTCTACAGCAGAACCATGGCTCATCGACAACAACGATCGTTCCGGGATGATGTGAGAAGTGCCTCCATATTCCAATGGAATGCGAGAGACCTGAGGTCTCGTATTTAGGATTTCCGACAGTTCGTGTTTGCAAACCATTTTCCTACTGGTAAACTGTGAACCGAACTTATCAGCCTCCATAAGACAATCGGGATATGAATCTTTTGTTTCAAACACGTGTGTCCGTAGTAGTAAGGCTCTGGTTTACATTCTCAAGGACCTTACGTATTCTTCCCAACACGTAGCGCCACACGACGGTAACCAATACGTCTTTGTTACTGTGAAAAAGAAGAAGCTGTCTTTTACTCTTATTGGCGTCTACCTTTCCCCAACAAGTCAGTTTGATAGAAAAAGACTGGAAGATATTACGGCTGCTACTCCCGGTCCTTGGATAATAACAGGGGACTTCAACGCTCACCACCATATATGGGGAAGCTCCAGGATAAATTCGAGGGGCAGGTCACTAGTATCCTTTGCATCAGGCCACAACCTGTGCCTTCTAAATGACGGAAGCCCGACATTTCTGCGAGGAACTACATACAGTAGCTGCCTTGACTTGACTTTGGTGTCACGTTGCCTGACTTTGAGCATGCAGTGGTTCACTGATATTGAAACCCATGGAAGTGATCATACTCCGACCTATGTGAGAATCGATGGACTAGACGCCACATTACCGGTTTTCTCTCGCCACATCGACTGGACAGTCTTTCAAGATCGCGTAGAAGACACATGTGTAATAAGATGATTTATTATGAGGAACTAGGCACAGTCTAGTAGCACTGGCAGTAGACAAACGCTTATCACGCGCACAGCCGACACAAGAGCGCCTTCTTCGTCTTCCTCTTCACCACAATGGCCTCCGGGAGAGAAGAGGAGCCATCCTGGCGACTTACGGCGTAGGTAGGATGAGGGGGTCATAGTACGGCTTAATGCGGGAGACACATGGTGCGATTTTGGGTGCGATCGGTCGTACGACCATTCGCACCGGCAGCCGCACTCAACAGGTTCTCAACCAAATCCCTCGCACGCGGCGCCGAATCGCACGCCGCGCATGCGACCAACTTGCTGAATATTCTCGTGCGACCGCCGCATCGGTCGGGCGACCGCAGCCAATGACAGCGCAGGTAGCGCGAACGTCACGGCCACGTCATAGACCCGACGGGGCGGAGCCGGCGAGCGAGCGCCTCGCCGCTCCGATCATGTCTGTTTTTTTTTCTCCCTGGTCGAAACGAGGGCCTCTTTCGCCGCTGACGGCGGCACATAAATAAGCAGCAATTTGTTTCTGACACGATATAACTTATAGAATAAAGTGGCCTCAAAAGAGTGCATGTTATGAAACGTCGTGCGATATAGTAAACGGACGCCGTCAGCGCAGATGCGCCAGCAATCGTCTATACGAAGCGGCTCGCCTGAGTGGCGTGTTTACTCATCGCTACTAACGGCACCGAGAAAACTAACCGTATTTTCACTAAAGAAAAACATAAATGTTCAAGCATTGATTGTGCTGATGAATTTAGGCGCTTAATTACGAGCTGCGGACGCATCGGCATGGGCCCTCGGCCTCGGATAGACGGCCGGCGAGCTAGGCCTACACGGTCTCCCAGCGATCGCAAGCTCGCCTGGCATGCTCGTTCGCTTCTGTCGGCGCCAATGAAATCAAATGTGCTGCAATATAAGCGTAGGATAACTGCGTACACGTTGTGCCGACTAACATAGATGCTTCGTTTTACGAGCTGCAAGCGATCGGCGATCGTGTCACAAGCGCCACCGGTGTCGGATTCGGTGGCCGAGCGAGCTGTGCCTGCCGGCACAGCCATCGGCGGCTGTCAAAGGAGCCGTTACTGCTAACGCGGCCTTGTGGAAACACGTCTACAGTGCTTCCATGGGCGTGTTTATATTGTCATCGTTTGTTCCAAACAAGAGAGCTGTGCAAATACGTTTGCTTTCACTTTCTGTTCGAAGTTATGCAGCATTCCAAACTTCCACGCAGGGGCGCCGGTTCTGGGCGGAGCTAGCCGCCGCTCGGTCATTCGTACCATGTGTCCCGAATCGCCGCATGCGGCAAGTCGCACACGACGCGCCGTACGACTGATCGCACGGAAAATCGCACCATGTGTCTCCCGCATAAGTCGGTTGACATGAACCGTGTCACGCCCGCGATGACTATGGTCGGGTGAAGGTGTCACAGTTTCTACAACATAGGTGACAGCGGAGGTACGGTCTATGACGCGGTATGGGCCATCATAGCGTGCGAGGAGTTTGGTCGAAAGGCCAGGGCTGTGAGGCGGGACCCACAACCAAACAAGGGAACCAGTCGGGAAAACTGGTGTAAGCGCGTCACTGTTACGCCGCAGCTTTTGACGACCTTGAGCAGCGGTCGTAAGGGTTCGCGCGAGCTGCCTACAGTCCTCGGCGTATTTGGCGGCTTCAGACACAGGCGTGCATTCGGAAGCGTCGGGTCGGTATGGGAGCATTGTGTCCATAGTACACGAGGGCTCTCGTCCATACAGCAGAAAAACGGGCGAAAAGCCAGTGGTAACTTGTGTGGCCGTATTATAGGCATACGTAACGAACGGCCAAACAGTGTCCCAGTTACTGTGATCCGAGGCGACGTACATAGTCAACATGTCACCGAGTGTGCGGTTGAACCTCTCTGTGAAGCCGTTCGTTTGCGGGTGGTAGGCTGTAGACTTGCGGTGAACGATGCTGCATGCAGCGAGAAGGGCTTGGATGACTTCGGACAAGAAGACACGTCCCCTGTCGCTGAGCAGTTCGCGTGGTGCGCCATGGCGAAGAACGAAGTTCCGCAAGATGAAGAACGCAACTTCGCGCGCAGAGGCTGCCGGGAGTGCGGCAGTCTCGGCGTAGCGCGTCAAGTGGTCGACACCTACAATTATCCATCGGTTACCCGAGGAACTGCAGGGAAGTGGTCCGTATAGGTCTATGCCGACGCGATCGAAGGGCCGAGCCGGGCAGGGCAGCGGCTGCAGCTCACCAGGAGGCCGCTGTGGAATTTTACGCCGTTGGCACGCCATGCAAGCGCGCACGTACTGGCGCAAGAAGTGATACATGCCGTGCCAGTAGAAACGCTGCCTTAGCCGAGTATACGTTTTCAGAACACCGGCGTGACCATTATGAGGAGCAGCATGAAAATAAGCGCATATGTCAGAACGCATGTGTCGTGGTATCACCAGGAGCCATTTGCGACCATCAGGCAAATAATTTCTGCGTTAAAGAACGTTGTCGCGGACAGTAAAGTGAGCGGCTTGGCGACGAAGTGTTCGAGAAGAGGGTGCGGCGGATGGGTCGTGGAGGAAATTCAGCATAGTTGAAAGCAGGGGATCCTTACGCTGCTCATCCGGCATATCAGCGACGTTGAAGGCTGACATGGATGCGAAGAGCGGAGACACTGAAGCCACATCACAAGGTAGCGGCGATCTGGAAAGCGCATCGGCGTCAGAGTGCTTTCTGCCCGATCGGTACACAACGCGGATATCATATTCTTGTAAGCGCAGTGCCCATCGCCCTAGGCGACCTGACGGATCCTTCAACGAGGACAGCCAGCAAAGTGAATGGTGGTCGGTGACAATGTCAAAAGGGCGACCATACAGGTATGGACGAAATTCGACGAGCGCCCAAATAATGGCCAAGCACTCCTTTTCTGTTACTGAGTAGTTGGCTTCTGCCTTCTTTAAAGTGCGGCTCGCATACGCGACGACGTACTCGTCACAGCCGTCTTTCCGTTGTGCGAGGACTGTACCAAGTCCGATACCGCTGGCGTCCGTATGTACCTCTGTAGGCGCCGTGGGATCGTAGTGTCGAAGAATCGGTGGCGAAGTAAGTAGGCGACGTAGCTGCTGGAAGGCTTCGTCACAGGAAGTTGACCACGCGGAGATGCCGTTGGTAGCGGTAAGCAAATTGGTCAATGGTGCGATGATAGTCGCGAAATTGCGCACAAAACGCCGAAAGTAAGAGCAGAGCCCTATAAAGCTGCGGAGTGCCTTAAGAGTAGTGGGCGTCGGAAACTCTGCGACCGCGCAAAGCTTGGCTGGGTCAGGAAGCAAAACGGCACTTTTTGATGTTAAGTTGGAGGCCAGCAGAGGTGAGGCAGGTCAGTATATCACGCAAGCGAACGAGGTGCGTCGGGAAATCTGGCGAAAACACCACGATATCATCAAGGTAGCACAGACATGTTTTCCACTTGTAGTTGCGAAGGATGGTGTCCATCACACGCTCGAAAGTAGCGGGCGCGTTGCAGAGCCCGAATGGCATTACGGTAAATTCGTACAAGCCATCGGGCGTGATGAAAGCTGCCTTCTCACAGTCATCATCTGCCATCGGCACTTGCCAATAGCCGGAGCGAAGATCCAAAGATGAGAAGTACTCCGCGCCTTGCAAGGAGTCGAGGGCGTCATCTATTCGAGGCAGCGGACAGACATCTTTACGAGTGATCTTATTGAGTCGACGGTAATCCACACAGAAGCGTATTGACCCGTCCTTCTCGCGTACTAATACTACAGGAGACGCCCAAGGACTGTGGGAAGGGCGAATGACGCCACGGTGCAGCATGTCGTCGACCTGCTCGTTAATGATTTTTCGCTCGGCTGCCGACACGCGGTACGCTGACGTAAAGGAGGATGGGAACCAGTGTGTACGCTGTGAGTGACGGTTGCCGTACGCCCCAGAGATATTTGGTCACAGTCAAACGACGAGCGAAAATTCTGAAGAAGCGCGAAGACTTGCTGGCGATATGGAGGCGGCAGATCGGCGTCTACGACAGATTCAAGAACGTCTGACGACGACGACGACAATGACGACACCCAACCTCCACCGTCCCAGTTGATGATACCCAGCACCTCCACCAAATGTAATAAGATGATTTATTACGCGGAACTAGGCACAGTCTAGTAGCACTGGCAGTAGACAAACGCTTATCACGCGCACAGCCGACACAAGAGCGCCTTCTTCTTCTTCCTCTTCACCACACATGCAAGACACATATTCCACGCAGATTAGAAGACAGAATTGCAGACGCTATGCATGATTGTACACGCTGCTTCACACATCCATCAAAGCGTACAGAGAATGACATTGAATTGTAAAGGCTTCGCGCACTACGTCGCCGAGCTGAAAGGAGGTACAGGCACCCGAAGTCAATTCTTGACCTCAGAGAAGCTCGGCGCATGCAAAAGAAGATCAAACGCCGAATGGATATAAGCTAGCGGATCAAAGAAGGAAATGTTTTTGCGACTCACTAGACCCCCCACAAGCCATTGTCCTGTGTATGGCGCACCCTACGGGGTCTTTGCTCAAGTCCCCAGCAACGACACCCATTCAACGCCCTTGCTCTCCATCAAAACCGCCGTGAGATAGACGTCACAGAGGGATTTTGTGCGAACGTCGCCGCTGGCACAGTTTTAGTCCCTGACATGGCTCTAGGCAACATCCCCGGTCCACCAGATGCAAGTATGGACGCTCCATTCTCTATGGAAGAGTTAGAAACTGCTATGGCGCTATGTAGGTGTTCGTCTTCACCAGGGCCCGATGGCATAACATACTGCTTTGCGCCACCTAGGCAGAGAAGCACGAAGAGAACTCCTCAGCCTCTTTAATAGTTCATGGCAAGATGGTGTCGTTCCACAGGAATGGAAACACAGCCGCCTGGGACCGCTTCTAAAAGCAGGAAAGTCACCGCTCGAACTGGTATCCTATCGGCCTATAGCTTTTGCCAGCAGCGTAGGGAAGCTCATGGAACGTATGATCCTCATACGTCTCGAATCGTACCTTGAACGCCAAAAAATTTACCCTGACTCTATGGCGGGATTTCGACGCGGTCGTTCATCGATTGACAGTGTCTCGGAAGCGATTATCAGTAGCGCTCTTTCTTGACGTGAAAGGCGCTTACAACAACGTTTCCCATCAAACCATTTTACACGCACTTTTGACAATTAAACTAGGAGGGCGAGTATATCGTTGGGTCAGTAATTACTTGACACAAAGGTCCTTGTTCGTACGAACGGAAGATGGTCCGACTACCGACCACTACACATGCCGAGGCGTTCCCCAAGGCGGTGTTCTAAGCACTATTCTTTTCAACCTCGCGCTTCTTGGGCTGGCCGAATCCCTACCGGAAACAGTGAATGTTTCAATCTACGCCGACGACATCTCCAGCTGGACATCAGCGGTCACTCGCCCGCAGGTTCGCGCACGGCTACAGAAAGCAGCAACACAGGCATCTGACTACCTTCACACACAAGGCCTTAGCATCTCAACAGAAAAATATGCGCTAGTCGCTTTTACGCGAAAAGCGATGACTCCTTATCCAGTATGCATCAATAGTCACCCTATCTCCTACAAGAGAAATCACCGGTTTTGGGGCGTCATTGTAGACCGGGAGCTCACTTGGAGCCCTCATGTTACCGACTTAAAGAAGAAGCTCACATCTATTGTTCACGTCTTCAAGTTCACCGACGGCAAAACATGGGGATCGTCAGTGGGCTCTATGCTACAGTTATATCGAGCCCTGTTCTTCGGATTCCTACGCTATAGCTCCCCGTGCTTGCTAAAACATGCAAGTCAAATCTTCGAGAACTTCAGAGTGTACAGGCGCAGGCACTACGTGTTTGCCTAGGCCTTTCGCGCAGCGCCTAAATAGCTGGAACCATTATAATGGCTCAAGGCCATCCGATCACGACTTACATTAGCACCGAAACGCTTAGAGCCCATGTTCGTTATGTTTCACGGATGCAGTCAAGCTTTCTTGCGTGCCTGCCTGAACGACGACCACAGGCATCCTTCTCCAGCAAGGTAAGCATCCATCGTGCCTCCTTACCATCGGGTTTCACACCTTCTGCACGTTCAACCTCAGCTTTGTGGTGTTTAAAACAACCAAGTGCGTCTTACGGTTCCAGGGATAAGAAAGAAGACCGACCTGCCTACCTTGGCCTTGAAGCAAGCAACTCTGGATTGTTTGCACACTTTCTACTTTGATCGAGTACACATATATACGGATGGCTCTTCCACTCAGAAGAGCTCCACCAGCGCAGTGGTTATACCATCCCGTTCACTAAGCATCCAATACAAGATTTCTCACTTGACAACATCGACTGCTTCGGAGCTTGTTGCCTTCCGAGGTGCCGTTGATTATATTAATAACCAACCGGCTAATCGGTGGGCAATATTCTGCGATTCTAAGGCGGCCTTACAATGTCTTCTGGCATCTCTTCGTCGCGGGTCATGTGAACAACTCGTCTCGGAGATACAAATGCACCATCCATCGCGAAAGGACACGACGTCGCGTTTCAGTGGCTGCCTGGTAATTGCGGTATCTCCGGCAACGACCTCGCTGACGAAGCTGCTAGAAAAGCACATGACGGAGCAACCCTTGTTTCAATAGCTTTATCGCCAACCGACGCAGCCCAGCACTTAGGCAAGCTAGCGCACTCTTTGACATCGGAGAAGTGGCACACACCTGAATTCACTCACCATATCGCTTGCATTCCCTCGATCCCTCTATGCAACTGCGGCTGTTACCAGGTCTTCCGCGAAATGAGGAAACAGTGATGTGCCGCTTACGTTTGGGCGTCGCATTCACAAATGCTTATGCATTTCTGATTGGAATGGCTGATAGCGCCGAGTGCAATGCCTGCGGTGTCGAGGAAACCATAGAACACCTACTGTGCTACTGCCCATCTTATGAAAATGAAAGGCAAGACATCTGCACAGCTCTCAATCAGCTAGATGGAAAGCCGTTCACCTTGAACAAGATCTTGGGATCATGGTCTCGCATATCACAGCTACAAAAGGCCACAAAAGCGCTGCTGCGATTTTTGAAAGCGACCGGATTGCTGTTATACACTTTCCTCTTGAGGGATAGTGGCAACCTGCTATTCATGATTTGAAAATGCCTGCCAAACGCACCCAAGCCCATTCTTATTCTTCTGGTTATTTCAGTGTCATCATCCGGATCCGTGGTCACTACCTGCCCATAGTAGATGTAGTCCCTTACCACTTCCAGTGCCTCGCTACCTATCGTAAACTGCTGTTCTCTTCCGAGACTGTCAAACATTACTTTGGTTTTCTGCAGATTAATTTTCAGACCCACCCTTCTGCTTTGCCTATTCAGGTCAGTGAGCATGCATTGCAATTGGTCTCCCGAGTTACTAAGCAAGGCAATATCATCAGCGAATCGCAAGTTGCTAAAGTATTCTCCATCAACTTTTCTCCCCAATTCTTCCTACTCCGGGTCTCTGAATAGCTCCTGTAAACACGCTGTGTATAGCATTGGAGAGATCGTATCTCCCAGTCTGACGCCTTTCTTTATTGGGATTTTGTTGCTTTCTTTATGGAGGACTACAGTAGCTGTGGAGCCGCTATAGATCTTTCAGTATTTTTACATATGGCTCATCTACACGCTGATTCCTTAATGCCTCCATGACTGCTGAGGTTTCGACTGAATCAAACGCTCTTTCGTAATCAATGAAAGCTACATATAAGGGTTGGCTATATTCCGCACATTTCTCTATCACCTGATTCATAGCGTGAATATGGTCTATAGTTGAGTAGCCTTTACGGAATACTGCCTGGCCCTTTGGTTGACAGAAGTCTAAGTTGTTCCTGATTCTATTTGCGATTACCTTATTAAATACTTTGTAGGCAACGGACAGTAAGCTGATCGGTCTATAATTTTTCATGTCTTTGGCGTCCCCTTTCTTATGGATTGGGATAATGTTAGTGTTCTTCCAAGATTCCGGTAGGTTCGAGGTCATGAGGCATTATGTATATAGGGCGGCCAGTCTCTCTAGAACAATGTTACCACCATCCTTAAACAAACCTGCTGTTACCCGATCCTCCCCAGTTGCCTTCCCCCTTTGCATAGCTCCCAAGGCGTTACTTCTTCCGACGTTACTTGTGGGATTTCAAATTCCTATAGACTATATTCTCTCTCGCATTGTCGTCGTGGGTGCTACTCGTACTGTATAAACCTCTATAGAACTCCTCAGCCACTTGAACTATCTCATCCATATCAGTAACGATATTGCCGGCTTTATCTCTTAATGCATACATCTGATTCTTCCCTATTCCTAGTTTCTTCACTGCTTTTAGGCTTCCTCCGTTTCTGAGAGCATGCTCAATTCTATCCATATTATAGTTCCTTATGTCAGCTGTCTTACGCTTGTTGGCTAACTTTGAAAGTTCTGCCAGTTCTATTCCAGCTGTAGGGTTAGAGGCTTTCATACATTGGCGTTTCTTGATCAGATCTTTCGTCTCCTGCGATAGCTTACTGGTATCCTGTCTAAAGGAGTTACCACCGACTTCTATTGCACACTCCTTAATGATGCCCGTAAGATTGTCGTTCATTGCTTCAACACTAACGTCCTCTTCCTGAGTTAAAGCCGAATACCTGTTCTGTAGCTTGATCTGGGATTCCTCTAGTTTCCCTCTTACTGCTAACTCATTGACTGGCTTCTTATGTACCAGTTTTTTCCATTCCCTCCTCAAGTCTGGGCTAATTCGAGTTCTTACCATCCTATGGTCACTGCAGCGCACCTTGCCGAGCACGTCCACATCTTGTATGATGCCAGGGTTAGCGCACAGTATAAGATCTATTTCATTTCTAGTCTCGCCATTTGGGCTCCTCCACGTCCACTTTCGGCTAACCTGCTTGCGGAAAAAGGTATTCATTATCCGCATATTATTCTGTTCTGTAAATTCTACTAACTCTCCCCTGCTATTCCTAGAGCCTATGCCATATTCCCCCACTGACTTGTCTCCACCCGCCGTGGTTGCTCAGTGGCTATGGTGTTGGGCTGCTGAGCACGAGGTCGCGGGGTCGAATCCCGGCCATGGCGGCCGCATTTAGATGGGGGCGAAATGCGAACACCCGTGTACTTAGATTTAGGTGCACGTTAAAGAACCCCAGGTGGTCGAAATTTCCAGAGCCCTCCACTATGGCGTGCCTCATAATCAGAATGTGGTTTTGGCACGTAAAACCCCATAATTTAATTTTAACTGACTTGTCTCCAGCCTGCTTCTTGCCTACCTTGGCATTGAAGTCGCCCATCAGTATAGTGTATTTTGTTTTGAGTTTACCCATCGCCGATTCCACGTCTTTATTAAAGCTTTGGACTTCCTGGTCATCATGACTCGATGTAGGGGCGTAAACCTGTACTGCCTTCAATTTGTACCTCTTAGATTCACAACAAGACCTGCCACCCTCTCGCTAATACTATAGAATTCCTGTATGTTACCAGCTCTATCCTTGTTAATCAGGAATCCGACTCCTAGTTCTCGTCTCTCTCCGCTAAGCCCCGGTAGTCCAGTACGTGCCCGCTTTTAGCACTGCACATGCTTCTTTCGTCCTCCTAACCTCACTGAGCCCTATTATATCCCATTTACTACCCTCTAATACCTCCAATAACACTGCTAGACTCGCCTCACTAGATGATGTGCTAACGTTAAACGTTGCCAGGTTCAGGTTCCAATGGCGGCCTGTCCGGAGCCAGAGATTCTTGGCACCCTCTGCTGCGTCACAGATCTGACCGCCGCCGTGGTCAGTAGTTGCTTCGCGGCTGCTGGGGACTGAGGGACAGGGTTTGATTGTTGCATTCATATAGGAGGTTGTGGCCAAGTACTGCACCAGAGTGGCAAATCCTACTCTGGTGAGAGTGCGTTACCGGTTCTGGTCACCGGGATCAGGCCGCACTCCAGGCCTGTTTATGCAATTTTCTCAACACACGGTTCCTTTTCCGGTGGAAAATTGCGCGGCACCGGGATTCGAACCACGGTTCTCTTGCACGCGAGGCGGATACTCTACCGCCACCGCAGGAGTTGTACGCCTCATTTAACCTACAGTGGTGCCTTCTTAGATCAGTCAAGGTGAATCAATCTGAGCTCTGTTAAACCGCACAGATGACTGTCAACTGGAGACACCTGGTATTTATGAACTGCACATGTGTGGCAATACATAACAGGGGAGATTTTTTAAGAGGGTCCCCGTACAGGTATGAACTAAAAGAAAAGAAATATTAAAAAGGGGGGAAGAAAAAAAGGAACACAAAAAAGAAAGAGAACAGGTGATTTGAACTCGTGACCCTTAGATGTTGCCCGAAGAGATAGCTCAGTCGGTTGGTCCGTCAGGCCCCAGGTTACATTGGAGCGCCATAACTCCTGATCAGAGCCTCGTACTTACGTGGAAAGAGACTGATGTTGTCCGCGATGGTCGATTCCGAGTGGTTGACAGGCACACTTTCTTGGAAACAATGGCCGCCTGTCGATGAGAAGGAACTCAAGCGGCTCTAGTCTAGGAAAAGGTTAAGCAGGTGCGAGCGCAGCACGCTTAGCGTGGGAACCTAGCCCGAGTAACTACCTCAAGGACTGCTGCTCACGAGAGCGAAATACTTTTGTGTAATTATAACCCTAATAAGACTACTTTCGAAAAGTGAACGGCAAAGACGGTTGTACTACGAGTGCTATGACTGATAATTTTCTATATAAATATATTTCTTCTCATCTCATCTATGGGATTGAATGCGAGCGCTGTTGCTTTGTTTCTGCGTGTAGTAGTAAGAGAACGAGTTTAAGGGAGGAGAAACAAAGAAGGAAAGGAAAATTACTGAACCGTAATTGCAGCGCCGTGGTTTTAAAGCGCACCCGCGGTAGAAAAACGGAAGGATATATAAACGTGCGTGACCATGGTACGCACGCGAAAAACTGCCTTAATAAATTTAGAGACTTGAGAAAAAGTTTTGTTAACAACCGATAACATGGCAATCAGCACTCGAATACGACGAGAGAAATTATTGAGACATGGAAAATTCCCTTGAAATAAGCACGGTTTGCGAGAGAAATGCTTGTAAGTATTGAGCATTTTAAAAGATGAGGGATAAGATAGGCTCCGCGCATACCCAGAGGGTGGCGTCTGCACGAGACTACACCAGGCACCTTACCGAGACATGGTACTGTGTGGCCGGAACAAAGCTCCCTTTTCTGCCGGCCAAGCGCAGATGACGTGCGTTCCGATCGCCCAAGGTTACGCAGACATAGTTTAGTTTGAATTGAGCGAACTCTAGCGGCTCTAGTCTCGGAAAAGTTTAAGCAGGTGCGAGCGTGGCACGTTAGCGTGGGAAGCTAGCCCGAGTAACTATCTCAAGGACTGCTGCTCACGAGAGCGAAATACCTTTGTGTAATTATAATAACCCTAATAAGACTACTTTCGAAAAGTGAACTACACAGAGGGTTGTGCTACGAGTGCTATGACTGATAAGTTCCTATATATACCAGAAAGAAAGCAGTTCTGGGTCCGGGTAAATATTCACAGTGAAGTAGACGCGCGTATGAAGCGGTTTATTGACGAAGGCCGGACCCCGGCCGAAACGTCAATAAACCGCTTCATATATACGCGCGTCTACTTCACTGTATATATATATATATATATATATATATATATATATATATATATATATATATATATATATATATATATATATTGTGAGACGAGGTTTAGGCAGCCAGTCTCTTCTTTATTCTCCCGAGACAGAGCCCCACCACCAGGCCCCAAAACGGTGATGATGAGTATGTACAGGTGAGAATATGAAGCGTATGAATAATGCTCACACTAATTTCCCCGCATGCGCAAGCGGCCAGCCAGGCCGCGACTTAGCCAGGAGGGGAACGCCGAACGAATCGTTTTAGGCGCGAAACGTGAACGATCTCCGAACCACGACAACGATGGTGGGAAGAAACGTCTACGGGAGTAACGCGATAGTTCACGGGGGATGTTTGTTCGTTAATAATATAGGGTCCAAGAAAGCGGGATTCAAACTTCTCGCACAAACCGGGTGCACGAATGGGCGTCCAAAGAAGCACTTCCTCTCCGGGACGAAAGGAGACGTCGCGACGAGAGATGTCGTAACGTTGCTTGCGATCTAGCTGACTGACTTCTGTGTTGAAACGAGCACGTTGACGGCATTCCTCAAGTCTCGAAACGAACTGTTCGGGTGTACTGTCTGAGGTGTTAGTTGGAGCATTGAAGAAAGCGGCGTCGATGGTGAATGTCGGTGAACGGCCGAAAACTAGGTAGAAAGGTGAGTATCCCGTAGTTCGTTGGATAGCGGTGTTGTGAGCAAAAGTCACGAAAGGTAAAAGTTTGTCCCAATTGTCGTGCTTTGGCCCGATATACATCGATATCATATCTATTAGTGTGCGATGAAATCGCTCGGTTAAGCCATTTGTTTGTGGGTGATATGCGGATGTCGTCTTATGAACTGTGCCACAAGCTCCGAGTACTTCTGCGAGCATTGTTGACATGAAAGTCTTGCCGCGGTCGCTTAACAGTACACGAGGGGCACCATGGCGCAGCACAATGGCATCTAGAAAGAAGGTGGCGACGTCGGAGGCTGAACTAGAGCGTAGAGGAGCGGTCTCTGCGTAACGTGTGAGCTGGTCAACAGCTGTCACGACCCATCGATGACCCGCTGGCGTTATGGGCAAAGGGCCGACTAGGTCTATCCCAACGATGGCAAACGGTGTCTCGGGACATGGGATGGGCTGTAAAAGCCCAGCAGGAGGCGAAGTCGGTCGTTTCCGCTGTTGACACTGAACGCAAGAAGCAACGTACTTGGCCACAAAGGTAGACATGCCTGGCCAAAAGAAACGGCTCCTAACGCGGTGGTATGTTTTGTGGAATCCCAAATGGCCAGCAGATGGGTCGTCGTGCAAGGCTTCAAGGACTTGTGTGCGCATCGAGCGTGGAAGAATAGGTACCCAGCTGTGTCCGTCGGAGTTGTATATGTAGCGGTACAGCACATCGTTGTCAAGCTTAAATAGTCGCAGTTGTCGACGTAATCTGGCATTTGGTGCAGATGTAGTTCCGCACAGGCGTTGGATGATGCTGTCGCAGTAGGGGTCAGAACGTTGACACGAGGCGAGGTGAGAGAGGCGATTGGAAGATAACGTGTCAGTAACCGTGAGAGGTAATAACGGTAATAACGGGAGTGACGACTTAGTCTCATCATCAAGTGGCGAGCAATGGAGAGGTGTACTCGAAGCTAATAATGGCAGCGGGCAGCGAGAGAGAGCGTCGGCATCTTGATGCTTTTTCCCAGACTTGTAGACAACGTCAAAGTCGTACTCTTGTAAGCGTACCACCCAACGACCAAGTCGTCCGGACAAATTTTTGATTGACGACAACCAGCATAAGGCGTGGTGGTCGGTTATGACCGTGAAATGGCGTCCGTAAAGATATGGTCGAAATTTTTGGATCGCCCAAACTACTGCGAGACATTCCTGTTCTGTGATCGAGTAATTCATTTCGGCAGGTGTTAGTGCGCGACTGGCATAGGCAACAACTCTCTCTCGTGAGGTGGTATCCCGCTGTAAAAGTACAGCACCGATCCCATGGCCACTAGCGTCAGTGTGCAAGCAAGTTGGTGCGTTGTCATCGAAGTGACAGAGGACAGGGTCGCTGGTTAATGCTTGCTTGAGGGCTTGGAAAGAAAGTTCGCATTCATCTGTCCAAGGGAAAGCAGTGCCCGACGTGAGCAACTTGTGTAGCGGCGACGCCATGGCTGCAAAATGACTGATGAAGCGGCGGAAGTAGGATGCCAGGCCTAAGAAACTTCTTAATTGCTTTTGATTTTCAGGGCGAGGGAAGCGATGCACGGCAGCAACCTTTTCGGGATCTGGTCGAATGCCATCTTTGCTGATAAGATGGCCCAATAATTTGATGTTCTTTCTGGCAAAATGGCATTTCTTTGTGTTGAGTTGGAGGCCAGCGTTGGAAATGCAAGTGAAAACTTCGTCCAAGCGCTCAAGGTGCTGACTAAAAGTTGTAGAAAAAATAACGATGTCATCTAAATAGCACAGACAGGTCTTCCACTTAAGGCCACGTAAAACTGTGTCGATCATGCGTTCAAATGTTGCAGGGGCATTACATAAACCGAACGGCATGACGTTGAACTCGTAAAGTCCGTCTGGTGTTGCAAAGGCTGTCTTGTCCTTGTCCGCTTCGTGCATGGGGATTTGCCAGTATCCGGATCGGAGGTCTAGACTAGAGAAATATTCCGCACCCTGGAGGGAGTCAATGGCATCGTCAATTCTTGGCATCGGCTATACGTCTTTGCGCGTGATCTTATTAAGGGCTCGATAATCGACGCAGAATCGTACGGAGCCGTCTTTCTTGCGAACCAGCACGACAGGAGACGACCAAGAACTGGAGGATGGCCGAATGATGTCTCTTTTGAGCATGTCATCAACGTTATCCGCAATGATTTTCCGTTCTGCGGAAGACACGCGATACGGGCGGCGGCGTACAACCGAACTGCCTTCGGTTTCGATGCGATGTACTGCGACGGAAGTGCGCCCCAGAAGCTTGGAGTGGACGTCAAATAAGGCTCTGTGTTTGTGCAGGAGTGCCAGAAGGTCTTCTTTCTGCGCAGTGGTCAAATCGGGATTTATCGCGGCCGTTAAAGCAGCGGCAGCAGTGTGATAATCAGTTGTGGTAGACAAAGGTGGTGATTCGGTGTGAAGCGGTACCAGCGAAAGAGGTTCGGTGTCAGTAAAGCATGTCACAGTAGAGCCCTGGGAGAGCACAACTGGAGAAGAAGTAGGGTTATGAACAGCGACTGAGGTTCTACCGTCCTGAAACCGTACTAGACTAGGAGCAAGGTTAAGCCCACCAGAAATGCAGTAACCACTCGGTGCAAGGAACACATCACCATTAATAATAGTGTCGGAAGTCAGCGTCAGAATATGCTCAGTGCCCGCGGGAATGAAACAGTCGGTAGACGTGACAAAACGCAGGCTGTGATCATTGACAGAGGACGAAGATTCAGTGTCTGTCATATGAATAGTTCGCTGACGGCAAGAGATTAAAGCTGAGGCGGAGGACAGGAAGTCCCATCCCAAAATCATCGCGTAAGTGCACGAAGACAGCACGACGAACTGAATGTGGAGGAGGATGCCATCAATGAAAACGCGCGCAGTGCAAACACTGGAGGGCTGAGCAAGAACTGCATTAGCACAACGAAGGGGAGGGCCATTATACGGTGTCTTCACTTTTCGCAATCGAGAACACAAGTCAGCACTAATAACGGAAAGCGATGCACCTGTGTCAACCAAGGCTTCGATTCGGACACCTTCAACAAACACCAAAAGTACATTTGACGGGCGCTCCGGAGGCGTTTCACGTTGTCCAAAAGATGCAGCTTTCCCTCCTGAAGCTGCACCATTTAGTTTTCCGGGCGGTGATCGGAGGACGAAGTAGCCGGTCGTAGAGGGGAAGAAGAGCGCCGCATCGGTGATGGAGAGCGACGACGCGGGAAACGCGATGAACTGGCAGTGTTGAAGTCCTGTGGAAATGGGGAACGTGGTGGATAATAAACATAGTCAGAACGCCGACGTCGTGGTACAGGGCCAGAAAACTGATCCCTTTCAAAGCCGTCATAGCCACGTCTTTCATCTTGCTGACGGCGTCGGCAAAACCTGGAAATGTGGCCACGGATGCCGCAGTAGTAACAAACTGGTCGAGGAGGGCTCCATGCGTTATAAGACGGAACAGGCGATGGTCTTGCAGTGATAGGATTCAGGGACATGTGCGGTGCAGGTGCCTGTTGTGGTGGCTGCTGGGAGAGTGGCGCTATAGAGGCAACCTGAGCGTACGTTGGCGTATGGATAGGGTGCGGGCTCGTGATTTGCGGGCAGGTCCCGGCAGCTAGCTCTTCCCTCACGATATGGCGTAGGCCGCCACCAGGAGGCGTCAGATGGACCTCAGGGGGGTTTGACGAAGCTTGGGCGTGCAGTTCCTCACGGATGATGGAGCGGATCAAAGCACGTAGCTCGCTGTCGTTGGACGCCTTGAAATCAAATGTTTCAGGGTGTAAGCGGAGCATATGAAGGTCATCGAGACGCTGACACGTACTGATGATGTCGGCGACGGTAGTGGGATTCAGCACTACAAGAGCATTGAATGCCGCAGTCCCAATACCCTTGAGCAGGTGGCGTACACGGTCACACTCTGCCATCGAGGTGTTCACGCGGCGGCAGAGGGCGAGGACGTCCTCTATGTACGAAGTGTAGGACTCGCCTGAGTGCTGTACACGCTCAGCAAGCTTCTTCTTAGCGATGTCGGAGCGGACAGACGAGTTTGCGAAAATCTGGCGTAGCTGGTTTTTAAAGATGCTCCAGTTGACCAAATCGAGCTCATGATTGTAAAACCATGTTTTCGCAACTCCGGTGAGGTAGAAGGCGACGTGAGCAAGTTTTGCTGATTCGTTCCAGTGGTTAAAGTCACTCACGCGCTCGTATAGCTCCAACCAGCCTTCAACGTCGTCACCTGGAAGCCCAGCAAATACCGGTGGATCCTTCTGAGGGGTGGTGACTGTCCAAGAAGGGGTTCCCGCAGGAGTCGGCAAGGTGGATGTCGTGGTACTGGTCTGCTGGTCTTGCGACATGGTCGAGTGCAGTTGGTAGAGGCGGCGACCCGAGCGGAGCTCCAGGGATGTAGCGTAGGTGAAGCTGGAGAGAGACCGGGAGCGAGAGGGCGAAGGGACCGGACAGCACACTCCACCACTTGTGAGACGAGGTTTAGGCAGCCAGTCTCTTCTTTATTCTCCCGAGACAGAGCCCCACCACCAGGCCCCAAAACGGTGATGATGAGTATGTACAGGTGAGAATATGAAGCGTATGAATAATGCTCACAATATATATATATATATTTCATCTCATCTATGGGATAGAATGCGAGCGCTGATGCTTTCTTTCTTCGTGTAGTAGTTTCTTCATGTAGGGCCACTGTCACTGGTCACAAGAATTTTTAATTATACACTCACGCACCCGTCGCTTCTCAGGTCGTCTAAGGGGACATACTATGCTGGGCGATAACTCCCCCTCTCACTTTTAGTATGCTTCACCGCGTAACTAAAATGTACTGCGGCAAAGGCGCAGTACATTTGATTTGGGTGACTAAACAAATTCTTCTTACAACAGTACAGAAATAAACGCGCACCATGGATCAGTCTACCACACGGAAGAGCGTCGCAACAAAAGGTAGCTGATTTACACAGGCCGTGTAGCCCACTTATCAGTCATGAAGGGTATTATGTGTAATTGAAAATTTCAGACACAGAAATATGTTTACGTTCGTACTCCTTGCATAATAGGACTGCAAGAACTTCTACAATAGAAAGTTATTTACAACACACAAACGCAAAGAACACAGACATATGCCTCGTTTTCAACTCGGCCGTCGTGCAAATGACATATAGCACGGAAAAACGTGAACATGCTGCGTGTTAGCCTCGTAAACTTCATACAAGGGTTGCCTTACAGGAGGTAACCCTTGTAGAAGGTAACCCTTTACACCGCAATTCCGCGATAGCCGCTAATGAGAACAAAACGGGAGCGCATGTCTGAACGCGCAAATGGAGCCCCTAGGCCACTCTGATTCACTACCACCTTCACTGCACGGCTGCACCACTGGTTACAAGCACACTACACCAACCACACATTCAGCACTGAACAGTGGGCGGTCGACGCAGTCGCATTTACATGACTTGCAGCTAGCAGCACATCCCTCGATGTCCGTTAAGCAAAGGCGGACACGGCGACGCCACATCGCGGTTCGCTGAACTGCGCTGCCGATGCGCTAGGCCACTTCGACATTTCGTTTGTCACCACCGCCGGGTTCTCAAGGAAGCACGGGTCACACAACACAGATTCCGTACTGCCAGAGCTCACTGAAGCCAAAGCCGCGCTACCACTACTCACGGCTTTCCGCCAAGTAACACAGAACCTACAACCAACACACAAGCAACGCAAGCACAATCAAGTCGAGAACAAACACGCCACGGCGTCGCTGGGCGCCACCATCGTGCCTTCTCAAAAATCCTTAAACGATCCTGTCCCTAGGCACCTAGGATCAAGTCACGTGAGGAATTCTTGTACGACATTCAGACGCACGCGAATAAAAAGCGCAACACCTAAATGGCGGCGCTCGGGTTAACGGTGGAGTAATGGCGTTCGCGCCAAGTAGGGATATTTTGAGCACTCGCTCGCCGCTCGAGGGCTGCCGCGGCTCTTTATAAACTTTATTTGAAATAGTTTCGCGATGAATTAGACGTTGATATTTACAGAAATGGTAGCTTATAAGACATACTGCCCGAATATGTGGTTTTCCAAAAAACGACTTTTTCGCGATTATCGGTTTTCTAAGAGCGCCCCCCCGTTATGTCTGGGTGGTACTCAAAGTAAGCTGCAGGATTGCGTGGGGCAGTTACACACACAACGACTTTTTGGCATGCTCAGCAGCATGCTGCGCTCTTGGCACTAAGGCTGATAGCCTAGCCGCTACCTCCATAAGGCCAAGCAGGCTGGAGGGGCTGGTAGATTGGTTCAGAAGAGGTTGATTCCATCAAGACAATTTTCAGCTTATGCTAGCTGATCTTGACCTCACCGGTCAGAAATGCCTTGGACTTCAGCTGGCACTGCTCCCCAGTGTCAAGAAAGCCTACCTCCATGGGCTCAAACGGAACACTGGAAGAGTCAGGAGGCGGAGGAGAAGGTGGTTGTCTTTCCAGCAGAGTTTTTGTGAAATATTCCTTGTACCAAGCCATACATCTGCAGCAGGGCTCTAGGAGGTTGAGGACAGGGTCAGGTCAGCAAGGCCATACATCTCCCATCAACCAGAGATAGCACATATCAGCGCCAGTGAATTGAATCGCCCTAGTTTACACCTGAAAACTATGCACGTCCTCTCTGCACTGCGAGACGAGACAACTTTTTTAGGTTCTATCTAGATTATCTTGTCCCTTTTTTTAATATTACACATGATCCAGAGCAGGTTGCATGCGGATTGCTGCAGTCATGGCACTTTGTGAATGCATTCACACAGTTTTCCAATTTATATTGATGTTATAAGCACTTTGCACATTGAGTTTTCCATGACAGGAATGTGAGCTATGCCCATATTGCTGGCTTTTGAAACATCTACTTGAGTTCAGAATGAACAGCCTGACTGGACAGCTGAGGAAAGCTAAGCTGACTCTCGTGCAAACATATTCGGTTAAGGTGAGGACTAGATCGTTGTGTTTGTCTCCATTGCTTGCCTTTATTGTTATGCACCCTACTGCAATGACCACTTGGCCAAGCAGTGCACCTGGAATGACTGTCTTTCTCATTTAACAAATCTCTGTTAAGTGGTTATAGGAAACGAAAACAATAGTGTGAGGACCATACTAAAATTGCATGTGCCAATAGCCATGTCATTTCTTGCCTTCCAAATAATCGAAAATAAGTCACTGTTTCTTCTATATTATCTGGGGGGAAGAAACGACACTGAAAGGGCTAAGGACGCATAAATATTAAAGGGCCTTCAATCCATGAGAACAATGCTTTATTACGAAGCAATTTTCAAGGTACTCAAAGGTCTGCAGCAAAAAATTTCATATTAGCGCATTTAGTATCACTGAAACCAGTTGAATCATAGCAGGAATCAAAAAAGCACATAATAATTGCATAATTTGAATTCCTGAGAAAAGGTTGTTTTAACTGCATTACACAGCAATAGTAAATAGCCACTCAAATTCTCTTGAAGGGTTCAGCACAATAAATGCGAACGAATTGAAACATTACATGCTATTAGTGCAAGTAATGAAATATCAATAATTAACAAAACCCAATTCTTAATTTAATTTTTTGCACTGAAACGAACTTGCACAACTGATCCAGTAAAGAGCAGCTAAATGCTTCAATGCAGAAAGAAGTGCTTGTTTACAACAAAGAGCTTAAACATCATAACAGAAAGTAAAGAATTAATGTTTCCTCCTAGTATAGAACTATAGGCCTGCTCATATGCTGAGCTTCCATGAAAAAACTAAGGAAAACATGAAAAGCACGAAGGAATGATGAGGAGTGCACACAAATCAGCGCTGCTGCACTGCACACGTCAGGTGCACTTGTGGTGTCAGGGTGCCTATTGAAGTGGCTTTTATGTCCCAAGGTTTGATGGTAGAAATGGCACTGAAACGGCCTCTCGCTGATGTGGGTTGTGCATGTGTCAGTTCAGTGCAAACTTCTGGAAGTAACTCTGAGGACATGAACAGCCCTGACATGGTGTCTTTCTGAGTGGATACACAGGTGATCCTTCACTACAGACTTTGTGAGGATGAGCGGGTGTCGGTACACTGCAGACTTTCACAAGTTCTCAGGACATGAAGGACCCTGAAACACCCTCTCACATTAATGGAAGTGAAGTTCAGTGCGAATTTCCACGAGTACATCCGAGTATATGAAGAGTACTCACATGGCCTCTCACTGAGTGGATGCACACGTGGTCCTTCAGTAAGGACTTTTGAGGATTACTGACGGCATTCAGGGCACTGAAATGGCAGCCCACCTGTATGGATGCGTGGCTGTTGGTTTAATGCAGACTTCCACAATAAGTTCTCATGACATGAATGGCTCTGAAACAGCCTCTCACATTAGTGGAAGTGCAGGTGAACCTTCCATGTCGACTTTTGTGAGAAGCTTTGAGGGCATAAAGGGCACTTAAATGGCTTCTCTCCTGTGTGGGTGCGCAGGTGTTGATTCAGAGTATTCTTCTGTGAGAAGCTCTGAGGGCATGAAGGGCATTGAAATGGCTTCTCGCGTGTGTGGGTGCGCAGGTGCAGATTCAGATGACTCTTTCGTGAGAAGCTCTGAGGGCACGTAGGGCATTGAAATGGCTTCTCGCGTGTGTGGGTGCACAGGTGCCGGTTCAAACTACTCTTTTGTGAGAAGCTCCGAGGGCACGAAGGGCATTGAAATGGCCTCTCACCTGTGTGGGTGCGCAGGTGCTGGTTCAGATTACCCTTTTGTGAGAAGCTCTGAGGGCACGATGGGCACTGAAATGGCTTCTCACCTGTGTGGGTGTGCAGGTGTTGATTGAGATTACTCTTTCGTGAGAAGCTCTGAGGGCACAAAGGGCACCGAAATGTCTTCTCACGTGTATGGGAGCACAGGTGCTCGTTCAGATAACGCTTTTGTGAGAAGCTCTGAGGGCACGAAGGGCATTGAAATGGCTTCTCGCGTGTGTGGGTGCACAAGTGCCGGTTCAAACTACTCTTTTGTGAGAAGCTCTGAGGGCACGAAGGGCATTGAAATGGCTTCTCGCCTGTATGGGAGCACAGGTGCTGGTTCAGATAACGCTTTTGTGAGAAGCTCTGAGGGCACGAAGGGCATTGAAATGGCTTCTCGCCTGTATGGGAGCACAGGTGCTCGTTCAGATAACGCTTTTGTGAGAAGCTCTGAGGGCACGAAGGGCATTGAAATGGCTTCTCGCGTGTGTGGGTGCACAAGTGCCGGTTCAAACTACTCTTTTGTGAGAAGCTCTGAGGGCACGAAGGGCATTGAAATGGCTTCGCGCCTGTATGGGAGCACAGGTGCTGGTTCAGATAACGCTTTTGTGAGAAACTCTGAGGGCACGAAGGGCATTGAAATGGCTTCTCGCCTGTATGGGAGCACAGGTGCCATTTCAAAGTACTGTTTCGTGAGAAGCTCTGGGGGCACAAAGGGCAATGAAATGGCTTCTCGCCTGTATGGGTGTGCAGGTGTTGGTTCAGAGTACTCTTTTGTGAGAAGCTCTGAGGGCACGAAGGGCATTGAAATGGCTTCTCGCCTGTATGGGAGCACAGGTGCTGGTTCAGATAACGCTTTTGTGAGAAGCTCTGAGGGCACGAAGGGCATTGAAATGGCTTCTCGCGTGTGTGGGTGCACAGGTGCCGCTTCAAAGTACTCTTTCGTGAGAAGCTCTGAGGGCACAAAGGGCAATGAAATGGCTTCTCGCCTGTATGGGTGTGCAGGTGTTGCTTCAGAGAACACTTTTGTGAGAAGCTTTGAGGGCATGCAAGGCACTGAAATGGCCTCTCGCCTGTGTGGGTGTGCAGGTGTTTCTTCAATGTTGACTTCACCGCAAAGCTCCTAGCACACAAATGGCAATGAAATGGCATCTCACCTCTGTGGATGCACAGGTGTTTCATTAGAATAACTTTTTGTGAGAAGCTCTGAGAGCATGAAGGGCACTCAAATGGCCGCTTGGCTGTGTGAGTGCAGGTGTTGCTTCGGCTTGAACGTTCGCGAGAAGATCCGAGTGCACAAATGGAATTCAAACATACGTTGGCCTACATGGATCCTGGTGAGCACTTCAGATCACAGTTTATCCATCCAGACACAGGAGTTACAGCGGTAGTGGAATCCTTCATGAAACTGCACCATCTGCATTTGTTGGACAGCTGGAATGCTTCAATGCTGCATCAAGAAAACAAGGCAGGTTACCCGAGTAATGCTTGTCACTTAAAAATAAAAATGTAATTATGAAATGCCAAAGAAATGAAATTTCATAGATAGTAGTGGTAAAGATCAGCCTTTTCTTCATTCAATGTCTTGGTAGTAATTTCAGATCAAATCAGAGCACAGCAGGTCAACCATTTTAATTTGGAAAATATAAATATATTTTTATTATTGCTCAATGGCCAAGTTTATGAAATTTGCACAAATATCTGCTTAAAAAATTTTAACTGTGAGATATAGTGAGAAGACTAGGATCACGGTATTAGTACAAGCTGCCATTGCAGTCAAGTGCGACAGCCCAAAAATTCAGTAATACCATCATGGGCCTGATGACCAAATTACGAACAGCAGCACTTCATCCCGACCTAGGTTTCACGGTATTGTCTGTTGTGATAGATAGTTACATTTCCGAAATTTATTTATAAATGCTGCCAACTCACTTGAATCCAAGGAGGAATGAATATACAGAAAAGGTAATCAAGGGACCGAAAACACAAACATTGGAAAACAATATTATGGCCAACCAATACAAATCACAAATATGACAACATATCTACTTTCAACAACACTCTTAGGCTATTCATTCCGTTCTTTGTCTTAGAAAAAACTACTATCTATAAGCATCATTCACAGCAGATAGGCCCTGTATCATTCTACTGTGGTACTCACGAATGCTGGCACAAGAAGCAGGACACAGGTAAAATTATTTCATAATGCTGGATTCTGTTGTACACTAAATGCACCAGTTGTAGCCTGTCTAGCGCGTCTTCCCTGTAGCTATTCAAGATGGAGAGTACTCAGCATCTGTGACACACTATCAGTTTTTCTGCAGAAATTGTAGATGAACCTAACTTCTATTTGCTGTAATAATTATAATTTAACAATATTTTATTGGCATATGGATCCCGCAAAGCTTATGCATATTCATAGCTAAGCCTGACAGCATAGCGAATGCCCCCATATATTTACCTGTATAGGGGCTTTGAAATAGCTACAAAGGTCCATAAATTCCTGAGTGCTCATGCAAATGTTTTCAATATGCTCACCCCACCTCATGTGTTCTGTTAGAATTACCTCGAGGTACTAATAGGTAGAAACATTGTTAGGTGTTGCCAATAAAATAGGGTAGTAAAGGTGTCTCCTTGCTGCTTATCTTCATAACACAGCACTAATTAATTTTCAAGCTTATTTCCTACCCTTCACACCGCTGTCAAATCTTATCAAGATGATTGCTGAGCTTAGTTTCATCAGCTTGTAATTTAAGTACTGTGTACAATGTATCCAACTATAGTTGCTGTCATTGACTATTAGGAACATAAAAGGTCCAGAGAAGTACCCCTATCTTATGCTACACCTGACATGAAATGAAATGCCTCAAATACGATTGCCGACTTTGACGTACTGAACACGGTTTTCAATGTAGGCTCTGATAGAATGCACAGATTTCATGTCTATTCGACTGCGTAAAGCTTACATGGAGCTTTGTGTTCAGGCACTTAATCAAAGGCGTTGGCAAAATCTAAAAAATACTGCCTCTATTTGTTCCCTGTTATTAACTGCTAAGTCGTTATATGAGGCAATGAGCTGAGTGACAGTAAAAGCCTTCCATAAAACCATGCTGGACTCCAAACAGCATGTTGTCTTCGTCTAGGTATTGTTTTGGGTGCCAACAGATCACATGCTCTAACCTACTGGAGCAAATTTGGGTCAGTGATAGAGGACGACGATTTTGCATGTTTAGGGGACGCACCCACAGGGTTGGAAGCAGGTGTATTTGATAATGAATGGGTGGACACACAATATGCTGCTTGGCCAATAGTATGTACTTTGCAAATACTATGTGACCGGTTGGTTGGTTAGTTGGGGCTTAATGACACAAAGGCAACTAAGGCCATGCTGCTCCAGTCACAAGACAAAAGGAAATGCAAGGTTAGAGCAGGCAAATCTGCATTGCATTATAGTTCGTGTAAATAACCAGTTGTCTCTAAAAAATGAAACAGGTTAGTAACTGGCACTAACGGGTCATCTGCCAGTAATAGGGCAGGGTGTAAAGGTGTATGTAAATTATATAGGTTGTGTAAAAGCTTCTGTCGCTGTGTTTCAAACTGTGGACATGTTATGAGGATATGTATTACTGTAAGAGGTTGATTGCATTTTTCGCAAGTCGGCGGGTTTTCTTTTCGGAGAAAGTTGTGTGTTAAATGTGAGTGCGTCCAATCCGAAGTCGACACAGCATCATCTCATAGAACCGTTGCTGGTGAGTGCATGACTTCCACTCACCATTGCTTAAATGATATTGCGCGACATAAAAAACGACACGGACGTGAAAGAAGACGACACACCTTTGCGCTTGGTGTGTCGTCTTCTTTCACGTCCGTGTCGTTTTTTATGTCGCGCAATATCATTTAAGCAATGGATTACCAACTTGCCCGGAATGCTGCTCCACTCACCAATTACGGACTTAGCAAGCTGTAGCTTGTTGCTTGTGCAATGGTTCCATTCCTGTTGCCATTTTGACGTCAAGGCCTTCCTAATCGCCGTGATACTATCCCGGTATGGAAGCGCCGTGTTTGTTATGTGTTTGCGCGCTGCCATTGATCCGCACCTATCCGCTGCTTTATTACCCGGTGTACCAACATGGCTTGGTACCCAGCAAAACATAATTGACCAGCTGTATTTGTCTAATGTTACCATGTTTAAAATATCCCCTATCAGGGGTTCACATTCGGATTTCGCGCGTAGAGCCTTCAGTGTGCTTAATGAATCAGGGTATATTACTGTGTTTTCGTGTTTGTCAGCGATGCTCTTTTTAACTACAGACCATATTGCGTGGACTTCGGCTGTGTAGACAAAGGCATGTTGTGGTAATCGAATACTTATTTCCGAATGTTCCGTTACAGCCCCCACACCCACGTGATTTTTTGTTTTAGAGCCATCGGTGTAAAATTCCATGTAATTTTTGTATTTGTCCTGAAGAGCGCGGAATTCTTGTATAATGTGTTCGTGTGGGGTGTCTTTCTTCTTTAAATGTGTCAATGTCCTGTCACATAACGGTTCAAAATCATACCACGGGGCCAAACGCTGCGGCTTTCTGGCAACCTGGAGGACTTCGCGAGGAATGTCATAATCCCGAATAAATACCTCATATCGCAGGACAAGCGGCTTAATCGTGTTTGGTTTGTTCCTATAGTGTAAGCGTGAGTTGCACTGTGTGACAATGTTGAAATGTGTTGTGGTGAGGACTGAATTCTGAGTACATAAGAAAAAGTTAGTAGCACTCTGCGCTGCTGTAAAGGAGGTTCATTACAGTCAACATATAAGCTCTGGACAGGCGATGTTCTGTAAGCACCACTTGCCAGTCATAGTCCAAGGTTATGAACTGGATCAAGTCAGACGTAAGATAGTATGGCTGAACCATATATGATGCTGCCGTAGTCTAACATGCTATGCACCAAAGTGTGATAGATGCGTAGCAGGCATTTACGGTCAAGCCCCAGCGCTTCTGGGACAGGACTTTGAAGATGTTAAGAGCATTGTTTGCTTTAATTTTAAGGCTATTTATGTGTGCCAGGAAGTTTAACTTTTTATCAAATAGAACACCAGAAACTTGTGTTCTTGTTTTACCGGTAGTGTGGCTTCTTGTACCTTCAGAATGGGATGTGGTTGTAGGCCACTTTTTTGTGAAAAGACACTAATCGTTTTTTAGTTAAAAAGGGAAAACCGTTTTCGGATGCCCACTGCGTGAGTTTGTTTAACGTAATTTGAATTTGCCGTTCGCAGGTTGCCATGTTCGATGCACGACACGCAATTTGTAGATCATCCACATATAATGAATGCATCACAGAGGATGGAATTACATTATTGACCGAGTTCATTTTCATCACAAACAATGTTGTGCTTAATACGCATCCCTGAGGCACAGCGTTTTACTGAGTAAATAGGCGGGACAGCACCATTCCTAAACGCACTTGGAATGTTTGGTCAGACATGAAATCGGCTAGACATTTAAGCATTCTACTGCGGATCCCTAAATCTGCTAAGTCCCCTAAAATACCAAACCTCCATGTTGTGTCGTACGCCTTTTCTAAATCAAAGAAAACAGTGAGACAATATTGTTTGTGTAGAAAGGCCGCACGTATATCGTGTTCTAGCCTAACTAGGTGATCTGTTGTAGAGCAACCTTTCTTGTACCCACATTGATGGTTATCTAGCAGGTTCTCTGTTTCAAGGACGTATGTCAATCTTATGTTGATGATGGCTTCATAGGACTTTGCAAGACAACTTGTGAGTGCTATGGGTCTATAACTAGTTGCTGTTGTGGGAGGTTTTCCAGCTTTCAAAATGGTATTATGATGGCTTTCTTCCACTGTATGGGCATTTTTCCCATTTCCCAGATTATGTTGAAGAAATGAAGCAGGGTCTCAACTGCTTTAGGGAATCGGTGAGCTAGCATTGCGTAATGTACCCTGTCCGGACCGGGTTCTGTTTTTTTTCCAGTAGTAAGTACTCTGTTGATTTCTGGAAGTGTTAAAGCGGCATTGTAGTCTTTCTGAACTTCCTGTGGTCGGAAGCTTTAGTTTATCTGCTAATTGCTTATGTTTTAGAAATGCAGCAGAGTAGTTTTTTCAGCTTCATATATCATGGAAATGTTGCCCTAATATGTCTGCTTGTATTTCTATATTTGTCTGCATGCCTGGAGGTGAGAGTATGAGGATAGTGTAAGAAGCATAGTCGCCTCTAAACTTACAAATCTGATCCCACATTCGTTTAGATGTTATTGAGCTATTTACAGACGAGACATAATTTTTCCAGGACTGTCTTTCGGCTTGTTTGCGTGTGTACCTGGCTTTCGCTTTTGATTTGTTGAAAAAGAGTAGATTTTCTTGTACTGGATATCGCCGAAAGATACCCCACGCTTTGTTTTGTAGTTTTTTGTTTGTGTACATTCCTTCGTCCACCAGGGTTTCAGGTCCTTTCTTAAGAAGCCAGAGGATTGTGGGATTGTATGTTCTGCTGCAGCAAGTATGCAGGCAGTAATCTTGTCATTCATTTTGTCTATGGATAACTATTCTGATATGTCATTCAGACTGGCCTTCTCGCTGAAGAGAGGCCAGTCTGCTAGATGGAGTTTCCAACGGGGCAATCTTAATGGTACTGTAGGCAAAGAAGATGTTTCTTTAATAATGCCGGGCATATGATCACTACCATAAGGATTGCTAATAACACTCCATTTAAAATCGATAAAGAGAGATGGAGTGCACAGTGCAAGATCTAGACAGCTCATAGCTCCTGTGCTTGGGGAGCAGTAGGTTGCCGCACGAGTGTTTAGGAGGCATATTTCGTTTGTCAGGATAAAATCTTCAAGTGTTTGTCCCCTGGTATCAGTTGTTGAGCTACCCCATAATATGCTATGAGCGTTAAAATCACCCGCTACTAAAAAGGGTTCAGGTAGCTGGTTTAAAATTAACTCCAGATCTCTTACAGTGAAATGTGAATGTGGTGGAACGTACATTGAACAAATGGTAATGGGTTTGTGTGCTAAAACCGTGACAGCAACGGCTTCTAAGTGAATATTAACGGCAACTTCTCCAGCTGCAATGCCGCTCTGTAGAATAGCTACACCACCCGAAAGCCGGTTCGCCTGAGTACGGTCGCACCGTACAACAGTGAAGCCTTTTAAAAAGTTTTTGTGCTTTTCGCCTAAGTTTGTTTCTTGTAAGCACAAGGCCACAGGAGAGAATTTACTTAACATGTCTTTGATGTCACCTAAGTTGTGTAAAAGCCCTCTACAATTCCAATGGATAATAAAAGCCATTTTGAAATTGAAAGATAAATGGCACTATAAAAAAAGTAAGAGGTGAGATGTTAAGTGACACGGATTTAAAAAGGCTAATGAAATGAGCGATAACCTTTAGGTTATTGCTTTCTTATTTTGAGTGGTTATTGGTATTTTGTCCCTCTTACCGCGCCCGAGAGAGCACCTGTCCTTCGGTGTCAATGACACCGTGGTTTTTGTGGCGACCTCCATGGCTCTCTCTGAGGCGCTGGAGGACCGAGTTTGGCGCCGAGACACGCATCTCGGGCCTTGGACAGTTCACTTGATCCTAGGGCCCTGCGAGAATGGTGTCTGCAGGGCCTTTGAAGAGGATGGAGGAGCGCCAGCTGCTTCCACTACGGGGGCGGGAGGAGTCACTGCAGGACCACTATGCGTGGTCTCGGAGGACTCCCGAGACCTCTGTAACGCTGCCCCCATCTGTGTCACATCGGTGTAACTTCTTTGCGGAAGGTACGATAGCCGCTTTCTAGCTTTATAGAATGAGATTTTTTCTTTGACAGTTAGAGCAATTCTTTTTTTTTTCCGCAAGGGCAGGACTGCGAATAAGCTGGATGATCTCCCTTGCAGTTAACACAAGGTGGGGAAGAGGTGCAATTGTCAGTTTGGTGATCGTTGGAGCTGCATTTAGCACAAGTTATTCGTCCTCGACATGCATGCGAAGCATGTCCAAACCTTTGGCATTTGAAACATCGTTTGGGGTTCGGGATATGTGGTCTAACATTTACCTTTACATAACTTGCATCCAGTGAGGTAGACATTACACTTGTTCCAAAGATGAGTATAACATGTTTTGTGGGGATTTCTTGGTCGTTCCTGCAGATGACGATTCTTTGGACTTGGGTAACATTTTGTTCCTGGAAACCTTCCAGCAGTTCTTCGTCGCTCAAGCCAATAAAGTCTTCCACTGATATCACACCCCTGCTTGTATTTAGTGTTCTGTGCGGTGAAATTGTCACTGTTGCGTGACCAATACTGGTAAGTTCTGTGAGCTTTTGCGCTTGATCTTTGTCATTTAGTTCTAGGAGGAGGTCCCCGCTAGATTTTTAGGCTTTGTATGTAGGTCCGATTTTTTCTTTTAGAAACTTGGCCACTAGGAATGGAAAGACCTTTCTTACTGGTTGCTTTCACTGTGCAGTACATAGAACTTGGGAAATGATAGAGCATTGCTCCGAAAAGAGAACTGGAACGTTGCTTCGGTGTGGCATCTTTTCAGACGCTGATCATAAAGAACAGAGGCTTGCGCTGCCATGAGAAAAATGTGTATGTTTGGCAACAGCGCCGACTGCCCACCACGGAGCCCAACACGGGGATGGGGCAGAGCTTGTGTAAAGTCTGCATGACGCGAGTCATACGCCGTCACTAAACCAAATATGGTGTACCCAAGGTAGGATAGCCACACAAGGTTAACCCATGCCGCCATGGGGAAAGGAAGTAAATGGAAGGGTAGAAGACAGGAAAAGGAGACTGCCGATTTTCCCCAGGTGGGTCATTCTGGAGGTGCCGTCTATGTGAAGCAGAGGCCAAAGGGGTGTGTTGCCTCTGCTGGGGGGCCTTAAAGGTCCAAACACCCAGCATCGGCTCAACCCCCAGGATCCCCTTTTCCCCAGACACGGCTAAGCCGCGCACAGCTACACTTTGCGGATACTTGACCAGCAGTTTCTCGGAGGATATGTTCTTGTTGAAGACCAAGAGCCAAGCCAATAAATGTTCCACAGTGGCCTACAGCAGCATTCATTCGATGAAACCACACACATCTCTCCCAATGGCCCCGACTGTTCATACAATGAGTAACTTATTGCTTGCGAAACCCATCTGTTCACTACAACTTTGAACTGAAACCATGAAGCAGTCCTTTAGGGCACCAGTTGAAGTACTAGAGTATAGGCACAGTTTATGCTGTGTTGACGAGAAAACATAAAGTACCTTGTGCAGTGATAGAACAGTCATTTGACCTTCTGGCGCAGATCTTAGCACCAGTAAGAAGCTGATTTTGCACAGCAACTAGCACTTCTGGCACAGTGTTGAACCTTGGTCAATCTTTCTTTCATTAGGTTATTCAAGGAAAATTCGGCACAAAACTACATAGGGTATCTTTAACTGAAATAGGCAAATATAGCTGCCACCTGTTTAGCGCATAAATAAGGCATTCGGGATAAAAAGAACCCAACTTTTAAAATAATGGTCAACCCTTTGCATGCATCACGGTATAAGGCTGTTTATTGATGGTATTGCTCAGCACTTAATAATTGGAAAGTTTCGTTGTCGGCAGGTACTGACAATATTAATTCTAAATTACTAAAGAATATTACCTCTGAGCAGGTTTTTATTCCATATTTTTTGTCAATCTTTAATGACTGGTCAGATTCCACAAGATTGGAAACCACCAGTCATACCAATCTTCATTGACGTCAACAAAACATGGCTGAAAACTACCAACTGATATTGTTGACGTGTATATGCTGTAAAATGATGGAACATTATGTCATGGTGCCACGGAAGGGACAAACACGATGATCACCAAGACGTAAGAGACGACGTAGTGGGGCTAACCTAACGTTCGGCCATACTGATTTTACCGGCCATATCTTCTGCAGAGTAATCACGGTCCCATTTAACTTTATATGTCTGCCTGTTTCATATTTGGTGGAAGTGCTGGGCATCGCAAAAGATGGAACTCTGCAGTGGGCTTGTCCTCAGCCATCCTACCATGCTGACAGACGACCAGGCCTTGCGAGCATCACTGTCGGGTCCCATCGGTTGTGTGCACTGACGCGGTCATATATGCCAAGCCATTCTTCGATGTTGACTTTGTCGGTGCCGTTACTAGAAAAGCTGCCAGGGTCACGCGGAGGGGTCAAGACAACTGACGGTTGCGGTGTCGCGGATGCTGATGGCCTGGGTGCGCCGGGTGCTGACGCCAAGCACGGAAAAAGTTCTGCGAATTTGAGAGCATGGGAATTTTGACAGAAGAGAACAGTTTAGAAAAACTCAATGCTTTTATCAGTCCTTGAACTGTTTCAAAGCAAAGTTGGATTTGATGGTGGTCACTATGAGGTAGCCTTCTCATGGAAAGAAGATTGTGAGTAGCTAGACAGCTATCTAAGAGAAGCTTTAAAGTGAGTTTAATAGGGATTTCACTGCGGAATATGGCTCAACAATTAAAATTTATATGAGAACACGCCTTGCTGAATGTAGGCCGGAAATAAGTGGTGCACCATGTCTTGTATTCATTACATTCCAAATCACACTGTCGTACGCAGTGAGTCAACAACTACAAGAGTATGGATGATCTTCGAAGAGTCAGCATATAGACCTCACTTGTGTCACCGAACAAATGCTTAGAAAAAGGACCTAATCTTCCGACTGACTTTGTTGCTCCTCTCATGCATTTTTGGATTAATCAAACTGCTTTGACTGCCAATGTTTAAAAAAGAGATCTTGGCAGATCAAACCGTAGCTTGATATCTTTGAAAGTGATAGCTTGTGCATTACAAGAGACAACTGCAAATTTCAGTGATGAAAGTACTCTTCAACTACCACAATAGACCTTACACAGAAAGTGGTACACTTATACAGCATAAAGGCTTCTTCAATCATGACAAAATGTGCTTAACCTTGACTTTGCAGAAACGCACCAAAGCATAACAGTATAATGAAACGTGCAGCAAATTTCTTATTGCCCCAAGAATGGCCTATACCTACTGTGGGATAGTGGCAAGCAAGTACGCAGGATTACAAGTGTTATTAGGACTGTTAAAAAAACTTACCACATTAGGGAATAATTTCAGGCACGACTGCATGCCGTAACTTCTTCCTTCATCGCCATCAGGAAGATATGTGCACTGATGTTTTATAAAGTGTTGTTATGTTAAACGCAAATGCTGACTTGCATGAGTTCATTTCCCCCATTTCAAGCATGTGTCCATGGTTTAATGGGTAGAGCAGCGAGCTTCTGTTGCTGGAGGCACAGTTTTAATCTAACCAACGGACGTTCTTGTTTATTTTATTTCTAGTGACTAGACATCCAGTGAGCCAAGTTGACTATAAATGGCCAGAAACTGACAAACTGCAAAGTGTTGGGGGGGGAAGAGACAAAGAAAGCTATCACTTTAAAAGCTTTGCTACAGATGAATATCAAGAAAAAAGAAAGAGATACTGTGCAATGAGTTGAGAATAATCAGACAGCTATTTGGGATGGCAAAAAGCCTATTCGTGCTAAATGTAGTTCTGCGGCAACATATGATATCAGTGTAAGGCCTACCATAAGTGACAGCCAAGCTATTAGTTCAATGTTTTCATGTACTTGGCCTCGCATTAGACCTGCAACAGAGGAAGAAGCACGGCAACTCTACAGAGAAGTTAACGCCCCGATTGGGTCTATGGGTATGAGGCTGAGGAAATGGCCATCGCAGTCTCACCATAAGCTAATTGCTGCAGCCAATGTAACCGCCATTCCTGCTCGAAATAATATGGGACCCTATGACACAAGTTTGTCAGTTACCTCAAGATCTGCACTTAGGTTTCTCCAGACAGAATACAAACCATGCAAGAGGTCTGTTCTGTAGACGGTATCAAGAATATTTGACCCCCTTGGTATGACTGCACATTTCAGTATTTAGGCGAAACTACTTTTTTAAAGAGCTGTGACAACGAAAGATTGGTTGAGACAGCGAGCCGCAAGAACTGTAGAAAGTGGGGAAACTGGTGCTCAGAGCTGCATCGTATTCGTGCCCAGCCTGTCCCTTGGGTGAATGCTGAGCTAGGAAATCAGACCGTTCAAGTGCACGTTTTGTAATACCAACTAAAAAGCTTATGGAGCCTGCAAATTTTTTCAGGTATTTTGAACATGAGTGCACGTCCGCGGCTTGTGTAATGGCCAAATCAATAGTACCAAATATAACGAAGATCCTGCCACCGAGACTGCAACTTTCTTGCTAGGAGCCAGGTTGCTGAAGTTCCTGATTAGCTCCCTCAAGGAATAAAATAAGTCTAACCTTTTTGAATCAATTCTACAGTCACGCTGCATTGCATCAGAAGATCATTTCAATGGCGGCATTTCGTTGGCCAGCAGAGTGTCGGAAATTCAATGCAACTCTCGCAGAACAAGCGCATTGCTCAACAGTATTGTTCTCAAAGGAGGTTTGAGTGGAAGCTTATTGCAGAAAAGGCAGCATGGTAGGGAGGCTTTTGGGAGAGGATGTTAAGAACTGCAGTTCCAGCCTCCAGCAGGTTCTCAGCAAGGTGAAGCTAATGCCTCAAGAATTTGGGATAATACTGTACAAGGTAAAGGCAGTAATGAAACACAGGCCTCTCACTTAAATGTCTTCATCACCAGAGAAAATGGAAGTAGTTACACCAGCCCATTTATCTGATGATAAGCGACTCAAAAGGCTTTCTCTATCACAAAGAAGAGACAGACATTTCAGTTCCAAAATCCACAGTGACAAGAGGATTCTGTCATGGCACAGTTCGTTGAGCAATCTTGGAAAACATAGCAAAGAGAGCACCTACTGAGCTGCCATTCTGCACACCATGCAAGTGTTCAAGCTCAAGCTTCGAGTAACCTAATGATGGAGCTTGTGCTTGTCTATCAAGATTAAGCATCATGACTACTATTGAAGACTGCGCATATCGCAGAGGTACATTGAGGACATGATCAGAACATAAAAATCTGTTGAATTAAGCTTTCAAACAACTCAGTAACACACAGACCTGTCCAGCGTTTTCTTTAATTGAGCTTTTATCGACTCAGCAGACTCAAACTACACGCCTTTCAGGGGCAGAAGATAGCGAATAGTTTTGCTGCTTCTTGCGCAAGCATAACCATCAGCTCTAAGAAAACTAAGAACAGGGACAGCGTCCGCCATGAACTCTCTCCCAGTACTATGGTTGATTTACTTTAAAATTTGTTCTCGCAACGGCCATGACGATATTTTGTACCCTCGCCCTTCAAGAATGACAGAATATCTTATTGAATTAAAGAATTACCATACTTAAGAACAGCAAGTCTGCAGAACTAATTGCACAAAAGGTGTCATGGATGCTACTCAAGCTACAAAAAACCTGCCTAAAAGTGTACCTGAAATCAGTGTAGAGAACATGCAGATGGAATGAGCCACTGCTTTTTACTAAAACAAGACTAGCTTATTCGTCCAGCTTTTCTAAAGCTTATATTATGGCTGCCCCATTGTAGGCCTAACGCTAACCTTGAATCAAAAGGATATCAGCACCATACAGTTAAAATAAAGAGAAGCAGAGCTCTACAATCATTGTCATTGCGTGCCGGTGAAAATAACTTGATTTAGGACCACTTCTGCAACTGGGAAAGATATACATGCTTGACTATGACGGTACAGACGCCAGCTCTATACAATACACAGATGTTTGGCAGTAGCAACGAAAGTACAGTGCACGACACTAAGCATCGTTCTGCTTATCCTGCAGGTGTGCTTCTGGACGGTTGAGCATCGAATCCGAAGAGCGCTGTGCTACAGTGCATGCGCACAGGGTACTGCAAAGGAAAAGTTTGGCCTCGTAGGGAACGGACATCGTCTGCGCCTGTGGCTTGGAACGACAGAGCCTACGTCACAGGTCTCTCCGTATAAAAGAAGCCACTCAAGCACCGGAGCCTTCACTTGGCAGTAGCGACGAAAGTACAGTGCACGACACTAAGCATCGTTCTGCTTATCCTGCAGGTTAGTGCAAAGCTGCTGTATTTACATATATTCGTGCTTTTTTCATTGCTGCTGCCAAGTATTGTGACATTTACTGGGGCTACTTCTTCAATTTCTATTTTTCTTGCCTGTCATTACTAAGTACGCCTGCCAAAGTATGTCGAAAGAACTGGCCAAGATGAAGGATGAACTAAAGTCTGATTTTGCTAAAGTAAGAGACGAGATGCGGCATGAACTGATGCGGCATGAATTGTTTCATGAAGGTTTAGAAAGAGATCTGCGAACAGAAAACCGTGAGCTCAAAAATGAGCAGAATAACATAGCAAAAAGTCTGGATTTTGCGTTTCACGCAATTGATGAACTGAAAACAAAACTGATGGAATGTACTGCAAAGAATGTTAAACTCGAGAGTGAAAACGCGGCTCTGCCCGCTAAGCGTTCCTTTTTAGAAAGCACTGTTCAAAGCTTAGAAAACAGACTCGTGCAAACTGAGCAATACTCTCGTAAGACCAACCTAGAAATTCAGGGTGTAGTGAAGACCGAGAATGAGTGCTTAAGTGACCTACTTTCCAAACTTGGCTCTACGATCAATGAACCAATCGCTGTATCGGACATTGAAACGTGCCATCATGTACCTACACGCAGTAGTGATCGGACAAATATAATCGTCCAGTTCAAGAGTCGCGCGAAGCGGGATAGCGTTATCAACAAAGCTAGAAAAATGCGTCTCACAAATACAGATCTTGGGTTAGAAGGCTCTTCTCCGGTGTATGTGAATGAACACCTTTGCCCTTCCCTGAAGAAGCTTCTTGCGATGACCATGAAAAGAAAACAAGCGCATCACTGGAAATCGGTGTGGTCGTTGAACGGCAAAATTTTTGCAAGACAAGGTGAAGACATGGCCGTTCTCCACATAAGAAATGAGAGTGACGTCGAGAAGATAACGTCGAGGCAGGCGCAGGTGTAAAGTGAGGGAGCAGTGCGAATTTGTGCACCCCGCAACTTTGGCTGCTCACGATCATCAAAATGGCTTATCGAGAACTGGCTCTCCCGCATCTCATTGCTAAGCAGGATGCATCAGCCACGGCTGTTTTGCATCTTAATGCACGCTCAGCATGCAACAAGAGCGACGATATCATCCATTTTTTGGTGCAATTTACTTTTAAGTTTAATGTGATCATGATATTGGAAACATGGTACTACAGTAACTGTGCTATGCTGATTTTACAAGGTTATCACCGCTTTTTTATTGATCGGCACAGCAAAAAAGGCCGGGGTGTTGCACTTTTTGTTGAAAGCTATGCAAAATATGCATTAGTACCAGACTATTAGACAGTAACAGATGACTACGAAATACTCACTGTAAAGAGTAAAAACAGGATCATATCTCTAGTGCATCGCCCACCGAGCGGCAATGTTGTCACTTTTCTAGATTTTTTTGAACCATTCCTAGATTATGTAAGCATGAACAATTTGAAGCTTGTGTGTGGCGACGATCTTAATATAGATGTACTTAAACAGAGTAACTCATCCTTTCAACTGAACACGTGCCTTCAGTCTGCAGGTTTTGGAAGTACAATCACCACACCAGCACGCATTACAAATCATACATCTTCCTTACTTGACTTTCTCATCGTTGATATTTCTACTACTGTATGCAACACAGGCACATAAGTGACCACTGCCCTAAAATTTTAATATACACCGATGACTCTAAGAAAACAGCTGATGCCTGTCAACAATTCACTTATCAGCGTATAACACAAGCAGGTTTAGAGCAGTTCAAGAATGACGTTATAAATCACGACTGGTTACATGTTTTGAACAAAACAGGTGCAAATGAGGCATATACCGAATTTATTGTAACTTTTACGCATATGTACGCCAGCAATTTTCCAATGAGGATAGCTAAATATTCCAAAAAAGTTAGAAAGCCTTGGGTTACTCATGAGCTTGCAAAAATGATCAAAACAAAAAATAATCTCTATCATTCCTTCTTGCGCACGCACTGTGAATTAGCATTACAAACATTCAAGAAATTTAGAAACAGGCTAAATGCTCAACTAAGAAGGGCAAAGGCGACGTACTATGAGGACTAATGTGCAAATGTTTCTAGGCAACGCCCAGAGATTGCGTGGCAAACGATTAATCTTGTTCTAGGTCGCCGCAAGGACGATACGCACCTGACATCTATGAAGCTGGGCTCACGTGAGATAACAGGCACAGCACTTTCCGATTACTTTAACCACCACTTCGTAACTGCACAAAACGATATTGCTGAAGGCAATGATAGCATAGGGGTGGCTTGTCATAGCGATGCTGTTCGCGAAAGCGCATTCTTTGTGCCTACTGATGAATATGAAGTGTACAGTGTGTACATGGGGCTGAAAAACAGTAAAGCTTTAGATGTAAATAATTTGCAGATTAAACCTATAAAATATGCTTTGCAATTTATTGTACTTCCACTTGTGCACATTTACAACTTAATTTTAGAGACTGCAGTTTTTCCAGATGCAATGAAACACGCGAAAGTTTCGGGTATTTATAAAGGTGGTGATCAAAATACTGCGTCTCACTATCGACCGATATCGGTGCTCCCAATTTTTTCAAAAGGAATGGAAAAGCTTATTTTTGCTCGAATGACGGAATTTTTCAATAAAAAGAGTGTGCTTACTGATTCACAATATGGATTTCGGAAAAACAGATCCACAGGAATGGCTCTTCTTATGCTGAAAGAATACGCTTTGCAGAGCTTTGAAAATAACTACTACGCAGTCGGCATTTTTGTAGACTTTAGTAAAGCTTTTGACAGCCTCAATCACAAGATCCTTATTCAAAAGCTTTGCTTGTAAGGAATTCGTGAGAAACCGCTAGAATTACTCAAATCATATCTGAAACATCGACGTCAGCACGTTTCCATTAATAAACATAACTCGTCCCTCTTAAGTATTGTATGTGGTGTGCCTCAAGGAAGTATTCTTGGGCCACTTTTGTTTAACGTTTTTATAAATGATATCGTAGCCATAAATAGTGAGGTTCAATTCATTATGTACGCGGATGATTGCAGATTGTGTCTCAGGTCGTGATGTGAATGAACTTGTGCAAAAAAGTAATAAAATTGTGGCAAGTTTGTCCGATTGGACACGGACAAATAAGCTTAAAGTAAATTCAAAAAGAACAAAAGTTATAATATTTCACTAAAAAAATAAACCCCTTAACATTAATCATGCTATTTATTTTCAGAGCCAACGCATTGAACTGGTTGAAGAATTTAAAATTCTTGGAGTATACTTTTCTTCTAATGTATGTTGGGATGCCCATATCAAACATTTCTGTGACAAACTCTCTGCAGTTATCGGTGCTATGGCACGTTGCCGCACATTTCTACCTACGAGAGCAAAACTTCAAATATACTATGGTCTCTTCTTATCGTATATAAATTACTCTTACCTTGTTTGGGCTACAACATCTAAATCTAACTTGCAAAAGCTGGTAATACTCCAAAAGAAAATTGTTCGGTATAGAGAGAATGTTAATCGGCTTTCACCAACAGATAATATATTTCTCAAATACAGACTAAACCGTGTAGATAAATTATACGAACACAGATTACTAGAAACAATTTACTTCTCATCCGAATATGTTAAGAATTATTTTACATCCCTTGCTCAGCTAGAACTCTGCACTCACACGAAACATACTACACGAAACCCTGAGGTGTGGAAAGTACCATGGTTTCAAAACAATTACAGCCTACTGTCCTTAACACATAATATACCGACTGTACTAAACAAATATAAGCTACGCAACTACACTAAATAAAAATGGTTTGTGTAACTACTTTCTTTCTTTATAGTGACACTTTAGTACATTGCATTCAAGTGTAAAATGTCATTTTTATACATACGTACGATGTGTAATGTTTGTTCTGTATAAAGACTTCAGTGTATATATAATGTGAGTGCTACTGCCATATAAGGGACCCTGGGCCTCCGTCAAGCTGCTGCGACAGCTTTTTGCCCAAGTGTCTCTCCAGTTCCTTTTGTTTCTGGTAAATAAAATTGATTGATTAGCGGGCGTTGGACAGTCATGGCAGCTGCTGGTACCATCCTGCTCTCCAAGATAAGTATTCTCCGCTGATGTATGAGCAAAGTGGCTCAGAGGCACAATCCTGGACTGCCAATCTGTGGACTGTGAATTAATGTCCTTCCAGCAGAATGAGAACATTTCTTTGTAGTTTCGTTGCTAAGGATTTTGGGATAACAGTGATGTGCGGGCGGAGGCACCACTAAAGATCAAAACACGCAGGGGAGTTTTATATCTCCTTGCATGTTAACATTTTGTACAAGGCAGCCAGCCTGCTTAAGATGAATTTTCACACGTCACCAGAGAAATAAATTCCACTGCAAGCTGCAGAACTGCTGGCACCGTAGTTGCAGCAATGAAGGCACGAAATCAGAAAATAACTGTTTGCACTTCCTTCAAAACTTAGATAGCTGATGAATAAGTGTCGTAACAGGTGCCATTGGATGACAATACCGTTAAACCTCGATAAAGAGAGGTCGGTAAGATCGGCACTTGGTTAGATGAAAATTTACCTAAATTAAAGTTCAACCTTTTGGCTAAGTACTTCGCCAGCCGACTCTTTTTTACTCGGAAGGGGCGTAACGATTCAACTTGACTCCGTTTCCCCATTCTTCCTTTTCCACATCAGCGTGCCATCAACTTACCTAACAGTTTTTTTTTTTCGTTACATTATATTTGAAGTAAAATCGTCTGATAGGTTTCTTATTATTCCTCTGGGAATTTGTAGTTTTCTTCAGCGTGTCGAGGGCAGCTTCTCTTAACTTCAATCATGGAGAGCGACCTTTGTGTGCTATCCCGAAACGATCGGCGAAGTCCTTTATGTCGCGCCGATAGAGATCGCTTGCACGATGCTAACTGGCCTTGCTCACAGGCGAGGGGGTGTTGCATGTAGTCAAAGCATTTAGTACTACCACCTCTACCGGTACTCACCATTGTCACTTTGCACACGAGGTAGGGAGCATTGGTCTTCAAAACAGCAGAAACAACCAGCAGCACACACCAAATCTGGTACCGAAACACGCGCGGAGTCGGCGCGATTGGTGCCGATGTTGATGAACTATTCCATTTGGGAGAGAGGCCCATTTTTTTGCTCCATACAATTCTCGGCCCAAACGTAAAGAGCTGTAGAATAATAAGTAATGTCGAAAACACGCGTGCTTCTAAATCACTGGGTCGCAGAAAAATCCCCCACGTGACTTGATCTTGTGATCGAGCGTGATCAAAGACGTGAAAATAAAAATGTTACTTGATTTCACAGCTACCGTCGGTATAATTGGCTTTACTATTCCGACGGCTCCTATCACAGTGCCTGAGACGAGTATTCTAACGACGCACACGTGTTTTACTTGTATGTGTCGTTCCAATGTGCCGGTCGCCGTGGGGTAGGCAAAGCGTTTATAGTTCGGTGTAGTTGCTCGGTTTTACTGAAGCATGACGGGGAAAAAGTCAAGAGGGCCCAGAAAGAAGCATGACGCGAAACCGCGTAAGAAACAGCAGCCCACAGAGGTGAGTTCTTATGTTTTGGTATTTGCAAGTGCGATGTTGAATCCGCCAGCGCAAGTTGCGTTAAACAAACGAAATTTCTGCGGGAAACTATTTGACAACGTTTTTAGTTGTGCTTCGAAATGGCTGATGTGATGTCTTGCCGCCGGGACTAAACTAGTTTGCTTTGAATGCGCACTGTCATAACAACACGGCTATCATCCGTGCCCTGACATGCATTTGAACGCAGGCTGCACAGTCGTTCCTGGATGACGAGTCGGAAGAGGAGGAGGACTTCGACAGTATGAAGTTGGACGCGGCGGCTGCTGCCAACAAGAAGAAATCGGGTGGCTTCCAAGCCATGGGTGAGCAAAGAACACGGCCGCAGAGTCTTGGCGTACATCTTGTGTGCCCGACTTGTTGACAAGCTAGATCACGCTTTTGGTTTACATGTCGTTGGCACTCTTAATACTGCCATGCTCAGTTCGCCGTGTAGCAAGCTACATGTAGCGTGCTGCTCGATCTACTGCTTATTCGTGGTGTAGAGCACCGAACATATGCGGGAGTGGGAGTCGTGGGCGGCCGTGGCTGTGTAACTTGCAAGCGAAATAACTGTAAGCAGAAGTCAGCGGGCCAAGTCGTTTATGAAATGTAGAGCTCAAGTTTCCCCTCATGACCAACCTGACATTTTACACAAAAGTGGCAGAGGCTGAACGTACTTTTGTTACTCTTTCTGCGCGCCATACTATTTCTCACAGCTAACGGCTGATAGGTCATATGTGAGTGGGCCTCTTCGATTTTCGGAGTTCTGGCCGCCCACTGGCAGCCAGATGGCAGCCAGCCAGTTCCGGTTCTGACAGGAAGTCACGTGGGCTGGGATCCCAAGACAACCCGAACCTGCCCGAAGTTTGCAAAATCGAACGCCGGTACAGCTGGCCAAATGTAAACATGCTACCAGCATGGCAGCGCCTGGCGAGGCCAGTGCGCGCTCGGCGTAGTCGGCCCATTTGTGCGTTGCCAGCTTGAAAATATATATTTGCATTCAGGGATACGATCACTTTCGCGCGACTCGGCGCAGGACGCGTACTCAGCCAACCTCGCCTTGCGCAGCGCAACAGATGGCCTCCGACGCGGCGGATGACAAGACACGAAATCGTGATTGTATACTCGAAAGCGATGGCTGGAGGATCCCTGCTCGCAGCGATCACGTCGACCGCCGGCGACATTGATGAGTTAGCGTTGTGTCATCACAAGACATGAAAAAGCAGGTTATTGGGTACGTCTCATACGCATAAAATTTCGCGCCGACCTGCTTGGGCTTCGATTTCAGAAAGTTTGTTGCGGCTGATGGTGCTTCTCTTTTAAGGAACTGGGGACGCGTCTGGTGCGTGAAAATGCACGTCGCCTGTGACCAGCGAAACGTTCCACACAAAAAACAACATTGGCCGCAATCACGAGAGCAATAAGCCATGCAATGTACGTGTGTCTAAATGTACTGAGTGCAATCAGTGTATTCTTAGATCAACGGCCTGCAGTTCAAACACATATCAGTTTCGAGCTGCCACCTAAGCATACGACGGAGAGATGGAGCGAACACTGGCTAGCTGCAAAGCCTTCGCTAACTGCAAAGAAAGGAGAGATATACATACGTGAGATATGTCAAAAGAAACGCCACCAGAGAAATACGAACCCAAAATGTACCGCAATGTGTGAATGAGCATCTACAACTTGCGTGGAACACGATGCAGATAACATGCACGCATGAGAGCGCGGGGCGCTGTTCACCGCCACGAAGAAGCAATCAGGGGACACACACAAAAGCTTCAAACGGCGCACCACGGCGCACCACGGCTCGTATCACACCGCTTCGCGATGCGGAGCGGGGCGTTAGCACCTAAAAAGATAATGCTAAGTAAGGAAATCCGAAGATGACCGTAGACAGTTGGCTGAGCGAGGTAAATTTAAGTCCTCAAGCGCCCGCGTTGCAATCCGTGAAGTCCCCGTAAAGATGGCGGCGAGCGCCCATCGCCTCTTTTAGTCGTCTGCTAGCCAGAGAACTTCCAGAGAGCAGCCAGACCAAAATCGTCCTGGCAGCTTCGGGCAGCCCACGGGTAGCCAGAACCGTCCAGCACGAGCAAAACAAACGCCCGGCGGAAGTGCGTAGCGCGGTGGGCGGACCAACCTGAGAAAAACGAAGACGCTCTGGCTGGCTCTGGCAGCCCGCGGGTAGCCAGAAGTGGAAAATCGAAGAAGCCCAGTATTGTACATCCTGCAAAAAAACAGCTGTTCTCAACTAATACATGTTTTAATTTTTCATTCTGTTTACGAACCTTAGTGCAATGACTTCACTAAACCTTCATGCCATCTGTATTTATGCGCCATTACTACATACTTCATTAGTGGCAGCTACTAATCCTCAGCTTGTGTATGTCATTGCAAAGGGACCTTCTAAAGTGTTTGCAGATCCTGCAGATATACTTGTAGCAGCAGCCCGACACTTGCCACATGAGTGACTGCTGTGCATCATTGGTTTGCTAGTTTGTCTGAATTGTTATTTCAGTTCAACCTTTCGGAAAATAGTTGGTGAATTGCACTTGGTATTAAAATCTAACGAAAAGATACAGAAATGAAAGGAATACTACTCCAAATGCCATATGTTTATTCAGGAAGATCGCAGCCATCTTTAAATGCAGGTGTTATCATGTGCACGGTTCACTTCAGCACTTTTGTTCACGTTGGTCAGATCAGCATTTGCACATGCACATATTGTTGTTTTCAAAAGTTCCTGCAAGAATATATTCATTAATAGGGATCGAACTCCAGTGTGTTCGCAGTATTCACAGTGTGTTCGCAGTAAACGTGGTTGTTATCTTTCCACATGAGCTTTTTTATACTCATCTTGATCATTTCTGTGTTCCTCATCTTGTGTTTGTTTCCTTCCATTTGCACGCCTCAGCCACGCTACCCATTACTTCTCAACACGTTTCATTTCACGCATCTTGCTACGCAGTCAACTGAGCATGCCAACGTTAAGATGGCCATCTATATGTAAGTCGAAAGAGTGATAATTTAAAGAGGCACTATAACTCTTTTTTTTTTTAACACTGTAAGAAAATGGTGAATTGTTGACAATGCTGCCACCAACATGCAAACCAAATGCACTCATCAAGGACTATGTTATGCAATAATCTTGCATAAAAAATTGCTTGTTCTCTTCAGCACTTATTACGCCTTGCCTATCGTATTGCCTCTATGTAGGGTGTCCGCCCGACAGTTTTAATATTTGGGACACCCTATCTTGCTACTTAGTCCAGTGGTCAAACAGCTGTGCCAAACTGCACTGAGAGCGAGCATTTGTGCCATCCTGTGCCAAAACAGCATTTTAGCGGTTAATTGCACCAAGCCTGTACCAAAGCATACATGCAAAAACCTCCATCGTCAATGCTTCGCAGCTAGCAAAACAGAAATCAAAACCAAATGCCCACTATCATCATCATAGAAGGAAGCAGGGGCCCGTCCATAGAGTTTCTCACTCTATAGTGAGAGAGAGAGAGGTAAACTTTATTGGAGGCGTAAATTAGTAGTTGAGACCCTGGCAGAGGAGCTAGTGGGGAGGCCATATGGCCGCAAGGCAGTTAGCCCACTCTGCCAGCATGACTTGGCATTCTGGGTCATCCATCTTGATCGCACACTCCCAGACCCCAAGCTTGGGGGCTTGCCGAAGAAGCGTCATTGGCGGGGGGTAGGATGGGCATCCCAAGGTATGTGATCTTGGTCTGTGGTTAGTACTTTGCAGTGCCTGCAGTTAGGCTTGAACTCTTGCTTGGAAATTTCCGCCAACCTTTTGGGGGCTTAGCACTGATCGCGTCTGCACCCGCTGTATAGTCGTGGCCTGCTTCTGGGAGAGAATCATGCTTAGGAATGTCTACGCTCTGCATGAATCCATGTAGAATTACGTGAGTTCGTGATTGGCGAGCATGGGTTCAAGCCAGTCATCCGTGTCGAGCAGTCGCACCTCCCGGTTATTTGCTGCTCTGACAGCTAGGTCAGCTGCTTCGTTACCCGGGTTGCCGGTATGAGCTGTCACCCATAGTGTTCTCAGGTTCGAGAAGTGCACCTGCAATGGGGCCAATTGCTCCAATAGAGTTCTCACTCTATAGTGAGAAACTCTGTGGACCTATCGGAGCCGTCTGGTTCATCATTTGTGCATTTTTCTCTGGCAGACGTACAATGTAGTGCCGCTGTACCGTCTTGCTGGCACTTTACTTTGGTGTTCATCTAACCCACCTGGTAATATGGAGTTTGCGAAGGAGGATGTCACATTCTTGGATTAAAGATAAACATTCTCGATGTTTATGGGTGATAACGAGGCTTCGCAAAAGAGCCACTGCAATCAGAATCGCATGTGGTGCATAGTTAATAATGTAGTACACGGCGAGAGCTGCCACTTCGATGGGTGCTGCCATGTTCGTTGACACAAAACTTTTGTGTCGAGTTTGTGTCGCCGCACTGTTTCGGTGAAATAGTGTTGCAGACGCAAACGCAAAACCATATTTGCATCTCGCGCATGCGATGTGGCACTGACACTATCATTTTTTTTTGTTTTTGTTTTTTGTTTTGTGGCCCCTATTCAAAAATTCCCTATTGTGCATCGCATGACATGAGTATATTGCATGGTGTCAAGTTCAGTGCAGGCGCGCATACTCGGCCAGTCTTGTGGTGAATGTTTGTCCACAAGCCATGACTGATGCACTGAGTTGCTTCCAGGGCTAACAAACACGCATTTGTTGACGATCTGTCTGTGGTGCCTTATCGACGAACCCTGCCGTAGCGCCCTTTGTGCTACACGGTATGGAAGAGCACTGCGTCCTTTCTTGACCATGCTTGCAGGGTAAGCCTTGCACAAATCCATCTGCACAACATATAGACTATATGAGTTAATATCTGCACAGTATATGGTAAGCGCACTTGTATTGGACGCTGCGCCAAAAGTGCTTGCTGCTGCGCGAAATCTGCTTCTCGTCTGTGCCAGGACCTGTGTCGAAAGGGGAAATGGCTGTTCCACCACTCTTATTCTGTACCTGTTAAAATGTACTCCATTACTGTAATAAATGTGAACCTGAAATTATGCCCCACTTATCAAATTAAACACCCCTGGAGCAGCCTATAGACACCATCCATAGGGCAATTTTTCACGATCATGAGTTTCTCCTGACCGCAAGCTCAAGCACACGAGCACATATCCCACCGATCTTCTATTAAACATTATCCACTGCAGTAGCTTAGTGACTATGGCTTTGCACTTCTGAACTCAAGGTCATTGGTTCAATACCGGCTGTGAAGTCCACATTCTGATGGATTCAAAATGCAAAAACGCTTGTGTACCTAGATTAAGATTCACATTAAAGGGACATTAAAGTGAAAAATGATTTCTTCTGCATCAGTAAATTACCGTTCTACAACACCAAAAACAGCACTTACAACGATAAGACATTTGGTAAGCCAGAAAAAGCGCAAGAACGAAATGTGGGTGGCGACGCCTACTTAAGTTCCCACACCTGGGGGCTGTGACGTCTTGGATTTTGATGGCATCTTTCAGGGCCTACTAATTGTATATAGCGGTACAGATTGACTACATTGTGTTTTAAAGGAACCAAATATTAAACATGGCAAGTTTCGGGAACCTTTATTCAGCCAACGCGGCCCAAATGCGAATACATACTTTGGAACCCTTGACGTTACGCTGACGTACCGGCGCTCGGGTTCCAGCGCGAAATTCAAATAGTGATACTTGGACCTTCATTTTCTCATCTAATAATCAAACTATGTTTTTGAAATGACTGCTTGCAGAGTTCTCAAACAATGCTTCATTATTCTAAACTGATTTAGTGTTTTGCTTTAGTGTCCCTTTAAAGCACGGTGGGTGGTCAGAATTAATTTCGAGTTCCCCACTATGCGTGCCTAATAATCATATCGCAGGTTTGGCCATGCAGAATCCCAGAATTCAGTTGCTAATCTATTTCTTTTAAATGGTGCAGCAGCACTTGTTAGTGCATCCCACCCAACCAGTCATCACTTCCTTGTTGCCCTTGGGAACCTTTGTCAGGTACCGACCTTGAAGAGATTCCAAATGTGTTCACCCCCAAAAGGGCAACAGTTGGGGCACTGCTGCTGGAAGCACCACAGGTGAAATCAAACATTGTGTTGAGGAGTAATAGAGAAAGTAGACAGTGTACGATTAATGTCCACATTATTATTCGGTCCTTTTCAAAAGTTCCTGTGTGAATATATTCTTTAAGAGGTATCGCATTCCAGTGTGGCTAAAGTTTTTAAGAAAAAATTGTAGCCAGGACCCAGGGAAAGCTAACAGCCACCTTTAAAAAGGTGGCTGTTAGCTTTCCAAATAAGCACTGTGTTACTCATCTTTGTCATTTCTGTGTTCCTCATCTTGTGTTTGTTTACTTCCATTTGCAGGCCTCAGCCATGCTATCCTAAAAGCCATCTTGAAACGTGGGTATAAACAGCCAACTCCTATCCAACGTAAGGTAAGCCTGCATTGAATTGTGGCAGTATACATCTTGCAGTTGTTAGCAGGACAGAAGTACACAGGAAAATGGAGAGCTGTGAGGGATCAACAGAGGTGGAACAAGGCACATTTCAAGGCAAGGTTTCATCAAGGGTCCTCACCTGCTCAACATCTTCTGTTCTTGACAGTGTTTATACATAGCTCACTCTCCCCTCCCCCTTCCCCCCTTGCACAAGGAAAGAAAATAATGGGATGCGCTGAGTAGAGGGAGAAAATGCAAAATGTTCAAAAAATCAACGGGAGAGTTGTAGTTAGGATAGTGCTGCCACAACTACTGTCATCTTGTTTCATGTCATGTACCTCTATGCGCACCCTCATACACCATTTTCTTAGTTTGCAAGTAAACTTCCCTGCACTGCACATTTGCCCAGGAAGTGCTGGTCATTGTATAAATGAAGACAAAGTGCAAGCTGTACATGCTGTGGCTTATCTCTCACACATGGTTTCATCATAAGAGCCACGTCTACACTTTCTGTGTCATAATACAAGCAAACTCTGTTTGTTGACACTGTTTTCAAAAATGACTATGCTGCCATTAGTTCTGCAAAGCACCTCGCAGGAAAACTAGCTTTACAATTATGAAAGTGTGTGTGTGGGGGGTGGGGTGGGGGGGTGAGCTGTGTAAGTACTGCCAGGAAAATCGTTTTCACCTGGTGAACACGAATCCCCTGGTTGAAACATTGGCTCCAGAGACATACATCTCTTGTTTGACCACTGTTGATCACTCGCAGTTCTCAACACTTACTAAAGGTGCAACCGCATGCACCCATGTTTCAAGTGAATGTGACGAGAGATAGGTTTTGCCGTCGTGGTTGCTTATCACGTTGCGCGGTAAAGAACCCCATGGGGTTGAAATTGAAGATGGAGCCCACACTAGGGTGTCTGCCGTAGCACACAAGTTGTTTTTGGGTGCTGAGTCCCACTATTTGATTTCATTTTTTGATGTTGGATGTTATTGCAAACAGTGCTTCCATGGTGAAAAAGGCATGAAAGGAGTATTATTTTATTTATATTGTGTACTGCTAGCCTGTGTTCCAGGCCTTAAGCAGGTGTGCATTTTACAGAATGTGATGCAGTGCATTGGAATATCAAAAGGAGCACAACTCACAAAAACACATAATGCACCTCTGGGCAGTACAAACTGTGGGATGTGATTTACATGTCAGGCACTCTGACCAACGGAGTACCCAAACTTTTGCATGTTACCCTGACCTGTGCCCTATGCGTCATGAGCTGCTGTGGTGCGCAGGCCATCCCTGTGGTGTTGGAAGGTCGGGACGTGGTGGCCATGGCGCGCACGGGCAGCGGAAAGACGGCCGCTTTCCTGGTGCCGATCCTGGAGCGATTGGGAGGCCGTTCGCCGCACACAGGACCCCGTGCCCTCATACTGTCGCCTACACGTGAGCTCGCTTTGCAGACGCACAAGTTTGCCAAGGAGGTGCGGATGTTTCCTGTTCCTGTCTCACCCTCCTCATCTAGGCCCATGTTCACGAGTTTTCTTATGTGTCGTTCACGGTTGACCATTGCCTCAGTGATCGTCTTGTTATTACACGGGAACCTATGGGCACCCGAACATCGGCCAATCGGGAAACACTTGCATAAGAGAAGTTTCATGAATGTAGGCCCCATTTTCAAACCAGTGCAAACCAGGCACCTTAACACAGAATAAGGATGCCGTCTACATTGCATGCTGGCCATCTCTGCCAAATTTTCCCTAAGGATTATGAATTTTAACTCGCTTTATAATTCTTCAATTGTTGCGTCAAGCTTTACAAAGTTGTTTTACAAATGAATAAATTCTGCTAGCAAAAATTATTTGCTCGTTGGTCTCGGAACCATTGGTCATCTTCTAATAATAAAATGAGGCAAGAGGGTTATTTGCTTCAAGTAAGTTTATAAGTACAAGTTCCTGAAGCAGATGAATGTATCCTTGAAAAAATGTGTGCTAAGGGCAAGCTTTAAAAGATATCTGTGCTGTTTAAAAAAGTTATTAAAAAAATGAATGCATGCAGAAAACATTGTTTTCTAGATATTTCTCGGAGGGAGAAAGTCAAGGGCGGAATAACAGGCCTCTGCAGCTGTGTCAATGGCACCAACGAGGTGACTTTGAAAAGAGCTTGTTAAATATTATAGGAAGAAGACAACGACGGGGACTAGCACATTCAGTGCAAGCGACATGCTTCTTGACTGATTTGATTGGCCAGTATAGGTGTGTTGCTGCTGTTCTTCGGGCATTCAGCTCCCCCCTTTTTCCTGCCTTCTACTCCGAAGGCACCTTTATTTCACAGAGCTGTTGATCTAAAAACTAAAACAATGGAATAAATGCCAACAGCAGATGCTGCTATGGCCAATTGTTATTGGCTTCGGCATCTTTTGTCTTGTCGGCATCAGTGTCATGTCAGCCTAGTGTGACTGGGCCCCGTCGCAAAGACACGCTTACGTGGTCTCTGAGTCACTTTTCAGGGCTATTTCACATTCTGGTCTTTACCTCAGCTGCGTGAAACAATGAAGTATGAGTGAAGCTTTGCGGTGCAATTGGAGTTTTCTGAGCACTCGAGGGACAAGCGGGTGCTTCTTGTGAGGACATGTGAAGTGTCGGTCATACACACAATTGAATAAATAAAAATTATTGTGTATGATTGCATGCTCCTCCAAGAAAAGTCAGACACAGAGAAATGTTGCCACGAATGACGTCTTCCAGGTGACAATGCTTCTAGCACACTTGAATGTTTGGAGAGCCATGGAGAAGCTCCCGGTCACCTTTCCGTCTGATCTTCCGTAGCCAGAATGACATTGAGGTGCAACAAGCCTTTGGCATTGTTCTTCAACCTCCTGAGGACCATTTGAGTGACTCCGCAAATGTTCAAGGAGAGAACAAGCACATAAAGCCATGACAAAAAGCAGACCATTGCACCACCCAGAACCAGTGACACCACCACGCAACCACGGTTGGCAGTGTACAAAGCTCTCCCATAGCGTGACGCAGATGTTTCGTGACCAGTAAAAATAGTATTAAAGCAAGCTGCTACTGTACTGAAAGCTTGCTTCGGCTAATTTTGTGCCAGAACATCTCATTGAAGCAGCGTTTTGGTACATTTTAAATAATGAAGTCTAAGTAGTCATTTTGTGGACAATGCAAGTGTCTGGCATGTGGCTGTTCCCCACTTCCTGTTTGCAATGTGGGAAATAAGGTAGTTAAGGAGTATGCAACAAATAAAGGAGCAAACATTTCTATGTATAACAGTAGAAAGGTGGCAGTATGAATTGCAGATCAATAATAAATGGAGTTGGCCAGTTCGTGTAATCCGTTGAACAAATAGCAAGTTATCTAACTCATAAGAGTATTGTAAGGGCATCATAAAAAGACAAACATGTTTGAGGGCAGCAGAGGGCTAACTAGCCGTGCGATTATAAAATTCAGAAGGATAAGATGAAGTTGGCTGAAGCATTCCAGAGCTATTGGAGGCCAATGAGAGAGTCCTTCGTCCTGCAGTAAACATAATATAGGCTGATGGTGATGAGGATTTGGAAAGGTTTCAGTGGGAATCTTGTATCATGTTTATACCAGTCTGCAATGCCAGTCTGCAACTCCAGTTAATTAAATTGTTCAGTTAATTCAATGCCAACTAAAGGTCCTGGCTGGCACCCTTACATTTCTGCATGCCGTGACTTTCGTTAGATCAGTTCTGAAACTGGTCTCTATTGGAGGATGGGAACTTGGCTGGTCAGTGTGCACATGCGGGACATCGATGGCGACCCCCTATTATGAGTTCAATGGCTGCAACGTCTGTCTTGGTGGCACCGGGGAACAGTGAATGCATAGAAGGGGCTCTCTCTCAAGGAAAATGTAAATTTTCAGCCTGCCTTAGGCAGAGTTCTAACTGAAAACGGCAGCTCAGGATAAATTATTAATGTATTTACCGAATTCTAACACGTACATTTTTTCTCAGAAAATGAGTTTTAGATAGCCTGCACTGGATATGAAACCAATATTGTATTCGCAGCAATGACAACAGTCAACTGTTAGAGCCAGTGTCATAACAAGACTGCAACTGCAGAAGGTTTCTTCATAGCTTCTTCGTGTAGGTTGGTGACGACACCACTTCGCTCTCATTACAAAAGCTCATTCACAAATGTTTTACGGGCTAAATACCAGCAACATAGTCATGTCACATGTTTTTGCTTCAGACCCACAAAAACTTTGTGCTCATTAGAGTCTGGTAAGTACTGTCAAATAAAGTAATGGTATGTTTGAAAAGTGTTTTCTTTTCTGCATCGTCTTTTAATTCAACCAGTTCTGTCAGTCGTGTCAAACCCCATTTAACAAGACGCAACCGTATTGGAAGACAGTGCTGTTTTTCTGTGACACTTCTCGGCAGTATGTATGGCAGCAATGTCCATCCGTCGTTACAGCTGGGCAAGTTCACCGACCTCCGGTCAACAGTGATCCTGGGTGGCGACAGCATGGAGGACCAGTTTGAGGCCATTCACGAGAACCCTGACCTGCTCATTGCTACGCCGGGGCGCTTCTTGCACATTGTCGTGGAGATGAACCTGCGTCTCAACTCAGTAAAATATGTCGTCTTCGACGAGGCTGACAGGTGTGCCTCCTTTTTCTCATTTTGACCAGTGATGAAAAACTCAGGAGGACAGTTATCTCGCAGAGCCAACCAACCTGGTATTGGCCCAACTTGTGGGCCAATACCAGTGGGCCTCTTTTCTGTCGGGCAGGGCAGAGAATTGGCCCAGCTGATTCAGACTGGCACAATGCATTGGCGGGCTAGTTGGTGCGAATCCATGAATAGTTTGTTTAGCGCAAAACAACAGATGTCCTGTCATCTTTCTTATGTCCGTTGTTTTGCACTAAACAAAGTATTAATTGATTCAGACTAACGACAGTAGGGTGCAGTTGATATGCAATGTATTTTGAAAATGAGTTGCAGCTTGGAATTTGTCCCGTGCCCATTTTGCTCTAGTGCTCTCTGTCCTTCTCTATACACTGAAAATTTTTTGTCATGCTGTCTTCCCCTTCTTAAATACAGTAGAACCTTGTTACCAAGTTTTAGAAAGAGACAGTAATGAAAATGTACAATCCAAAGTAACTAAAAAATATGGCACACTAAACTGTAGCTGAAATACAGTATACGCAACTCAAAGCGTTGCACGAATCGTTACAGCACAGGACATGCTGACACACGCCGAGCCGGTGGGGCCCAAGTGGCCCAAGACGCGTGTCGTTTTTGTGGCTTCCGCAAGCTTACGTTTGCACTCCGCGAATTCGGCCGGGATCAGCAGCTTCTTCATCCAGCGTATGTTGGTGGGAAGTTTTAACGTACCCACTCAGCAAGAATCATTGCAGCCCAAGACTCTGACACCATATGCTCTGTTTTGCTATTGCATAGCCATAGCCGTAGTGTTTTAACACAGCGATGGGAAACTGAAACAGCATAGAGTCGGTGGGGGACACTGAAATACGATGCTGCAGGATCAAAACATGACGCTCACATGGCAGCACCTGTAGCAGGGGAAGGCAGAATGGCAGTGCGCTTGGGTTATCACCTATTAAAAGCGTGCGGTATACATTCCAGCAGCACTACGCCAGTACACTGTGAAACAGATAAATCAAGATCCTTATCGCAATATGGTTGGTGGTGATAGCCGTGAATGTGACGTGCAGTGACCTGCTTGGAAATTTGTGAGTACCGGGAAAGGAAAGTGAGTGCGCTTCGGCATTTCCACGTGACACGAACGGGCAAGTACTGCGGGGAAGCTGCCATAGTGAGCGCTTAATGTTCTCGATCGCGTGTGCCTCGCACCTTTTCTTGTCCACACGAGACCTAATGGATAGAAAACATATCATGTGATCTCACTTTAGCAATGTATTGAGCGTTTGTGCCAAAGGATAACATTTTCCGGGTATGTATTAACCCTTTAATGACAGCACCTTTAAATACAGGGAAAAAGAAGTTTATATTCTATCTAAATGTGCAAAACACCTTGAGAATAAGTATAATCAATGAAAAGGAAAATTATTTTGCGGAAAATGTTATGAGCAATATGGGGGAAACACAAGGAAAGAAACTGGAACGTGGCTTCACCCCAAACCATCTATGGCTTCGTTTGGAATTTGTGCTAACAGTTCTCATCACAAGTGACATATAGGTGCACATTTAATTTGCTTTACATCGTGTGTGTGATGCCACTGCTGCCGCAAACTTTGCATCGGTCTGTCACCTCTGACAATACTTTCAAAAGAAAGTGAGTGTGGTTCGAAACCTCTTACTCATACTGTATTCCTGCTCTAAACCAACAAATGATGCTTGCTGCTTGTCATTTAGCGTTGGCCAAAGACATTTCGTCTTAAGCTTCATACTCAGTACCAAAACTCAGCAAGAAAAAAGAATATTTCAGGTATGTTGCCTGTAGGCTACACTCAATAAATAGTTAACTGATAAAAAAAAGAACCGTGACTGTATCAGGTCAACTTTTGTATTTGCCAGGAAATCGTATGAAATGGGATCGTATATATGAGGTTATATTGTACTGTATTGTTTCTCTTTTTTTTTCACGTCTATAACAAAGCAGCACTTCATTTGAATTTTTTCGTCACTCACTAACTGTAACTGGCTCTTATTGTACTTCACTCTGCCACGAGCGAGGATTCTTGTTAACACACTTTTTTTCAGTCTTGCGTTTCAGTGAGATAACTGAAATTTTGGTATGGTTACACATTTTGCATTTGTACTGTGCATAGTGTCACAATGCGATGATGGACAAAGATTGTGTGCGTCCTGACTGTGCTTTACCGGCAGTCCAGGCTGCTAGCTTTGGGGCAGTGCAGAATCCTCTTTCGACCCTTCCTTCAAAAGCATATTTGAACTTGTGGAGGAAGGGCAGATTACCATTGGCTGTCACCTGGCTAGCTGTGAGCTGCTCAAAAAAAGTACACATTTGACTCAATTGCAATTGTATGGTAAGCCTTGAATGCTCATACTAGAACATCATGGCAACTAGTGGAATATGGTACTATACTTCTGTCGCAGAGCTTCTGGGTCACGAGAGTCGAAGACAGTGGTCAAATTTTCAGAGACTTGCAGTGGCAGACACTGAGTCATTGGTCGGATGCAGTGATATTGTCTAGAATCAACCAAGATAACTGTTTTTGTTAGGCTTGGTGACCAAGGGGATCTTAAGTCGTGTATTCACTAAATGTCTCGTAACATAAGTGCTGTCCACAAGTGGTAGGCACTCAGCTGACCAGCCAGTGAGGAAGTGCTCATATGTAGAGGTGTGTGAATATTCTAAACTTTCAAATAACGAATAAGAGCACCGTGCATGTGAACAAACTCCTTACTTGTTTGCTCCTAATGCCCCATTTGCTCTTATATGAGAGGGTATTATACTTCGCAAAGAAACAAGTGAATGTGTGCATTTGTTGAAATGTTTATGCTGTGTGCCACATTTAAATGTCCCACATTTGCAGGCTGTTTGAGATGGGTTTCCAAGAGCAACTGACCGAGGTCCTGCACCGATTGCCTGAGGGTCGTCAAACGCTTCTCTTCTCAGCCACTTTGCCTCGATTGCTGGTAGACTTTGCCCGGGCGGGCCTGTCCGAACCTGTGCTCATCCGCCTCGATGTGGAGGACAAGCTCAGTGAACAGCTAAAGGTATTGCATCACAAATTAACACAGTCGTTAACAGGATGAATGTTCAATGCTGAGGCAAACGGTGCATCTCTTCTGGTGGCATCCAGGCATACCTTTCGGAGCTGACATAAAAAACTTGTTGCAGGAGCCAGCTTGGACTCACTCGCTGAAGTTGGCTGTAGTTTGTGTTCTTTTTTGTGAGCAAATATATATCGATAAGATTTGCCGGCACTTTATTGATTGCGTAAAAGTTGCATGTGTTGGTGTATTGCGATAGTGTATGTTGGCAGGGGCCACAACCAAGCTGGTTGCCACAAGTGCTACTGGATATTGTGTGTATCTGTTTGTATAATTGGTAGTGTTCAATAATTATTTGCAAGCTGCTCTGGTTCTGGTTGAACGTATTGGTTCAGAAATCTGCCTTATGTAATAAACCATAATTCTGTTCTGCACCGCAGTTTGTTATAAGAGTACTGACACAAAAATTTTTGAACTTGTTTTTTCTTCTGCAATAAGTAGCTAATGACCCAGTAATCACCGCATGAAACAGCATTGGCTTCAGAGCGCAACAGGTAATTATTTGGAGTTTTGTTTGTAGCGACCAGTCTAAGTTTCAGTTTGAAGAGCAACGAAATGTGCCAAAGAAGGAAAGTAAACACAGCTAGACACATGGTCACGCAAAACTGATGTGCGGAGGCCAGTGCGCTCGCCGGCATGAGAGCTTCGTCTTGCTCATTCGTCTGCTACGTCTGCACGTGCTTTGCGATTGGATTGGACAAACTTTATTAAAGGTCCTGCTTTGTGATGTCCTCTCCGTCATCGTCGTCCTTGTTTTCGTCATCCAGCGGCGAGTATTTCCTGCTTGCAGTAGTCGCTGCCGAATTCGACGTGGCCAACCAAATTTGATTGAATCCACTACAAAGCAGCGACTCGGAAAATGCGACTAGCGACAGCTATCAATATGCGTATGCACCAGTTGTAGTACGGGCCATTTGTTGAGGGCGTTTTGGGAACGAAGCATGTTTCGCAGCAGGACACCAGGCAAGGTAAAAGTCGACAGCATCAGGCTTGGGGGTACATAGTCTTGCTGGAAGATAATCGGACTGCTCTTAGTTCGGCCAGTTTTCGTACCAGGCACGCTTGAAATGAAACGAACAAATCTGGCTGCTCTTCAGCGGCGTCCATTCTATGCGTCAAGCGGCGCGCACGAGCTCGGACCACTTCTGCCGCTTATCGACGCTGAGCAAGCCAAGCGAGCTGGCGATTGCTGGAAAATAGCCTAGCTTGCTAGCCGTCAGATCCAAGGCCGACGGCCCTTGTGACCCGTCCGCAGCTGGTAATAAAGCATCTATATTCTTCAACACAATCAACGTCTGCACATCTACGTCTCTCATAAGTGACAATACAATTAGTCTTCCCGGTGCCGTTGGTAGCAATGAAAAAACACATTAGCCAGGCAAACCGCTTTGCAGTGACGATTGCAGTGGCAGCTGCGCTGACCGCTTGTGAGTCACAATCACGCCAACAATTTACTATATCGTGCAACCTTTTGTAACATGCACACTTTCGAGGTCACTGTATGAGTTATTTCGTGTCCGAAACAAATTTTAGGCAATTTTTGTGCCGCCTTCAGCGGCGAAGGAGATCAGCGTCATGACCAGGGAGAAAAGAAAGGACGATCTGAGCAGCAAGAAACTTGCTCACAGCGCCCGCCCCTACAGCAGCGCAGACTCATGACGTAGCGTTTTCTCAGTTGTTTACATTCCTTTATTGTTGTCGATGTCGTGAGGTGCTGCGTTTTACAGTTGGCTCCACGCACATGCTTTAATATTGATTTTAAATATGTTCTAAGCTGTATTTGCCGTTGATATTTTGCAGACAATGTGTATATGCCCATATAAATCGATCTCGCACGTTAACTCGACTTCGAAATTTTGTGTCAGTACTCCTTTAAAATTTCGTAAACTGAAAATTCTGGTAAAGAGGACTTTTAATAAGCATTGAATCAACTGTTGCTGAATTTGCTAGCCAAGCCTTCAGAACTGCTCTTTGTCAATGTGTTGTGCATAGACATTGCTCCATATTTGTCAGATTGCATCTGTAGCATCTACTGTACAGCATGCAAATTTGACAGTGTTTATTGCCATCACATCAGTTGCTATGGCTTTGAGAGCAGCACTAATTTTTTTTCTCATCTCTCCCCAGACAGTGTACGTCATGTGTCGCAACAATGACAAGACAGCCATCCTGCTGCACCTGCTGAAGCACGTCATCAAACCTGATGAACTCACCTTCATCTTTGTCGCCACCCGTCACCACGCTGAATACCTACGGGACGTGAGTTACATTTGAATGTCGGAGCACTGTAATGAGTGTCACATTTTTTCTATTGCTTGTCGTGTGCAGGAGGGAAGATGCCAAGCATTTGGTAAAAGCACGACAAGTCATTAGCATGGCCTGTGATGTCAATCAGCCCGTTTGCACTGTAACCAAACAGATTGCGCAGCAGCAGTTGTGCCCGTGTGCAAACAAATTCAGTTCATTCTCATTGCAGCCAAGAAACAGAAGCATGAAATGACATATACGAGGGGCAAGAATTGCAGATTATTGCTCTAAAGTATTATGGCAATCTGACATTATTGCTCTAAAGAACTACCATAGGATGCACAAAACACCCCTTTAGAGTAGCTCCATCAGCTGTGCCACTGAGGACGGTCTTCTTCAAGAAATTGTTTTGAGAAGTGTTGCATCTAAGAATCTTTATCAAATAAACAGTAGACTTTTGAAAGAGCCAGTGATATCTTTGGCGGCCATGGAGATCACGGGAAATTCGAGAGTTGGTTTCTGGTTTTCATTCTTCTGGCAATGCCGCATGCAGGTATCGGGATGCCGACGCTCAAGCTTTGCCGTTAAACCAGTGTTTCTCGCATTCACCATCTCTTGGCTAGAAAGCTGACTGTTCTCAAATTTACTTTGTCCCTCCTTCCCTCAACCTTTTCTCGACACACCACAGATTCTGGAGCAGGCAGGTGTGTCCTGCACATACGTGTACAGCACCCTAGACCAGGCGGCTCGGCGCATCAATGTGTCCAAGTTCCGGGCGAAGCAGGTACCCGTAATGCTGGTTACAGACGTGGCTGCCCGTGGCCTGGACATTCCACTTTTGGACAATGTGATCAACTACAGCTTTCCTCCACGGCCAAAACTGTTCGTGCACCGCGTCGGTAGGTGCAGCTACCGTGCCGTGCCGTTTGTTGTTCTAGCTTGCCTCAACGAATCGCTTTATAAAACAGCGAATTGGGGTTAGATTGGCAGATTACCTTTTTGTTGCTCTCTTGACATTTAATCGGCTGGAAGGGAGGCATCTGTGAATGCCTGCTGTGCACTTCGTAAATGTAAGCGCTGGTACAGTCGACTATTGTACAACAAACCATAATAATCCAGCGGAAAAAGCTCCGTTATGTCCGAAGTTCGTCCTATCCAAAATTAGGTCGGTGGTATGTTGTGAAACGGCAAAGTTTTGCATACATACCCACATATATTGAACTTGCAAAAAAAAAAGCTTAAATTATTTTTATAAATTGTGTGATTCGATATAGAACTTTTAAAGAATTTGACAACATAAAAGCACATGCATATAGTAGAACTTCGTAGATATGATCCCGTTATGTACGATTTACTGTGCCACCGTTCGCAATTGAGAACACAATAAATGTAGAGGTGTCTGAATACCAAATAGTAGATTTCAAATTGAATCAAGAAACTAAAGCCAAATATATAATCGAATATGATCAAAAATCTTCTCAAATATCTGGTCAAATCTTGTACAGATAGAGATTGCACGCAGTGGGAACGCTGCGTGTGTCAAGGCACTGACCATGGCCCAGTCATTCGCTGTATATTTGAAATGCTCGACAAACTGAATATTCAAGAAATTGAATACTAGATATTTGATTCGCAAGTCAAATTATTGGACCGTTCAATATACAATTCATATTCCAGTATTCACACATCCCTAGATAAGTGACCCAATACAGTTATGCTTCTTTTTTATCAGTTCATATGTTCCCGGAAAACAATCTTTCAGGAACACTATTCAGTACATCACCAGACTGCAATCGTACAATACGTTTTTTTCTTACCTATAGATCCTGTGTAAACAAGAAAAGGTACTAGGCACAGCCAATCGTGAACTGTAACTGCCCATCACAGCAGCTTCCCCGCAATACTCAGCCGCCCGCCTCACCTTGAACACCAGCTTGCACTCGGTTTCCTATTCTGCTAGCAGCAAATCTCCTCCCATTCGTCACATGCCACATTCACAGCTATTCCCACAAACCATCTTGCGATGAGGGTCTTCACCAATCTGTTTCACAGCATGTGGGGCCTGGTGCTGACAGAAGTGTACTGCACGCACTTAGTATTCGGCAACCCAAATGCAACGCCCGTCCCTGCTGTAGGCAGAGGGAAGTGGTTGTCATGCATTGCTCTGGTGGAATTGTATTCCGGCACCACCCACCAGTTCAGATTTCATTTCGGTTTCCCCTTGCAGTCCTAAAAGACTATGCAGTAGGATTATGACAACGTGCGTCTCAAGTCGCACAAGCCCTGCCAGCTCATTGCGTGTGTCGGCGTCTCTCATGTCGCAATAAATTGCACCGAGTGGGCACGTCAGAACTTCCCCCCAAAGTGCTACCCTTGAAGAAGCTGCTGACCCAGGCCGAATTTGAGGGGCACAAATGTGAGTTTGCCGAAGCTGTAAAAGCAACAACGCATGCCTCGAGCCGCTCAGGCTCCACCAGCTCGACGTGTGTTAGCGCCCCGTGCTGCAACGATTCTCACAACACTTTGCATTACATAATTATCAACTACAGTTGAGTCTGCCAGATTTTTTTGTTTCTTGGGATCATACGTTTTCCCGGTTAGTACGGGTATATTTTTTCTTGCATTTTTTTTTTCCTAACGTATGAACATGGTTCTACTGTACTTGCTTTAGACCAGTTATCAGTACATACTAAAATTTCAAAATATTTCATGCAAACGAGTATCAAAATCATGGCGTGCACTCTCATTGTTTTCAGTTTTGGTGAGGTTCATTCCTTCACGCGCTCTATTTCAGGACGTGTTGCACGAGCGGGGCGCACTGGCACGGCGTATTCCCTGGTCGCACCAGACGAAGCTCCATACCTGCTTGACCTGCATTTGTTCCTGGGACGAGAGTTGTGCTTTTCCAACAGTGGCTCCAGCCCAGAAGGCATGTGCCGTTTCTTTCTTCCCTCTCGACCCTTCATCCTTTTAAACGAGCAGCTCATCAGCAGCATGGGCCAGGCTGCGGTATCAGAACTAGCTCTCGGCCTAACTGGTGTTTGCTATGGGACATGTTTACTGCTACAAACACAAGGACGTACTGCCCGCGTATACATCTGCGTTTCTACGCCTTTATATTCACCTTTTTGGTGGTCAGTGCAGCCATTTTGGTCGTCAACACGCAAAGAATGAGACAAACATGAGTGCCAAGGTTACTCTGCTTTTTTCGAAATACCACTCGTAGTAAAGCTTCCTGCTGTCCAATCAAATTTGCTCCAAAGAGGGTCTGCTACATCCTTGCTTGTGGAGTTGCAAATCAACTACTAAAAAAACGATACCGTGTCTGAGGAATGAAGTGTCCTAACTTCGCTTGCAGCTATGGCTCTGCTATTCTGGCGGTGTCATCGCCTTTTTATTGCAGAAAGTGGCCTCTGTGGCCGAGTGCCTCAGGCAGTCATCGACGAGGAGTTGGAGCTGCTTCGGTGTATGCAGCAACAGTCGACTGATCTGGTATGTTGCTTTTTTCCGGTCAGGTGGTCATTTCCCAGACCTGCTTACAAAGCAATTACATGATGTCCTCCCTTATGCACGTAATAGTATTCACTGTTACCTGCTTCGTTGCACTGCTGAGCTAGAGATCGCAGGTTTGATCCCGGCCATGGTGACCACACTTTGACGGAGGTGAAGTGAAAAAAACGCTTGTATACTTGGATTTAAGTGCACGTTAAAGAACCTCAGGTAGTCAAAAATTTATCTAGAGTCTCCCACTACAACTTGCCTTATAATCAAATTGTAGTTTTGGCATGTAAAGCCCCCAAATTTAATTTCTTTTTTTCCTTTACAGTCGCCGACCGTTTATTCGGACCTCACGGGGACTGTGGAAATGTCCGAATAAACAGGTGTCCGAAAAAGCAGATTAAGAAAAGAAAAAATGAAATCCTTTATTTCCACGCACTTATTCGGGCTCGGCAGTAGGCTTGAAGAAATCGTGAATGCGCCGTTGCACACTGTTCCGTTTACGTGCCATCAGATAAGCCTGAATCTCGGAGAGGGTCGTACGGTCACTATAGGCGGCTGAAAGCACAGTCACTGTTTGTGCACGCTCCGCATGCGACGGCAGCGTAGCACATGGTGCGTCATCTTCCGACTCGGAGTCATCGTCCGGCGGTGCAGCAGAAACCTGACGAATGATCTCGCCGTCGTCGAGTTCTGCGCATGTCAGTACAGCAGTGTCAGCACCTGTGAAACTGTCAAATAAGACGGTGTCCGGAATCACAATGCCACCACTGCGCAGGTCTCGGCAGAACATTTTCCGCGTCAGTAGGGAGCACATCGGAAGGCGACAAATCTTAGGCCTCCCGACACCCGCTTGCCGGCATTCCCCAGCGAAGTCTGCGCAGGCACTGTCGGCGCCATTGGACACTTGACGTGATGTTTCCGTACACCGCGTTGGATCACCGAAACCTCGACACAGCACACAAAGCAAACACCACCGTACCGACACCAGTCACACAAACGAAAAACGTGGCCTGCTCGCAGCGTCGTGCACGAAGCAACAAATCAGCTGCTGGATTGTCTTGACATGGCTTACTAAGCTGAAACCGGAACTGCTGTAGAGCCACTCTATCGAACCAGGCAGAAAGGATGATGATGAGCGAGGATTTCCAGTAGTGCCACTTCGTGGGGCAGCAAGGAGGCTCTGTTCAAAACAAAAATGGCGTTCAGCAAGTCGGACTATACACCGGTCATAGTCGGTGCATGATGCTCGCGATCGAGTTGGCTCAAGGAGTGTCCGAAAAATCAGACAAAAGGTTGCAACGTGTCCGAATTTTTGGCAGTTGTTATACATTATGGTCTAAGGGGAGAATGGCGGTGCCGCGAAGCTGACCGAATAATCGGGCATGTCCGAATTTTTGGTGTCTGGAAAATCGGTCGGCGACTGTACCTGCTTTGGTAGTTCAGTGGCTACAGCCTTTTGCTACTGGACAAAAAGTTGTGGGTTCCGTTTCTAGTTGTGCTAGACAAGTTCTGATAAATTTGGAATGCCAGAAATGCTTGTATATTGAGCATCTGGTGCATGTGAAAAAAAGAATGAAAAATGTTAAGGTTAATTTTATTTTACGTGTCTGCCGCAGGTTACATCGTATAGGTCACCAGTTCACCATTCTGCCAAGGTTGAGAGCTCTAATTTACTTACAAAATGCATAAAGAAACATGACAGCTGGGCTTAAGGAGATTGAGGGGATGGTGGACCCACTGCCCTCTCAGCGGTCACAAACTGTTGCAGCATGAGACGTTCAGTTGTGTTCTGCACCTCTACATTCCACTCCTCATTCTACACATTATGTCAAAACAAAAAAGAAAGCCTGCTTTCTTGCACAACACAGTGAACGTTGACACTGCATCACTATCCAGTGTGATAACCTTGTAAACAGTGGTGGCTGTTTGCAAGTTGAAATGCTGTTTGCAAATCATTCTCTCCTGTATTGGGAACTGTTTTTCATAAAGAAACCTTGTCTGCAGCAAAACATGGAGCGCGTCTGTAGTAATGCCATGATTCAGTACCTCAAGTCTCGGCCAGCCCCCTCGAGCGAGTCGGTGAAACGCATGAAGCAATGCCTCCGGGAGGACCTGCCACCTCACCCACTCTTCCAAGGTGGGCTACTCATTTTACCTTGTAGAGATTGTCTGAAATGGTCTGGAAATTTTGTGTGGGTAAGCTGAGTATAGGGGGCTTGGTCACTAATGTGGGTCAATAATGTGGGCCTTGATGAAAATTGAGAGTCAGCCCTACTAACAGCAGCACTTCCTTTTTTTGGATGAGGTTCATTGAAATGAATCTGGACTAGGGTTTCCCATGCTAGGCTGTGGAGAACAGAGGGATTTCAACAGCAGCTTCTTCAAGATCAACGAGCACCCGGGAGATATGAGTGCCTTGACCCACTCTGTTCACCACTTGCTGGGCTGGTATTTTGTAGCGATGCCTTTTCCTATTCTATGCTTTTTCAGGCTTTTTGCGCTTGGCCAGTGGTCAGAGCGACGGTCTGCCCACATTATCAAGGGGATCAGGCGGCCGTGTGTGGCGGATGATAAGAATAGCATAGAATAAGGCATAAGGCATCGCTACAAAATAGCGGCACTGAACTATTTGCCTTATTTCTTTCTCTTAGTTCTTTTGTTTTTACTTTAGTTATTTTCTCTTTTGACTTATCATGTGGCTGTACATAGGCATCATCATCCCTGTTGAATGAACAGTTTCGTGTTGAATACATCCAAGTACTGAAAATATTTGGTAGTTACAGTTGGCATACGACTGCTAGTCCTATCTTTCACTTAACTCCAGATTGAATATCTGCAAACTCAAACCTGCTGTGTAATGAGTCTTCACAATTTAAATGGCTCCGTTTGGCTGTTCATTGAAGAATGTGCAAATAGCCTTATTTCATGCATAGGCTACATGCACAATTGGCTGTGTGGGAATACAGGAGCCTCAGGACACTGAAGTCCCCAGCTCACTATGAAAGATTGTGGAGCTCCTTTGAGGCTCGAGCACCTTTGTATTGAGTTGCCTAATATATGTCAATGCTTTGTGAGCAGCCCGCAGATTTAAACAGATGTCTAGCTGCTGTTGCTCTCGCATGGCAGCATGAACACTGGTGATCTGAGATTGCAGTTGGAGTGCATTGGTCATTAGTTGCAAGAATGGTATAGTACCATAATTTCTCGATTCTGATGCACCCTCAACTGCAACGCGCACCCGTTTGCCATAACCTAAAGAAAGAAAAGTCCTTTAAAGTACCCCACACCTCATTCTTTCATACAGAAGTACAACTTTCATTCAGAAAAACAGATTTACTCCCAGTGCACTAAAGTTGTGATGAATAAAAAGAAGTCGCAGTTTTGCACGAAAAGAAAAGCATCTGTTTCTATATCAAATCAGTAGACAGCTATACGAAGTAAGGATAGTAGTCATATCGGCCGCGAAAACTTTTAAACATTTGCTAACTACAGCTGAACCCCGATTATACGACTTTGAGGGGACCACGCAAAACCATCACAAGATCCGCAGGTCATATAATCAAAAAACTATAACTATAGGCAGTGGGGCTCTGTCTCACCCAAAAAACGGCTGCAGATTGCCTGAATAAGCCAGTAGCACAAACCTGCACCGCTCCAAGGAAGGTAGATTAAATTATATCTAAAAAAAAATGGCAACCAAGCATTTAATTAGAGAAGGTGTGAGCAAATCTTTATTCTCATCTGTTCTTTTTCTGGACGTTTGCCCAGCCGCAACGCATCAGCTTTTTCTTGAGAGCTGCAACATCTGGCAGCAAGTCGCAGACATCATTGCGTGCACAGACCACCAAATCTGGGCGATGCTGTGCAGCACATCCGCATAAGTCAGAATGGATACGTAAGCGGGAACGGACGATTCGGAAACAAGTCCTCATCACTTGTCGTTGTCCGAGGTGGAGACAGTTTTCACTGAGCGGTATTCTTGGACGATCCCTTTTGGAGATACTAGTTTCACTTCAGTGAAATTTCGCGTAACTCGGTACCCAAAGCATCCCTGACAAGTGTTTTTGGTGCTACACCAAGCTCGTTATCAGTGCCAAGAGCACTATCAGCCGTATACTTCTATGAGTTCTGTACAGAGACGAGCCATTTCATTTGGAGATTGTACAGTAAAACCTCGTTAAACCGTACCTACTTAAACAGTAGTTTGATTTTAAAAGTAGTAAAGTCAAATCCCCAACTCAGCGGCCATTGAACATAATGTGTTTTGTATCCGCATGAACCATACCAGCGTATTGCGTACATACTGGTTAACACGTAGTGTTTCCACTTTTCGTCGCGCAAACACGGCGGTACGTTGTCTCCATCGGGCAACCCAACAGAAAAAGCCTCAGAGATCAGAGCAATGGCCTCCAAGCGTCCTGTGCATTTGTGCGTGAAGCCACATCAACACCAATATCATTTCGGCGCCGTGCCAGAGAGCGATGTGGCATTGTGCAAGCAAGGACTCGTATTATTGCCGAAGCTTGGATAATAAAAAGACGCCGGGTGCTCAGCGTAGAACAAAAATTTGACAGCATTCATGCTATCGAACGTGACATGAAGGAGTTGGCGCTGGCACGCGACATGGGTCTACATTTGACTACAGTGTGTGGCATTTGGAATGCAAAGAAGTTGCTCGGCAGTGCTGCTGCGACCACAAAGAGCTGTCGGCTACGAGGTTCGACTTTTTGCCATCGTTGCCTCTGTTGTTGCCGAAGTGTCGCCTAGCGACAGTGATGAGGACGACACAGGAAGTGACAGCACGGACAATTCAGGCCCAACAGTGGCAGAAGCTGTGCGTTACGTCAGCCTCATGAATGCAATCGTTGCGACGAGAATAGCACCCCGCAATGAAAAAGACGCCCCGCGACTTCTGCAACTCTACTGCGCCCGTGCACGGAGAATATGCCACGCCAACAAGGAATCTGCCATGCGAGTGTTTTGCCGAGAAGAGGGAGCAGGCCCAAAAGCTGGCTCGCAGCTTCAGTAAGTTTGAGGCTGCTGTCTTCACTGCCAGGCCGCTGGGGCATCAAACGAAAATAACGCTTTTGTCGTGCGAAGTGAATAAATAGTGCATGTTTTTGACCTTTCATCACACTCTCTCAGAGTTCCGTTTTTGACATGTAAGTGGGCGATCTCATGCTGTTTCAGTTAAAAGTACTATTGTTCAGTACATACTTTTTTCAGGCTCCGGCCAACTACGATTGAATGAGGTTTCATTGTACCAAGTCACTGTGAGGTCCACAGAGCCTTTTCAACCAGCCTCACATTTAAAGAGGGCCTCCCACTGATCCTGCCATCCGCGAATCGTTGATGTTGAGCCACGGCAGAGTATGCCTCCTTATCGACCAACGAAAGTGCTCGTCTCACGAAGCGGGCATCATATCGAATGCGCTACGTCACCATGACATCACGAATAAGCGCAGTCAAAGCGCAGAAGACCACAGGGTACTGCAGTTCCGTAACCGTAACACAAGTACAGCAAAAATGTCACAGATTTCAACCAAAAGCAAGTTTTGACTTCGGTTGACTTGTGTATGGATTGAATGGAGACATTATAAAGGTACAGGTTGCCAATGTAATGCTAAAAACCGCGAAATATAGGATATTTGTTTTAAAATTTCTGATTTTGCTGGTATTCTATTGCAAATGTATATATATTTTTTTATCAGCCAGCTGCAGTGTGTTCACATGCCAGCTTGCGTCTGCTTTTCTTTTCTTTTCTTTTTTTTTTTAGATCAGGCGGTACCAAAAGGCATCATACGAAACGAGGTCGAGGTAAAATTGCGTCGTATAATTGAGGTTTTTAAACCATTATTTCTATGGGGGTTTTGCCAGGACCAAACCAATTTGTCTTACAATGTGGGTTGTCTCATAACTGGGCGATGTATAATCGAGGTTCCACTGTAAATTAACAAGCATGGTGTCACGCGCGCACCAGCAAACATGAACGCCTCACTCGATGACCACGGAAACACGCTATCAAAACGCTGGAATGAGGAAGTGTTGGAGCAGGAGCAAGTGAATGCTGCCTCTCACTTCAACGCAAACTAAGCGACGAAAACACAGTGCGGTGCGCCTAGACGCATAGACTATCTCCCCATCGCAGATTGGTTTCAAGATAGGGGGCATGCATGCGACTGCGCCATACACAGCAGCCGCTGGAATAGAACGCCTCTCTTTCTGTTTGCACCAATCCCGCATGCGAGTTTCGGAAACTCCAAATGCCCGTGATGCGGCCCAATTTTCATCCGTCTCCCCACACGTGATCACTGTCCCTTTAGTTGCAGTATCATGATGAACTCGCCATGTTTTTGCAGTCAACACTTCTATGCTGATAGAGCAAATGCATAAAATGGGAAGACAGACGGTGGACTAACCTAAGCACACATACTACAGCACATGGAGGAAGCTGTGGCAGCTACACTCGAAGCGAGTACTAGGTGGCTATTTTGAAATGCTGATGGCGATATGATAACGCAGATTTATGGTTGTACTTTATTCTAACGTGCATGCATTTTTTGGACCCGTTTTATCGGAAAAAGAAAGTGCACATTAGATTCGAGTAAATACACTTTCTGCTTGTGGCTACAAGCTCGTGCGACGTACACTACTTTCCATAGGCAGTGCCTGCTGCTGTGCTTGGCCCTGGGTGCATGAACGTCGAGATTTTACACACCTCATATAATATGTTTGTGCAGCAAACTTTCATTGCTCTGACGCCGTGCAACACACGTGCAGACACTACAGATTGTAAATTACATTTAGCGCAATACTCTGAGAGTGCACCTAAGGTTGGCTCCACCTATAGACAGCGTGCTTCTGCTGTTAACCAAATTCCAGCCGCTATAGTTCGGCACTTATGAGCCGGCAGTGATGAAACAAATAGCAAGTGATGCAAGCACGTCTGTGTATCAAAGCAGATATCCAATACATATGTATTTGCTTTTTATACTCACTTTTAGCCACTTACAAGAAATTCAGGCCCAAGTGTATGAAAGTACAGCAGTTACACAAGAGCATACTGTCTCTAGCCACGCTGGCACTGATGGTCAGGAATTTAGAAACATCAGCTGAATCGGTTTGGCCTCAGTCGTCACCTTTTCACTACTCTCTTTTTACAAGAAAAGTATGCAAAAGAGGGAGCAACTCGACTTTGTCACTTAACGTAGCTGCTGCTCTGTTGTAGTTCGTGTTCGTAGTTTCTGTTGTCAGTGTCACATGTAGCTTAGCTGCAACAGTGGCCAAAACATGCACGAATGCTGTCACAGCCAAAAAAAAAAATGTCGTTATTACTCCATTGTGCCCAATGTGCTGCAGCAAAAGCCGAATTTACCACAGACTCTCGAATTGCCAGTGTCTGACGTAACTGCACTTCTTTTTTCTCTTTCTTTTTGCCATTTCTCATCAGCCAAGTCAACGGAAGAAGATACAAGGGCCAAATTTCTACAAGGCATGAAGAAATTCAAGCCAGCCAGTGTGAGTTTACTGCATGTAGTGTAATTAATTTAACTGCATGTATTGTATTTATGTTAATTTGAGCATGAAGATTTTTCTGTAGCTCATATGCAGCATTGACGGGTTCAGTTACTGTTCCACAGTGGAACCCGCCATGGTTGCTTATTGGCTATGATGTTTGGCTGCTAAGCACGAGATCGCGGGATCGAATCCCGGCCATGGCAGCCGTATATTTATGGGAGCGAAATGCAAAAACACCCCTGTAGTTTGATCTACATGCATGTGAAAGAACCCCATGTGGTCCAAATTATTCCGGAGCCCCCCCAATATGGTGGGCCTTATAATCAGATAGTGGTTAGGGCACATAAAACACCATAATACGTGGTTTTTTTTTTTTTCTGATGAAAGCAGCACATCTTCACTTGTCTTGTTTTGACACGACGATGCAAATAATTTGCAACTAATTAGTAGATATTTCAGACAAGGCTGTATTTTCCACCACACCAATGCAAAGGGAATTCCTTTGATTGTCATTCGTCTACAGTGACGAGCTATCACAGATAACAGCACTGCCTCAACGGAAGGCTGACTACAGTTGTAGAAAGTGCCAGAAAGTAGCAAAAAAGGTGTCAATTTCAGTTTTGTGTATTGCATGCATTTTCTTTTTATGAAAATTTTTTTAGCACATCAACAAATCAAACCCATATGACTCTCACTCTAGCAGATTCAGAAATAGCTTTAGGCCTCACAAATATTAGCATTAGGCCTTGTCAGTGAGGCATGCTTAGGATTGTTTAAGCTCATCGAAAACGACCACAACTACTTTAATGCTTGTGTGTGTCCACTTGCTTGTCCCCATTGTCAATGCGCTTTAACATTCCTAAAATTTAGTCTCGTATCCCCCCTTTTTTTGTATTTGTTGTACTTGACCTGACATACACAGTCAGCACAAGCACTGTGGTTTCATCCGCAGTGCTTGTGGCTAGTAGTAGTTTCATTTTGGCTCGGGGTATGTCGGCTGCATGCCTTCAGAACCGCGTCATCACCATAGGTGATTGCATTGATAGCAACCATAGTTTACAGCATTTGCACAGTTTGCAGTGACCAATACTTTCATGTTGACTCAGTGCAATATGCACTCACTGTGTCACAAACACAGTGGAAGCTGTCAAGGATCAAGAGCGATTCCACCACCGCTTGCACGCTGGCATCAAACCCACCAGCTACATCACGATGAACGGACTATCTGTCGCCGACCAGCTCACTGTCGAAAAAATAATCGGGTTGAGCATGCGGTAATGAAAAGCAGTAAAGCACGTGTCAGATGAAGATGCAGGTCTTGCACCATTGCAGCACTGTGAAGGAAGTCACGAGGCCTTCTCCACTGCAAGCACTAATCAGTCACGAGATGGCAAGCATTTCAGCTTCCGCACTGCTTTGGTGAAAAATAGAAGCAGGGTTTGTGGATTCGTTCAGTAAAGAGTTTGTTAATGTAGTAAGCATTTGTTTATTGTTCTCTTGGTAACTTTGATTAGCTGGAATTTGGTTAATTCAGACATTTTTTACAGTCCCATGAAATTTGAATTCACCAAGCTTTGCTGTAGTATTACAAATCTTTGTCTGTCATTATCAGTAGGCAGTTTCAGGTGATGCCAACTCCAACCTCAATGTTCGCACCGGTGAGGGTGGCGATTAAGTGAGAAAAGCAATGGCTGTTGTGATGAAACCCGTGATCATTAATCTCAATGTAGTCTACCTTTGTTATGGTACTAGGGGATGAAGATAGAGTGCATGCTTTGACTATACTTTTGTCTATCTGTAGTGACAGTATGACATTGGTTAAAATACGGACTCACCAGGTCATAAGCACTTCCACATGCCAGTGGGTTGACAAGCTTTTTTGGCAACTTGTGTTGGCCAGTTGTGGAACCTGGTCCCTTATGTTCTGGTGAATTCGATCTTTCAAACTACCAATTATTCAGACTTTGTGGCAGTTCCCATCGATTCCAAATTATCCGTCAGTGACTATTGAATCAAACACTGGATTGTGTTGCATGCCATACTAAATGATAATCGGTTTGCTTTGGCCTCCACTGGGTACCCCTGAATTCTTCCTTTGTAATCACTCACAATGGAGCAAATGAAGCCTTCTGCAATAAGAATGTTGTTTCAATGCGCGCTAGAAGTTTCCTATTCTGTTGCTGTGAAACCATTGCGGGACATGCAACTGGTGCTTGCTCATGGCATTTTTTTCGTTGCAGACCATCTTTGAGATTGGGAGCACAGGCAAGAGTGCGGCATTTGCGGTGATGAAGAACAAGCGGCGTAAGCACGACAACCTCATTGAACGCCTCTCACTGAGGGCACCTGCAAAGACGGAAGAAGACATGCCGGCAGCCAAGCATAGCGACACCAGCAGTTCTGCTGTCATGGCGGGAGAGGAAGAAATAGAGGTAGGCGCTTTTATTTCCTTCATCCTTTTTTTTGTTTGTTTTTTATGTGCAGTCTTCACATGGTTGAGCCTTTAACAACATTAAGTATAGTTTTCCTTTTACAAAGTTGCATTCGAGCAGGTACAGTCGCCTACCGATAACTAGAACTCAGCAAGGACTGCCTAAAGTTTTGCACAATCTAGAGTCCGAAGTATGAGTTCACCACAAACCAAGTGCATTTATTTCAAGAGTGCGGAAAAGTGTTTCAGGGCCCGTTTAAGAATGTCTACTTTTGCTAGCTTTTCGTGAGGCATCTAGTTGTACCTCTAACGTTATATTTTGCACACAAGCTGTTCTGTGTCTACACTATCTGATTGAAACTAGCCTTATTGCATGGTCTAAAATAAAGGTGCGGATCACCTTGTGCAGATTCTTTTTCATGTAGCAAGTGGTAATGTGCTGCCACCCCCTTCTCCCCTGCAGAAAACCTTTGCAACTGTGATCAGCAATAAGACCAAGGTGCCAAGCAGGAAAGGTGCCAAGCGCGGTGCAGGCTCTGAGCCGGCAGCTGCCAAGAGCAAGAAGGCCAAGCCAGCCTCGTTCAAGGATGAGGAGTTCTACATACCCCACTTTGCTACAGACTTCCACTCGGAGAAAGGGTGAGTTTTAAGAACTACATATGTTGTTCTTTTGATTTTTTTTCTTTCTCTTTTCTTTTTTTTTCCAACTAATGTCAATGTGTAATGCATGCACTGTCCCCCTGCATGGGCTGAATTGGCCTGCATTATTTTTAAATAAGTAAAGAAATATCAGTTTTAGTCACACTTGGCACTGATTCTGTCTGTTTTCTCGCCATGCCTTGGCACCTTATGAGGCCCCTCTTTCCTTTACTGAAGGTACTGTCTCAATCACAGTTAGTCGGAACATGTTAATGCATGGCATTGTGTAGTGCCAGCACATTCTAATGCCTTTAATAGCACAGTGCAACATGTTTCTAGGAGCTGGCAGTGAACAGGATAGTAAAGGAGGGTATTAACAACATAATATCTTCAACCAGCTCTGCATTGGTTCCCTTTGCTGTGATATGCATTCTTCTAACACTGAAACTTATAATTGCTTGCAAGAGCTCAATTATGTCACAGCTTGAATGTGTGTCTGTATTCAAGAAATCCTCAATCGATGAATTTTACTAACCATTTGAAATCTCTACAAAGCAATGCAGGTTGTTTTATTTTATCCCTGTACAGCAGGCAAACCAGTATGCCTCTCATGAAAGTGGTTCTCTATCTTTAAGTTTGGTTAATCAACACTCTCTTCATAGTCTGGTATTCATTCGTAAGTTGTAGTATTGCACAACACATTATCATAAAGGTTTGCGCTGTTTACTACCCACCCATATACAGTTAAACCTCAATACAACGAACTTCAATATGTATATCAAAATTCTTGATGTAACAAAGTAGTCAGCTTTTTATAACTTCTTTTCCATGGAATGCCATGTAGTTGGAACCTCAATACTTCTTTGTGTTTATGCACAATTTAAATATTACAAAATTTCATTGCCGCCAGGAAGGAATGTCAAGGCAATAAACGGAAACTTCCGCGGATGTAGATGTTCGAATGATCGAACTACATGAGGCTCCTTGTGAATGCACTTTTCAAATCGCATGCTGCACAACAGAGAGTAGCGTGATGTTCCTTATGAAGTCCAAGTGCAGTAATATCCCATGGCATCCTGCGCGCCGCATGCTTTGGGTACGATGGAAATTTTGCGAGATTGGGCTGTGAAAGATGGCGTCTCGACGCACACTGCGCAGGAGAGGGAGAAGTGGGAGGGGAGCGAGCGCACACTAGGGGGTGGATGGGAGTGGGGGGCTCTTTAGTGGGAGGTAGGTTCGCATCTCCTTTGCTGGCCCAGGGCTGTGGCTGTGCAAGCAGGTGCAAAGACTGGCAAAGCCAAGATGGCCATGTGCCGTATTTTCCTGCGCGTTTAGTGCTGGAGGTTAGTAATCTCTAGGCAACACATTGAAGTGATAAGCAGTTGAAGCATTCACTCCCCGCTGCCAGCACTTTTCAGGATGTCATGCTGCTGCGGGCAACGCTGTTGGCCAGGGGGGCGGGGTGGACACAAAAGCGTCACTATCTTTGCTTTTTATTGCCAATGTGGATATATCGTCGACACGGCATGAAATCATATTTTTTGGTCCCTGACTCTTAAGCTCAGCAAAAGATTTTTTTTCTTATTCAAGTTTGTTTTTTCCAAAAATTGCCCAATAATACGGAAAATTTTGCAGCCCTTTCGTGTAAGAAAAATCAATTGGCAAATGTACGGATTTGCATAAAAGGTCAAGCTTGAATATAACAAAATTTCAAAATAACAATGTAATGTGCCAATTTTACCAACTTTGTTATACCGAGGTGTCTACAGTCCGCATCCATTACAAGAGATCTGCATACAAAATACTTTCATATATAACGGACCATTCTTCTAGCTTAGTTTAGTCTGCCTATATTATCAGTGAAACAAATTCTGCTTTTAGTGGACCTGTCTATAGTGGACTATTGGCTTCAACTAGCAAAATTTTGTGTGCATGTAGACGGTGCATATACAATGTACAATGCATACATGTGTTAGTACACTGCACGCAACTATTTCTGGCCACTTGTGAAGTGTGTGAAAATGAACTTTAAGGAATCAAAATACAACCGTCGAGCTTTCTGCAGCGGTGTACTGTGCGACACCCTGCCTATCATCGGAGAATTTTCAGGATGGCCTCGCAAAAGGCTCACCACCGCCCACAAATCTCGGCTCAGTGCCGAGGGCGCCGTTGGGCCTAACCCACTCGCTTCAACGCTATATAATAAAGTGCTTTAAAAATAACCACTGACAATCACAAAATGCATTGTTTGGAGAACACTTTATTTCTCATCAAATCAATTCGCAAGAAGAGAATGGGCTGCTGTTTGCAGTGTTCAGACTGTTGAAGCAGATGATGCGGCCAAGCCGTCGGATGCGGCTGTGGCCAGATGTGGGCTACTAGTCAAACTTGCTTCATTCATGCTACAAGTACCACTTCTTTGTATTTCGCAGGTTTTCTTTGAGGCTTGGGAAAAACATTTATGTAACACGTGTTGAGCAGCATAGAGCTGGATCGGAAATTTTTCAGGGTGGTCTGCAATTTTCTCATTGACATTTTGCTCTGAATGTAATATTTGAGAAGTTAACAAAATAATAACCTATTATGTAAAGAGATGAAATACAAAAAACTGTCTTACTTAAGTGACGGTGGGCAACATTACCTTGATTCTGTCCAGCCACATGGCACTTGCATATTTTAAATCTTGGCACAAGTTACATGGAACACCTAACACATCCACCTTTAGGCAATACCCTTCGGGCCTTCTAAGCATTTATTAAAGCAATGAGAATGAGAGGTGCAGTGCAGGCCGTGCTTTTCACCTCGCTGTGCCACAGTGTATGACGTGGTCCTAAACTAGCATTGTAGTGGAAGAAGTTTAATCTGTATCCACTTAAAATGCACTAACGGCTAAGAAAAGCTGTAGCTACTCCCTTACCTATCCTGCATACAGCTTTGTAACCACTGACCTCTTAAACCAAAGTGACTCACTTAGTGCACATACCATGATCACTTTTCAATGAGCAGAAGCTAACTGCACTGCTTCAACTTGTGGTGTGGCTGACCTCAAAAGTGCTGTTCCATAAAGTATGTCCTACTTTTGTGGAAAGTGCAGCGGTCAGTGTAGCAGATTCCAGCATCAGTGCATACACGGTGGTGTCTACAGTGTGGATAAGTATTGAAAATGCATGAAGGTGTGACATTGACCCCAGCAAAAGAAAGGTATAGCCACCAATGGACGTACCTCTGTGACGCTTTAATAGGCTATAATGTGGCCACCTGCCACCTATGCCACCTGCTTGAGTGGGGCTTGTCCGAGTGTACATTGCTCACAGAAACGAAAGCAGCTCTTGCAGTCAGTAGGTGCGGAAGTAGATCTGGAGTGTGCATGTTGTGTGGCAGTAGTTTGTGCGAGTGTCAAAATGACTGTTGCTGTCTCCTTTCACCACCCAACACTGTCATGCAGGCTGGAACTGGAGAAGAGCTTTGAGCAGCAGGCGTCCCAGGCGGTGCTTGACTTGACAGGGGACGACGACAAGTACCTCAAGCAGCAGAAGAAGGCCCTCAGATGGTCAGTGGAGCTTATCCCATAGTTGCCTTTCTTTATTGATACCTCGAATGCAGTGACACTTCAGTTAGTAAAGCTGTTAGTTAGTTAGTTAGTTAGTTAGTTAGTTAGTAAAGCACTTGTTATACGTGACTGGCAGCTCTTTCAGTAGCACTTTGATGTTTAGCGCCCATACTGTCTTCAAACGTAAGCACTGCAGCTTATGCAGTGCTTATCTTTGTACTCATGCGCAACAGTCCAGCAGGGATGTAGACAGAATGGTAGAAAGAAGATACGGGGAGGAGGCGGAGAATGGGCAAAGCCGACACAGTCACGAAACAAGAGAATAACAGCCTTGCCATTCTTTGCTCGTGACAGCTCGCATACATAGGAGGAGCACGAAAAAGGGGGAAAGGCCGAGACGGAAAGCGTGCCTCATTTGGAGCCTTTTCACTAAAAGAAACACTACCACAAGACATGGAAAAAGTTGCAGACAAATTGGATAAATGTATACGCAAGAACTAGGGGCCACGGTACTGCGCATACTACATTCAAGATATGGTACGGTGAGGTTCAGTAAGCTTCTGCTGCTTCTGAAAAATAAACACCATGCAAATTGGTTTAGAGAACAACTGACGCTCGGCGTGCAGTCTCAAAGGTGCAATAAAACATTGCCATGTCAAGGTGACATGACGCTAGCGGCCGCCCCGCAAATCAACGCTCTTGTACCCGTCACAGTAGCTTAAAAGGCAACTATGGTATTATTTAACCATGTTAGCATATTGCCATTTTCAAATAGCATTGACAGTCCTGTCACTGCTAGAGTGTTTCAGTTTGCTTAGAAATTCATCAATAATTTTATATAACCAACAAACAAAATATCGAAACCAAAACGGGTAGCTGCTTTGTGTGACGTCACGATGAGTCAATGACGTCAGATCGTACACTACCATAATGTAAATCCGCAGAACACATGCTAAACATGCAGTACTCATGGTGCGAACGCCAAAACAGCGAAGCTAACGATGTCTCCTGAGAACATGGAGAACTTTTCCAGCTCTTTCAAACTAAGCAGCAGCAATTTCAGCAACGATATGAGCACTGAAGGATCATCATTTGCTTTTGACCTGCTGCTACCGCACGAGGCAGCTGACGTGCTCAAGGTCAACGCATCGTGCTGCAGCAACAGGAAGAGAAGCACCAGTTATCACATCTGTCAAAACTATGATTGTCAGCCGTGGTGTCGTAGAAAATGGAGCTAGTTTTGTCGTTTCTGGGCAAAGCGACTCTGTAGTCACCAACGTCACAAACAAGGGTGGCCAGTAAAAAGTCATACATTCATGGGCATGTCGGGAACATGCAACCAATCTATGAAATTCATTTTCAGGAAAACTAAACTTCTGGTCATATTGTTTGGCACAGATGATCAGAGTGCAAAAGAGAGTGCATATTCAAAATTTTTATTAAGGTTAGTGGACAGCGAAAAAATTGCAGTCATTGCCCTTAATGGCTGAGGCATTGTTCGAGGTCATGGGTTCAATCCCAACAAGCGGTGATTGCGTTTTGAGAGGGATAAAATGCAAAAACACTCATGTACATAGGTGTAAGTGCACGTTAAAGAACCCCAGGTAGTCAAAAACAATCCGAAGTCCTCCACTACAGTGTATCTCATAACCCAATCGTAGTTCTGGCACGTACTGTCTATCTATACTGTCTAATAAAAAATCACGACCTAAATAAAATATCTGCTCCATACAGTGACTAGAGCTGAATGTTTCCTTTTAAATGCAACCAATTTCATTCAATGCAGCTGTTACTGTATAAGAGCGTGTCTATTCCTGAAGTAAGGTAAGTTGGGAGTGATCATATTCATTTTCTATTTCGTCTTTTGCATATTTCACACTCCTTTATGCTTTTTGTTTTGTTGCACATTACAGGGATCGCAAGAAAAAGCGTTTCGTGCGTGACGACAGTGACCCCAAGAATAAGAAAATTCGAACAGAGAGCGGTGCCTGGATTCCAGCGTCGTATAAATCGGACGTGTATCCTTACTTCTTTTGTGTGCAGCCTGCTATTTTGCCTGCCAGACTACAATAACAGGAGGAACACTTGCAGAGTAAGCACATAGTGTGCATTGGCAGGCATGTCTGATGTGAGAATTTGTTGCATGTAAGAATCTGAATTTCTGAGCGCATTCTTCCAGCATGCATTCATTTCAAGATTTGCTGAAATGGGCTTTAAGACTCATAGTCACGACATTTTTTTTCGTTCTCTGTTTGCTTGGACTGGAAGAACTAGCATAGTATTACCATTGTGTACATAAGGGTATTGTGATGCAATTTAACAAGAGTAGACAAACACTTGTCTGTCTTCCATTTTCATCTGCTCTAGTAACTGTGGTGCACAGTCATGAAAGCAGAGCTTTATTTGCCTCTTCCCTCTCTGTGTGGGTGACTGCTGTCGTGCATGATTGGCTGGTCCCGTACATAGTGCAAACGGGACAGGTGATGTTCATAAGTGCAGGCATGAGCTCTAACACCCACACTATCATCATTCTCTTACCTTCACCGTGACCATTCCTCCATTGTCTTGCCATTGTTATTGTTCCATCATCTTAACTCTGTGGTCGTCAAGTAGTCGTCATTCCATCTTCATCATGTTGCCATAGTCACGAAGTCATTGTTTTTCTGTAGTCACTCTTTCGTGACCATGCCACGATGTAAAGATTGCCATTCCAGCGTCATCATCCCATTGTCATTAGGCCGTCATTGTTGTCATGCATGGGTTCGGCATGTTCGAGTGCCAGTAGTTTTTTCAACTAGGTGTTTCCTTGGGAAAATGTGTCCAACTTGCTCGTGTGCTTACCCGCAAATGGTTGATAAACAAGAACAGCATTCCTTAAGAGCACCTATGACAGCTTTGCTTAAACCAGTTGCCAAATTGCACGGAATTCTCATAATTTTTTGCATACAGCGGCCAGCTAGCACAAGCAACTGCACAATAAGCAATAATCACCTTGTATATCTAGACGTGGACTGAGGCGTCATTATGTAATGTGATATCATTCCCATACAGCAAAAGCAGGGAGCAGCTCATGATGATGGTTGAACATGTGTATGAGAAGCTGTATCTTGTCAGAGCTTGTTCTGATTTTTCATATTCCCTAGGGACTGCAAAAACCTTCGGAAAAATCAGGCAGTCTGGACAAATGAGTGCATGCACAAAACGTACCATTTTATCAGTATTTATGAGGAGGAGAGTCAAGGACGAAGTAGCAGACCATCGCTGAGGTGGCTCTAAAAAGAGCCATTGATAAAGAGAATGAAATGCCGACAGTGGTTGCTGTCAAAGCAGCCAGCGTTACCTTTGTCTAGGGTCTCTAATGCCAGTCTGAATGCAGCCTTTTACTGCCCTAACGGCATGAAAAACTTGGCGAATCGCATTTGCACGGCATGCCACTTGCACGCAATAATGTCTGCTTGAATTTTGGCTAAAGCGATGTCGTCACTGTACGCTAGTGACAGCGTCATCAGCACTCATGTCAATTCAGAGCTAGTCTTCAGCATACTCGTCAGTAGTTGGAATCATCGGGCCCGCTGGCACAGGCGCTGGCTCTTCATTTTCAGTTTCGGAGTCCTCCAAATCACTCGACGGACGAGTTAATTCCACATGGAGGTCGAGCTCGTTGTCAGCATCGACGAATTGTTAAATAGTTGTCTATGTGGGAATTGCAACACCAGCAGCAAACAGGTCGTCAATCACAAATTCCATGGAAGGGGACTGATCGGGCACACTGCCATTAGCTTCAGACGAGATCACCATGTCAGTACTGAGTGTGAAGCCCGCGTAGTGAAAACGGTTGCAAAGCATGTCTGGCTGCGTGTCTGAAGGCATGCCAACAGCAGGCCTGAGATTAACGTTGTAGCACGGCTTGCAAGTCACCCTATTTTGAGGAAATCTGAGATTATCTGCTTGGAAATGCAAGACTCCTCGCTCACGTTGACTCGTGGCCAGCCACTCTCAACTTGCTTTATGGTGGCGGCTTTCTTTTCCGTCGTCGATGTGCAGCAGTGCTTTCCATGCTTCAAAACCATCAGCAAGAATAATGAAGGCAAAGTTGCTGCCAAATCCTTTCAATGAAAAAAACGCACCATTAAACAGGAGGAAGTTTGGCAGCAAATGTCAAAGGGGCTAGAGCTAGTGCTGCAGAGTGCATGACAGTATAAAACAGCCACACAACCACGCATCAAACACTATGTGGCCAAACACAAATCGCTGCGGTGGCATTAGTTGGCTACGGGTGACAGCAGATCAGCGTGTGAGAAGTCTGGTTCAAGGCTGTGAGATGACATTCGATTAATGACATTCGATTAAGATAATTCGATTAATGCAGTTTCAGACGTGTAATCAAAATAAATAGTAAAAAAAATGGGCGGTGAAGGGTTTCATCAGTGTCCAAAATTTCAGACGTCCTTATAACATTGGCTCTATGGGGTACATGGAGGTGCCAAGGAGGCATCAGAATTATTAGACATATCTGAAAAATCTGTCGTTGACTGCAATAGGTTTTTAATTCAACCAATAACCTTAGCATTAACACAATGAACACAAGTAAGTAAATTCTGTAACCCTTCTTTCGATTGTGTTAACATTACAGTTATTGTTCAAAGCTGTTTGTATATTATGTTTGTGGTCCCAGGCACCTATGGCAGTGCTAGCAATGCTCCTTCACTCATATACAGTCCAGCTTCCTTATGATGATCCCAGTTGTAGTGACTGCTCAGTCATTATGAACAAAGAAAGTTTGACTGTTAAAATTTTTGTTTGGTCTGTGCAGTGCATCCCGAATAGAACAAACATGTCATGGCTCCGAGCTTTTTTTAGAGCGAATATGGTAGTAGAGCCGTGGAAATGTGGCATTGGACAGAGGTTACCGCGCATTCCATAAAAAACTTTTTCACAAGGCTGAATTTCACAAACTGACATTGCGGAATCATGCTTTGTCAGCAGTGGATTGGATGAAGAAAGTGAGGAGAATGTGGAACTGATACCTTAATTTGTAACGGCATCAACGGTGGTCAAGTACGCTGAGTCACTGAATTAGCTCATTTGTAGCAAAGCTCTTGGTGATGAGCACTTGTCCACATTGAACAGTTTGGAAGCCGTGATTATTGGGTGGGTATCGAAGAAGCAAAGCAAGCTCATAGATTACTTTGGAAAACAATAAATGTTTTTGTTACGCATGCAGACATTGTTGTTAGACAAAGAATGTGGCATTATCTGGCATTGAGACTCTGTGAGTAAATCATAGATAAACGTAATCCTGTACAGACTCTAGAGGCTGTTGGTGATCATGAATTGTTTCCTTGCCAGGCTCTTGAACGTTACCTTTGTCTTCTGCACATTAATCTTCAACCCCTTCTCGCACTCTCTCAGTTCCTCCATCATTTGTTGCCATACATTTCCAGTGTTGCTGAGCAGGACAATGTCATCTTCAGACCAAAGGTTGCCAAGATATTTACCATTGATCCTCGCTCCTGCACTGAATAGCATTGGAGAGAGTGTCTCCTTGCCCGACCCCTTTCTTAATAGGTAATTTTCTACTTTTCTTTTGGAGAACCAGGCCTGGCTGTGGAATCTTTGTAGATATTTCCCAAGATATTCATGTATGCCCTTTTACTCCTTGATTACACAATGCCCCATAACTGCTGGTATCTCTACTGTATGCAGTACCTTGGGCACAATTTTCATAGTGACCACAACCATTTTTCTTTTGCACAGGCAGGTCACTCATAGCTTTTATTCACATTTAATGTGAAGGAAAAAAAAAAGAAGGCGCACATTCGTGGCCCACCACTTCTTTATGGTTTGGCAAAATTTCGTCATGAGGATGCAACAGCATTGCATTTAGATGCGAGGCACACCTTAGGGTACATACACCCAGTGCAAACTTCTCCCTGTGCCGGAGGAAGGCAAAGCTGCCCGTATGTGTAATCTGCATGTCTGCTTTGTTCTGTTGCTTATCAGGAAACAGAGCTGCTACGTTCTTGGAATTCAACTGCAGGAAGTGGCTGCGTTGCTTTCTCTAGCTTATCGCGTCTTAGCACATGAAAAGAATATCTAGGATGTGGACCCTTGACCTATGCTTCCTCAGCTACAAACAGTGGAGAAAGAAGGCGCAGATGGACGCTCGGGACGAAGGAAGCGGTGACGACGATGATGGTGAGGGAGGAGTTGGCAGTGGCCTTGGGAAGCAGAAAATTTCAGCCTGCGGTGAGTTATTTTGTTTTGCCATGGTGGTGATGGGCATTCACGAGTATTACAGCAGCAGCTGTTATAGGGACATTTCAGCCACATTTGCATTGTCACCCTTTGTTGTCACTGTTGCCAGAGTAGCTCCCCCGTAATTGTCAACATGATGTCTTAATGCTGATGGTTAAATAGAGTGCAGTGGACTTCCGTTTAATTCGAATCCGGTTAATCCAATTTTTCAGGTAATTCCATCTCGACCGAAGGACCAAGCCGGCGCCCATACATTTCTATGGGCCCAAACTTCCGTGATTTCTACCTCAAAATTGGCCTTCGCCAGATAATTTGAACTTGATTTGTCAACTTTGCAGCAATACTGCCTTGTTATACGGCGAAGCATACTTAGAATGAATGTGGCCCGCTGTATGCGTTTCTTAATTAGGGAGGCACGCATGCACCGTGTCTTCGGTCACAGTGCGAGCACCTGGACGTCTAACAAACATACTGGCAGCCATTCAGGGCTGTTTCTGACGTTACTGTGTCCACCATGCGTGTCTCGTATACGAGACTGTTAACAGGGCCCAGTAAGCATCCCTAATTATGCGCGCGTGCACCGAGAAGCGAAGAAAAGCCATCTGTGTCTTGGGAAAACTAGCAAAAAAGAAGGCAGTAAGACGATAAAGCTCAGAAAATCGAGGGGACGTTTAAAGTCGGCAAAAGAGCAGGGGTCAATCTAAAACTCTGAAGCCCAGCCAGCATACTTATTAGGCGTCTCAGTGCTCTTACTGTGACCAGAGACGGTGCATGTGCGCGTGTAAATTAAGGGACAGTAATGTAATGTGTAATGTCCCGTAACAATGGCATCTTTCCCTTCGCTTGGTATGCTTCACCGTACAACGCAGCTGTATTACGGCGAAGCTCGCCTTAAAGGCGACTACTGCAAAGTTAATTAGCGACGTGTTTCGGTGTTTCTCTGCCTTTTGTTTAATTCGACCAGTTTTGTCGGTCCCGTCAGGATGGAATTAATGGACGTCGACTGTATACACACATGCAATTTTTTAGAAAATCCTTTATAAAAGCTTTATAAGCCTTTGTAAAACATGGCACGTTCCACGTGAAAAGTTGCACTCCAACCAAGTGCACCATCACAACATTGTCAAAGTGCAAAGCACTGCAGTGGCTCACAAAGGCACGCCGTAGCGTGCGCTACAAGAATGTTCACAAGCACAAAGTGCTTGTGAACCAGTATCAGGGAGAAAGAAGTTAAGCAAGCCAAGTTTTCGTACCAGTGCCTTTTGATGCTTTTTGCACTTCTTCAATGGTCACAGCAATGCTCAACTTGTGTTACCAATGGGATTAGCCGGCCGTGAACGGTGGATCATAAGAGTGGCATAGAATCGAGCACAAGGCATCGCTACAAAATTGTGGCCCACCAGGATGAAGCAGCACACATGTACCATGAATGAGGGTAAACAAGTGCAGTGCGAGGCTCAGAAGTGGAAAAGCCGAAAAGTTGGTGGAGGCATTCGCAAAGCCCGACTTCAGGTGGGCATGGATGCTCACATTATTTATGCGTGAGCGACAGACAGGCAAGTTCCTGGGTACATAAGAAGGGAGGCGGTAGATTTCTTTCGACCGTTTAGATTTCGCAATTTTACCTAGACTTCAAGTGCATCTTCAAAGAGAGGCGAGGACAGGCTTGACTGCACTGAATCTACAGTGAGCGAGCGCATGCTTCACAGCTCAAAAGTATGGACTGCACATATTACTTGTAGAAATTTCTATTTCTATTACTTGAAAGGGGCCGTGACCAGGGATTATCAAGGAAATAGTTCTTGGTGAAGCTAAAGTTTCAGAAAACACTAGTAACGCCTTGGAGGATGGAAAGCTTAGGGGACGTGCCCCAACTATCTCAGCTGCATTGGAGAAAGTGTGAAGGAATGGACACCTTTTTTTGTATAGGAGGACTGGGATGGGTGCTTCAGACAGCAGTGTTGTCATAGCAATCGCATCTTTAGTCAGGCAAGCAAACGCAGGCTTCCTTGCAGACTGTTGTGAGAGCATTGACACATCTGTGCTTGCACGTGTAATGCTGGGGATGTGCATTGCACGTTCATACAACTTTTGCTTTGATGCTGTGTCCTGCATTCTTGGCAACACTACATTGATTGCATGGTCTGGCTGCAAGGCAAACCGGTCGGCCTTTTATGGAAGGGCCTGACAGGAAAGCTAGGAAGAGAAGTGTGGCCTTCACATCCAGTTTCAAGAAATGAACATCAGGGGCTCACTTATTTTGTTTCCTTCCACCATGATCAAAATAATATAAAAAGAAGGATTAAACTACAGCTTCGAGCTAGTACTGTATTGCTCAATTCTAAAGCACACTCTCTTTTTCTCAGACAAGTGGGGCAGGTTGGGTGGGTTGGTAAAGTTGCATGGCGATTGTAAATCAGTGCTCAAAAAAAGGATGAGGACAAAGAAAACGTAGATGTAACATGCGCTAACTTCAAACCGACGTTTATTCAGATGCATACAGGTCATATATGCCATTCTTATCCCAGCTACCTCACGCATCAAACACAAAAAACAAACAAAAGCTGTGCAAAATGATCACTCTCTATCATAGGTTGAATAGCACAGGCAAGTTAACACTTACTAAAAAGGATGACTACCACGACATCAAACCAGGCAGCTGCCACGACACTTTTATCTAGTATTAAGGTGCGTCATTTAATTATCTAAAAGTTGCACCGAAGGTTGGCTCTGGATGTAGAAAGCTTTAGTCAGCTCCCCAATTAATTGACTTCTCTGGAGAAAAAGAAGTGTCATGCCTGCCAAGATAGCCTTGCATCCACATTGCTTTTGAATAAACGTTGGTAGTCGGTGCATGTCACGTCTACCTTTTCATTGTACTCATCCTTTCTTGTGCACTGTTTTACAATTGCCATGTGCTTTTTCTCAGCCACGAGGGGGAAATGCAATACCCTTGATTGTTTCTTTACCAGAGTTTCACAGTAAGGGAGAGAAATACGTAGCAATTTGTTCTCACTTGTCAAAAGAAAGTTGAAAACTCTGGGGTCTACCCATAGTGGAGGCAAATATCATCTGCAGCCATAACTCTAATCTTTTTGTGTGTGATTACAGGCTGTAGTCATTGCAGTCTGCAAGCACATTTTATTTCGCGTGACCCAAAGTCCCTGTTGTCACGTTCCGTTCTGCTCAAGCCCCAGTGCTAGTTTAGCATGCTCTTTGTTTTTGATGTGGCATTGATCGATTGAGTACTGTTTATTAAAAGAAAACTGGCATTGAGTTACAACCATATAGCTTAATGAGCCCGTCTCATAATAATAATGTTGTTAGAATACAATATCAGACTACAAAAGCAAGCCTGCTGAAGCTGAATGAGGGAAAGTACGTTATGCTAGGAGCGAGTTCAATATTTCGTTAGTACAGCTTAGGTGAGCCAGCAGTGTTTAACCGGTGCAGTCTGTCGGGTGTGGGTTCAATGACCACGTATGACTTACCCAGGCAGGGGAGCAAGAAACACACTCCCACAAGAAGTGAGCCAAGCTGGGCTGCACAGGATGGCAGCAGCCTGGGCACTTGTGCATTAGATCGGTGGCAAGCAGTCGGTCTGGATTCCATAATCGAGGTTGTCGTCATTGACGGCCTCAGAACTCGGTGGCCGCTTGGGGTGTTAGATGTGCCAACATGCCAGGAATCGGGTGTTAGGGCAAACACAGATCTCGGCCGACGCGGGAGTACTACTTGACCGGCTCGTGAAATGCCCTCTCGATCCTTTGGGCAGCTTAATGGCCAACTTCAACAAAATTTCCTATTGCGTAAAAAGCCTAGTTCCAGGTAGTGTAGATATGAAGAATGTCAAATTTCTTATTCTTGTCTAGTCTTTAACTGCACAGTTGTCAAGAATACATGGAAAAAAATGTAAAGACATTCAGTACAACACATACTGCACGAAGAAACACAGATTTGTTATAGCAAAGCAATATTTAGCAAAAAGAAACGTTATACAAGCTACACACTTCTTACATACTAATTAACGTGCATTATTTCTTTATGCATAAAAAAGCAAAAAGTAACGAAACAGTTTGACACATGGCATATCACATACGTTCCATCACGCTGTGTTTGTGAAACATCAACTGGTGTACAGTTAGTGAACGTCTTTCCCATTCAGGGAAGATGTGGTCTGGTATGTTTCTGACAATCCACTGGTCTGTATGTGTGCTGTGCATAGCTTGGTGAGCACACGCTAGTTCGCAAATTCAGCTGCGTACGCGTGAACTCGTATTGAGAAATTAAGCAGGGAGACATGCTGCAAGACCATCACGGTGTCACCCAAGAAGGCTTGCAATAACCTCACTTGCAGCTCGTGACAAGAATTATGCAGCACATTGCAGACATGGACGTGTGGTTAGATACACAGTGACCAAAAGGGTGTCTGCTTGAGCAGCAGCAGTGATTGTTCAGTGCAGTGGTGTGTTTCGGTCGGAGCGTGTGAGCAATTTAATGTCACAGCATTCTTTGGTGACGGTTAAACGAGTCCTTCCACATGCAGTTAATTTGAAAACAAATATTAGACACAGACGCACACAAAAAGGACGAAGAGTCGCTAGCAGAGTCCACCTCTCCAATTCTGTCACAGGCAACTTTCAGAGCGCAGCGAGCAACGGAAATGGGCATGGAGAAATGAGGGATCTGGTGCAAGGATTAAATGGCACTGATAAACAGCGTAATGAGCATGGGCATGAACTCAAGAGCTTGGTTGGGAAGGAGCAGGGGGAAAAAAGCACAAGAGGGGGGGGGGGGAGGTTCGTATAGCCATGGCCTCTACATGGCGGCCTTGGATTTCTCAATGGCGGGTGCAAGACGTGCATAGCCAGGCCATGGGACAGCACTGCGGACCATGATCGAGCCACGTCGCGGTCCTTCCCTGGCACAGAGGGTCAAGGGTGAAGACAATGGGGGCAGAGCAGGCTGGCGGAAGCCGGAGCCACGCAGCAGCTGGTTCTTGGGCATCAGCGTGTTCCATTTGAGCGTCAGCCTGCGCGGATTCAGGATGGAATTGGTCGTTGGGCTGATATTATTTCTGGTTTGATTTTGGCCGCCTGAAGTCATTTGAAGCGACTCTGAAAAAAATATTTTTGTTATGTTGTACCTCCACCCGCGCCACTAGAGACGTTTAGCTTGTACGCTAATCCGGTAAACGGGAGCGGTTTGGGCGGGTTACCGGATGGTCGGGGCGTAAACGTGAGCGGTGAAGCCGCCTGGCGTTGTAGAGCTCAACCAGACAAACGCATAGCTAAAACTGCAGTAACTCACCATATCCTGCTTCGCCACTCGTGCAAATTTTTGGCCCGCGCTTTCCCGGATACCGGACGCGCTAAAAGTCCTTACTATTCGTAGGCAGTCCCTACCGCCGCACGCTACCCTGGAGCGCGTAGCGGTATACTTAGAGGGAGGCTTGTTGACTATGTATATCTCGGCCACGCTGTCGCACTACCCGCTTGTGCGGCTGCATTCGTGCAGTATGCAAGTACGTCGTTTTCCCGTTTTCCATAGGCAGCGCCTACGCCACCCTGAACGCGTGCGACTCACGCACGGTGTGCACACCCCCTACACACTGCACACGTTTATGCAATGTCTATCGGTGAGCAACTTTCGTTGCACCTGCGTCACGCTCCCCTAGGCTGCTGTGCGCATGTAATTCAACCATTTTGCTGGCGCCTGCAGTGCAGTTTTTTACTCGTATTTCCCTTATGGCACTGGTGAAGTTTAGTTACATGGAAATCTGGGATTAACATACTTTGCTATATTGTGGCATAGGTAACATTCTCTGGGTGTGCACATCAAGGTATGAAAAGTAAAACACAATTTACATTGACATTTCATTTCGCAACATGTGTCTTTTGCGTTGTATCAAGGCTGTCGGCAAGATGCACGATCAAGGTTTTACTGCTAAGGAACAATTTAAAAATTGCATTGGTGTATCGCACATCAGCAAAGCCTCACATGCTCACGTTCAATAAACCCACCCTTAGGTTGGGTTGATGCAATAGCATCCAAAGCAAACCTGACAATGATGTGTTGTATGTAACCGTGCGTAAACCCGTATGATAGATATAAGCACAGTTCACATCCGCGTGAACCTGAAAGGAAACAGCCCATTTGCAGGCTTATTAGAAATAAAGCGTTATAGTTGAAGCAACCTTATCTTGGTTTGGGAATCAAACCTGGCACCACTACTTTTATATAGAGAAGGCGCGCTTTGCCACCTGAGCTAACCAGGAGGCTAGCTTCTTCGTAGCTAAACCAGTGCTACTTGCGGCTAATGCCAATATTTTACTGCCTTGCGCGCGTCATCCAGCGCTCGTTCACAGTCCACAGAGTGCTTACTGGTGTGTTCTTTGTGCAGACCGGCTGGGCAAGCGGCACAGCGGCCCCCCGCGCCAGAAGGGCTCGAAGAAGCACTTCCAGCGAGAGCTCAAGACCAAGGAGGAAATCCTCAAGGAACGGAAACGCAAGGCCCGGCTCAACTACCATGCCAAGAAGAAGCACAAGGAGCGGGCCGCCAAAAAGCGCAGGGCGTGAGGGATGGTCGAGTGTACAGAGAAATAAATTGTTCACACAGTTCGTGTGTGTGTCTTGTGTGCATGTTTGTGTATGGCTCATGCTGGAGGGGTGCTCTAGCTGTTGTACATTCATTAGCTTTAGCTTACCGGAGACGTGGACAATAGCAACGCTGGTCACTAGCGACGTCTTGCAATATCCTTTGCGACAGCGATTATGTTAAACACTCCACGTGAATCGTTGCTGTGGTCGTTCTGTTGCGTTGACAATAACGCACGCCATATGCTGCGGGTGCAAGGGTGGGCTGAGAAGGCTGGTGGCTTGATGTGCAGTAAGGTCCCTAGATAAAATGTTATCTAGGGACCTACACACCTTGAGCACCTTGATGCTCGCTGTTTTTCACCCCAAATGTTGGTCACGTGGTCTGGCGCATGCAAGAGGGGTTGGGGCAAGCGGGCGCCTCCTCCTCAGTGCTGTCGAGGCTGTGCATGGCTGTCCACGTGGTTGAGCGCGTACACTGCCTGTGCCCTATAATGGAGGTTATCTACGGAGAGTGCAGATTCGGCGAGCCAAGGTTGCTGCATTTTCCCAGCCCTTGTGCGTGCCTAGTGCTGGTCATCATGTAATTTAAAGTTTCAGAGACGCTTTCAAACAAGAGGCTGCAGAAACATTAGTTTCCTTCTCTGCGCTATTCACCACGCCAGTATCGCAACAGCGATTGTCTGCAGTCATCAAGTGATCTGTTCACGTTTGCCTGAGCGCGCTCGACACCATGCTTGTTAATTTTGTAAGCGAATGTTTACTTCAGTTTATACGGCCGATAAAACTAAAAACCTTACTTTGTGTAGTTGTCCAATACTTCATGCTTATGCTAAATGCTTCGCCTTTTTGAGCGAAAACCAACCTTTTTCACATTATCTTGCGGTAGCTCCGTGATCTCTACACAATCGATCTTTGCCACTGGCTCTGCTCTGCTCTCCGTGCGTTCAACGACTAGGAATTTCTGTTTACCTATATCACATGACAAGGGCCTATTTCCCGTGAGCTTTTCCTTTATATTTGTATGACCAGGCTTCACAGTTGTCACGTGACGGTTCGTCCTATAGACTTTTCTTGAAGTGGGGAGGTAAGCGAATTGGGAGAAAATGGGTAGATTCAGAGTAGCATCAAGGAAAGCGGGGTGCGAGGGGGCCTCACCCACACAAGTAGAGAACGAGGAGGAGCCAGAGCCATCCGTTTTGATTCGCCAGTGTGGACAACTCGCCTGACCTAGAACCCGGACTCCGCACTCGATCACACTGCATCTGTTTACAATGTCATGTATTGCATGGTACCGCTTTTATACCTAGCTACACCCTTCATTGACAAAACAGTGCCGCTCCCCGCATGCACTGATGTAGCACATACTACTGGCATGCAACTGGCTTGATTGATAGTGTGTCTCGATGTCTTCGTCACCTGCTGTTCCGTGCGAAGAGGGGGAGGAGGTGCGCATTGAGGCACCTCTCACCAGGCCACATAGCAAATCTTGGTTATATGCAGGAAGTTGTTACATGCCCTCTAAGGAGGGTTCTACCACAATCATTTTTCAAAGTGGTTCAAGATAGAAATATTTCAGTGCTGCGAACTCGATTTCAGGAAGCGTCACTGTAATACAGCCACTCTCTCCCCTTTCCCATAGAATCCGCAAGCGAAACTTCTTCCCCGTGTTCTCCCATACCGGTACTTGAGGATCGCGTGACGCAAACGTCACAGGTGCCTTTTCTACAGCGAAGCTGTATATGGCTAGCTGATTCATCCCTCCGTGTGTTGGTCACCTCTACGACGAAAAATCCTCTGGCGCAACCTCATGTGCGAGAAAAAAAAAAAGAAAGGCGCACAATAAGCTTGGATTAGCTGCACCAGTAGTGACGACATTGCTCTCAGTCACAGCCAAACGCACGCGCAGCAGTTTCTCTTTGGCTCCAAAATGGGTAGGCCATGCGTCATACGTACTCCTTAGGAGCAGGCAGCTTTTGATCAGCAATGCCTCCAGCAGAACCTGGAACAAGCTCGTCTACGCTGTGCCGGTGCTGCAGCCCGGGCACAAGAACAGGCTCATGCAGCTGAGTGCAAGCACCAACTGTCTACCGGGGATCCGGTAGCTTACCATGGCATCGCTTAATGAACTGTCGGGATTAACCCAGCAATACACACCGCCGCACGTTTCAGCTTCGCTGGTTAACCGTCTGTACAAAGTGCTTGGACGGCAAATTTATTTTCTCGCTTCTTGCTGTGCAGCGCACTTCCGGTGACGGTCTTGCGCAAGTTTGTTTCGTTTCGCGCAGCGCAAGACTGTGCGCTCTGCACGGGAACACTTGAATAGCGATATGTCAGTGCTACACGAACACAGGCATATGCAAGCGTAGCACAGAGCATGATCGCGTGCTGAAACACGATAGAAAATGACAGTTTTGCTTTGTGTGCGTGACTGCACGACGTGGGAGCAGGCAGACGATACGGAAGCACATCTCTTTCTACAGCACGAAGTAAAACAAAAACTCGCAGACATTCGGCTTGTATGTTTATTCTTTCTCTAAACTGAATTCGTCTATTGAAGCAACATGTTAAAACGAACCACTGATGTTGCCTTCTATAATTATCTAAGTCACGTGTCACTACGAGTGATGTCGCAGCACTGCCATGGACATAGGCACACGCGCAAGTGGGCATGGAATGACTCGCATTAAAATGGACTTAAATGTGCTCGGATAATATTTGATATCTGGCTCAAGTACGTACGCCTGTCAAGCCTGCTTGGCGTGTGTCTTGCGTCTCAGTCCTCCCTTGGCAGCATTCCCCTACATCAGAACACACTGGCCCACTATGAATCAAACACGTGGCCTCGCACCTAGCAAGAGATGAATGCCGGCAGGGAAGTGAGAGCAGTCTTTGTCCGTGGAAATAGCAATTTTATTCGTTTAATTTCAATTATAAATACACACACACGCACAGTGTACACGCACGCGCACCACAGAGCCTGCGGGTAACCAGCTTTGTACATCAATGTGACCTTCCCACCCCAGCCCTCTCCTGCCACAGTAGACGGGCGAAAGGGGGGCGCCACAGTAGATTGGCAGTTGTCTTCCCTTTGCATGTTCCATACAAGCCACGGCTGTACAAGAATACAAACATTAGGTTATACAACAGATATTCGTACACCCTTCATATGGAGGAGGGCACAACGGCAGCCTCCTCGGGGCACAGCTTCCCAGCCAGGGCAGTTCACTGTCTCTCCACGTAAGAGTATGACACACAGGCGCTTTCGGGCAAAGTCCACAGCCACGAGCACGCACCAGTCACCACCCCAACTCGGAAGGTCTCGCCCAGGGCCATATGGTACGAATGAAAGACAAACAAACATGGACAATACTTATGCCCGAAACAACATTCATCATTTAGTTCCTTCAGTTCTTTTTTATTTTTTATTTTCTGCTGGAAATTTCTTGGTTCCAATTTGTTCACAAGAAGAGAGCAAACATATTGTTTAGACCAAGAGTTCCGAGGCAAATGCAAGCCTAACCACAGCTGCTGCTAACCAGTGCAACTCCTGCACATCTCTATTCACTTCAAAGTCGTGAAAGAGTTCTTGCACCAAAATGTTTCTGGGGCATTGAAGATACTAAGTGAATCACACTGCAGGACCCAGCGTCATTACTGGTAATGCCTGCAATGGCCCAAGAACTCTTCGACAAAATGTATCCTAGGTGCCAAAGTTTACAAGGTGTACAGTCTGTGTGAAGGCAGAGTTTTCTGCAGTCGAGGCGTGCAGCTTTTTGAATTTAGAATTGAAGCCTAGCGCAGGTGCAACCAAAACCATGCTGCACCATTCTACTAGCTGCAGGTATGAACTTTTATCATGGAACCCACGTCACCTAATACTGTATTTCATTCTGATAGTACAACAAGCAGGGCCTTGTGCTCAGACTTCCAGGAAACTACCAATAAGCCACAGAGCCATCTGCCTACCTTGGGCTAATGCCGTCCAAGCCGTACAGTCTTAACCAATGACACTAATTTTTCGTGATACTGCAAGCCCCACAGCCACCGCACGCACTATGGCGTAACTGCGACCGTGGAGCTGTAAAGCAAGGGCACTGAACAGGCTTTTGCGAAAGTGTTCGGCCTGCACACAGCTTCCCATGTGCGAACGGCCCAAATGTATACCTTTCATCTGGCTGCAACGTGAAACACTCGCAGAGAACAACATGCATGACAAGATATTTGGTGACATTAACACGATAGTACAGCGACGCCACCAGAGTGTGCAAAAGTGACCGAGCTTGGCCAAAAATGAAAGCATTTAAACAATGATTCAATGCCCAGGAAAAAAAAGAAGCAAATTGGAACAGATCACCAGTTGTAGATGCAGGAAAAGTTTTGTGAAAAGTGCAGGCTTGCAGCAAGTACAGAGGTGAGCAGCCTTGTCTAGAACGTGCCGCCGGGGCTCTGTGCAGCAAGGCAGCGCCGCCAGCGTTAGCCACTGGGTTCGAGATAGGTGCCCAATGTGTATGCACATCAAAAAGAGCCTGCTCATCGCTTCCTTGTGCCAGCTCCCACCTTGTGCATTTGCTTCCCGCTGCCACGGCCGCGCTGCATGTCTTTGTGACATTGATATGACATTGCCATGGCGGTCGGGCAAGCATGCGCAAGTGGTGGTGGGTGACCCCGCGTTTTTGCAGAGCTGGCAAGCTCGCCGTCCTGTACAGATACAAAATGTGCCATCCATCCTTGCTAACAAGCAGTGCAAAGACGGGCGAACAGACAACACGGCCGGTGAGCGTGGTGCGCATGCAAAAAGCCTGGTTACATGTGTAAAACATGGTGGTACGGCGCTGCACTGGCCGCCGTGGCAATGTCATATTAATGCCACATAAACCTGCAGCATGGCCACTGCAGTGGGAAGCGAACACACAAGGTGAGAACTGGAACAAGGAAGCGATGAGCAGGCACCCGGCTCTTTTTGCCGAGCATGCACAGTGGGCACCTATCTCGAACCCAGTGGCTAACGTCAGACGGCGCCGCCTTGTTGCACAGAGCCTGAGTGGCACATTCTAGACAAAGTTGCTCACCTCTGTACCTAATGCGCTTGTATGGGACAAAAAATTTCCACACAGTTACCCTTTTATGGAACAATTATCAGTCAATGCTGATGGGGAACAAAAGTAACCAGGAGGCTTCCAATTGACACTTGCACTGCCAGCGTACCAAGATACAACACAGCAGAGGAGTAATCTCGTACAGTTTGCCAAGCTCCCTGAATGTTATCTGACAAGTTGCGAGGTTAAAAACTCAAAACTTATGGCACTTTACGGCAGAGAGGGCTGCGCAACAAATTACTGAATGACCCAAGTAAGATGATGTACATCTAAAGCAAATATCCGAGCCGTCAAACTGGCAGAAAGAACTGGTGAATCCACAACAGCCAAACGTGAAATTGGCATTTGCAACACACAATGCAACTTGGATAGCGAGCCTAGTTTTGCCGTTGGGACTATAGTAACATGACAGTTGGCAAATGTTGGTGTAGGCTGTGGGCTCACCTCACAGCCGCACCCTTGAGAATGCAGTGGTGGCAAAACGTGACGCGTTGAGCACTTGAGCACACAACTAGACACCACTCAAGACTGGTTACCTACAGATAGGCCACAGCCCAAGCTCTCTTTCACTGGAAGAGGAATTTTAAATTATGTAAGGAACTGGGAACCAATGGAAGAGAGGAGACAAGATATGACATCAAGCAAGTTGGTCGCTAAAGGTGGCCAGAGAAAGACAGCAAGAGACACTTATCACTCAAGAGAGTGAAAGAAAGAAATGTACTAGAGGAGATAAAGTACTACGCAGTGCAAGAATCGATAAAGACAAGCATCGGCAGAGTATCAACGCGCGCTTATTGCAAAAACAAACAAAATCGGCTGCAGCACAGTCAGTTTGGCTGCCATAATTGAACACTGGAAGCACCAAACAACCAACAAATTTTTTATACACTGTACAAAACAACCGGCATGTTTCCTCACTGGAACAGTTTTCTTTTTCTCAGCCTAGGAAAAAAAGTAATGCAAACTTTGCAAGAAGAGGCAACGCACAAGAACCACTCTTACTATGGCAAAAGACACACGGCACACACATACAGCGGCCAGCAACAGTAGCAGCCACTGTAACGCACACACCATGCCTCATGTCAATACACTTGAATATACATCTGTAGAGTTTCCAACAAATTTCTATGTCGGGTGATGACACTACGTCCGGAACACATTCATGACTATAACCTCGAACGGCAAAAACTTTTTTTTTTTTTCTCCAGTCTTGCTCGTACTATGGGAGATGTGATGACCAAGCGAGTTGACAGGCAGCGACCTCACTTGTTTGGAAGGACTGCCTACGCACTGTCGCAAAAGACACGGCTGAAACGTGCCTGCAACTGTCGGACAAAGTCGTCTGCCGTAGTCGGCGCGCTAGAAGCCTCCCGGTTCATTCCGACACTGTGAACAGCACCAGATGTTAACTGAACTAAACTCTGAATTGCCGGAGCCACCGCCGACTGTCTGGTGCATTGGACAGTCTTGTCAGCTGGCCCACTTGGCACATTTCTCTTTGACAAACCACCAATGGATGCAAAGTCATCCAGGAGTGCATTTAAAACTGGCACAACAGATGGCGCAGCTTCAAGTATGCAAGCAAGCAGTCGCCAGTTGTTATACAACACTGGCAGCATCAGCGCTTTACACACAACTCCTTTCCTCCCGTGTACTTCCTCTCTTTGCTCAAGCTTGCAGGGTTGAATGCTCCATTAGCACCAATTCAACATGTTGCCTGCTGTGCACTTAAAGTCGGTCAGTTGGCGTGCACCACGACGTTTGAGCCCTTGCCATGTGAGCCATAATCCTAGCATTGTCTGCTTGTCCTTGTAATCCTTGTCTGCTTAGCAGTGACAGCCTTCGCTTATCTGGCAATACATGCTTTTTTTTTTTTTCAGGCTTCCACACTGCACAACTAGAGCAGAACCACTGCGACAGAACTGCCAGCCTCGTGCCCTCCAGGCAATGACATGCCTGATTAAAGTCAGAAAGGCTGTGAACCTATGGCAGACCATGTCAACTTCCCACACATAAGCACAATGACAACAAAAGAAAATGCTCTGTGTACTAGCTTTGCCACTTTCGTTGCCGCAGAATTCCAAACAGCCACTCTTCATCTGGTAAACTCTAAACGTACGGAATTCCACTTTTGTTCTCAAGCGGTACAGGGTGTTCTTCAGACAGACAGCCAGAGTAAATGTGGCTGCAGAGGTTGAGTGACACACAGTATCCTGCAAGCTGTGCTCGAGCTGGACTCTGGGCCTACGATGATGACTTGCTCTTCTTGACATCAAGAGGAATGCGGCAGCTTCCACAATCCATAGCGCTATGCACCATGGCAAACGAGCTTTGGCCAGTAACTAATGGGTCAGGTAGGCATGTCCAGACTGCGTTCCATGACACACCGTGCACAGACCGACCAGCGTGGAAAGTGTTCCACACATCAACCACAGTCGCGTGCTGCTGTATGGCTAATGTTACACAAGTGACACACGGAAATGCGCATTCCAACAGCCCCGCTCACCATGCTGCAGCGGGGCAGTGATCATGCACAAGAAGCCGGAGCCATCTGACAGTTTCGTTGTTTTTGGCCTGTCCCGAAATTCGTGCTTCAAAGACGGCACTCCGGGATGCCGCAGCTTGGTGGCCGAGAGCTGCCAACACGCTGCCCATCACCAGGTGCACCGACGATGACAGAGCATGACGCGCCGATGGGGGGGCAAACTGGCAATGCTGCTGCCGTCTCCTCCTCTCTCTCTCTCTCTCTCACTCAATCTGCACTTTGGTGACGCTGACAGTGTCAAGGCACTCGCAGTGCGGCGACTGTTGCAGCGGATTGGAGGGCAGGGCATTGGGGCAGCAGGGCCGGTGAGTGATGCGGCACTGGCGACAGTAGTCTGACTCTTCCGAGGGGTCAACGTGCACTTCCACGGGTGCCGCCAGAGTGCCTTCCCTACAGAGTTGGAAGTGGAGGAGAGGGCAGGGGGAACACCACACAGAAGCATGCAAATGGGGATTACAGGTCACGAGGGGTCATGCAAGGGGGGAACAGAGGTTATGAACATGGAGGGTGGGGAGGGAGGAGCCAATGGCAAAGGAGGGGAGTATGGAAGCATCAAAGGGGAGAAGCACCAAGTCCAGTGGGCCAAACAAAAGAGGTGGATGAAAAAAGGAGGTGTGGGATTGGACAGCACAAAACACCACAAACAAAAAAAATGAGATAGGGAGGGAAAGCAAGCAAAAATAGACAGGATAAGGACAATGTCACAAGGTGTTTGAGGTCAACATCACCAGGTATGGGACGTAGCAGCCAGGGATGTGGGATTCAAGACAGAAAGCAGTAGTGTTCAAAAGGCAGGGGAAAAGGGAAAAAGGGAAGTAAAAAGACGTGGAAAAGAACACATTAATGTACGTTACACACTTTTCCCTTGACAAAGGTGGGAAAATCAGACATCACAATTTTTTTATGTAACGCTTTCGAGCAGCTTTTTCAGAGACCTAATGCAGCAACTGTATTAGGAAGATATTTCAGTGCCAAGCATTTTGTTGTGACATGTAGCGTGTTATAGGGAAGTGAGGATGACGGCAATCGCAAGACAAAATAGACTCAAACTTCATTATTTCAAAGTAATCATAATTTCCCACTAAATTCCCGTATAGAAACATACAGCTACCATCTTAACAAGTTGAAAACTTACAATAAAGATATAACAACATTTATTTTAATTCATAAGGAAGATTTACTAATAATTTTGCATGCAACAGCAATGAACAAGATTACAAAGTAAGAAAAAAAAATTTTGTGCAAATCAGCCTCATAAATGCCCTTTCTTGGTGGGCAACAACAGCAGTGATGTAGAGGGTTAAAGGTAGCCTACAAAACATCATCAAAGCTTTTGGCATACATAGCAATGTTGCCTAATGAACAGTTGACGCATTACAGCACCATCAAAGCAATAGTCCGCAAGCAGGACTGATCAAGACTGCAAAACTTTCTGTACACAAGATACAGGCAAGCAAGACAAATAAGACAAGCAAGGAGCTTTTTGTGCTGAAGGAGCGGTGAACGGCAGTGAAACTTCTAGTTCCCCCAAACTCCTTTTTTTAAAACCCCTTATTATTCACAGATATTGTCATAGTATGAGTAACTGAAAACAAGAAAGAGTCAATCAGAAATTATGCAGGACCTTCTCGCTTGTGAACAAATAAGACTAAATTAATCTGTACTACCTCAACATTTACTTTTTAGTTGTTTATGTTCAGTCAGCATGGGAATGATGATTAGAACAGGTGGATTTGCCTAAACTTTGCCTTTCTGGCTTTAAATGGGTTCGTGACTTTGCAAACTGATCCTCTTCAACAAAGTACTGCATTATAAACATTTAAATAAGTAACCAGAATTGTCCGACGAGGGGATTGTAACGGAGGACCTCTAACACAGAAGCCCAATATTGAAACCATTACGGCACGGGCGCATGCGTTGACAAGTAGGTGTTTTGCAAGCCAGCGCTTTCAGATACTTGGCGCATTTCGATTTCGCCACCTCAACAGGCCTTCAACGCTCAACAACGCTTTCAATTTGGCCACCCACTGCAACTAGCAACGATTATGCATGTTCTCAGAGTCTTATGGCCTTCCGCATGTAGAAAAAGTTTAGATTGCTTTGAAGTTGAAACCACAGATACAGTTAAAGCATAATAAATGAAGCCGCAAGAATGGCTGAAGCCACAAACACAAAAATCAGACAAATCCATGTAGTATTAACAATCATTTCCATGGTGGCTGAACAATCGCAGCACCTGTGCTCCCTCTAGTAACTATTGTAGGAAACTGTATGCCATTACCTCTGCAGACAAGAATTCGAGCGCTCCACGCCTGTCGCAGTGAAAACGCCCCGGCTGAGGATTCAAACAACAGAGACATAAGCCTTGCGCCAAACATGATGCCACTACTGCACCAGGCCTCGGAGCATCACTACTTGTCTAAAGTGCACAGAACAGTCTCTGTAGCTCGAGTTGTTAGCCCATGCAGAAAATTCAGCATGGCTAACTGGGACACGATGACACATCCTTGCCTGTTGTACTCGTGTCACAAAGGCATCCACGAACTCATTTAGGATAAGGAAGTGCGAGACTTCCTAAGGGAGTTCGACCTCAAGTAAGTTGCGATCATGTGACGGGGCCATTAATGAGTTTTTAACAGTAGCAGCGAGAGGCACATTCAGCGATGTTTGGTTTTTGCACAAGTACAAGAATGTAACTTCTAATTACGCTCGTAGCTATTCTAATTGATGCTCCGTCTAAAAGAATATTATTCAATACATTTGATGCGAGAGACATACACCTCATTAAGGGTCAAACCGCACTCGCAAAACATGGCAGTGCTGACAGCGACGCTAGCCACCCTGTGCTTATGTGCGTTTTTCTTTGCGGCATGACTAGCCACATGTCCTTCCTCCATGGCTAGTCAACATAGCATGGTGTGCAGGCTGGTGCAGCAGCAAGCCGAAACGTTGCTGAATTGCAACTGTTGTTGAATTGCACTTGAAATTTTATTTAATTCAATAGAAACGTTCTAAGCACATGAAACATTAATTTTAATGCAAAGAATAATTAAATTCTCAGCCTTACAACAGCTATGGGCACAAGAGTACTCCCTTCAGCAGGTGTTGACTAGGTGGGGTAACCGTGTGACAGCGAGTGCATCTCCCTCGAGATAAAGACGATGGAGTTAGAAGGAGTCTGCGGGTGCCTATGTGACAGGAGCGTACATCATCATCATCATCATCATCATCATCATCCTATTTTATGTCCACTGCAGAACGATGGCCTCTCACTGCGATCTCCAATTACCCTGTCCTGAGCCAAGGGATTCGAGCTAGCGCCTGGAAATTTCTTAATTTCATCCCCCCACTTAGTCTTCTGCCATCGTCGACTGAGCTTCTCTTCTCTTGGCACCCATTCTGTAACCCTAATGGTCCACCGGTTATCTAACCTATGCATATCCTTCTTGGCTATCAAATATCGGCTATCCCTGTTTGCTCTTTGAGCCACACCGCTCTGTTCCTGTCTCTTAACGTTACGCCTAACATTCTTCGTTCCATCGCTATTTGCGCAGACCTTAACTTGTTTTCAAGCTTCTTTGTCCGTCGCCAAGTTCTTGCCCCATATGTCAGCACCAGTAGAATGCATTGATTGTACACCTTTCTTTTTAATGATAATGGTAAGCTTCCAGTCAGAAGCTGACAATGTCTGCCGTATGCACTCCAAACCATTTTTATTCTGTAAATTTCCTTCTCATGATCAGGGTCTCCCCTGTAACTAACTGACCTAGGCAAACATACTCCTTCACAGACTCTAGAGGCTGACTGGCGATCCTGAACTCTTGTTCCCTTACCCGGCGATTCATCATTATCTTTGTCGTCTGCACATTAATCTTCAACTCCACTCTTGCACTCTCTCTCTTAAGGTCCTCAATCACTTGTTGCAACTCGTCCCCAGCCTTGCTGATCAAGACAAAGTCAACTGCAAATCAAAGGTTGCCGAGATATTTGTAATAGCTTGAATATTTCTTCCAAGCACACAGTGAATAGCATTGCAGGGATTGTGCCTCCTCGTCTGACCCGTTTCTTTATAGGTATCTTCCTACTTGTGCAGAATTAATGTAGCTGTGGAATCTGTGTACATACTTTCGAAGATATTTATGTAAACGTCATGTACTCCTTGATTACGTAATGCCTCTATGACTGCTGGTATCTTTACAGAATCAAATGCCATTTCGTAATCTATGAAAGCCATATAGAGAGGCTGATTGTACTCTGCAAATTTCTCTTTTACCTGATTGATGACAGCAATGTGATCCATATTAGAGTATCCCTTCCTGAAATCTGCCTGTTCCCTTAGTTGATTGAAGTCCAGTGTTGACCTTAATATATTGGAGATTATCTTGGTCAATATTTCATATATTACTGGAAGTAAGCTACTGGGCCTATAATTCTTCAATTCTTTAACGTCTCCCTTATTGTGTATTAGTTTAATGTTGGCATTCTTCCAGTTCTTTGGGACCCTTGAAGTCAACAGACAGTTCTTATGAAGGGCCGCTAGTTTTCCAAGCATTATGTCTCCTCCATCTTTGATTAAATCGACAGGGGCATTAGCCACACTGAATTTTCAGCATGAACGCATGCGCTCAAACCTCCTTATAACTTGACACATCCTCATAGCTGTTACACCAATATCTGTCATAAGTGTATTAGTTACATGCTGCACTAACAAGAAAGATTTTACATTTATGTAGTCATAGCGGATAATTTGTTATATATTTGTTCCTCTTAGCACTGAGGTTCAAATGTACCAACTAGCTCAGTATAGACATTTTCCAACGAGAATGCCCTGGGTGTCAGCATAATGCCCTCTGGTCTCTAGTAGTTGCATGTAAACCCTCACGCAAAAGCATTACAGACGTGCCTTTGCACTCCCGTGCCATAATCTAGAGAGGAGGTGCTCCTCTCCCCTATGAAAACATCTATACACACCCTACTCCTACTACAGGAAAAGCTTGCTCATTCGAATCTGACAGGACGAAAAAAAAATGTCTGAATTATCCGAATGCCAAATTAAAGAATAAGCAACAAATACAGCATTAAGATCAAGCTGGAGCAGCATATCTTTATTTGCTGAAGTACTGCGTTATAGACGTCTTTCCAGGTAGTCCTTCCAGGTGGTAAATGCAAGCCGTCGGAAGTGCCTAAACAAAAAACTTTGAAAATTATAGGTGCCTCTGTGGCCTCTCTTGAGGTTGCAGCTGCTCCTCTATGCATGGCCTTTTCTCATCAGAACCATGGTCGTCCTCGGAGCGCATAACATCATTTAGGATTCCTCTGCTGGTTAGCCGGCCAGTTGTGACGACACCATCATCAATCACAATCTAATCGGCAGGTGCCACATTAGTTGGCAAAACAGCATCAAAGCTCAGGCAGTCATCGTTGCTGGACTCCGCTGGAACCTGTTCGGCTACTGCCACATGCTCGGGCTCAGGTCCAACAAAAACGCTGTGCTGAAAACAGTCGACGATGACATGTGGAGGTGTGTTCCACACGTGAACTATGATGTGCACCGAACTAAGAAGGTTCACTTCGTAATGCTTCCCAACTTCTGTGCACAAAAGCATCCGCTGTGGCAGTCGTCCTCAGTATTCAGATTTTACATACTGATACCCTAGTGAATGGGTTGAAGAGCAGAAGCAGTATCAGGCAGCAGAAAAAAAAAGAAAAAAAAAAAACTTTGATGCTTTTCAGTTCGATGATACAGTTATGTGCACTGCAGTTGTGGAGTTGTCAACGACCATTATTATCTTGCGCCCCTTGGAGGTGGACTGCCGGTCCAACTGCTGCAGCCAGCCTTGAAAAATATCCAAGGTACTCCAAGCCTTCCTGTTTGCCCAGTATTCAACAGGAAAGCTAATGATATTTTTGAAATAATGTCAGTTTTGAGCCTTCCTCGTGACTACAAGGGGAAACTGGTCCATTTCAGTCATATTGATGGCAAGAAGTAGTTATTCTTTGCTTGCACTTCTTGCCACCAATGCACGAGCCTCCTTCAAATGTCATCGCCTTGTCCGGGAGAGCCTTGAAAAAAAGCGCAATCCCATAGGCATTGAACACATAACTTGAATTATATGCAGCGATGTGCTGAAGCAGCTGTACGTTTCTCTACTCGGTGGTCATGTTTTCATCAACACTGCCCTTTTTCCCACAGACTTCTGCAAACGTGTTCATGCCTCTCTCGCAACCTCACAAATTAGCCTTCGGAAGCCCTGAATGAATCAATGTCCACCATTGTTGAGTACCTCTCCACCTGCACCATTATCAGAGGTCTGCTCAAAGGCAGATGCGTACTGCGACAGTCGGTCACTCACCGAAACAAAGCTTCTTGCAGCTGAGGATGAGCTGCAGTTCACAGCCACTTTCTTGAAGCATGAAACTTTTTGCCTTTAAAGGCTTGCAGAATCTGCAGTTCATTTTTCACATATGCTTGCCAAGTGCTTTTCACGTCCCACCTTTTCATGACGTCTTATTGCGATTCGACGTTTGCAAGATTTCAACTTTAGTTGCCAAGTCCCTGGCCACATACTTCTATTGCTTAGCCGACGTTACCATCAGTGTAGTACAAGGTGGCATGGCATGCACCGCACGGCAACAATGAAAAAAAGAAAACTTGACAAAAACAGACGATGTGAATGCTATGCTATAACGACAACAGGGAAAATGGCGCAGGTGAATGAAGGGAAGAAAAGAAACAAAACAAAAAAAAGCAGACGCTCTGTGGCACTGCAGTCACCGCAGATGACAATCGCCATGCCATGGCGATGCCTCCCACATTTCGATTTCACTCAAGTGGTGCTACTGCTGCTTTTACTTCACTTTTGTGCAGCGATAGTAGTCATCCTTCTGCCAAATTAACTAACTATGGTCGCACAGACTAACATGCACTTATTGCGGGACCAAAATACCTGTCCAAATGAACAGGTGTCGAATTAGCAAGCTTTTACTGTATTAGCTGGGAACTATTCGACAATCCCTCTGGTTCTGGCCAAAAGAGAGAGAGAGAGAAAGCTTTGTGGCGAAACAGCGCACCTGTATCCAACGATGGAACCTGCAAGGGCTCGGGTGCTGGCTGCGTCGTCCGCAACGCCGGACATGTTGGCCGAGCGCTCGCTGAGACTGACTGTGGCAGAGGCCGTCTCGCTGTGGCTGCTCAGGCTGAAGCGCTTGTTCGATGACACCTCCGCCTGGACTTCCAGCCTGAGAGCAGTCGCCACAGAGAGAAGGAAAACGGTGAAAGAGAAAACAAAAATGAGAAGTGGGGTAGGCAGCTTGAGGGATGCCAGTGTAGTGCAGACAATGCTCAGACATGAGACAACATAAACACACGCTACGTTTGTGTTGACATTGTCGTCACACGTCATTACCTTGTTTGCACATTCATCTTGGAATACACTGGTATTCAAAGATGGCATGACATCGAACCCACACGGAAACCCTAGCCAACTTCAGAAAACAGATCATCATCATCACCATCATTAGCGCTCTTTTAACTGTGGCCATCAAGTCGCCCCTTCAAGCTTCGCAATTCCTTTTCTGGAGCTGCCTTTAAACGGTATGTATGTTTGTTACAGTATGTGTGCCCCTCAATTTCGAGGCATTACAGCCACACCGTTTACAAGATGGACAGACGCATTCGCTTAGAGGAAGCTTTAGCTCGGGGGCTCCTATCTAAATACATGTAAAAAGAGAATTCATTTTTCTCGGCAACCACTTCACCAAATTCGACGAGGTTTGTTGCATTTAAAAAAAAAACTTGAATTCTAGTGACTGTTGGTTTCGAATTTTTCATTTGGGTAGTCAATTTTTTATTAAAAATTGGCAAAAATAGAAGATTTTCAGAAAACAAAACTATCAAGCCTACAACTCTAACTCAGCAATGAAAAATGATATCACAATTCTGTGAATTGCATCTAATAGCACATCTAAAGCGGACAAAACTGATATGTTACACACAAGTCTAAAAAAATTTAGTAATATGGAAATACAGCTTTTGCATAACCCTTGTGTACAACGTAACGAATTCACTTAAAGGGCCCCTGAAACGGTTCGGACAAATTTTGTAGGCGCGTAGGGTACAGCCTAAGTAGAACATTCGCACTACAATTTAAGTGAAGCATTACGTATTAATGGAGCTGCAAGCGATTAGAAGTTACCCTCCTCCCTAGCTATGCGTTTCCTCCTCAACTCGCTCGCCGAGCGAGCGGCGCTAAGCTCCGCCTTCACTGGTTCAGCGTCACGATGCGACGTCACATCACTCACTTCCGGTTGTTTAGGAGCACGCCCCCTCCGGCGCGAGACCTCTCCGCTAGCCGCTTGGCCGTCGACCGAGAGCTATCGAAGCAGCGTGCGTTGCGAGCATTCTGTCGTAGTGCCGAACGTGTCCGGTACTCCGCTAAAAACAGGCAAGCTGGTCATTTCGGCAAATGACTGGAGGCATGAACTCAAGCTCATGAAGGAACTTTAGCGTAGACGTACGTGAGCAGCCTGATCGGTCTGCACGGTCCAGACACTTGCTGGCGCAGCGCTTAACCAGTCAAACAAAGCGCTAATATTGCTCTAACCAAGTGTAAAGCATTTTAAACATTTATAAATCAACATGTTGATGATTACACTCCTGCGAAAAATACACACCAGCAGCAAAGAATACACTTCGTTGCTGCTACTGTGTATGGTTGAGCTCTGTGCCACCAGATGGCTGCACCGTGCAGATCGTTCACATTTGCCCTTCTGCTCATCTCGTGGCTCATCCCGGCACAGTCAAGCGGCCAGACCCTGTCCCCTTGCGCTTGCGTTTGCCCTAATACTGGACTCGCGGTTTGCAGGTCGCTAGGTTTGCAGTCCACAAGGCAACAAAGTCGAATCATAGTGCTCGCGAAAAGACTGAGACCGACTCTGACCGCGGAGCTCTCGTCAAAATGGAGTACGTTGTAACACAAGCAGACGACACTTGCTGTGTGCCGGAAGTGCTGAAGTGTACTAAAAAACTATTCTTGTGTATTCTCGTTAAGTTATTTTCTTTTTACAAAAACAAAGTAACTAACATTCCAACTATTACGAGCATCATTTGTTCACCATAAAGTTGGAAAAATTATCGACCACGCGCCCTGGTCAGCCAATCAGATAGCTCGCCCATGTGACGTAATATGGGTTATTTGCATCATATGGGTAGGGGCGGCTTAAAATTCCGCCGAGCAGTGCGCTGCGATCGGCAGCGATGTGTATTTTTAAAACCTTATAATAAATTACACGCTTTACGCAGAGCACTTGGATGCATCAATTAATGATCAGAAGAACCTACTCTAACGACTCAGTACGTTTGTAGAAAATCGCCAAAATCGTTTCAGGGTCCCTTTAAGATATAAATTAAATATCGAAATTGTCCGCTTTGAATGTTCTAACAGATGCCGTTTATAGAGCCGTGATATCCGTTTGTGATGCAGAGTTATTAATTTGTTAACTTCATGCTTCTATTTATTTTTCGAACGTTTGAATTTTTGAAAATAAACGTAATTCAGGCCCAGAATCGAAATTCTGCTTTCAACAGTCAGTAGAATTTAACTTTCTCTCTCAAATGCAACAAATTTCACTAAAATCAGTCCAGGGGTTATCTCAGAAAAGCGTTCCTGCATTTTACATGTATTTGAATAGGCCGCGTCGGAGTTGGGCCCAAGCTAAAGCTTACTCTTAACATCGTTTTTAGATACAATTACCTCGAAAACAAACAACTGTTGTTGCCCCTTAGAGAAGATTTTCACCACAACACACTAGTAATTCTATCAAATACAGAACCCAGCTTTGCGGTAATGACAACATTACGATCAAATAAATGTGCTTGCACTAAAATTATATGTTCCGACTGTTATTACATAACAACTTTTACCGTTTAACATAATAGGTTTCTGGAACACTCGCAAGGTGGAGAGCAGTAATTAATAAAGGGATAACGAGACGTCCACCCAATCAGTGCCATTGCTACAAAGCCCATATTGGTTTCCTTTGTAGCAACTGCTCCGACTGGGTGGATGTCTCATTTTCCCTTTATTAACTTTTACACTGTTTGAGACATTTGGACAGCCTCCGAGCTGATACTAGGGGCACCTATGGAGGTTTTTGTGTGGTAGCTACTCTAGTGGCATAATCTACAGATCAACTTATGAAGCCTGCTGCAACTGTGGCTTGCGAGAGCTTGAAGCCTAGTTGTAATTGTGCAGTCATCACTAGCGAAAGTTCACATAAAAGTTATGAAGGCAACTGAATACTCTAGAAAGCTAGTGAAACGCCATCGCTGTCTGTTTTCAGGGCTGGCATTGCTGCATAAAGTACTATAGGGCCACCGACTTCTGGAATTTTGCTAATTCTCTTTTACGGAGAACAAGAATCTCACCGGTGGGAGTGGGCACTGGCCGAGGCTATGCTTCCGGTGAGAGAGTGGCCAGCAATCGCCGTGTTGGATGCGCCTGCCACCGTGTCCAGGTGCGAGCCGAGGCTGGGGCTGCCCCCCGACATCCCCAGGGAGGCCGCCTCGCCGATGCTGGCCGGGGCAATGCCCCCAGCAGTGTCCACGCTTGCACCATCAGCCGCGACCCCAACGGACCCGCTGCCGATCCCGCCCGCGCCCTCGCCTTCCTCGTCGAACTCGATGCGGACCCCCGACGCCGAAGTGGTGACACCGCAGCCACCAGAACGGCACAGAGACACTGGAACGACCCCGTAGATGTAGGCCAGCAGGATGGGGACGCCGATGCCTGTGGGGGCAGAGGCAGGCAACACAGGTTGAAGATAAAATCGCACATCGCTGGCAGGAACAACTCCAGGACACACACAGCCCTTTGTGGTACAGCCACGGCCACTCATAACGATCCCATTTAGAGCAAACCTTTCGGCTACCACGATCAAATGAGAGCCCTACAGAAACTAAGCGTGACCAGTCTTTCACAGCGAATAAAAGCTGGGAAAATGTAATAAAGAAGAAAGTATCAACGTCACGGAACTGTATTCCGCCGGTTAGCTGCTCCACGCATTACATGGGCTGCCACACTACGTTCCTTAGTCTTCAACCTCAACCAAAGAATATGGTAACCCTGTTCCACGCTGCTGTCTTCCCATCCTTATGTCTACCATCATGTTAAGGTAACAAACATGCCAATAATGCTGCTTGGTAGGCTTTTAAAGGCGACAAGGAGGAATGCCTATTGATGCGAAAGTGTCAAATGGCTCATTAAGTGAAAAAGCCAGCATCTGTACCATGGAAACAGCACCCAAACTCCCATACGCTGCGACGCCACTTCAAGTGCAGGTCATTGGCCGTGACGCCATGGCATGGGCGCGGCTCGACGGAGTAGAGCAGGCGAAAGGGAACACCTGCTGCCACAGTGGTGTGCCAGGTGTTGCGCGAGGGGAGGGGGCATCGCCACTACGTCCCATCCCCCTCACTCTCACAAGCCTGTGTTATCCGCGTCTTCCTTGTCTGCACGAGCTCTCGCATGCATTCTAACTGTGCTTCGTTAAGGCCAAATCAAAACGCGCCAAGCGTCTCAACGCGCTCTCTTGCCTGCGAGGAGTACATAACTTGAAGGATCACTCAGCGGCGTTCAACTGGACATTAATGCTCTGGCATTCACAACTCGTGTAAGGAGTGCTTAGGTGTCCTCAGATTTTTTTTAACTTTCTTTCTATCCATGGTTTGTAGAGAACATTCGACTCAAAGTTCAAGGAGGGGGAAGAAACACCCACATACACATACAGTGAAAAATAGTGAATATGGCTTTGCTGCCGAGCTCAGGGTTGAACCCCAGCTGTGCTGGCTGCCTTTCGATAGGGGCAAAATGCAAAAAAACGTTTGTGTACTTTGATTTGCATAAATGTAAAGAACCCCAGGTGGTCAAAATAAAAGCAGAGCCTCTCAGCACAGCAAGCCTCATAATCAGATCGTGGGCCCGTAAAACTGCAGGATTTCATTTTTCTAAATAGTGAAATCTCTTTCTTTGCTGCGAACTTCTGGCAGATAAGCCGCTGCTTAGTTCTAACCATGCCTCAAGCTTTTCAGGTGACTTTTCAAAGTTGACTTTCCCATTGTATTGATGTTAGCTGCCCATGAGCACGACATTTCATAGTGCTGGGCTTCAGCTAAAGATACTCGTCAAGTCAAAGCCAAATAATTGAAACCTTGAGTCTTGCATTTCCATAGCTCAGGGCTCAAAAATGGAGCCACGATGGCTGCGGTATGAATCAGCTAGTAAAACAAGAAAAATAGTGGTACATACAACGTGGTCGTGTGATGTGGATTTGTCTAGCTCCACAATGACAATTTAAAGAAGCCTGTCATTAGGGGTCGTGGGCATGCGACGTTACATTGCTTAGCGACACTCCCACTGGACAGTGTCTATGGCATAGCCCTGATGCCGAGTTCATTACTTTCAACGTTCAAAAGTCACCACCAACCCCAATTCTCTAAGAATTCAAGTAGCACATTTATTTTCAAAGAATTGGAAGGACCCTTGAACTCCTTTTTCCCAAATACAAGGATTTGCAAGGATTTCAAGGTGGTGTACAAACTGTACTTCTATCGCCGATCGTGTGGTCCTCAGCTTTTGACCACATGGGGCTTTAATATAAAAAAATAAATTCTGGACTTTTACATGTCAGAACTGCAATTCGATTACAAGGCCCACCCTAGTGGGGCCGGCAGCACAGATTTATTTTTACCACCTGGGTTGCTTTAATCTACATCTAAAGCTAAGTAAGCACATGAGCATTTCTGCATTTCACCCCTATCGAAATGCAGATGCTGCTGCCAGGATCGAACCTTTGAGTTCAGCAGCATGCGGTCATATCCAGTGACCTACTGCAGAGGGCGGTCTTAACCTGCACCTAAACATAGATGCACAAACAGTTTGTGCATTCTGCCACCACCCAGCTAGCAGCAGCTGCAGCCGATATTCACACAGCGCGAGCACCTTGCACAGAAGCAGAAGGCCACACACCCGCCGATGCCCGCTGCACACATCCCACGACTCACCGACAGCGATGCCGGCGATGATCGGAGACACGAGGAACGAGGCCACCACGCCGCTTGTCACCACAAAATTCCGCTTGAGGCGGCTTGTGGTGCGCAGGTCGTACTTGGAGTGCAGCTGCGCCATGGGGGCAGTACAAACGAGAAAAAGACAAGACGGGAGGAAACACAGAGAGACCCCAGCTTTCATTTGAGGCCCTCGCAGAGAAACAAGCGGGAAAAACAGAGACAGCTGCCTGCTGTCCATGCGACAGTCATCCTTCTAAAACTGTAGAACCAACACAGCGTTAAAGAAAAATGGTAAGAGAAGCAGCAGTTTCCTAGCTCTCTTGAACAGTGTGTAATGGTTCCTGCGCAGCACTTCATGGACTGAATTAGGAGAATTCCTGCAACACAAATACCGCATCTTTGCATCTACAACTTGCACAAGAATTTTTTTTTTTAATTTGACAGTAAAATCGGGCTGTGGGTAACACGCAAATTTCATCTTTAGGTGTGGCTTCCTGGCAGCATGCATTGTGTTGCCGTGAGGTCACATCTCAAGGGAACGTTTGCCAAAGTTTCGTTATCACCAAGGGAACCCACCCGCTCCCCACCCCAGAACATTGAAGATCCCTTCTCCCCTCTTTCGTGGTCACCAGATCTTCTCTTTTCGGGTAGCTATTATGCGTTTTGCCTGTGTTGGTAGTTAGCGAATAGTGCACGTGGCCCAAGGAAACCAGAACTGGGATCACAATGCGGTGCAATTCACAATAAGCTACAGTCCTTTATAGTGCACAGCAGAAGCTGAAGATTATCAGTGCTGTCGAAGAGGTGGGGAACATAGCCGCTGGCCAAAGATACAACGTGGAAGAGTCATGCATCTGTGAATGAGGCTATTCTTAGAGAAATTTAAGCACTGCACGCCATTATTTCCACAGGTTACATTGATGTTTTGTTTTCGTTTTTCCTTTTAGGAGTGTCGTAATATGAGCAGGTGGGTTATACACGGAAAGATATGGTAAATACTCTTACACCCCACCACCACAGCCCACTCCTATGCTGCCTGAATATATGAGGGTGCTATTTAGAAACTATCTTTTCACGTAGTGCTGCGAGGACCCTGGAAGCCTTTCCGTTTTGTTTTTTTTCTCCTGTTCTTTTTCATCTTGCAACCTGATGTGCAGTTGTGAAATTTTGTTACATTGAAATAGTGATTGACTGCACTTTGTTGTATTATGTGTTATATGGATAAACAAACAAACAAACAAATAAATAGAATCTAAAAATACATGGCACATATGGAAATCAAATTACAATACATACAGTCAACGTCTGAGTTTTCGGACATGCCCAATAATTCAGACTCCTTCATGGCATCGTCACATACCCCATAGAACTAATGTATAAAAACAACTAAAATTTCGGGCGTTCGAACCCTTTGCCGTCCGATTTTTCCAGAGTTTTTGCCTCTAACTATCGGTCTAGAGCAGTATCTATCGCCGCCATTTTGATTACCTCACAGCCTCAAGCCCCCGCTCTTGCATGCCAATCCACTAGCCGTAGCCACCTGTAGCACTGCGGCCACTGTATCCCATTGAAACCTCAAACCAACGCTCTCACATGCCAATCCGTTCGCATCTGTAGCCAGCCGTAGCTACAGCCATAGCGGTATTTTGCGTTTATCCACTAAGAAGCTTTCTGGGTCAGTGCTGTGCTCTTCATTGAGCGAATTTGCCACTGACAGTGATGGCGCTGACTACGCCTTCATCATCTTCGCCCATGACTTTGAAGCGCTCAAAGCCCTATCGTAGGCTAACGATGGAAAAGAAAGCCGTCATCACCAAGCAAGTTGACAGCTGCCAGTGACAAGCCGACGTGGGCAAGGAGTTTGGAATTTATAAGCAAAAGGCTTTGGATGTCATGAAAAAGTCCACCGGGCTCAAGAAAAGAATGCGAGTCAGTGCATTTACCCATAGCTTGAGGAAGCACTCCTCGTGTAGCTAAATACCATGATCGCAAACCGAATCCCAGTCTCGGGTTACATTTTGAAGCAAAAGGCGAAGGCTTTTTCAAGAATAGCAATGACCGCAAGTTCAAGATGTGTGGTGATAGCGGCGCTGTTGACGATTCAGCCGTCGCGCAGCATTAGAATGGAAAGCTGCAGTCCTTGATGCAGCAGTTCAAGCTTCAGAAAATTTGAAACTGCGATGAAACGGGTTTGTTCCACAGAGTGCTCCCAGAGGAAATGCTTGCATTCCCTGGTGACCCCTGTCATGGCGGCAGCAACATGTCTGGCAGACAGAAGTTCCCGATGCTCGTCATAGGAAAACCGAAGAATCCAAGACGTTTTGTGGGGACAACCCTACCTGTTCAGTACAAGGTCAGCAAAAAGCCCTGGATAACACAGCAGTTATTTGAAGTGCGCATTCGCAAGTTGGACAGAAGGTTCGAACAGCACAATAGAGAAATTCTGCTATTTGTGGACAACTGGGCTGCGCATGGCCACATCAGAGACCTAAATGTTATATAGCTGGAATTTCTGCTGCCGAACACCACGGCAATCCTGCGGCGAATAGACCAAGGCGTAATCCGCAAGCTGAAGCTTCAGTACAGGTCGCATGTGCTCGGTCACATGGTGCTGTGCTCACACAGCAGGAAAAGTTACACTGCTGACCTTAGATCTGCTGTCGGCATGCTTGTGGACCCATGGAATGCGGTTACACAAGAGACACTTTGCAGCTGCTTTCGCCACCCGGGCTTCACACTCGGCAACGAGATTGCCAACTTGCTCAGGGAGAACAGCATATACGATTAATCTCCTTTTATGCACTTTGCGTTCAATGACCTGCGTGCCATTGGCGTTTCAATTCCAACCAGGATAACTTTTAAAGGATTTGCCACCGCCGACAAAGATCTCAAACTCTGTGCAAAATTAGCTGAGGATGAAATCGTCCACTAAGTGACGGTGGGTTCGGATGACTCCAATACTGAGAATGAATAGCCAGCGCCTACACAGTCAACGAGCTTAGAGTTGACGCAAACATTGATGACGCTGTCACAAGTGTACAGTGATGATATGACCCTGGCTGAAATAGGAGCAAACATCGTCGTGTGCAAGCGGAACACCATGCAAAAGAGGATGAATAATTTTTTCCACGCTGCTGAAGCAGTAACAGACAGCATTGACCCAACTAAAGATAGCGTCTGCTACATTCATGGCATCCACTGTCGTTTCCCCCCCCCCATCCCCCAGATTTATATATGGCTCTTTTCAGAGCCACCTCAATGATGCATTGGCAGAGTTGTGCAAGTCTGATACCCCGTCCATGACACCCTGCATCTGAGAAATACCTATAAAATGGCGCGTTTTCTGCATGCATTCATTTTTTCAGACTGCCCGATTTCTCAAACATTTTCATGGTCCCTCGGGAGTCAGAAAAATCAGACGTTGGCCGTAGAACAATTCGTTAATTCAAGGTGTAACTGTACTGCACTATCTCGCATGTGAATGTGGCCCCTTCCTTTGTGCGTGCCATCTCTCTCACCAGTTCCATGCTCTGGAGCAGACACATACACGGCAAGCCGAAAACAAGATGATGACCCATCAGCTTCTGCATAGTAAAAGCCGCAGGAGAAACACTGGCCATTGGGGGAGGGGGGCATCCATTTCTGTGCTCAATGCGCTGTCCAGTAAAGTGTGCGCCACTGTTCTAGTAATCAACTTGTCCCATCCTTCAGTGCTCATGACAACAGGCACAACTTGCAACACAACACTGAATTTCTAGCTCTTTCAAAATGAGGGCAGGTCTATATGCAGTACACATACCAAATTTAAATTTGACACCTAAGGAGGCAAATGTCAAGGACAGCTGGCTTGCACATATCCCTTACGTTACCCACAACCGCACAGAGAGCAGATCCTAAAAGCTCGCAAAGTACACTATCTATACCTAATAAAAGTGTTTCCCTGAATGCACTCGTCAAGCCTCCCAAGCATGTTCAGTGCTTAAATACTAAAGAACTGGCGGTGAAAACTAAAGAATTTCAAAGCAAGATATGGCAATGTGATGTACACATGCATGCATGCATGCATGCGTGCACAAGCACCCGCCAAGATTGGAAATGAAAGAACCTCAGAGCTAAATTATTAGGCTGCTTGTTCATCGACTGGCAGAACTGGTAGTACTCTCTCTTTGCACAAGCAACCACAGCGGGTATCTATGGCAAAATTTATCGAGCAATACTGGAACAAACAAGCAAGCATGCCACAAGCATCAACCCTCAACGACAAGCACTCCCGAGGGAGTGCAACCTGGTGACAGAACTACAAGCACGGCTAGTCAATTCCCAAAACCTCTGCAGTTTTGAAAGACTGCCCCTGCGTCACCTTTCGTCCAACCCAGACGGGAATGCCAATGACGATGGCGGGCACGGCAATGCCCGCGATGAGGGCAATGCCGACGGGTGCGCCCACAAGCATGCCCAGCTGCCAGAGGATCTTCTTCTTGCGGCTCCAGGGCTTCTTGCCCCAGAAGGTGCAGCCCGAGGGGCTCAGGTAGTGCAGGTCCGACACCTCCTTCATGCACAGCCAGCAGAACTCGGTGCCGCACAGACGGCACGTCATGTGGTTGCACGACCCGTCGTCCATCTTGATGATGAACACCTTGCAGCAGGGACAGTGCTTGATGTCGTCCCCTGCACGGCCAACCAACCAGAGAGTCTGGCTGTAAGGCGCTATCCCCACGGAACGAAATGAGCCAATTTAGGGGATTCAACCATTTAGAAGTCGCATGCAGTTTCGTTTCCACTGTCTGGCCAGGAGTCGTGCGATCCGAGTCATGTGGCTTCCAGCAATGGCAGCATTTTATTTACAAATTTCTGTATTTTTATTTATTTATGTATTTTTCAGTTTCGGTATCAATAACACCCGCTTATCGAGCCTTGCGTGACGCATCTGCTCATTGTTCAAAAGTAACATTTCGCACAGAGGCCAATCACTATCTACTTACTCTATCTGAAGCTAAGCTTTTTGCATGGCTCAAAATTTCGTTGCCCACCTGGCAGAGTTGGAAATGTCAGTTATAGGTTGAAAGTTGTGCAGCACCACCCAAAGAGTGTTCTACCACAAGAATTTTTGAAAAGGGCCTTGTAGCAATCAAGATATAATAGCAAACAAAATTTAGCGAGGCCATGATGCGAGGAGGTGAGCTACCCTCCTAGCAGCAGAGGCTCTTCTCTCCCGTCACTTGGTCATCAACTGCAAGTGGCATTCCTCCCCTGCTCTCCCCAACATCAGAGCTGGGACCCCACGTGACAAATTTTTGTCACGATCCCAGCCGTCTTATTTTTTCTCCCTCTGTTTTTGTTTTCTCTCTGCAGCGCCAGATTTGCACAATCTGCATTTCACGGGCAGAGCTCAGATCTTCTTCAAAAGCCCTTCCCAACAATTCCTTCAATGAAAAGTTGGCTTGAGAAATGCACTTTTGCTCCAAGGGCACCTGCTTACAATATTATATTTTTGCTTGAGAATCCCCTCTATGTGTCATTGACGCACAGTGATTACTTGAGTTGAAGAATTGCACTACCATGCACTTTCTGAAGCCAAAAATGTGGAGTGACAAGTTTAGCATACAAGGGTTAGCTTTCCCTGAAACATCTGGAATATTGAGCAAATGCCGAGAGGTTCCGCACAAGTGCCACACCAGCCTAACCAGCGACGGCCCTTACAGCTTTCGACCTTCGACCTCGGGACTACCACAAATGCAGAGAGGCCGCTGTCCACCCAACTCCTTCTGCGCATTCTTTCAAATTACCACTCTAGAAAACTCTTGTTAGGGCTAAACTTAGTTAAGCGGCCTTCTATGCGACCTTCTATAAGCTTACTTCAAGTAACCCCGCAACATTTACTATTAACTAGGGTTTTGCGAATACCAAATGGCAGATTTCGAGTTGAATATTGAATCGAATCAAGAAAAAAATGTCGGATATTGAATGAACTATCAAATATCAGAAACTCTTTCGAAACATCTAATGCTTACAAATTTTGGCCAAGAAAATCTCGTGCTGCACATACTTTGGAGTATTCTAGCGTTGCATAGGAACATAGAAACCATGATATACAGAACAGTGTATTCTTAATAATGGGAACTCCAAGTTAGTAAGCCAGCACTGACTACAACTCAGTTCTAATTAATGACGGTATGGAAAATGCATTTTCTTTTTGTCAGTAGAATATCTGTTGAATAGAATCGAGTGCCTTTTTCCTTCTTCTGAAGCCAATGAATAAGTGGCATTATGTTGTACTAAATACCAAAGAGGTTCCCGATTTGGTAATGGACCTGCATTTTATGGCAATATTTCATTGCGTAAGAAAGTACAGCTTTCCAGTTTTTCTCTAAATCACAGAAGAGATTTCCCATCTTTACGGCAGGTAGGTCATCGTAAGGCCAATCTGCTCGACAGACTAAATCGCGGACTATGCATCACGTGACTCAACAAACAAACACTCCACTCGTAGACATCGATGGCGCTGTGTAGATTGGCCACAATGACTTAATTGGCGCCAATGGTAAACAGCAGGCGTTGTTTCAGTATAAGGTTTGGTGTGGTCTGCCACCTGTCTAAGATTCTGAAATTGGTAGGGACGCGGCAAGTTCGCGAGACACGACGCCACAAACTCGCCGCCATTTTGTCACAACGCCTGGCGAAGCCACGCCGATTAGGCCTAATGGCTAGCAGTGCGGCCGTGACAAATAAGCACCGATGGCCGATGTAGCAACAATGCTAATGTGCCGCAAGCCGTCTCGGAATACTTCCCGCAAAAATACTCGAGATCACGCAAAGATTGACGGCTGTTGAAGCGGCGTTAATTCTTTGTCACCACGTATCCGACACTATCAGTGCATGCCTTCTGTGGCGGTTAATCAGCCTGATCTTGGCACATGCTTTCGAAATTTCTGAAATATGCGCCACTTTTGTTGCCGTTCCTTCTGTCGGCGTCGCATTATTTCGATTGGTACCTGTCAACCTGGACGAACCTCACACCAGCAGAGGCGGCAGATGCGGCTCGGCTGCAGTGGAACACTGCACGTGTGCGATCCCCGCATTGGGCGGACATCTGGATGCGCATGCAGTATAGGGCGGAAGCACTCGCAGAAACAAAAGCCACTTAGAACGGCAGAAAGTTCAGCTATGTAGTTGGTAAGGATTCATCGTGAAAGAAAGTAAGGCGTGCAGACACAAGAGAACCCGACGACACAAAGGCCGTGTTATGTCATCTGGTTCTCTGGTGTCTGCACGCCTTACCTTTTTTCATGACGGACAAAGTCCGCAGCTGTTTCAGCCGGGGTGGTCAGTCAGCAGCGCGCTCAGCACACCTTTTGGGCCAAGAATAACGACGCGAAGAGATCATATTGCGCTCCATCGAGCACGAAGCTACGCGCGGGTCTCCACGTCAAATATAGTGGATATTCGGATAACAGAAATACCGATTCACAAATTGAATTATTTGCACGATCACTACACGGTTCGATTCGGTAGTGGTGATGGTGGTGAAACTTTATTTTTTTCCGAAAAGGGTCCTGAAGGACACCCTATTGTTCGTCAAGGTGTAGAGGGCACCTCCCACGTCGGGACGGGGAACCCTAGGTTCTCCGCCACTTCGCTGGCCTTCTGGACAGCCCAGAGCTGGTCTTGACTCTCGCTGTTATATTCAAGTATGTGCACACCCCTGTTAACAACTGCCCTGCTAGTGTCACACACACGAAAATCACCCTCGAAATGACCTCACTTTCATCAAACCGCAGACATTACAGGCTTTCCTTATTTCGCAAAATCTATTATCATATCCCAGAGCTCTGCCTTGATCAAATTTCCCCACCATATTTATATTCCATCACGTATCGATAATAGTACAAAGGCTTGCCTGTACTCATTCCTCCCACAGACATTGGAAGACTGGAATCGCGTACCAGGATCATATCTGTATCATACGGCTGCCCTCTACAATAACTGCATGTCTTGAGAGTACTAATAAATAAAATGAAATCAAACACGGCACTCACGCTGCAGGCCCTCATCGTGGGGGAACCCGAGGGTCGAGCCAGCCTGGGCAGCAGGCCTGGAGGCGCGCTGCGCCCTGGCAGCATCGCAGGTCTGATTGGGGTGCCACTCTTGTTTGCAGTGGTAGCAGAAGGCCGTGCTGCAACCGGGACGCTCACAGCGCAGCTTGGGGCAACTGGCGCAGCCGCTCGCTATCACCACGTAGCTGCACGTGCCACGAGGCGGACATTTGTACACTCTTCGCCAAAAGCATTGTCTACACATTTCGGAACTTATCTTCTTCTGCAACCATATTAGTCATCAATCTTGCACACACTTCTTTTATTTGACACTCCATGCTCACTACTTTTGTGTCAGGAATGACCATGCTGTTCATGACATGAAAGTACTAGAAGATCAACACTAAATAAAGGAAGCACACCCAAGATAGATGACCATTGTTAAGGGACAAGATAGTAAAAGCCCTAAAGGATGCAAACTTTCTTAAGTGTGTGTTGAGTACTGAAAGGGTGTATCACTGTACACTACTCCAAATGTTGTGTGTGCTTTCAGACATTGTGTGCTCCGACTAATGTTGTCACACAACTGAACAATCTCATACACACTTCCATACTCTCCATACCTAATACTGTTTTTTTCTTCTTGGAGATCAACAAACACTTACTACAGGTCACAAGAAGAACAATATTTATGATGTTTCGAGACCTGTACAGGTCCCTTGTTCAGAAATGAAAAAAAAAAGGAACCTGCCAGATAAATACATCAATTCATTAAGCCATCTATTACATATACATATAAGGCACCACCCAGCCCTTTTCGCATTTGTGAACAAGGTACCCGTAAAGGTCTCGAAATGTTATAAGCTATGTTCTTTTTGTTGCCTCTGACAGGTGTTTGCTTATCCCCAAAGAAAAATGCACGCCCCTTGCCAGACAATGTTTCGTCAAACCCTGGATTACTCGACGCTCTCCTATGAGGACCGCCACGGTACATCTTGATGCACTTGGCAATTCATAGAACATATAAGCACCCCATAGTATTTGTACAATGTTGATGAAGGAAAGAAAAAATTGCAACCGAAGGACGTATAACCAAGTGCAGGCATGATGCGATGCTCTGAAGGCATTTGCAAGGCCAGTGGTAACAGTGCAACAACCTCATTCACATTAGACAAACACCAGCTTAATACCGATGCCTTCCACTACTGAAAAGTTACCTACAGATGCTAGCAAAAGGATGATCATTCCATGTGCATGGTGCCCATCCACTGCACATCACCAAGCATCACTCCTCTATTTCACACATAGCAGGCAATGCTATGAAGGCTAGAGGGAATTTTCTCACTACTTGCATTCACCGCAAGAAACAGTGCGCCACCCGTGAAAGAATGACTCACAGTAATCACCATCTAATTCAATGCAGCATTAACTATTATACTTTTATGCCGCAAAACATGAAATAATTATTACATAGAAGGTGTCACAGATCTGAAACTATTTATCAACAAACAAGCAAAGTGACACACTTCGGTGTCCAGCGGCCACGGCACAGCGCTTGCTTTTGCAACTGAAACATAGCATATCGCATGCTGAAAGCACTAACACGTACAAATACTAACACGCAACTCGATGCAACCTTACGTCCACAAATTGTAGTTGTAAGTTACGTAGTAGTTATTCTGTAGGAAGTGCCACAGATCCAGAACAACCACACCATAAAATGCACAGCCGTAAACGTCTATCACCACACATCCTTGCACAGCTCCCGCAGTGTCGTCTATTAAGTATCTAACGGAGTATAGGGAACAAGAAGGGAGCAAGTAGGGAACAAGTAGGGAGTATGGGGAACACTGTTACAAAGCCAGACATCAGGCTCAGCCTTTCCTGTCAAAACAGCACAGCTCAAGCAATGCCAGAGGGCTTTTTGCAAATGTAATGGGAGGTTGTTCAGGCCTTAGCGGAATCTGATTCAATGGTAGCGCACTTGATGAGACAAAGACGAACGCTGCAACACACACACTCACTAGTGTGGATTTGTTTCAATGTTCATCTGTGTTTCATCAAGTGCGCTGTCACTGAATTCATAATATCCAACTAGGCCACCATTCTCTCCTTTAGCAGAATGTTTCCTGTGCTTCGCTCAGCCTCACCGACATGACTTATGTGGTTTGCTAATTTTCAATTTGTTTTTCGTAATTTGATCATGTTGAACTGCTCTGATCACTTTGGCTTTTTCGTGCATCACTGAATGTCTGTGCGCAAGTGTTTTTCGCAAACAAACATATGCAGCTCCAAGCTCAACATTCCTGTGTGCAGCGGTTATTTGTGCTGGTTTCAGCTGTGCCAACCTTACTCCGGTTTCTTCAAGATTACACTCTCGTGCACTAAAGCCTGGGACACCGCTTTGCGTGTCTGGAGGACATAGTGCCCAATCTCTGCCAGAGATACACCTGTTTGCTGCCAGTATCGCAGATTAACCACAAACATACTTGAACCAGGGCAAATAAGTGCTTTCATATTTGGGCATGACCGATGACTTCGAAAAGGCGAGTGCTTCAAGTGCAGGCAAAGCAGTGGAAAAGCTGCACGTTTTGTTGGTTCTGACATTATTGAGTAGTCAATTCACACCACCGCGACAACTCTGCAAAAACAATGAAATATGGCAACTACGATCTATTGGAAGTGTGAGCATGCTGCAATGCATCTACGAAGCAATATTGTTGCCCTTAGACCTGGTAATTCACGTGAGACTATCTGAATGCCATCTTATGCAACCTCTGCAGCACTGCCATAGCATTCCGAAACAACCCCTCGATGACACCATTCTAATGTCACTTGCCCTCATCAGACCGTTTTAGCCAAGCGTATACTGTTCATTCCACTCAGACATGCGTATTTTAACAAGTTGCACACAACCATTACGCAAGAATGCTATTGCATGTGCGCATGTTGTTTGTGCTGGAAGTGGAATGTAACAATACATCCACTGGGTTTCTGCTATTTGGCAGACTGCCACGCCCTCATGTCTCTGGGACACATGCCTGTCAGGCTCATGAAATGGTCAGCTAAAACTGTCTCATCGTTTCTGCTGGAGTCAGCAGCTGCCATTGGGAGACAGAGTCTGCATGCCAGTTCCATGAATGAAGAACCAGGGCTCACCCGCAATCTGGTGCAGGGCACCAACGGGCATCTGGCTCAGTGACGAGGACGCGGCGCAGCATGAAGCTCTCGTACTTGGCCACCATGAGCTCGTCCTGCAGCAAGCGCCGGATATCGCTTGGGTGCATGGGCTCCGAGCAGGCGGGGCAGGCGATGTTCACCCGGCTCTCGGATATCTCCACACGCAGGTACTGGCGCAGGCAGTCGGCGCAGGCACGGTGCGTGCATGACGCAAGCCGTGGGAACGCCTCGGCCGGTGCCTCGAGCAGGCAGAGCGGGCACTCGAGCAGGCCGCCACCGCAGCTCCACAGGGACTCGGTGTCCGAGCTGCCCTGGCGCTCGGCGGCACCCATCCGAGACGCTGCACCACCGCTGCCACCACTATTCCTCCGCGTGTCCTGCAACGTGAGCAGGGTTGTAAACAATGCAGTATGAGCCTCGAATGAGGTTATACTAAAGGACATATGTTTACCACCAAAGAGGCTAACAACTAAAAGGAACACAAATGACAACAATGTTGGCCAGTAGAGAATCCCCCCTATCAGCACCTTTGTTCCTGTCTGCGGCATACCTCTTTTAGCAGTAAATACATTTTTAGTAAACACCAACTAGGCCAAGATCAAGTTTTTCAAGAATGTACTATCGCTCACAAAATGTCTCTAAGCCAACGTTCTCGCGGTGGCGTCCAACAAAATATCGTACCACTATGGAGTGGACGTAAAAGCCACGCAGTAGTGGCGTGGTCTTCAGCACCGGACTGTTTTCAGACATACAGGTGATTAATGGAGCGAGCCGATCAAGGCCAGCAGCAATCGCCACACGGCACTATGTCAGTCTCCTCAGAAGCACGCTTTGGCCTGGGAACTTTTGCAACAGACAGAATGTCAACACAAACTTGGCACACATGAGGGCCGACTCGGTCACCCGCCCAACACAAGACGTACCCTATGCTGCTGTGGTGGCATCCGTTGCGGGGGCCGGACAGCCTGTTCGGCATCGTGGGGGGAGTTGCAGGAGCGGCCAAAGTTGCGCCGGTTGAGAAAGGATGATGAGGAACCGAGCAGGCGTCGCAGAGAGAAGCGGCCCCCAGCCAGCGGGTGGCGCCGGGTGGGCAGCACACCGCCACCTTCGGGAGAGCCCGGCGCCCCCGCGGACGAGGCCATTGTTGGTTGCTAGTGGGCCCTTCCGCTGGTCAGCCTGTGTTGGAAGGAGAGAAAAAGGTTGTAGCCCACACTCAAAGGCTGAACTCAAGCAGCTGAATGCAGAGGCTTCATAGAATGAATTCGGTAAGCAGTGCAAACAGGATAGCAGCGTTTCCTCATCATCCTCTTCGCTACCTTGTCCCATCCTCACTGCTTCAAATTATGCTATACAGTATGAACCAAAATGACAATAGCAAGGGCTGGGACACAGAGCACTTGATGAGCACTGTGACTCAATAGCGTTCTATTTGTGGATATTAAAATCAATTGGAAGTGTGCTAGGCATCCCTGACAACAGACATGCAATGCACCTGCTGTTTGGTCTGCTGAAGCTCAAATTTTCACTTACTATTTGGTGGCAAAGCATTAAAATATGAAGGGAAATGCTTTCTTTCTTGAACTACATACCCATATTGCAGTAGCGCTGGTACTTTAGTATTAAGTCACTGTTTTTATAAAAACGTCTTATTTTCCAGCCTACCAGATTAACTTGAGTCTAACGCACACTTCTTTTTTGATGAAATGGGTCCAAAAACAAAAATTGAGTGCGCGTTAGAATTGCGTATGACCCTAAATCTGTGCTACCATATCGCCATCGGCATTTCAAAAGGGCCACCTCATACGCGCTTCGAGCCTAGCTGCCGTAGCTTTCTCCATGTCCCGTAGTACGGGTGCTTAGGTTACTTCACCGTCAATCCTCCCGTTTTCTGCATCTGCTCTATCAGCATGGAAGTGCCGAATACAAAGACAAGCCGAGTGTTCATCACGATACCGCAATTAAAAGGAAAGTGATCACTTGTGCGGAGACAGGCGGAAATCGGGCCGCATCATGGGCATACGGAGTTCCCAAAACTTGCCTGCGGGACTGGCACAAACAGGAGAGGTATTCTACTCTGGCAGCTGCTACGTAGGCATGGCCACGCGGCCCCTATCTGGAAAGCGACCTGCGATGGAGACAGTTTACATACCTAGGCATACCGCACTGTGTTTTTGTCGCTTAGTTCATGTTAAAGCTAGAAGCCACACAAAAGTCAATTCACTTGTGCCTGCTACCACACTTCTTCACTCCAGCATTCTGATAAAAAGTTTCCGTGGTCATTGAGTGAGACATGCTCATGTTTGGTTGTGTACGCATGACACCATGCTTGTTAATTTAGTTACTAAGCGAATGTTTAAAAGTTTATACGGCTGATAAAAACACTATCCTTGCTTTTTGTATAGCTGTCTACTAATTTGCCAGCGCAATCGATGCTTTGCCTTTCGGGCAAAACTGCTTTTTATTTACTGCAGCGTTAGTGCACTGGGAGTAAATATTTTGTTTTTCCAAATGAGAGAAAGTTGTATTTCTGTATGAAATAATAAGGTGCGTGGTGCTGTAATGGACTTTTCTTTTTTTGGTAATGGAAAATGGGTGCACGTTACGATTGAGGGTGCGTTGCAATAGAGTACATACAGTATATCAAAACTCCTCAGTGAGTCTTTCCTTTAGAATGCAACGTAATGAATGTATACTAATTAACTATTGACAAGAGACAGGCACTGTCCAAATTCCGTGATGCCCTGAAAAGATAGTGACTATAGAGTGCCTCAATGTCCAGGCGAGGAGAACATTGAGTCGCTAACAGTGATTTCAAGGCTGTCTTTCGTTGTTACGTGTTCTCTGGCTTACCAAGCCTCTACCTCACAATAAAACTGAAGTGTCTGGTATAAAATAAATGTGAGTTATGAATGCAGCTGAACAGTGCCCCTTTAAAAAATAAAACAAAAGTGCTGATATTTAATGCTGCACCAATAATGGCCGTACACATCTTCACAGGTCCACACACACATAGCAGTTCTTGCACTTTCATCTCACACGATCACTATTGTAATCGTTCCCCTAGGACCAGGACTATACTCTCGCAATTTAAGCCACTGATGTTCAGGAAACAAGATAAACATTTCTGTTCTTACACCACATAATTATTATATGAAGCGTAGAGGCATTCCAGCTGTGCTCTCACACTTTTGTTGCCATGGCTACAGTGCAGTGATGCCAGAGGCTTTCAAAAGCTTGCTCCATGTCTTCCCACGGCAACATTTTTATAGAACATTTCCAATTCATGCTCTACTGTACCCTTCGGTTTAAATAAAAATGCCCCTTGTCTCTTTTCGCCTGACCAAGAGTCTGGTCAATGGACAGTAACAGTAACCACAAGGAGCCCAAATCTACTTTTGTTTCGTTTTTTTTTACTAGAGCGCAACACTTAGGCGCCGGTTCCTGCGTTGAGAGTCTGCGTACCTCGGCGTAACCAAGCGAACGAGCGCAGCGAAGGACGAAAAAGCGAACGCAGGGAGCAGCAGGGGATGAAAGACGGCAATAGCGAAGGGCGTGGAGGAAAGCGGAGGAGGAGGAGGATGATGCGGCGGAACCATTAGGTGGAAAGCGGCGGAGGAGGGTATGCCGAAAGCGTGAGAAGTGCGTAGTGCTGCGCAAGACGCGTTCTGCGGCGACGATCGCTACGAGATGGCGCCAGGGTAGCGCGCGTTTTCGCAGATGACGCCATTGATAAGGCATGCGGCGAGCGCGCCCACCGATACCACATACGGAAAGAAAGCGCTGCAGGAGTGGACGTCCGTCTGCGGCGGCGGCTGCTGTGAATCGCGCCCGCGCGTCACTAACACGCTGCCTCTCGCGATCTCCGAAGCGCCAAACTTCGCTCCGTCTGCAGCGTGCCGCACGAGACAGATTGTCCGCGCCAGCCAACATGCCGCGCAATGAAAACACACATGGAGCTGCGCTCTCAAATTTCGCATTAGAGAGTATCGTAGTCATCGGTGAATTGTTTCTTCCTCCCCTGTCTCCATCTTAGACATGAGCATCAACACCATCCGGTCTGCCTATTCGTGTGTGCTTATTTCAGCGTTCCTCCTTTAATTTTTGTGCATTCGGGAGGGGAGGATGCACACAGGGGGTCGGTCATTCGTGAGCTAGACGCGCTGCGTTCCTCTAATCCTGCCCTAAATGTTGCGTGTTCACGTGTGTATAAAAGTTTTCGTGAGGGTTGGAACGTCACAGAATTCCACCAAGCAGCACAGGTGACACACAAAGGTCTGTGTAATCAAGCAAACCACAAGGCGCAGGAAAGTGGCCCTTAACGACAGACGTGAGCGGACACGCGTCGCCATTTCACGAAAACGTGATGCGAATCGGACATCGCACATACGCATGGCGCACTCCGGTGAAAAGCGATGCAGTTCAAAGCCGCACCATGGCCATTCTTTTTTCAGATTTGCAAGGTGCACTTCCCAGAACGGAGGGGAAGTGCCAAGTCGACCCCGACGGCAGTGCAAGGCCAGGGCGACTTGAGGCGCCCGAGGAGCAATCTCCGTCGTAGCACCGGCCGCAAAAATTGGAGCAGCTCGGAGAAGCTAGTTTGGCCACATTATATTACTATAGATAAATTATGCATATATATATTACTATAGATAAAATATGCACATAAAATATATCGTAAGTGCATAACAGCAATAAAATATGCAACGAGTAACAAATATATATATATATATATGTATGTATATGTCTGTGCGCCAAAAGTGGTGATTGAGCAGCAGCGATCACGCACACCCCTTCCTAAACGATGGTCCTTGTGGTGCCGGTAAGAAGCTGTGTAAAATCTAAGGCTTTGCAGAGGATACTTCGTAATGGCTAGTGCAAAGTTCGCCACGGAGATGAAACAATCTCTTCAAAAACACCTGTTGGTCTAAATTGTAATTTCAATGTCTAATATGCCTTAAAACCGACTATATATAACGCTCAAATAACCGGCACTGTCGCGGGCACGTGAGGAAAGTTTAGTGTCACAGCCGCGAGATGTCGCCACCACCGAAACGACTGCAGCGCGCCACGCGGTTTCCTCGACGAGGACGAAAACAAATTGCGCCTACACAGCGGCGCGCCATCCAACCTCGCTGGCCATGGCCTACACGACATGGCCTCGTTTTATTTTGTATTTATTTGTTTAATGTTCAAAACGAAGTGCGCATAAAAAGTGTCTTCAAGGTAGTTTGCTAACAGATGCAAGCGAATCTACGTCACAGCGCTGTGCGGCGCTAATTTTCTTTTTCGGGGACAGCTGCCTTATATGGCATGAAAAGAAAGAAAAACTAGAAAGAAGCCTATAAATACGAATACGATCCCGCACCATGCCGGAAAGCCAGCAAGGCTCTGTAATTAGGGCCTTCTTGACCACACGCTGAAGTCAGACTCTCTCCTGAAGTTAGGAGAGGGCACACATCTCGCATCTGTTTTTTCTTTTTCTTTTTTTTTAAGCTAGAAAAGTTGTAAATAAGTATAGCAAAAGAGGTATTGGTGGGTGGTCGTTCTTTTCGCGTGCTCCATTCCAGCGTGGCTCACTGGTGGTCAGCAAGGATAATTAATAGCGACGGTAAGCAAGCGCTCACAGAAACTAGGCCTACAGACAACGTAAGACATTCCTCGTTTTCTTTGTTGCCGTGCCCAAAACTAAACGGGCGTAAAATTTAGCTTCCGAGGTAACTTGCCCGCAGGCGCAAACAAAACCCACGAAATCATCTCGGGGGCCTCGGCGGCGCACTTAGTCCCTGCGTGACTTACTCGCGGAGAATGAGGTCGAGCGAGCAGACGACGCGGTCCAGAAATGAACGAACCTACCGGGCTCATTCCGTCAGCGCAACAACTTCGTGTACGAGAGACACCACAGCGCGCTGCTTCGAATTCGTCCACCCGGTGTTTCTGTTATAATGTGTACACGAACGTGGGTGCACAAACGATCTTGCCCTCCGACCCCAAACGCGGACGGGCGCCGCTGAGGCCCGGAAACGGAAGCTTTCGACGGAATAGGCGGAGGACGATGCCGCTCACGTGCTCTCGGCGAAATCGTGCAAGTGTTACAAGCTTACCAACAAGAGTCCGGACTGTTCCGTTCCGGGGTCCTTGCGCGTACAACGGTGGTTACAGCCGACTGGTTCGACGACGACTTCTTGCGCGTTAAGTGCAACCGTATCGACACGAAAGCTGGCCGAATGCATGGGGTATGCGATCGGAGTTCCCGTTACTCGGCAGCGTACAACTCGCGCCTTGTAGACAAGTGTGGCTCGCGATTACATATATCTGTACGTAATTGCCACAACGCAGACGTGCTCAAGCGCGCACACAGACACAAGTTACGCACTAGTTCAGAATAAATGTGGTGCGGAGGCTCCCGCTTCTGCAAGGTGACCATCGAAATGACACACGGAAGCAGAGTCAAAAAGCTTTCTTTTTTTTTTTCCTCTCTTATTTCATTATGGACCGAAAACAAAGAGAAAACACTGGAAAGGTCCGGTTCACCCTCACTTCTCACTAATCTTTTTTTTTTTCTTTCCCGGTTTTTGAAAGCCATGTTAAGCCGCGCAAGCGTTTTATTAGTGGCTGCCACGGACACATTAGCAGACGAGCACAAGCCAGTGCACAGCTGTGGTCGCCCTTACATCGACTATCGGTCAAAAAAAAAAAAGAAAGACAGAAAACCGCCATCCACGTGAACCTCCACGCATGCGACAACAGCGTGGTGAAGCGAGCAAAATAATAAAAGAGAATGCTCTGCTATGCACATGCATGCATCGCCACATGGCCGCCGGCGCTCAGCCTTGAGATGCCACTTGTATAGTGCGAGTGGCACGCGGAAAAGTGCGCCTGCGCAAACTCTCTCTCTCTCTCTCTCTCTCTCTCTCTCTATATATATATATATATATATATATATATATATATATATATATCATAAGTGAGGGCTTATACGCAGTTGCATGGCTCGAGCCGTTGCACACATTAGTCAAGATTAAAATTAAATTATGGGGTTTAACGTGCCAAAACCACTTTCCGATTATGAGGCACGCCGTAGTGGAAGACTCCGGAAATTTCGACCACCTGGTGTTCTTTAACGTGCACCTAAATCTAAGTACCCACGGGTGTTTTCGCATTTCGCCCCCATCGAAATGCGGCCGCCGTGGCCGGGATTCGATCCCGCGACCTTGTGCTCAGCAGCCCAACACCGTAGCCATTGAGCAACCACGGCGGGTAGTCGAAATCGGCACTACACCATGTTTTCTCGACAAAAAAGCCGAACCTGGATTTATTTTGCATGCCCAAGGCGCCTGGACCTTGCAGAGGGGAGTGATGCGCATGCGCACAGCAACAACACGATTGCTTGTACGCTTTCATATCAATTTCAACATAAAGGTGGGCGTCTGCACTAAACTGGCACGTTAAAACAACATCTTTTCCGGATTTTCCCCGACTCGTACTATGAAAATTCCTTGGCAGCCTGTGATATTGGAGGTTCGGGTGTAAGGAATAACACGGTGGTTTATAAAGCTTAAAGTATACCACATATACCAGCCCATAATCTTCAGACAACCACGATTAAACTGTAAATCGGGTTGGATGCATTACTATTCACGACCGAATCATATATGTTCCACGACGTTTTAACCAGCAGCGGCGACAGACTCTCACGCTCACAAAACCAGCAAAAGACACCACTATTCGTGGATTGTGTAGGTTCAGTAGAGCACTTCCAATTCTTTCTGGCGTAACACTATGGCTTCGCATCGCCATGACCGCTGAATTTCTCCGATTCAAAGATACCGTGATGAAACTGCCGCATTGCTTCTAATTCAGGCACATATATGGTGTGTCCTAAAAAACAAGATACGGAGACGAATATACACCTTTAAAAACATACTGCATACGAGAGAATCGAACCATTCGCCCCCAGCTTCGTCTGCACAGCGAAGTCTACCAACAAGGCGGGACGCACTAGCGAGTGAAAATGTGTCCGTTGTTACACTGATGCAAACCACTTCAAATGAAAACAAGAAAATCAGAACAACGAGTTACGTGTGCCTCGAGTCAGTCACTGACCAGACGAAAGTCTCAGCGCGCGATGCATTCCGTTCGAATAAAGTACAATAGCAGCGTGCTCTCTGTTGCGCTGCTTCCCGTTAAACTCGAGTTGACGGACATCGACCACCTGCTGCAGATAATTGGACGCTGTGGCAGACGTTATCACACAGCGCCATCCTATACTCGGAACCGGAAAAAATAAGGACAAATAAGCCGTCATTCGTCTATAGCTTAAAGCTAATCCAAGCTACAGCGCAACAACACCCGGACGGCATGTTAAAGAGTGTCAGCAGGTGCAGCGCACAAAAACACCGAATGTTCAAAGCCTGCACCGAACATGGCTTTAAAAGTGGCACGATCGCGCGCCGCCAGCTTCCCTGTGCGCCGGGTCACGACACACACACACACACACACACACACACACACACACACACACACACACACACACACACACACACACACACACACACACACACACACACACACACACACACACACACACACACACACACACACACACACACACACACACACACACACACACACACACACACACACACACACACACACACACACACACACACACACACACACACACTGGGAGAGGGACCTATTCCACGACGCCCGAGGCCTTTTTTACGCAGAACGACCTCCACCCCCACCCTTAGACAAAAGAAAGGTGTCAAGGGGAGCAAGATGATCCCTGACATCCGTCCGGCTACAGAATGGCACAGTGTCGCGGCAAACCCAATGCATCTGTTTGGATACGACGCGTTCGTACTCCCTATTCATACTCCGCAGAGTTTGGTTGGTTGGTCAGTTGGTCGATGGAGTCCAGCCCTGCGATGGCCGACGTATCGTGTATGCTACACCGAGTCTGACAGCTAAAAAAAAAATATTTACGCTCGCGAAACTCAAGGTATCCTTGTACAGCGTTTATTATACGTTCGAACAAGTTTTTTCCCGTCAACTCGAGAAAGGGGGAGAAAAAGAAATACAGATGGGAGAGAGAGAGAGAACTAAACTTTTATTTTCCGAAACGGTAAACCGAGTCAGAACCCGGTTCACCCTAGGTGGGAGGATTCCTTATTCCAAGAACCCTCTGGCTTGGGCTGCCTCTTTGGCCCGGGCGACGAGACTGCGTTGGTCGTCCAGGTCATCGGAGGAAAGCTTGGCCTCCCACGTTTCGGTTATGGTATGGATCTGCGGTGATTTGGGGCGCTCTTCTTGTGCTTCTATGGGGCGGCTTTCTTTGGAGTCGTCTTGTGGAGCTTGTGAGGTAGGGTCTGTGGGTGTGCCACGCAGTGGGCAATCCTGGACCATGTGTTGCAGGGTGTCTGGAACGTCGCAATGGGGGCATATGTACGAGTACTGCGTAGGATACAGTCTGTGCATGATTATTCCGTGCACGTAGGTGTTGGTCTGTAGGCGGCGCAGAATGACTTCTTCCTCCTTGCTTAGATTCTTGTGTGGCAAAGCGTACGTTCTTCTGCTGAGTCGGTGGTGTTGCAGAAGCTCCGAGTACTTTAGGGCGATGTCATCAACGTTGGTGGCCGGCCTAGTGTGGGATTGCAGGAAAGCCCGGCTGGTATGCTCGCGGGCAGCGGCGTGTGCCGCCTCATTTCCTGTCATGCCCTGATGGCCTGGAACCCAGTCGATGTAGGTGTGAAAAAAAATAATAACGAGGCGGTTGAGTACATGTGAACACACACACACACTCGCTAACCGTCACAAGCGTTCCTGACAGTGCATGTCGCCTTCGAGAAGCGGTAACGGGGCTTTTGCGGTCCAGTGGGCGCAAGACGTGCTTATTGGGCCAAGGGTCTCCTCCTACGAGAGTAGTTTGTCATCCGAGCGGCTGACATACGCTAGCTCACAGAGCACGGTTCTAACAGCAGGGCGCAGTTGCCCGGGTACGAGTGACCGTGCTGAACGTGCTTGGGAAACGGCGCTGCCGCCTTTTTTTTTTTTTTTTCTTTCGACGATCTCCCCACATACAGTCAGAGTGACTCCGTGCGCTTATACATTACGAGGCTGGAAGGTCAGAACCGCATTCAGAAAGAGACTAGAGGGAGAGCGAGAAAAAAAAAAAGAGAGCCAGACCACTGCACTGGAAAGTACAGCACGCCCGAGCATCAAAGCGCATCCAGCGAGGAAGGCCTCACGTCGGCGCCTTGTTTGTATGTCAATTTCGTGAGCGAGGTCAGTATATCTGTTTTTTTTTTTTTTCTGTCACCGGAGCCGAGTTCATGAATCCAAGATCAGGAAACGGGAAGCCACGCGAAACAGAGAGAAAGAGTGTGTGGTTGCGGTGTGTGTGAGAGAGAGAAAGAGAGACCAAACACCCAACAGACAGCGACCCCACTCCTTTCCTTTTTTCCTCTGCGAGAAACCAAATACCGGCCACACCCACGCAGAGCCGTTTACTTTCTTCTGCCCCCAACCCCTCTTTCCTCCTCCTCCCCCACCCCGCACTGTTACAGCCCCGGCCGGCAAGGCACGACGCGCAGTCCGCCCGCTACTATATCGAGCCTGCCCGCGCAGCCAGCCGCGGTCGTGTACAACCTTGTACCAGTAGTAAAGGTCTCCCCCACCCCTGGCGCCGCGTCGGTGCAACGCACCGAACCGTGAAACGCATCCGCCACGGAACCGAAAGAGAAGCCCCGGACGAAAACGCGCGAAATAACATGCACACGCGCAATCCACTCGCGCATGCCGCATGCGAGTAAAGAAAAAGACACGAAGGCCAAACAAGACAAGCAAACAAACGGCACACGCACATGATACGGTAGTAGTAGCAGGGGGCGACCTTGCGGCGCTCGGCAGATGCGCGCGCCACGCCTGCGCGAACAGCGCGGCCACCGGATGCACGCAACGTGCGGCGCGGATCCGCGTTTGTTTTTTTTTTTTTTTTGCATCACGCGCTGCGACGCCTTCCGCCACGAGACGCCGAGCGACGTCGGCATCGCGCAACGTGCGCGAACCCGCGCGCACACGACAACCACCGCCTACAAGACACACCCGGCCGGGAGAAGACGGAAAGTGATGACCGGCAGGGACCGCGACCCGCCAGGAAGATTGCAGCAGGAGCGACGGAAAGAAGGCCGGGCGGAGGGGGGAGGGCATATGGAATAGTGGCTTGCACAACAGCGTGTACGCCCCGAAGGCTCACCTACACGCATCGTCGTGATGCGTATAGCTGCGTAGGAGGCGCCCGTAGATTGACTGATTGATTGACTGACTGGAGAAAGGCAGCACTGGAATTCAGAGGCGCCGGACAAGGGACAACCGGCATCCGCGTTGCGGGGGGTCAGCTCGGGGAACCAACGCGCCTTTCAAGATTCAATAACGGGCAGGCGGCGGGTCGACTGCGTTGACGTTTGACGCTGCGAATCGGCAGTGATAGCTTTGCGTACGTGTTTGTGTAAACCCCCTCCCCCCTTCCCTGAAAAAAAAAATTAAATTATGGGGTTTTACGTGCCAAAACCACTTTCTGATTATGAGGCACGCCGTAGTGGAGGGCTCCGGAAATTTCGACCACCTGGGGTTCTTTAACGTGCACCTAAATCTAAGCACACGGGTGTTTTCGCATTTCGCCGCCATCGAAATGCGGCCGCCGTGGCCGGGATTCGATCCCGCGACCCCTCCCCGCGACCCTCAAAAGGGGGCCGGCTGCGATGACGTCGAAAGTTTTTGCCTCACTTAGGGAACACGAAGTGCTTATAAGCGGCTGTTGTCGGCTGCTAGCTGTGCTCGTCGTCGTGCTCTGTGCTCGTGAGCTGAGTGCCCGTCAATGTACTCGTGTGCTGTATGCTCGTCTTGCGTGCTCCATTTGGGAGCCACGCTTAGACTGTCGAATGTACCTCTTGTTTAAACTGTAAATATTGTAAATATGCCCTGTACGCCTAGATCCTCCCATGTTCCTCTGTATGACTTTCAATCCTAACAAATGGTGGCAGCGGCGAGATCGTCCGACAACTCCTACAACTGGTAAGAGCGGTGGGATCATCTTCCAAATCCTACAGGGCAGTCAAAGTCGGAATTTACTGACGGAAACGCGTACACTAGTCAACGAAGTCACCAAACGCACAAGTGCGTGTTAGCGCTGTACCGCCGATGAACTGCGGTTCCCGCTGCAGTTTTTGCAATTTTAGAGTCCCCAAGGGGGCTGCTTGGAAGCGCACAAAGCTAAGTCTGACTAACTTTTCAGTACTTGTTTTTATTGCCGCTAGAGAGAGGTGCCACATGATCATTTAGAGCAGCGCCATGAAAGTAGATGAGCGCTGCCGGCAAGGCGTTGTTTAGTTCTCTGTAGCGTAAGCATAATAAGAATTCAGTTGAGTACAAAACTCGCATGCAAGAAGGGCCTACCGTTGTGAAACAAACAAATCACTCGGCGTGTTAAGTTTGCTCAGGCAGCATCGAGGTGTGATGACTTCCCAAACGGGACGCGAACTTTTCAGCGAGAAATGGAACAAAAATAGCATATGCAGCAGCTATTAGCAATTATCGCCCTGAACTACCTATTTTCTAAACACATTTCCAAAAACCCAAACAATATCTAAGATGCCCTCGGGCGAAAAGAATAAAGCTGTCAGAGAAGCATTCGCTTGGTATCATTCCCATAAGACACAGCGTGATTTATACCCTTTAAAAACGAAGCAGGGTGAAAACCTCGCAGCTCAAAAGAATCGGCAAGAGTTATGCATGAAGCCACTAGCAACAGTTAAAACATGTGCGAAGCCACGCATAAAATAGATGTAAGAGCATGAAGTGCGCGACAGCTGGTGCGAGGATTTACCGGGCCACATAAAACCAACAATTTCAGTTCTTGCAAACTTCAGTAGCGTCAACATACAACACAATACACTCGTGAAGCCGTGCTGCCTAGCTATAGCGCCACGCGGTAAAGAAGCGGGAAATAGTATAAGCGGCAAACGGCATTCCGAACTTTAGCGAAATGCCTTTAGATTACATACTGCACTGCAGACGAACTTCGTCGATTACACGTCTATGATAGAGCGGGAAAAAACACCGACGCGACAAAGGAAAGAACGAGCACAAAAAATTTCCCGCCGAAGCGGTGATCCATGGCTATCGTTGCTGCCGCTGATGAGGCTTTTCGGGGAATGATTAACACCGTATCCCCGGCACGTTCTCGCCGGTATTTGAGCCCCCCACCCTGCAACAATTCTTCTTCGACATTCCTTGAAGCTTTGGCCACCCCACACGTGCGAAGGGTGTTCCCTATTTTGCTCTGAAAACGTGAATAAGACAGAGAAGCGGTATCAACGACGCAACTATGGTGGGCGGCTGGCTCCTCTCCCGTGTGTTCTGCGCAAGGCCGCCACCAGTGGCGCGCGCGTCGGCGCGCACTACGCATATACGGCGGACGCTGTATCCGAGGTCTCCGGATTGATTTCGACCACCCGAACTAATTACGCGCACTCAAAGCAAGGCAGTCTATTAGACGAGCGTTCTTGCAAGTTGTTCCCATCGATATGCGGCCGAGGATCGAATGCGCAACCTCTCTCGATTGCTCATCGTCGAGATTTGCCTTACAGCGATCACGGCGGTTCAATAAAAGATCGCGGTATAAAGGCGTAGAAAAAACCTCAGCAAGTAAGCGTATCGTATTCCTACAGCCACAGACTCGGGGGAAAGAAAATAAAGGCGATGCAGGAAACAAAAAGAAGCCTCGACACTATACCACTCCGGTATCGCCAAGCACGCGAGGTGATTTACAGCGGTGATCAATCGGATTCTCTTTCTTTCTTTCCCCACACATAATCGAGGATAAATCAACATGAGTGCCGCAAAAGTCGTAACACATGGTCGCAAGCACGCCGTGCGGCCGCAAATTACAGCCGGGCGCGTAATTAATCGGCGCAACGGTGCAATCTGCCGGAGTCGAAACCCATCGAGCCGGTGTCGTACTAATCTATAAGCTTGACGGCCGATGGCGAGAACGCGCACATATCGATAAGCACGAAGGGAGGGAACGCAGGAAGTCTAACAGCACTTGACGTTGTATATAGCGTGCAAATCCCGCCCGTTGCGTGCACCACAAACAAAAAGAAGAAAAGCCCAGCCGGGCTGCGGACTCCCCGCGCACGCTCGGGCTATTTTTCGCCGCCTCGCCAAACACGCACGCGGCCTCGGTATGCATATAACGACCGGCGCAGGTTGTCGGGAGCTCTCGTCACGCTATAAACTCCGCGCATATATGCACCGAGCGGCTCAAACTTCGGCGCGGCCGCTGCAACATCATCGGCAGAGGGTTGACTTCCATTTTCGGCAACGGGACCACAGGAACGCGCCGGCGAAAAGGTCGCCACCTCGCGGAGTCTCGCACCCCCGCGGGCGCTCACTTACGTGCTATTCTGGACACCACCTCGCTCCCGTTTTTTTTTTTTTTTTTTCAGCCATCGATCAGATATGCGAAGACGGGGAAGTTCGACAAATACGGTGCAATTCGAGAACGCGCTAGAAGCACCCGGGCCGTCCAAATCAAACGCCGATCAGAAACAACGTCAGCATCTCGATATCGGCGCAGCGCCTACACAGTATGCCACGATAAACATCCCTATTATAGCATACCCATCGTTGCCGTTAGCGCGAGATAGAGTACTGCAATAACTGTGCCCCGTGGCACCACGGAGGAAGGGATAAGGCCTAACGATTAAGGCGTAACGTATCGGCCCAACACGTGATCGGCACGTCATAGGGCGCGGTGGGTTTTCGTGCCCCTGGCTCCGCAGGCAGAGCTTCGGCAGGACAGCTCATCGATTAAAGAATACCGGAAACCAATAAACATCCGGCAAATACGCCGAGCGCTCGTGTGGGGCCGACACAGCGACGGGAATGGCTTGCCAAGGCCGGCAGCGTGACGCAATTAAGAGGAAGCCTCAGCTCGGGTCCTCCTACCTAAGCACACGGGAAAGGAGAAATCGTTTTTCTAGCTAAACCAGTGCGCCAAATTTGATGAGCCTTGTTACATTTAAAAGAAAAATGCTAAAATATTACAATTGGGTAAATGGCACCTAATACTACATCTGAAGTGGACAAATTTGATATATTATACACGGCTTTCGAGTAGACGACTAATTTGTGAGTAGAACTATTGCAATACCCTCGTAGTAAATGTAACAAATTCGCGTAAGATATAAACGGACATGTCAAATTTGTCTGCTTTGGATGCTCTAATGGAGAAAGTTAACAGAACTGCGATATCTGTTCTAGGTGCAGAACTACACATTTGTAAACTTCGTGCTTCTATTTGTTTCAAGCTTACCAATTTTTGAAAGGTCAATAGAAAAAGATCACGGAATTTTCGCTTCCAACAGTCACTAGAATTTAACCTTCCCTCTCAAATGCAACAAGCTACCTTAAGATCACCTAGAGGTTATCTATAAAAAAAAAAAATCGTTTCTGCGTTTTACATGTATACGAATAGGCGGCAACGGAGTTGGGCCCGAGCTAATAAAGCTTCCTCTTAACGCTCCCTCCTAGTCCTTCATCCCATGACCGCACTAGCTAGCACCACCTCTACACACAACAGCGCTGAAGTCGGTAAAATGCACCAATCACAGCACGCTACAACTCAGGCAACGGCATCGTGTGAAGAAGGCAGACATCACGAAAAGGGGGCTCTACTTAACCATACAAGTTCGAAGCAATGTATTTCGCAACCCCACAAGCTTCCGCAAGACTAATCCTAACACTTCAGCTATTCACTTGCCATTGAAGTCTCTTCACAGGGAAGTGTCGGACCAGCTGTTGGTTTCTTCAAGCCATCAGCCATCCACATCCTCGCGCACGTAAACAATAATCCCTCGGCTTCAGCGCCGTAAGGGGGGGGGGGGGGGGGGGGGTGCTTGAAGCGGCCATGGTGGCAAACGGACCAGAGGCAATCGGAAATGCATACTCACAGCAGTATACATATAATTGAGAGCGCTTAGACTGCCAAAGAACTAGCGCCTTCAAGTATACATATTATATGTAAACTTAAGCCGACAGAAACACTAAAGATGCGAGACTACGTATGTACACTGGTATCATCCGCATAAAAACCTCGACAACAGAATTGACGGCAATTGATTTTACTTTTTCTGTCCTGAATGCACGAAGCTTCGTGAATAACCACGGTTTCTTACACTCTACACGCAGCCGCACTGAGAAACAAAACTACGGGCTCACAATGCCCGTACAATCGCGGGAATGCGAACACCGTACGGCAGGGCCCATTGCCAAGTGCGCAATCGCGACTCCGCGATGTCACGTGAGCACGCGGCTCCGTTTACACAGGACAACTCCTGCATGTGTTGTAGCTGCTGACGTGTAGCTTAGCAGCAGCAGCAGCGTGAATACTGCGCAGATTCGCGGTCTCCATGTTAGTGGAATCTTTCATCACCTGTACAGTGCAGCCGCAGAGTGGATGAAAGATGAAAACCGCGGTCAGGCGACGACACGCTTCCGAGCAACAGAAACCGATCTCGAAGGCCGCACTTTCGCGGGCCGCATGCACCGGAAGTGATGGTAGAACCGGAAACACGTCATAGCCGCCACGTTTTAGACACCGCCTATTCGTGATTCGACTCTAAACTACAGGTCGCGCGTTTTGGGCGCCAAATTTTGCCAAGAAAAAAAATATACGTACTTCGTCCAGCAGTCAGTTACAGGTACGCGCTACTGTGCTCAATTTATAAATAAATAAATAAATAAATAAATAAATAAATAAATAAATAAATAAATGGTGCGACACATATGCGTCCGTGTAGCTTTCTTGTGTATTTCGGGTTGACATTCATTTATCGAACAGCGTGTTTTACTGGTAGCTAATTGCTGCCAGCTGGAAGGTCCTAAATAGTGACAGGTTATTGCAATTTATGTTCACCTAGTTATCTGCTAGCAGGCCCTTGCAGACGATTTCAGGACCCGCGTGCGAAAACATTACGTGGCAATGAAGGGAGCTCGACGTATACGTGGGCGCAGCTTGTGCACATGTATCAGGGCGCCAGGAAATCGGCAGAGCTTGATAGCACTTTCAGTTTTCCAGCAACAGACAACCGGATCAGCGTGCCCTCCGCATTCGCCCAAACACGGATGCGCGGAAAAAAAAGAAAAAAAAAAGTACGATTTAAAACCGGTCCCATGGTGGCGTACTTCAAGGGACACTAAAGCGAAACAATAAATCAGTTTAGACTAATGAAGTATTGTTTGAGAACCCTGCAGGCAGTCATTTCAAAAAAATAGTTTGATTATTAGATGAGAAAATGAAGGTCCACGAATCAGTATTTGAATTCCGCGCCGAAACGCCAGCGCCGGTACGTCAGCGTGACGTCAGGGATTCCAAAGTATGTTTTCGCATTTGGGCCGCGTTGGCTGAATAAAGGTTCCCGATACTTGCCATGTTTAATATTTGGTTCCTTTAGAACACAATGTAGTCAATCTGTACCGCTATATATAGTTAGTAGGCCCTAGAAAATGCCATCAAAATCCAAGACGTCACAGCCCCCAGGTGCGCGAACTTCAGTAGGCGTCGCCACCCGTATTTCGTTCTTGCGCTGTTTCTGGCTTACCAAACGTCTTATCGTTGTAAGAGCGGTGTTTTTGGTGTTGTAGAACGGTAATTTACTGATGCAGAAGAAATAATTTTTCACTGTAGTGTCCCTTTAAGCCTTATCCCAATACAAGCGCTGTACCAAAAGAAATTTGAACGAATTCTGGGGTTTTACGTACGTTCCAAAACCACGATTTGATTACGAGTCACGACGTATACGTGGGGGACTCGAAATTAATAATAATGACGCCGCCCCCCACCCCAACCAAATGCACGGGACACGACGGGGGGGGGGGGGGGGGGGTGCGTTTCGCCCATATCGAAAAGCGGCCGCTGCGGTCGGCAGTCGATCTCGCGACCTCGTGCTGAGCAGGGCAACATCATAGCCGCTATAAGGCACAGCAACGGGTGTATACCAGAGAAATACACCGTTTTCTGTTCGACAGGTTACACAAGCTAACGTGAATGAGAATGCGGGACTGCTTTCAGAAGCATTGCCATGCGTGCGCGCTTTACATCCATGAACACAGCTTCCCTTACATTGCCAGATAAAGTTGTCCGCGAGATACCACGGAAAAAAAAGTGTCTCCAAGTTGGCCCAACGCACGAAGCGCCCCTTTCTACGTTCTCAAATAAAAGAAACGCGTAACATGCACCCAGTCCAGAAATGTATAGCCTTCCGTAATAACGCACTGTCGCGCTCAATATGACAGCAAGATAACTTGAAGGGAAAGTTGGTGTCAACTCTAAGAAAGGATTTTTTTCTCTCTTTCTCACAATAAACAGTTGTGAGTGCAGCGCCTCTCTTTATGTCCCCTCTTTCCTTTCGTAGAATTTTCTTTTTCCTTTCCTGAATTTTCTTTTATGAAGATTTGGAAATCTACACACAGCCTCCACTTCTTGTTTCACGTACGTAAGGAAACTTACCGGTGCCGCCTTTCTTGTAAACGGCGGTGCTATACGTGTGTACCAGTAATTGGAGTGGCGTAGTTCACCAAACCTTTCATGTGTCGGCACTGCGTGCATATATCCATGGACAGTCGCGGAGCTCGCCCGAGCTACCGCGTTGCATTTAAGCGCGACGGCACGACGAAATTATAGTGGGCAAATTTGCGATTGCAGTAGGAAAAACTGTCGAAAATAGGCGGGCCCGTTATGCCGCATTATGCCGCGGCTCGCCGTTTGTCCCTCTCGACCCGAACAAGCGCAAGGGTCGATCGCCATGCCTGCAAATAGCGGAGCGAGTCTTTTATAGGCCTTACGAGCTCTAAACGCCGCTTTCTCGCCCGCGATATATACTTAGGTTACGTTAGGTATGTAGATTCATGCGCACAACCCAATTCCCTTTGCATGGAGATCGCGAGGTTAACTATTCCGAATAAGAACGCGCGCACGGACCTCGGAGTATGTAGATAAGCGAAATGGTCAACGCGCCTGTTCAGAACCTACGTTTCCCGGTATATAATTATGAGATGCGGGCTGTGCGTGTCCCCGCGGGGGAATATCTATATGCGTTGCATGCGGGCTGGTCAGGGAAAAAAAGGTACGAAGCCAGGATCAAAGAACGTGCGGGAACGGCGAGCGGGGGCATACCTGCAGGCCTCGACCAGGCACGCATATAGGTTACCCAGGAAATGTAATTAAGTTACTGAGAACGAGACAAAAAAGAATAATTCGGTATATATAAGGTGCCCCTGCCTCCTACCCCCTTCATTCCAAAACCGTAAAACATGTCCGAGTATACGAATAGAAAAAAAAGACAATTGACTCGCTATTTGGAAGTTATACTCGCAGGTGACGTACTTATACATAGATAACGAATTCACAAAGCCTAACATCACAAAAAAAAAGACATTTCAAATCTTTCTGAAAGGGTTGTGCTTTTGCGACGGTTATGCGCATATCCTATAGCACTCGTCGATCCGCTTTATATATATATATATATATATATAGACAACGTTCACAAACACACGCCCCTCAATCACGCGCGTCACGACACCCGCTTTCAACGACCTGCGAAATCAACGAACGTCGAGATCCGCCAGTATGTGCACACACCACCACTGGCCCCGTCGAGACACCAGGCCGTGTAATGCACATCCTCTCTCGACGTGCCGGACGCGCAGTTCGCGGATTGGGACATCCGTCGCGGATTCAACAGTCGTCGGGAGCGCCCGTGAGACGCGGCGTGCACTGCTGACCTCATTCCGGGCTTCCATCATCCTTCTTGCGTCACGACAGCGGCGAAGGACGTCGCCCTCGTCTCCACTTCTTCAACTCATCCGCCTGAACATCCGGGGATCTCTCCAGGGGCGCATACTGTGCGGATACGCGAAGCCTTTGGAACGACAAATCGGATGTTGCGCAATTCGCTTATACGCTGTTCTTCGAATGGAACCTCCGCTGTGTACAAATATTTCTCGAAAACTTTCTTTTTTTCTTCAAGTATTCCAAAACGTCAACCGTGCGCGACCCCAACGCAAGTTTGAAGCAAATGGGCGTTAAAATTTCATTCCGGCGGCCATGGTATAGACGTCGAACACGAGAAAAGACGTATAGCGGAACACGCTGAGTACACACGTCGCTCAGTAAAGCCGGGCGTTTTCGAGCTAAACGGCTACACCATTCCCACTCACCGACGAGTCCCAATCGACCGAGCACCCGAACAAAGTGCTCAAGTTGTTTCTGACGCACCATTAACCACTTGTGATACACGGCACCTCATAATGGGAAATGTACAACTACGGATGCTTGCAAAACGTCGTGAATAGACTGTACGACGACAACGTCGTTTTACATTGATGGCTAGTTAAAACGGCTGGCCACATATCGCCCGAAAAAATATATATTTTTTTTCTACTTGCTCGTTCGATTTCGTCTCCAAAGTTACCACGTGCTATTCGCACTCCCGCAGATCTCTCTGAGCCCGAGGCTATATAACGCGCCAGGATAACATCGCACACGCGGGGGGAATGCCAGCGCGATCTCCTCGAGGTATATACCGGCCTTGGGCGTCCATCACCCGGACGCTGTAGACGCGCATCGTATAAACACAAGCGCCGGGGTTGATGTAGCGGCGCGTCCATGGGAGCGCCAAAGAGCCTACACCTCGCATTCCGACGCGCACCCGCCCCACGGCAACATGGCGCCGCGGGTTATCGCCTATCTGTTGCTGAGCGGCAGGCATAAACAAGCTTGCTGCAGAAATTGATGCACCACACGTTCCACACACGTCATGGCAAGGCTACAAAGGCTTAGAGAGACTTCTCTGGCTATACTCGCCTTCGTGGCCAAAAAGAAGAAGAAAATTTGGCAGTGGCTTAGCTAGGCTATGCCAGTATTTGAAGTAGAAGCTTAGCGCAAATAAAACCACGAACACAAGGAAGACAGACATACGTAGCGAAAGCTAAGGCATATCATGGTCAGCCTTGGCTAATCTTGATTGCAAGTCCCGGTTAGTTTGGTTGTCTAGCTATGTTGCGGCGTTTAGCCAGTCGTTCGGCGCGCTGTTCGTCGGTTTCCTGGGCGATTCGTTTCCTCTTCATCTCGTTCCCATGTCGATTCCAGGCCTGCTTATCAGAATTGTCGCGGTCCATACTGGCGCCTCGACTGTGGTTGCTGCGCACGCAAGCTCTCCTTTTCAATCCTCCGACATGTTATCAGGCATGCGACGCAGCTGGCGAAGCGAGCGGAGGCGAACGCAACGACGAGGAACGCGGTGTGACGTCATGTGCCTCCTCGGAGCACCGCCACGGCGAAATCGCAAGTTCGCGGCCAGTAAAGCTTTCGCTTTAAAACACAGTGCATCACGTATGAGTGATAGAGGCACAGGTTTGCCTCACGTACTTCTATGTGGCAAAACATTTCGTAATTATTACGTCAAAGGCGTCGCGGATCTGTGCCCGTTTACCACAAGACGAGCGGAGTCGAGCAGCCTCTCCGAGCATGCATATATATATATATATATATATATATATATATATATATATATATATATATATCACCCAGAAGCGATTTGATGTGACCTCGCGCCCGAAAAGGTTCCTGCCAGTCACTGCATACCTTGTCAAGCCCAACGCGGCTTTGGCCGGTCTGATTTTGGTATCACCTATTTGGATGCATGCAATAGATTACTGTTATCATTACTGTTATTTGGAACTCCTTGCGACGATATCGCACGCGCGCGGAAACTTACGTCTTCATCCCCTTAGAAAAATACGGTTGCTGGGAAATTCGGAGAGAGACGAACAGTACGACAAGGCCACAAAAACAAGCCACAAGCGCGAAGATTACACTAAATCCGAGCACTAAACCGAGCCGCCATTCCCATGACAGCCGAACAGGTAACGTTCGCCGCGCCACAGTTCCTTTCAGAATGTTTTTATGCGAAGCATACTAGCCGCACAACCACGCTCTTCCTTGCTGCGCCGCGCGCGGCCGCGTAGCTACCATATGACGTCATAACAGCTGCAAAAGCGGAGGCTCAACTCGTGCGCTCGCTTGCGGCAGCGTAGCCGGGTCTCAGCTCGTGCGCTCGCCTGCATGAGTTGTTTCTTCGTCTAGCCGAACCAAATATAGCCAAGCGACAGCAGTTCACCAGGCTAAACAGTGGTTCAACAACTAAAATAAAGGCTAGTATGCTTCGCATCCTGGGCTTAACCTTAGCTAGGCCACAGCCATTTTTCCCGCACGGACGCTCTGCGCACAGCGCGATCTGCCCGAAGTGCCGTGGCGGCCTTGGCCATCACTCACCGCGGGCGACGCGCATTGTAAACACAAACAGCGGGTTAGCGGCGAAGCAGGCATACCTCAGCGCGCGCGCCGCATGACCAACGCAGCGCAGGCACGTACACACAATGCCGGCGATATCGCCTCCCTCCTCCTCGCAAATACCTCGAGTGTCTCCTCCTTACCCAACCCTCTCCCACCCAAGGTCCCTTCAGCGCTGCAGCCGACTGGAACCCCCGGGGGCTCCCGTTTCGCTTGCTGGCAGATGCTTCGCGGAGACGACGTCGTCACCTTGATCTCCCTTTCCGTGCAGGCCCGCGCCCCTGCGTGCTCGCGCTTATATTTAGAGAAGGTTCCCGGGACAGAAGCGGGAGGAACCGGCCGCGCACAGCGATGACCGTGGGGAGGGGGCCCCGAGCGCGGCGGGACCCAGGGTGCACGTAGAAAGACCGGGGGTCTCGAAACGGACGGCCTATGGGCGCGAAGCAGGCTGCCCGCCGCGCGGTATGTCTCGCTCGTGTGAAGCGTGCGGTGCCGCCCCCTCTCGAGTGTTTTACTTTGTACGCCTGTAATTTGCTTGGGGCTCGGAAAGACCTCTATACTTGTCTCATCCTCTCCGTACCTCTGTACCTCCGCCCCTCTTGTTGAAACGCTTCACGGTGCGCGTAACCCCTGTGTACGCGGTCTGACATGGCTCACACGAGCTCGAGACCCTTGCCGTAAAGCAGTGCGCACGGATAACGACAACGCTAAACACTGTGCAGACTCGCCTGCCCGTGCGTTGACATTCGCCGGCGCGCACGAAAGAAAAGAAACGAAGCTCCGCGGTGTTATGCCCCAAGAAGATATGAAGTTGGGCGGGACTGGTAATGCGCGGAGGGCAGGTAAACCAGAGGACTTATCGGAGTTGCAAGAGAGTGGCTGCGAACAGAAGGGAAAGCCTGTTGGGGGACGGCAGCTGGTCTGATGAAATTGGGGAATTTGCAGGCACAACACGCGGTTCGGCACAGGCGAAACACAGCACAGGCTCAAAACACAGGCGCAAGACAGAATTGGAGACCCCCAGGAAAGCTTTCGTGCTGCAGTGGATCCACTTGGTGCATACTTTTTTTGTCTCAGTTTAGCGACACGCGCCAGAAAGGTACGGCAACAGTGGTGGCAGGCCTCGGACGTGCAAAGACAAAAGCCTGCCTTAATTTTCTACGACTCTCGGGATTTCTTCCCGAACTCGCTGAACCGTTCCAGCAGTCTTATCATTATTTCAGTACAGTGGAATCTGTAGAGCAGAGCCAACTCATGTGGCGGCTGCGGTCTCGTAAGAACTGGAGAGCGCAGTCATGTAGTGGTGCGACATACTAAAATAAACGCACGCTGAAGGCCACTGCATGGAAACTACACAGAAAGAAAGCATAGAACTTAAAAATGACGTATTTTTAAGTTTCTTGACACTTGATGAAGCCCCGAGTAAGACAAAACACAAAAGAAAACAAGACCAGGACTGAGGACAGAAGGTTACCGGGCTTATGTTCTTTGTATCATCTATTTCATAATTCATAGAAAAAAAAAGTAGGATTCGTAAAGAGGATCGCGCCACACGATATAAGTATATCGCTTAATGGACGATTCTTTTTTTTTTTTTATTGCGATGAAGGCTTGCCCTTAAGGCATAATTGTTGGAGCGTATATGTGTATTATATGTGTGCTGTGAGGCCTGTGTTGTGTATGAATTGAAGCAGTGTTTTGTGAAATCTGTTATCATGTATCCAGCGGTCATAGCTGGTTGTCACACTGTAGCGGAGGCCGGCTTGCAGTAGGTGACGCGAGCGTTCCGATTGCAAACCCGTACATGTCCATATTAGGTGGTATGCATCTGATTCCACCACAGGAACGGAGCAGTATGGACACGTAGCACCCTGTGGTAAATGCGACCAGTTCCACCTTGAGACAACAGCCGGTGTAAGGGCCACCCCGGCCCGAAGCCTCCTAAGCACCACTTCCTCCGCCCTAGTAAGGTGAAGGGGGAGGGAGCAGACACACGGTGGGATAAGAGCGCGTGTGTCCTGCCGGAGAACATTTTTACGGGCTCGCAGCGAGTTACGGGGTTGGGGTGGGAGGGGAATAGGTGGAGGATCAGGATTAGGAGGGCAGTGTGCCTGCTGGTCAGCAGCAATGTTGTGAGGGTTCGCTGAATGGCCTTGAATCCAGTGTACCTTGACGCAAGTAGCTGTCTTACTATTCATTGTGTGTATTCTCTCGCAGATTTCCATCGCCTTATCGACCTTCTTGAGTTCCTGAATAGCCGCTAAATAATCCGTGAAGATGTCTAGTTGCTTGATGGTAGGCAGCTTAGATGTCGCATCTTGCATAGCGTCGTGGATGGCTTGAAGTTCTATTACTAGAGCGCTGGCTTCCGCAGATAAATAGCGCTGGTGGCCACTGATGAAATTATGCGTTGTACTCAGGAATGATGTCCTTCCGCCGTCTGGGAGAATGGCAGCATCCGTATAGACTTTGCAGGTGTTAACGCATGATGCAGCGACGATGTTGTGTTCGTCAATAGTACCTGTTGTATCGCTGCGTCGTAACTTCGTTGGCTTATTAGTTGTGATGCTGGTGAATTCCCAGGGAGGCATTGGACAGGGCTGATTGTCAATCCGAGAGCCGCGGTGAAAATGAGCATGCAGCGCAGCGACAGCCGGAATAAGTTGCTTTTTTATTTCACGTGCTTTTTCACGTTGCAAAATTAGCTCTGCAATTGTGTTGAGCTGGGCATGTTCCTGTAGGGCTGGTATCGGAGTGATGCGGGGCAGTGCTGTGATTGTGCGCATAGCATCGCGATTAATCGTCTCCAACTGTGCTAGCTGTGCCAACGTCAGCCGTTGAAATTGTGCTTGATATAAAATTCGTGGCTGCAAGACTGCACGCACCAACCGTCGAGCTACGTCAGTACGAGCTCCAGCTGCTTTTGCTGCAATGCGACGAATAAGGTGAAGTGTTTTTGTCGAACTCTGTCTGGTTTTACGGAGCCAGTGTGCACCACTGCCGGATTGGTGAATATCGAGACCCAGTATGCGGACCTCAGAAGCCTCAGGGATTGTCACTGCGCCGAGTCTAAATGTAAAGGGGTGCTGCGTGATTCTTGTGCGTCCTTTCTTGTTGGCCACCACAACATAGCTTGATTTTTGGGCGGAAATGTCCAATCCTGCTTTCCGAGCGTAGTTGTTCAGCACATCAAGGGCTTCTTGAAGCTGTTGAGTTTGTCTAGATATATCTTTATGCACGGACCACAAAGTGACATCATCTGCATAGATTAAGAACCTCACATCTGGAATCCGATGTAGTTGCCAGGCTAGAGGTATTAGAGCAACGTTGAAGAGAAGAGGAGCCAGAACCGAACCTTGTGGGACTCCTCTGTTCGATGTGAAGTATCCTTCTTGCCTTCCATCTACTCTAATCGCAAATGGACGATTCGACGCATAATTCATGAGTTGCGAGCATTCATGGATTTGCGGCGTGCTTCGAAGACGATCCCTACTGTGGTTTCGAGTTCTCCTTTACTCAATGCCCAGATAGCGAAGATCCTGCCTCTCCTCGTTAGTCAAGACCTCAGACAGAAGAAGGCTTTACAAGAGAGAAATAAAGAGAGAGAGTACAAAGGAAGAAAACTGATTTAAGTGCCCCCAGTTCTCACGCAGCCGTATATGCCAAGAAAGCAATGGGACCGACTGATGATGTTTGAAAAATGCAATATAACGCAAGTCAAACTGCGAAGTAACACACGGGCTACGAAATACGCGTCCTTTTTAAAGCGCACGGTTAATTCCGACCGCATGGGGGGGGGGGGGTATACGCAAGGAAATGCTATATCGCACTTCAAGATGCCCGAGAACGTGCGAAAAACCACCGTGCACGCGTCTATTCGCTGGAGAGGTAACGCCGGCGGTTCCCTTTTCCGCCCCAAAATTGTCCAAGCGTCCACCTCGAGCGAGCCAGTTATATATCCGGCGGCAGCAGAGGCCACCCTTCTCACCCCCGCCATGACTGAAACCCCGCGTTAAAGCGCGTCGTACTATGGGGCCGTTTGGCCGTCGGTCAACACCGCACGCGTCACTGCCGTCCCACCGGACCGCCGCAAATATATAGATGCCCAGTGAGCGTTTCTTTCGCGGCGGCACGACACCCACGCGCAGCCTGGAGTGTCGCTATGTCGCGTTGAACAAGAAGGCCTAACTATGCGCGTACACGTCACACGCCCTCTCCTCCTCGTAGCCACCGCAGCCGGATGGTGAGAAAACCTGCGCCCTCCCGCGCGTCAGAAGAGGGGCACGGAGCCAGAAGACCGCAAGACTGTCGACGACGACGACGCAAAAGGGGTGGGGGGAGCAAGCAAGACACGCAAACACACGTGTACGGGGTTGGCGGAGACGGCAGACACCTGCGATCCGAGAAGCCGCGATTTTACTGCCGCGCGAGGTCACGTCGCGCGTGAACGACACGCAGCGCGGAGTGCGCGTGCGCGCCGAGTGGTGCCGCCCCGCGGCGCGTGCAGTCGGCCACAAAAGTTCGCGAGACTTGAGAGACCGAGAGAGACCGAGAGAGAGAGAGAGAGAGAGAACGAAAAGCTGAATAATTACAGCGAAGCTTGGCCACGTAACCTCGAATTTAAACTTTCAATCCGTAGCATACATACATTTCTTTTTTCCCATTAATTTAAAAGCGTCGTGCCTTAATAAAGACCAAATTCACATTTGTACCGGAACACGCATGCACCGCGTAATCTTTTGTACAGTAAACTAACTTCTGACCCGTGAAACGGCACCGATGGTCGCACGTATATACAGGCCCTCAACCGAGCAAGAACAGGAATATTTTGCGTGCACTGCCGTTTACCGTTACATCTATAAGTTTTCCGGAATTCTTAAGAATCGCCTGTTCCATATAACACAATTCCGTGAGGAAATAAATGCAATCCGCAAAATTCGGCAGAAGGACGCAGTATGAGACGCGGACCAGCGCTAACCAGCGCCATTCTCTTACTACGTCCTTGTGTTGAACTTTGAGCACTTACTTCCTCACAGTATATGAACCAACCATGCAGCCCAACAACCCCGTTTTATTGAACAGAATTATAGTCATTGCACTGAATTATACAGACAGCGGCATCGCACACGCGAGAAATCGAAACAAATATTCAATTAATTAAAAGCCACAGATTAACCTCACAATTACGTCTCCGAACATATTGGAATGTGCGAATTGGAGCCGGTGGGTCTGCAAAGCGCATCGACTTGGAATGAATTTGCAGAATGACACCAGTTTGGAGACATGCGCCACCAAACTTGCGCTAAAAACTCACTGCTGTTCCACCTTTCTTTTCTTTTTTTTTTAACGAAACGCTGTTTTTAATTAAGGGAAAATAAGACATCCACCAAACCGTAGCAATTGCTACAAAGGAAACCCATACGGTTTTCTCAAAAGAAAAGCCTCGCAGTTGAAGAAAAATTCGTCCTGGTCCGGGACTCGAACCAGGGACCACCGCCTTTCCGGGGCATAAAACGCTGTTTTATGCATTGAAGCACAAAAGTAACTAGAACGCCCACGTATGTCGCCCACACTTGGGGAAATAATATCTCCAAAGTGGTGTCATTCTGAAAATTCATTCCAAGTGGATACGCCTTGCAAACTCACCGGCTACTATTTCTAATTTGCAATATGCGCCGTAAAGTAATTAATGAAGTTAGTGCTCCGTTTTTATTTGCTGAATACGTGTTACGATTTCTCGCGCCAGTAATATCTGCCTCCTCGAATAATCCGGCGTAGGAGTAGAATTATGATGAAGAAATCGCGGTCGCTGACCAAGTCAAGGTGAAAAAACACACACATGAGACGTTTCGGGACCAGCACGGGTTACTTGAGTGCGATAAAGCAATCCGCACGGGTGCCGAAACGTCTCTGCGTGTTTTTTCACCTTGACTTGGTCAGTGACCGCGATTTCTTCATCATCAAGTTACCTGAGCAGGCAAACTTTCGTTGAACTCTCGACTACATATCCGACTAGAATTATGCCATCTGTCACAGGCGTGTTTTCCTTCCTTTAATTACGCACGCATAAAAACGATCACCCCGTACTTAGCATATCGACAGCATTACCATGCAAGCATTTCGCTCGAGCTATAAGCTCTCAGCACTGCAGATTTGAGCTCACACGAGCGAAGACTGGTACCTGTCCAAGTGCCAATAGTAATTGGAAATGCTATATATGTGGCAAAGTTATCAATCTGAGTTCGCTGACGCTTGCCACGATGCCCTTTTACAACCCACGTCACGTAGCTCTGAAGCCATTAACGCTACACTGGCGTGCGACGCTCGGCTGTGTCGTCTGCTTGACACCTCGCTCTACCTACGGACAACAGACGACGAAAACACGCTTAACGTCAGGGAATGGGAGCCCTGTAGTCCTACGTGCCTGTGGGATCAATTTGCCGCCGTCGCGAAGGACGCCTACCCACTGCTGCTCTGGGGTTCGGAAGACAACAAGGATACGCGTAAGTGAGGTGGATGTGGCCTTCTAGTTTACTCCGACAGATTGCTAATTGACGCTTTTCAACAAAATATGACGTTATACGTACAAAGACTCGCAATGAGTACGCATGTGCGCAGACAATAATTGCCTCGCTGTGTTTAGAATTAGTTACGAGTACTTGGAAATTTGGAAAGATGAAGCATTACGAATAAAGGCCACGAGAACTTCTGCGGCCAAACCACGAAGATTAGACAAATACATATCTTAACACGGTAGCATTGTTGTAGCTCAGCGATTGCAGTTCCATGGTTGCCCATGGTAATTTCTTGTAGGAAATTATATACTCTGTGGTATAGATGGCTGATCTCGGAGGCCATGCTGACTGACTGTTCTAGTGATACTTTCGCGCCGCATGTCGTTACAAATTGTGACAGAACATTTTTCTTTGCCAAGCGAATGAGTAGTAGCCGGTGACACCTCAGGGCGCCAACTTCTCCTATTGCGTCATGCCAATGGAAAAAAAAACGGGGGGGGGGGGGGGGAATTGGCAGAGCGCTGCTATCGTTTCAATGGTGGCGACACCTCGCGGTTAGGACACGAAACGCTCCGCACGTGCCCGCGACTGTGCCGGTTATGTTATTTGAGCGGTATATAGGACGTGCTTAAGGCGTAACAGAAGCTTAGATCACGATTTAGACCAAGAGGTGATTTTGAAGTGACCGTTTCGTGTTATGAACAAGATTCCACTAGGCTTTAACTTAAGTGACATTCGTGAAATCTTAAATTTTATGTCCGTTCTTGCCGGCACTACATGATGCACCATTTGGGAAGGGGTGCGTGCGACTGCTGCTTTTCGGTAATAACAGATTAGACACTGTTGTATATTTTATAAGGTCATTTTATATTTCCTGTGCACTCGCTTTACAGATATACTTAACTCGCAGTGCTGTGTTTCACTATTCATATTTTTTCTAGCCGTCAATGAACTTTGGAACGCATTGCCAAGCTTTATTGCTCGAACGATCCTTCGACATGCATATAAAGGATTATGCTGCCTCTTTACGTACTTGTTTACCTCGTGTGTGCATATCTTTTACCCTCCCTGTAAGAAACCTCAACAGAGGGTTGACAGTATGAAAACTAAATTAATAAAAGTAGATAGTTAACATGTATACGCGTACTTTATTGCTATAGCAATCATATGGACACTTCACGCTAATTCCCGCCGACGCCGTGATGTTCCGTATAATACGCAAGTGCCTAAGAACACGGCCACGCGTCGTATGATGCAGGTGCGCGGGTGAACCGAGAAGGACGGTGGCTTGACCTCGTGCGCGCAAGGGAGTAAGCGCGACGTCTTGCATCGCGCGCAAGGCGTTCTACTCTAGCCGTGCCCAGTGAGCGCGGGCCCTGCCCTTGAATGTAAGTAATACGCGGTGGGTGCAAAGTTAAGGCGTTGCGAAGGCTGGTGGCGTCATGCGCACTGTGTCCCAGTGTTCTCGCCGCTTAGTTCGCGTTGAAGCGAAAAAAAAATTTAAATTGTGGGGTTGTACGTGCCAAAACCATTTTCTGATTATGAGGCACGCCGTAGTGGAGGACTCCGGAAATTTCGACCACCTGGGGTTCTTTAACGTGCACCTAAATCTAAGCACACGGGTGTTTTCGCATTTCGCCCCCATCGAAATGCGGCCGCCGGGGCCGGGATTCCAACCCGCGACCTCGTGCTCAGCAGCCCAACACCATAGCCACTGAGCAACCACGGCGGGTCGCGTTGAAGCGAGTGACAGGACGAAAGGCAATTCGTTCTTCCTCACGCCAGCGTACGGACAGCGAGTGTCCTCGGTCATCGAGGGAGATGTACAGTCGCGATCAATTTGAAGGTGATCGCTCGAGCGGCGACCGAAACTAGGAGCAGCGCCACATTACGTCATCGCCGTCAGTCGAGAGGGAAGCATCAGACGGCTCCCCTTTCTCTCTTTTGCTGTTCCCTGAGCAGCTGTCACTCCCGTCACCCTTCACGAGACAACCTGCAAATGCATTTCGATTACCTTATCAGCTTTTGCACAGAGGCGTCATTGTTAGCCAAGATATGCGTGAGACATCGATGCACACACATCATTGCCATGAAATGGAAACAAACAAAAATGTGGCGAGTTTAGTCTTGGGGACGGCAGTCGCAGCCTGGAAGCGCATAAAAGGGGAAGAAGGCGGCGAATTTTTATCTTCGCAGTTCCGAAATCGGCCGCCATGCTGCTTGGAAGGCCCGCCAGTCAATGCTCGCGCGATCACCTTCAAATTGATCGCGACTGTACGTGTTGATGTTTCCCAGTGCGCATGTGACACGATGCTTGTTAATTTAGCTATTGAGCGAATCTTCACTGCAAGTTTATACGGCCGATAAAAGCTACTACCGTTACTTCGTGTGTAGCTCTCTAACAATTTGCTATCGAAGTCGATGCTTCGCCTTTTCGGGCGGAATTGCGATATTTCTCATATTTTTCTGCACTTAAAATGTACGTTACATAAATATATTTACATCTGCGATATGCGTTCTACATACGCGTTTGTTCACGTATCTGTTCGAATTTCTACGGTAATCTAATCTAGCCAAGCGGGCTTCTGCGAGTGGCACCATTTTTTTGTGGCCGGCGCTGCATGCGACTGCGATCGCTCCACGGGCGTCTCGGGTCGCGCTGGCGTTGCCCTGCCGCCTGGATTGGCTCCGCACTTCCCGTACGCAGCGGGAAGCGCACGTTGTAAATCGAAACAAAACAAAAAGTGACGATAGTTGCGCTTGCAGTGCGTGCTCGTGTGCCGTACGCGGCTGATTTGCATCGCACGTTGCGAGCACAGCTGGCGCAGCTCCTTGCTCTTTTTTTTTCTTGTCCATGCCGTCTCAGTCATATCCGTCCCTCCATTCTCTTTTCCCCACATTGCTGACCAATGTGCAGGTGTCAGCCCTACGCTATAGACAGTTGCGGTGCGGTCAGCATGGCATTTCCCTTTCTCGGTAAACCAATCTTTCTCGACTTCGTAAAACGGCAACCACGGTGTCCGCTTGGGAAGAGGGCCTGCGCCTTCCTGCCCTTAGCGATTTTTAGCGATTGCGCCACATTTCGCTAAACAGCCAGCACTGCGCGCGTGTCACCGCTTGCGAACCACCTCAGCGCGAGTCGCTAACACTCTCGGGTATACAGCGGCTGGGCTTTTCGACAATGCATGGCAATATACCACGCACGGTGGTCTGTGGTTATCAGTCTCGCCTAGCTGTCATCTCGGCGCGATACAAGCTTCGACGAAGCACTTTGACCCACTGGTCGCAATAGCTCTTGTCCTGGAATGCGATTTTGGATTGTACACTGCGATGTGTGCGTGAGCGCTTGCGCGTATTTCTGTGTGAGAAAGCGACGAGCGCTTGTTATATATATATATATATAGCGTTGCGCTTCTGGTTGCGGGTACGACTCCCGGCCAGATTCCGACGGAGGTAAAAAAAAAGAAAAAAAAAAGACGCTTGTTATCGTGGTTTGGGTGCACGGTTAAAGACCCCCAGGCAGATAAAACTAAACTGGACCCCTTCGCTGTACCTCAGAACCAAATGTGCATATATTTTCGGCACGTTAACACACACACACACACGGTTATATAATGCGCTCCACCGTTCCTGTCGCGTTCAGGGCACTTGCGCATACACCCGGGCTGTGCAGATGCCTGCGTCACCGCATTCCACGCTGTAATACGATACAGCATCCAGGCGCGCTCGCTCCGCGCGAACAAGTCACGGCGCATCTGGTGATGTGCTGCAGCTCCCTCCGAGAGAGGACTCCACGAAGCAGAGACACCGCGTGAGTCAGAGCCGCTTACGTAAGGCGCAAGAGAGCCACCAGCCGAAACTGAAGCACGAAAGACAATCGGAAGACACGACAGTGATGCCAACCCTAGGGATTTATCCCTAGATCTAGAGATTTTTCTCTTGCTTTAGGGATCTAGCGTCTTTTTGTGAAATCTAGGGATTTTAAGAGGCCGTATAATAGTTACTTTAAGCGGCCTCAAGGCAGGCGTATCTGATTATATTGCCTTCCAAACAGAAAATACTATGAAAAATGCTAGTGACTGCTCATCTATTTTTGGTGTTCTGCCAAGCTGATAGATGGCGACAGCAGTTCTGCAACGCGAAATAATCGGCGAAAACGAAACCATATGACTTTCAAACTGTTTAATCGTGCGTGTGATCTCCGGCGCTACGAGTGACTGCTGCTCTACGAAAGAAAAAGTTGAATTTTGACTTGTGTCAGCATCAACGCGCTACGTTTACGCTCACCGCGTACCTTCACCGTTCAAACGTGCTGCATATCAGATGGCAACTTCTGGACCAGGAGACTTTGATGATGGTGAGCCAAGCAAAAAGAAAGCGAAAGCGTACGACCAAAAATATTTGACCAAATGGGAAGCGGATCCGAAGTACAGAGGGTGGTTGTCAGCCAGTAAAAAAGGGCCGTTGTACTTTTCTTGCAAAGCATGCAGATCCGATTGCAAAGGTGGGAAATCAGAAATCGACCGCCACCTTGCAAGCTCCAAGCACAAGAAAAGCGCTGCAAGCTTGCAATCGACCCGCCCGCTGACATCCATGCCTTCAATAAGTGGGCAAACTCAAGTAGACAAATCGGTCAAAGAGGCTGAAATCAGGCTTGCCGCGTTTGTCACGGAACACAATCTACCTTTTAATGCCATGGGGCATTTAGTTGATGTTGTCAAGGCGTCGTGTGACGACTCGCAGATTGCAAAGAAGTTAAGTTGCCGCCGGACAAAGTGCGCTGCAATCATAAAGAATGTGCTTGGAGAGGAGAGTCGCGAAGAGCTCTGTGAGCTTTTGCGCACACAGAAGTTCTCCCTTCTGGTGGACGAATCCACTGACAAGGCTACGGTGAAGCATCTGTCACTTGTCGCCCGAGTAATGAACGCCGACGGCGGCATAATGGATGCGTTTTTGGACTTAGTACCAGTCAGTGATGCGACTGCCAGCTCTCTCTACACTAGCTTAAAGGCGGTGTTCAGTGCTGCGGAAATTCCGTACGACAGAAATTTGATTGGTTTTGCGGCCGACGGAGCGAACGTAATGATGGGTGCACATCATTCCGTTGCGTCGCTGCTACAAGCAGAAATTCCAGGCCTCTTCATTATGAAGTGCGTTTGCCATTCGTTCCATCTGTGCGCCTCGTATGCGTGTAAAACACTTCCAAGAGGAGTTGAAGATCTGGCACGCGATGTTTTCAATTACTTTTTGTCGCCGAAGCAGACATCTGCCTTCCAAGAATTCCAGAAGCTGGCAGAGGTGAAACCGCACAAGCTCTTGCACCCAAGCCAAACACGGTGGCTGTCTCTCCAAGTTGTTGTGACACGCTTACTTGAGCAGATGACTGCCCTGATTTTGTTTTTCAAAAAAGCAGCCACTGACGACCGCCTGCTTGCTGCAGAAGCCATTCTGGAAAAACTGACTGACCCGTCAACGAAACTCTACCTCGAGTTTCTTGAGTACGTCCTGCCTTTTTTCACTAACCTAAATAAGGAAATGCAGTCGGAAGAAACCAGAATTCACTTGCTCCATGAAAAGGTTTCGGCCATGCTGAAATGCATACTGGAATGCTACATCAAGCGAGACTACCTGGAGGCCACGCCGTTGTCCGATGTGCGGTACAAAGACCCAGCCAAGTTCCTGCCATTGGAAGAAATTTACCTTGGAGCAAAGCCAACTGCCGCACTAGCTGGTAACACGCACGGCTTAAACGATAATCAGGTTCACAACTTTCGGCTGCGGTGTTTAGAGTTTTTTATTGAAGCAGCTCACCAGATCTACCTGCGGTTCCCCCTAAAAAGTGAACAGATGAAAAACCTTCGAGTCATAGACCCGAAAGTTGTCCTGGGAAAGACAGTACCATCAATCGCGTCGCTTGCGGTCTCCTTTCCCCTGATCGTGAAAGAAAATGAAGTGAACGAACTAGACAGGGAATGGCGACTTCTTCGCAACATGGAGCTGAGCGACCACGTTGACTTGACTGCGAGCCAGTTTTGGCACAAAGTGGCTCAAATGAAAAAAGGAGACGGATCACAAGAGTACCCACTGCTGTCAAGTTTTATGAAGAACCTTTTGTGCCTACCACACTCCAGCGCTGCTGTCGAACGCGTATTTTCGCAAGTCAACCTGCTGAAAACAAAGCAAAGAAACAGATTGTCGACAGACGCGTTGTGCGGTTTGCTGCACGCAAAAAGAACCTTGACGGACAGCTGCTGTTACAGCTTCAAGATCACTCCTTCTCATTTGAAGAGGATGAACAAAGATATGTACGATGATTAAGAGTTTAAGATTGTGTGCGCGTCTTAATTCCTTGTTAGTGTGCCATATAATAATTCTAGAGTGTTAAGAAACCTATCTTAACGCGTCAACATCGACACTGCACGTGCGTTTACGTTATCTTTGCATACAGTATCATTCGCGTACGTGTTTTTATGTTATTAGAGAAAGTGCTACTGTGCAGCGTTTTTTGGGGGGGAAAAGCATTTTACACGTATGCTAGACCACTTCGTTGCAACGTGCTGCGCAACCAAAACAACATATATATTCTCAGTTTTAAGGAACCATTTTCTAATTTTGTAATTACCAACTCTACATCTTAATCACTGCTCTATAACTAGCAAGATTACATTTTTGGGGATGTCAGTTTCTCGTGATGTCATTTCTTAGTCTCTCCAACTGCTGTTTGACAATCTTTGATTGAGACTTTGATAAATACAGAACTGTGCGGTGAGGTACGCCATTTCATCGCTTCTGAGTGTTCTATTTGAGGGGAGAAGGGGACTTTAACGAACTCCAACATGTTCGTTTTTCTGTGCGCACCATAAAAAGGCTGTTAATGTTGTCTGAATAAAATACATTGATGTGATGACGGGGCTCCAGCTCTTTCAACTTGGGACCATTCCTTTTTAAAGGGCTGCATGGGTTCTTTGCGCGTGAAGATGAGCCTGCTGAAGGAGCAGCTCGGAAGGCGGTGCGGTGAAACGGGAGTCGTCTGCTCGAAGTCTCGGAAGGCGGTGCGGTGAAACGGGAGTCGTCTGCTCGAAGTTCACTCGTTCACTTCAGATACAGAGGGAGTCAGCAGAGTGTCGTTGCTGACTCCCCCTCTATATGGTGGTGCCATCTGTCGACCCTCTATGCATAATAACTCTACAAAAAATTAGGAAAAATGCTACAGATGCGGCTAATACACATTTATTTATCTCTGATAAAATGTATAACAAATGGAACAAAGAGTGAACTGCGCTGAGACTTTGTTAAAGCTGAAATTGCCACATTAACAAGTAAACAAAGAAAATCTAGGGATTTTTTTTTAATCTAGGGATTTCTCGGGGTTCATTTTAGGGATAAAACGTTAACCTGAGTTGGCATCACTGAGACACGACGACACTCGGCGCGACGCGGTGCCCCGTCTGCCCGGCCTCGCGTTGCTTCTCGCGATTCGCGTCGGCCGGCAGTACACATGTGAAACGACAACAACCGAACGGACTTCACCCTCATAGATCGCAACGTTGGACACACACGCCGTTTCACCGCCACTCCTACACAGACTTCAACCGTGAGACAAGTTTTCTCGTGAACGTGTGAAGCCCTTTCTGCATTTTTATACTAATTTACGCCTGAGAGCAACCTTTCGAGTAAAAAACAAAAGTGTGCCTTGGCTACGGTCACGAGGAACGCCAATCTACGCTCGAGGGCCCAGACCTTTGGAAGGCGGCGTCAACAATGGCGAAAGCTGCGCATCGCTCCAGCTCCAAGATGTGTCAAGGCATACGTATATATCTCGAGTTTATCATCCAGCTACACGGCCTACGTGCCATTCGACGTAACCCCCTCCTCCCCCCCTCCCCCCAATAAAGAAAACAACCTTCGAGTCTTTGATGACCGCGCATCTGCGGGTTGTCCGACATGCACCGAACTGCCAACACAAGTCGTTTTGCCAGAAGCAGAGATAAAACGAAGAAGAGCAGCAAAAGAAGGCAAAGCTTGTGCACAGAGGCGTCAAGGCGATACGCGGAATAAGATATTACTCCCATATCTACAACTGTTTTGCCGCAGCGACCGTTGGTTCACTCGAGCTGCGTAGAGACCGGCGCTTTCGCGTGGAAACTCCCCGAGCTGTATACGACGGCACATATGAGCGATCCACGAAATGCCACGTTTGCTGCGGTGCCCAAAAGGGGGGGGGGGGGGGGCGACATAAAGTATGCCATTATACACGACGCCAGCCTCTATATAGCGGGCTGCGCGACGCCAGACAAGCAACAGAGGGGGAGGGGGGGGAGGGGTCATACGCGCGTTATCGAGTGAGCGTGCAGGCGCGCGACTATAGCGTGTATAGTATATGTGTGTGAAGGCCAGCCGTTCGAATGCACACCACTGTCTAGAGATGCGACGACAAAGGGAGATCGCTCCGAACTGTACGGCAACGTCTGAATTCAACTGTCACAGTCGCTGCCACCGCACATACAATGGCAACGGCGGCATCACGAAAGAAGCGAAAAGTCCCTTTTCAGCTCTCGACTTTTCAGCCGCGTTATTACGCCCTCTCCTCCCTCCGTATTTCGCGAAAACCGCCCCCTCGGTTATGAACGTGGTACGCGCGCCGCAGCAGCTGTACAAATGTATCTTCCAAGCGAGTCGTTCGCTTCCAATTTCCCGGCAGCAACAGCGCGCGCGCGCACCACTCAAGCGTGCAGCGAAAAAAGGAAAAGGCCGCGGGGCGCACCACGCCGATATGTCACCCTTAGCAGGGTGAAAATGTGCAAGCGTGTACGCCCTGAAGTATACCACCGGAACTGCACACTGCGCGTTAATACAGAGGTTTAGATTATGCGACGCAAGAGACTTGCGTACGCAAGAACTAGGGGCCACAGTAGTGCGCATGCGCGGAACCGTCTGCGCATGCGCAGTGCCGTCGCCCTGCGCAAGCCGCTTGCGTCCCCTAAACTAAACCTCTCTATTGGGGCGGGACGCCGCAGCGCACGCGAGCATTCCTCTCCGACAAACGCCAGCGCTCCGGGTTAAACTCGCGCGTTAACCCGAAAGGCAACCTCGTCAGCCATTCCGATGCAGCACAAGCAAGCTCGGGCGCGTTGTTTACAACGAAATCTCACGCATCATTCTGCGAGGGAACGACGTGCATGTCAGTGGGGCTCGTAAAGACAAAAAAAAAAGAAGACAAAAAAATTGCAGCCGCAGTAAAGCTCCGATATTTACGGCGCTCACGTGACCTCTCAAACTCGCGCAGCTGTTCCTTTCGAAAGCGAACGTCAATGGAATAAACCGCACCGCGAGCTTCGCTCTTTTCTATGCTCGAGTATCCCGGGCTGTTCGACAGTCCAAAACAGAGGCGTAGAAATTAGATGCAGTTATTTTCACTATATATGTATATGGCTTCACTTATCGATCATGCTGCCAGAATTACGCAACCATGCGCGCAGAGCGAATTACTGCTAAACAAACGAAGAAAGCAAAATAACGGGGGTCGACGTTTCCTATTTATACGAGTTTCGCCTACCGCAGGACTCACTTGCGTCAGCGCCACATTTACTGCGCCAAGCTCGAAATAAGGGGCCCGCGAAGGAATTGCCTGGGAAGCAACGCGGCCGCTACATCCTATCTAAACGGGTGCTCGCTGGTGCCATATAATGCACGCGCTGGCGTTCTCTCTTCAAACGGTATACGCGCGAGCGTCAGGGAACCGAGCGGGGCTCAAGAAAAGGCGGGTTTATTGTCGTGCGCCCGCACGTATTGATTCGCATTCACATAGCCTCACGAAAAGCGAAACGCTTTGAAAACGACGGTGCTGCGGCATCCGACTCGGCCATTAGCGAGGTTCCGAACCTTTCGCGAAACTTGGCAGGCGGTCGACAATGGGCGCTGCGGGCGTCAATGCGCGCACAAAGAATTTAGAGAGAAACGAGTCGCTGCTACATGCACCGTCAAAGGCGTTCGCATGCGAGCTTTTATGCGCGCTTACGCCACGCACTGTATACGTGGCCGCTTACGGCGTATAGTGCGTAGACGAAATTAATTCGTCCCCGCCGTAAACTGCAGTCAAAATGTGTTGACGACTGTGTGTGTGTGTATGCGCGTGTGCGTGCGTGCGTGCGTGCGTGCGTGCGTGCGTGTGTGTGTGCGTGCGTGACAAGCTTCGAGGTGTTGTTCATGCGATATTAAGTTCCTTGCTTTTTTTCACATAGCCGGTACCGTCTTCCCGCTCGTATGTCCGGTTTCCTTGCGCTGTTTAGACAGAACGAATTCACACCGACTAGCTATGCTTTCAATGCTTCTAAAGCGGATGATGTTACACTCTATCATTAACCTAAAAAAAAAAATTAGGAGTATAGCCGCGGAAGTAACACGCGGAGGTGCGGAGAAGGGTTTGCCTTATGTGCTTTCTTTTGTTGTATATTGAATTCGTAGATGCGTACTTTGCCGGCACGCAATCCACCGCATGGCTGAAGATGTAATCAAGTTGCTCGAATGCGGATGATTAAAAGTAAGGATCAACTGGGAGCATTTCACCAACGTGCGATTTGCAGATGGCATTGCGTGCCTTGTTCAGCAATGGTGGATGCGACTTGCGACGAATTATTGCACTAGGGCTTAGACGACAAATTGCAGAAGTACGTATGTGAAACTTGATATGCAGAAGACACAAGGTAATTTTCAATAGCGAGGCAAGAGAACGATATTGGGCGTTCAGTCTACCTAAAATCTACGCAAGAAGCGTTACATCTCGAAGACGTGTCTGGTCAAGCTGCAGAAGCGCGACGCGTCAGGGAGATACGCGCATACAAGCTGCATAACTGTGACGTCACAAGTACGTGCGTTATACAAGCTGCAGAAGCGTGACTTCACGAAGGTATGCGCAGACAAGCTGCAGAAACGCGACAGTGAAGATCAGGTTCTTCTTCCCTCATCTCGAGGGCAGAGTTATTACTTCTCCACTTGAAGACGCACCGCCAGAGTCGGTGTACGCAAGCGAAGTGTACTGCCGCTAAGGTGCGCGGCGACAGGTTCGCTGGGGGCTTCGGACATGCAGATAAAAGCAGACGCAGACGAAGCTCGAAAACACTTTGCATTTACGACGCCTTTCGACAAGAAATTGCACAGACATGCAAGGTGTAACTGGAACAGCTATAGGGCGACTCTATACGGTGCATGCCACCTCAAGTTTAGTCCAGAACGCTTGGTCGGGGCAGCGGGGTCGCGTTTTCTATCCCTCGGTGCCCCGCCGGCACGCCAATCACCAAACCTGTACACGAGCATCGTAGTGTAAGTGGGCCGTCGGCTATTCAAGCATCGAGCCTCGCCTACGCCCACTTTTATTATAGAGTTCACGGTGTTTGCTTACCTGCGTAAAAACGACACAAACAAAAAAAATTATGCGGATCCCACGCACTGTGAGAGTCGATGTAAGCAAAGCTTTCTGTGCCGTTTGCTTTGCTAAATTGACTATAATTAGCGGTGACTTTGACGGGCAACGCTTAATTTCTTCCAACGTTCAGTCCAATACCAGAGTGGCGATTTGACGTTGAACGTTACCTGGCGCGCAACCCTACTGTTTGTCTGCGTGTAGTCCACAGAACACACAGGGAGACGTGTTTGCTTGAGGCGTTGTTGTGTGCCACTGTTCATAACCTATGAGAGGGCTGAGCATTGTCATCGCCTCGCATGGCACCTAGTCGCATCGCTCCGGAAGTGCTGGCAGAATTACGGGGCCGTACGTGCCAAAACCACAATCGGATTATGAGGCACGCCGTAGTTGCGGACTCCAGATTGGTTTTGATCTTTGCGGGGAAAAAAAAATTACACGTAGGCTAGAACGACTTTTCAGTGAACCGAACAAAAAGTTTGCTCAGTTTGCCGTGCTTCTTAGATGTAAATGGGTTCAGTATTGGCTGTGCGGGCGACTCTGTCTTAAATTTCCAAATCTCCAACCGGCCTGCATGTTCGACATCCACATCCGAGGCGGTGAATTCGGTCGCGGAATCAGGTTGATCCATTAAAAAATTAAATCATGGGGTTTTACGTGCCAAAACCACTTTCTGATTATGAGGCACGCCGTAGTGGGGGACTCCGGAAATTTCTACCACCTGGGGTTCTTTAACGTGCACCTAAATCTAAGCACACGGGTGCTTTCGCATTTCGCCCCCATCGAAATGCGGCCGCCGTGGCCGGGATTCGATCCCGCGACCTCGTGCTCAGCAGCCCAACACCATAGCCACTGAGCAACCACGGCGGGTAACCGAACAGCCGAACGTTCCCGTGTCGTCGCATATACGAACGGCGCAATCTCGGTTGCTGTGAGGTTTAGTGAAGCTCGACTTTGCTATTCCGTTTTCGGTATATTGTTGTATAGGTCAATGCGCGTGAACGCGACTCCTTATCGTAACTAAACTATTCGCAGGCGCTTCAGAAGGCTGATGCGACAGTCGCGTATAACGTAAGCGTAAGCGGCTGCTGTAAACAGCGTAACACACTTACAACATTACAGAGCTTTAGATCAGGGGGACGCAAGGCATTGGGGCCCCCTGATCTAAAACTCTCTATCCTTAAATTCACGCACATTGCACAATGTATGTATATTACGTATACAGCCGGGCTTTGATTAGGTCATTCAGTATGGCATTCTTCCGAAAGTCCATTCATCATTTGGCCGTAAAACGATTATTATTACTGGGGAGAACGGAGGCCACAATTTCCACTTACTGAATTCGGGCAGCTTTTGAAGTCGAAAAACCTGGCACGGAACTATACCATGGTTGAGGAGTCACATAGTTGGCTTTAAGAATGGCGCGCAGTTGTTCACCGACGAACACAACGGGACCGGCATACACAGACGCTCTCAAAAATCCTTGATCGCCAGCTGGCGCGGGACGACCTTCGGCAACCCAAGCGCGGAGTCGCCGGATGCGGCGGCCATCGAAAACGCGGCTTTTGCCAGCCACGTGCACCAGCCGGCGACACCGCGCAAGGCCGGCCCAAAAATTATGTAACTGCTCGCATCTATAAGCCCAACTATGTGTACCTGTAGATGGATATCCAGGTCAGACACACATTGCGGAGTCGAGGACGCACCCTGGCGCCATCTGCTAGAATCTATCCATGACGTAGAGTGATATCCCGTGATAACGGCCCGAAGTATTCGGCACCTCAGTCACGCCTGAATCTCGAGTTACGTTTGCACATTTTAAGCGTTGTAAGCGTGGCACCTCGTCTGCAAACAAACTAGCGCGTACATCCCAGTGATAATATGTAGCGTTTTTTTGTTTGTTTCTGTGTTTTTTTCTTACGCGAGCGAGAGAGCGACCAGATGGTGCTTTCACAATTGGTTATTCAGTTTGCATGATCGTTCATAAAAGTAGCTACACAGACTTCCGAGTCAGGAAACAACACTGTTCACAGTATACGCGTCGCTGGGAGTGCGGCTGTGCCACTACTGCCAGAATTATCGCGGCACAACGATTTATCACCGGTCTGATATGGTACGTGGAACTTCAACCGCTCATATTTTTTTTGCCTCCTCAATCGACGCTTGCCGCCGAGTGCGCGCATGCAAGTCGCACATATCTCGGCGCAGGGCATTCTGACTGATGTCACATCGAGCACAACACCCTGTCTGTGTGTGTGCATCGCTTACTCGACTTTTATACGATCCCCACATTATTTTCTTTTCGGCGACTTTATTGGCCAGGCACCTCGCTGCCACTAAGGTTTGGGTTACGCGCCAAAACTCACACCAGGCTCGGTCGAATACTTCCGGCACTGCGCCACCGAGCACTAAACCATGCTTTAAGAGCGATGGGCAATTAAAGTGCTTTGGTAATGAGACAGGTCATCCACAACCCTGCGGTGACCGCTTCAATTGCATATAGCCAGCGAGCTTGGCTGCGGCAAAGGCGCGCAATAAGCGAGAACGCTATACAGTCACGTGATATCACTTTTCTATGCACGTCACAGTGATAGCGGCGCCGGTCTCTCTCCAGTGGTCGCCCTCGCGAGGCCAATAACCTTTCTCGGCGAGATTAGACAGTTTTAGCCGGGCGCCCGCAAACACCCGCGTACGCAGCGCGCGAGGTCGTGCGTATACGCGTATAGGGGATCGCGCGCGCATGAAACGGCAACAGTTAGCCGGACCCAGCCGGTACGCAGTGCTACTTAGCGCCGGCCATATGCCAGCTTCTGAAAACAGTGTATAGCCAATATCAGCCGTCACGGAGTCAAATCACAAGCCGGAGTCCTATCTTCGGCCGGCGCAACATAGAAAAAATGCGCTCACGTGGACACGCGAGAACGTCCCGCAATGTCCACAGCGGAGGCTATACGCAGCTTTTGAAAATCTGCGGGCGCGCGCAAGAGACCGTGCGTGTACACTCCTGCGCGCCGCGCATGCGCAGTGTCGCCTTTGCGGGGTTTCCTGCCTAAGCAAGAGCTGCTGTTGCCGGACGCCCAGCTACAGAAACCGCAAAGCGCAACACCTCGCCGCCCGTGCGGCGCTGCGGATCACTCTATATACTACACATCACGACGCGCATGCAGACGCCGTCCAAGTCTCCAAGAGCGTTCAACTGACCAGCCACGCGTGGTCACTGACCACACGTGCAGCTGCGCGCGTGCAAGCGACGCCGTGGCAACCGGCTCCGCACAGGAGGCGAAACCTTCGCAACTGCGGAGCGCTCGCGATATATATCGTGTAGTCTGAAATACTGTTTCTCAACAGACTACCATTTGTCTTTTCTAGTGTAGCCATAGCGCAGCATATGGCCAACAGTTCGCGTCCCTTGCGTAGTTATGTATAACGGCTAAGCGCCGCGCATATGCCCGTAACTCCCGTGCGGCCGCTGACCGAGCAACGGACTCGTGCTCTTCCTTTTAAACCGAAAGTATACGTCACTGTTCGATCTACGACCATGGTCCTGCACACGACACTCCCCTCCTCCTCCAACGAAACATGTACGGAAGCGCTGTAAGACACTCGAATAGTCCCCCTTACTTCGAAGTGTCCTGACAATGATCACGAGGCGTAAAGTTTCCGCCTTAGCCTGGTTTCATCCTCAAATGACGTCGCTGTTCTTTTCATTTACCGCTTAGTAGTCGATGCTTGCATCATGCAAGTTTGACCAGAGGTGCCCCGAGCGCGTCGACACGATACAACACACCTTTATTCATCTGCGGATGCGAGCCATTTAACCGCTTAATCGACTGTATCGCTGCAACAGCTTGCAAAGTATATACCCGCGTAAAACAAAGGACGCGTCGCCAGTAATTGCGAAACAATGCCGTGCACCCGACAACCAGCTTAGTTTCTTTATCCAAAAGAAAACAAAAAGAAAAACGAAAGACGCTAACAGCGAAGAGAATCGCTCAAGGTCAACTCCCAGTACATCCGAGTACAGGCAGCAAGCCAAAAGCAGTGCTCTATCGCTACCGTGAAAAAATGTTGCTGCGTGCGCGCGGAGGTGTAAGCACATTCTACACAGGCGTCGCGCGAGTTTGTCACGCGCGCGAGCACGCTGCCGCGGTGGACAGATTCAAACGAAACAAGTGGCCGTCGAAAGGGTCCGAAAGCCGAGTGAGGGTCCCCACCGATGACGCTAGCGTGTGTCAACTTCGGCGTAAACAATGGAAAAAGCGCACGCACCTGCTGGGCTCAAAGACAAAAAGCCCTGACGTTTCCCACAGCGGGAGATATGTTGCAGCGCAAACGACGCCAGCGTCGCGGTCGCCGCGTCATCGAAAGTTTCCGATCTCAGAGTCCACGTGCACTCGCCTCCAGCTGGTACGCAAATCAATACCATACTGGCGCCCGCGACCGGTGCGCGGAGCGACGGACGCCGTTCCAGCCGTTCCCTTTCCCCGTGTCATCTTTACTGACGCTCGTCGCAAACTTCTGCAGGGCAGGCTTGTTGCACGACGAGACTGTCACGCGCGCCGATTGAAATTGTGCGCATTTCTGGTCGTGTGCGGCGAGTGCGGCCGCCCAACCAGCTCGCGCTTTCTCTCCCGCTTCTTCAATCCTATCCCTCCCCCCACTGTTATATAGTGGTGTTCCTTAAATGCCTCTATCGGTAGCGTGGCTGACGCAAGCCATCTTGCCGGCGCGGGAGCGCCCGGGGGCAGTTCGTCAACGCTGCGTCCAACAGCTGCAGCAAAGAGGCCCGTGGAACGAGAGTCTCCGGCGACTCCATCGTTGCGCGTCTTTCCACGTGTCCCTGCTCCAACGTGAGCGACGGCTTCACCGCAAACTTCACGTTTGTTTTCACTGGCACGTCGGAGTTAAAGCCCTTCCATCTACGCGCCACCGCCCTGGTCGGTCAAAACGTGCACAAAGAGCCATTTTTTGAGTCGGAAATGTTTGGCTGGTGTTGTGCCATCACCACAAGCCCGGATTCCGAATCTGCAAGATGCAGAATCTATCCTGCGAGCGCCCTAATTCTCCCTTCACAAGTCAAGATGCTGAGCCGTCAGGCAGCGGGTCCTGCGGGAGAAGCGGAGAAGCCTCGGCAAGCCGCAAGTTTGGACGTGTCAGCGTGTGCCAGACAACCCGGCGCCGCGCCTCCCTTTGCCTGGAGGTCACCGCGCGCGCGAACTTTGAACCGGGTGGCCAGCGCGGTCGCTGGTTGGACCCCTCGGACGCCCGTCGTGTGCTGACTTTGTATTGGGCCGTTTGAGTAACAATGGGCCTCGGGGATTATAAAAGCAGCGACACGCCGCTCGAAAACAGGATCTGCCGACCCCACCGGGAGAGAGTGTCGCTCCCGACTGGGGTGAGATGTGTAACGCGTTTTCGCCGGACGTCGTCGTGCGAGAACAGTCGCGTTTGTTGTGAGCACTCGGCCCCAGTGCCGACCCGTTCATGTCCTGTATGATAACCTGTATATAATGTATAAAGTCCCTTTTGTTATTCTCATCGACGCCAGGCTCGGAGTCATCGCTACCAACGCTCTGTCACGAAACGGGTGACGAGCGCTACGGGACCACAAAGCCGTAATCGTGGTGCAGCGGTACAAGTTCGTAACACTGGATGGCAGCTACGGGATTGACCGGCATCAGCTACCTCGGCGCGGTGAGTGCCTGAAGTTTACCTCAAACACCAGACTTTCTCTGACACAGGTTATAGTAGCTTAGGGAAGGATTTGGTGTTGCATTGTGATAACCTTGTGTGTTTCAAGCCTAGTAAGAGTGTTTTGAAAACCAGGGGATGCTGAGGGGGTAAACAGGGCAGTGTGTGAAATACTTGCATATGTCTTACTAGTAGCATTATAGTAGCGTACGGCAGGTATATTCAAAAAGGGTAAACAGCAGGAGGACAGTGTGCACGATGGAGAAGTACAAGGTGAAGGAACTTCTCGAAATTTGTGAGGAGTTGGGCATTGAGTTGGGCTCAACCAAAAGAAAGAATGCGATCCTTGAGGTCATGAGGACTGGGGACGTAACGGCTGAGGAAGCCGCTGAGGCCTGGGCGGATATCAAGGAACGTCGGGAAAGGGAGGAAAGGGAGAAGGAACGTTGCGAGCAGGAAAGGAGAGAACAGCAACGTCGCGAAGAGGAAAAGGAGGAAAGGAGAGAACAGCAACGTCGCGAGGAGGAAAAGGAGGAAAGGAGAGAGATTCGTGAGCACGAGCGTAAAATGAAAGAGTTGGAGACCCGAAATAGCTCGCCAGCGCCTAGTCTCACTTCTAATGTTCCAAGAATACGCGATCAACTTCCACCCTTTGTCGTCGGAGAGGATATGGCCAAATACCTCGTGAAATTTGAGCACGTGTGCGAACGGAATAGCATTGAGCGATCCCTTTGGGCACAGAATCTGTTAGCGTTGCTTCCTGGGGAGGCATCAGACGTAATAACTTGCTTATCGAAAGAGGCGTTTGAGAGCTACAGTGATGTGAAGGAAGCGCTACTGCGGAAGTACAAATTGTCGCCCGAAGCTTTCCGACAGAGGTTCCGGTATGCAAAAAAGGGTAAGGAGTCGAATGTTGACTTCGCGTTTCGTCTAAAAGCCGACCTGGTGGAATGGCTGAAGGGCGAAGAGGTTTACGACGACCGCGACAAAATTGTCGAATGCATCGCGTTGGAGCAGTTCTACCGTTGCATTGATGAGGATGTCCGGCTCTGGCTGCAAGATAGGCTAAAGGAGGTTAAGCTAAACAAGGCAGCAGAGTTAGCGGAAGAGTATTACACCCGCCGCAGCTTGCACAGCAAGGCAGTGCGCGTAGAAAAAGCAGATAGGAGAGATGGGTTTTCCGGGAAGTCCGACGAACGGAAGCAAATCACGCGTCGCGAGTTTCGGAAAGACGAGTCCCTTACCAAAGAAACTGTAAGGGAAGGACAGAATGCATCTCAGAATGCTAACGATGGTCCCAAGCAGCGAAGCGATACGACGCGTTCTTTTGAAAAACGGAAGCCGTTAACTTGCTACAATTGCAAAAAGCAAGGGCACATCGCAGCGAGCTGCCCAGAGAAAATTGCTTTTGCAACAATACGGGAAACTAACAAAAACATACGACTATTGGAGCCATATATGCGGGAAATTAAGGTAAACGGCAAGAAGTGCCGAGCACTTCGAGACTCTGCAGCAACTATGGACGTTGTCCACCCGTCTTTCGTCTCCTCGAGTAATTTTACGGGAGAGTGCGCTTGGATACGGCAGGTGGCCGAGGAGGAGAGTGTCTGTTTACCGATCGCAACGGTTACCATTGAAGGAGAGTTTGGGAAACTTAACGCCGAAACCGCTGTGTCAGCCGCCCTCCCGGAGCAATTTTCCTACCTCTTCTCAAATAGCTCGGAGCAGCTGCTGAGGGATCAGGGCAAATCATTCTTTGCCGACGTGGCGTACATGGCCCCCACGCGATCCAAAGCGCGCCCGCTGTCGAGGGAACTTGACTTAGCGTCGGTGAGCGAAAGGCGGTGCGGCACACGGACCGATCACGGTAACTTGAGTGGCGAGCAGTCACGGGAGAGGCAGAGCTCGGAGGCTGGCCTAGACGAGCGGGTCCTGGAAGTGAGTGGGAGTGACGCGTGCAGTGCTAGCCGCGATATAGACTCGACGCCGCAATTAGGCGACGCGGGCTCCACACTCGCTCCGGTTTCCGCCAGCTGGCAGGAGCAGGCTGCAGTTGAAAGGGAAACTCGGATTCGCGAGCAACAGGAAGATTGTTCACTAGCCGATCTGAGGAAGAGCGTCAAACGGGGAGTGAAAAAAAAGGGGGTTTCATTTGGCAAGGAATCTGGCTTATCGTACCGCCGCTACACGGATAAGCAGGGTCGCAAATATAAGCAGCTTCGGATTCCGCGAAAATATCGCCGGGAAAAATGAATGACCTCATTTGCTTCCTCAGAAGTATGTTTTCGGTCCAAGTGATTTCAAGGGGACCATTCTATTTGTCATTATTATTGCTGATTAATAATTGTTTCTTGTCTATTTTGTTGTGTTGTTAATTTGAAAACTGGTTGTTTGAGCCTTGTGTACTAGATCGTACACCTGCCTCTTGTTGCAGCGGGAGCAAAAAGAGGGATAGCAATTTAGTTAGGTTGATTTGAATTATGGCCTTGTCTGGTGTTTGACGGGAGACAGAGGGCACTTGTTCGTGTTGGGTGTTGCCTTTTGCCGGTCGGTTTTGCAAGCTGCAGAACGACCAAGCGGGACCAGTGGCGAGAAGCAAGGTCTTAGGAACGACCCGAGCGGAGCTGGTCAAGGTGCCTTGGCGACGACGCGGTGAGCAGAGCTCCTGTCCTGGCGAGTCGGACCAGGGCACGTGAAGTTACCTGGCGTCCCGACACTGGACGTGAACTTGGACGAGCCTGACGAACGTGCGCGCCTGGCATCCGAGCCACGTGGAGGCAGCTCGTCTTCCCGGCGCCTTATCTGAGGGCGGGGATGCTGTTGTGCCATCACCACAAGCCCGGATTCCGAATCTGCAAGATGCAGAATCTATCCTGCGAGCGCCCTAATTCTCCCTTCACAAGTCAAGATGCTGAGCCGTCAGGCAGCGGGTCCTGCGGGAGAAGCGGAGAAGCCTCGGCAAGCCGCAAGTTTGGACGTGTCAGCGTGTGCCAGACAACCCGGCGCCGCGCCTCCCTTTGCCTGGAGGTCACCGCGCGCGCGAACTTTGAACCGGGTGGCCAGCGCGGTCGCTGGTTGGACCCCTCGGACGCCCGTCGTGTGCTGACTTTGTATTGGGCCGTTTGAGTAACAATGGGCCTCGGGGATTATAAAAGCAGCGACACGCCGCTCGAAAACAGGATCTGCCGACCCCACCGGGAGAGAGTGTCGCTCCCGACTGGGGTGAGATGTGTAACGCGTTTTCGCCGGACGTCGTCGTGCGAGAACAGTCGCGTTTGTTGTGAGCACTCGGCCCCAGTGCCGACCCGTTCATGTCCTGTATGATAACCTGTATATAATGTATAAAGTCCCTTTTGTTATTCTCATCGACGCCAGGCTCGGAGTCATCGCTACCAACGCTCTGTCACGAAACGGGTGACGAGCGCTACGGGACCACAAAGCCGTAATCGTGGTGCAGCGGTACAAGTTCGTAACACTGGACAGCTACACAGATGGCGCCTCCAATCGCTCTACTGCCAGCAGCGAGAGTGCCGCCTGCCCCAGCCGCCGGGCGAACAATGGGAAATCATTGCACGCGCCGCAGCCTGTATACACAGAGAAATCAGAAGACACTCTCTCTCTCTCTCTCTCTCTCTCTCTCTTACTATTTTTGTGCGTGGTAGAAGAGATCGCGCAACAACGTCACGCGCGTATCTGTCTAAAGCCCATACAGTCATACCCTTGCCCGCATATGTGCAGTCTCGGAATGTTTATCGGGACCTGCGACCGGAAAGCAAAACAAACACTCGGGCTGCCGAACAAAAGCGGCGAGCGCGATAGGCAATGCAATGCCGCATCACGCCACGGGTGCTGACGGCTCGTTTCCCAGGGACCGCTTCTTTGCGCATGGCTTCACGTAACTTCAGTGCTGCACGGGCGGATCCAGCAGAGAGGGCCCCCCCTCCTGCGGATTATTCTGGTCGCTATACCCGTATTGCGATCTTTTAAGTTAGCAGCATGGCTGATAGTATTGAATGCAGAAAAAGAAGAGCACCTTAATAGAAACGTTACGAGACAAGGGCGGTTCCGGCCAGAGAATGCGTACAGCGTAAAAGCCAGAGACAACTAGCGTCATACAGCTAATGCGGCTCCCTCTTTCTCCTAGTGCTCACAACTGTATCGTTCTTTCTTTCTTTTTCATTATTATTAATATAATTTTCTTATGGATCACTGCACTGTAACAAAACATGCAACGATGTGGGCTGCGTCATTCCGTTCCCTAGGCACACATACTGTGCCCTTTCACCATTTCGTTTATTCTTCTATGTTGCGTAAGTACACTCGCGAACGCAGAAAATACAAAGGCTTTCTTTTAGAGCGCAGTTCTAAGGCACCCGTTCCTGCGGCGTAGCCGAGCGAAAGATAAAAGAGCGAACGCGGAGCGGGACATGCACATGGAGGAAGGAAAAAAAGATAGGAGGGAGCATACAGCAACGCGATGGAAGCCTAACTTCGTGGCCCAACATGTGATCGCACGTCAAAGTGCGCGGTTAGTTTTAGTGTTCCCGCCCTGCAGGCAGAGCCACGGCAGGGCAGCTGAACAAACGCGCACCGAATAAAAACTGCTGGCATAGCTACTGGGAACCAAACGTCTCGGCAAATCTCGATTCTTGCTCCGTGATCTCGACGCAAGAGGTCACGTGTTGGGCCACCACTGTGGCTTCACGGAGCGTTCGCTTGCCAAGGCTTAGATTTAGGTGCACGTTAAAGAACCCCAGGTGGTCGAAATTTCCGGAGTCCTCCACTATACGGCGTGCAAGTGGTTTACCATCTGCCTCGACAGTACGTCCGCGAAAACAGCGTATAGCAGTTGGGCGCTCCCCTGCGAACAAACATTTCGCGCGAGAAGAAAAACAAAGATGGACTGAGCTCGGAAACAGTGATAAGAAGTCGCACAGAAGGGATAAAGCGCTACAGCTCTTGCTGCTGACGTCATTCCCGCTTCCCTTGCATATATGACGTCCGTACACCCACACCCGACACGTTCGTATACCATCTTCCTCCACTTTACGCTAACCTCATCCCGGTCTGCAGCGCCACTCTCCAGCACCCGTCACATATCGACTACAGGGGGGACATAGGCCTTGCTGTCGCCAATTTCGCGTTGAATTACAATGACGGACGGAAACGGCGATTCCGCTTTTGTGCAGCCGCCGTTTGACGTGGGCGTTTCTGCACACTGAAAAGTATTCCTGGCGCTAGCTTCGACAACAAATCCTCTTCCGCTCAATTTCGAAATGCTGTACTATTTTACTGTGCATGCCGAACTCATGAAAGGCCTGGGCTGTGTACAGGAGAGACACGCGCTATAACGAGTTACAGCTTCTCTGTAACAAACATTTTTATTGTTTACGGTTTTATAGGTCTATCGGAGCCATGGACGGCAGACGATAATGACGGATGATTTTTATTGCCATCCCATTCCAAACGGGGCGGCGACAAATAGGTCATCAAGCCTGCAATTGATCGCAATTGACCTTATCAGGTTTTAAGCCTGCAATTGATCTAATCAGGTTTTGCTACATATATACCGAAGTCTAGCATTCTGCCTCGTGGTATTTTCACCTTCATTAATTCATCTCTATATTGTATACAGTCATCTATGCTATGCCTATGCCTGCAACGATACCGGTAGATGATAATGATAGGCGCACTACACGCAGCTAACGCCCCGCAAAACGTGGTCTATATAATAATAATAATAATAATAATAATAATAATAATAATAATAATAATAATTTTTAACGTTCAGAGAAACCGCGAAGCCTCCATGATCTGCGAGCAGGACGACGAGAAAAACTTCATTGAAGACGAGGAGAGGGAGAGGTCCGAGTGGATAGATGGATGGATGGATGCATGTTATGAGCGTACCCTTTGGAACGGGGCCGTGGGTTGCGCCACCAATCTCTTGCTGTCATACTTCCTGACGTCCTACTTAGTTTTAAAAAAAGGGGGGAAAAGTGTCATCAAATCTGGTAGTGACATCTCGTGACGCTTTGTCCAACTACAGCTTGAGACATTTTTCGTGTCGCCCGAGTGTTCTCGTCGAAGGGAATCGGAAAAGCACTGCACGCTAACGATTTTATCGCTACGAACGCGCTGCACCAGCAGTTAAGTAAAATACGATAGGTGCCTGCAATAGTAGCTTTGTTCGATCTGTGGTTAAAATATATGCGTCCCAAGATGTCGCTACCAGTGTTGCTGCCTCGGTGCTGTTACACATCTATCCTGTTAACTTGGTACTCCACAAACGGTAATAAATTTACGGGCTGGTTAAAGCTCTCATAACGTTCTTGCGGTTCTTCAGAGTGCACAAGAGACCCAGTAAAAAAGATACGAGAGTTTTCACGCGTTTCGCCTCCATCGCAAAGTAGCGCAGTCAAGGGCGGAAGACGTACCCGCGACCTTGCGTAACCGTTCATTGACTCCGCTTAGCGGGTTCGTCATCCGTGCGCTATCGCGTAATTTTGAGCGCTATCTAAAACGGAAAAAAGAACGCCTCACAAACGGCAATAAATAACCCCACCGCTTCGTTTTCGGGGATGGAAACGAGAACCAGCGAGTCTGCGTACTGGTTCGTTTTTACCTTGTTTTAATAGGTTCGTCACCCCCACATTCTGATCGTACATTTATTTGTGTGTAATCTCGAGAAAAAGAAACAACAAATGAAAGCCACGCGCAAGGCAATAAAAGCCCCGTACAGCTTGACTTTCACATGTTGACACAGCTGTGTACATACGAAGCGTTTCGTCGTCAGTGCTGAAAAAACAAGTCCGGAGTGAAAGAACGCGGCTTGTCAGAACCGCTTTTACAGCGGAAAAAGGCAGACCGCGACAAACCGTCGACCGAAGGACGACATCTGGTCGACGTATATACACCGGGTGTTTCTCATTACGCGGAATACTCAAACCATAACTCACATCCAGGCCACTGCCGTTCCTGATGATGGGGTACGAGGCTAGGCGGGCACTACAGCAGCAAGAAGAAATTACGCTAATTTACTAAAACATTCTAATTAACTTTGTAATTAGTAACATTAGGGCACATGTTGCGAAATCGAAGCCGATGAGCACAGTCAAGTCACGTCTGCTCAGCAGAAATCGTAAGACCATGGCCGCTATCTTGTACACGTTCGAAAAGCCGTCGTCCGATTTCGCCTCACGCGATTGGACTAGATTGGCCTAGGCCGCGATATCGGCGCAGCCTGGACAATCGCGCGAGGCGAAATCGAATGTCGGCTTTTCGAACGTGTACAAGATAGCGGCCCATAGCACCACTTTTCCCGAGATATATGCGACCTAATAAAATGTACTACCCTAAGATTGCCGTTCTATATATAGTTCAGTTTCCCAAAAAGCGCGCCCTCAAGAGTTCGGGACGATCACCATTAATGTAAAACAATGTTCGGGACACCTTCGTATTACAGAACGTTAGCAAGTTTATGACGTAACACTGGACTTTACGAGGCGCTGTTTATTCAAAGTGCGAATTGAGAATTCAGAATCAACAACAGGCCGTTTGTTCGCACACCAGGAGATCTTCGGAGATGCGCGAATGATCGCGGTTCAGGAGGAGAAAAGCCACGGCTCCCTCAGTCATTGTATAATTAACAGCGTATACTCTACAAAGTAACTTCTCGCGTTTCATACTTTCTATGGCCATCGGGACGCAATTTATCACACTTAAAAAAAAAACAAATCCGAGAGCTTCACGTGCAACAACCTCGACACGATCGAGGCACACCGTAGTGGTAGATTACTTTTTGATTAATTTCGACAACCGGGAGATCTTTAACGTGCCCCCAATGCACGCGTGACACGAGCAAGTTTTTTTTTTTTTTGCATTCCGCCCCCCATCGGAATGCGGCCGCCGCGGCCCGGCCAGATCGAACCCGCCCACGGCAGTCCTGCCCAAACTTTACGTTCGATTGCGCTCGCCATAGAGGATCTAAACTATTCGAAAACTATTCGGAAAAAAAAATCGTACATGGCGTATTCAATCGACCGATCAATCTTTATTTTGCATTCATTCACTTACAACAAAATGAACGCTGGGACAAGAATTAAAAGCTGCTTTTTTGCAGCTTGACAAGGTTCTGGTGTTCGATTCGAACACCAAAATCGCATACATAGGGCATTGTTCATATAGCTATTCGAAATATTCACGTACTGCACACGCCTCTTAGCTATTTGTGTAAATGGAAATCAAACAAAGACACATACAAGAAAGCACTCACATTTCCTATACATACAAAAAAATTCAGGCGCATATGTCGGTACGTTGTAAGCGCTGAACGCAAGCGCAGAGAGATTACATCACTCTGGAATTCCGGCATCTGACTTAGCGTGCACCGCGCTCGTAGCCCTCAGGCATACTGTCACGTGGTGGTGACGTTGAAGAACACAGTAGCAATACTGTGAAACACAAAACTAAGTTTTATTGGGAGAGCCTGGTGCCCACAAGAATAGGCTACACTTATAGCACAACGATAGCGGCGGACACGGTCGGCGATCGTCGAAAATCTGATCAGCGGGTCAAGCGCGTCGGCTTTCATACAGCAGTCGTCGAATGATCCAGACTAATTGTTGGGACCCGCGTGCCTTCCACAAAGTCCTACACCATTCGCGTCACGCGATGAAATCAGACAACACAAGGTTCGGCGAGAAACAGACAGCACGGATAGAAGCATCGATAACTTTCCAGAAACTTCGGATACGTTGTAGGGGTTGAGGACGGACTTCGCGATGAAAACAAACTTGGGAGGGTTTATTTTACATTATATACAGAGAGGTGAGAGACAAGTAACAGTCGTACAGTCATTACGGGCCGGCAGCAACTCGGACGCTGCGGCCCGCGGCAAGAAGGTCGAGAGAGGTCAATCAGGGAATGCTCTGGTCTCTCTGGAATGCTTCTTTTAAACCCTTCGAGGACTGGAAGTCGCGTCATGTTCGGCCAATGGGATAGTCCGCCCAGATAACGCCATTTTCGGCCAATGGTTGGCGCCCGTGTTGCGGTGTCACACCCGGCGGCTCTCTGCGGTCTTGCCTTGCTGACTTGCAATGCGCTTCTTCAAAGGCGGAGAAGGGGGACGATTGGGCTCCATTGTCCGAGGACCCCTTCTACTCCCGGCGGCACGGCTACACCGGCGGCGTACGAACTTGCTGGCACGTGAACTTGTTGGCTCGAGCGCTCCTTTGGAATGTGCTGCGATTCGATGTGGTCCGGGGGAACTCGAAGTAGGCGCAGGAAACAGCTCCATATCTAACAACGTGCAGGCTCGTCCCGTGCTGTGCGATAACATCTGTTAGGCGGCGAAACGTGGTCGCCCGATAAAGATAAGTACACGTGTCAATACAGTGCATGCATAAACCGCGCAGAGCGTCCCGTCAAGGCAGTTTCTCTGGAAAGCAAAAGCGTGTCAGCCAAGAAGAAAGGAAGGAAGAAAGCATCGTTGACGACGTGTCTCAAGCCGGCCAAGTGGTGACCCAGATCCCTCTGTTCATCCATATCTCGTGCCAAGGTTACGCGAACCATACACGCTTATCGAAACGTATACGGCCGATACAACGCACGGTGTTTACATGTACACGCATGCGCGTATATCTGTGTGGGTCAGGAACGCTCTGGTATGTTCGCAATGGTTTTGCACAATCAATTGAACGGTTCGTCAGCACTATACAAAAGTCTACGAGTGCCGGTGGACTATCATATTCACTACTTTTACTTTTCTATCGCGTTTTCTTTGTTTTCTTGCGTTTTTCTTTTTTTTTTTCTGTTGTGCCGATACACAAGAAATGAACCACTGATACCGACTAGCCCAAGCTTTCAGCTCTTGTATATTATAGGGAACGACTCGCTCGGTATTCTATGGACCATGCACACACAATAGGCCGAAGAAAACGCGAGAATGGAGAACCGCTCGAGTTGACGATCACGATGTATATATAGCAGCGCAAAGAACGGACACGGACAGCGGTTGCGTCGCCCAGTCTTCTAGCTTCCCGCGTTGCTACAAATCGAAGTATAACTACTCGTTATCGACTTTCGTTTACACCAAACAGCACATAGAACATCATGCGCTTAAAGAGAGAAAAATATATCAGGGCTTCAAGATAACCTACTCGAAGTGCGCAGGCAATCTATGCAGAACGTCGAAATCGATTTTCCTCAAGGAGGGAGGCGCGTCGCAAAAGCGAGAGAGAGAATTCCGACGCGAACACCCCGGCAGCAGGTGAGAACCGTTTCTCCTCATCTCGGCGCGAGCGCGCGCACACCTATATACCTACATTACAGTCAAGGACCCGCGAATTGCCAACGCCACGCTCGCTTTGACCCACTTTCCCCGGGAAGCCGCGCGGGAGACGGGGGGAGGGGGGACATACACCGCGCACTCGAGAAAGCGCGCGAAGTATATAGACGAGGCTGCTGTATACAGAGAGAGACAGGAGGTGAGAGGCTTCCAGGTCACGCTTACGCGATGAAAAGCTCTCCGGCGGCGGAATCAAAAATACGGCTCCCAGAAGCGGGTCAAGACGCCGAGCCGAGAGCTCCGCACATCACAAAGGAGGTCAAAGGTTCAAGGCTGCCGCGGTGCCCGGAGCCCACATATATACGCGCACGCGCGCGGACGAGGGCCGGTGCTCGAACACACCACGTGCGTCGCCGCCCGCGGCCCGAGCTCCGCGGAGCACGCAACGGCAAGCGGGAACGCTTCCAGAGAAGTCCCAAACCCCGAGATCGATCGATGACGGCGGCGGTGGCGGCGGCGGCGGCGGGAACGCGTGACGTAGCAGCTGCTCTGCGGGGCGGCACCCAGAGCGCCCGGGTGCGGCGCCGCGGAGTTCTCACCCCTCCCCTTCCCCCACCTTCCCCGTCCCCCGCGAGGCAAGGGACAATGTGTACGCGGCAACGATCCAGGGGGAGAGAATGGAGTTTATATATAGAATGGTGCGGACCGAGCGGAGGACGACGCGCGCGGGTAATTTTTTTCCAGAGAACCATCAATCGGCGCTATATAGAACCCCCTCCATCCACCCACCCAACCCGTTTCTGCCCACTGGCCCATATAGTGTCGCACGAGGCGTTCCCCTGCCGTTGTTCCCCGACCAAATAACTGTGCCCCGAGAGCAGAGGAATAGTGTTGTTGTTGGCTAAACTCGGGCTCCTCGGAGACATTCAAGTTCAGCTGGGAGGGATATAAAAGCGGAAAGCAGCAGGGACCGTGGAGAATTTATTATATATATAGTCATATCATACGAAGCCAACAACAACTGACACCAAGGACAACATAGGGGAAGTTCCTTGCACCTACTAAACGAAATAAACAAACGATAAATTACTGGAAATGAAAGTGGATGAAAAAACATCTTGCCACAGGTGCGGAACGATCCCACAACCTTCGCATTGCGAAGGTTGTGGAATCGTTCCCCACCTGCGGCAAGTTGTTTTTTTCATCCACTTTCATTTCCATTAATTTATCGTTTCTTTATTTCGTTTATTAAGCGCAAGTAACATCCCCTATGTTGTCCTTGGTGTCAGTGTTTATTGGCTCCATACTACTTGACGGATAAAAATCGGGCCCCTCGGTGAACCCCTTTCTAGTATACCCTTTCTAAACCCCTTTCTAGAACCCCTTTCTATATATATATATATATATATATATATATATATATATATATATATATATATATATATATATATTTAATCAAACGACTAGAAAGGGGTTCACCGAGGGGCCCGATTTTTATCCGTCAAGTAGTATGGAGCCAATATTGAACCACATGGCGGTGATACAGTGACTTCGACGGAGTGTTTGCAGCCCGAAGCTTGCCACCGACTCAAAGACAGCCTACAGAAGCTTCCGCAGGGGGGTAATCTCCTCCGCGACCCGAGCCATTCTAGCCAAGCACAGGCCTCCGGGAAGAGCCATAGAGCTCGTGTGGGTCCCGGCTCACTCGCAGGTAGCAGGCAACACCATCGCCGACTACCATGCCCGAGAAATGTCAATCCGGGCCGAGCACGAGCCGGAAGAGCTACCGCACCCGGTTACCAGCTTTCGCGACATTACCCGGATGTACCGAGAAGAAAGGTGCAGACTGCCAGAACCGCACCACAAACTCACCAGGCAACAACAGACGATCCTGCGTCGAGCGCAGGCGGGATCGCTTGCGCATCCCGTACTGATGAACCGCATGTACCCTGCGGAATACGATATGCTCTGTCCTTTTTGCAGAAGAGAAAAGGGCACCCTGCCGCACGTCTTGGCAGAGTGCACAGAACTCAAGACCCCCCCTCCTCCCCTTCCCACCAACACCCCCAATCCCCAACCCCTTGAGCGATGGGAGACCTTGTTATCCAGCCCCGCCCTACCGATTCAGCTCGCACTGACGGACAGGGGCCAGGAGCTGCTGGAAACATATGGGTCCCGTAACTAGGCAACCACCCCGTCTGGTGCCTGCGTGCACCACCGATTTATTTCGGGCTCAGTGAATGTTGCTTCATCATCATCATTGCACACAGGAGGCATAGCGCTAATAACTGCATGACAAAGGGTGGTGCAGGTCTGAATACCCGGTGGCAGAACGAGCCGCTCGAAAAGGCGTCAGTATACTGGCACGAGTATTTGTTAATCTTTTTTTCGGGTGACCGCTTTTCACCGTCTAACAGACGTTATCGCTCAGCGCGGGACCCAACCGCTCGTATATCGGACGTTCCTCGAACGTTACCGACGCTTTTTCTGCTGTCTGTTGTCCCCCTAGCTTGCGTAATCTGATTGCATGTGTCACTCGAATTGTGTAGAACTCTCTGGAAGACATGCGGGCACCAGCGATTACTGCGGAATCTTCGATGGCCCGTGTATAAGGCGACGCGCTTGAACGGTAGAGCGGATTTCGACGATCGCCGACCGTGTTCGCCGCTACCGACGGCGTAACTTGCTTTTATGGGCTCAAGTCAGCCCAATGAAACGTTCCGTTTCGTAATTCAAAGATTTTCCGCTGATTTTCCACCGTCACTACCACGTGACAACACGTATAGTTACAAAGCGCACACAGATACAGACAGTCGGCGGTAGTTTGTGCACCTCCTATACTGCCTAGCAGGAGGTGCACTATCAGCAAGTGGGCGAAGTGTATATACGCCTGCACCGCGATCAAATTTATACACGCACGTCATCGTATACAGCCGTATAGTGTCGTATACGCAAACCCGGTGAATAAAGACGGGCGTTTTCTTGACCCGCTGGTCTCCAGCGGCGTACGATATGGCAAACGTGACGTCACTCGTCCATCCCGTAGCGGATGTTCCGCGGCTCCGACATTCCTTTCGCCGAAATGCGAGGTCACCGAAATTAATGACCACGAGGAAGAAAAAAAAACGCGGCGGCGACGGAAGAATGGACGCGGGTAATGAAGTCGCGAGGCACGTGCACGTGGGCAGATAGCGTCGCAATAAAGGAATCACTTAGGCGTGTCCCTAACTTATGACGCAAAAGCAGAAGGTCAACCCCTTTTTTTTTTCGTTTATACTTGGACGCGTACGCACGCCCGATTTCCGTAACAGCGCACACGTCGGCTGTCGTGCGAAAGGCGAAGCACAGACTGCGATAGAAAATTGGCGGACAGCTAGCTATACGAATTAAGGACAGTATAGTGTTATCGGCCGTATAAACCGGTAAACATAGGCATGCTAACTAAATTAACAAACGTGGTGTCACACGCGCACAAGCAGAAACGAACGCATCTCGCTCGACGACCGCGGAAACTCGCCGTCGAAACGCTGCAGCGAGGAAACGCGGCAGCAGCTGCGAGCGAACTGACCTTCGTGCAACCGTTCGCATCGACGCGAACCAAGTCGCGAAAACGCAGCGCGGACTGTATCCGTCGCAGATGGCTTTCAAGATACAGCGGCCCGGCCTGACGCGAGCGGCCGTCGTTCCCCCCCCCCCCCCTTCCCCACTCTCCCCCGAAGCCATTACGCGCGACGGAAGGCGGCGCGCTTCCTCCCCGCTTCCGTCCGTTGCGTGCACGAGATTGCAACCGCGACCGCAGGCTCACCCTGGCACATACAGACTTAGAACGACAGGAAGCTGAGCTAGCTGGTAAGGATTCATCATGCAAAAAAGAGGTGAGGCGTGCGGACAGGACACAAGAGTAGAGAAGTGGACAACACGAACGCGTGTTGTGTTGTCCACTTCTTTACTCTTGTGTCCTGTCTGCACGCCTGACCTCTCTTTTGCATAACACATACAGACAGCGCGCAATTTTACAGCCCTTGAACTTTATATGGAACTTCACGACGAGACGCCAACGGCAGGAATACTCCTGGAGTGTCCATATAATTGCTCTCGCAATAAAACAATGCAACAACCCACGGGGGTCGACATTAAGGCGAAATGTAGGACTACGGCGACCGAGTATACGTGCAGTGGCTTCAGCGTCGGTGCAAGACGAAGAAACGACTAAAGAAGGCGGCAGCACGCAACGCCTCACGGAGGTGACTCCGAGATTTGCGCCGGGCTATGCGTCGGGGTATCCCCGCAGAAAAGGCACGCGTGCGTCGCTGCCCCGAGATTGCCAGACAGAAGCGTACGAGGCGAAAACAAATCCAGGCATCAAGACGACATGGCCTAGGACGGGCGCTATCGGTTGAGCTGTCTAGCTCCGGGTCCCTTCGCTTTCCCTCAGACGTTGCGTAATCGGTATGCAAAGAGCGCCGTGCACAGAGGCCCCCGTTTGTTTTTCCTCTACATTGGTTTCTGATTGATTGATTGATTGATTGATTGATTGATTGATTGATTGATTGATTGATTGATTGATTGATTGATTGATTGATTGATAACAACACGTGGTTGGAGACGAAGGAAAATGCCAGTCAAGGATGGCTTGAGGGAGTCATTCGCCTCCATAATGGCAAAAGACAGCAGCAGAAGCAGATGTAACTAGCATGCGTATTTCGGCATTCTTTCACGCGAAAAAGCCAGCGCAAGCGGCTTACGGACGATATTTCGCATTGTTTGACACGGATCAGAGGATAAAGTTAAGCGTTTAGTAGTAGAGCTCCCACGTTTTCGATGAGACCTCGGTGCACCGTACTTACAAATTATGACAGAAGCCCATGTGGATTGTGGACTGTATACACGCTGATATATCCTCTTAATAAAGAACCTAGCTTGTCTTTTTTTTTTTCTCAGTACTGTATGGGCTACTTTCACAGGTCAGCTGCTGTAGCACCCGTAACCATGTACGGAAGCCCCAACCGATCCCTTTTTATAAAGAAAGCGCTGGCGCACTATGCAAGTTGAAAGAATGTTAAGCCTTGCCCGATTTAGATCGAACAGACGGAGTTCTGACAGTTCTCCTCGGTGACTTAGTACCGAACTAACTCGAGCACTTAGTTCAATACAATCGACCGGCAGAAAAATCAAGCTGGCTTCTCAAAATGGCCGATTTTCTAGATGCAAGAAAATTATATCGTTCAATAAATAAGTGGCGTTTCGCAAGAGGCTGCCGGCCAATCAGAAAGCGAGCATTTCAAAAACGGGAGCTGTGCGTTCGCAGGTAGAAATGCCTTTATTTTACTTTTATTATTATTATTTTTGTTCTTGAAATATTTTTTTCGTGGGAGTATTTAAATAATTTCGACTTAACGAAATCGTTCTCTGGTCTCGTCGGCTTCCTTAAACCGACGTTCGACAGTACCGCTAGGTTTTCAACCGCTATACGCTATACACCAAACCGCGCATCGACGTATGAAGCATTAATTCGTGTTCCCTCTCCTGCTCACAGCCCGAAAAGGCCAGCCGAAAAGCGTACAAACGATTGTCTCAAATTCTCCCGAGTCAACACAGAGCGCCGCGGACTCCTTTCCCGTTGCGCAACTCGGCGTTCTTTCCCCTCCCCTCGCGACGTTGCGTAATCGGCAGCGTCAGCTGACGACCGAACGCCACCGTCTCGGTTCTTTTCTTTGTTTCCTCACGCTTTCCACCCTCACCCAGGGAGGAGCGGAGAGGAAGGCCGGAGACCGCAGGGCAAACACAGAGCCCCGTATCGACGGCGTCGGTCGCCCTCCGGTTCGCGTCCTGTCGTTCGCGCGAGTACGCGAGGACGACGCCCCGGCGACCGCCGCTGCAAACGACGCCGACGACGCCACAAGGGGTGGCGGGGGTGAACGGCCTGGCACTTCCACCGGCAGGGCGAGAAAAGCAGACGACACGAACGACGACGACGCAGCCTGGTGACAGAGCTGGCTCGGTAGTGCAGGGCGCCGTGCTCTGGCAACCCCTGAGACACACCAGGGGGCAGCAGCGGCGTTTGTTTGACCGCCCCCCCCCCCCCCCCTTGTTTCGTTTCGGAGCTGGGCCTATTGCTCCATCGAAAATGTACACCAGTATGCATGTGTATTTATATGTGCTCCTACGCGTAAACAACACATGGATGGAATCTGCCGCCTACACAAACAACACACGGGTAGAGAGACCGCCCCCGTCACCCGCCCCCACAACTCTCTCTCGCTGATATCTATTATATATTACATATCGGGGTCGCTGAACCGGAACGAAACGGTGCACGTCAGGAAAGAAACAAACAATGACGATGGAAGAGCTGACGGCGAAGAAGCGGTTAGCCGAACCGAGGCCCTGCCGATAAGGAGCAAGAAATGCGTGCGCGTTCCCAAGCGAAGGCCGGCCGTAAAGAGATTCGCTTTCATCCGAAGACTCCCGCGCGGCTTCTAAGGAAACACCGCCGCCTACGTGCGTAACATACCACCCATTTCATCAGAGCGCGCGCGCGCACGCACACACGCACAAATAAACCGCGAATGTTTCCCTTTCCTTCCTTCCTTCCTTCCTTCTTTCTTCACTATTCGGAGAAGCAAGTGTTTCCACAGCGCGGCCACTGCGCGAAATATGTCGAAGTGCACGGATTACGTTTCTTTAATTTACGCGATCGCTCGCCCCCCCCCCCCCCCCCCTTGGGGGGCTTGGGCAGGAAGAAAAATGGGGTGGCGGTAGGAGCGTAAATGTACAGAGTGCGCCAATTATAACGGGAACACAGGACTTCCGTTCGACGCAGAAAATTTTCCTTGTACCTGAGCTGAAATTAAATATAGTGCCATCTGGGAAGGTAGGAGGGGGGGGGGGGATCCTTCGACGCGATAACAGAGGTTCGCCGACCGATTCCACCGGGGCGCTGCGGTCGCTTCGATGGCGGCGACACCCTACGGGTGGGAAACGAAACATGCTTCACATCTATAAGCGCACAGGTAGTGGCTATTCCGCGCTATATGACGAGTTCTAAAGGTGGCAGTGGTAATTTAAAATCGCGAGTCATACTAACCGTGCCCTCGCAGTGGTGATTTCGTACTGCGTCATTTCGTACTTCAGCGACATCTACAAGAACCTTTCATTTTTATACAACGGTTCGCACTGCCACAGGTTACACACAGGTTCGTTATACAGGTTTTACAATGAAACATGCTTATGCATACATTCTGGCGTTTTACGCGTGGGAACTACGATCGGATTACGAGGCACGCCGTAAAGGATTTTGACCACCCGGGGTTCTCTAACGTGCGCCCAATGGCACGGTACATGGACGTTATCGCGTATCGCAATTTGATTCTTGGCTGTTCGAGATATTACCGTCGCTGGCTTCGTCTCCACCGCGCCTATCCGGTGTGCAGTTTTCTGCCTCCTTATATAACTTCACGTTTAACTTTTAATTTCCTCGTCTCAATCCCCGCCTTTGACGTAATATTTAGTGGACAGCTTTCTTTTTGGTTATTTCTCTCCACTCTGAGTCGACGCTATTTCAATATCTACAGGTATACCTAAAAACGTTGGCCGCCCATCAATTTTCCTTGATATTCCTCAATGGTCTTTATTTTTCCGGAGCAGATTTTGCTCTTGGCCCTCCCGTCCGCAGGGTTAGCTCGGCACCTCGCCTTCGCGGAATGTGCAGCTTGCAAATATATATAAAAAAAGACACAGCGGCATACCGCCGATAGCCCGCCTTGCACTCCCCACCCCGCAGCATCCCCTACAGGCGCGCTGTGTGTGCAACATGCCGCATGCCGAGATAACGCGTAAAAAAGCAAAATCACCGATGACAACGTTCAAAACGTGTCGCACACATCTCAAAGCACCTCTGTTATGGGCCTGCGGTGAAATTTTCCGCAACACGTGGAAAGTGTTTCGGCAAAACGGGTTTGGAAAGTAAAACGGCTGATTGTTTGCTCTCGGTGTCGGCGTGTTGTCGTCATGTGGCGGGTTCCCTCCTTCCATTGTTTTTCAAGGTTTTTATATCGGGCATGTATTTCGAGTGGCTGGATGAAGGGCTTTCAGCGTACGCTACACACGAAACAATTGCTGTTCCGATATTCGACGTTCCTAACAGAGAGTTGTTGCATGACATTCACATTGAGTGAACTATGGACAACGAAAGAAGCTCACTGAAATGTTAAAACTTTTTTTAATCCAGTCTGCGGATGCAAGTAGGCTTGCTATAACTGTGAAGACCCCTCCCCCCCTAGCCCCCCCAAAAAAGTGGCGAAATTAAACTTTCGATTGACAGAATTAATTGACGCCCGAAGTGGATACGTTATACCTATGGTTTCGTCAGTGAGGACACTGCGTAGCCTCTACACACTACACGGCAGAGGAGGAGGAGGGGGTGGGGGTATATATTTAAAGAAGCAGAAGAAGCCGTACAACGGGAAGCACGCAAGCGACGAACAACAGGTGCGAACATGAGTGTGCAATCAGCGCAGTTCGCAGAAGTGCTCAGCGGAACGATGAATAATGCACAGCGCATTGTTTTCCCACGATACCGGGGAGGGAGGAGGAGGAGGTTAGTACGAGGAAAGATATATAGGCTCCGTTCGATGGCAGGCCACGCGTGACGATCGGGTGACGTTATCGAAGTCCACGACGAGGGGGGGGGGGGGGGGGGTCTCACTCGAGCGAGGAACGCAGCCCCCCCTCCTGCGTGAGAAGAGACACGCACCGGGTGGCTGCAGAAAGGCAGGGGACCAAGAAGATAAAACCAGGACGACTACACTGTGGGCGAGCTTTTCAGCGGATAGTGAAATACAGCCAGTCGAAACCAAACAAATAATTTGCTTCTAACGATTGTCGCAAGACGGCCACGAAAAAGCGGGGTTACGGAACTATGAATTGTTGCCTATTCGTAGTCGGTACGCGGCTTCACATTCTGGTTGGTCTCCGTGCTAGCCTGGCATCCGAGATTGGGGCCTTCCGAGGTGCGCCGTTGCGATCTCGGAGGCCGCGGTGACAAATGAGTTCTGCATAAATGGGCAATCTAGAGCCAGTTTACTAAGACGGAGGGGGGGGGGGGAGAGAAAGGGGCAACGAAGTAAACAATCCGAGAGTATAGCACGAAACTACAAAGGAAAGCTGTACGGCTCAACTCAGAGCGTCATGCTTTGTAGCATGACGCTTCGACGTGATCGCAACTCCGTGCTACATAGCGTGAACCACGCGTGAAAGCGATGTTGCGCGCGACGGCGACAAGCACATCGTCTGCCACATCGTCAAGGTCACCATCTCGTCCGTTCCGATTGGCTCACGGGGCTGCTACGGCCTCTCCGATTGGCTCGTAGCGCCCAACGTGGCGGAATTGGTCGCTTGCAGGCGTCGCGTTCGCTCGTCGCCTACAAGTGGAACCCCATGCGAGCGACGACCTTGGTCGACGACTCCGAGACGTTGCCGGTATGGGGGGAGTAAACGCGGCTCAACTGGCGTGACGCCTGCTCTAATTAAGTTGATTTGTTTTGCTGCACAGAGCAACAGAAAGTATTTCTGAAGGTCTTGCAGTAGTTTTTTTTTCTCTCTCTTTTTTATCCTTGCCTGTATCAAAATTCGGTCGTTTGCACGTTTCCTATACGACAACCGGTACGTTTAACTGATGTACTACATCCTGTTTGGCTAGTCGCTCACAGCACTTCCGGGCGACGAGCGACAAATTCTTGATTTCAAAATCCGAGCAATCTGCTCGCGCGACGGCCCGTGCTTCGTCGTTCGAAGCCGGCGCCCACAACGGCTCTCACGGGGCTTGCACTTATCGCAAAGTGTCATTATTGCCTGTGCATTGTTAACGCCCGCGGGAAGCTATGGGCATTCCATCGCATTTAGCGATTGATCGAGTGACCATCGGACTAATCGTTTAAGAAATGATTTAATCGCGATTAATGTATTTGACGGCGACATCTCGGTTGAGCTCTCGTTATAAAAAAAAGCGGGAACGAGTCTGGGTCCACTCCAGATATATGGCTCAAAAGCAAAAGTGTTCGGAACTGCGTCAGCTGTGCATGCTGCACTTCGGTCGAACCGGAGTCGGGAAAATCCGGCGCAACGCGGGTGCCTCCTCATTGCGGCCACAGCTAGGACACCTAATGTCCAGCTGCCATAAGCAAAGAAACTCGAACATAGCGAGCTTCTTCGCTTCCGAAGCTGGGGGCCTCCTCGACTGTCTCCGGGTTGGCTCGGTATGCTTGATAGCTTCACTCATGGAATGTGTCGCCGACAGGCAATTGTCGATTGATATGGTACAATACCTTTTTTGTAGTATATTGTAATATTATAGTACACTATTTTTATAGTATTTTCTTTCTTTATATATAGCACAGTGTGTGTGTGTTTTCTTTTTCCCTACAAAAACATTACGCACAAATAATAACCAGTCTGGCTGCTTTCTTCAACTCTCACAAGCAAATCCCGAAAACATATTATAATCAACTATGCGTTTTCCAATAATCGGGCTAAAATTCTAGTCGATGCCCAGCCTTAGCATTAGCAGCGTGTACAAACGATGACCGGATCGTTCTTCCGGACGCGAGTCAAATTCCGCCACATCGTCAAGGACGCCATCTTGTCCGTTCCGATTGGCTCACGGGGCTGCTACGGCCGCTCCGATTGGCTCGTAGCGCCCAACGTGGCGGAATCGGTCGCTCCACGCCGCCCGGTCTTCGTCACGTGGTGTGCGCGTGTTCGTGCGATAAGAAAAGCGGGGGAGTGGCCCGGGCGATCTCACGCTTGACATCGCGCCGGCGCCCGCTGCATACCTGGGGGCCAACCGAGCGCACAGAACCGCGACGACAGATGTTCCGCCTCTCCAGCGCTTAACTTGGAAACGAGGGAAACCAGCTTGTGCAGCGAGAGTAACGAATTGGACAGCTGGAATGTTTCTTGCGTGCAAAGCCCTACAGCAGCCAAGGGAAAAAAAACAAAAGACTACTCCGGACAACGGTCCTGGGGTTCGCCGGAAAAGGAAGCCTTGACAGCGAGTGCAAAAAATTAGGTTATGAAACAAAGACTACTCCGGGCAAAGGTCCTGGGGTTCGCCCGAAAACGAAGCATTCACACCGACAGCAAAATAATTAGGTTATTACGCGAACTTCTGTTGCTCGTACTCTTATGGGCAGCACAAATTGAAGCAAGCATTCCTTTACTAAAAATAAACAAGCATGGTATCCCGTGCCTAAAGACGCGCACAAACGAAGTTCACTCGGTTACCTTCCTAGAGCGTGGATAACTCGTTGAAAGCTGCCGCCGCCGCCCTGTGCCGCTCCCCTGCTTTCCCGGCTAACTAGTTGACGTGACCGCACAAGTACACCTCGCAAGGTACGATCAACTACTGGGAAGGTAGCGCCCTCTCAGTGGCCCCGAACGTTTCTAAATAACTACGCCCAATTAAGCATAAGATTGGAGCAAACTTAGCATAAATTCTCACCCCGGCGAGCATAGCATAGACATAAAACACGAGCAGTGGAGCAGGCCACGTCGCTTAGGTAGCCATATACTTCACAGGCTACACAGCGATCGCACACCACCATCACAAAGGAATCTCCTGCACGAGCACACAGACAGACACGCCACACCCCTCGCGCCGTCGACTTAGCGTTTCGAACAGTTAGGATTTTATTAAATCCTTTTCTTATCATCTGTCCGTCGGCCCACGCACCGAGCGGCGCCTTCTGAAGATGTTGACCGGGCGCCGGTGTGCATGCAAGCTAGTCGCGAAGGTATGAATGAACGAATGAGATCCGTTACAAACTCTCGGTTCAGGTGTGCCCGCGGATCGACTGAAAGCGAAGGTCACGTGACGGGCTCCCGATACCGCAACGACGACGACACCGCGGGTACCGAGTCCCAAGCGCACAACGCGAGCGCAGGCGATGCGCCACGGGCCTAGCAACAGGCGTAAGGCAGCGTGTGCTACAACGCCGCTGCGCCGGGAGACGGGAAAATCACGTGGCCGATATGCTGGCGCGGATGATTCAGTGCCGGCAGGTATGCAATCGCGTGGAAACGCTTTTCCGCGCGATGAGAAATCCCTCTGCCTGTATCTTTCCTTTCTCCTCGGATTTCGCTTCCCGGTTTCGCACACGCACACACACACACACACGGGACGACGAAGGCCGCGAAACGCGAGGGACAACCCGACACGCGGAATACGTGCTACATACTCGCGGTGTATTATTGTATACAGCCGGAAAGACCATCGGCGAACGACCTCCAACTGTCGCAACGCGAGGATAATTCGCCGCAAATCGGAATTCTCGACGTCCTCGCAACCGGCCCAGGCGCAGACGGAGGTCTGCAGGACGCCGGCTCCTCGTGACGTGACGTCATGCCGTGCTCTTTGAACTCCGAGCCGCGGCCGCACTCGATAGAAAAGCCCGCATGCTTCGGCCCAGAGTTCGAAGCAATGACATCGATATAGTTTGCGCAGCTCCAAAAGACCGCGGTATACGCTCGTCAATCTTGTTCATTCATTTACCGCGGCTTCCGTTTCTGCGCCTCCCGCCGCCACATCACTTTCAGGTTCGGCAGTACCTGGCAAGCGCCTCTAATCGCCGAAGCGATGGAGACCGTGCTCTGCGACGTCGGATCTTGGACTGAGGGACTTCCGTTCCAGAAACAGCCATACTCGCACCTTTCAATTAATAAAACGCGCCCTTGCCTCTCGATCTCTCTGAGTGGAGTGCAGTCGTCGTCGTCGTCTTTTAGATTTTTCCCTCCGTGGAATTTCTCAGATATCGCCTAGCTGTGCTGTATACCTCTATCTCACGAACATCTGCGCAGCGAGACAAAAGGCTACGGGTCTCCTCACCTGCCAACCAGGAACGAGAAAGGGAAGCGCAAGCTTCCCTTTCTCGCGCAAGCGCACTACATGTCTAGCGCGGTACTACCGCACTTACCGTGTGGTTGCAAGGGCAACATCGCTAAAGCTATATTTTGTTGAACTCCAATGGCAGGTCGCGAGCGCTCGGCCGGATCACGAACGGCGCGCGTTGATACGACTGAGATCGCTCTCGCCAAATCTGCGAATGGAATGCGCGCGCTCCCGCGTGGGCACTTAGTACAGGGAAATTAAGTGAGAGGGCGCTAGACTAGAGGTGGATATCAAGAGCATGGTGGGGCAACGCACCACCCCGTTCCTAAGGCGACGCTCATAGCCTCCATCCATCGGGTAGGCCTGATCGCCACCACCATCTGGATCATCCCAGCATTCCGTGCGTTAAGTTTTTCTTCCGTGTCGAAAGAATTATCCCTGGAGTTGGATCTTATAGTCCCTAGCTGAGTCGGTGCTATCACTATTCAGGAGCAGGGACAGAAACGCACGGCGCGACGTAGCCGACGTAGCGTCCTTGTTTCCGGTCGCTGCCCGCGACCGGAAACAGGCGCCCGTTACAGGAAGCAGAGGCGAGTGAAGGAAATGCGTCACTAGTGAAATAGTGAAGGAAATCGGACTTCCGGTCGAATCTGCTGAGAGCGATCCGGAATCGATGGCTGGTCTCAATATGTCGTTGGAACGTACAACTCACGCTCTCATTCTGCCATTGGAATAGGCTTGCTCCATACAGAGCAGAAAAACTTCATTTGGATCTACCACCTGAATTCAATATTTTCGTCACTTTGAAAAGATAAACCGCATGAACAAAAAAAAAACGTATACGGTTTAAACAGCACATGGCTGAACAAACTTCGCATTTGCAAATGCTATACAAGAAAGAAAGAAAAATAGGCAACCAGTAAGCCTGCGCCGCAAGCTTAGATCCGTTAAAAAAAGAAAGAAGACCCACTTCATTTCATGAATGGTTCAAAAAAAGAAAAAGAATTCGAACTACAGCACAGGTGCTACCATGTCGCGCAGACAAAAAAAACAATAATAAGCTGTGCATTTAATATTCAAGGCGACAGCTGGCCGCCGCATTGTTCCCGTACATGAATCAACTCGGCGCGCCGCGGAGACGCCGCCGAAAATTAACTGCGCTATCGACGCGCGGGACGACACGGGCAGGAAGGACAGGCGCCGCACATTGGAATGACGTCACGACGCCCCACAAATCGCACTGGAGTGACGCTTCTGCCCGTCGCGCGCTGTCAAGCTCCGAGCGCCCATTGTCTCGTCCGTCCGCCCGAGGCATTGTATGTGCTGCGCACGCGCGGAAGGACACGCGCGTATGCACAAACGATCGACAACAGAAGTTCACGGACCACGCTCGTACCAGACGGCCGGCCCGCGACACATCCGCTGCGTCAGCACGCAGCGTCGACAGCAGCGCCATCTAGAGATATACGGGCCCTCCTGTTCTGCGCCGCGGCGAGCCATTTTTCGTGCTCGGCCCGAGGCTTCCCTAGCTTTTTTGTTTTGTTTCTTTTTTCTCTTTCCCACGCGACGCGCTCTTTGACGGCCACGTCGACCGCAAGGCCGGCACGCAATGCTTTGTGACGTCACGCCACTAGGGAGGAACTGCCGTACCGAATCTAATTGTAATGTTGCAGAGTTAAGCCGCGGCGATAACGACGTTGCCGCTCTCCTCACGCCGGCCTTGGCAATGGACATATTCGGCCGTAATAGCGTGACGCGATAAAGCAGAGTGCACGGGCCTCGTGATATCTTGGCGGCGTTGCGTCGACGCGGTCCCGCTTCGACAGCGGCGTCGTTGAAACTGCTATCAGCCACGTGACGCTGCAGACTGATTACAGAGCGTGTAGTTGGGCTGTGGCTGCTTTGCGCGTGAGCATGTAGAAAAACAGCCTCGCTGTATACAATAACATCGACGCACTGCCAGACAAACAAGACAAACAAGAGGGCACGTTCCCAGCCTGACGCTGCTTTTGATGGCAGGGGTTTCGTTTCTGTTTCCGAGGCTTCGCAGGTTGTTGGCAAGATTTCGGTTAGCGCGTGACCTCCGAATTGGCTGTGGTTTAGCGCAGCTAACCCAGGATATGCTAAGCGAAAGCTCGGTTCCGCCTGGTTAAGTCTTGGTTTCACTTGGTTATTTTTTGATTTCGTGGTAGTTATTATACTTGGGTATACAACCATCGTTAAACCAGGTATGACGGCTGTGCCTAGGTTGCTGTCTAGACATGATGATGAGGCTTGGGTAAACGCGCATCGTTCGACGGTGCGATGCCTGTTGTGCCACAGGGAAAGCGCAATTGCTACACATGCAAAGAGACGCCGCAAACGTGCGCAGCGTCGAAGCACAATCGGACAGTCCCCGAACGAGGTCGTTACATTGATCTCGACTGTGTAGCGCCTGTTGCATTCCGGACCATCTTCCAGTGAAGCAGCTCGCCGGGCGATATCCGCGGGGTGGTCAGACGCCGCTTGGCGACGACGACTCAAAAGCCTCCCGCTCCCGCGGAACGCTCAAAGACGGCCCGGCCTCGCACTGACGAGACGAGCGCGGCGCTCCCCAGGCGCGCGGCGTGTCACGTGGTCAGGCGGCGACCCAGCTGCGGAGAGCGCATGCGCCAAGCCGGCGACCCAGCGGCGGTGGAGCTCGGCGCGGCGAGTCACGCGATGCGTTGGCAAGGCTATGGCGCAGCTGCGGTCAAATGAAGGTCGAATTGCTGGCGACGGCGAAACTCGCGCGGTTAGTCAAGCTATCGCGTTAAAAAAATTGGAGGACACTTAAGCTTCCCTTTTAAGGGTGGAACGCGATAGCATCCAAACATCCCTGTCTGCTTCTACTCTTCCCCGCAACTGCAGCTTACAGGTATGTGACCGTAATGTTTACCGGGAAACGCTAGCACCGAAAGCTATGCACGAAGGCGAGCTTTCTGGTAGAAACGCGGCCTCTTGCGTGGGCGGCGATGCGGTAGAGTTACTGTACAGGCTCCCTAAAGGGAGCCCAGTAACTCTACAATGTGATACAATGCGGCGGAGGCGAGCGCCATCTGGACGTGTCGCAAGGAACCGGGCGCGCCGCTTCACAGCCTTTGAGATTCATGGCCGTTCCATGAAAGGTAAAAACGCTCAAACTTGGGTTTTTGTGTTTCGAGTTTCCGCGTAACACAATTCTGTTTTCTCGTACGTTCAAATTACAATCCGACGCTACCACGTCTGTAGTTTATAAGTCGTACTTTACGACTTTACCTGGCGTATTTTACCTTGAGAAATTCAATTGGTTCAGTAATAACTTCCTCGCGCTACATGGAGGGGCCTGGCGTCGCGGTTGGGTATGCGCGGTTCGAAATTATTTTTGCCGAAACGACGGACGACGCCGGATGTTCTGCGACACGGCCCGGGGGGGGGGGGGGGGGGGGCTCAATGGCATCGCGTTAGGAAACCCCGCCGCTTGCCGATCGCTTTAGAAATCCTGCCGCCGCCCGTAACGTTAACACCAGCATTTCACTCATTACGATAAACGCGAGATGGCTAGCGATAGAGCCTTCACACTGGCAAGTAGCGCACCTCAGCCACCGCGAGAAGCAGACGAGGGCGTTTTTGCATCGCCATCCGAAAGCAGCCTCCGGGATGGATGGATGTATGTTATGAGAGTCCCCTTTGGAACGGGGCGGTGGGTTGCGCCACCAATCTCTGGGGTCGGCAATCGAACACGCCACCCCGATGCTCAAGCAGCAGAACGCCGCTAAGGTATGCATACACGGCGACGAACATTTTTTTTTTTTTTTCGAGAAGACACTATTACCCAACGGTTACACAATATACGACTTCGGATATACACAGGGTGTCCCAGCTAATTTTAGTCAGAGCTTAAAAATATGCCGATGCACTCTGAGACGACGCGACCAAATGCACGTTGCTGACTATTGCATATGGAGTAAGTCACACTATATTTTTGCACTGTGCCTAATTGCATAATTAGTCAAGATTATTTACCAACTTCGAAAGTAACGAAGTTAGGCAGACAATTCCAATTAAAAAGCTGTAGAGCGCTTCGCAGAACGTCCGATTAGACGCGTTTCCCGCTTTCTATCTATTACGCGTTAACTGTTTTTCCGCTTACAGCAGACGCCCGCGAAATAATAAAAATACCAGGCGACATGCCCGCTTGCGCGTCCTGATTGCAGAGCTCACAAACATTCCTCGTACAGGCGTACACAGCATCTAGCAGGACGCGCTGCCGCTTAAAAGGCGACAGGGCAGTGACGCAGGCGTTGGCTGCGCGATTTACGATAGCGATAAGCAGCGGCAGCACACCCGGCCAAATGCTATGTTCGTTTGCGCGCGGAACGCTTGGGAGCAATGCAATCACGGCGCGCAAGCGGACGTGTCACGTGGTACCATTTTTTTGTATTTAGCGGGAGTCTGCAGTAAGCGGGAATACACTAATGCGTAATAGATAGGAAGTGGGAAACGTGTCTAATTGGACGTTTTGCAAAGCGCACTACAACTTTTCAATGTGATTTGTTTTGCCTAACTTCTTTTCCTTCGAAGTTGGTTAATCAATCTTGACTAATTACGCAATTAAGCAGAACAAAAAAAAATAGTGCGGCTTACTCCGTATACAATAGACAGCAACTTGAATTTGGTCGCATCGTCTCAGTGTGCCTCGGCACGTTTTTAAACTATGGCTAAAGTTAGCTAGGACATCCAGTATATATGTATGGCTCAAGCGCATATGTTCAGAAACATGCAAGTCTCACTTTATTCGCCGCGGTTCTTGCGCCAGACTGCCACGTTTAAGGCACGCTTACGGACAATCGATGTAATTGAGATGTGGCGGCACGAGTTCAGGAAAAAAAGAAAAAGCACGCACGCAGGGGCACACACGGGGGGGGGGGGGACGCAAGCGTTCATTGTGTCCCATGTAACAGGGAGACGAGGCTGGAAAGAACTGTAGTCGAAGCTTCGATGCAACGCCGTTCGGTTCGGCCTTTTTCGCAACAGCCCACATATTTGTATACAGGCAGCAGAGTCATTAGAGTGGCAGCCACCCCCAGCTGGTAGCATTTCTCTTTTTTCCTTGCATTTTTTTTTTCACTGCGCGAGCTAGGAGACATCACCCACAGGCACATCCGCCGTGATGGCGCGCATAGTGGCTTTGGTGTTGCGCTGCTATAAGCCCTAGGTCGCGCGTTCAAATCCGGGCCGCATTTCGATGAGGGCGAAATGGTTAAAAAAAAAAAGAACACCCGTGCAGCATGCATTAGGTACACGTTAAAGAACTGCCCACCCACTGCGGCATGCCTCATAATCATATCGTGGTTTTGGCACGTATAAAACCCAAGAATTTAACTCAATCCCCAGGCGCATTTGCGAAAGAAAGAAAGCCAAAGAAAGACGTTGCGTGATCGCCTGGCTACGGCACGATCAGGTCCGGTAGCATCCGCGGCAAGCAGCAGGCGACACGGGCCTTCGGAACGGCGACCCTAAAGAGGTCGGGGGCTCGATCCCCAACCACACACCGATGAGGGTGACATACGAAAACGCAGACCCCAAGCGCGTGGTTCACGTTCGAAACGATATATCAATCACCCCACGGCGTTCTCCCACAATCCAGATTGTATGGCCATAGGGAACGTTAAAGGTAAACAAACACTAAATCAATTTACGCCGCGAAAATATTCTTTCAAAGCTCCATTCCCATTCATTCGATCGAAAGGGGGCCGATTACTGGCGGACGAAAGTGAAGGGACCGAGGCGAACTTACGTTTTTCTTTCGAAGTGAGCGTCCGTACAGCTCGTCAGCGGCGGTGCGTTGGGACGACGTCACAGATTTCGGAAGTATTTTCCTCGTACGAAGCACTTTGTGTTGTGACAGCTCCGCAGCGAGGGAACTCACCTAAACTCTCTAGACTGAGTCACGACTTTATTATTTATTGTCCTTGCAATGCAATGCGTGATCCGTCTTAACAATACAAACAAACAGGACATATATATATATATATAGTGCAGAAATCTACGACGTCGTGCGCGGCAAGCTGGAGCGGGAAATTGGAAGCGGCGTCGCCACCCGTCCTTCGTACACGCGTATATATTGCGCGGCTTCCGCGGCGAGGGATGCACGGTTTCGGTGTACTGCTGGAGCGAAATTCGCTAACGCCGTTAATCGTATCTTTTTTTTTTTTTCTCGGGCGTCGCTTTTAACTAAGATTGCTATACTGATCGATTACCAGTACAGGACAACGATAATTTGGGCACGTCCTCGTCAATCTGCACCGCTTATGCGAAAGACAAAGTAGGCAACTGACTGACTGAATAAACAGCTAAAAGAATTTGCAAAAGCAACTGCTGTGTCACGTGCCGCAGGTAGATATTCTAGAGGGAAAAAAAAGGAAAGAACGCACGCAATGAACGGGAATTCTCAAAAGAAAGCGTGATCGTTCAACGAAGGTTGAAAAAAGTAGCCTGTCACGCGGCGTTTAAGGCTTTTTTTTTTTTCAGACAATGTATAACTCGGGATTTGTAGGTGCTGGAAGTATAGTGTTTTCTCACATGGAAACCACTTAGTTACTACGCTAATTTATTACTGCTCAAAAAAATTTTGTTGTTGTTTCTAGTAGAAATGTACTATACTTGCGGCCAGAACAAGTTGCTCACATTTTTCTTCATATGCGGAACGGAGTTCGCGCTTCCTCCGTGAGCCTATAACGCGAAACAGACGGTACATCAATCTACAGTGAAGCCCTCGGCCATTATCTCTCGGGAATCCGCCATGGGAATCGGGCAAAACGCGCGATCGGGATTTGGGCAACACACGCGCCAAGTTTGCATACCGCGAGACCACCGGGCAATTAGGCTGATCGAACTCAGCGAGTCGCAATCACAGCGAGCGAGGCTTAACGACGCGCCGGCCGCTGCGCCGTCCGAGCAACGTTGATGAACGCGTAATAGAGAGCTTTAGTTTAGGGGACGCAAGCGGCTAGCGTACGCAAGAACTAGGGGCGACGGCAATGCGCATGCGCAGACCCCTGCGTCTGTGTCAGCGCATGCGCAGTACCGTCGCCCCTAGCTCTCGCGTACGCAAGCCGCTTGCGTCCCCTAAACTAAAGCTCTCTAATGGCACGCCCGAGGCCACCGAACGTGGGACCAAAGCGGGGAGAGGCCACGGTATAGCTGCGGGCGCACACGCGGTCACGTCACGAGACGAGGAAGCGAGAACGGTCGAGTGTCGGCCTTCGCGTCTATACGCGCGGGTGCATGCCGTCGTAAACGTTATTGCACCCTTGCGTCACATTTTACTCGGACGTGCCAGCGCGGCCCAAAACAAACGACGCTCATCTGATCGTTGCCAAAAAAAAAGGGAAAAAATAAACGTCTTTCTCTTCTTTCCTCACGACTGACGGCCCAAGCTGCAGAACCTATAGCTCCTCGTTTGGCAATTGCTCGACCGCGTGTCCGTAGGGTAGTTTTGAACAACAGTGGGCCGAAAGTAAAAAAAAAAAAAATCCGGGGCTCTGTACGTGCGGAAACCAGAATACGGTCAACGAGGCACGCCGCACATAGTGGAGGGGGGGGGGGGGCGGGGGGGATTCCAGATTAATTTTGACCTGGTGTGGGTTTTTTAAAGTGAGCGAGTCGAAACGCAGTCGGGGTCGAATAAGCGACCCCAAGCTTAGCGGCGCAACGCCACATAGCTGCTAAGCTACACCGCAGCGGGTCGGACCGAAAGTTGTCGTATATATGCCATCAGCCCCGCATGCGTAAGAATCGGACCACACCTTGAATTTAGGCACGCGCAATATTGTCGAGGCTATTTCTCGCGCATACGCTATACAAGATTCCTGCTTCCGCAACTATATACAGAACTCTAGCGGCCTATATACTGTCCCCAAATTGTTTTCACGGTAGCGGAGGTAAGCGGCTTAGCGCACCCAGCGGCATCGACGGCAATGCGCATGCGCAGAGCCTATATACCGAACGTGGCTCATACGCTCTTTATACGCGTGGCTTATACGCCCCCCCCCCCCTCTCCCCCCAACCCCACCCCGGACAGAGGGCGCACCCGCTGACATTTTAAACGTCGCACGGTTTACCGTCCCGAAGCTCCACTGCAGTGCGATACATATGAGCGACGCGGTAGTGGAACGGACTGTGGATTAATTCTGCCCGAACGTTTTGAAAGCTACGGACGAGCACTTTTCAAAGCGAAGCTTTCCAGGGGAAGCATTATACCGTATAGCTCATACACCGGGACTCCACTAGTGTAACGAATAGCGTGCAGCCCTATCTGTACTATACACACCCTCACGGATGTGCCGGTTTGCCGGCTCTGTTCCGTGCGGAATTACGCGGTCAAATGGCGAGCGATACCTAAATATCCCCGGCGCAACCAATGCACAACCTTCAAGCGCGTTGTTCCTTTATTAAAACGGGACTTTCTATATGCGTCTTGTTTGCGGGCAGGGGGGCTTGCAACGTCTGCTCGGAGAACGAGGTGGCCCGGCCCCCTGCATGGAGACGATCCATAGCGCGACGGAAAGAACTGGGCCAGCGCCCGCTCCGCGAGCCACCGCGAGACTGGGCTGATCCCCCGGAGAACGTGTGTAATCTCCGCGGTAGCGCGTATCACGTGGTGGAGGGTTTCCGCGTCCTGCCGATGTGAGGGGACGGGTAGCTAAATCGCTCTACGCTGCCTTGCTTCACACATAGATTCCAAAATGTGCGTTGGATGTCCCTATATGTGTGTGTGCGCGTGTGTGTGCGTGTGTGTGTGTGTGCGTGTGTGTGTGTGTGTGCGTGCGTGTGTGTGTGTGCGTGCGTGTGTGTGCGTGCGTGTGTGTGTGTGCGTGCGCGCGTGTGTGCGTGTGTGTGTGTGTGCGTGCGCGCGTGTGTGCGTGTGCGCGTGCGTGCGCGCGTGTGTGCGCGCGTGCGCGCGTGTGTGCGCGCGTGTGTGTGTGTGTGTGTGTGTGTGCGTGCGTGTGTGTGTGTGTGTGTGTGTGTGTGTGTGTGTGTGTGTGTGTGTGTGTGTGTGTGTGTGTGTGTGTGTGTGTGTGTGTGTGTGTGTGTGTGTGTGTGTGTGTGTGTGTGTGTGTGTGTGTGTGTGTGTGTGTGGTATTTCAGCTAACACTTTCCATTTGTTTTTAAATTGCCTGTAGCAGACAGCGCAATTCTAGTCGATGAGCTGGTCTACTCGAACAAGCGGACATCACACAAAAATTTGAAATGCACAATCGCAGAATCAATAATTCACTAATTAGGCTTTCAACTAATTACGTTGACACATATTGATTTAAATTAAATTATGGGGCTTTACGTGCCAAAACCAATTTCTGATTATGAGGCACGCCGTAGTGGGGGACTCCGGAAATGTGGACCACCTGGGGTTCTTTGACGTTATGACACATATTGCAATTTACACATTCTAGCCAGGGAGTTCAGAAGGTGCATCCACTTGGAACGAATTCTCAGGATGAAACCAGTTTCGGGATGTTAATTCCAAAACGTTGAGGAGAAATACATTGGCTTTCCGGTTCCTTTTGTGCTTCAATGCATAAAACGACGTTTAAGTGGCACGACAATGCATTTTTACCGCAAAGGATGACGGCGCATATCTCGTAAATGGTGTCGTCCACACAATTTTATTCAAGTCGATAAGGATTGCGGTGTGACCCGCCAGAATTTATAAATTGCAATATGTGCCATAAACTGATCAGTTAACTTATTTGGTAAATTTACGTTAATTAGTCAAATATGCATTTCAATTTTTTGTGCAAGTAATGCCCGCCTCTTCGAGTAGACCAACTCATGGACTAGAATTGCGCTATCTGCCACAGCCATTTCATTTAAAAGTGTTCACTTAAAGACCGTATAATATATATAACGATGATGTTAGCAGGGCTTTGCAAGACGTGAAACGAGGAAAAGCGGCAGGAGAAGATGGAATCAATTTAATCAAAGATGGAGGAGACATCGTGCCTGAAAAGCTTGCGGCCCTTTATACTAAATGTCTCATGCCAAGCTACAACAAGGGAGACGTTAAAGCATTGAAAAAAGTATAGGCCCGTTAGCTTGCTTCCAGCATTGCATAATATATTCACCAGAATAATTTCCAATAGAATAAGGGCAACACTTGACTTTAGTCAACCAATGGAACAGGCTGGCTTCAGGAAGGGACGCTCTACAATGGATCACATCCACGTCATCAATAAGGTAATCGAGAAATCCGCAGAATACAATCAGCCTCTCTATATGGCTTTCATAGATTACGAAAAGGTATTTCATTCAGTAGGGATACCAGCAGTCGTGGAGACATTACGTGATCAAGGAGTGTAGAAAGGATACCTGAATATCTTGGAAAATATCCACAAAGATTCCACAGCTACTTTGATTCTCCACAAGTAGAAATATACCTATAAAGAAAAGGACTCAGACGGTCCAATGCTATTCACTGCATGCTTAGAAAAAGTATAAAAGCTATTAAAATGGGAAGGCTTAACCGTGAGAATCAACGGCGAATATCACAGCAATCTTCGGTTTGTAGATGACATTGTCCTGTTCAGGAACGCTGGGGACAAATTGCAACAAATGATTGAGGACCTTAACAGAGAAGGTGTGAGAGTGGGGGGTGAAGATTAATATGCAGAATACGAAGACCCCGGTGTTAGGAAACTCATTTGTTTCTTGAAGGAAGAAACAAATGAAAGACGGCATAAGGCAAGTTGCGTGTTACAAGATTTGTCTGGCAATGGTATGCGTGAAGACTGCGCGATCCGTCTCGTGCAGGCGTACGCGATAAGCCGCATAAGGTATGTTGCCCCTACCTGAAGTGGTTAGGGTCCGAAAAAAAAAGAAAGGTCGAATACGTGATACGAAAGGCTTTCAAGAGGGTGGTCGGCGTTCCACTCAACGCGAGCACCGACAAGTTGCTAGAGCTCGGACTTCACCACTCACTTGAAGAGTTAATCGAGGCGCACGACGTTGCGCAATACGAACGATTACCGAAGTCAAAGACAGGTCGACGCATACTCGAGTCGCTCGGCATCACGTACCACACTCAGCATGGAGAAAAGACCGCGGTTCCGGCCTCGGTCCCGAACCGCCTGATCATCTCGCCGCTTCCCAAGAACATGCACCCGACGCAACAAACAAGCAAGCGACCTTCAGGAGAAGTTTGGCGACAGCAACGAGGCGGTGTGCGTAGACGCCGCGAGGTATGGAGAAGGAAGAAGCGCACACGCGATCGCGGTTGTAGACCGCACGGGTAAGTGCCTCGCGAGCGCCACGGTGACCACGGGACACACCGAGGCGGCCGAAGAAGCCGCGACAGCACTAGCACTCGCCGCGGTGCCGAACGCTGCGATCGTGATCGGCGACTCGCAGGCTGCAATCCGATGCATCGGGCGCGGTCGCGTCTCGCGGGAAGCGGCCCGCATACTCCAAATTCGTGACGACGGCGACTCGTCATCGCCCTCGCAACACCAAAATTCCACGGTCTTCCTCCTCTGGACTCCGGCACACACCGATGTCCCGCTCGCGGGCAACGAGGCGGCCCACGCCACGGCTCGAGGTCTCGCACGCCGAGCCGCCGCTGATTATGTGGCCGCCGCCTCCGCCCCCGAGAGCGGGGCATCGGATCTGCCGGATCGGGACACTGCGACAGAAATGCGGCAACAAGAATCACAGTGGGCGTGGGGCGCGATCGCCTAACCACGTTCAGAGACCTCGCCCAACACGACAGACTCGAAAGACGCACATTCCCGCCACCGCACGATAAACAGGAACGAGGCCGTAACTTTACGCGTGTTCCAGACACACACCTACCCTAGCCCCGCCGTCTTACATCACTTCTACCCGTGTTTATATCCAACAGATGCGTCTAATGCTTGCGGACAGAGAGCAACGCTGCGACACATGCTCTGGGAATCTGCCGGCAGCGACGGTAATGAAACCACCTCCGTTCGCGACGCGTCCGTAATCGCGCTCGTTGCCAGAGAACGGGAAGCCTCGAGCTCGCTTCTTCCCGACGCCGCCCCGGCTGTGGGAGTCGCCGCCGCTGGGAGGCGGCTCTCAAAAGTCTCAGAGTTGGCAGACAAACTCTGGGCCGTCCGGCAAACCGAAGATGCCGCCCAAGTCCAAGGACTTCGAGCCACCACCTGAGGCCACCACAACAAAAAAACTGGCCGACCATTCTCCAATAAAGTTTCTTCTTCTGAAATTCAGTGTGACCAGACAAAACGAGAATAGTCGTGAAAGCCGTGGCGAACAATTTACAATCTCAAGATATTGAGGTTTGTCATGTTGCGCCTTCCTTTTCTTTTTTTTTTTTTCGCTGAATATTAGTTTGTATACATAGCAGGAAGGGAACGCTCAACAGCCACCGAAGTTAGCGGCACTTGGGAATGTTGGACGAACCAATGCCCACTGGAATCGCTGAATATTCGCCAGTAAGAACTTCTGGCACGGACCGAGAAACCTTATCTCACTTTTCAGAGGCTGAGAGCACCAGCGAGAGCTTCAGGAGCGCGGCTGCTATGGCAATGTTGACGTTTGGAGTACCAGTCCATGTAGTGCTCCATTGCGAAAAAGAAAAAAAACAGCACGTGATTTGTGCCACACTTTCTCCAACAACTTCGTGCTCTCCTGCGCTTTGTTTCCTCCATGCTTACCATAGAGTTTCTCACTATATTACCTAGAGGAAAATCTGGCGCTGCTGCGCTGTGGTATACGTGGAAATGACGGTATGTTGCGACTTCGGACTGGCACCGTTCTCGGAGAGCCAGGACACCTTGAAGACAAGCACCACGCCGTCTGTCACAATGATCCATCTTCTACTATAAAACGGCATGCGAAACGCTGCTTTAGCTTTATTATTACACAAAAACAACTCTTGTTTAATTATGAGAACTTGTTATTGCAAGTACGATTAGATGAAATGTAACAAGCATCAGCGGACCGCTGAAGTTGGATGACAGACAAGATTCGCGCATGCTTTGGAACAGTTTGGAATCTGTTCTTGTCGTCTGTTGGCACGGTTATGCATTGTAGGTGAGTGAACATCATTTGGAGACGTATTACGAGTGCATAAAAACCTTCTATGAAGATTTTATTTTAAGAACGCGTTACTTGTGTAGCCATATACACGTTTTAGACGTAACATCTTGCAACACCAGCCAACACAAGCCTCGCAGACACATATACCGTCATTCGCATGACAGCGCACGGTGCCGGCCCCTTGAAAAACTCCCATAGACGGTGGCGCCAGATTTCCCCCTATGTGTTAGAATGAGAAACTCTGTGATGCCCACCAAGTGTATCGTCGCACGCAGTGCAATTTGAGCCCAATTCTCAAAGCGATGCGTTCGTCTGCTGCAGAGCTCTTAACTGCAGCCCGCTACACCGGCAAAGTGTCCGTGGTTATAATCGACTCCCTTCAGCCACGCTACCCAGCGAGTGATAACACTAGAAACATGATAAGACGAGGACAAAGACGCGGGAAAAGGCATTTTTCAAGCTTTGAAAGTCGAATATAAGAGCACTAACACGGTAACAGACGTTTGCAGAATAAAAAATGCCACTGAAATGTTTCCAGACCCACGGTTCGTGCTTGCGTACCAAGCAGGCCCGGCAAGAACGTATAAGCAACAAGTAGGCATTTTGCCTAACGTTCCGGTTCATCTACACACAGCCCAACCCGGACGACGCCTGTTCCAGAGTCGAGCGCGCGAGGGGCCGTTCCCATGGCTCTCCTCCAACGATGCGTTCTCAAACGACACACACGCGGCGCGTTCAATGCGAAGAGAGAGAGAGAGAGAAAAAAAAAGGAAAACAACTTCACATCGGATACCCCCGGCAAAGCCATCGGCAGATCGTCGCGAATTATTTCACTGGCGCGAGATCTAGCGCCGTTTTCGAAACGCATGGTGTACACACACACACACACACACACACACGCACACACACACACACACACACACACAAAACACAACGCGCGCACGCGCGTGTATGAATGCATACATACAGATGGATGCATGCGTGTAAGCAACTTGAATTGCATCACCTGTGGTCGCGGTTGCGCTGCCCCCGCTGCCGCTGCGTCCGAAGCGAGCGCGCACACCTGTGTTGCGTCAGCTCAGCGCCCCCCCCCCCCCCCCCGCGCTCCGCCCCCCGCACCCCTCGGCCGGCCTGGATTTAGCGCGTCTGCAGACGGGGCGATGCACCTGCCGTTCGATGCCTCGCCGGGCGGTGGAAACCCCCCTCCCTTTTAGCGATCCTTTCTCGGAAGCTATACAGCTGCGCTTCTCGAGAGAAAAAAAAAAAAAAACACCTCGACTAAGCGTACACTTACTGAAAACGCTCAATCTCGCACGACAGCGAACGCTTCGTATGAGCAGGCGCAGACGACAAAGTGAAAGACAGCAGGCGACGCGCATCGCATGCGTGTCTGTGGCGTCACTGATTTTTGACGACGTCTGTGTTCCAGACACCGGCTGTCTGTCAATAAAGAAAAAAAAACAAAATAAAATAAACAATGTGACATAAATAAAATAAAAAAGGTAAGAGAGAGAGTAAGAGAAACTAACTGCATTCTGAAGGACACAGAGCAAACAAACAAAAATATTTTTCAATATTTTCCCCCATCTGCCGTGTGTTTCGTTCCGGTGTAAACTAGGGTGACTTTAGTAAAAAAAGGAAAAAAAAAACTTCGGTTGACAATCCACTCTGCATTCGCCTGCCTTTCCGACGTATGAAGCCTTTCGCGCCGCTTACCTCACGAACGCAGTATACCAACATCGTTGATCAACAAACCATCCTTCTGGAATAGAAGAAAGCCCCGATGGCCACAGCTTCGCATATATATGCGCGACTCCTGCGAACGGTTAACCGCCGTGCAGACTCCGTAGTCGACCAGCTTTATCGTATGTATATTCACCGCACAGATAGGACCAAAGACGTCTTTCCCGAGCAGCGATATCCAATTATCCCCCTCCCCCCGTCTTGCGTCAGCTAACGGGGAGGGTACACGCTCGATGTACGCTCAATTAAACGAGCCCAAGACCGTGCGTACAATCTCAGCACGAGCGCATACACACACGGCGCAACTTATACAGAGTACAGTGCAGTCGGACGCGAAAGATTACGGGACACGGGATTTGCGTGAAAAACAGGAAAATCATCAGCCCTTCCACTCTGTGAAGAAGGATGAGCAGCGAAGCTGTGGTGTCCACCTCAATCGACGCATCTATGTATATATAGGTACTACTATTATTATTATTATTATTATTATTATTCAAGGGCACAGACAACAAATACAACTTTTGACTGTGAAGTGATTTATTCTTATTCTTTTACGCGTGCAAGTACCCCCGCGTGGCAGACGGGAATTCCACAATATTTACAACTTCGCTGGTCAACTACGTAATTACGAGAAGTAGACGAAACTCGGCGTAACGTTACAGTCGTCTCAGCGGTTAATTGTCATATAATTTGTTTCGAGGGACAGTTTCGATAAAGCAAGAGCTACAGCCGTTTTCTGTAACCACACTCCCTCCGCAGACGGCCTTGTATCGACAGCAGACGGGAATTCCGTAACGCTCACAACACCTTCACCGTGGAGTAACTATGACAAGTAAATGAAACTCGGTGTAGAGTCGTCTTAGCGACCGACTCCGCTATGACTACTTTTCCATGATACCAGAGTCCTTCCATGCGGAAGGACTCTGGACAACATGGAAGGATTCTGATGATACCTACACTAGATTGAGAGCTACAGAGCATTCGCGAATAACAGGAGACGAAAACGCAGGTGGCGTCTGACGCGGACGCCGGAGGACAATTTGCTCGAGTGTTGTGTGGACACACGGACACGATCCTGGGGGAACTAGCTCTCCATAGACTTCGGCCTCCCATGGCCTCTGCCTCGCGCGCCGGCCATCGACCCTGGATGATGCTGACGTATGCTGACTGAAACCTACTCACCCTTTCCCCCTCTATCCTCTCATCTTTCATTCCCCGCCCCCATCCCCAGTACGCTGCGCCGTGCTCCCATAAGGGCTGCAGAGTTGAGCGTATTTTCCCTCTCCCAATTCGCGAAGAACAGCTTCGCTGCTATGAGCTAGTTAAGAGCGCTGTTACGAGCTAGTCGCCACGGTGCCTCGGCACATCGGCCCCGAATCCAAAGTCTCAATCTGCAGCGATTCCCGCGACCTGCATGCACAGCGCTTCGTCAAATCAGAAGCGCCGCGAACTTACGGCGAAACAGCGAAAATGCGCATTCGTCGCGGAGCCCGTCGTGTCCCGTAAACTTTCGCGGCCGAGTGCTTATTACTGGACGCCGCCGCGCCGCACCACGAACGAGCTCGCAGCGTGAAGCGTCGAAACGGAGTCGCGTATACACACGCATACAGCCAGCAACACATAACGCGTTCCATGAAAGCCATGCGCGCACGCTAGCGCGAAATCTCTCTCGCGCTGGTTTTTCTTTTTTTTTTTTGCTTGTTTGTTTGCTTTTTCCCCCGCCGAGACGTAACAGTCACGGCGAATACAAATCAACCGCTCCTCCGTCCCCAGCTGCGTCCGCTACAGACGCGAAACCAACCGCGTCCGGTGTAGCGGAACTCTACGCAATTACGAGGGCGAACGCAAAGTGTTGGCGAACGTTGCGTAAAAGATTGCGCGTTCCCAAGCTCGGAATGCAAAACTGAACGCGCGAGACGCGCTATTAAAGCGAAGTTCAATTGATTACTCTTTTCGTAACGCTTTCACGTTCGCGTGACTTGATCAACGTCAAACCCGCCGTGGTTGCTCAGTGGCTATGGTGTTTGGGCTGCTGAGCACGAGGTCGCCGGATCGAATCCCGCGGCCACGGCGGCCGCATTTCGATGGGGGCGAAATGGAAAAACTTTACCCGTGTGCTTAGATTTAGGTGCACGTTAAAGAACCCCAGGTGGTCGAAATTTCCGGAGTCCTCCACTACGGCGTGCCTCATAATCGGAAAGTGGTTTTGGCACGTAAAACCCCATAATTTATTTATTTACTTTGATCAACGTCAAGCGCGCAGCGACTCAGTGGAGCGACGGACCACCTTGCGCTCCGTATAGCCTCGGCCAATCAATCATCCGACACGCACATCGAAGGCGATCGATCGAAAATAAGGCGCCATGGGTGCAGAGCGTCTCGTGTCCTTCTCTCGACGACGCGCCTCCTCATCGACCCTGGGTGGGCAACGCGCCTTCGGCCCATTTAGATACGCTATCGGTGGCTGCAGTTCAAAGGAGCGCCGACAATAGTTGAAAAAAGAAATTGACGCCGAAGCTGGAACCCCGATTAAGAGGAAGCTTTAGCTCGGGCCCAACTCCGACGCGGCCTATTCGAGTACATGTACAACGCAAAAACGTTTTTTTTTCTGAGATAACCCCTGGGCCAATTTTAATGAAATTTGTTGAATTTGAGAGAGAACGTTACATTCTAGTGACTGTTGGAAGCGGAATTTTGATTCAAGTCCTGAATTTTGTTTAACAAATGTTGAAAAATTCGGAAATTTGAAAAATAAGTAGAAGCACGAAGTTTACAAATTCATACTCGGCATCAAGAACACATATCGCGGTTCTATAAACGGCATCCACTAGATCATTGATAGCGGACAAATTCGATATGTCCCTTTACATCTTACGTGAATTTGTTACGTTGTGTACAAGGGTTCTGCGCAATCTGTATTTCCGTATTACTGAATTTTTTTTTTTTCAGATTCATGTGTAACATATCAACTTTGTCCGCTTTAGATGTACCATTAGATGCAATTCGCAGAATTGTGATATCCTTCTTCATTGCTGAGTTAGAGTTGTAAACTTCTTAGTTTCGTTTTCTGAAAATTTTCGAGTTTTGCCAATCTTTAATAAAATATTGACGGCCTAATTTAAAAATTCGAAACCAAAAGTCGCCAGATTTTAGGTTTTTCTTTTAAGTGCGACAAACCTCGTCAAATTTGGTGCAGCGGTTGCCGCAAAAAATGAATTCTCCTTTTACATGTATGAACACCCGAGCTAAAGCTTCCTCTTAATAATCCCCGACGGGGTGCCCCGGAGATCCCGCGCCACCTGCTTTATTATAATCTCAGGTTCTCTCTCGACGGCGTTATTTTCGTGTTCCCAAGCTAAACGATCTCACTGGATCAACACACACAGTGAACCTGAATTCCTTCCCCTAGAAAGAGTCAGTCATCCCGTCACTCCGTGCTGCTGCCGTCGGCTGGAATGAACAATTAAAACCTGTATCTCGTTGTTAGGCGCACATGCTGACTCACCCGAGAGTATATATATATATATATTACAACCCGAATAAAGCCAATTATTCGCTATATCGAACACGCGAAACCTACCGACCGGCCATCGTGTAAAGTATAGCCCCTCAATATAACGAACAGGAGATTGTACGCATCCAATTCGGGGCGTCCGCTGCCCGACGCTTGAAGGAGGCATCTTTCGGCGGTGGATGTGCCGCACAGGTACTGAGCTCGCACCGAGAGATGCGGACCGATTAATGCAGGCACCACGTTACAACCTAACGCATCGGGAACGCCACCGAGAAGCCGCCCAATGCATGCCCATACTGCGCGTAGTTTCGTCTTCAATAAATGGATTCCTCCGTCGCTTCATTTCGCCACTAAAGGTCAAATCCATATATATATATATATAGACCCAACACAAAAGTTCGTCAAAGGCTAGCTTCGGTAGATCGAATTACCCGATATATCGAACTATATTTACGGACACAGGCTTGTCCTTCATAATCGGGTATCTGCAGACACGAGGTAGAAACCTACACATTTTGACAGCGCTGGACAACTAACGGAACGCGACTGACACAGACGACATTGCGCTTCGTCTACATGTCTCAGTAACGACCCGCTGTAGAGCGCTGTTCGTTACTCGTTGTCTTCAGACATGCACCAAATAGCCCAAGTAAGCGCGTTAATGCAATCTACACGCGTTATAGCGAGCTCCCCCCCCCCCCCCTCCACAAAAAGACAGAAGAAAATTTGCACTACTTTACTTTCACGCCGCAAAAGTAAGGCGCCCACGCACGGCTTCGGGATGTATATACACAAGCCAGACGCTGATTCGGCAAGCGGCTGCGACGCAGGCAGTAATCACGACTTGTTTTTCCGCCGCAGTTCGGCGACACGTGACACGGACGCTGTATGCGTGCGTGGGAAAACAAAAGAGCGTCTGCCGTTCACCGCGACAACAGAGTCCGGAGGGCAGGGTGGGTGGACGGCGCTTATCAAGGCGCGCGGCCAGCCGAAAGCGTCTCCGGAGGCGACCAGACTCCGCCAACCGCCGTTACACCGAGCGTGTCCAAAAAGAACACACACGCACAAGCAGCAACGGGGGCGCTACGATAACACGGATAAAGTCGGGAAAAAAAAAGGAAACGACCGCTTTTGATTATTTTTATCACCGACGGAAACAACGGCCTTCCACGTGGCATATGCATGGTAGTACATCGACGGGGACGCGGCATTTACAGGTTTCGGGAACATATCGCCATCACTTCTTTGCACAGTACTTGGAAGGGTATCGTTGACCAGACGAAACTGAAATTCCGGACGTGAGAGAGAGAAAGAGAGAGAGAGAGGGGACACACGCGGCCGGTGAGGCTGTTTCCTTTTTCCCTGCTGCTGCGACAACGGTCCTTCACGGATGAGGCAAAAAGCGAGATATTTAACGATTGCATGCATTCGGCGTTTACAAGAAAGCCGGCGCGGTAGAAGCAGACGACAAATCGCGTCGATCGGTTCAATACTTTTTTTTTTTCTAATCTCTTGTCGCACGAGTGCCGAAGCCATTCCTGTTGGCAGGCCTTGAAAATAAAGGAAAGCTACCCCAGGAGCGAGCTGGAGAAGTCGGCGGGACCGTCTCCACGAGGCGCTCCAACGCCAAACAAGACGCACGCCGGGGCGAGGTCGCGCACTGGCGGGTCAACGGAGCGCGCGCGGCTGGCGATCGCGTCAGCGACGCGACAAGACGCGCGCACCTGCCTGGTTGCGAACGCGCAGGGCACCGCGATCGTGCACCCGCACGAAAGAATAAATCAAAAGGTGCGCAGCGCGTCGCGAGACGAACGCCCGCAGTGCCCAAACAGTCAGCGCTTGACAGCTCGTTTTCTCAACGGGTGCACAGAACAGCGAAAATGCTACGATCAGTCTCGCAAAATGATGTACTGTACTGAAAGCTGCACCTACGGTGCGGAAAGTTCGTGCGCTCGGCGGAAAGCGTCAAACTTTTCGAAGCAGTAAACATGCATGAACAACTTCGCTCACAACACACCAGGGCAACAGAAATGCGCGCAAGAAAAAAACAAACGAAAGGAATAACGACACTTAAGTGGGGCAGCGCTCACGTTTCGGGAGAGACAGACGAGTCCGCAGGGTCGCCCGATGCCACACGGCGAGCGAGCGCAGTCTGCGGGAGCTAACGTTGGCCCGAGCAACGCACAGACGGCGAAGACGAAGCTTGGCGTGTCAAGGCGCCCTGGCGTCGGCGTTCCGCGCCGCCACCGGCGACAAATTATGATTACAGGCGGCACGAATACACCTGATCCATCTCCGAGAGTCTCGATTGCTATCGCGGCACGATCGCCGGTGTGATGACGATCACACGGGTCGCGCAATGATGAGAAAACAAACGCGACGTCGTCGAGCCGTGAATCACCGCGCGATCGGGGCGCGCATGTGTGCGAGGAGCAGACGCTGCGAGCGGGCGAGCGCGCAGGTTGCGGCGCACGCGCGTCAGAAGGCGTAAATAAAACAGAAAACGGGGGAGGGGCCCTGGCCTCTATTTTGCGTTTCGCGCCGTCGTCGTTTCCCTTGCGCAACGTAAAGTCGGGCACGGTTGTGTGTGTCCCAACGGCGAGCACAGTTTTTTCGACGCACTTGAAGGATCTGGGGATTTGGAGCAGCGCGGGTTGCGAAGGACGCGGCGGCGGCGACGACTCGACCAGCACGCACGCACCGAACAAACTTTCAGCTCCACAAGTGACGCCTTGACTCGGGAACCGAAGGGAGGATGCAGCGGTCTCGGGACGCTGGGATGTTCCCGAAGGACGATACGACGGCATCGGCGGGGCGCACGGTGCGATATTTGAAACGAACGCCGCGTTTGAAACCGAAACGGTTTCCCATACGAAACGCGGGGCCCTAAACCTAAACTTAGGGCTACAATTTCGTGTAAACTGCTTCGGAAGCTTTGCGTAACCGCGGCGAGGCACCGATGCGAGCAAGGGCAGCGGCCTGGTGCGAACCGAGATTTATTTTCTGCGTAGTCTCACAAATGTTTTTGGGCACAGGACGCGCAACGGAGGCGAAGGTCGACGCGGCGATGTTGCTCAGTCGAACAAGGAGAACGAGCAGCCGCTTTGGAGTCAGCACAAACACGAAGGCGCGACACATCGCTGCAACCGAAGCTCCCGAGGTTCATAAAAGCGAGAGAGAGAGAAAACTGCGCCATCCGCGGTGCAGAGAAGCATCCCACTCACCGAATCTAGACAGAGGTTTCAAGTCCGACATGGATGCGATGCGAATGGCAATTTGGAGCGTCCGCACTGGTCATCCTGAGAGCCAAACCCACTGGAAATTTTGCACTAGCCGTCGCACACAACGTTCGCTCACGCACGCCCGGACACCATCTTGAAAAACCAGGCCGCGGCGGCGACGGCGCAGCAGGAAGTTACGCAATGCCGGAAGTTCGTCGCCGACGGAAGTCGTGACGACAGCCGGCGGAGCGGAAGCTCGTCATGCGCGGGCGGCGCTCGCGTCGGTTCCGCGGTGGCGCGCAAGGCGAGGCGCGGACCAAAATGGGACGCTCCTCGTCTTCAAGCCGGTGAGACTTGCTTTCTGGCCCCGTCGATTGTAGCCCCACTTCCTCGTGGAACCGCCTCAGCGAGCATAATTTCCGCGTGCCCAGCAAGAAGAAAAAAAAAACGCGGGCAGTGCGAGAGCCTGTCAGCCCCCGAAATAGCTCCTTTGCGGGAGTCGGACAGCCGATCGAGCGCGTTGTTCTCACAAGCGGCGTGCGCCGCCGCTTTCTCCATCGTCAGCCTGTGCGGTAACAAGCACTATTTCGGGGCCCGCTTTTGCCCGAGTCGCTGAGGAAAATACGTTGCGCGCGTAATTTCCAACGCCACTTGTTCTATCTGGAAGCAGGGAGAGGGCGTACTTGTTGCGTGGACCGGCGGTTTGATCTTGTGTTACGCGAGGTCTTTCCTCGAGCGGCAGCGAAGTGTTTGACACTGCCCCCGTTCAGACGCGTTTCTTTTTTTGCGTCGTGTGCTTCGCGTGTCCCGGAAACTACTGCGCACGACTTTGTGTAGTTGTTCTGTCCACTGCCGATAATCGTTCTTCGACGCGCTGAATGTCGCGGAGACCGGAAGGCGCAAACGCGGATAAATTTACCAACGCGAGATAGCGTTTGTGAACCGCTGCGAACATGACCGAGCCCCTCCCTAATCGGGGAGCATGATCGACCGCGCAGTTCGCATCTAGCACTTTACCGCCAGCGGCCTTGTAGTGCGATCTTGGCCGAAGGCAGCAGTGTGACATTTACGGGTGAAATGTCGTGGTTCACGGAAGGCTGGCGGAAGCGCTGACCGAGTACAACTTTACGCGTCCGCACATATCGAAAGACGCTGTTTTCGCTTGATGTAATTTATCCGCCAAACCGAGTGCACGCCGCAAACTTGCGATTTCACTGTTGTTCATTGAAAATGTGTGGCTTTCGTGACCGAATCGCGGAATCTTACCTTTGGCATTTGTAAGACAACATATTATCGGCGACATTTTGGCAGATCTAACTCGCCTCTAGGACGTTGCAGCAATGATTTACTCGCGCTTTGAGCGGGTAGAATGCGAGAAGTGGCGTCGGAGTGCCGCTCTGGTTAACCAGTTGAACAGCTAAAGTGAAAATAATCTTGACTAATATGTAACGGGGGAGTGCGCGGCGCTGCTTACTGCCACGTGTGCTGTAGCGATCAAAGAAAGTGTGGTCAACAAAATATAAAATGAATCGGAGGAGGAGGCATGAGGTTTTCATCACTAGCTCAAAGGCAAGTGCTTGTGAAAAGCCAATTTTTCTCAAAGCAGTGTTGTATGCTGATGTAAAAAATAACAAACAAAAGTACAAATGTGTCGTTTGTATCCGAAATAAAAATGAAGTTTGGCTGCTGGCAGCGATTTTGGATGAACGTGACAGGTAGGAGCGGCAATACGCAAAAGGTACCACCCAGGTCGCCAATGTGGCGATCGACCAGTGCATTCTTTCCACAATTACAGAAAAAAAAGAAAGTGTTCCAGTGAGTATGTATTCAAGAATTGAGACATATTTAACTAGAGCTAAAAACACGGATGAGAACGAGAGGCACACAGGACACAACACTAGGCGTTTTTCATGCGCAGCTGCACCTGCATCACAGCAATTCTCATAGACGAATTCTTGCCTTTGTCATTGCCTGAAAATAATTGAAATGTGAATAATATTCTATGCTCTTTTATGGCATTCTATCATGTTACTGTAACTTTGAAGTCATTGCCTGAAAATAATTGAAATGCAAATAATATTCTATGCTCTTTTATGGCCTTCTATCATGTTACTGTAACTGTTGCTGTAACTTTGAAGCAGTCATGCACACATTTGTGCTCATGAATGTGGTGCCTCTATGGTTCACTTGCATTAATTCTTTGACTCATGTCGACGCTGCCTTATACTAATTTAAAATCATGGGAACATGCAGCCGAAGAACGTATGAATGCAGTCCAGTCCAGCGCTCGCCCAGCCTCTACCGTCCGATTTTTACTGATGTACCAGTGCCGAGCACCTGGTCTTTAATGTCGTAGTTGTGGCAAATCAGTTCTATGTAAGCCCACAAGGTGGAGTGAGGTTCAAGAAAGGAAAAAATTGTGATCCATCTGACTGTACCAGGACACAGCAAAGCTTTGTAGTGGAGCTTGTAGCTTTGTGCTGCAGTCAAGTAAATGGCAGTTTTTTTTTTTCCTTTTTTTACTTTCTTGAACCTCACTCAAGACTCAACTTGAGGGTTTCTGCAGAACTGCTGTGCCATATTCAGTGTACCTGTGTTCGAGTTGTCGATTAATGCAGCCTCGCGCTCTGCTTGCCTCCTAGTAGGCTCCCATGGTAAATCGACCGCCCCAAAAAGGCGTTGGTCCTGACTTTAATCACTGGACCAAGACGAATTTTTCATCAGCTGTGAAGCTTTCTTTTTGAGAAGCCCCTATCTCTTGTAGCTTCCTGATACAGTGAGGCAGGTGAAAATTTTTCCCTTTCTTCAAGTTTAGCTGTCCAGTAAAGTTGCGTTAGCATGTCACTCATTCGCTTGAAAAACAGCGCTCTGCGTGCGGACTTTCCAGCAAAGTAGAACAATTATAAAATATAATGCCGCCAAATAAACGGACACATACAAGAGAAGAGAACGGGACAGGGCGCCCTCGCAACTGTTTTATTCACAGAACGCAGGCACATCTAAACCGCCGGTCAACACATGCACACAGAGCAAACTTTCATCCAAGCACCTAATCAAACATTCATGACACACATTGCTCAAGAAACCTCTTCTCGGCCTTATATAACGATAACGAAGTTTCACTAGGGCGCCCTGTCCCGTTCTCTCCTCTTGTGTGTGTCCGTTCATTTAGCGCCGTGATATTTTATAATGAGCAGCTACCAGCTGGCCCGACAGGAAGTGCTTTAAAAAAAAAAAGAAAAGTGGAACAAGCCAAAGGAATTCATGCAGCTGTGTTGGTTCAGGTGTGCAACACCGTTTCACAGGCAGGCATGAGACGTGGAACAGTTGACGTACCAAGTGGGATGTGCAGTGAGAAAACCTGTGAATATAAATGCAACCTTTTCTACTAGGTGCCCATTTTGGTTTTTGAAGTAAGTCCACAAATTTCACACGGGGTAGCAAATGTTGCGAAACTAAATTTTGGATCTTCAGGCTTAGGATACAAATATACAGATGAGCCGAGCCGCAGTATACCTTTGTTATATTTGATGTTTGTTGTAAGAACAAATTTGTTACAAGCCAATATGACTGATTAGTTTTCCTTTCCTATATCTAAGAATTTGTTATATCTGTTTACTGTACTGCAGAATACTACTCAAATACATTTCCTTGAACAAAAAATATTCAGAAAGTAGGATAACTTAAATAAAGAATAAAAAAAAAGATGAGGTAACTCGATATTCAAAATAACAGAAACATGGCATGCAGTTCTGTTTTGCCTGATGAAAATAAAATGTTTATTGGGCACCATCACTGTTGGCCATCTGGCACTCAGCTGACAGCCATTTACTGAACAAAGAAAAATGGCTCACGATTCCCCATGGTCTTTCCTTGCACAGCTGTGGGACTAACCCAAGGTGATATGTGAATCTTTTGTCACCAATGCTACAAAGGTCAACTGCAGATTCCACACCTAGTGCAATACAGATGAAGGAAGATATAGAAGTGACGGGATGTAACCCTGTGTCCACGCATGTACCCCTACGCCACCACTCCTCACACACTTTCTTAAAGCGCCACCAAATCAATCTTGAGACTTGAAAGCTATTTGGTGGTTAACAATTTGCTGCCTTTTGCACTTCTTTTGGACGCCGGTAGTTATCGGCATCTCCTAGGGTGTGAAGTCAGTTTTCTCATCAATTCGGTGCCCGTGCGATTCACTCGAGATGTGTTCAGTTATCGCCATCTATTGCAACGGTCATGCGCATCGCTGTTGCTTCGTTAGTTCAACCTTTTTTGATCTTTGACTTAGCCAGGGACCAGGAAAGGGATTCAGTTAGCAGTGAGCCGGTCTGTATGCAGCTGGAAAAAATGCCACTTGCGTTTAACTTTTCCTTTTGCTTCATTATTTCCCCAAGTGATGGTTCGTCGCGATGCTGGCAGATCCTCGAAATCATATGCCCATGATGTGGGTTAGATAAAGTGGAAAATAAGATAATGAGAAACTGCGTCCATCATCAAACCCTACAATAACCATTAAACCCAAAATCCATATGAATATCACCCGTTACTTCATCTAGTTTTTCCCTAATTGTACGGCACTTTTCATGCAAAATTGGCAACTGCAAACAAGAGTACCAAGGAGTTGAGAAATAAAGCAGTCTACTAAAGGAGAGAGCAGAGGCAACAGCCAGACAGGAAGGAAAAGCAAAAGTTAACAAATTTAACCGTTGTTTGCGAAAGTATTTATGGATCAACATCTTTTTATTTAAAAAGGAAGTATAGAAAACACTGCCAGAAATGCAGAAATATTATGTGTGTTTTGAATGGCACTTCTACAGTTATCGGTCGAGCCGCCTGACGAAGCCACTTCTGTGATGTGCTTATGAGGGTGTTTTTCTAACCCTCTGCAGTGGGCGCAGTACGTCTAGAACCGCAGTGTCCTGCGCTCTACGCTGTTGCCCGGGACTGGCAGCCTGCATCGTTGCGCAACTCGCCAAATAACAATACGTGTCAGTTTTGGCACTTAACTTGGCAGAACAGTAAACGAGGGATCCAAATGAACTGTGATTGTTCCACAAATATATATTCTTCTAATTTCTCCAGAGGTAATTCGAAAAACACTACTAGAAATCTTTATTTTACCCTTTCGCTTGTTTACTTGTTCTTGGCAGCGTTCTTCCTGCGCGAGTCCATTTGATGTGGTTCCTTGTTTGTCATGTAAAGGATTGGTGTATCTCACAGGTGTACCTGTCTTTTTGCGGGTTTATATGATTTTATGGCGAATGTTTGACATTATTCACATTTGTACTAGTACTAGTACCCCTCCCCCCTCATTTGCACAGGTAGGTTACTTTAGGTTGCCGCCCCCCCTCCCCCCCCCCCTCCCCGAAAGAAACTACTTTGCCTGCATTGCATTGCTCACTGCAGTATAAAACTGGTGAACAGAAGTAAGGTGCCTCAGACGTGCTGGCCGACATTCTTGATAAATGGATCTATCTTTCTAAAGGCTTTTGACAAAGATAGCATGTCTGAGGCACTTTACCCCTGTTCACCCAACTTTATAACCACAGTGTCGTTCCATTAGCTCGTGCTCGTCTTGACTTTGGACTTCTGTGAGAGAGAGAAGACATTTATTATGGTAGAAAAGCTGAGGACTACTAACTGTAGATGCTTATGAACTTGCCATATTTGCTATTGTATAACCAAGGAGACACGGGAAGTGTACTTGCTGTTGAACAAGTGTTTAGTGAGGACAGTTACAAAATATATGTGCAAATCCACCATGATAGTCAATCAGCAGCTGCATGTCGAACAGGAATGCCTCGATTTCTTGCCGTGCAACAATACAGTTGCACGGCACGACTTACGTTAATTTGATGCTTGCCAAGCTGCAAGATCGAGTTAAGTTATCCGAAAGGTTGAAATAACCAATGGAAGTAAAATTATTGAATTTAAATAATTTTTTTTAGTATTCGAAGTGGTCTGTAATGTCTTTTTGTTTCTTGCTCACAAAGTGCGTCTCAACCATCATGAGGAAAAGAGCGCCTTCATGTTTAAATGCTCCTCAGCCTGACATGACACGAAACAAGCAGGAATGGGTGGCTTCACTGGTGGAAGGAGCATCGGCCAATAAAAGAAAAAAATAAGTTCAAGTAAAAGCTAACTGCCTAAGGCAGTAGTAGCACCTCCTGCCGAGTTTTATGTTTTCGAGCTTTTAGTAACTGCTGCCTGCACGAGGGTGCACTGGTGGGTGTTGAAATAACTGAAGCAGCATGCCTTCAACTAGTTTTCCTTGCATAGTAACGTACAGTTTCTTGTCGAGACGTTCCAGTGTCTTTGACTCAAGCAAGAAGTCTAATTAACCCAGGTCGAAACAAAGGGAGTTGACTGTACTGCAAAAGATACCTGGATGAACCTGTCATGGATATGGTGTTCTCAATGGTGTTCTGCTGATAAATGAATGGTTGTGGGTTAAATTCCCCGTCGTGAGAGGTGCATATTAATTGAAGAAAGGTGCAAAAAAAGACGTCTATTGTACTTATATACAGGTGCTGTGTAAAGAAATATATATACTAAAAGTTAATCGAGAGCTTTCTTCTATGACATCCTTGTGCCACAACACACCAAATTCTCAGAAGGGTTTGGGTGCGAGCTAGTTGGTACGGATCATTCATATTTAGAACAGCACCAAAAAAACACGGACAAGGGAGGACACGGGACGAGCTCAAATTCATCATCATCATCAACTACACCATCCCCCCATGTCCCACTTCTCAGGTTTGGGGTGTATAATTAACGCAACTAATAGGGCTCTAATTCAGCTGCTATAGTTGAATCACATGATAGTTCTGGGTCATTTTCTCCATGCCATCAGTTCCATAAAACATCAGTAAATTTGTTTGGTAAGCAGTGACCTTACTCCCTGTATTCTCTTGCCTCGCTTTTATGTCGTACTGACCAAACGTTGCATATATTACATTGTTCGACCTCAGGCACTCGCAGTGGTCGCTCAGTGGCTGTGGTGGTGTGCTGCTAAACACAAGGTCACGGGTTTCGACCTGACCATGGTGGCCGCATTCTGACGAAGGCGAAATGCAAGAACGCTTTTGCACTCAAGTTTAGGTGCACGTTAAAGAGCCCTGGTCGGTCGAAAATGAATCTAGAGTCCCCCACTACAGTTTGCTTCATAATCAGATTGTGATTTTGGTGTGTGCAGAATTTAACTAATTCTGCGAAAAAATTGTTGACTGCAGGAGCGCAGGACCAGGACATGAATCGTCATGGCGTGGACTCTCAGACGTGTCCTCAAGCGCCGAAATGTTGTCGCCGCGCTCTTCCTGTTTGGTCTGTTCTACATGTTGCGGCAACTGCTGTCGCTGCGCGAAGTTGACGTCAGCATTGCCTCGCTGAGAAGTCGCAGCTCCTCTGTTGCTCCCGCTGTCAGTTCCAGTACGTCAAGGTCGGCAGTGGCACCACTCGCGCAGGTGGAGTTTCCTGCTCACGGAGTTCGTGGTGTATCGCTACACGACGCCGCAAGCTATGTGCCAGGAAAGACCTTTAAGTGCCTGCGCAGTTCGGGTGTGATAAGCTACAACCAGGTGAACGATGACTACTGCGACTGCAAGGATGGCTCAGACGAACCAGGCACCAGTGCCTGTCCCAATGGAAGGTGAGAGAGCAGTAGGCAGGAACCAAGGCCCAGAAATGGCGGTTGCACCACTGCGGCAGTTTAAGTAACCATATGCTCCGCATAAGGTCAGCTACAGACCAGGAGATGCATGGCTCAATCCCCACTGCCGGACACACACCGGTCTATAAGATGGGTACAAGCAACGCCCCCAGCCAAGTCTCTGGCTTACCAGAGGTGCATTGGTTGGAAGAGATTTGTACTCACCACTGTACTTGCTGTGCAAGAACCAACACTAACAAAACACCAAGAAACTCAAAAGCGTTCCCATAGTGGCCATTTCTCATGTGGCATCCCAATTATGTGGGGGTGCCCTCTGGTTGGGGACAGACACTCCTTGCTAAGCATTGAGGTCCCATAGTGGCCAAGCACCTGGCCTGGAGCCTGCTTGTACCTATTTTACCAGTAAGTACCCGGCAGCAGCTGTAGTCTACCTCTAACAGCCATGGCAGACGCTTTTCATCAAGGTCATTTGTGGTTGAATAACCACATACTAGTGCTAAATCAGCCTGGTTGACACATACTATCACGTTCAATGCAGATTGCAACACGGGAGTCCTTTACTGAAAGGCCCTCAAGACTGTATGGCAGCGCTGACACACAATGAATTAGTGAACTAAACACCATTGCAATTACTGGTTTTTGCAAGTAAAGTTGTACCTCTCTTTTTTTTAGAGGGAAAAAAAAAGTGGCAGGTGTATATCTTGTTGCAATTCATATTGAGCTTGATAGTACATGCTTGCGCAAAGACTGGACAAGCAGAAGGCGAGGATGAAATGCCTTGTCAGTGCCTTCCATTCGTCCCATTCCTGGGCTGTTACTGCATTTAGCTATAGTTCAGCCAACAAGCCTGATTGCTTCCTTGCTGGTCAAGGAGCCTGGAGTCTCAGAAATGCGAGGAGCTGTCATGTTGGTTTATTTTTCTAAGCAAGAGCACTGAGGTGGCATTGCTGACGTGAGCCCATCCCTGTCAGGAAAGTAATGTTTATTCCGATTGGAACACACACATATGTTTGATTAAACAAGGGGCCAAAGAAACCAGGTATGCACTGATGTGTTAGTATGTGGTGTGTGCTTTCCTTGACACTAAACGATTAAAGTCTGCTGTGGCACTCACTACCAAATTCATTTGGCTTGGGCCATAGAGCAAGCAGCAAGGAGCCCTGTTCTTTTCAGCAAACTGGTCGTTGTAACCAGCGGTCTTTGCCTTGCTTTCACTTCAGGTCAGAGTACTGCTAGGCATGGCATCTCTTAGTGAAAAGCTTTTTTTGTTTGTTTTTTTGATGTCACATTTTCATGTATTGATGGACAAACTTAACCTATCGGTCCTTCTTGAATCCCAGTATGTTAAACGCAGTACTGCTCAACTAAAATAATACTCACTACGCTTCAGTAACACTCGGGAGTTGCTGCGATGAGAATTACCTTGAACAAGACTCCTCTGATGCAGCATGTTCATGCAGACACAGAGGGTGCTTGATTGCAAAGATAAAGCTCATAAATCACCATGGAGCATTGCTGAGATACAGCAGCCATATTACTTGCGGGATGGTGCCACCTTCTGCTCGACAGTGACGAGAAGCATAGAGGTTAACGTTTTTTTTTGTGTGTGTGTGTATGTGTGTGTGTGTGTGTGTGTGTGTGTGTGTGTGTGTGTGTGTGTGTGTGTGTGTGTGTGTGTGTGTGTGTGTTTCTTTTTTTTTTGCAAATAGGATTGGTTGTCACTTCTGGCTGTCTTTCTTGTGCACAGGGAACAGAGATGTTTGGAGAACAGTGCTACAGTCGACTTCATTTCATTTGACCACGATGGGACCAGTGAAATTGATTGAATAATCCGGTGGGTCGAATCAAACAAGAGGCAGAAGAAACGAAATAAGCAGGAGCCAAATTCCACGAGTAGAGTGAATATGGAAGAGAAACCATCTTTCCGGCAAGAAACGCGTGTGTTGTGGTGTGCTTTGCGACATGGTGCATTGTTGTCATGCAGCATCCAGCTCCTTATGCATCCCAGATGAGGCCGTTTTCACCAAAGGTAGTACTCTCTCGGAGGCCCTAAAACTTTGCAGTAAAACTAGGCGTGGGTGGTCAGGCCTTTCATGATAAATTCCTGATGCACAATACCATGAATGTTGAAAAAACACAAGCATGTACCTTGTCGAGCTGCACACATGTCTAGCTTTTTTTTTTTGGTTGTAGAGTTGTTGGGATTTCCACTGTGACAACTACCACTTTATCTCAGGCTTCATCTCAAGTTTCACCCCTAGTGATGAACCTCAATGTAAAAAACAGGTCATTTGTCTAGTTTTGCTTGAAATAACGCTGCCTTGCCAAACTTAAAAACCCAGCTTAAAGGTCTCTATTATGACACACTTACTTGAATCAAGCTTGAATCTCACAGAAGGGTGCTGAACTCATGCCAGAAGGACTTTCAGGAAAAGTCACAGGAACACTGGGAGCGCTGTGTTGCTGTGCAAGAGGACTGTTTCAAAGGTTGCGTTGTTTGAATGCACGTAAATTTCCTCAAAACAGAGCCAATCTGGAAACTTTTTGATACCACCTCGTATTTCCCGTAAGGCGCACATTTTCCACCACCCTTTCAACATGCTCTGTTGACAACCATCCCAGCAGGCCAGTCATCTCTGACCATCAACTGCTCTAGGGTCTGGCAGCGCAATCTCGCATTTCACGCACCAGTGGTGATTCTAGCTGCTTGTTCTTTTGCCGTGTCATTCCACTGGCTCAACTGAGCACCCCGCTCACACGTCCAGGCTAAATCCCCTGGATTGTCAGAGTGCTACTGGGCTTCTCCTATTTGTTGTTGTGATAGCTATCATGACGGGTTGATTGTTATTGTGTTATGATGTGCTAGCGACCCTTCCTATTATCCCCTGCTTTGTGCATCATCTCAATGTAAATAGCCCTGTAAATTGTTCCATACAATGCTCGGTGGTTCACATACCATAATTGGAGAGCGTGGAGCGTGGTGACTAGCGCCTTTTTGTGCCACTCGTGAGTGCTGAGTCACCACTGAAGGATCAATCGCAGTCGCAGTGCGTCACGAAGGCTCTTGACCACACTGAATAAGCTCGGCATCCCCAGCTCCCACCGGCGGCACAGTAAGCGCCAGCAGCCATGTACTCCAATTATCGCGTGTGAATCACTAGGCACAGTGCGTTACATTAGCAAATAGATAGTGTGAACCTCTCATGTGAAACGTTCACTTGCCTTTCACCGCATCTTCAGGACTACCTTTAGCTGCTTCCCACTCGAGGGAGAACCACATGTGGTGGCTCCATTCTCGACGGAATGTGTGCACAGAGCATGCAGTTAGGTTAATGTGCCACGTTGTTCCTTGAGTGAAGTACCTGGCAGTTAGACCAACTGGTATTCTTTGTTAATAGTTTTTATGACAAGAGAACATCGTCTATTATATTACCACAAAATATTAGGCAAGAATAATTTACTTGCCCTTGCATTATCTCTGAAACTGGTGCCTCTGCACAGCAACCATGCCTCCTAAAGCATAGTGGTTCAGAAAGAAGAAGAAAGCATTTAATCATGGTGATGCTCCATCAGCATCGCCATCATTCAGAGAGATCAGTGATTGGCAGGAATGGCTTAGTTTTTCTGGTTCGTGTAGGTTTACGATGGGCAGCTGCCTTGCAAAGTTTCTTTTTTTCCCCTGGAGAAGCTAGTAATCATTGTTATGCCACATATTCGGACAGAAAGGAAGATTAACCAATTTTGAATATAAATTAATTGAATTGAGCAGGTATAATTACAAGGACTATTCTATTCATATGTGAAATAAATGGGTGGGAGCCACATCAGTCGAGACTGATAAAAAAAAATTAGCTCATTGAAGCAAGGCCTCCCAGCCTTGAGTTTGTCTCAGCCATTATAGCACTATAGCATGTGACTATATGAATGCAGACTCCAGACGTTAGAAGCAGTTAGGTTCCTTAACAGTCCGCGAATGGGCTGAATCAAATGGTAGTAGCTGTTTTTGTGGGCGTGCGGGCACTACATCCAGCGTAGGCATCAATCCAGAAACTTCAATCTGCACGCTGGAGCACTCAGTGTTAGGGAGCTCATAGGTGAAGGCTACCCTTGACAAGAAAAGTGCACAATCATTGCACAATCATTGCATTCCACCGGTGCTAAGCTATAAGTCAGAAACTCTGAGGATAGAGAAGAAGCGAAGAACTGCACTGGGAGCGACAGAACAAAAATTGATGGGTGTAACAGTAAGACAGCGGTGTGCATTAGATAGCTAACAGAGGTAACTAATATTGTATGTGACATTAAGGGGAAACAAATGGAGTTGGTACAGGAAATCTAATGTGTAGGGTAGATAACCGATGGTCTGTTAAAGCTACAGACCATCGATATGGGTGCCAAGGGAAGGGAAACAAAGACGAGGATGGCAGAGAACTAGTTAGTGTGAATAAATTAGTAAATTTGCAGGTGCACAATAGGGTCAGCTTGTGTAAGACAGATAATTGGAGATCACTGCAGTGGACATAAAATAGGCTGCTGGTGATCATAATCGTGGAATCTCTGCTACGACTTTTCAGAGTGGTCTCGGGTCCCGCCTGCATAACAGTATGTGTTTAAGAAACAATAAAGATTGATTGATTGATTGATTGATGAGGTGAAGCCTATGCCTTCGTCATATTGTCTAAAAGCATCTGAAACATGTTCTGTGATATTTGTTGCAGAGAAAAATGTGACATTTTAATGTACACCTGAGCAGTAGCACATTACAATTTGTGGAAATTAATCTGAAGTTTTTTGCTTGAGAAGTGGCATAGGCATGTGACTTTTCAAAAGTAAATTCCAAATCTAGGCATAAGCCAACCTTCCAATGTGCCGGTAGGTAAATGTTGGCCAGTTGTCTATTGCTGGAAGGTTTCTTTAGCCAGTTTTTGTTGTCTTCAAGCATCATTTTCTCTATTTCTTCTTTTTTTCTGTGTGATATTGTATTTGCCCTCAAGGAAAGATGGACTGTCACTTAAAGATGTTGTCTGTTTGCAGGTTCTATTGCCGGCGGCACAATACACGCAGTCCCAAGTATGTTCTTTCCATGCGTGTCAACGATGGCATCTGTGATTGCTGTGATGGCAGTGACGAGTGGAATGACGCCCTCCTCCTGTCCAGCCTGCAGCTCTCTGGTATGACTGCAGATTGTTGAGATGATGGCGAAATTATTTCCTCCAGAAGGACCATATGGAAACTTCTGTAGAAGTCGTACTCATGTAGTAATAGCTGTGCCACAAATGTTGCACCAAAATTTACACCATACAGTCGAACCTCAATATTACGAGCATGAATATAACAATATATTAGATATAATGAAGTAAATAAAAAAATTGTCTCACTGCTATTACAATGTACCATATATATTGCTGCCAGCATTGCGAGAACAAAAAGATGACCGCCACATGCCAGCTGTGTTTCAAAGAGCCACCACACCGCGAGTGTTAAGCAAAGCACCGTAAGGCAATGCTGGGCTGGTGCTGACAGACCGGCAGCTCGTGCGTGAGAATCGGACGACTGGCACGCAACAGGAGGCGACAAAGAGGAGAATGACGTTTGAAGATGCGAAGCTCGAGGGACGTTTTTGTTGAGGGTACAGTCGGTTTTGTTGACGGGCACAGGTTCGCCCAGAGTGAACTAGTTTTCATAGAAACGGCTGTCGTAACTGTTGGTTACATATCTGGTGGAGGTGTGGGGTACGATTCCAAGCCCCACACATGGCCACAATACCGCAGGTACTTCCTCACAATGTGCCGCCCATGGCAGAAGGAACACCACATAAAAGCGATGTATGGCACACTGCAGACCAGCGTCCCCTCTGCTACCACTGTGGAAAGGCTGGTCACCTATACCGGGAATGCCAGTATCGCCGAGTACGACTGCGTGACTTCTCTGTGAATGCGCCTTGCCCACGAAATGGTGAGCGCCCTTATGAAATTGAAGCATTTTTATGTACGCGCCAAACTATTCGGAACCCCCAGAACATGAACCTGGATCGGCAGCGCCTATGCGTTATAGGTCGCCCCGTTCGCGTCCCTCTTCCATTTCACCGAGGCGTCGCTCACAAAGTCCGCAACAGGAAAACTAGAACCAGCGACCTGTGGAGGCAAGGCCACTGACCCCCGGAACACTGAAAGCCCTCCATCGCCAATCCGACAAGACAACGGCAGTGACGAAACGACGAACAAGTGCAGTGATGACGCCGTTACTTCTGTGTTGCACATCATCATCGACGACTTCGAAATGATTGCGTTGATAGACACTGGTGCGGACTATTCAGTTAATAGCAGTGTACTCGCCAGAAAATTGAAAAAGTTATTGACCCATTGGACCGGATCTCCAATACGTACAGTGGGGGGACACTTAGTCGACTCCGTAAGAATGTGCACAGCAAGAATCGGAATTAGAGGCTTTACATACGTCAGCAGCATTATTGTTCTCCCTGAGTGTTCCCATGATCTAATACTGAGCGTGGACTTTTTGCAAACGAATGGCGCAACTATAGACTTGCAAGAATCACGCATGTTGTTTTCTACAGAAAATGCTATTACCATTTCTTATACAGAACAGCCACATATTTCCTCTCTCCGTATTGTGGATGAACACGTGACGGTGCCGGCACAGTACAGTGTGACTGTCGTGTAAGGAGCGACCTATTTCGTGACTATGAGGGACTTGCAGATGGAAATATCGGGCTGCTACTGGAAAAGCAAATATGTGTGGCATGAGGCCTAGTTCACCTGCGTAACGGATGTGCGGATGTCCTCTTGACTAACTTTGGCAATGAGGCACAACACGTGGCAAAGGGAACAGCCATAGCGTCTCTTCATGACTATGCACAACTTGCGGATGTGTCAACCTTCGATGCAGCATCACCAGTATCTGTCACTTTAGACTATGTCCTTACATCTATCGACATTGACCGAGAGCTGTCATCACCACAAAGAGATAAGATTGTGAGCTTGGTCACAGAGTTTGCTGAATGCTTTTTGACTTCATTGAAAGTCCGTCATACTCCCTTTGCAAAACACTGCATTGTGGTCGAAGAACCTGCAACACCAGTGCACCAACACCCGTATCGAGTGGCTCCAAAAGAAAGAAGCGATAAGAAGTCAAGTACACGAAATGCTCAAGGACGATGTAATACAGCCATCCAATAGCCCGTGGGCATCTGGTAGTCCTGGTCAAAAAAAAAAAGGATAACACCCTACGATTTTGTGTTGATTACAGGAAACTCAACCTCGTTACGAAGCCGGATGTTTATCCACTCCCGCACATCGACGACACCTTGGACAAACTACGCAATGCTTACTTCTCTTCTTTGGATCTCAAGAGCGGATACTGGCAGATAGAAGTGGACGAGTGAGATCGCGAAAAAAATTGCATTTGTGACATCGGATGGTCTGTGCGAGTTTAAGGTGCTTCCATTTGGTCTGTGTTCTGCGTGCACCACCTTCCAGCGGATGATGGACACTGTTCTCTCCGGACTGAAATGGCAGTCGTGCCTCGTTTACCTTGATGATGTGGTGGTCTTCTCCACTACATTCGAGCAGCACGTGCAACGACGGAGAGCAGTTCTGGATGCTATTCGCATGGTGGGATTGACCATAAAACCCAAAATATGCCACTTCGGCTTTCACAAGCTCTGCTTTCTCGGGCACATTGTCAGTGCTGAAGGCGTCCACCCCGATCGTGAAAAGATCACTACAGTAGAAATGTTTCCGAAGCCAAGAGACAAAAAAGCTATTAGACGTTTCCTGGGACTGTGTGCCTACTACAGGCGTTTCGTGGAAAATTTTTCTAAAATTGCCGAACCACTCACGCGACTGACAAAAGCAGATGTCCCTTTTGTGTGGGAGAAAGAACAAGACGCCTTCTCTGAGCTACGATGGCGTTTGCAGAGTCCTCCTATACTTGTCCATTTTGATGAAAATGCCGTAACGGACATCCACACCAACGCAAGTAACGTTGGTCTCGGTGCCACACTTATTCAGTGGCAGAATGGAGAAGAAAAAGCCATTGCGTACTTAAGCTGTACCTTATCGAAAGCTGAGACAAATTATCAGCTACAGAAAAGGAATGCCTGGCGGTTATATGGGCCATCAGTAAGTTGCGGCCATACTTATATGGCAGACCGTTTCAAGCCATCAGCGACCATCATTCATTGTGCTGGCTGATGAACCTCAAGGACCCTTCTGGAAAACTCGCTACAGGAGTATGACACCACGGTCGTTTACAAGTCCGGTCTCAAGCACAATGATGCTGATTGCTTATCACACGCACCAATCGAAGCTACATCGCCTGAATATGAGCAAGATTTCCCATTTCATGGGGCTGTGAATACGATGGAAATGGCTCATCATCAGCGTCCTGACCCGGAATTACTCCTGCTCATCGAGTAACTGGAGGGTCGACAAGTGAAAGTGCCTCGAGTTTTTGTCCGTGGATCGTGTTCGTATGTCCTCCGGAACAACGTCTCTACAAACGAAACTTCGAGCACAGTGGTGAGGCGTTTCTACTTCTCGTACCATCATCACTGCGAGCTGAGATCTTAGAAGCTCGCTATGATGATCCTGCAGCTGGTCGGTAGGCGTTAGTAGGACTCTGGCGAGAATCCGCCAGAAGTATTACTGGCCGAAGTTGATGAATTCAGTGCAGCACTATGTCAAATTGTGCCGAGATTGTCAATGACGCAAAATACCGCCACTCAAACTAGCAGGTTTTCTGCAACTGATACAGCCACCGGCAGTTCCATTTGAACAAATAGGAGTGGATTTACTTGGACCATTTCCTGTTTCAACCTCGGGAAAGTGGTGGATTGTGGTAGCAACCGATTATCTGACCTGGTATGCTGAGACATCTTCTCTTACAAAAGGAACTGCCATTGAAGTGGCTCAGTTTTTTGTCACACACTTATTGTTACAACATGGCGCATCTAAGGTACTCAGAACAGACAAAGGAACAGCTTTTATGGCCCGTTTGATGCAGTCTGTTATGAAACTAACACATACTGCTCATAGAAAAACCGCAGCGTACCATCCACAAACAAACAGCCTGACTGAACGGCTCAATAGAATGCTTGCTGACATAATCTCAATGTACGTGGACATCGAGCATCGGACATGGGACAGTATTCTACCATATGCTACCTTTGCATATAATACTGCAGTACAAGAGATGACACATTTCATGCTGTTCGGACTTGTTTACGGTCGGACAGTAACAACAACACTAGATGCGATGTTACCTGTAAACAACAGCAGCGAAGACCCTAACGTTAGTGAGTACATAGAAAGGGCAGAAGAAGCACGGCAGTTGGCAAGGCACCGTATCGTACAACAGCAATACTTACGTCGACGCAAACCGATACAACCTAGGGCGAAGAGAGATACAGTACAACCTCAGAGACAAAGTGTGGGTATGGACACCTATACGTACGCCCGGTCTTTCGGAGAAGTTACTGCGCCGTTACTTTGGCCCCTGCAGAGTACTTCGCCGGCTAAGTCCCTTAAATTAGGAGGTAACTCCTGAAGGCCAAGTCTGCTCCACACGACGCAGGACTCGTCCAGAGGTCGTACACGTAGTACGAATGAAGCCTTACCATGAAAGGCATTGAATAACAGAATTTGCACATACGATCAAGCCTAGCACTGGCCATCCTCTGACCACTGTCGTTTTAAAGCGGTTGCCCTCTCCAGGCCGTTTCTACGCATCGGGATGATGCTTCTTCGGAGGGGGCTAATGCCGCCAGCACTGCGAGAACAAAAAGACAACTGCCACATCCCAGCTGCGTTTCAAAGAGCCGCCACACTGCAAGCGTCAAGCAAAGCACTGCAAGGCAACGCTGCGCCGGTGCTGACAGACCGGCGGCTCGTGCGCGAGAATCGGATGACTGGCACGCGACAGGCGGCGACAAAGAGGAGAACGACGTTTGAAAAAGCGAAACTCGAGGGACGTTTTTGTTGAGTGTACAGTCGGTTTTTGTTGACGGGTACAGGTTTGCCCAGAATAAACTCGTTTTCATAGAAACGGCTGTCATAACTGTTGGTTACAATATGTTTATAATGACTATTAGATATAACGAAGCTATTTTTGTGTCAGATGTGACTTCGTTGCAATGAATTTCATGTGTATTTTTAACTCTGTGTAAGCTGCATTCTCCATCTAAGAGTTGAAGTGCGGCCTTTCTCTGGAACAAACAGGCGAGCCAGCTCAGCTGTGTGAAGGCGTAGTTGTAGTCACGCGTCACTGCATTTTGTACTTGCTGTAATCACTTGATGATCTCAGCCTATAGGCCCGCAGTGCAGTAATTTCTTTTAACACCCTGTGGTTCAACCTGGTGGCGAGCAACGAGGTTGACTGGATGTTACAAGTCGCAGCTTGGCGCATTGAGTTATGCTGTTACCTGGAAGAGTAACCCATCTTGCTCATTTTGTTTGCACATTCTGATTCCATTTCTGCCTTGATTTATGTGCTCAGCGACTGTAAACAGTATCTGCATTCACTGAGTTGCCTATGCCCCAGATTAAAGAAGGGATACCAAGTTCTTGGCTTACTAATGTGTAAATTGAGAGCAAGCAACACCGTAAGATCTCTGAAACTGTCATGGTTACTCTTATTAATTCAAACTGCTCATGCATAGGAATTTGCAGATATTGAAGTGAGTTTCTGATGACTGTTGGGAGCTATAGGAGGATTAAGAGAAAGCTCATAGAATGAAACACGACAACTGCAAAGCAGATTGAGGAGATGAAAAGCAAAATACATGAAAAAAGAAGCATGTTGGTTCAAAAAAGGCCAGATTTGATACATCCGTGAGCACATAAATGTAAAAAGCACTAAGCCGCCTCTAACTAAGGTGCCAAGATGTATTGGTGCTGGCACTGTCATTTACAAAGGCCTCCAGGAATGTGTGATATTAGTCATAGCCTCCGGGTCACCATCAATGCAGCTTGGGCACCGCCCAGTGTCACGTATCTTGGAGACCATATGTTAAGCCACCAGACTGCAGCATTGTATTTGACAAGGACTGCAACCAATTTAATGGCGGCTGCGTGGCCGCTGCCATCCATGGCCAGCCTTTAAAAGTGACACCCGAAGCTACCTCTCTATTGCCGCCATGTAGTACTACCAAAATATAAATTATTCAGATAAGGAAAAAAAATTGCTTTTGCCTTTCTACACGCGTATTTGTTGAAGAGGTTCAGCTGCTTAAACCAGAAAGTAGTACTCTTGTGCCACTGCACTTGAGTTTGCAGGTTCCATGAGGAACATGAACTTGTGAGACACCATGCACACCAGGACTGAGAAATAGGTCAGAAAATGCAGCTAAATCAAAGAGACCATAAAATTACAGTTAACAAAATTCTAGTTCAATGTATTAGCATTTTCTTTTTAGCCGTGCAGCTAGAGTGATGCTGCTACAATAGCATTGTGGCCGACTCCACGGTAATGATGTTGATTCACTTCAGCTCCACCGACTAGATTCATGAGAATGTGGCCAGAACTGTGGTGGTCCATGTGCATGAGAATTGGAATGTTCGATTTCAAGATACATTTTTCTCAGCCGTACAAACGTACAAAATGGTCAGAATCGGTATATTGCACAGTTAATCCGGGAGACCTGGCAGGTGTATAGGCAACTTTGACACAGCTACCTGAAGTAGCTACAGAGGTTGTGCAATGTAGTTTACTTTCCAGCATTGCTTACGCTTGCATCAACAGCCCAAAGAATCCATAACAGCTACTGGTGCAAGTTCAACCTTCTCGTTATGGTACTTTGTGCAGGAAATTGTGGTAAGTTTTGTTTCTCCGTTCCAGACGAGCAGCAAGCTCGGGCGGGTGTGTTCCAAGCACCATGCAAGGACCGCTGCTGATTGTGACCAGCAGGCCTGCCACAAATTCAAGCCTGCCGCTGTCTTCTACCTTGATGGTCTTTGTACGCCACAGTCGCTGCACCACAGATAGTGTGCCACAGCATAGTAGGGCTTGCGAGCTAGTCGATTGTGTGTGTTTCACATTTGAAAGTAAGCACGATACTTGACGCATGTGCATGAAGTAGAAAACAAGATGCATTGGTGACACTTTTTCCATGATTGCCAGTGAAAAGAAAGTGCAGACAGTCAATTTGCCTGGTTGCAGCAAGGAGCTTTTCTCAGGGTCGCTCATGGCCATTGCAAAATTGGCAGCTTGTTTCTGCTCAGAAAAGCGCTTGGCAGGGTGTCCGTGATTGAGCTAACTAGCACAAGTGGAGTACCTGGCTACTTGGAGTAATTAAGGCTGTGTTAAATGTAACGTGCAAAGCAATTGACATTCTCTGTAGCATGCCATGTGAAATCTGAAAACAGCTCAAAGCTCTGTGCCTACACAGCCTGCTGGTGGCATACATTTGCAGCAATGCCAGCAACACTCCCTTACTGTTCCTGCCCTTTCGAAAAAGTTGTCTCAGATAACCTATGCAACATTCTTACCTATGCATCGTCCTTGCACTTTCTTTGTACTTTATTTGCATTTTCTTTGTACTCTTTGCTGGTTGGCTCTTGGTCGGCAGTACATCTTGTCTCCTAGCTTCTTTATGCACGTGCTGAAGCCTCAGAGTGGATGAAAATGTCTTGGTTGCTGAACTGGACTGGAGTGTGAAATTGTGTGAAAGTGGCTGGACATTGTCGGGATTATCCATTTTGTGGGCGACTTCACTTTTGACCTCTTATTCCTTCCTTCCTTTCTTTTTATTTTACTTGGTAACTGCTTCCTTGTCTAGCAGGGTAATTTCAAACGAGGCTTCCAGCTGGATAGTTTCACACAGAGCTTCCATCTGCTGGGTGTAACCCAGCTGCGAGGAGAATTCATCCCGGCAGCACCTGATTGTGCAGACTGTGGTGCACTGCAGAATCTTTCCATTGGTCGCAGGCTGCTGACTTTTTGGTCAAGTGTCTCTTTTTAACACAAATCGCTAACAGCTGTTAAAGCTGTCTTGGGTTCACCTCGAGATCTGTACAAATTTCTTGACAGTACTACCTTTGTAAAAGGCGGCGAACAAGGAATTTATACCAACTCTGAAGTGTAAATCTTGCTGCTTTGGCATTGCTTAGTTATGACGTACTGCAGTAGTACTGGCAGCTTAGTCCTAATGTGGTGTCTTGGGTGGGAATGCGGTGATGTGCTGAGAGCGAGTACTTATAGGGGTTGCAGTTTGTGCGAGACACTCAGAAACACAAGCTGGTCCCAGTTAGGATGAGAGCGACACATATAGGACCTGTGTTAGAGTAGAAAGGCTAGTGTTGTGAAGCAGCATGATGCAGCAGCGTGCTGCAAAAGTGCCCGCTTTCTTTCATTACAAGAAAGCTAGAAAGGTTTCCAGTGGAAAGCACCGATGTGGTCAGAAGGGGGAGACGACACACGACAGTGGTGCATTGTGTGTTGTCTTCTCTTCTTTTCATGTCAGTGCTTTCTGCTGGAAACCTTTCATGCAATGTGCAACCAAATGATGCTCAGGCAAACCTTAGTGTTCTCGTGTTCCTTTCATTGACGAGGAAAAAGAATGCTTGCAGAAGCGGTGGGCAGCTTCAATTTCTCACTTCCGGCACTTCCATTGGCACTCAATTTTGTTCTCAATTTACATGACATTCTTCTCTGTAAACTGATATGTTGTGCTATAGTGGCATAATGACGGTACGGGGATCCGTCCAGACTTGGCATTTCCCTGTCTTTTGACAGGGGATGCACGCTCTGCCGCTCGATGGAAGAGCAGCCCATGGACGTGTGAGAAGGTGGAGGTAATGCTGACAAGTTTTGCTCCCTCAAGCAATAGCTGCGGCGCATGCTCCATTGGCAAATGGTGAAATGGTACGCATGACATGTCTCGAATGGTTGCACATTACGTCCTCACACTTAAGTTCCCTTGCTCACAAAGGACAACTTAAAAAAAGAAGAAGCATACTCATCATAGAACATCGAAAAAGTTTTCTTTATGTGTATATAAATCACTATGTTTTGTTTAAATTTTTGACAAGTCCAGCATCTGAAAATATGAAGTTTTTAAAAGATCATTGCAACTGATGGCAGTGAAAAAAAAAAATAGCACAACAGCCTCGTGCATATCTGGCGTGCAAGTTGGGCTGAGTGCAAGCTCTCCTTGAATGACGAGACTAGCAGTTCTATTTGTAAACTTGCTTTGTCTTCTTATATTGACTGTATGTGTATCAATGAGCCTGGTGCTGTGTGGTGGGCTCATAACTTTGTTTTAATGTCACCGCGAGTATTTTAAGGCTCCATTTCGCACATTATCTAGAGTTTCCATAGCTGCTGTTGGCGTAGCCACAGTTGCCGAGGTCACCGTCGCTGTGGCTACAGTTGCATACTTGCGTTCACTCACGCAGGGCTCCCTTGTACCTTTTAAATTTCTTTTATCGTAGGAGATGCAACACTGTATGGGGAAATGGTACACCAACCTCAGATGTCAGCATTGCCTTGTGATAGCACTGTGTACACGACACACAAAGTGGACCAAATAGACTGCGCATCAGAAGCAGAGGGCTGCCATACCTGTAGGGCAATCTAACTTCAGTCTCCAAGGTTGTGGAGTTTCTCTCAGTACATGGAAGCAGCTGTGCGTCAAAGCAGACACATAGCTCAACAAAGCAAGCACGTTGCAATGGCACTGCATTTCGTTTTGTATGGATTCTATCAATGTCTGGTGACGTCCCTGAATGCATAGTCGTGCCAGTCATTTCACTACATTTAGTCGTGCTACTTTGTTCCGGTTATTTACTACGGGTCTTTGCCCTCATCGTCTTTCCACTGGTCCGGGGATGGTGCACTCTGAAGCTATTGGTACCGGTTCCAATTTTAGTTTTCCAGTCATCGAAATGCTTTTTCTTTTTGTTACTTGTTAGAGCTCAGTATTATTGTCTGGTTGCATGGTTGGGCCCGTTCTTTTTTGAAATCCCCATTTTATATACTTACCAGGCTCGTGAGATTTCAGTACCTGTGATTGTATATAATGATGCCTCATATTGTTTCACAAGCAGTGTGTGGACAACTTCCAGTAGAGTCACCAAATTTAGCACTGGTATTGAATGACTGTGTGTGCACTGTGAAATAAATGCCTCACAATAAAGTTACCTGCCCGTCTCGGAAAGTGTTTGGTGCATTTATATCTTTTTCTACTGGGGATGGCATAGATTTCATTGGTCTTAGAGTTGCATCAACCAAGAGTCCTTGGGATATCGCTATCAGTGGTATGTTTCTCGCAAAAAGATGCAAAATACATTTTTGCACCATTTCGTTGTCACCTTCTCATGTTCAACTACTTTGTTGCTCGGTCATCAGAATTGGCTGCAAGAAGTCATAACCCTGTGATACCCAGCATATAATATATGCTACATTGTTTTGATACCTCAAAATTCTCAAGCAGGGGAAAATAATGCTGGACAAAGTAGCATGTTTGATATGCTGGAGCAATTTTTTTAGTTGTGGATAGCTTATGGAACCGATTGCTAAATTAATTACTGCACTAATTCGTATAACTCAAGTAACATTTCGTTGTTTTTTGTGTGCAAATAAATGTACTCTCCATGGTAAGAAATATAAATGAACAGGTTGTCCTAACTTTCCTTGATGTGTAGCTGTGTTTGGGCATTACAGGGTTAAACAAAAAGTAACGTTGCAGAAGTTGACCCAGATAAGGTTTCTCTTTAAATTAGTACAACACGAGAGAAAAAAAAGAGCCAACAGGATAAGTATTGTATCTTGATGCTTGTACTATTCACCTTCTTATTTGTCGCCTGCATGTGTGCTTGTTGCGCTGGTTTTACAGAACTTGAGTAGAAAGCATGCAGTCATTTGGTGAATGAATATAGCTCGCTTACATTGCTTAATGCAGTATAAGAAGGGAAATGTTAGCTCTAGATTTAAGAGGGGACCCCATGTAAGTGAGAAAGCACGCAATGCAAGTAGGCCACTCGACAAGGCTCACAATTTTCCCAGTTACTGCATTTAAGAGTGGAACAACACGCAGCCGACAGCTGCAGGCGATGTAACATGCAGTCGGTGCTATGCGCTTTTTCTTATGCAGTGGTTCTGCTTAGAACACGACTGTATGGATGGTGAACTAGCAGCTTGCACTTTGATTTGCTCATAAGTGAGCCAACTACATTTTTCTAATGCCTAATATAACGCCTTTCGGAAACAGCAATATAGGAAGTGTGCCTGCAAAAGCCGTAATGGAAAAGCAAATAAATTTCAAACTCGTGCCGAGAGGGAGATAGAAATCTGTTTCATGAAACGTGGATACTTCTGGTGGCGTGCGTGCAGTTATTTACATGCTACCCTGTGTGGGATGGGAATGGGAGATTGATAAGGCATAGGACGGAGGGTGGGTAAAAAAAAGAAAAAAAGTACTGCTTTCTCCTGAAAAGCAAAGCATTGATAGCGATGGCAAAGTATTTGACAACTACACCAAGTAACATTCTTTGTTTTTATCGGCTATATAAATTGCAATCAACATTCGTGTACTAAATAAACAAACAAGTGTGGTTTCAAGCATAGGCAGGCAAACATGAATCTATCACGATGACCATGAGTGCTCACTGTCAAAACGCTAGCATGACCAGGAGCACTACAGCAGTAGCAAGTGAGCGCTTCGTGCTGCCTTTCGCTTCCACGCATCTCCGAAGCTTGAGATTCGACGTCACTAGGCACACAAGAAGGCAGCACATGCGAAGAAGCCACCTGCCATCTCGGCTTGCTGACCTTTGCACCTGCTGCAGATTGCCTCCAAAATAGGGCACGCGGACCGCACATGGGCAGCCACGACTCGGCTAAGGAGCAGACTCGCTCACCTGCACCCCCACCTCCCCTGGCATGCTACCAGTTACCGGGTAGCGTGCTGGGGCGGGGCTGCACCAGGTATTTGTTATGCTTGCTCACCGCGTGCTCACCTCCCCCTCACCCCCTCGCACGTGCTTGACCACGTGACCTTCACATTGGACGCGTGAAAAGACAGTGCCCATCAAGCCACCATCCTTCTCAGCTTCTCAGCAAATGCTGATATGATCTTATCCACTAGTCTTTATACGGAAGATCACAACAACAGTGAAAACTCACCTGAAGTGTCCACATGATTGCTATCACAATTTTAAGAAGAAGAAACACGAAGAAGGTGGACTTGGTATTTACATGTAAAGTGAAGTTCAATGATTCTAGTGTACATATAAAGCATTTCCGAAAGCTTGACAAGCAAGCCAATGCCCCGAAGGCAAGCAAGCAACAAGTTTAAAGCCTGGTCCTGCTTAGAAGGACATGGCATCAGACATAATGTGCTTCTCAGCATCAGTGGCATCTGACCAATTTTGTCCATTTGCCTTTCATAGCATATTCTTTCATCTCTATCAGCTGGACATTCTAACAAGGTGCGTTCAACCGCTTTTAGTATAGCACCACAGTTGTCACAATAGCAACAGGTAGACTGTCTAAATTGGCATAAATAACTGTTTGTAAAAGCACCGTTCAGGTGAACACAATACAGGGTTTCTATGGCCCTCGGGGACCAGGTCTGCCTTGTGAAGGAAAGTATGCTGGTGGAGTGGTTGGGTCAGAATGAGTTCCCTTTCCGCACGAGCAAAACCTTTCACCATTGCTGATGCATCTTATTTTGGCATATGCAAGATGTAGAGGAGCTGAATAAGATAAAGAACTGAGATCACAGGTTGGCGAGGTCTAGAATTGCCCTTAATTTGAAAACAAATCGGAATCAGCCCAGAATAAGCATGCCAACTTATTAGCAGTCGAGGTGGGAGTAACTTATATTTAGGTGCACGTTAAAGATAGCCACAGGAGGTGAAAATTAATCTGGAGTCCTCCACTACAGCGCACCTAATAATGAGAGTGGTGTTGGCATGTAAAATGCCAGAATTTTTTTGAAATTTATCTAGGGCAATTGGACAATGGGGACCCTGATTGCAAGATGGAAATTTGCATACAAAAAATAATATTCTTGAAAAGAATACAGCGAGTGCACTCTACCAGTAATAATTTATCAGCTTGAAATTTGGGATAATGAAGTGGGAGAAGCTAACGACTGTACAATGAGCAACTGAACTATTATATGATAGTGATAGGCATGATGTTAATAAACGGTTAGACAGCAGCAATATAGCAAACACCAGGTTCCAGTTACCAGCCGTCCTTTAGAAATAACAGAATTGGTACCAAAGGAATGAAAAGCAAAGCCCAGCAGAGTATTATATGTAGTGTGACAAGATTAGAAAACCGATTTCAACTGTTTTATCAAATATTATTTGCCACAAAAAATGGAAACAGCAGCAGTTCTTTCACTTAACGGCCTGCATTGTTATGTAAAGCATGTACAGCAATTGCAGCAGTGGCAAATACGCCGTAGCTTATGTGTAATATGTCAGTGGCTACAGTGCTTTATTTCTACAGCGAACAAGTTCACGGGCTTCAGCAGCTACAGTCCGATGGTGATGGAATATGCAAGCTTGATAGTTCTGCAGGGTGCTTTCGATGTTTAGTAAAGAACCACAGATAGAATGAATTGAGCACTCCACTACAGTGCCTATCGTAGCCAGTGCTGGGTTGGGATGCTAAACCTTATTGGTCAATCTGTCTGCCAATCACAACTCACAAAACCACTGAGCAATCGTGATGGCATTTTGTGACTGCATTTTCTCTCTCTCTCTCTCTTTTTGCCAAGCATCATTAGTTTTCTGTACCTGCAAAGAGACAGCACTGACATGCACCAATTTATTAAAGTTAGACAAGCACCTAAACACACCCATTAATTTGCTGGAAATAAACATATCAATATTGAAAGCTATACTTATGTAATCAGTAATGCTCTCTGAGCAATCTCCTCATAATGAGCTCATTCGGGCACATACATCTATCATCTATCCCGGAGGCTTCACATTGCGTTTGTAATTGGCAATGTAATTGTATGCTAGGCTTGTCTAAAGCGAAATTCTGGCAAACCAACTATTGGCTCTAAAGTTACTTCACAAACAATTGGTCTCTTCAAAGCTCAACATTCAGCATATCTACTTGGATGTCCAGGAGGAATTTCCTCCTTTCGAACTCAAAGGCAGCGCGCAACCATGGGACCAGGTTCTTTCTAGCTACCACCGCAACACTAGCACGATGACAGTGAAGTCGAACCCATTAAGCATTCTTTTACATCACGGACAAGTATGCCAACGACGTATGTTTTATACCCTAGTCACACGGAACACTTTCGTTCGAAATCAAGCCCGATCAGCATCGAATTTTTGAATTGTCATTGGCTTATCTGCACAAGCTGTGGACGGAAGTCTGTCGCAATCGAGAAATTCGGTCCCAATCCCCACTGAAAATGGCCCGTGAGACCAGGGTATGAAAAGGTGTGTGCTAGCACAACTATTATCTAAAATAACTGCTACTACAAATATGATTTTAAAGATAGTAATGACCAGCTAGCTAATGCTGACAATGGATGGCTAGACTCTACCTTTATTTACTAAATGGCATCCATTTCCACAAGCATTTGACTGCAGCCACTAAAAGTATGTGTTCCATCTGCTAATACAAAATGCTTTCAAAATTATTTCGCACTGTGTGCCGCTGGCATGTTTAAACAGTTTACTTTAGCTAATTATTGGCACTGGCAATATAAATTACTTTAGGTGTTGCTCTATTCACCCAAACATGAGCATAGTTTCGAACACGCAGTATTTTTACTCCGTTATATCCCTGAATTTATAACTTGGTTGCTTTCTTCATTGCATTTGTATTGTCATGCAGTTGTCCACTGTCTACTGCCTTCTGTGCCTCAACGGCAAAACAGATGGCATGAGCTTTGTCCAGTGGCCCATGGTGAGAGACTCAGACACACATCACCTTTTAATAATTTGGAAATGTTTTATTATACATAACAATAACCCCATCTCCTTAGGCAACACATTGCCCTACATCCTCCATACCTTTTCTATGCATCGAGATCAATGGCTGGCTCAGTGCCAAAGATTTTTTCTTTGGCAACTGTGAACTTCTGGAGCTCTTCTCAACAGACAGCTGCGCCAGGGCAGCAAGTGTGACAAAATGAGGCATCCACTTAACTGCTCAAGCTGCGTTCACATCAAAGGGCCCCTTACCAGGTCTGGCCATTTTGAGCTGACAAGTGCCGTGCATACAATGTGCACTAACGATTGTTTCTGCTAAGTACTACGTTGCCACGCACCACGAAAATAGCTGAAATTTCAAACCGAATGCCGCTTGCCCTTCTCCTCACAGGTGCCGCGCTCCAAGCCGGAGGGATGATGTATACGTGCTAGTGCGCCTACGTACATGTGTCTTTGCTGTGACGTAGCTCTTCGTGATTCGCGACTTTGAGAATTATTCAAGGCAACATCTGTTGTTTGTGTTAATCTGTTGCGTCGATAGACAAATTAAGGTTTAGAGAAATGATAAAACATGCAAACTCAATGCCCGCGTGTATTTGTTTTACTTCGCACGGCAGCAAGAGAGACGTACTTCTGTTTCATGTGCTTGTTCCCACATCGTACTGTCGCACGCGCCGACACCGAAACTATGTCATTTTCTACCGTGTTCCAGCATGCGATCATGCTCTGTGATGTGCTTGTGCCTGCCTCAGCATTCGCGGAGCACTGACTTATACTGCTGGTCAAGTGTTCTCGTGCACGGCAAACACAATTGTGCGCTGTGCGAGACAAGACGATCACAGAAGCTCGCACACGACACCATCAACGAAAGTGCACCGCGCAGCAAAAAACCAGGGGGAAAATATATGAAGGTGGGGCCCTTGACCTATGCATCACGCGATACTCGAGGTCCGGTATGGCAGAATGCAGGGAAGTAATTTCACTTGCGGAGGCTAGACAGGGCTAGTGGAGAGAGTGCCTCTCTTGGAAATGGCGCTCGCCTCCTGAAATCACGAGTTCGCATCACTGAAATATTTCTATCTCGGCTATTAACGAACCAATTTGAAAAATTCTTGCAGCTGAACAGTTTTTAGAGGGCACGTAACAACTTTCAGAGTATAACCAAAATTCGCTACGGAGCCTGGTGAGGGGCCCTTTAAAAGAGCACACCACTCAAAGGCATGGGCCAGCCATATGCTTGATGACGAATTGAGCTGAATGAATGCAATAGTCACAAACACATTAGAACCACTGTGGCATACTTGTGATGTCACACTGGAAATTCTCAGACACAGGAGCCCGTTCCTTGGGCAAGCTGAATTACAAATGCGCGCATCAGCCATGCCGCGAACCAGAGATTCTGGAGCTAGACTTGGGCTCTTGTCTACCAAGTGATTGGCAAGTTTGGGCTTTTAAAACATTGCCTGGTGACACCACACCCATGCTTCGTACATCGACCAGAACATGGTGCACAAACATCTCAACACTTGCTGGGAGAGTAGGCGCTCCTGCTTTCCCACAAGAATATGCATTTCGCCTGGTAGCATGAAGAAAGGTATTGAAAGCGTGTAAAATCAAGGCCCTACACACAACTGCATTCGTTGTGTAATACGAGCGGCATTAATGTCTGATTAATCAAGCCAGCAGATACGCAGACACGCGGGCAGATTTAATTGTGTTCGCAATGAAATGTTGTGCGCACTCTTGTCCAACATGGCACGCAATACCAGAGCCAGAAAAAGACACAATTCTAAAGTGCCAGACACAATTTCCTGCACGATCGAGTACACAATGACTTGTACCAACAAACACGTGCAAATTTCTGATAGGTGCCAACAGTCCGAGCAGCCATCTCCTTGTCAGAATTTGTCGAATCCTGTCATAAACTTGTTGGATGTGGCTGTTGGTATGACTAGTCATACGTTAAATCACACTCAGAATCATATTGTGCACCTCCTGCTTAATTCCTGCTCCATTCCAACGCTACTGTTTTCGTACCCTTCTCAGTGGCTCTGCTAAGCACGGTGCCTCTACGTCATCAACAGGTTTAGCCAGCTGGCCTGGCAGATGACAAAACTGAATCAAATTAAAAGAATTGTTGCACCACACCAGTCCTGCGGCAGCAAGTTCTTAGAACTTTTCTTCTAATGCCACTCATTTTTTGTCCTTTGCTCTACGCGACCAAAATTGGCAAAAATGGCGTGCCACTACGTGCGTGCACCAATGCTGGTCGCATGTGAGTGGCCAACACTGGGCAAAGCTGCACGTGTCACTGGGTGCAAGCTGGAGCATTAGAACAGAAATAACAAACTGGGAGAAGGATAGTTAGTCATACCAACAAACACATCCAAAAAGTTTCCAGCATGTTCCAACAGAACAGTCATCTTCATGTTGGAATATCTTGAAGCTTGTTAGACGTAGTAGTCGGTATTGTTAATACAAGCCACACGCCATGTTTGCGCCGAAAGCCAGGCTTCTGAGGATTGTTCCCAGAGCAAGGCAGAGCTTTGTGTAAAGATGTTGTTGCAGCTACTTTACATAGAGACGTCAAGAGATTCTATTTTAACAAAAAAGTAACTTGACTGAGATGAAAGCAGGTTTTGAAATCAACAACTACACTTGGATGAAGCAAAGCTTTTCTGTGCGGGTTAATTTCACCTTTGTTTTTTTACATCTGGTACATAAAAAAATGTGGAAATACCCAACAAGAATTGTGCATGCAAAACAGAAGTTCTGGCACAGCAAACATTTACACAGAATTGAGAAAATTCAGCAATGTGGGTTGTGCCTTTCTTTCACTCGACATCTCGCTTTTAAGATAGCATAACATCGACAGCAAAGCCAGCCACCAAAGTTTTGCCACACTTTCAGAATAGTTGGACAAAAATAACAGAACAAAATACAGACTCTGAAAGACATGCACATATTCCCGCTAAATGCACCATTAGAAACAAGTTAGTTAAAGAAAGAGGAAAGCATAAGCATTCTTAGATGACAAAGAAAGCTTGCTAATCTGGTCACTCACTATCATCTATCACTGATGCAAAAAACCAAGCTCTACATGATGCTGCTGAAATCATGCACAAGACTCACTTATGGGGTAATATAGTAACAGGAGGTGCTTCTGTAATGACTCAAAAACATGACTAGCATATTTCCTATCTACACAATGGCTTTATGTGGTGCTTCGGCAGAAGACTCCATAAGGAAATAGCTGAAAAAATTTACGTGCAATGCTCAGATTAGAGTCAATAGCGGTCATGATCTGGGCCTCAACAGTGAACCATATTGAGCAAACCAAGTGTTGCGGCCAAACGACTGTGTCAAAATAAACTGTGGCACTGCAAACATGCAAAAGCTTTTGCAACACAATGCACAAGAAACACTTGACCACTTTTCCATTGGACAGGCACGAGTCACTGTATGCGGCATCACAAAGCTAAAACCCATGCAACAAGTTTGCAATACATCGAAGACGGCCAAAATTTAACAAAGGTGGACATGAAATATTTCTTGTTGGGTAGCCCTCGCATCTCGCCAGAGCAGGGCTTTCTTGTAACCGCTATTTCGGAGAGGTATCGCATTTAATGCTATTGTTTCCTTCCTTCTATGGGCCGTAGCTTGCATTCCTTTGAGCCATCGTGAGCAAATCCAGTGCACATTATGACCACTGTACAATAGCACACCAAATGACTGCAAAATCAGAATACCCACACACTGGTGCAGTCTGTTTAACTATATCTTACTCATGCAAAACTCGCTAATCCTTATACGCAGTTGCGGCTCTCAGAACAGAAAGCACTGCATACTCTGTGACTGGCAGTGGTGTGACTGAGTACTTTCGTGATACTAGCTAAGAAACTCCTGTGACTTTTGCACAAGAGCTGGCTGGAGCACATGCAATGATGCAGGCTAATTATGGACACATATATGGTGCTCAGAAATAATTCATTTGCTAGCATATCTTGTTTTGATTGTAGGAAGTGCAACAACCCATTACACATTTCCAAATGTGGGACCAATCACCGTGCCACGGGGCATGTAAAGCTATGCGCAGCAATGTGACCCTGTCATAGCACTTAACACATTACAACCATCTAGCCACATGCACTGCAGCCGCAAGCAACATACATTATAAAAGACACACGCACTATTATAGTAGAACACAGAAAATCTGCGGACTCTTTTTACTCTTGCAGTAATCATTTGAAGTCGCTCTCAACAATTCGCTCTTGCTTTCGACTCAAACAGGCCAACCTTCTGGCCTGTTTGACACACACGGACGTGACTGAAAGCCGACCGAGCGTGCGCACTTCTATCACAGGCAAGGGAGCCCACAAACTGGTTGTTCCGGCTTGTGGATGTTGTAACATTGAAGGGACAAAGTGTACCAATGCGTTGCGCAGGTCTGCTGGCTTTTATACCCGAATACAAGAGACTCAGCTGCTCAAAGAAACGGCATTTAGAATGGGAAGAAAAGCAGACGACAAACACACTTGCTGCTGTCTGCACCTATTGTTTGTCGTCCGCTCTACCTCCTGCTTTAAGCGCCAATTACCTCATTAACCGGGCATGCGCCAACAGTCCAAATTAGCGCTTTATGTACTATAAAAAACACACCCAAACTATAAACCTGTAACAACACATCTGCTAACTATAAAGAAGGAAAAGTATAATTATACATTGTCTGGTGCTGGAAACAACGTCACTGCTTGCACCCTTGTACAATATGGTTACGAGCGCCACACCCCACACGCTGCAGTCAATGTGCCGTGGACAACTGTTGTGTGCCATCCTCAAAGTCAACAAACTGACAGACAGTCCACGATGTCCTATCCTTGCACTTGAAAGCCAAATGACAATGGCAAAAGATCATCCCATTAAGGTCCTTGTGTCTCGAACAATATGTCGCCAGTCACTTGGTCCTGGGTGCACACCTCACTGGACAGTTAGTGTTGGGTTTGCACGGGTGCCAGTTTGCGAAGACATGGAGCTGCAATGCAAATTCTTGAAGAAGCAACCACTGCCTTTACTATAGCTTGGGACCACCTGCACACAAGATAAAGTGTTGCGTAGAAAACCATTGTTACTTCACGAACTTATCACAGCAACAAAACACAGCACACAAATGCAGCAAAATAAAGCGTGCTAGCTGTCCTCTGCAACAGTAACAATGTTGTACTTCCGCTAAATGTGAAAAATGGGCGAGTTGGTATGGAAGCATGGCTAAATTCCTAAATTCAGAGCGTGAACTACTGGGACAGTAGCGCCATGTCCTGTCTTTTCTTGTGCCTTAGCTTGTGTCTCCGTAATTTGCGCTCTGAATTTAGCCTTGTACTTCTAAGTCTTGGCCACGGCTAATTATTCATCAAAATCCAGACACATTATACAATGACAAAATGTCAGGTGCATACTGTAATATGTGCCAGCAACAAATTTTTAAGATACCCAAATGAACTCGCCCAATTACAAACTAGAGCATCAAATTATATCACAAGACACTTCGAAGACTGGACAATACCGACACCATGGTCAAACTACGGGAAACAGTGCCGAGGTATACATTACCCACACTCTTAAATTATTACAATTCGTTTCGTTTCAATCTTTTCTCTTCGTCTCTCAATGTGCTCCGGCTGATGTATGTGATTGCTTTGTAACACTTGTATGACCATTCTATGTGTATTGTTCCATTGATGCTCTTCGTGACTTTTGAGTAAAGTATATGATGTGCAATACTATGTATGTACGGTATACGTGTATATTTTGAATGAATGAAAGAATGTGATGCTGCCTCTGCCCAAATGAGAGATGGTGAACTTGTTAAGCTGTCCAATGGACATCTTTTTTTCCGCCACGCCCCATCTGTACCTCACAAGATGGAAATAAACTTTCATTTCATTTCAACTAGATGGTGCTGGTTGAGCACAAGTGATGTCTGCCTTGTCCATGTTTCTTTTCTTTTCTGTATCCTATCCCTCAAAAGCATTCTGTCAAATTCCTTTGCGATGTCACAGATTACTTTTATTGCACCTATATATGGTCAGTCCTCTGTCAGCTCTGCCCTTTCTCTGAACTTAACAGGTGTTCATGGTAGCTGCCAGCCGATCACTCATGAACCCACTCTGCTTCACGCATGCTGCTGTCAGTTCAGCTCATGCCACACAATTTCATGCCCGATCTTCATGTGATTGTGTACATCTACAAACATATCAAGGGCAGCTTCGATCCTATGATGGCATTCGTCCAGACAGCCGCGTCAGTTAGGCTAGGCCTAACCAGCGTCGCCTCGTCGGGAGCTGGCTACCAATGTTGCAGTTTGACACCACGTCAACGCAACTCTTCGCAGCGGTCATTTGGCACTTGGAACGTGTAGGAACAACCTCAGCAATGAAAGTGAAGGCATGAGCAATAGCTTGAATGACGGCAACGTGGCACGTGGTCGGTGTGCTTTTGACATCGCGCACGCAGATCAGTCCGAAAAATCAAGCAAGACACCGTATGCCGTCCGAAACTTGCATCGCTCTTCTACAATGGTTCTATGGAGTAGGTGCTGGTGCTGCGCAGAAGTCCAAATAAATTGGCAGGTCTGCCAAACTGGTTGGTGACTGTTTCTTTTATGACATTTCTTTTCTGTGTTTTATATGGTTCATGTGATGATTTCGGGTCTTCGGATGTTACCTTTTCAATGTTCATAAATTTAAGTGAATGCAAACATGCCGGTAGCGTGCTTTGATTGCTGGATTAGCAACGCTGCTTTGTCCACACGTTTTGCACGTGTGCAGCTATTGAAAAATTGTTTTGGTTACAGTGCAGTACCACTTGAAGTGCAGATATTCGAGACTCCGACAGTTTATGTTCTAAGCGGTCTACACTGTTGCATTTCAATGCAAAAATTTGGGACTCTGAGGCAAGTTGCGCTGCCATCTGTTCTGTGACTTACATTTGAAACCAAGCATGCCATCACACGAAAACAGTTGAGGAAGTCCCCCTCACGACTTGTTTGTAAAAACTGGGTACAAATGTGGTTCAAGGGAGTGCTTGAATCAGGTAAATTTGCTAGCAAGGAAAAAGTACCCACTGACCACAAGGCCAACAAAGGCAGGAGTCCATTTCTAGTCTCCCAAGGTGTGCATGGTGTGTGACGAAGGGTGGCTGTCGACAGCCCCTTAGAAGACCTTCCGTCGGGTGCTGGGCGGCGAGGAATGCGGAGCACTGCTGCTGCCGGCTGCGGGAGCAATGCTGCCACTGGTGGTGCGCTGCTGCTCTTTCTCGCGCTTCCTCCGCTGGTGCTCCGCGATGCGGCGCTCCCGCTCAGCTTGGCGCTTCTCGCGGATCACAGAGTCCACCTCCAGCTCTGCCTCGTCCTCCCAGCTGGCCTGCGCAGTGTCGCCGTCGTCCTCGAGCACGCCTAATTCAGCACCCTGGGCAGGTGGGAGGGCACATACGCAGCTCAGTGGGCAGGCCATGCTGCTGGCTGACGGATTTGTTTGAGCAACCCTTTCAGAACAACTTTTGTATTGGAAAGCCGCTGAAAGTCCCCAAACTATTTTACGGGTGATTCACTGTCAACCACACTTGTTACTGCAATATCAGCAGTTTGTTTTTTAACTAGTGTTAACAGTTGCCATCAATTCCTTTCACATTTTTGAGCTGCAGCAAGGCGTGGCCACCGAGCAAGTCACTATGAGGGTTGACATTTTTTGTTGTCCTCCATGCCTTTGTTTTTGCCACAGATGTGCCAGGTGGCAACCCTCTTTTTTTTTTTGCAATAGAATTGGAAATTTTTTAGGGGTGTCATCGCAGACGATGCTCAGTTCGTATTTATTGTGGGTAAAACTAGAAAGTAATGCCTGCAAATGTGGCATTCAACTAAGATGACTGCAAAACGCTACCCCTGAGCAAAATCTGACCATGAATTAGCTAGCGGTCTAGCAGGAACAGTTTCGTAAACCTGGCACTCCCATTTACGCAACACTCAGCATATGACAGGGTTTGTGAACTCTTTTTTGCGCCAGATATTGCTGCAACTGTTTGCATATTTTGGCTGATTTTGAATAAAGTACAACACAGTTATAGTTGCTAGTAGATGTGGTGGTTAACACACCACATTTCCAATAGTTATTGGCATGTCACTCCACAGGAACACAGCTCAGTGAAGTGTGCATAAAGCTTTCAACTATGACAATGTGAGAAAACACCTTGGCCAATGTGGAGATGGTGTCACATTACATCTACAGCATTTGCAGGCACACAAAAAAGAGAGAGAGAGAGAGAGAAAATTCTGGAGCATGCAAAAGCATGACAGGACAAACAAAAAGCAAAACTTCGTAATGACAGCAGAGTGCATTATGGAGGAGGCAGTACAACATAAGGAGTCACCAGAAATGAAAATGCAAAACTGAAGTCTTTTACTGAACTTTCTGAAGCTGATAGTTGTAACTTGTTGAGCATAGATGAAGCTTCCCTTAGAAAAACGAGTGTCCCACATTGAGGGGCAGGGCAGAGGTGTCTAGCATCTGTGGAGCCAGTGCAAACATTCATTTATCCATGGTACCCATAGCAGCACTTGTGCGTAGCTGGCTTTGTGTTCGGCTGCAATTATAACTTCAGAAAGGCTCAAAGGTGACACTGAAGTCAGCTTCTAGCCAATTTTCTAGACAAAAGTAATAAGGGCAGCATCTTTCGCATGCAACCACTTGTAGGCGTATTGAAAGGTTGCCTGCTTGCAAGGTCTCCGGTGTTGTGGAAATGAATTGGCATTCAAACATTCTTCAACCAGCTAGCTTTCCAGAAGACAACACCAACAGCAATAACAACATTTTTTCGTGCAGTTCCCTATTGTACTAGCAATTGTGTGCTAACAAACTAACTTTTTTATCTTTCGGCAGCAAAGTTATATTGAAAAGTGGGGCTAAACAGCTGCAAGCAAATTACAAAATACTACTCACTTGGTGCGGCAGCACAGCCCTTGCATCAAACTTGAGACGACTAGAGAGACCACCACTGGGCATGGACCCGAGACCATCTTCACCGCGAAGTATGTACTGCAACCATCAAGCCAGAGAGATGAGTGACACTCTAGACGGCTGAAAGAGCAATACAGTTACAACTAAAGAACGGCATATTGTTTCTTAGAAGACTGGTGTTTGCCATGATGCAATGGCAACGTGACAAAGCCTGTCACATTTTTCAAGTGTGTGATGACGAGTACTCGATCTGCTATGGTGACTCAGTGGGCATCATTCTGCTGATGAGGAGAATGTGATGAGCAGAATGTAAGGCGTTAAACGAGCCCAGCTGCTCAAAGTAATTCCAGTGCACTTTACTGCATTTCTCATAATACCTGTGTTGCTTTGGGATGTTAAGCTCAATCAATCAGGGTATCAAACTGGAACTGAATTGAAAACCAGAAAAAAAAAATTATTTTCGATCCAACCGGTACTGAATCGGAGCGCTATGTTTTTTTTTCTAAACTTTGGAGCGAAATCGAAAGGACAAAAATAAAGGTTTTTAGTTCAGGTTGGCCACCTTTTCTGGAACTTTTCATCCATGTATTCATTGCACACGTGGCTCAACTATGCTACTTCATGTGTAAATACACATCACCTTCTCGCGGTTTTAAATGTCGCGTCACAGTTAGAACGGGTTTCAGAGTATTGCGTGAGGGGGCAGACTGCGTTGTGTGAAAGAGACACTAAAGGAAAATATTACATTGTGTTAGTTCGGTAGCTTACTTTTTCTAGAAGTCTATCAGTGTTTTGTGGGTGCCAATATACAACTTAGCTACATAGAATACTGCCACTGAATGTCCTGCTGCCGCTCCTCAATTTCAATTGCCTGCACCAAAACTGAAGTCATGAAACAATCTCCACGTCACCACCTCTGCCGTTATCTGTGGATCAGCCTCGGGAGAGGCACCATACTCCACGGCCAAGTGGCGCTACTTGGACTTTTCATTTTCGTAATTTTCTCGTTTACAAAAGCTCTGTTCTCACTACAAGCACCGAATGCATCATTACAGAAGCCTAAAGGGGCCCTGAAACACTGTTCTAAATAATCACTATTAAATTGCGTTGCCTCACGAACCTCCTGCTGCAAAAATTTCAATCTTTCAACCACAAGTGAAGCTATTGGACAGATAAGCAGCTTGCCCTCTTGTTTCACTTTCACCAGCGCACTGGAAGCTACACAAGGAGATGGCAAGGTGGTGCAAAATGGGAGCAATGCCCTGCTGGCCCAGCCCAAAGATTGGAAGTCTGTTGGCACGTGCCGGCCGTGGTATTTACGCTAAGCTTTCTATCTTGGATGCCATGCTGTAACGATGGCCAGCAGGGCAAGCGGCCTTCCAGTCTCTCCTGCCCTACTGCAAGGAATTGCTCCGTAAAGCTCACAATACGTCGCCTCGAACAGACCAGTGGCAACACCGAGGCGAGACACGTTTGTCGGCTTTGGGGTTGATGGATGACACTTGGTCGCCAACCACAACACTGAGACCAAGGAAATCCTGGGAGTACCATACTATGTCGTTTCGTTGCAGCTGCTGCTAGCTGCCTAAGCCGATCAAAAGACAACCAGCTAATTGCTGGCCCATTCCAGGAGCCAAGACGCACCAATAAAGTCAAGCGTGACATCCCTGTCTATGAGCGTCCCCTTCTTTCTCTAGCGCAGTGCGCCCGGGGGTATTTCTTTGATGGCGTTCAGTGAACAAAGGTGTCGGAGCGATTGTGTACACTCTTGCCCTCAAGGCGACTACGAGCGCTCCGATTGGAAGATGGTGTGACCGCAGATTTCCCTGGCCTGAGGATCAAGAGGACAGTGGTGTTAAAAGCAGACACCTTTGATGTAGCTTTGGTGTGCTGGAGTGTCCTTTGATATGCGCTCGCCAAAAAGATACAAACTGGTCTGACCAGTAGCTAATGCTACGAGAACATTGTAAATACGCTCTCTGCACCGGCCAGTATGAGTATACCTTGTTGTTCTGTAAATAAGTTTGCATCTCCTATGTAAATGGACCCCTGTTTCGTTTCTCCAACCTGTAGACCTCGCACTCTTCACGAAAGACGCAATCCTCACCAAGTAAGCTCACACGATGGTGCGGGCCCACTTAGCCCTTGTGTGATGTCCTGGTAGCATACGTAATTAATAATATTTGGGGTTTTACGTGCCAAAACCACTTTCTGATTATGAGGCACGCCGTAGTGGAGGACTCCGGAAATTTTGACCACCTGGGGTTCTTTAACGTGCACCTAAATCTAAGCACACGGGTGTTTTTGCATTTCGCCCCCATCGAAATGCGGCCGCCGTGGCCGGGATTCGATCCCGCGACCTCGTGCTCAGCAGCCCAACACCACAGCCACTAAGCAACCACGGCGGGTACCTCACGTAATTGGCCTAGATTGACCTAGGCCGTGATATTGGCGCGGCCTGGACAGCGCATGAGGCGAAACGGAAGGTCGGCTTTTCAAATGCATACAAGACAGTGACCCAGGTCCAGCATTTCAGGACCATTTTTAGTATCAACTTATTAAGATATCTTATAAGTATTTTCACTTCTTTATACACCCTGCTTTTGGTGAGACGGTCATGGTGCCTTGGGACCACTGCACAGGTTTGACCTGCGCACTGGTCGGCAAGCACAAAGGACTGTGGGCTGTTATGATCAACCTGTCAGGTGTGAGAAGCATTCAAATGGGCTTCTCCACGTCAACATAATTGCCCTCTTTTCCGAATCAACGGCACCCCATTTTCCATGAGCTGACACAAAAGGATAGATGAGGAAACCGAAGGTCAAGACGACCTCACCCTTTTCCCCGAGCTGACACTGAGGGGCAAAGGGAAAGACAGGCCACAAGGTCAAGACGACGCCACCTCGTTCTCCACGAGCTTACACAAAAGGATGGAAGAAGAAACCGAAGGTCAAGACAACGCCACCTGTTCTCCACAAGCTTACACATAAGGATAGAAGAAGAAACCAAAGGTCAAGACGACGTCACCATTTTCCCCAAGCTGACACCAAGGACGGGCAAAGGGGAAACAGGCTCCGGAAGAAGACGGCGACGAGCACAGGAATGCCAGAGGTTATTTAATGCCGTGCTGGCCCCTGTGTTAATAAGAACCGCTCGAGATTCAGAGAAGAGTCACATCCATGTACCAATAAAGTGAATACAATAATTTCTACTTTTTTCATCATCATGATGCACGGCTTCGTCGTCGTTTCCTGATTCCTACGGTGAAGATCCACCTCATCTGGTCGAGATTATATCAGGACATTCAATGTTGTGCTTACTGTGATGTGATTGCAGCCCAAAATGATATGTGCAGAAGAGGAGGTGGCAGAACTCGGCAATGAATTATTCAAGGGACTTTAGCAAACAGCGCCAACATGATCAGTGTGAAGCGTCAGCAATGTTTTTTTTTTTTGGGGGGGGGGGGGTGGGGGGGGGGGTAACAAAGTCTAATAAAATTGGACCAATTGCATTTCCTCTCGTGCCAAGATGTAACAAAATTGAGATTTTAGAGTGTTCAATGGCCAACTACGACTTATCAATTATAAAAAGGTTATGCAATGTGGATTTGATTTTGTGCACGCAGGGCCAGCGTAGGTCACGTGACAAACTCATGAAGCCCTTCTTACAGCTGTTACTGTTATATTGCTCTAGAGAGACAAGAAAGGTTTCATTATTATTGAAGAGAATCCGTCAGCACCTAAAAAAATCGTTATCATCAATCATCCTTTTAATGTCAGACCCGCCCTTGAAAAGAAACCTGAATCTGCCCGTGCCTGTCCCATGTCATGGATGTTGGCACCACATTTTTGCAGTAGAAGTATACCAGCCCAGTCCTACTTTTACGTCATTCTTCTGCATACAAAAGCTCTGTTCTTGGCGTAAGTGGTGATCTGGACGCGATGAAATTCGTCACTTTTGCCTAGACTTAAGATGGGCCACTTAGTATCCCCTAAAAGTGAAGTTATGCCACAAAAAAGTACTCGGCCCTGGACACAATGACAACGTGCATTGCCCACCTTCTTCTGCCGGATGTTGGTGGGTGCCATGTCCTTGAAGAAGTCCACATCGTCATCACTCTGCGAGTCTCGCCTCAGGTCCCCAGCACCACGACTGCCGGGGGCAGACGGTCGCCCACTTGAAGGGCCATTGCCTACTGCAGCATGTCTTTGGGAACCCCCTGCTGTGCCCTGATTCCCTGAACAGTCCACTTGGACTGAGACAGGCCCGTTTTCTTCGTTCCAAGAGTCCCAGCTTTGAAGATCATCTTTAAGCTGCTGAACACTGCAAGGCTGCACAGAAGGATGAAAGGCACCTCAGTAGAATTCTCGCAAGCAATGGTAGGCGACGTCTAAAATCCGTTAGCTCTGAAGTGTCGGCTAGAGCTCAATTTTCTAAAGAAGGTAATTTATAGTGCTGTTTACCGTGTCCGTGCGTGTTGATGGTTTACGAAATTGTTGCATAAATGTGAAAATAAAGCAGCAACGATTTCTTTCATAGAAGGTTACTCCTTGCAGCAAGACGACCACCAACAAAACCATGTGCGACATGAGGCAGCGCAATATGGATAAGCTGAACAAGACACGATTTCTATAAATACAGACCAGGCACCATATCACACTGCACACGGTAGTGCACATAACCAACAGCTGCATTTACAACTCTTTAACTCAATTTCTCGCCAGCTGCGACGTCTTCCACATTGGGCAACCAAGTTTTACCGTTGCTAGACACACAGTTTAAACAATTCAGTCGCTACTGTAACAATCGCCTAGGTCGAACTGACCACTGCTTATGAAACGAAAGTAAGAGATGCCCGCACACGCTTATAGGGGAGCTGCTAACGATTCACACTTGTCGATGCTAACAGACGCAAGCAGAATGCACAGTAAGCACGCACGCCAGGTCTAAGCAGTCGCGTCGTAAATACCTCCGTCCCGTGAGCGGTAAGGTAGACGGGCAGGCCGACGTCGGACGCCCTGCGGCGCTTGCGGAAGCAGCACATCGCTCGGCGTAGAACGCCGAAAAATCCCAGCACAAACTTCCACACCTTGGTGACGAGCGCCTTGGCAAAGTTCACCATCGTTGGACGCACGCGTTCGCGGGCTCGTTTGGCACCGCTGCTACAGCAGGTGACGACGTTGTAGTAATGAAGCAGTACAGGTGGCAGCGGGAAGGCGACTGGATGCGGTTATGCACAATGTAAACACGGTCGTGTTCGTGGTTCCACGGCTCACGTTGGGGACGCTCATCGCGTGGTACCAGCGCGAACACCACTGGCGCACTGCAAACGAGGCACGGCATGCACGGACATTCTTAAGGCGCCGGTGGAACTTCTTTGATCCTAGAGCACCGATTAACGCAAACGGGCACCTTCTTTTTTTATTCCTTTTCGGTAGCCAGCGGCTACAAGGCCTGCCCGCCCTGTCCACAGGAACCGAACAGCCGCCGACTTCACGATTTCCGATCAGGAAATGCAACGAACTGTTCGAACTGCCATCTACAAAAAGAACATGCCCCTGTGGCGGTTACCGCCTTGACTGCTGGGTGTTGGAGTATTCCGAAAGAAATAATTGTTGGAATTATTGACGTACCGTCGTCTGTAGGCATGTGCATTAGTTGCAATTAATTGCACAAAAGCAAAGCAAACATGGTGTAAGGCTCTCATGCTGAATATATAGAATATTATGTTCCCTGGGAAAACGTGTCAGGATGGCCGAGCGGTCTAAGGCGCCAGACTCAAGGTTACATGCCTTGCCTGCGTTGCGGGTTGTGCGAGATTTCTGGTCCACGAATGTGGGCGTGGGTTCGAATCCCACTTCTGACACAAATTTTTTCTAAATTTCACATTTTTTTTTAAGCATCTGTTCACAACACTTTGACACACTAAGAGTTTTTCTTTTTTTTTTTACAGTACACACACCAACCCTGCGCATGTGATCTCAAGTCCTCGATCTCGTATCTTCTGTTATGCATCTAAAACATCTGAATCACAGAATAGTTTTTTCTTCTTCTTTTTTTATTCTTCTCTGAATGGCTGTTCTGCAACACTGCTGAAGCGTGAAACCATGTGGCTGCGCATGCACTCGTGCGATCATGTTAATACGCGCCGATGGAACTTGTACTTCCGGTTGCTAAAGCTCCCCAAAGGGAGCACATACACTCTATAGACTCTAGGCGAGTCTATAGAGCTCAAGCCCCACTAAGGGGATTTAGGCGAGTCTAGAGTGTATATGCTACCAAAGGTAGCTACCAATGGCTAGTCGACGCTATTGTGTTTGTGTATGTGTCATATTTGTGTCATATTTGTGTCGTATATGTGTCATATTTGTATATGTATATATGTAGTCGATTGTATACATGTGTTTGTGAGGTGTTCTAGTAGCTATATTCACAGGAAAAATTGCTTCTTTGAAATACACCGAAGTTCCGTTGAGTCACGTATGGCTTCAGTATGCAACTTGCCTTCCTCTACAAACACCCCCTCGCCACGTCCCATATCAGTTCGTTTCATAGGATCGGCTCAGATTTCGTTACTCCACCTCAGGGGTACGACGGTCCGGTATTCTGCTACTGCTCTTAACTGGATCGGTCCACTTTAGCAGATACGCCAAACTGGGGACGAAGGGAAAGATTATACAGCTTCGCTTTAATAAAGGAATTATGCGCTTGAAGCTAGCAGTAGCTGAATGGGCGTCTAGGCTACCGTAATCTCTGGGGGAAGGGCGCGGGGAGGAAGCAAGAAATCGTATCTGGAGGCACGGGATTCACCCTCGCCGCACCACGTTTGGAACCATTTGGTTCAATGGTAATTGATAGAAGGATTGAATCGCCGCAGAGTACCACAACAATGTTTTTTTTTCTTCTTTGCGGTTCCGACTACCTGAGAGGCTAGCCTACTTTAGCCAGCGCCGATCCATTATACATGGCAAAGCCTCGGCAAAGCCAGCAAAGCTTTCAAAAGTACCAGCTAGCGCAAACGGTTGAAATGAATCAAACGGTACACCCGCGCAAGCTTTAGCTCGGGGCCAACAACGATTTCCCTGCTTAAATTTATGTGAAACTCAGACACAGTTTTATAAGACCCGCGTGCTCTGCTAAGTACGAGGTCGCCGAATAAAATTCCGGCCACGGCGACCGCATTTCGATGGGGGCGAAATGCAAAAACACCCGTGTGCTTCGATTTAATTGAACGTCAAAGAACCCTAGGTGGTCACAATTAATCCGGAGTCCCCCACTACGGCGTGCCTCATAATCAGATCGTGGTTTCGGCATGTAAAACCCCATAATCTAATTTAATTTTTAATGCTTTTATAATGACAACCGCTAGACCAATTTAAATGAAATGTGTTGTTTTGGGAACATTAAACTAAAAACTGTAACTAGCGAAACTGTGATTGAGGGCAGTAATTTTCTAAGAAATTTCCAGAAAATTGGTGAGTAAATTAGAAGTACGAAGTTTAAAAATCTACCTCTGCACAACGGTATAAGATATCCTACACAGTAGTACTCTGCACACAAGAAGTGCTCATGGACGGTTATGAGTGTGTAACAGTCGCTCGCTCGTTCATTCGGCCTGTTCCATTACATTGGCAAACATCGTCGATAGTTTCTGCACAGTTAATTTATTTGCCAATACATGCTTGTCATTTTCTCAGATTTTTTTTTTGTCGATGAAATGAGCCATTTGAAGAAATTGATCCGCGTTCTGAACAATTAGTGAACAGCGTTTCAATCAGGGGAAACGCAAGCTTATTAAGGCGAAGCGCTCTTCTCCAATTTCACGCACTCTAGCTCTATCTATCTATCTATCTATCTATCTATCTATCTATCTATCTATCTATCTATCTATCTATCTATCTATCTATCTATCTATCTGTCTGTCTGTCTGTCTGTCTGTCTGTCTGTCTGTCTGTCTGTCTGTCTGTCTGTCTTAGTCGCTGGGCTGGCGGTGCCTACCAACTTGAGCCGCTGCATGGTTACGAGGCGCGTCGCAGCTTGCATTTAGGAAGCAACACGCAGGCTTCACGGCGTTGCCGCTAGATGGCGCCGAATGTTCTTAGGGAAGCGCGAAAAAGGAGTCCCGCTGAAGTATGCGCGGCATACATTACTTGTTTCGACGGTGGCAATACGTTGCGTCGCTGTATATTGATTCAATGCTGGCCAGGATAACGTAAAACCATTCCAATCAGTTTTCATTCCAAATGCGCTGTTAGCTTTCCGTGAAGGTCAAAATGGCTCGGGCTCCGCCCAAATAGGTGAGGCGTAAACTCGTAAAGGCTCCTGGGACGCGTCGTCTGCTCGGCGCTTCAGGTTCAACAGATGACAGTTCCAGAGGACGATTCTCCGTCCGTGGGGGCGGCCGCGCTTGCACTCTCTGCACCTTCATCACAAGGCATCGCCCACGCTGCTAGCTTCTAGAGCCTGTGATGGTGGCATCGATGACTGACCACGATATCTGAGCACAGGCAGCCATTTAAAATAACTCTTTTAGCAGTATCGCTCGAACACGTCACCGATATCACTCGGGGCCAGCCGTTGTCCGAAATTCAGTCTACTGACTCTTCATCAGCTACGATCCTACGACGCTCAACTCGAGCGGACGCGAGCATTGCGAGGAGCGGCCGGGTGAGCGGACCGCCCTCTCCTTCAAATCTGCTCGGGGGCGAGGGGAGTCGCCACCGTGGACACACCATACTACCACGACGAAACACCACGCAAACTTCGAAACTGCCCTGACGATGAGAGTTCCACTCTCGAAATTGTTGACATAAACTTCTAAGTTTTCGTTTACCAGACCGCCTCCATTATGCCATCATTAAAATAACAATTGCCCATTCATGTCCTATCTCCTGATACATATTGTTACGTGGAAGCACAGTAGGTAAACTTTTTACACGGCGTATTTACAGGGGGCAGCAAGCACTGGCCAACGTGGAAGCCAGCCAACATCAAGCAAGGTACGTCGTCGTCCTCAGGCCGGCCAGAGGCTGGTTATGGGTACGTCCCCCTATATACATGTGTCCACATCATCATCTTCCAATGGCACGTAGCATGACTCCCGGGGGCAGAAGCGGCGGCCCGGTGCCATTGGACCCACAGCAGACGAAGGGGGGTAATGCTTGAGTCTCGAAACGTGGGCGACATCGCTGGGCAATGGAACAGAAGATGCAGTGGGACTGGCGGACACAATCTCGTATACGCAGCATCAGTCACTTGTCGAAGGACGCGGTATGAGCCCATGTAGCCGGGAAGGAGCTAGCTTTTCAGAAAGGCCCATACGTCCGGAAGGGGTCCAAGTAGCACTAGGGCACCCGGAGCAAAACGTTTGTCAAGGTGTCGCTGGTCGTAAAAGCGCTTCCCACTATCTTGGGCAGAAGCAAGTCTACTATAGGCTATCTGCCGCTCGTAATCGGTCCGGGAAACGGCGTCGCGTGCATATATTCACTAGTCGAAGTCGCAGGGGAAGAAAGAAATGTGTCCAACGGTAAAGTTCGTTCACGTCCGAACAAAAGGTTTAGAATTATGAGGTTTTTACGTGCTAAAACCACTTTCTGATTATTAGGCACGCCGTAGTGGAGGACTCCGCAAATTTCCACCACCTGGTGTTCTTTAACGTGCACCTAAATCTAAGTACACGGGTGTCGAACAAAAGGTAAAAGGGAGTGTACCCAGCAGTGTCGTGGCGGGAGGAATTGTAGGCGAACGTCACGTATGGCGCGTGCAAGGTTCCAATCACGGTGGTCAGCCGACACGTACTTGGAAAACATGTCTGTTAAGGTCCGATTCAAGCGCTTGGTGAGCCCGTTCGTCTGGATGGTATGACGTGGTGATCTAGTGCTGCGTGAAGCAGCAGCACAGGATATCGTCGATGAATTTCGACAGGAAGGTATACGACCTCGGTCAGTCAGCCATTGTCGAGTGGTTCCACGTACTGAAATTGCGTCGCGGAGGAGAAAGTCTGCGTCGTCTGTAGCACAGCTGGTCGCCAGGGCTCGTGCCACTGCGTATAGCGCGTCGCGTAATCGGTAGCGACGACAACCCATTTGTTTCCCGAAGCAGACGTAGAAAAGGATTCGAGAAGGTCCAAACCGACACTTAAGAAGGGGTCATGTGGGTCGTCGATGGTCTGAAGATACCCAGCAGGAAGCGAAGACAGTTTCTTTCGCCGTTAATAGAGCTCGCAGGCGCTGACATAAAGCCGCACTGAGCGGGTTAGGTCATGCCAGTAGAAGCGACGGGGCACGCGGTAATTTTTTTCGTGTAACACCAAGGTGGCCCGCGATAGGGGCGTCGTGAGGCTGACGAGCGCAGGTGTGGTGGTATAACTGTGAAAAGATCAGGACTTGGTCAGGGTTAAGCCGATACAAGGTACCGTCCTTCAGGGTGAACATGCGCACAAAGGAGAGGATTCCAGGCGCTCCACTATTTCACTTAAGAAGGCATCCTGCTTGCATGGCTCGCGGAAAAGACGCAGTCGAGGGATTCAGAGCGCGAAGAGTCACAGTCAGCCACAGATCTCCCAATGGGCATTGAAACTCCCTCGGACGTCCGGATAAGATCCCGACGTCCAAGTCCTACAGCAGTCGTCCTGGGGACATCCAGTGGATATCATTATCGGACTAACTTTAACATCCACTTCTTATCCTCCTGCGGACATCCTTAGGTCATTCGTGCTGGACATTTCGCCAATATCCTGAGCATGACTTTGTTCGGATTTGAGTGATGAACTGCTCCCTTGCTGAGCATTTCTGCGCTTGCAAATACCAACGTAGAACCGACCTCGAGTTCGTTCAAGCTATAGCCACAGCTATACTTTGTTCAATAGAGGCATCAACGTTTGTCGGCGAAATATCAACGAGTCTTCAAACATGCGGCATAAAATAAACCACATTCGATCTAATTCTACCCGCCCATGGGATTTCCTTCTTCTGGTGGAGAGCATACAGGTCACCCACGGAGGCAGGTTAGTGGACTGGTTCTAATTATAACGAACAGCGTGATCGTAAAAGGTACGTGCATGCACATGTGACCGCCTCATTATTATTACTTGCAGAGCCACAGAATGATTTCTGTGCTTACAGTGCTCACGCGTTATCACGCATATCCTTTGTGAGCCATCACGCTCGCCAGGCATCGATGTGACCAGAGATCAACTGCGCCATTGTATAGTTGACGTCCATTCACGACGCTTTTCAAATAATAATAATTAACAGCAGCCACACATTAGGAAACTTCATAAATATTTCGATCTTCTCTAAAGATGCACAAAACGCGCCGCAAGCATACCCAATACTACCAATGCAATCTTTTCTGAAGCTTCGCATACCCTGCATTTTTTTTTTTTTTTTGCGGGAGGCTATTTCTTTTTATCGCGCGGGTTCTTTCCGGCAATATTTTTGGAAGTGTGCATCGGCAGAATTTCACTGGTGGCATGAACCCTTTCGTGTTTACATTGATGTTGTGACAGTTAACAACACAATAATTTCCAGTCATTCGAAGAGGCGCCGTCGGAAACAAGAGACGTTTCGCGCGCAGCGCGAGCTAAGCGCGGGCGCGACCTTGACGGGAAGCAGCGAAAACGTACACCTGTGGGAGGTGAAATCATTCCGCCGGGAGAGAAGCGAGCACCATGCGAGTGCTGGCCTCTAGGATGAAACTTGGCCTGCGAAAAAGGCGCGAAGGCGAGCGTTTCGCGCGTTTATTGTGAGTGCGGAGGCGCCATTTTCAGTTGTCACTACGGCTGCGCAAGGTGGTCAAGACTGTTGTTTCTTTCTCCTGAGCTCCTGGCCGGGTTGGCCCCGCAGTAAAGGTAAGATGAAGCGTGCCTGGACTTTATACTGTACCATGTGTTGTCGGTGTGGTCTACAGGCCACATATGCGCAGTAGTTCGCCTGAGCGCCTTTCTTTTAGTCGCATATATGCAAGGAGGTGCTGCTGTACGCGATTGCTTGCGGTCGCATATGTTGCTGGGAGCTGCTATTCACTATTAATACGGTGTAGTGCGCGTAAAGTATGCAGAAAGCTCGCAAGAGATTTGCTGAAGAGAAAGCGGCACGGGAGACGAAAAAATCCCTTCAACTTCTCCATTCTGCGTGCACCGGGCAGGAGTGTTCTTCGACCGAGCAGCCGAGCGCCAATACCACTGAACCACTGCTGCGGGCTAGAATACTTGTGACTTTAAAATTCCTTTTCTGGTGTATTGGCTGGAGTAGTGCCTTCATAGACTGCAGTTGATCATTTGATATTGTAACATTATTTGTGCACAATTTTGTGCTTAAATTCATTGTTTTCAGTTTTCTTCTCCATTGAATGACTGATTTACAATGCTGATATTTATGTCACTTTTCAGATTCTGAGTGACAAAAGGGTGTGAAATAGAAGGCATCAAGGCATCAGTGGGCATTTTGTCTTCACTGAGTACTTCAATGAGTGAAGGGCAGCCAGTCCACTGCAGTCTTTCTTTCTCGCAAGTCATGGCTGCATGCTTCTGAACGGCCTTTTTTGTGTGTATCGATCTTAATAGATTTGCTGTTGACATGTCTCCTTTCTTGTAGTCCTCTCACTATATTTCTATTATTTTGTAATCGATTCCATTGCAGTATTTTTGTCAGTCTTATGCGGCTACTTCCGTTGCAGTTTGTGTTACCACTAAAGAAAGCTGAACTAGCTGGTAAATGTTCACACTTTTGCATACAGCACAACATGCATAAATGCACAGTACCACTTGTGTGTACTTCCTGTTGTCCATTGTCATGTTACGTGGTATTGTAGGAACCATGCTAAAGTGTAAGCTTACTACTATCTCAATTCAAGTGATGGCTAAGTTCTAGTGTGTTGCAAGGTGAGGCTACGAAACAGTTTGATTACATTTTATTATGCCTCTTTTGTGTTACGATGTGGCCGTGAGTCGGAAAGGCTGCACTATATTGAGCAGTACTGCATGAGGACTCCAGTTTCAGTATATATCAACCGTTCCGTTCATTGCTATTTACTTCTTTTCCTCAGGAAGAGGTGGCAGGGCTACTAGTATGTAGCAATTCAATGCTACACATATTTCACATTTAACCATTCTGTGTCACTTCCAGATTTATGTTTATTTGTTACAAACAATAATTTCCTTGATAGTTATTTCACTGTGAAGTATTTATCATTTATGCTGGTCTTTGCTGGCGGCAAAAAGTCTGCTCTCTTCTAGTCGTTTTACTTTTATGCGTAGGGTTGTATTTGTTTTCTTGCTGTCAGCCCAGAGTTTTTATCTAGTACATAGCGAGAATCGCTGTTTCAGTTCTTATTTGCATTTTGTTTTACTGTGACTTACTTTTTCGAGAAGAAACAGTATTTTATTTGTAGTGCATTGCAAGTTTGTCACATTTCAGCTACTGTTTGCATAGTTTTGTTCATATGCATGTGTAAACCAAGGAGGGATCATTTGCCGTTTCCAAGGTATTGCTAGAATATGAAAAAAAAAAGGCGCAGTCCAGATAATTTATGTCTCAGCTGTGTGATATTTTAGGTGTGAGGATTGCTAGTACCTTTATGTTCCTTGTATACTCATTACTGAATGTAGTGAAACGCGATAGCGTACTGATCGCCAACTTTTTTTTCGGGGATAGGAGCCTCACCTCAAGACTCATTCACTCTAATGAAACAGTGAATGCCTGCGCTCTGTTGCTGTCTTGTATACCATGTGACATTCTGAGCTTTTTTCTCATGCTCCCTGATGTCAAGGTGAAGAATAATCGTACTATAGTGAAAGAAGTGTACCATGCTTTTGAAGTACCCTGAGTGCTACACCTGGCCCTGCCCACCTCAATTGATGTTTCTAAAGATATACTACCGATAGTGGTGCTTAGTAAACACTCTTATATTATGTGATCACATCTCACTCTTGTAGCCCTTGGGGGCTGGAAATTTTAATGTACTGCTGTAAAAGCTGTCACCTGCAGACTTTGTCTTAGTTTGTGCTAATAAGTTGTTGGCTTTTATTATAATGCAGGACTGTCACATATTCTTTCTCTGAATGTTACAGGTTTGCAGTATATCAATTGTCTCGTGACCAGTTCTGTGTTTGAGTACTTGTAACACTTGCATCACTATACCGGCTCTCCATGTATTAAATCGAGTTTTTGTAATGGAAATGAATAAAAATTTCTGTGAAAGTGATTGTCCATTTTATGTAAACTTAGCTTGCTTTGGAATCTTTGTTCCATGGGTGCAAGTTGTATTTTCATTGGTGCATGTCAGTATACTGCATCATCTTTGCAGCACAGATTCTACACAAAGCCAACGTTTACGCTAACTGTGCTATTCAGCCCATTTAAATAAAAATGAACATCCTGCAGACATCCCTTAATGGTCCACAGTTCGTCGTACGGATGTCTGACGGACGTTTAGCAATGAAAACATAAACAAATTCTTGCGTCCGAGGAACATCCGTATATCCGTTCTAGACATCCACGGGACACCCCTCGGACTGCCAATTAGTATGCGCCTGCTAGTCCTGTGGATGTCCGCCGTACGCCCTTAGGCGATCTGCGGACGTCCTATGGATGACCAAGATATCCAGAAGTGGTAGTCCAGTAGACGTCCAGAGGAGTTCGAATGCCCATTGGGGAGTAGCGGGGCAAACAATCCGCATCTTTGTAGTCTTGTGTAGGTGTACACTTGCAGGCGCTGTGCCCACTGAAAGAGTCTGTCTGTATAGGATCTTTCAAAGAGGCGAGCTAACACAACCTCGGCAGTCGGAAACTGCTAATAACCGTCAGCCAAATAGATAAGGGCGATTTATTGCAACTGCCGATGACGCACTCACGTTCTGTAATCTGTAATTGAGTAATTTCGCTCATATGCGGGAAGGGCTAGCCTGCTGGCATAAGCGATGACGCACACTTCGCTCTACGTTGACGTTGGGGCAAGATAGACATAGCGCCTATGCCGTAACCACTCGCGTCAGTGCGGATTCGGTTTGAGCTGATGGGTCGAAGTGTATGGATCAAAACTGGGTATTGGGTAGACGCTCGACCTGAGGCGAGATGCGCCGGCATTTCGCTTGCTCAAGACGATGGCACTCTTTAATCACGCTGTCAACGGTGGTCACGCTGGTGAAGGCAAGCAGATTGAACGCGTCGTCCGCAATCCCCTTCAAAATGCGGGCGATCTCATTAGCCTCGGTCATCATCTGGCCAGCTTGTAGATACAAGGCCATCACGTCCTGTATGTACGAGGAGCAAGGCTCAGTTGACGTCTGGGTACGCGCCGCCAGTTGTTTCTTGGCGGCAAGCTGTCGACCAAACGGGTTGCCGAAAAGGTCCCGGAGCTGCTGCTTGAACGTTTCGTGCGGCCAGCTGGTGATACCGTCCTCGTGGGTCCGAAACCAGACGCGGGAGCTTCCGCAGAGATTGAAATATGAATGACGTTGGCCAGCATGATGGTAGGGTTCCAGTCATTCTGTTTGCTGACACGCTCGTACTTGCTGAGCCACTCATCCACGTCACCGCTGTTTGCCCCGGAAAAGGTCCCGGAATCGTGGCGCCATGAAAGGGCGATGAGTGGTGGTCGCAGGCCCAGCTGGCGGCGACTTGTCATCGCCTGGCCGCATGGTAGTGTATTCCAGGTGGCGTCCGCTGCGAAGCTCCGTCGTCAGAAGTACGCAGCTAGCACCTCCACCAGATAAACCTTACGTGGAAGCACCGTAGGTAAGCTATTTACACGGTGAATACGTGCAAGGGGTAGCAAGCACTGGCCAACATGGAAGCCAGCCAACATCAAGCAAGGCACGTCGTCGTACGTCCCACTAAATACACAAGTCGTGCTCATGTGGCGGGTCTCTAAAGTCTACGATTCTCTGATTTGGTGTGCGGCAATAAGTGTTTTTAATTAATTATAATTATTCCAGACACTTCGGTAACTGAACTTGTAACAGCTTATGCTCTGATATCACATATGTAATGAAACCCACGAATTTTGGGCTGTACTTTTTTTAAATATTTCTTCTGATTTATTTTGAATGTCGTTCCCGGTTGTCTCAGTCATTTACAATTAGCTACAATTATTCCAGACACTTAAATAACTCAAACTGTAAATAAAGCTATGATCTGATGCCCCATTTATAAGGAAACCCGTGAACTCTCTGCTGTACTAGTTAATTTCTCGTTTTTTCTGATTTATTTTGAATTTCATCCCGGGTCATCTCAGTGATTTCTAATTAATTATAATTATTAACGATTCAGTAACTCTAATTGTAACTAAACTTATGCTCTGATATCATATCTATAATGAAAGCCATGAATTTAGTACTGGACTATTCTTTTTCTATTTTTTTTTTCTGATCCATTTATTTTGAATTTCGCTCCGGTTGTCTCAGTTATTTCTAATTAATTCTAATTATTCCGGACACTTGAGTAACTCAACTTGTAACTACACTTATCCTCCCATATCATATCTGCAATGAAGCTGATAGATTTTGTACTGTACTATCGTTTTTCTTTTTTTAATTTCGTCCCCGGTCGTCTCAGGAGGTGAACCGAAAGTGCTGCGCAAGAAACAAGAGTGTCACTCGATGCTCCTACCACTAAAAGGGCGAGGCCGAACGGCCCGTATCAGTGTTGTGTGCTACCCCCCCCCCCCCCCAAAAAAAAAGAAGAAAAAAAAAATTCTGCGTCGGCCGGGAATCGAACCCGGGCCACCCGCGTGGCAGGCGAGTATTCTACCACTGAACCACCGACGCTTTTTTTTTTTTTTTTTTTTTTCTTTATTGCCAGTTCTCAAAGCTTTCACATACTCGTACATCTTATGAGCACCACAACCAAAACAAACAAAATAAATAAAATATTCCACGCTTCATGTAGAAAATGAAACATTCTGTAATAAAGCGACCAGCACAACTTGGCTGACTTTGTCTATTAAAATTCCTTGAGGAATGCCAATACTTCAATCCTGGGTAGCCAGTCAGGTACAATAACTTCGCCTTTTTTTACTTCAATAAAGCGTGACATGTGTTCACGGAAATGCAGGCGCGCAGGCCGTGCGTCTGGGTCACAATAGAAGCCCTCCATTCGGGCTCGCCATATACAGTAGAGGCCTGTGAGCATGATGAGGTCAAATGGGACGCCGTCCTCATTGTCTAATGGCAGAAATCTGATGCCGTACGGATCCAACGGAAAATCTTTCATTAGGGTTCTTTGGAGGACATCCCAAAAGAACACCCCCGCCCAACAATGCAGGAACACATGGTCTACTGTTTCTGGTTTTTTGCAAATCAGGCAGTTGGAACCCCACGGCATGTAAAAACCGCGTTCTTCCAAAAACGTTCTCACTGTCAGAGTGCCCGTGTGAAGCTTGAAGAAAAAAGATTTAACTCCTGGCTGCACATCCATTCTTTTTACGCGTTTTAAAACATTGTTACCTTGACCTCCACTGTATATGGATCTGTACATAGGCACCGGAAAAATAACATCACACAGGTCACTGTACAATTTCTTTCTTTTTACACTGAACAGATAGTCATTCGAGAACCGTACTGTCAAAAAGCGGACACTCGCTACTATCTCTTTAAAAAAACCGAATAGAGTACCAGGCATTATTTGACTGCTGATAACAAACTCTGGTAACGCATTACAAAGTCGCACTTGACACACCGCTCTTAAGAACGGGTCGTTGACGTCACGAAAGAAAAAAAATCTATTTACAAGCTGTCGCACGAAAAGGTGTGCCAGACCCAAGCCCCCATCTTTCACTCGCCGAAAAAGATTCGTACGGCTGCAGCGTTCCCAGCTGGACGCCCAAATAAAGACAGCAAAAACTCGATGGAACTTCTGCACATACACTCGCGAACAATACAACACTTGCATAATATACCATACTTTACTAACAAAAAATAAATTGCACACTGTCGCTCTGGCGAAAATTGAGAGATGAGCCCCTTTCCACCTCTCCGCCTTTTCTCGTGTTTCTTTCACGTTTTCTAACCATAAATCATCTGTTTTCTTATAATTTTCAAGTGGAACGCCGAGGTACTTTACTGGTGTTTCAACCCATTTCACGTTAGCAAATATGTTGGGGGGTGACGGCCACTCGCCATGCCAGAACCCCAGGCACTTTTCCCAATTCACAAGGCTCCCCGTCACTTCCCCAAACCTTCTTACTACCGCAACAGCCTCCAGAAGACTCTCTTTTTCCGTACAACACACAGCTATATCATCAGCATACGCCAAGAGCTTTACCTCCGACGCATGTAATCGGAAACCATGAACCCGGTCATTTTCAATAATTGCTAGACATAACGTTTCAATATAAATACAAAATAAGAGCGGACTCGCTGGGCACCCTTGACGCACACTCCGCTGCACCTCAACTGGGCCCCCCAATCTGTTGTTGATTATGAGGCGCGTTTTGCAGTTTCGATACGCTATGGATATACCGTCTGTGATGATTGAGCCTAAATTAACATGTTCAAGTATGGCAAACAAAATGGCATGAGGTACACAATCGAATGCCTTTTCTAGGTCAAGCTGAAGGATTGCAACAGCCGACCGATAGGCATCACAACACTCAAGTACACACCTCATAGAATGAATATTAGTAAAGATAGAGCGACCCTTAATACCACAGGTTTGATGGGATCCTACAATCTGCGTTATAACTGTCTGAAGTCTGCCAGCCAATATTTTCATAAATATTTTATAATCACAGTTAGTTAAAGAAATTGGTCTGTATGAGGTCACAAGTCTTAGCTTATCCTTTTGCTCTGTTTTTGGAATGAGCACAGTATGTGCTTGGGAGAATGACAGAGGTAACGTTCCCAACTCAAATGCCTCATCAAAGACATCTTTCAACTCAGAGGAAAGGTCATGTTTGAATGCTTTGTAAAATGCCGCGCTCAGACCATCCGGCCCGGGCGACTTGCCAGGGTTAAGATCATCTATCGCCTTTTCTATTTCTGCTATTGATATCGGTGCTTCAAGAACTGCTTTTCTTTCGTCTGACAGCCGCGGCATGCGTTCTAAGAATGTTGTTTTAAACCCTTCCACATCTACTGATTTATGGGCAAACAGCCTTTCATAGAAACGAAAAAACGCTTCGCCTATGCCCTCTGTATCGGTTATCTCAACACCGTTTTCCTCTATCACGTCGATGTGCTTGCGGCGAGCATGGGCCTTTTCGATTCCCAGCGCTCGCTTTGTGGGCGTCTCCCCGGCAGCCCAAGCCTCGGCTCTGGCCCGCACGAGCGCTCCCCGATAGCGTTCTTCGTCCATCACTTCGAGTTTCTGTTTTATGCTACGGATGTCGTCTTTAAACTTGCCCGGCTCTCGACACTCAAGCTTAACGAGCCTTTCGAGCATCGTTCTTAAATTTCTTTCTTGTACTTTTTCCTCATACTTAAGGCAGCTAGATCGCTCTATGGCTTTCATTTTGACATGTTGCTTTAATAAGTCCCATTGTGCGCCAACACTGGGCATCCGTTCTGTTTTCATATCGTCTATCGCCTCTTTCACAGCTTGAATAAAACATTCGTCGCTCAGGAGCTTTACGTTTATTTTCCACAAATCCCATGAAAATCTGTTTTGTTTTTCCTTGCTTCCCATCAGACATTTAACTAGACAGTGGTCCGAGAACGACACGGGTTCTACATGATACTGGGTGCACAATGGTAGCATCTCGATCGACACATAAATACGGTCAAGGCGAGCGTGACTCAGTCCTTGAAAATGCGTAAACTGCACTTCTCTCGCTCCTTCAAGGCATTCTGCTACATCATCAACATCATGTTCTGCAATTAACCGTGACAATAGCTGGCTGCTTCTATCTTTATACCCGTGCTCGTTGCTTCGGTCTCGACGCGTTTTCTTCTTGTTTATTGCCTGTTTTGACCACGGTTTTGACATTCAAACACACCCTTTCATAAGAGCAATAAAACACGCAACATGCACACTTCGGCTGTCACGACAGGTTCAAAATTTATCCAGAGTCACCAGCTCATCCAACAACGTAATCCAGTCTGGTAGGTCTGGAAGAGCCCTGTAAGCACCTCTGACAAACACCACACTAGCTCTCAATAAAGTTTTCGCGTACAGTGTTGACATGAGCGTGCCGGACTTCCATCTTCGTTTTCTACAAGCTGTGGAGGCCCAGGAGCATGATTACATCGAAAGGAATGCCTTCAGACTCAACGGGTAGGAATCGTATGCCGTATCGGTCTAAAGGAAGTCTTTTTTAAGGGTTAAAGATTGGGTCGCTACAATCCAGTAAAGGAAGCAGTTTGGTGTCCAGGGAACGAATACACCTATTTCGTGTAGCCAAGTTCTGACAGGTAAGGTGTTGGAACGTAACTTAAAGAAGGTTTTAACTGAAGGTCTAACGGGCATATTTTTCACACGCTTTAAGACGTCCTGTCCAGGGCCTCCTCGGTATGGCAAACGATACACTGGCAACGGTATCATCACGTCAGCAAGGTCCTTATGAAGCTTCCTTTTACTCACTTTGCTCAGGTAGTCCATCGAAAAACGCGCGTGCGACATTCTGAAAGAGAACTTCGCGCATGTATCCAGTCACTATAAAGTTATCCTCTGATATCATATCTATAATGAAACCGATAAATTTTGTACTGTACTATAGTTTTTCTTTCTTCTTAAATTTCGTCCCCGGTCGTCTCAGGAGGTGAACCGGCAGTGCTGGCAATAATAAGTGCATCATTCGATGCTCGTGTCACTAAAACTAAAAAAACAAGGCCAAATAGCTTTCTGAAAAAAAAAAAAGATAATAAAATAATAATGAAAAAAAAGAAGCTGCGTCGGCCGGGAATCGAAGCCGGGCCACCCGCGTGGCAGGCGAGTATTCTACCACTGAACCACCGACGCCGACACATCACGTGCGCACATACGTTCCTAGAGTAACGTGGGGAGCGCCGGGAGCAACGCTGGAGCTACACAGGCTTTTTTGGTCGCGCGAGAAACGCAGCCTGATTAATTGTTCATCAAGAAACGAGCTTATCGCTCGTCCGCACATTTCAAGACAACTTCAGGTTATGTATTACTACTTACGACGAGCGAAGTGTGCAGGAGAAAGCTCGAATCACCGCACTGCGGTATCCCAATTGGGGACCGGCGACAAGAAGAATAGTATGGTGGACCAGTAGCACCAAACGAAACCAAACTATTGTATTTCTCTCACGTTTTTGACGCAGCCGCTTCAAACCGAGGGAGACGTGGATTAAAGTGACCAACCGATGACGCGAAGATCAACGTCGTTGCGTGCAAGATTACCAACGCGACGATGGAAATTTGTAAAGTTGGATCATAGAATAAAGCGGTTGGATGCTGACTACATTACGGCGGAGCTGCTCGGCAGGGTCGCTTCGAAAGCAAAGATACGAGAATTGTGCTCAAGCAATGTACTGTGGGCATCGACGTCAGCTCGGAGAGAGAGAGAGAAAAAACTTTTATTTTTACGCCAGCGTCCGGCGCTCAACCCTGGTCTGTCAGCTACCAGTCGTCATCCAACACGTCTCTGACGTGCTGGATAAGCACCGGCAGAAGAATGTTAGTTGCATGGGGTGAGCCAGTCCGTCCATGACCGTGGCTTGATGTTAGTGGGAATGTTGGAGAGGGCTGACTGCAGTTTGGGTTGAGTGTGAGGATATGCCATGGGGCTCTTGCATTGCCCAGGGGGCGCTGCGAAAAAGGTGCTAAAAAGCGCCCTCTGTGCTAAAATGGGTCGTACGACGCTCGGTCGTCTGCTTCGGAAAGCACGTTTACAATATGGACCCGCCACTTTCGGTTGTGTTGTTTCACGGCCTGCAGCGAAGATCGGGCGCCGAAGATTTTTTCAGGGGTGGCACGCTGCGTAAAGGCAAGAAATTATGCAGTGCCGAATACGTGTACGCCGTTCAAGAATTTGGCGGCGAAGTTTTAGCACCGTGTCAATCGCAAGTGAAGCGAGTCGCGTACGGAGTGGAACTTCAGGTAAGGTTTGCACGCTAGCTGCTAGATTCAGGCGCACAAACGCGAGGAAATGCTTGCTATAAATGAATCCACAGCAGCGATAAGCAGGCATCATGTGTACGGAACTGCTCGAGCACACGACGGTACGCACCGCGATGTACGAACTGCTCGAGCGCACGATCGTACGCGCCGCGACAGCAGCGGTCTTTCGACATGCCGCGAAACGGCGGGCCTCCTGCAATATTTGTTGACTGCATGCCGCTAAACAAGTAGTTATGCCTGCATTGTAGTAGCGGCCATCTGTCCCTTTTAGTAACTGGTAATAACTGATGCAATGCATATGAGCTCGCACGTACGTGCGAGCTCGTGCGCTGCTCGCTTGATGTAGGTTTTAATGACAGCGCTCGAACATCGATGTGCTGCAATCAATACTGCCTTGCTGCGCTGCCTCAAGGATGAGCGCATTTATTTCTCTTAACCTGTGCTGCTCGTAGTGGAGTAGTGAATTGTCATCGAATGAGCTAGCCCGACCATTTGTGCTCATTTGCACACACTTCACCACTTCGCATCGATCGAATTGTTAATTGTCGCTGTGGCCGGGTCTCGAATCGTGAATTACCAGCCATGCCTGCTGCTATGTCGGTCTGCTGTCGGGACTGTGGGTGCAAAAGACCGAACATCAGAACGCAGATAATCAAGCAAGCTTCCAAGACAGGCGAAGCAGTCAGCATGGCGCGAAGTTTCGCTTACTCAGCGCGACGAACTGCAGCTATGCAGCGCGCCCGACGCTCTACTTCGTGAGGCCTTGAAGGAAAACGGCAGAATATGATGTTGGGATTCAGGCCTTCTTGTTCATGGCAGCCCACGACGCACAAGTAATGACGGTGACGCCTTTTCGAGGCTGGGCTAGGTCTCTCCGGATCGGCGTCACCGATTCCTTTTGCTCCTAGCATTACGTCCCACGGCACACGGAGAGTCCGTTTTCGTTAAACTATAGGCTGCGGCGAGCTCGCAGCGTGGTCGACGTAGTCTGCGAGAAGTGACGAGACCTTTCGCACTCGCAACAGGGCAGAAAAAAGTGCGAAGCGACGCAAAACTCGGCCTAGAAACATGCTTCGCCACAGCCAGGGTTCAATACGACCCAAGCTGGTACGACCCAGATGTCGTTTCCCGCGCCGCTACTATACCTCAAACTCCAGCGCAAGACGCCCATAGACGATGCTCAAGGGACGGATATTCCATGCAGTTCGGGCATTTCGGTGGCCCAGGTAGGCCTTGAATATAGTGACGGAAAAGAGGAGTCACTATTGAGTTTGTTTGAAGTCTTCAGAGAATAGTGCTGTCTTCTCGCGAGAGGTTAGCAGGAGGAGTAATAAATGCGACGGCCTTGGCGCGAAGTTGCTTTAAAAGTGATGTGCGCTCCTTGTGCAAAGTCTTTCTGTGTTCCCTTGGGTTAAATTCGGATGGCCATAGGCACGGGGGACCCGGAAAACTAACTACGCGGGTGAACTCATGAGCTCGGGAGTTCCCCCCTATACCTTGGTGCCCAGGTATCCACTGCGAGGTAACACAGAGCGAAGGATCTGCATCCAAGGGACATTGAAGTAGGCTGTGTATATGTTTTGGTAGCAAGTTGTCGCGAAACATGCGGCATGCATCTTGGCTATCGGTGCGAATAAAGATGCGTTGGGTAGGATGATGAGGCCGGGTGACTGCTTCGAGAATAGCAAGAGCCTCTGCGTCGGATGGGTCGGGAACTCCTATGTGTACGTTTACATGCTCGTAGTCAGGGCCGACTACTGCAGTTAGACATCTACTCTCCGAGTGACTAGAGTCCGTATAATATTACGTAGTGTCTGGTAGTGCGTTTTCCCTATTTACTCGTTTGACTAACCGGGAGTGGCGAGCTCCGTGTTTGTGCGGCTGCAATTATGTTGTGGTATGAGTAGGACCGTGAATCTGGGTAGTGAGTCCCATGGTGGTGAATACAACGGTGGAAAAGGGGGTGGGGCACCTGTCTGGTATCCTTGATGTTCGAGCAGTTTGCGCCCTTGTGGGGATGTTTTAAGCCTTTGAATTTGCGCTTGTCTGCAAATTGTAATGCGTTCATCAAGTGTGTTGAAAAGCCCAGTGGCGGCCACAAGGTCGTTTGCGACAAATCAGGGTACTCATATAGCTAATCTCGTATATTTGCGGAGCGCCGTTTCTAATTTGGAGTGCTGGGTCTTGGTGAGAGATTGATATGGAAGTTGGTAGAGCACACGGGAGTAGACAAGTGCCTCAATAATCCTTCGAAGTTCTTGCTCCTTTAGTCCTCTGTGTTTACGTGTTAGTCTAGATAGCATGCGGTATATCTGGTTTAGTTGTCGGATTGTTTTTTCCAACCATACTTCAGCTCTACCGTCATCCTGAAGGATGAAGCCCAGTATTTTGATGTTAGATCAGCGCGGTATTTGAGTGTGTTCGATATGGAGACTGATGCTTTGGCGCTGCTCTTCCGCGCGGCGGCCTATATGATTAGTTACTGCTATGTACTCAGATTGTGTTAGAGAACACTTAAGCCCAAAACCGTTAACGTATTCGTGAATGGTATCTGAGCCTGACTGGATGGTGTGCTCCTGTTCTCCTAGGGACCCCTTGCAACACCATATAGTAATATCACAAATATTGTGTTCGAGTAGTGCGATGGAAGAGAGCCGGGCAGGCAGATCGAGCAAAGCAATATTGAAGAGAGTGGGTGATAGGATTGAGCCTTGAGAGACTCCTATACTCAGAGGGTATGGCGCTGAAAGCTCTCCATTGATTTGAATTTGTATAGAGCGACCAGTAAGAAAATCTTTAATATAATTGTAGAGGCGGGCGCCGGTTCGTAAGGTCAAGAGGTTCTTGAGGATAGCGGAGTGTTTCACGCGGTCGAACGCCTTGTGTATATCTACACCTGCGATTATTCTGGTTTGTACGAGACTGTGATTTTGATACACATCTTCTGAGATACGAAGCATGGTATCCTTAGTGCTAACATGTGATCTAAAGCCTGTCATTGTGTAAGGAAAAGCACTGCTGTTTTCTAAGTGCCAGTTGAGACGGCTAAGGGCCAGGCGTTCCATCAGTTTGCTTACACATGACGTTAAAGATATAGGACGTAGGTTCGTGATGCAGTTGGCCGGTTTGCCGGGTTTCGGGATTGGTATTATTATTGCCGTTTTCCATTCCTCTGGAAGGATTCCGGATTCCCAAATATTGTTGATGTATTCTAAATGTTGCTCTAACTGAGAAGAGGGTAAGTTACGAAGTGTAGTATAAGTAATCTCATCTTTGCCAGGCGTTGTGTTTCGTTTCAGCGGAGAGAGAGCCCTATGTAGCTCAGCTAAAGTAAACAGGCTGTTTATGCCTGCTGTACTCTCTTCGAGTGACTCAGTTGGGTAATCCGGAAGTTGTCCTGCATTTTGGTCCAAGGGATAGAACGTCCGACGAATTTCGTCAGCTATTTCTTCGCGTGTCTGGCCAGAGCTCATCATTATCTTGTCCATGGTGTGTCGTGGTTTTCCTTGGCACAAAAGTGATCTGAAGATATTCCACACTGTCACAGTATGTAGGCAGCCGTTGAGCTTGTCACATGTTTCTAACCAGTTCTCGGTGCAAAGTTTTTGAGCGTATTCTTGTGCTTCTAATGTTATTTGTTCAATAAGTTTGCGAAGGCCACGATTCTGTTTATGTTTCTTCCAGTTCTGCACTATCCTGTGTCTTTTATCCCATAAGTTAAGCAGATGAGAGTCTATGTGTGGGTTTTCAGCAGTACGCGCAATCATTTTGGTGTACTTTTTCCTCGTCTCGCTAATATTCTTCACCCACGAATGTAGGTCCGGCTGTTCGTCGGCCCTGTCTAGGTCTGATCGGAATCAGTGCCAGTCAGTAAGTTGTGTATTGGAAGCTGCGTTAGCAAGGCGAGCCTTAGAGCAGGAATGCTTAGAGTAACTTCAATGATGTAATGGTCACTTCCAAGGCTTTCGTGAAGATTCGCCCAAGTTACATTCCCAATTCCGTGGTACCTGCTTAAGTCGGGGTTAGAGTCAAGTTCGACACTGTTTCCTTGGCGCGTGGGCTCGGTTGTGTCATTAAGGAACGTATACTTGTTATCTTGCATTTTTCTTTCGAGGAGCTGCCCTGCTTTTGTTGTGCGCTGGTAGCCCCATGATATGTTATGTGTATTGAAATCCCCAGCTATAATGATGTCTTTGTCCTTATGTAGCTTTGTGTACTTGTCCAATAATTTCAGAAAAGAAGGACAGTCGAGCCTTGGGACCCAGTATGCATTGATAATTAGAACGTCACGGCTGCCGAAGCGGCATTGGACAGTAACGTGCTCCTGAGTCGAATTGTTTATGGAATCAGTATCGATTTGTATAGCTGGAATATGTTTGGCCACGTATGTTACAGTGGTAATGGGAACGGTCGCACCCTGTGGAGCTCTTTTGTCTCGTTTAGTAATACTTCCTTGGGTGAAGTGTTCATATCCCGGTAATGATATAAGTCCGCAAGCTACTTGAATTAAAAGGATATCTGGTTTCTGCGCTTCTCGGCAAATCAATTGTTGTAAGAGAGCCTTCTTCTTTCGAAGGCTCCTGCAATTCCATTGCCATATTACTAGAGGTCGATTAGGGCCTGCCTAATTACAGATTTGCCGAGCAGGGGGGCTCATCGATCTTGGACTGCGTGGATGTCTGTGCACGTGCGAATATTTGCGCGTTGGCTACTAGCTGTTGAACGACGACATCAGTGCGTGCAATTTCTTGTTTTAGATATTGCATTTCAGCCTGTATCGTGCGAATCACTGCAGCCTCATTCGCGAGGCTGTCTACTTTAGCCGTTAAAACCTGTACCGCTCGTTCAAGGCGCTGCCTGCTTGTTTGGTTCGGCATGTGCGATGGTGTTGTAGATGGTGTCATAGGGCGCTGAAGAGCTTGAGAGTACGAGTAATGAAGAACTGGAGTCCGTAAAATAGAACGGGTTGACTGCGAAGTGTTAGGTGAGGGTTGTGAGGAATTAGTAGGTAGGTTTGGACGGACTGGCCCACCGTTATCAGCGACTAGCTGGCTCTTGTCATTTCTGGGACGTTTCACCTCCGGAGTGATATATCGCTTGGCGGCCTTAGACGGCGGGCTTCCGTTTGGAGATTTTTTTCTGATGGTTTGGTTGGCACTGCGACTTCGGTTGCGGTTGCGGCTGCGGCTGCGACTGCGACCCCGGCTGCGACTCGTCTGGCGAAGCACGGCAAACCGGTTGGAAGTAGCGATGGAGGTGTCTGGGGTCTTGTCACTTATAGTGATTCTTGTGTCCTGTTGACGGAGACGGTGTGTCCCCTGTGGCAATTCAGGGAAATCTGATGTATACAGGAAGGGCTTCGTGTTGCGTATCTGTCGGCGACGGTGCTTGGATGCCCGCCGACGCGCCGCGCGGTCCGCTTCTTTTCTTTCTGGGCAGTCTTTCGAAGACGGCGAATGTTCACCGCCGCAATTATGGCAGTAGCGGAAGCACTCATGGAGAGGTATGCTTTGCGCACTGGGAAATGTTCTACTGCATTGATGGCACATGCAATACGTCGAACGATTGGGGCATACGTCGGTGGCGTGACCGAGCGTGAAGCAATGCGAGCACAGCGAACTTCTGTGTCGAAATGGGTAGAGGCGCTGGACAGCGCGATTAATGAGGGCAAATCTGGGTAAACGTGGGCCTTCCAACGTCACCATCACGGTGTTGGACGAGCCTATTCGGCGAATTGTCAGGAGTTTCGCTTGTTCTACTTCCACAATACTCTGCAGCTCTCCGTCGGAGACCGAGGTGGGTATTCCATGTATGACGCCGCGTGCGTTCATACGATCAGCGGCCACGTATAGGTGTTTGTCTCGTAAGCTGCACCGTTGATAGTGATGCTCTTTAGTTCCGCGAGCTTGCCGGCAGCAGATCGACGATAGGTGTCAACGGCCACCAGGTTTTGTGTGGTGCGGATATTGAAGTACGTGTCGCTGCGTTCCACTGTGCTGAGTCCTGCCGCCGAGCGGATAGCGTTGCCGAGGGTACCGACGTCGATTGCGGCAAGGTTCAGGCATGCCGTGAATTTAACAATCACAGTGGTGGCTTGCTGCTGGCACGGCGTTGTCCCTACGGTGCGCCAGTGGCCGAGTGTCGTAGCGGACGCCGCTGCTTGCTCGATTTCCATGCTTCAGAAAAAAGCCCGCGAACGCGCGTGGCGTCGCTGGTGTCGAGGTGGCGTCCAGCCAAGGACTAGGCTTAGTGGCCGGCGGCCGGCTAAGCCGGCCAAGTTCTTCCATTAATTGCGCAGAAACGATGAAAAGTTCATCTCACCGGAAGGTGGGTACCTCGAGACGTCTTCCTAGCACAAGTTCGGAGTCCTATCGAAGAAGGTTCCGTTGATAGGGTGAAAAATTCGAGGAGCAGATGTGGATCCGTACTGACTCGGCGACCGCGTCTCACCGTCAGCTCGGAGGTGCTTTAAATACTTTCGTACCGGTCACCAAAGTAACAGGCCAAATGAAGGCCGAGTAACTTTGACACCGACAGTCATGCATCTCCTCGAACAAGCAACAAGAACAATAGAACAAGCAACAACAACAACAGAACAAGCAACAAGAACAATAGTCGCAACTGATATAGCCGCCTTTTCTCAGCTATATGCAAAAGAAGGAACGTTGTCCAAGTGTAACTCCAAGGCGGGGCATTTATGACGGGTCGTCAACAGCTCAAAGAACGTGACGGCTCTATGAGTACGCTTGCGAATGTACTCAGTGGAATAGTCACACAGAAAAAGTTCATAGCCTGCGCCTGTTTCTTTCCGGAAACGCTAAGAAATAGTATGATCTCCGCATTTCAGACAGAGCCACCGAGAGTTGGAGTTATACGTCCACTTTAACTTAAACCCCGTTGAAAATCACTTTCAGCTATATTACCAGCTCATCGTCAATCCAGCCGCATTAACCACAGCAAAGCCGTGTATCCTCCCCCGGCGCAGACTACCTCTCATCTACGATCATTTTTTGTGAAAAACGCCAGGGACTGGATCGGTCTGTCTGCCGACATCATGCACCACTCCGACGCTCATCACTTCAAGGCTGCTCTCGAATCACTGTTTTGTTAAAGCCCATCCCTCATGTAATACCCCATCTCTGGGGCCTTTGAGGTATAATAAATAAATAAAAGGGATCTCATATAACCAGCGCGGAAGCAGGCTTCTCGATTATTTTTCTTTTTGAGAAACGAAGGTTGCTTCAATTGGCTGGCCCGAAACTTTGGAGACGTCATTTGGGCCTGTCTTCATGCTGGGAGTGACCACGCGTTGTCAGGGGCAACTCCAAGCTAGACAGGTGAGCAGTGACAAAGACATTCTTTACAGATGCAAAGTTATCGTCATATAGAAGTCTGTATGTGAGGGCCAGCGTGAAAGCTTCATTTCAAAGGCTGCCATAGGAACGCTTCTCAAGCCCAGTTGACGTATGATCTGTGCCAGGCGCTTCTAGTTCTTACGATACGACAGCATGAACTAGCTCAATGGCCCAACGCTCCATCCCGCAATATCCACATGCAGTTGTTTATCTTGTGAAATCTAACGTTCCAAACGCAAAGACGAGCAACGAAAATGATGTGGACGTCTTAGGTAGCGCGGAAGCATAGAGCCGCATAAAGTCACGTTTGCTACCAGACGAAGGTTCACAGAGACAGTCGTCGAAGAGCACAGCGGGGTTTGCAAGACTACATTTTTGCAGGATTCAGTAAACCACGACAACAAAGTTTAAGGGCGTGAAACTTGACATCGATGCTGTGGACGTTGAACTCACTTTCAAATTGTCAAGAACGCACGTGAAGCGCCTGAAAATCAACATCTCTCTGAAAATAACATCCTCTCTCCCGCTAGAACAGCCCGGAAGGAAGACGGCACGTTTAGACTTTGCACTGACTGTCGGCTTAGTAAAGGGATCGTTTCACATTTCCAATGTTGTGAATTGATGACATTATCAACTAAACGGAATAGCTGCCGATGGTTTTCAAGAATTTATCTCAGCAAAGGATATTGGCGGATAGCTATGCAAGAGGAATACAAGCAATACACGACTTTTGTCACGCCCTTCGACGTCTATGAATACAACGGGCTACCATTTGGTTGGAAGAATTCTGGAGCACGGTGTAAGAAAAAGATGAATGGACTCCTGGAACAGCTGACTAGTGATGGTTACAATGTCAATCGCCGTGCATTATTTGTGTATTTAATTAATTAATTAAGTAACTGAATGATTGATTAATAATTCATTGTACTTTAAATGCACACTGAAGGCATTGAGTACGGGGTGCAGCGGTTTTTACAGAACAGAAAAAATATAATAAGAGTCAAATAAAAAGGTAACAAAATAAACGCTAAAAGGGTACAGTAAAACATCATTATACAGAGTTCTCAAAGAGCGTATTCAGGATATCATGAAAAATTTCGCGGTTTGACATGGATTCGATGTGGTCCGGAAGATTGTACCAACGTGCAATAGCGCGAGGCAGGGATGATGAGTTAAAATGTCGGCGTTTCACAATGTATGAGCACGAAACCGGGCGTGTTGTGAAGACTTCGTGACGTGCGCACAGGGTCATGAATCGGCATACGGTGAGATTTAGTGATATAAATGCACATGTGAAACAGGCATAGAAGAGCAATGACGCGACGAGTTTTTAATGACTGGAGTGAAATGCCCTTTTTTATTCGGGTAATGCTGGAAAGATGGTAGTACTTACGCGACATGAATCTGGCTGCATGCTCTACTCTGAACAGCTTCCAACATGCTGATAAGGTACTCCTGGTATGGTGACCACGTGGATGAAGCGAATTCTAGTTGCGGACGAACATAGGTTAGATCTGCTAATTTCTGTACGTTAGAAGGTGTGTTAAGCACGTTTCTATAGACGCGGATGTAACCGAGCGACTTAGAAGCAGTATATTACATATAGCATTCCACAATATGGAAGCAATAACGTCTTCCGTGCTTTCAGAAGCTAAATATGGATATTATGCACTGATAGAATGAGGCCAAGAACTGTAATGCTACCTGATCAGTACGTCCCGGGATAAAAACAAATGAGGGTTCTGTTCATGAGTCGGGATGCATCTTTCTTGTTATGGTTAGCTGATACGCGTAATAAGGTCGCCTGCGTCCGATCGCTGGCGCTTGTTCGCGCTCGCAGTACGCAGTGTTCCAGGTAGGGTTGAGGCTAAGACTGTTTTTAGACGTCGTTGAGACGCTGTGCCTCGGCTTGGATACACAGAAGCCCGTCACCTTGTCACAACCTCACTCGCACTGAACACATGTTTATCTACCCTACTAAGGAAAGCGCGCAAACTTGTACTTGGCCTTTCAGTGCATGCGGCGACTGTTCGCCTGGATCGATTTGGGGCGACTATAACACTCGAGATAAACTTACAAAAGTACACTATAGGCCGCCCAGCTGACACTAGCGCTCGAAAACCCAGGGACGGGATATTCTTAGTTTACTCGGTTTCCCACCGAGTCCTGCTATCCTTGAATCTACGGCCCTTTCACCTGTTGTGCGTGCCAAACTGGCGGTATCTTCTATTCCCCGACATACATATGGCCTCAACACGGCCCCAATATAGGAACTGCTCCACGAGATCTCTGACGACGGCATGTGACCTCGCCTTACGATTTGGTCACCTTTTCATCGCCATGGATCGCATTTCCGGCCTGCGCTTCCTTGTAGACACGGGTGCCGAGGTCAGCGTATACTGCCATCCTCCAAGCGTGGTCGCGCTTCTAAGTCACCTGGCCGTATACGCTCAGCGCGGCGAACTCTACCTCCATCGTCATGTATGCATGGTCTACGGTCCCTCACTGTCGACCTTGGCCTACGGCGCACGTTCTGCTGGGTTTTCATCTTTGCCGAAGTCATTCAGCCTATCCTCGGCTCTGACTTCCTGACCCATGTCGACCTCGACGTCAGCATGCGACGCCGCGTCGCCCGATTGACAGCAAGACGCGACTATCCATCCCTAGAGTTCTGTCGGCTGTAGCGCCCACCGTGATCCGCACGATGATTCCACCATGCTCGTACGCTCGAATCCTCGAAGACTTTCCTGAGGTGACGAGGCCCCGCAATTTAAGTTAGCCACGCAAGCACAGTGTGACCCACCACATTGTCGCGCGTGGTCCACCCGTCGCAGCTCGTCCGCGCCGCCTCTTCGGCGAGCGTTTGGCCATTGATAAGCGGGAATTCTAGCAAATGCTCCAGCTGGGTGTTATTCAGTATTCGTTGGGCCTCCCCCCTCCATCTGGTGCCCAAGAAAGAACCGGGTGACAGGCGTCAGTGCGGCGCTCGACCGGGCTCTCGATGCTCACACGTGGCTGCACGATAGCTAACCCCTTCCACACGTTCACGATTTCACAGGCCACTTGGAAGGATGCAGACCTTGTCAAGGACATTGTCAAGGCCTGTGATGAAATCCACATTGAGCCTGCCAATATCCCGAAGAAGGCTATTATACTATTCCCTTCGGCGTGTTCGAGTATGCGCGCATGCGCTCCGGGCTACGCAACGCAGCGCAAACGTCCCAAATAGTCATTGACGAGGTAACGCGTGACCTCGCGGTGTTATATGTCTACATCGACGACATATTCGTTGGGGGTCCCAATTCACGAGATCACGAGCGTCATCTCCGAGAAGTCTTTCAACGCCTTCAATTAACACTGTGTCCAGTGTTGTCAACCCCCAGAAATGCGTCTTTGGGTCTTCCGAGCTCGAGTTCCTGGGTCACCACATCTCGGCGCTGGGAATACGTCCATTACCCTCCCACGCCCAGCCCAGCCCACTACCTTACGGCAGCTGCGGGAGTTCCTGGGCCTAGCGAGTTTCTCCCGACGCTTGATTCCGCGTTGCGCCGAGCTTCTGCACCCATTGACTGACCTTCGTACGACCAGGGGCTCCTCATCCGCGATTTCCTGCTCTCCCGAAGCTGCAGTAGCTTCAATGCCTACAGGACTGCATTGAGCAGCTGCGTCCCGTCCTGCCTCGATCTTCGCACTACCAGCCAATACACACGTCTAGCTCAGACAAAGTCGGGACTTGAAACACAGCTTTTACATTCAGGAGCGGGTCCGAGTGCCCGAACTCTGGAAACGCGCCATTAGAGTTCGACCCCTCCCCATAAAGATGGATAGGGAAGACCACAGTGGTCGTCGCCAGGCGAGGGCGGACGCCTTGCAACGCCACTATGGCAACAAATGCGGAGTCTTCTACGTGGATGTGGCCGGTCCATGCCACGGGAGGTGGTATACGGCAGCGGTCATCCACGAGGAAAAGCAAGTAGATGGGCTCTCTTTCAAAGCCTTGGGCTCAACACATGCAGAAGAAGTAGTTATTGCCCTAGCTGCGTCTGACACCCGGTCTCCATATATCATAACCGACTCGCGCGGGGCTTGTCGAAATTATGAAGCTGGTTGGGTCACCCCACTAGCGGGACGAATATTGGAGAACTATAGCAACTATAGGGAATTGATCCTACCCCCCATTGCCTGGTCTGGACTCCGAGCCACCAGGGCCTAGCAGGGAATGAAGCCGCGAACACGGCGGCCCGAGCACTCATCTACCGGGCGTCCCAGTTAGACCGTGAGTACCTGGAATCCGAATGCAGCTATCTTGTTACATTGTGACCGACAATCTTGAAACATTTCGATTGTTCCTACACTGGCAAGTGCCAATACTGTGGGGAAGTGGCTGACACCTACCACATGGTCTGGGGCTTGTCAGCTAAATTCAGCTCTTTCCCTCAACCCTACCCGAGAGGAGTGGGAGGCGACGCTGCTCGGTTGCTCGGACCTTCAGGCCCAGAAGGCCTTGGTCCAGAGGGCTAAGCTGGCGGCTCGTACCAATGGGGTCCCGAAATAGGGACTCCATTCATTGCGGAGCCCCTTAAGGGCTCCACCTCTCTTTTTGTTTTCAATAAAGGCTTTCAAAAAAGATCTTCGCATCACAGCGTCTTTGTGCATCCGGACTTTGCGCCTTCGATCCCCGTTGGAGACGCGAGGTGGCGTCGCCGCGTGTGGACGTGTCTCATTGGCTCCGTGAGTTTTTGGGTGTAGCGCCCGTTCTTTTATGCGAAGCATATTACGAGGGCTCAACCCAGCTCCTCAGGCGCGGCGGTGACCATGAAATCACGTGACACCGTGACGTCACGACAGAGGAGAAGTGGCTTTGGCTCAACTCTTGCAAGACGGGCTGGGTGGGAATCGAACCAGGGTCTCCGGAGTGTGGGACGGAGACGCTACCACTGAGCCACGAGTACAACGCTTCAAAGCGGTACAAAAGCGCCTCTAGTGAATGCGGTGTTGCCTTAGAAACGCGCTGTTTCTAAGGCGTGCGTCTCTTGCTCAGGCGCACATTTCGTTGCCGCGCCGAACGCTGCTTTGCTCGACGCTCACCGCGTCCAATGCGGGGCGCGTAGTCGCTGCCCTGTAGCCCATTGTCTTACACCCCTTGGCGGGTCGACGGGAACGCTGTCGCGTTCCACTCTTGAAGGCGAAGAAGTAATGCATGAGTTGTTTCTTCGTCTAGCCGAACCAAATATAGCCAAGCAACAGCAGTTCACCAGGCTAAACAGTGGTTCAACAACTAAAATAAAGGCTAGTATGCTTCGCATCCTGGGCTTAACCTTACCTAAGCCACAGCCATTTTTTTTTGCTACATCCTAGTGGCTCTTTCACGCGACATGTGTGAAGATTTCCGCGACGTTTTGAGACTACTTTTGAAGAGGTCTGTGCGTTAGAACGCTTGTTATTGTGACTTTTGTGGTTCCTCGCCTACGAGAGCTTGGTGGCTCTCCGACGCCGTAGGCGTTGACACGCCTCGTGCGGGCGTCATGAACCCGGTTGAGGTAGTAGACGGGGAGGATCTTTCCCCGGAGGAGATGCTCAAGTGGCGACAAACGCACATATACGACGCCGCATGTCAAGACTCACTCCGCAAGGACGCCATCACTGCCACGGCCAAGGCTGCTGTATGGAAACAGATGATCTCAAGGAATAACAAAGTGAGGCCTCCCAAGTTACCCGAAGGCTCATACAAGGCCATTTTTCGCATTCGCGGAGGCTTCGACGCCTCCCGCTTCAGCCACTTCCAACTCACCAAGATTCTCTCTACGGCAGCCGGCTTTCCAGCCACTGCGGAGCTGCGCCAAGACATCGTTACCATCAACCCCACCACCAACACAGTTACCCTCAGCACGGAAAGCTGCGATCGCTTGAAGAAATACCTCGCCATCAAGTCGCTCACAGCCGACGGCCAAGAGCACGAAGTCACCTCCTACAGCGTTCCAAACTCCGAGACGTGCAAAGGCATTATCTACATCGACAGAGTATGCCTGGGAGAAGTTATCTATGAAAAAGACATTCTGTCCATGCTTCGTGAGTGCAACCCACAAATGCACTTTTTAGAAGCCAGACGAATGGGAAAAACTTCCGACGCAGTCCTCGTGACTTTCATGGGAACGAAAGTTCCTTTTTGGGTCAAATATGAAATGGCGATGCTCCGATGCAAGCCTTTTCGACAAAAAATCGAGGCCTGCACACGCTGTTGGAAAGTTGGACATCGACCGGACGTGTGCCCTACGCATACTGAGGATACTTGCCATAAATGCGGAACTGTGAATCCTCCGACTGATCATGTGTGCATTCCTAAGTGTGTACTATGTAGTGGAAGTCATGAGACTGGATCCATTCAGTGTCCACTACGATATAAGCCCAAAATCTCACTCCTCAAGGCTGACAAGACTCCTCCTCAATCCAAGACCAAGTCTTCTCCTTCACCCAAGAAGCAGGGACCTCTTCCTAAGAAAAAACAAGACGAAGATTGGCCTCTTCTATCCGCTGCTCCATCTAACAACAAATCAAGCTCTCCTCAGGTAAGCTGGGCATCGGTAGCTTCCCACAGCTTACCTAGACCTAAGCAACCTGATGCCCCAATCTATGCCCTCCTACAGCAGTTACAGGACGAAAATCGTCTTCTGCGTAAACAAATTCTCGACCTCCAAACCCCTTCTCCATGTACGACTACTACCACTCGATCTCAACCCTCTGCTGATGAGCAACCCACTGTAACTCCTCCCCCTGTCAGTGAGAATGGCGATCAATCTCTAACCATGGACACTTCTCCTCCTCCCACTACCATAACCGCCACAAAGCGCAAATCTAGTGATGATGGGAGAGATACTTGGGAGGAACACGATAAGCTAAGTCGTAAACTCACCGCACACATTAGAAACTCTAACAATCGCTTTGAGGCCCTTGAAAAACGCATGGATGCCGTAGAAGCCAAGCTTGAGTCCCTCACTACTAACGTTCATAGCCTCAGTGCCCATATAAATGCTAAATTTAACCAGGATGACGCGCGACTTAGCCAGATTGATGAGCGATTCAACCAAATTATCGAAAGACTCGATCGACTGCATGGCCGCATCCCCTAAGCGCTCCAACCTAGTTGTTTGGCAGTGGAATTGTAGGGGCTTTTCGAAAAAGAAGGCCAGTCTGCAACAATACATAGCCAATCTCACGCAACCGCCCGCAGTCATTGCTTTACAAGAAACGAATGGTTATGTTAAATTCCCCGGATACAACACATTCCAATGCAAAAGATGCGATCGTCCCAATACCGCGATCCTAGCACAAAAACATTTGACTGTTACTTGCTCCCATTTTGAGAATATCGACATTGATCACGACTTCGTAGAAATACTTCCTAAAAAGACCAGGTCAGCTCCTATTTACATCCTTAACGTTTACAGCAGTCCCAGCTCTAAACACCACCGTTTTACTACCCTTTTTGCTCGTGCTAAACAGGAAGCTCGAAGAAACCCGCTCCTCATTGCTGGCGATTTTAACTCTCCAAATCAACTATGGGGTCACACTACTTCCACACCTAAAGGTCGAGCTTTATGGACCCACATTCAGGATCATCAACTCACCCTCCACAATGACTTCGACACACCCACTCGCTTAGGAAATAGTGTCTCCATAGATACATCACACCTCTCGGGTTAGCTTAACTAAATGGGAAAACCTTCAAATCAATTTTGGTAGCGGTCACTACGTCATACAGATTTCTGTTACCTTCTCTCACAAGCCCTTTCACACTCTGCCTCCCAAACTTACGGATTGGGACAAATTTCGGAAAACTCGTGCAAATAATGCTCCCAATTCCATTCTTGATCTACAGCAATGGATTAGTCAACTCCAAACGGACGTTGACAATCATACTACAACTATGCCACCTGATGCTCCTTTTCAAACAGCTGATGCCAAACTATTACACATGTGGCAAGCGAAGGAATCACTATTAAAGCGGTGGAAAAGACGCCGCCATAACCGCAGGCTTCGCATACGTGTAGCTCGACTTGACGATGACATACAAGCATATGCGACCAAACTAGTTAATCAACAATGGGGCCAAGTATGTGAGAGCATGCATGGTAATCTCAGTAGTAAAAAGACTTGGCAACTGCTGAGACATTTGCTTGATCCCTCGACTTCGCGCGCGCAACACAGTCACTACATCACTCAATTATTGCACAAACACAAGGATAATATTCCCCATCTTTTTCAGGAGCTTGCACGATTACACCTCCCTCCTACCACAACCCATGAAAATTCAGATTATACAGGCGATGTTAACGAACTTCTAGACGCCCCAATAACGGAGGCAGAAGTGCGACATGCCTTAGCTTCCCTTAAAACTACATCTGCTCCCGGTATAGATAATGTAAATAATAAATTACTCCGAAATCTGGACGACAAATCAATCTCTGCCCTCACAGAATACTATAACCATTGCTTCGATAACAGCTCTCTTCCGAGCTCGTGGAAAACTGCTAAAGTAATCTTTATTCCCAAACCCAATAAACCCTCTGACATAGCTAATCTTAGACCTATTTCCCTCACGTCGTGCTTGGGCAAAACGCTCGAACATGTCATGCTTAATCGCGTCAATAAATACGCGGAAGACAATCAGTTATTCCCGCCGGAGATGATTGGCTTTCGCCAGTCGCTTTCTTGCCAGGACGCCATGCTAAGGCTCAAGCATGACCTTCTCACTCCTACGTTTAGTAAAGACACCCAAGCCATCTTAGGACTCGACCTTCGCGGTGCATTCAACAACATAGATCATGGATCTATCTTACGTGAGTTGAATGTTATTAACTGCGGTAGAAAAATGCATGACTACATCCGCGAATTTCTTACCAATCGCACAGCTATCATAAGTCTCAATGATCAAACTTCGCCCCCAATCACCCTAGGTAGCTTTGGCACTCCTCAGGGTTCTGTGCTCTCGCCGTTTCTGTTTAACCTAGCTATGAGGTCTATTGCTGGGAAGCTAGCACAAATACCGGATCTCCAATATTCTTTATATGCAGACGACATTACCTTATGGATTAAGGGTGGCTCGGATGGCTACATTCAAGATACCTTACAAGAGGCTGCAGACGCAGTGGCTACGAGAGCTGGGTTCATGAACCTCGAGTGCTCGCCCACCAAATCTGAGCTGTTAATTCTATCCGCAAATAAACGTGTTACGCCGAACATTCAGATTAACATTAACGGGAATGAAGTTCCCGTAGTAGACAAAATCCGTGTACTTGGCATGCACATTCAATCTAACAGACTCAATACGTATACACTTCAAACGGTTACTGCCAGCGTAGGTCATACCACACGGCTAATAGGAAGGGTGTGCAATAAGCACGGAGGTCTCCGCGAGGCAGAATTGCTAAGACTGGTACAGGCGTTTTCTGTCAGTAAAATCACATTCTCCCTACCCTATCTCCACTTAACTAGGGCCGAGGAAGATAAAGTTAACTCACTGATGCGCAGACTCTACAAATTTGCCCTTGGAGTGCCAAGTAGAGCTTCTACTGAGAGACTTTTGGCTACAGGTACCTTCAATACCTTTAGTGAGCTCGCAGAAGCCCACCTGACCGCTCAATACCAGCGCCTATCGAACACCCACACTGGTAGGCACATCCTAAACTCCCTAAGTATTGCCCCAGCACCCATGACCAATGAGAAATTCAATATTCTCCACTCGATACATGAGCACTTTCATATCCCTCCTCTACCTAAGAATATGCACCCTGTTCATCACGAGCATAGAAGGCAACAACGAGCTAAAGCCCTGCAGAAAAAGTTATTTAACTACAAAGACGTGCTCTATGTCGATGCCGCAGAGTATCCATGTGGACATAAATTTGCCATATCAGTCGTTGACTCCACTGGCAGTATTGCGACGGGAGCATCCATTATAGCCTCTTCCTCGGAGGAGGCAGAGGAGGCGGCGGTGGCACTCGCTGCAACAATACCCAATTACTCTGTCATAGTAAGTGACTCCAAAACTGCCATACACAACTTTGGAGCGGGTAGGGTTTGCAGGACAGCCCTGGCCATTCTATCTCACAATCCGCCAGCCCAACTTCCGAGTTTAATCTGGACACCTGCTCACGCAGGCCTAATCGGCAATGAAGCGGCCCACCTAAGTGCTCGAGCTTTCACGAACCGAGCACAGGCAGGGGACGGTTCAGACGCCAATAATCTCCCTCTAGCATTCACTTCCAAAGACAGATTACTTACGTACCACGACATTTGCGGGCATTACCGCCTAGGTCGCCTAACCCTCCCTCCTTTAATGATTCGGTCGTCACGCATACACGAGGTACTATGGCGTAAACTACAGACTCGCACTTTTCTATCTCCTGCCTTACGTCACAAAATTCACCCGGGAATATACCCTACATCAGCCTGCAAGTTTTCTCCTGCTAGCAGAGCGGACCTTGACCACATTATGTGGCAATGCAAGAACCACTCCCCTCCCCCTAACCTTTGTAGAGTTTTAAGTAGTAGGGAGCTGTGGGAGGCTGCCATGCGCAGCTACAACCCCGAACTTCAGGAAGCTATCCTGAGGTGGGCTGAGGTGGTAGAGGAGGCCTACCGCGAGTAGGATAACCTCCCTCGCCTTCTTCCCGCACTTCCTTTCCCTTTAAGATGGGATAAATAAAGTTGTCTCTCTCTCTCTCGATCCCCGTTTTTCTCAGACGAGACGCCTTAAGAGGCACCTCTTACACCCTCCTACTACTATGGGTTGTACCGTGTGCTCTACAAGACGCCGAAGTGCGCCACCATCCTATTAAATTATCGCGAAGAGGTAGTCTCAGTAGACCGCCTCAAACTGGCCTACCTCGAGACACCTCCCACAGAGCTCCCCGCGGATGACACCGGCGTATCCGCGGATCTGCATGTAGCCAACACAGCAGCGTCTCAGCTTCGTCGGCGAGTACACTTCGGCTTTCCGTCAGGGCGGGGCGCCCTGTAGCGTCCACCGACGCCGCTACGCGCGTCCGCTAAAGGTCGGCGCTAGGGAGCCTACATGCAAGCACTGTTTTAGGTGGTGACAACACCAAAATTTTGACCGTTAGTTATCGCCAGATTTGGTGAGCAGCCATTTTGGTCCCCAATCTCGCTAGAAGTCGCGGCGCCTTCCTGCATTTTTATTCACGCTTTGATATACTCGTATGTTGGCCCGCGATCTACTAAATTTCTTTAATTTAGTTTCATATCAACGTGCACATGAAACCCGCATACACCTTTAATGTACTTGTTGCATTTTCATTTTAACACATCAAACTTATTTCTTTTCTATTGCCCCTCGTGCGACAAGTATACAGCAACAAGTTATGAGGCACTATGGCGTGCTCATGGCAGTATTATTTCACACCAAGAATATGAATTCCATTAAGCATTGTCGTTGCCTTTAAAAACACCCTTTATGTAATACATAAAGGGTGTTTTTCGAAGTGTGCTGTAATAAGGACTCTACTTACTAGTATGTTTAGCTAAAACGTAGAAGTGTCGTGTACTGCGCTCAGACACGCTATATGTCTCTGTCTGCTGAGGTCAAAGTATATGAAAAGAATTGTTGGGTTCACGCCACCAAGGGTTGCGAGAAACGTGGTCTGTCGGCTGGTCTTTTGCCATTTTGTCTCCTTACAAACACCCTGCTGTGCCCGGCGAATCTCAAGCACTTTGACCCTTTTTTTGACGGCCGCTGCTCTTTGTGTGGGGAGGTGGCCGACACCTTCCACATGGTTTGGGCATGCAGGAAAAATCCCTCGCTCCCCCCCCCCCCCCCCATCACCCCTTCCCCTTCCCGAGAGGACTGGGAGGCGGCCCTACTCGGCTGCCAGGAACTATCGGCCCAACAAGCCCTAGTTCGGCGGACCTGCTTAGCGGTCAAGACCAACGGGGTCCCGGAATGAGAGACTCCGCCCAGTATTGCAAGGGGCGCGACCAACTAAAGGTCTCTCCCCGAGCACCTCTCTGTATATATAACCCAATAAATGATTTTCACCACCACCATCCCACAACTTAAATTGTCGGAAAGTTTAACCCGCCAATTAACTGGCGGCGGCAAGTACTCTTACAAAGGCTGTCACCACCATAAAATAGCGGTTGCATGTAGGCCCCCTAGTCGGCGCTCTCGGTCGGCGCTACAAAAGATGACGAAAACAAGGCTGGGCGGCATGTGCTCGCGGCGCAAGCACGGCGCGCGCTAGTCCGTTCTGAGAGCCTGCTACGCTGGCCCCCTGGTTCTGGCGCTCCGCGGCAACCCCTCGGTTCCCAACAATCTCATGCCCGTAATCGAAGCTTCGGAATGCGGATTGACCGATGTTCCCCTCCTGGAAGGACGTGCTAGGGCGAACCTTTCCACCAATTCTCCCTGTCTGCTTCTACCCCCAATAATATCATCACTGAACCCTCTGCAGCTTGTCGGCGTTTCCATTTCGACACTTTGCATCTCGCCACTACCCACCGTGGTTGATTAGTGGCTACGGTGCTGGGACGAGGTCGCGGGATCCAACCCCGGCCACGGCGGCCGCATTCGAAATCACCCGTGTAATTAGACATAGGTGCACGTTAAAGAACTCCAGGTGGTCCAATTTATTCCGTAGTCCCTCACTTCGGCGTGCCTCATAATCGGGTCATGGTTTTGGCAGGTAAAACCCCCCGATTTAATGTTTTAGTAAATTTCACGACCGCGTCTATGCTCGTGGCCTTCGTATCAGCCACTTCACGTACTTTTCGGTCAGTCTGAGTGCCCGGGCACGCAGCAATTACCGGTAATGATGCGCGCTCATGTGCTAGGCCCGAGAACTCTCACGCCGAGCCGCTGGGGATTACTCTGCCATCATCCGACCACAACTTTTCTCATGCACATCCCAACTTGCCGAGATACGCCTAGCTGGGCAACACTGCTGCTGCTGCTGATGATGATGATGATTATCTGCTTGATATAGACAACTTTGATCACTGGTATGTTCATCTGGACATAGATCTGCACAGATCTATCTTATCGCATACATGGGCATAGATTTGCACCGCTAGGTTATCTCGAACCCGGCTCCACATGGTAGCGTGGCGGAGGCTTCAGATTAGATAAATCAGAAACTCGGAAGTTGTGAAATCGAAAACCAGGAGGTTTACTGGCAATTGAACAAAACTTGTCTACGTCGTTGAATAGGAAAAGTAGGAAAAAGTCAAGTGTTTAGCTAGGAGCGTCTGGATGAGCCTCGTTTCGACGGCCCAGAGCAGCTTCTTTTCTCTCCGCACCGTCCTTATAGCACTTCCGTTCAAACACTCCCTCCTGGCAGTAGCCAATCACACACAGGTCAAAACCCACCAGGACGACAGCCAGTGAAGTTGCACAAACGACCCTGTTGCAGATGGAAGATCAGACCGTCAGCCCCACCAAGTTCCCGCGGGCCGAGTGGCGCAGAGGGGGTCTGGCCATGGGAATGAGCGAGATCTGTTACTCCCAGCTGGTTTTCTCCGCTGCTTCTCAATATCAGGCTGGTAGCAGTCCGCGGCGGCTTTCTTCCGGAAAACGTCCATGAGCCGTCGTCTCGGCCTCCCCTGGAGTGGCAACTATTTCTTCCCTTTGTGGCACTTCCTTTCTGAAGAGGGGAGCTCGTTACGGGAAAATTAGCAGCGTCCAGCATCGCGTGCAAACTGTCCTCCGATTATCTTACCAGTGTGGTTGTCGCATGCTACTCTTGGGCGCGACAAACAGCATGCTGTCTACTGCAGTCATAGCAGCTTCAATAAATTACCAATTCCGAAAATTCATACCAATAGTACCAATTCAGAGTTATATTATTAAAGTAGTTATTCAAAGTTTGACTTACTCATTTTTATGTCTATCCTTTACTTTAAGTTATTTTTATATCAAGTTCATGATACAATTCCTATCTATGCAAGGCTTACTAAATTATTGTATACTGCTTTATTTAATTTAATTTCGGTTTCTTTTTCATCCTCTATTAGTCATTTATATTCCTTCTTTTCTGAAAATCATTTTACCACCCGGTTCGTGGCCTATACCCCGCAGTGGGTTTGCGTCATTGAATACGTCGTCGTCATCATCATCATCATCATCATCATCATCATCATCATCATCATCATCATCATCATCATCATCCACATCCACATCCACTAGAAGGCAAAGAAGCAGCAAGAAAGAAGAAGCAGTCCAACCCGAGAGCAGGCACGAATTGACGTGCGCCTATCCGCATTTCTTGCCCAGCTGATACACGTCGCCTGGACACAGTTTACCAACAATGCAGTTCCGTCGAAAAAGTAGCGTTGGCCAGGCAGACGACACGCATCGCGGAGGCGGCGCCAACCGACACCCAGATGAGGCCCCCCGAGCAAACGGGATAGCAGCCAGGCTAGCTGCGGGCTCGGCATCACGGTCACCAGGGGCAACTACGGCCATCAGGCCGGCTGGAACGTTCAACAACGCCCGCGAGGTACTCGAGTGGCTCGGCGTTCACCACGAATCGCCGGACGCGCAGCGCTACGACTGTTACGCTGGCGGCCTTCATCCCGGCATTCCTGCATCGCCACTGGCAGCTGGCCGCGACTTACAGCCACACTACGACGCAAAGCACGCCGGCTACGTACGTCGTCAAAGCTACGCTGGCAAGAGCCATCCGCCTTACAACACTGCCGTCCGCACTGCCGAAGGCCAAGGTGACCATCACGGTGACCATCACGGCACTTTATTCTCGTGGATACCCAAAATCTTCGAGGCGCCTGACGAGCAGGCAAGGCAGGCGGGGCAACCCGTGCCACCGCACGATGCCACGGCATTTCCGCTCCCCACTGCCGGGAACGTACAACCGAGTGTGTCGTCGCCTAGCAGCATCATTTACGGCTCTGATTCAAGCAGCTTCTCAATAAGCACGCCCCGGGTTGATGGCTGTTCTTGTGAGGCTCGGTCATTATGCTGCGTCATTTTCGGAATGCTCCTGATGCCCGCCTGTCTCTTTGCGCTGTCCTATTTCTTCACGCCGAAAGACGTCGTTGCTATGCCTCCGGTTACCAAGCCTAAAGGTTCTACCTCCTTTACGGCGATGACGTTGCCAAACATATTTTCGGAGCATGCCGCACCATCCACGGCTGACCCATGGGCAGGCGTTCCACCTCACTGCCGAGAGAGCAAGGCAATTAACACCAATATTAGTGAACTCAGCTTAACGGCTTACAAACCTTTCGGACACCAAGCTTCGCAGAGAGTTTTCTGCCTCTACAACAACTCTCGCTTCCTAAGGGATCATTTGTTCGACTTCGTGCCGGAGAATTTACCACTGAGCTACTGCAGCTACATCGTGTACTGGTCGGTGGCCATTGCGAACGCCACCGTTTCGAGTCGCGCCCAGCGGTTCGACGCTGCGTACGGTCTCTGGAAGCTCCGACAGGTCTTGAACAAACACCAACTCTCACAGAGGGTCGGCGTGCTCATGGCCCTGGGCGGCTACCCCGAGGACAGCGCGCATTTCTCCCGATTGGGCAGAGACCCTTCGGCTATGGCACGCTTCGTGACGAGTGTTATTCAAACAATCAACACTCACCGACTAGACGGATTGACCATTCACTGGGTGGCTCCACATGTCACTTGCCAGACTGTCAAAGATGACATAACTATGCCAGCCCTCGTCGACAAGTTTCGCGAAGCATACTGGCTCAATGGCTGGGTCAGCCCAGCAAAGCTGATCACTGCCATCTTACCTGTTGACCAGCGGTTTGCCAGTAGTACGTTAACCAGCGTCGTGGACCAGCTTGATTTTGCCTTTTTCGAGACGCATCTTATTCGACCGACCGCGAGTACGTTTGAGCTGTGCAGTGAGGTGGCGGCGAAAGCGGCCGGGTTCCTGGAGATAATGTCAAGGTTTGTCCGCCTAGAAGACAGGATCTGTGCCGGCGTCAGTATGACGCCATGGATCCTCGACCTTCGAGGTCACCCTACTCTGGCCTCCAGAGCTTCGAACTTCACGGCCATTCCGGGCACCGCTCCGTGGTTTGAAATTTGCAGCGTCATTGAAATGTGCGTAGACACCACGGTGCAAAAATGCAACCTAATCAGGATACCTTCACCTGTCTCGAGCACTGCGACTCCCTTGACCGCATCCAGCGCCACTAGCGACGTCACCTCCGATGCGACCATGGACATGAATAGCACAGTCGACGTCAACAACACCATGGACATGAACACCACAATGGACATGAACACCACAACGGACACAAACGCCGCGATGGATGTGAACACCACGATGGACATGAGCAGCACCGTCTCAGCGAGCGCAAGGAGTTTCGAGCCGGTTGCGATCGTGTTCCACACAAATATTACGCTCTCCCATATATTTTTTCACGGCCTTCTGAGACCCGTAACATACTGCGTACTTCTCTACGACTTGGACATGGACAATTATGAAGAAACGTGTCCGGGCGCGGGCGTAGAGCGTGTGGCTCTGACGCAATTCCACGATGCTGTTAGCATACCGTCCGTGAACTGGCTGCGCACGGCTTTTCCTCCATGCTGACGGGATATTCACCGACGGTGTTGCTTCATATCCTTACCTACACCTAATTATAGTGTTTGTCTCTATAGCGTTCTTTGAAGCGGGTGAACATATAGTACTGTTTTCTGTTTCTTTGCAGCGCATGCGTAACAGACCGCATGAAAGGACGTGGAACAATTGCATAAACATTTTCATTCACGGAATGCTTATATGTCGAATAAAATTAGATCTACGTGAAAAAAAAAAAACTTCAGGCACAGGACGTGCCGCGTGTCTCGAGTAAACGGCTTTCTCCGTTATCCAGGACCGTCCGAATTGAGGATTTTAGAAGCCGGAAATTCATGTCGACTGCGTCAGTGGAAATTGGCTTTCTGGTTTCGAAAATACGCGCCTTATTCTTTACATATGCGCTCATTGAATGAGTCATGTCTATACACAACACGTATATATAGCAGCTGCAGTTTCACATCAACTGCTTTGCTCTAATAAATTTGGTTGCGCTACTCGACAACCAGAAAGAAAAAAAATCATGCAAGGACTTTGGCAATGTTCATAAAATAACACTTATTACTCTCTTGCAGGTTGTTGGGCTGTCACTGTGGGAGCCGCCGTGGGTTAGTTCTCGCCCGGCTCGGTGGGCCTTCTCGTTGAGGTTGGTAGGGGCACTCGGGTATTCGGTGGTTACTTCTCCCACATGTGCCGGGGTCCATTTGAGGTATTTGAGTGTGATTTTGCCGTTATTGAAGTCTTCTGCTCTGCGGTTCAGGATTTCAGACGCCTCGGTGGAGACACAGCCCTTTGTGAAGTTCCTAATGAGGAAGGGGGGAGGAAGGGGGGAGGACGCAAAGAAGTGTGCGTCTTTCACCTTCGACAAGGAACAACCAAAGAACCGTTATTATCAGGAAGCAGCGGCTTTTATAGACCGCATCGCCAGTGCCACAGCGGCGCTGTAACTGCTGACGCTGCCTAAGCTGGCGAGCTATCTTATCACACATCTTCCTCTCGCTCGTCTTTTCTTTCTTCTTTTTCATTTTTTGAATGAAGCCACTTTTGTTACGAAGCTTGAAATCGTTCTGGAGGAACCACACACCTTCCGCTTCGGGTGTGATTGTGACAGGGATCGTTACACTGTTGCGCGCTACTTCTTTCACCAGTGCATATTTCTGGTGATTCCGCTGTCAGTTGCGTTGTTCCTCGGCTGTCTTCTAAGCTAGTTGGAGGCAGCGGGACGAGATGAGTGCGATTTCTGCGCAGAGAAGTTTCCCCGGAGTCGACCCAATACGATCTGGGTTCGTCGGTGCTTCCTCGAACGACTCCTTCTCTTTGGAGGTCTACGATCCATACGTCTGCTCCTTCGGACAGTTCGGGCAGATCCCGCACTCCGTGGCGTCGGTCGTAGTCTCTCTTCTGGCGCTGACGCTGCGACCTCGCGAAAGCTGCCAGTTCTTGGATGTCTGGTGTCCGAGGCTGGAGGCTTTCGCTGGACGTGGGCAGGGCCGTGCGCAGTCGTCTCCCCGTGAGCAGCTCAGCGGGGCTGTATCCGTTTTTCAGTGGGCTTGTTCTGTAGGCCAGGAGAGTTTTATAAGCGTCAGCAGTTTTCTTTAAGGAACCCTTGATAATTTTCACGGCGGACTCTGCCATTCCGCTGCTCTGATGATAATGAGGACTAGACGTCACGTGTTGAAAGTTATACTCTGATGCAAACATTGAAAATTCAGCGCCGAAGGCTCTTGAGAATTGTGGCCCATTATCAGAAACAACTACTTCCGGAACACCGTGTCTGGCGAAAATGTATTTGGAGTGGCTGATTACTGCTGATGAAGTCAGATTATTCAGCGGTACGAGCTCCGGGTATCGCGAAAAATAATTCGTGATGACCAGCCACCATTTTCCCTCAAGAAAGAATAAAACCATCGCAATGCGCTGCCATGGCCTATCTGGAAACTTAGTCTGTTGCAGAGGCGTCTTTCGGTTGGTGCTCTGCTCGAGGCAGCTGTGGCAGTTCTTAACAAGTCGTTCAATGTCCGCGTCGATACTTGGCCACCAAACTGAGCTCTTGGAACGTGCCCGGCACTTCTCAATGCCGAAGTGTCCCTCGTGAATTATTTTAAGGACGGGCTGGCGTAGTGTCGATGGGATCACTACCCGAGAGCCGCACATGAGCAGGTTTTCAACAAGGGCAATGCTTTGCCTCACATTCCGGTAAGGCTTCAGGTCAAACCCAACGTCTCGACGGCTTGGCCAGCCTTTTGTACACAGGTTGGTAAGAGCTTCACATACCGGGTCTTGATCTTGCTCCTGGGCGATAAGCTGTAAACTGAGCGCTGTTAACGGGACTGACGAAATCACCAATCGCAGATAGCCCTGGATCTCGTCCTCCAGTTCCAGGGATTCCGTTTGTGGAAGTGCTGACCGAGAAAGTGCGTCCGCCACGGTCAAGTCCCGGCCTGGAACATACACAATGTCATACGTGCAGCGCATCAGACGCATGCGCATTCTTTGTAGCCTCGGTGTTAGTTCGTCAATTCCTTTTGACCCAAAGATACGAGTGGTTTGTGATCTGTCTCGAGGCTAAAGCCCTTATCTACGAGATAATCACGGAACTTTTCATTAGCCCACACGAGGGCAAGTCCTTCTTTTTCAATTTGGGCGTATCGCCGCTCGGTGATTGTAAGAGTTCTGGAAGCATAAGAAATCACTTTGAATTGACCGTCTTTTTGCCTTTGGCGCAGGACAGCTCCAAGACCGTATGATGAGGCGTCCGCTGTGACCACTGTTTCCATGTTTGAATCTTAGATTCCCAGAACAGGATCCGATGAAAGAAGAGTCTTCCACTTCTTGAAGGCGGCTTCCTGCGCGGGACCCCACACAATATCCTGTCTTGAGCTCATCACGGACGAAAAAGGCTGAAGGACTTCCGCCATGCGGGGCACAAAGTGGGCCAGATGATTTGCCATGCCCATCACGCGCCGTAACTCTGTCTTGGACGTCGGATGTTGCATTTTCTGTAGGCAGCATCTTTCGCTGGACAGGATGCTCGACTGTGCCTGTTCCTTCCGCACCAGCCGCATGGTTTGGGAACGTTGTTTCCACTTTCAGGCGAAGGCGCGTTCTTCCCAACTTGTCGCGTACTCCTCTGGGACTGTATTTGGTGAACTTCCTGTTCGCGCACGCGGTGAATCTCTACCTGCTGTTGGTTGACAGTTTCGTGCTGTCGTGCCACCAACAATACTTTCTGTAGTTTTAGGTCCGTATCGAGTTGCAGAGCTCTCGAGATCTTACGGTCTTGGAGACCCATCACGAGACGAGACGATCTCGAATTAAATCCTCCCGCAGATCTCCGTAGTCGCACGTGGAAGGAAGCGCGTGCAGTGCAGTAATGAAATCCTCGACGGATTCGCCGTCTTGTTGCGTACGGGTGTTAAACTTGACCCTTTCATAAATGATGTTCCGTCGAGGAACAAAGTACGCCTCGTACTCTTGCAGTACGACCTCAAACTTCTGGTCGCCAGGCTCAAGCTTGAACGTTTTGAAGATATCCTCGGCTTGAGGTCCCATTAGATACACCAATGCATCTACTTGACTCTTTTCTGGCTTCCCTTCTAGTCCTGACGCAGTTCGGAAGCGAAGAAATCGCTGTTTCCAGGGAGGCCAGTCGTTGGGTGTTGCGAAGCTGAAGGGTTCGAGCAATTTGAAACAAAGCCATCTTACTTGGTATTTCCTTGTAAGGTATCTAGAGGCGTGTCCGGCGTCTGGCACTGTTTAGTGGGCCCGCGGCGTCCTCGTTTCAGGGCTAGTCTGACGTCCGAGAGCCGTGGTGCCTCAGATTGACGGACGTCGCTTCTGACACCATGTTCGCGTCGCGAACAGACGCAAAGAAGTGTGCGTCTTTCATCTTCGACAAGCAACAACCAAAGAATCTTTATTATCAGGAAGCAGCGGCTTTTATAGACCGCATCGCGAGTGCCACAGCGGCGCTGTAACTGCTGACGCTGCCCCCCGGAAATTTTAACGCGACAGCGTTAAGGAGCTCGTGTCGCAGAAAAGCCGGTGTCGTCGGCGTCGGTGTCGGCGGCGTTGGCCGTGAGCGATAAATCACAGCAGGCCCTTCATGAATAAAAAACAACTTGGAAGATGGGCTGAGTGGGAATCGAACCAGGGTCTCCGGAGTGTGAGACGGAGGCGCTACCACTGAACCACGGGTTCCATGCTTCAAAGCGGTACAAACGCGCCTCTAGTGAATGCGGTGTTGCCTTGGAGGCGTGCGTCGCTTGCTCAGGCGCACATTTCGTTGCCGCGCCGAACGCTGCGTTGCTCGACGCTCACCGCGTCCGATGCGGGGCGCGTAGTCGCTGCGCCGAAGCGCACTGTCTTACATCCCTTGGCGGGTCGACGGGAACGCTGTAGCGTTCCACTCTTGAAGGCGAAGCTTGAGCGTCCTCCAGTTTTTTTTCGTGCTGTCCACGCACCGCCAACCAAAGCAACCCCCGGCGCCAGAAATCCGTCTGGATTTTGTCTAGAATGTCTTTTTGCAACATTGCAACCTCGGGCTGGATTTTGCGGCAACGTCCATGTACCGGGAGTCACATAGCGCAAGGAGCCCCATCTGAGCACAAAGTTTCAAGGGCGTTTTGATGGCGAGCGGGCTCGCCGCGGCACCTCACGGAGGCCGCAGAATCTGTGGAGCGCATGGATGTCAATTCCGAAACTTTATGGGAATAAACCTCACAAACTTTTGATGTGCAAGATGCATTGACATTTCAAAAAGCTGTGCTTTAGATTTTCAATTGCGGAACTTTGTGGGTTTAATGCTGTTATAAATATTTGACGCCAAAGGTGCACTGACTTAAGTCTTACATCTGAACATACGAGACAAGCCAAATCAACACACTATCAGATAAGTTGAAAAAGCACGGAGCGAGGTCCGATGAGACTAAGCGTTGCGGTGGATCATTTGTGCCTTCATGTCACATAAAAAACAAATACCAACATTTCCTTTTCCCCTACGCCAAAGTATCCATGTCAAGACACTAAAGCCAGCCAAGGTAACTACGTCCTTATTTATTTTTTCTGCTTTGACATTTATTCGCGCGGACACATTGAGCCTCTTCAACTTCTTTGTTCTCGTTACCCTACCTGCGGACTGCTAGAGCCAGTCAGAGCGCATACGTTTTTCTCGTGTTGCCCCGACCACCGCGCGGCGCACTTCGCTGCGCGTTCGGTTTGCTCTGGGCGAGTGGATTTTCACCTGGCAGAGTTTTGCAGATTTTCTGGCTAGCAGACGAGAAAAAGAAACAATGGTCGCTCGCCGCCATCATTGTGAGGACTCGACGGATTCCACCGCTTTCACTTGAGCGCAACCCCTCCGCAAAGTCTTATCTCGCCGGCGTAGGATACCGAACAGTATGCGTGTGCTTCTCGGTGGACCAAGCGTCTCACGTTTTCATCGATATTCCTTCGGTAGCCACATTAGGTGCCCAAAGTAGGCATTCGATTGCAGCCGACATACTGTCCTTTGCGCTTCTTCATTTCGGCGCCCCCGCCCCACAAAAGGAGAAAAAAAAAAATACATTTTAGGGCGCAGTGAATTGTCGCATAGTGAAAGTTCGATTTTGTTATTTATTTTGCGGAAAGTAATGGGCCACGGGACGCTTCAGTTGCCGGATACTCTTATTATATTAATGCGACATATTATATAACACGCCAGGCACATACCTGCCGTCGCGGTCACCCTCATGTTTCGTATAAAGTCCATAGGCGATAACATCGTGACCGAGCGCCGCATGCTGTATGTGCGAGTGAAATCGTGGGGGTGGGGTGTTGAATGGGTGAGCCGACGATGGTGACTCAGTCTTGTGTGCGCAAAGGAGAAAAGCGGGGAGCAAGTGATTCACGCGCGATACATCGGGGGGAGTGGATGGAATGGGGGCGAGATCTAGTTTTCTGTGAATCCGTGACTGCGCAACATGTTTATTTGCCTTGTTTGACGCATTATGTGCAGTGACTTTTTCTTAGATACGTAGATTTATTGGAGACTTATAATTTAAATATCTTGTTGCGAGGTTTGGTGTATACGTGTAGTGAACTTTGTTTGCACTGGCACTTTTTTGCCCTTTATCAAGCTGTATTTTCGCATCTGTATATCCCATTGTATCTTCGCATTTCTAATGTACGAGGGCGAGTCAAATGAATGTGAGTCAAGCCATTCCGCGCAATAATGGTTCGGCTCACTATCTGCGAGGCATGCGCATAGCACACAGGCATCTCTCACTTACAAAAGTGGTACGCAGATGTGAGGATAAATGTTTTATAATGCTCTCATACACTGGGTTGAACATGGTTTCGTGACATAAACGACACTCCAAAAGTTGAACAGCGTGGTGCCGTCAAGTTTTTGACAGCTGGCGGTATTTCCCAAAAAGAAATTAGTAGCTGTATGGCGGCCGTGTACGTTGAAGATTGCATTTCATTGGCCACTGTGAAGCGTTGGAGCAAACGGTTCAAAGAACGACGCGAAAGTAGCAAAGACGGTCCAAGACCGGGCCGAAGCCATCGTGCAATCACCCCCAACAAAATTGCAAAGCTCGATGAGCTGAGGAGACAAGAACGGAGGATAAACATCGATGAACTTACACAACGTGCGAACATCAGTCACGGTTCGGTTCACGCCCTAATTCATGAAGATCTCGGTTATCGGCTCTTGTGTGCGCAATGAATGCCCAAAATTTTGAAACATTGCCAGAAGACGGAGCAGTTCGGCGTTGCCTTGACTCATCTGATCCGGTATCACAATGAGGGTGATGACTTCTTCTCTGCAACTGTGATCGGGGACAAACCATGGTGCCACTACTACAAGCCTGACACACGAGGTCAAAACTTACAGTGGAAACATTCGAATTCACCATGCCCAAAGAAAGCAAAGGCCATCATTTCCACCGGAAAAGTGTTATTGCCTTTTTTTTATCATCAGGGGCCATTACTGATAGAATTTGCTAAATCTTGAGATCAAATCAATTGTTTAAACGCCGGAACGGCTGCGAGTGGCAATCAAGAACAAACGACGTGGAAAATTTAGTAATGGAGTCATCTTGCTCCACGACAATGCCCGTCCCCACGTCGCTGATGTGGTTAATGAAAAACTGGTAAAGTTCGAGTGGGAAACGCTCCTACATCCGCCATGCAGCTCAGATCTGTCGCCTTGCGACTTCAACATTTTGGGCAACTTAAAAAAAAAACAGCTCAAAGGAACCAGATTCATGTGGGACGATGACGTGAAAGAGTCAAATGGAGACTTTTTGAAGCAGCAACCCAAGCAGATTTATGAGACGGGAATCACGCGACTCGTTATTCAATGGGACAAACGTCTAAATTCTCATGGAGACTACATTTAATATACTACCCCGTTTGCCATATATTCGCATTGGTTTACTTTCATTTGGCTCGCCCTCGTACATTTTGCAGAACTGCTTTTTATACGTGCTCTATGTTGCGACTATAATTTAGGTGCAATTACTGACGATACACGACCGGTGACAGCTGCTCCTGCGTAATACATTGGAACAAATGACAGCGTCATTGAGATTTTTCACTGGCCCTTGCATATGTACAAGAATGTAAACACAGTTCTTGAATGACAAAGTTTCATTAACATATTTCTCCTCAACTTGTTAATTTCATAGCCTTTACATTTTTCATGTTGACACGTGTACTTCTTTATCTTTATCGGGCGACCACTTCTCACCGCCTAGCAAATGTTATCGCACAGCGCAGGACGCGCCTGCATGTAAAAGAAGTTTCTGGAATGTTATCGGTGGTTCCGTCCACTGTCTTTCACCGCAACTTGTGTAATCTGGTTGCATGCGTGCGTGACGCCAATAGTGTAGAACTTTGTGGAAGACACGCGGGTCCCAGCGGTTACTCTGGAACATTCGACGACTGATCCATAAAAGCCGACGCGCTTGAACCGCTGATCAGATTTTCGACGATCGCCGACCGTGTTCGCCGCTATCATTGTGCTATGTTATTGTGGGCACAGGTTCGCCCAATAAAAGTCAGTTCTGTCTTTCACAGTATTGCTACTGTGTTCTTCAACGTCACCACCACGTGAAAATATCAACGGCATGCATTGCTTTGCTGGTTTCGAACTGATATAGTTCTAAAGTTCGTGTGATGTTTTCTTTACTTATTAAATAGACAAAACCATGGAAGCATTGATATCAGTTATCTTGGGCAAACTTTTTGGCACATACGAGTACATATATTATTTTATGAAAAAATACACATTTTACTTGTTTTGACAGTGCTTAGAGTTCAAGAATTCGTTTGCAGCATCTTTGGCCATGGCAATGCAATTATTATTCATGTATTTGACCCCCCGACAAATTGTTTAAGAGGAAACTTTAGCTCGGGCCCAATTCCAACGCCGCCTATTCAAGTACATGTAAAACGCAGAAACCCTTTTCTGGGATAACCCCTAGATCGTTTTTAATAAAATTTGTTGCATTTGAGAGAGAAAGTTAAATTCTAGTCTCTTGGAAGCGGAATATCAGTTTAGGGCCTGAATTTTGTTAAGATATTCCGAAACACTGGAAAGTTCGAAAAAAAAAATAGAAGCACGGCGCTTACAAACTAATAGCTATGCATCAAGAACAGATATCGTGGTTCTTCAAATGACATCTATTATAAGAGTCAAAGCAGAAAAATCTGGTGAATGGTTATGTTGTGTAAAAGGGTTCTGCACAAGCCATATTTCCATAATACTAATTTTTCTTAGATTCATGTGTAACATATCAACTTTTTCCGCTGTAGATGTACTGTTAGATGCAACTCACAAAGCTATGATACCATTCTTCATTGTTGAGTTACAGAGTTCTAAACTTGATAGTTTCGTTTTCTGAAATTGTGCGATTTTGGCCAATTTTTAATAAATAATTCACAACGTAAATGAAAAAGTCGAGACCGGCAGTCAATAGAATTTACGTTTTCTTTTAAATGCAACAAATATCGTCAAATTTGGTGCTGCGGTTACCGAGAAAAACGAATTCCCCTTTTAGGTGTTTTTAGATAGGAACACCCGAGCTAAAGCTTCCTCTTAAGGAGGCGGCAGAGCTGCAACGTTAGCATCCTTCCCCCCCCCCCCCCCCCCGAATGAAATTTCTGGCTACGCCACTGCACAGGCACGATAGTATTTTTGTAGGTTCCAATATCTACCGCAACCGCTGCCGTCTAATGTTAAGGAGAAAAATTACGCAAGTCCAACAAACATCCTGGAACCTGTGTGACGCGGTTAATCAGGCGCTATAGATATGACCAGTTGGTTCGTGCGTGCGTGGCGTAAATTGGCGCGCTTAACTGCTTCTGCGCAAGGCAATGTGGCACAGCCGCGATCATATAAAAAAAAAGCTGGTTGGCGTTGGAACAATCGAAGTGTACATGTATCTCCGACCCTCTACTTCGCCACCAAATTTTCTCAGCCTTAAATGAGTAACTTCACAACATGATCGCATACGTGTTCTTTTGTGAACTTTGCCAAAGCTCCTGCATGCTTTTTTCCCCTGGTTGTTGTGTATCACAATCAACGTACGGCCTTATGGTTGGGTCATCGAAATGCTGCGCTGGGGCAGAAAGTTTCGGTCTCACCATGGGCACGTGACCGATTAAAAAAAAATTTGTTTGAAGGCGTGAGCTGTTCGGCCTGGAAAGTCACCTGAGCCGGATGGTCTGAGCGCGGCATGGTACAAAGCGTTCAAAGATGACTTGTCTTCTGAGTTGAAAGATGTCTTCGATGAGGCATTTGAGATGGGAACGTTACCGCTGTCATTCTCCCAAGCACACACTGTGCTCGTTCCAAAAACAAAATGAAAAGCTAAGCAAAGACGTGTGACCTCATACAGACCAATTTCGTTAATTGGCAGTGATTATCAAATATTTATGAAAATATTGGCTAGTAGACTTCAGACCATTGTGACGCAGACTGTGGGAGCACACCAAACCTGTCCTGCGGCAAGTGCTATATCGGGCAGACGGGGCGTTGCCTGAATGACCGCTTAAGGGAACACTCTCAAAACATAACAAAACAAGACAAACTTGCGAATTTAGTTTCGCATGTGATAGTTTGCGAGTGCGTGCCACGGTTTAAAGAAGCAAAGGTTCTGGGCAGAAGTGCAAGTGCAAAAGCTAGAGTTTTGCTGGAAGCTTTCCACATACAAGAAAAGGCGGGTCTGTGCATCAGCGATGCTTCAATTAATTTGTACTCGGCTGAGCGCACACTTCTGGGGAAATTTAAAAAACCGTAACGGTATGGCTTTTCTTCAATTGGTCATGTGTTCACTTCTTGCTGCTCGGGAGTTTTATCATCTCGCTTCGCGTGCATGACATTGTTTTTGATATGGCGATAAAGAAGGCTGGTGTAGTTCGGTTGTGCGCATGTGTTGCGATTCTATTAAATATAGAAATCTCGCGAAAAATAAACCAGTTGTCAGTAGCGTTTCTTCGTCGTCGTGTCGTCTTTTCTTCGTGTGTCCGTTCCTTTTTAGCGCTACCATCAGTTTTAAAGAACAAGCCTGTGGTATTAAGGGTCATTACATTTTTACTAATATCATTCTACGAGGTGTGTGCTTGAGTGTTGTGATGCCACTCGGTCGCCTGTTGCAATCCTCCAGCTTGACCTAGAAAAAGCATTCGATTGTCTATCGCATGTCATTTTGCTTGGGATAGAACATGTTAATTTAGGCTGAATCATCACTGACGGAATATCGATAGCGTATCGGAACTGCAAAACGCGTCTGATAGTCAACAGCAGATTGGGGCCCCCCGCTGACGTCCAGAGAAGCGTACGTCAAGGGAGCCCAGCGAGCTTCCTCTTTTAAGGCGTAAGCCTTCAGTGGCTCATGAGTGTCCGTGCACAGTCCGTGGTGGACGCAGGAAAGCGGTGATCAATCACAGCTCGTGACAGCTGTCACAACGCTTGATGAATGACCCTAGGTGAACAATGGGCGGTCATCATGATAAATAAAAAAAAATCAAATAGAAAAATAATTTTAAAAGGAGATATAAACAAAAATAAAAATAATATATATCCGAAGCAGTCGGATGTCTCCGAAGAGCACGCGTACTGCGCTTGCATCCCATGCACGCGGCCACGGTGGCGTCCGTTCGCAGAACAGTTCAGACAACAGCAACAGAGGCAGTCATAGATAGGCTTTCGCCTATCGCAGTTTAGCTCAGCAAAGTGCCCATCGATTTTATGCATATATATTGAAACGTTGCATCTAGCAATAAATGAAAATGATCGGGTTCATGGCTTTCGATTGCAGACTTCCGAGGTAAATACGAACGGAAATTTTTGATCATGAATTACCAACTAGCCCAAGCAACCGCCCTAGTTCACTTCACTTCCGAGGTAAAGCTATCAGCGTACGCTGATGATATAGATGCTGCACGGAAAAAGAGAGTCTACTAGAGACATTCGCTGCAGTAAGGCGGTTTGGAGAGGCAAAAACGGGGAGGTTCGTGAACAGGGAAATGTGCCTGGGGTTCTAGCACGCCCAGTGGCCGTCAGCCCCAGACACATTTGGCAATGCGAAGCGGGTTGAAACCGCAATGAAGTACCTCGGCGTTCCACTTGAATATTACTAGAAAATTGATGATTTATGGCTAGAAAACGTGAAAGAAACACGAGAAAAGGCGGAGAGGTGGAAAGGTGCACATCTCTCAATTTTCGCCAGAGCGACAGTGTGCGATTTATTTTTTGTTAGTAAGTTATGGTATATTATGCAAATGTTGTATTCTTCGCGAGTGTATATGCAGAAGTTGCATCGAGCGTTTGCCGTCTTTATTTGGGCGTCCAGCTGGGAACGCTGCAGCCGCACAAATCTTAATCAGCGAGTGAAAGAAGGGGGCCTGGGTCTGGAAGACTTTTTAATGCGGCAGCTTAATTGTAAATCGATTTTTCTTCTTTCGTGACGTCAGCGATCTGTTATTAAGATCGGTGTGTCAAGTGAGACTTGGTTATGCATTACCAGAGTTTTGTTATCACCAGTGAAATTATGCCTGGTACTCTATTTGAGTTCTTTAAGGAGGTAGTAGCGAGCGTCCGTTTTTGTCGGTACGGTTTTCGAATGATTATCTGTTCAGAGTAAAAAGGAAGGAAAGTGTACCTGTGTGATATTATTTTTCCAGCGCCAATGTACAGAACCACCTTCAGCAGAGCTCTACTGTGTAAGGTTATTTCCATGACCTAGGTCATGGAAATAACCTTTTAAAACGCGTAATAAGAATGCACGTGCAGCCAGGAGTGAAATCTTTTGTTTTCAAGCTTCACACTGGCACTCTGACAGCGAGAATGTTTTTAGAAGAACGGACGTTTTACATGCCCTGGGGTTCCAACTGTCTGATTTGCAAAAAAAATAACAAATAAAACGGGAACAATAGACCACGTTTTCATACATTGTTGGGAGAGGATGTACTTCTGGGAGGTCCTGCAAAGAAAGATTTCCCGTTAGATCCGCACGGCATCAGATTTCTGCCGCTAGATAATGAGGACGGGGTCCCATTTAACCTCATCATGCTGACAGGCGCCTACTGTCTATGGCGAGCCCAAATGGAATACACTACTGCGACCCAGACACGTGGTCTGCGCGCCTTATTAGATTTGTCGGACGATCCTACCGCTGTCAACCAAATGTAGGAGTCGTCGGACGACCTCGCCACTGCCACCATTTGAAGGAGTTGAAGGTCGTAGAGAGGAACTCGGTGAACAGGATTTATTTACATATTAACATGTTGAACAAGACATACATCGACAGTCTAGCGTGACTCCCATATGGAGCCCGCAAGACTAACATACAGCAAACAGCTTACGAGCACGCAGCTCACTAGTACGTCTCTAGCATGACAACGAGCACTCAGCTCCCGACGACGAGCACTCTCTATAGACAAGAACGGCACCGAGAGCGGCGCTGCTGCGCCGGCGTTGAGAGCGCCGCATGCGGAGCAAAATTCTATTAGCCGGTGGTACCCCTCTCCCATCTCTCGTTCGCGCCGCCTTGATTGCCTCCTGCACTGCGCGTGTTTGGGCACGTTTCGCGCCGCGCGCGGTGTGTGCGCGTGGACATTTCCTTCGATGGGCGGTGTACAGTCTCTCTGACATTTAGGGGAAAACTCGAAGCGCATTGCATCGCGATGCGGCGAGCGCTTGAGTCAGGCGGCGGCAGCAGCTCGCGCAGATGCTCGAGGGGCGGGATCTTGAACGGCGTCGTCTGCTACGGCGGCGCACGCTGGCCGCATTGTCGAGAAACGTTCTACTGTCAGGTGCAGGGCGCTGATCACATCGTTACTGCGTGAAATGAGCCGGTATTCTTTGCTAAGCGTTGCGCGACGCCCACTGACACGCCTCGAATGTAAGTTCATCGCTGCATGGCAGGCATAGACGACGTACTGATTCCATACATTCTTGACGGCCCGTTTCTGGAAGGCGACTATATATTCTAACGCGATAGGACGCCGATCCACACCGCTCGTGCTGTGCAAGAACTGCTAGAAGAGCGCGCAGTCACTCTCTTGGAGCGGCCGCCTCAATCCCCGGGCGCCAACATCATTTAAAATGTCTGGGGCTCGTTGAAAGTATCTCTGGCAAAACATCCCCTCTATCAGTCGCCCGAGGATAGGCTTCGATCCACCATCGTCAGTGACTGAGACGTGCAGCGAATGAACACATCCCTGATCAAGTCATTCTACACTTCACTGCCTTCCAGGATGAGCGCTGTCATCGCTGCCGCTGGGGACATGACGAGATACTAACTGAAGTTCCGAGCGTGACGTGTCCAATTCCCCACCGGCGGGCAGGGTCTGTCTGGTGTAGCGAATGATTATCGAGAAAAATCACTTCCACCTCATTGTCTGAACCTAAAACGTTCATTTAATCATGTCCGTTTTTTTTCATCGTGTTCGACTCCCATTGTTGAGTGCTTTGTTTTCCTTTCGAGTCAAACAAAGACTGAGAACGTTGCGCGCACATCTTGGTGCCTTTTGTCGCTGCTCATTACGGTAGCACACACAGTGAAGAAATATACGTGCACACGCTCAGTACTCCGGCCTTTCGAAAGAACAAATGAACCATGTTGTCAAAAAAAGTTTGTGGAACTCCATTATCGCCAATGAAGGATCAGAGTGTGGCGACGCACAACGTTTAGTAAAGAATATCAGCTCAGTTCCCGCAGTACCGATGAAATCGATGCACTGCCCCTGACAGTACCACGCTTCCCGAAAATGCGGCCAGCGCGCGCCGCCGTAGCAGACGACGCAGATCACGACACTGCCCCTCAAGCGTGTGCGCCTGCTCGAGCTGCTGCTGCCGCACGACTCCATTGCTTGCCGCATCGCGACGCAATACGTTCCGAGTTTTCCCCTTAGTGTGAAACAAACTGCACACGCTATATTTGCCTTTAAGAAGATCGGTACGCTTGACGATTATTTTTATGGCTGCAATGCGGCGAAAGGGCAGCGTCTGCTTAACCATGTAAGGGACGCTGAGGAGGAAATTGGAAACGACATCGTATGTGCCGCCGGAAAAATCGTCAGCACATACGATGCGGCACATACATACGGCACCTACGAGCTAAAGTCATTTTTGCAGTTTCTCACATTATGTTTGCTACAAATCCGTGTTGTCTCTGATGGCGACAATGGACTTCTATCGACACTGTGCGGAAATAAACAAGATATATCGCTGCATAGCACAAGTACGACATGCGCACACAACTTTAACTAGTACGTCCCCTACAATATGGAATAGAGGCAGCAATGTAGACAGCTTGGTCATTTTTTAACAGTACTCAAGAGACGGAAGTTGAAAGTATTATTAATCATTCCTGCTTCAGCAATGCCGGTGCGACCAAGACGCGGGTGTGTATCGTCCAGTAACCCGATCAATCGGTGCGGTGGTGAAGCGGGAATGAACTCCGGTCATGTTCAATGCATCATGCACATATTCAATTTCTCGGCACGCGTGAACTTCGGCCACTGCTAGCGCATACAACAGACGTGGTTTCCATTCTTAGACAGCGCACACACAAACGAAACACGAGAAAGAAGACAGGACAAGCGCTCGTTTAGCTTAAAGTTTTTATATGAATAAAAGGATTATGTACCGAGTAATTATTAATTTCACGTGGGTTACATATAGAAACCGTCATACACTCAGGAGGGATCAATGAACGAGCTCGCTTCGTTTGCCAGGTGTTTACTTCGCTCGGCGCACCGCAGTAATCCATGTCTGTCGTCTGCTTCTTTCGTACCATTTTCTTGTGAATCGGCAGAATTTCACTGGTGGCATCAACCTTTTCATGTTTACATTGCTGTCGTGACAGTTAACAACACAATAATAATTTCCCGTCATCCGAAGAGGTGCCGTCGCAAACAAGAGACGTTTCGCGCGCAGCGCGAACTGAACGCGGGCGCGACCGTGAAGGGAAGCGGCGACGGAAACCCCCGCTGGAGATGAAATCGCTCCGCCAGGGGAGAAACGAGCGCTGGCGTCTAGGATGAAACTTGGCGTGCGGTCGTCTATACACCAGAACACCGTAAATTCAAAGGGCGCCGCCATATTGATGAGCGCCGGTCGCGCCATCTATACCAAGCGCCGCGAAGTAGCAGGCCTGCACTCTAAGAAAAAAAGGACTAAAAGGGGTAGGGAGGTTAGTCCTTTTGGGGACTAACTGATTTGCCACAACCATTAGTCCTTTTGGGGACGAACTGACATGGGATGAACTGTTACTCCCCATGCGCTTACTCCTTCGGGGACTAACAGTTACCCCTGCCCAATGATCCTCAAGGGAGTAACTGTAATTCGTTCCGATGCTCCGCAAAGGTGGAATTAATTAAATTAGGCATTTATACCCTAATAAAAAAAACTAATGAGCTGAAAAAAAAAACGTGCCCGAGAGCAGAATTCGAACTCACGTCCTCTCGGTTACAAGTCAGATACTCTAACCACTTCACCACGCCGCTTGCTTGTCAAGTAGGGATATTTAGACAAGGTTAAGCATGGGAACGCAAGTGCGGCAATATAAAAGTGACTCCGTATGATGTGCAAGCTATGCAGTGAGAGTCTAACGTTCAGTGTACTTGCAACCATAAGCGACTGCGAAAAGAAATCAGCCCGAGTATTTTTAGGGCGATTTAAACTGAGGCACTACGCCATGTATACGTGAGGCGAGCTCGAACGGGGCACCGAAGACGACAGATAAGGTCACTTTCTCTGTATTCTGGTTAACCTCCCTGCCTTCTCCTTATCTCTTTCCCTTCTCTGTCGGTTAGCTTGTGCCGTTTGAGCTACACATCGCTTCAGTTCGCAATCTCCTTGGAACGGAAGGAACTTAGGTACTGTTGACCAAGAAAATCTAGCCGTCTATAAATGACTTGCGCGTTTAATGTGTATCGCTCACTTATGGGGTGCGCACGAGAGCATGCTTCTTCACATTCCAGTTTTAAGTTTCACGTAATTTTCTCACGAAGAGGCAAGGTGCTGCTTTGCATGTAGTTCAATAGACAATGCACGAACTTCGAACCATTCACGATTTATAGACAATACCGTTTTCGCCGCATCGCTCCATGACATGGACGAAAACAGCGAAGTGCCTGGGGAGTAACTGTTGCCGTTCGTCCTCCCATTGCTCTCTTTCCGAGCAGGGACTAAACACTTACTCTCCGAAATTTGCACACGGCACGCACATTCATGCAGTTAGTCCTTTGAGGGACGAAAGCGCCCTTTTTAGGACTAACGGCGCAGTTACTCCCCTTTTCCCCGGGATTTTTCTTTAAATAGAGTGTGGGCTGCCACGCCGGGAGATGCGACCCGGCGCGAAAGCGAAACTTGGGCTTTTTAGCTGGGCGGAAGGCGTGTTTCGCGTTTTTTCTAACTTGTCATTTTCGCTGTCTGGATTCAATCAAACTTCAAGACCTCATGCAAGTCCGCAATGGCCACACTGAGTGCTGTGCAGACTGCAGAAGCGAATACATCGGGTAGGTACGCTATTACGTTTGTACAAACCGCGCGCTATATGCTAGAACACGTGTGAGCTTTTTGGCACGTAACCTGTGAAGGAATTTACAGCACTGTGTTGGTGCCATATATTATTAAAGCACGCAGAACACTGTCATCTGCACTTTCAGTTTGGTCTTGTTTGTCATGTTCTCTACTGGGTTGGCCGCGTTTGGCAACCAACTGGCGAGGTCGTTTGACTGCCTGGTTAGCAGACGCCTGCCCTTCACCACTTGCACATTGAAAACAAAATAGATGTTATAGTAAGAAGGGCTGTAGTTCTTTCCCATGCCATCACTGTTGCGAAGATATAAAGTCCTCTCAAAATGAAATAGAAAATACACCAGGCCAATTGTATCGTGCAACCACTTAAGAGTACAACATTCAGAACAAAAGCCTACAGCACTCGAACAAGCAGCATATGATGCTAAACCTGCACTCATTGGAAAATGAGGTATGTTCGACTACATGTGCAGTCAAAGCCCGTATAACAGGGCGAGCATGACTGATGCAGGTGTTGTACAGTTGCACAAACCATGACAGGGCACGTAAAATTACCATCCCTACGTAAAGCTGCATCATCAGGACCCCTTTGGTACAAGACAACAACCGCACCTGCATTCCAAGAAATTAGCCCCACCGACTGCAGCTACCTGGTACCAGACCTGTTTCGCTTGTGCGAGGCCATCGGATTGTTGGCGCTCCCTTAGAAAAGAAAACATTAAAAAAAACTAGTGAGAACGATCAAAATTTTGTTACAAAATACAAGAATAATTAAGCACCTTATTTTCCTCGCCATATGAACGGAAATATTTTGCGCTTTGCCCCGCATAACAGCCCGCACGCAGTTTAGAGCTCAGGAGGCTCAAATAAATTCGTTACGAATGACACCTGCAACACCAGCTCGTAAAGGTAGGTGCGCCGCAAGAACACCTTCGGCGACGAATAGTCGTCGTTTACGTTTTTGTGGACGCATGCTACGTGACGAGCAAACTTCGGTTTACTTTCATTAGCAATAACGCTCACCAGCAAGGCCTACAACTTGTCGTTCACGCTTAATGGTCATTCCGTGCACCAGCTGCAAGTATCGCTAACCGCAAACTCAACTGTTCCGCTTAACCGTCGGGAGCTCTGCCTGAATGAAAACACGAAAAGGCTTGCCTTTTTGTTATAGCCAAGGCGAAGCACCGGCGTGGGATTCTGCTCTGTAGGCTTGTTGCCCAGAAAGTGTTCGGAGCAAACCTGCGTGTTACACGTATTACGTTTGTAGGGCGCAAAGTTGAACGTGGCACCAAAATATACACAGATCGAATACTCACTCGTGCATCTTCACTGGGTTGGTAGTTCTTCCTATTCACTGCAGCTATCCACCGGTGGCGCAGCTTGGCATTCTTCGTTGCGGATGGAAATCGGCGCAGGCTGAAAACACCGCACCGGCACCATTCCCTACGTGTATTGTGCTCTTCGCCAACAGCGCTAAGCAACCTGCTCATTTTCCGCTGGTTGTTTTGGCATCCAAACACGACGCAATGATGCCCAGATGACTTCTTCTACTTTGGATCCGTGTGAACGGGCACATTTCCGCACTTTGGAGCCCTAGAGCTGGCGCTTGCCATGTCTACTGGTCGCCGGCGAACACACTTTGGCAGCCCAGTACAAGATCGCGCCGGTCGACCGGGCAACCCGGGTGCGAGAGTATGCGTTCGGTTAGTCTGGGTGCGAGACTAGCGTGTTCTGGTCTACAGCAGCCGGCAATCGCTGCTTATAAGCACTTGGTCCCCCCTTTATTCCAAGCGAACGGAAACGTTCGTCCAGTCATCGTTCGACGCCACCGTTCGACATCACCGTCGATGACCCGCCCTCTTGGAGGAGGCGGGCTCACATATTCGTGTTGCACACACACACAGGTGTAATGGTCGGGAGCCGACGTCAGAGGGGTTTCGTTGAACTCTGCTCCGTCCCGGGTGGCGCTGGCGGGTAGCACATTCCTGAGCTTACCGCGCGCCATGTAGCTGCCGGTTATTCGCAGTTCTCTGAAGTGCGCCCCGTCTGGTTGGATAGGAACACGTGCAGCGGGCTGAAATAGCTGGCACGTTGTCACCCCGTACGGCCATTCCTAACAGCCTGCATTTCCGTGAACACATGTCGCGCTTTCTAGACGTACAAAAAAAGGACAAGTTGGTGTGCCTAAGTCACTACCGAGGATAGAAGCATTGGCGTTCCTAAAATAAGTTTAATAGACAAAGTCCACCAAGTCATGCTGGCCGCTTTATAAGAGCATCTTTTTTCTGCCCTGTTTTAGTGTGGTATTTATTATTTATTTTGCCTCTTTATGCTTGTATTGCTGATAAGATGTAGGTGCATGCGAACCTGTCGAGAACTGAAAATAAAGAAAAAAAAAGGTTAGAAAACCCATACATTTTGCCGTTTGTCACAACGCGCAAAATTAATTTCTTAGGCAAAAGCGTCCGAACTATACAAGCGTACTCTGAAGCCCGTCCCTCACCTCGCATAAAGGCACTGCTGGGCGACGCCATCGCTATTACGGGGGGCGCCTTCGATACCGTCGGTCTGGGATCCGGCGGAATGTGAGGCTTTGGTTTGAAAGATGGACGGCGGTATGAACTTTTCTGGGCGGCTGCTGTGCCTTCCCGTTGTCACCTTTGGAAACTTGCGCGTGTGGCCGTTTTGCAGACGAGCTGTTCGCGACGTCGATGTCTTCTTGGTCGCTACTCGGCGAGGCTTGACTGGTGTCGGAGACGTCTACGGCGCGCGTTGGCGTAGCGGTTTCCTGTCGTACACATGCCACATCACTGTTGTCGCTTCCAACACTTTCACAATTCCCTTCTCGGAAGTTTCAACTGCTGCCGACGTAGGTTTGCTGTCCTTGATTCCCGCAGCCTCCGCCGCGTCCGCCTGGTCCATAATGTGCTCGGTGGGGGCCTCCCGGCTCCTTTGGCTTGCTGCGCTTGCGTAAGTTTTAGCGCACTGGCTATCATCATGTCCGAACCGCCGACAAAGCTTACACCGTGGAACGCGGCAGTCTCAGCGAATCTGCCCTGTTCGCTGACAACGCAGGCAACGCGGCGGTGTTCCCGGTACCACCACAAGGGCCGTAATGCCAGACACTCGTAGCTGGTGTGGCAGGTCGTCCAAAGCCACGCCACCCTTCAGCTGCAGACTAACCGTCCGAGTCGAGGAGCACTTATCGCCGAGTCCTGGTACACGCCATTGCTCTCTGCAAACGTCCGTCACTTTGCCGTACGGTGCAAGAGCAGCGCGCACGTCTTCATCTTGTATGTGGTAAAGCAGCCAATAGAGCCTTAGGCGGACAGTATGGGTGCTCGGATCTATCACGAGGCACCGGTGATTCCTCACAGTGACATCAGTTACGTCAAGCAACTTCTTGATTCCTTCCGCACTCTTGAAGGTCACCGCCCACACGTGGTTCATCTGAAACGCCCCCAAGGCAACTACCTCGGGGAGCAGTTCCAGACAATCCAATGTATTTCGGAAATCCTCAGCTCGACAAGGCCTGGCTTTAACGCTGCCGTGAAGAAAAACCGTATTTAAAGCAGACGAACCTGATGCCAGTTGTGGCAAAATAACGTCATAGTCGCGCATCTGTCCTGTGCATCTGTCCTGTTACCGCGGCCCTGCTGGGCCGCATTCGCCGGTCCAAGGGAGCTCGACATTACACAACCGTACACTACGGTGGCCGGAAGTGGAATCGCCCTCGGCCATCCTGACACTATGCCCGTCAGACGCGCGCGCAGTGAGCGGCGCGCACAGCGCGATGTAAAGAAATCGCAAAATATTGTGTCAGAAGTGGGATTCGAACCCACACCCACATACGTGGACCAGAAGTCTCGTGTAACCCACATCGCTGGGCAAGGTTTCCCTTGAGTCTGGCGCCTTAGACCACTCGGCCATCCTGACACTGCATATCGCCCGTCAGACGCGCTCGCAGTGAGCGGCGCGTGGTATAAAAAAAGCAAAATATTGTGTCAGAAGTGGGATTCGAACCCACGCCCACATACGTGGACCAGAAGTCTCGTGTAACCCGCATCGCTGGTCAAGGCTTCCCTTGAGTCTGGCGCCTTAGACCACTCGGCCATCCTGACACTTACATCGCCCGTCAGACGCGCTCGCAGTGAGCGGCGCGTGGTATAAAAAAAGCAAAATATTGTGTCAGAAGTGGGATTCGAACCCACGCCCACATAAGTGGACCAGAAGTCTCGTGTAACCCGCATCGCTGGGCAAGGTTTCCCTTGAGTCTGGCGCCTTAGACCACTCGGCCATCCTTTTTTTTAAGTTTAATGCCGGTTTTCGACATAACACTGAATATACAAATACTACACACGTCAGGAATACAAGCTTGCGGGGAAGAAAAAAAAGAAAAAGAAAAAAAATTACGATAATGCCGACTGTCCGTATGGGACCGGCGTCGTCCAATTAAAATTCCTTCATGGCTGTCAGAGCTTCTAGCCTCGACAGCCAATCCGGTGCACATTCTTGCAATTTCTGTATCTCAACGTACCGCGACATACATTCTCTAAAATATATGTGAACCGGGCGGGCGTCGGCATCGCAATGGTACCCTGCCATGCGAGCCCGCCATATACAGTGGAGTGCATTCAACATAATAAAGTCGTATGGAACTCCCTCTTCATCCTTAATTGGCAGATACCGTATCCCTTGGGGGTTTACAGGTAATTCTTTCTACAGTGTTCGCTTCAAGACGTCCCAAAAGAACACAGCCGCCCAGCAGTGCAAGAACACGTGATCGATGGTTTCGGGCTTCTTGCAGATCAAGCAGTGTGATCCCCACGGCACAAGACAGCCGCGCTCTTCCATAAACGTCTTCACGGAAAGTGTTCCAGTGTGGAGCTTAAAAAAGAAGGTTTTAACCCCTGGTGGCACCTGCATGCGTTTCACCCGTTTAAGGACGTCTTGTCCTGGCCCTCCACTGTATATGGCTCTGTATAAGGGCACTGGGAACACAATGTCGCACACATCATTATACAGTTTTTTCCTTTTCACTTCACACAGATAATCATTTGAAAAACGAACTGACAGGAAACGCACGCTGTCGACCACTTCTTTAAGATAACCTCGAAGTTTTCCGGTCATGCTTGCCGTACTAACAACATATACACCGGCAACGCGTCGCTCAACCCGAATTGACATACGGTGCGCAGAAAAGGATCGCGCACATCTCGAAAAAAGAAAAAGCGGTTGACAAGTTGACGAACAAAAAGATGTGCCAAGCCAACACCCCCTTCCTTCAGTCTTCTAAACAAATTGGTTCGGCTAGCCCTCTCCCATGCTGATCCCCAGATGAAGACCGCAAAAACTCTGTGCAGCCTTTGCACATTTGCCCTGGAACAATGCAACAATTGCATAACATAATATAACTTCGCTATAAAAAACATATTACAAATTGTTGCCCTTGGAAAAATAGACTGTTAGTGCTTGTCCATCTGTCCGCTTTTTCTTTCGTTTCATTAGTTTGGTTCCTCCAGTACTCATCGCTGTTCTTGTACCTGTCGAGGGGAACACCCAGATACTTCGTCGGAGTTTTCACCCAGTTGACATTGGCGAAGTATTCCGGTGCCGAAAACCACTCCCCGTGCCACAGCCCGAGGGATTTGCCCCAATTGACTTTGCTGCCCGTGACGTCACAGAAATGTTTTACTACAGCAATTGTTTCAGTCACACTTGGTTCGTCTGTGCAACACACTGCAACGTCATCAGCATAAGCTAGAGCTTCGCTTCGGATTCTGCTAATCTAAAACCACGTGTATTGTTATTTGGGGTAATGGCAACACACATTGCTTCTATGTATATAGCAAATAACAGAGGACTGAGGGGACAGCCTTGGCGCACTGACCGCATGATTTTAATGCCCCCCCCCCCCCCCCCCCGAGACTTATTAGAGACGTTTAGCTTGTATGCTAATCCGGTAAACGGGAGCGGTTTGGGCGGGTTACCGGATGGTCGGGGCGTAAACGTGAGCGGTGAAGCCGCCTGGTGTTGTAGAGCTCAACCAGACAAACGCATAGCTAAAACTGCAGTAACTCACCACATCCTGCTTCGCCACTCATGCAAATTTTTGGCAGCGGCGTAATTGTGAACACGATTACGCCACTGTCGAATATTTACCCCAGCAGCTAAGCAGAATACAGTAATTAGCTCCGTGGTTGTGTGGTTGAGCTTTGCGCCACCAGCTGGCGCCACCGATCGGGCCGCTCACCTTTACGCCCCCGCTAAACCGGAAAACCGCCCGCGCTTTCCCGGATACCGGACGCGCTAAAGGTCCCTATTAACAATTAACCTTGTAGTGCAGTTCTGGTACGCCAAGGCCACACCCTCAGTAATGATGGTACCTACATTAACATGATCCAATATGGAGAACAAAATAACGTGAGCGACGCAATCGAACGCTTTCTCAAGATCAAGCTGAAGAACTGCAATGCCACCACCGGTGACGTCACAGCACTCGAGCACACACCGCATCTTATGGATGTTAGAAAAAATTGTTCGCCCTTTGATTCCACAAGTTTGATGGTCTGCAACGATTTCCTTTATGACGCTTTGAAGTCTGGTCGCTAAAATCTGAATAAATATCTTGTAATCCACATTTGTTAGTGATATGGGCCTATAGGATGATACGAATCTCAGTTTATCTAATTTATCGTTCTTCGGAATTAGAATGGTGTGCGCTTTCCCAAAAGAAGGTGGCAATGATTTCTGCTCGTACGCTTCATTAAATACTTCTACTAATAAAGGGGCCAGTTCTCTTTTCAATGTCTTATATAGGGCGGCGCTGAGTCCATCTGGTCCCGGTGACTTGCCCAAGTTTAAATCGTCGACTGCCTTTTCGACTTCCCTCTCCGTTATTTTCCCTTCTAATCGCTCCTTAGCTTCATCACTCAAACGCGGCATGCGGTGCAGAAAGTCTGCTTTGAAACCCTCTACATTCGATTCCTGAAATGCAAAGAGCGACTGATAGTACTGGAAGAAGGCCTGTGCTATGATCTCGTTGTCGTCAACAACAGTTCCATTCATTAAAAGGTGATCGACATGGTTTCGTCGTCCGTGTGCCTTCTCTAAACCAAGCGCCCTTCTGGTGGGCGTCTCCCCTGCCGGTAGTGCATCTGCTCGTGCTCGCACTATGGCACCTTGATAGCGTTCCTTGTCAAACTGTTCCAGCTTTTCCTTGACGCTCCGCACATCGTCTTTGTACAGACCAGGCTCTCTGCACTCACGCGTTATCAGCTGCTGAAGTAGTGTTCGCAAACCCTTTTCTTTAGATTCCCTCTCAAATTTGAGGCAGCTTGACCTTTCTAAGGCTTCCATTTTAACTTTTTGTTTAAAACATTCCCCACTTTTCTGCTATTGTATCAGCCGCATCTTCGCGTATTTTATTAACCGCATCCCGTACTGCCTTTACAAAAGATGCATCGTTTAATAACAAGTCATTGAGTTTCCATAGATGCCAATTGAAAGCATGTTCCCTTTTCCTTATACCTATGTTACATTTTACCAGGCAGTGATCCGAAAATGACACGGGTACAACGCAATAACCGTGGCATCTTGGAATTGTGTTCAACGAAATGTACATACGATCCAGTCGCGCATGACTACTGCCTTGAAAACGCGTAAATGTCACTTGACGCCCCCCTTCCAGACATTGAAAAACATCAAGTTCATTTTCATTAATTAATTTTGACAAAACGTCACTACTTCTATCCCGCACGCCGGCATTGTTGGCTCGGTCTCTAGCACTCAACACACAATTGAAGTCCCCTAATAACACAACGCGCTTAATACAGCGACCATATTGTGAGAGGTTCGAAAAAAAGAGGACACGCTCGTCTACAGAATTCGGCGCATAAACGCATATGACGCGAAACTCAAAGTCAGAGATCGTAAAGTCACATAAAACAATCCTTCCAGCCAGACAGGACCACACACTTTGAATATGTAAACCCGGCAGCTTCTTCACCAAAAGAATGCACCCCCCTGAGGTGCCTACCGCATGACTGACCACCACAAAATACCTAGTCGTGAATCGTCGCACCATGCTCCCGGTCTCCTCCTCTCCGTCAACCTTGGTTTCCTGGACGGCTAGTACGTCTATGTCATGGTCCGTTACCAACCGTAGGACCTGACATTGCCTACGACTAGCCGCCAACCCTCGCACATTTAGTGTGGCAATACTAAGAGTCGGTATTTCTGCCATCTTAATCTAGCGAGAAAAGTAGGCCCGGAGCATGGTGCTTACCCTTCACGACCAGCCCTTGGCTAGCCGCCTCCGGGGCCATCCGGCTTCCCGGCATTGTTTGTCGTCGACACTTTGATCACAGGCTTTCTTTCAGGCGGCACATTCGGCTTTGGTTTGAAGCCCATCCGCCTCCCCTGGGGCGTCTTTGTCGGTGGTCCCTCGGTGGTGCTGGTCGCACCCTCGCCCTGGTCCTTGGTCTGGTCGTGGGGGCGTTTGACCGGGCCGCCAAGAGTCTCAGTCCGGTCGCCGTCTTTCACGGCCTCGTCCTGCTGCATTGTCGTCATACCATTGTCGGGCGGGTCTTCACTAATGGCTCCCGTCGCGGGGCCCACAGCAGTCGCGCCCTGCGCCTTCCCACTCCGCTTCCCGGTAGCTTGAGCAACCGTGCCTTCTGCGCCGACGGTCGACATCTCGCTGGCTGCCGCTGTCGGTACCAGGTCTCCGATGCCTGTAGCGGCGTCCTCCGTCTCGACCACGTCCATGACGTGCTCTGCGGCCACGTCGTTCACTGCTGGGCCTGTCACGGCGGCGTAGGATTTGACGCAGTCGGCGTCAACATGACCGAACCGTCTGCAGCGAGAACAGCGCGGAATTTTACATTCCCGGCGGACGTGCCCCGTGCCTTGGCAGCGCAGGCACTGCATGGGTCGACCAGGGACGACCACCAAGGCCAGCTCTCCGCCGACGCGGACCTGATGAGGAAGGTCTTCCATTTTCACGCCGCTTTTCAGCTTTAGAAGCACAGTCCTGGTTGTCGACGTCTTGTCGCCCAGACCATGGACGCGCCACTTTTCCCGGCTTAACTCCTCCACCTTGCCGAAAGCCATGAACGCCGTCCGTATGTCCTCGTCTGCAACGCCATAGAGCAGCCAGTGAAGCCTAAGCTTCACCTGCTGGTCTTGCGGGTCCACGATGACGCACCGTCTTCCCTTCACTTGCAGTTCTTTAAGGGCCATGAGGCGCTTCGTCGCAGTGGCGTCGGACAGGGTCACGGCCCAGACGTGGTTTATCTGGTAAGCCCCTATGCATACCACGTCCGGCAGCAGTCCCGTCGGCAGTAGGGCGTCTCTAAAATCTTCGACCTTGTAAGGTCTGGCGCGTACATCACCGTGTAAAAACACGGTGTTAAATGCATCTCGTCCTTTCAGCAGCAGAGGCAAAATAAAGGGATAATCCTTATCGTCGTCGGTGATCCTGTTTCCGCGACCAAAAGTGGCTGCTGTCGCTGCCTCGGAAGAGGCCATGACCCTACGATCCGAACAGCTCGGCTGCCGGATGCAGAATGCGACCACTCGGCCATCCTGACACTGTATATCGCCCGTCAGACGCGCTCGCAGTGAGCGGCGCGTGGTATAAAAAAAAATCGCATAATATTGTGTCAGAAGTGGGATTCGAACCCACGCCCACATACGTGGACCAGAAGTCTCGTGTAACCCGCATCGCTGGGCAAGGTATCCCTTGAGTCTGGCGCCTTAGACGACTCGGCCATCCTGACACTGTATATCACACGCTAGACGCGTGCGCAGAGAGCGGCGCATACAGCGCGGTATATAAAAACGCAACATATTGTGTCAGAAGTGGGATTCGAACCCACGCCCACATACGTGGACCAGAAGTCTCGTGTAACCCGCATCGCTGGGCAAGGTATCCCTTGAGTCTGGCGCCTTAGACCACTCGGCCATCCTGACACTGTATATCACACGCTAGACGCGTGCGCAGAGAGCGGCGCATACAGCGCGGTATATAAAAACGCAACATATTGTGTCAGAAGTGGGATTCGAACCCACGCCCACATACGTGGACCAGAAGTCTCGTGTAACCCGCATCGCTGGGCAAGGTTTCCGTTGAGTCTGGCGCCTTAGACCACTGGGCCATCCTGACACTGTATACCGCCCGTCAGACGCGCTCGCAGTGAGCGGCGCGTGGTACAAAAAAATCGCAAAATATTGTGTCAGAAGTGGGATTCGAACCAAGTCACCAAGAAAGATGATGTACTTGTCACAACGAAGGTATAGTCTTCTAGATTCGAGAAAAAACGACATCTTTCATTGATATCATTTGGCGCATACACACATATAATCCTCCATTGTGATCCATTAAAAGAAAAATCAAGAACAATAAAACGCCAACTTTCGCTCACAGTATAACCATATCTTCATTTATACCAATACCCCTTCGAACCAAGACAGCGCATCCACCAGACGTGCCAACAGCGTGACATGTGAGTGAGTGAGTGAAGTAACTTTATTTTGGTCCAGAGAAGACGCAGGGGAGACCCCGCGCCACCCGGCTAATCCCACGTAGGGACCGCCAAGCCGAGCTTGACGGCCCGATCGCGGGCACTCTGGACGGCCAGGGTTTGGTCGTTGAGTTCGGGGCTGCCCAAGAGCGCAGCCCACCTATCCTCGCTGAAGGAGGAGCCGATGGCTTCACACCCTCACAACACATGGTCCAATGTTGTCCTTAGTCCACAGGCAGGGCAGTCCGCACTGGGGTATCTTTCGGGGTATATTGCATGAAAAACCGCGAGGTTAGGGTACGCACGGGCTTGTAAAAGTCGAAGGGTAACCGCCCGCGCCCTACATAAGGCGAGGTGCGGGAGGGGGAAGACCCGTCTTGACAGATAGTAGTGCGTGGTGATCTCATTAAACGTAAGCAGGGGTTCCCCGCGGGGCTGAGGGACTGCTGAGGCGGCGCGGTCAGTGAGTCCTCGCGCGGCCTCGTGTGCGCCCTCGTTAGGGTTAGAGGGAGAACCCTGCATATGTTATATGTTCTGAAAGGTGTTACCATTTTGTTTGTTTGCTCCTCGCTTTCAACTTTCGTCTCTTGTATAGCTATAATATCGAGTTCATTTTCAACGCATAGTCGGCTGAGCTGGTTCTGCCTCCGTCTTGAAGCGAGGCCGCGTACACTAATAGTAGCAACTCGTATTCCCCTCTTCAAATTCATTGTTAATAAGCGGGAAAGGTAGGCATAAAAAAAAAACTGGCTGTGGCTTAGCTAAGGTTAAGCCCAGGATGCGAAGCATACTAGCCTTTATTTTAACGCGACAGCGTTAAGGAGCTCGTGTCGCAGAAAAGCCGGAGTCGTCGGCGTCGGCTCAGGCGTGCGGCGCTTGCTCAGGCGCACATTTCGTTGTCGCGCCGAACGCTGCGTTGCTCGACGCTCACCGCGTCCGATGCGGGGCGCGTAGTCACTGCGCCATAGCAAAACCACCTAGAAACAATCTCTGTAGCACGCCGCAACCTTCGCTTCTCATTCCAACGAGCAGCTCTGTCTCCAGGAGGCATCTCACCTCGTGAGTGTCTAGCAGAGGCAAGCGTAGCTGCTAAGACGACCGCACGCCAAGTTTCATCCTTTATTTCATCCTAGACGCCAGCGCTCGTTTCTCCCCTGGCGGCACGATTTCATCTCCAACGGTGGTTTCCGTCGCCGCTTCCCTTCGCGGTCGCGCCCGCGTTCAGTTCGCGCTGCGCGCGAAACGTCTCTTGTTTGCGACGGCACCTCTTCGGATGACGGGAAATTATTATTGTGTTGTTAACTGTCACGACAGCAATGTAAACATGAAAAGGTTGATGCCACCAGTGAAATTCTGCCGATTCACAAGAAAATGGTACGAAAGAAGCAGACGACAGACCTGGATTACTGCGGTGCGCCGAGCGAAGTAAACATCTGGCAAACGAAGCGAGCTCGTTCATTGATCCCTCCTGAGTGTATGACGGTTTCTATATGTAACCCACGTGAAATTAATAATTACTCGGTAAATAATCCTTTTATTCCTATAAAAACTTTAAGTTCAACGAGCGCTTGTCCTGTCTTCTTTCTCGTGTTTCGTTTGTGTGTGCGCTGCCCAAGAATGGAAACCACGTCTGTTGTATGCGCTAGCAGTGGCCAAAGTTCACGCGTGCCGAGAAATTGAATATGTGCATGATGCATTGAACATGACCGGAGTTCATTCTCGCTTCACCACTGCACCGATCGATCGGGTTACTGGACGATACACACCCGCGTCTTGGTCGCGCCGGCATTGCTGAAGCAGGAATGATTAATAATACTTTCAACTTCCGTCTCTTGAGTACTGTTAAAAAATGGCCAAGCTGTCTACATTGCTGCCTCTATTCCATATTGTAGGAGACGTACTAGTTAAAGTTGTGTGCGCATGTCGTACTTGTGCTATGCAGCGATATATCTTGTTTATTTCCGCACAGTGTCGATAGAAATCCGTTGTCGCCATCAGGTACAACACGGATTTGTAGCAAACATAATGTGAGAAACTGCAAAAATGACTTTAGCTCGTAGGTGCCGTATGTATGTGCCGCATCGTATGTGCTGACGATTTTTCCGGCGGCACATACGATGTCGTTTCCAATTACCTGCTCAGCGTCACTTACATGGTTAAGCAGACGCTGCCCTTTCGCCGCATTGCAGCCATCAAAATAATCGTCAAGCGTACCGATCTTCTTAAAGGCAAATATAGCGTGTGCAGTTTGTTTCACACTAAGGGGAAAACTCGGAACGTATTGCGTCGCGATGCGGCAAGCAATGGAGTCGTGCGGCAGCAGCAGCTCGAGCAGGCGCACACGCTTGAGGGGCAGTGTCGTGATCTGCGTCGTCTGCTACGGCGGCGCGCGCTGGCCGCATTTTCGGGAAGCGTGGTACTGTCAGGGGCAGTGCATCGATTTCATCGGTACTGCGGGAACTGAGCTGATATTCTTTACTAAACGTTGTGCGTCGCCACACTCTGATCCTTCATTGGCGATAATGGAGTTCCACAAACTTTTTTTGACAACATGGTTCATTTGTTCTTTCGAAAGGCCGGAGTACTGAGCGTGTGCACGTATATTTCTTCACTGTGTGTGCTACCGTAATGAGCAGCGACAAAAGGCACCAAGATGTGCGCGCAACGTTCTCAGTCTTTGTTTGACTCGAAAGGAAAACAAAGCACTCAACAATGGGAGTCGAACACGATGAAAAAAAACGGACATGATTAAATGAACGTTTTAGGTTCAGACAATGAGGTGGAAGTGATTTTTCTCGATAATCATTCGCTACACCAGACAGACCCTGCCCGCCGGTGGGGAATTGGACACGTCACGCTCGGAACTTCAGTTAGTATCTCGTCATGTCCCCAGCGGCAGCGATGACAGCGCTCATCCTGGAAGGCAGTGAAGTGTAGAATGACTTGATCAGGGATGTGTTCATTCGCTGCACGTCTCAGTCACTGACGATGGTGGATCGAAGCCTATCCTCGGGCGACTGATAGAGGGGATGTTGCGCCAGCGATACTTTCAACGAGCCCCAGACATTTTAAATGATGTTGGCGCCCGGGGATTGAGGCGGCCGCTCCAAGAGAGTGACTGCGCGCTCTTCTAGCAGTTCTTGCACAGCACGAGCAGTGTGGATCGGCGTCCTATCGCGTTAGAATATATAGTCGCCTTCCAGAAACGGGCCGTCAAGAATGTATGGAATCAGTACGTCGTCTATGACTGCCATGCAGCGATGAACTTACATTCGAGGCGTATCAGTGGGCGTCGCGCAACGCTTAGCAAAGAATACCGGCTCCTTTCACGCAGTAACGATGTGATCAGCGCCCTGCACCTGACAGTAGAACGTTTCTCGACAATGCGGCCAGCGTGCGCCGCCGTAGCAGACGACGCCGTTCAAGATCCCGTCCCTCGAGCATCTGCGCGAGCTGCTGCGCTTCGAGTTTTCCCCTAAATGTGAGAGAGACTGTACACCGCCCTTCGAAGGAAATGTCCACGCGCACACACCGCGCGCGGCGCGAAACGTGCCCAAACACGCGCAGTGCAGGAGGCAATCAAGGCGGCGCGAACGAGAGATGGGAGAGGGGCACCACCGCTAATAGAATTTTGCTCCGCATGCAGCGCTCTCAACGCCGGCGCAGCAGCGCCGCTCTCGGTGCCGTTCTTGTCTATAGACGCTGCGAGCGACGGCGCGAGTTGGAGCCCCGTTTCTCCTCTGTCGTGACGTCACGGTGTCACGTGGTCAGCCTTGAAGGCGACGCCGCAAGTTGTAGCCCCGTTTCTCCTCTGTCGTGACGTCACGGGGTCACGTGGTATTGAAGGCGACACCGCCGCGCCTGAGGAGCTGGGTGGAGCTCTAGTAATATGCTTCGCATTAAACGTATATAATCACACGTTGCACTTCTAGGTATACTTAAGTTACGTTTACAAGTGATGACGGACAGAGCAGCTGTTTCGCGACACATTGAAGTGCAGTCCACAAAATACCTTGCTTGAGCAGCAGCTGACCTCCCCGACCCTTCGGGAGCGTTGGGCTCTCGCAAGCTCGCGTCTGAGTGCCTTTGCAGGCACAAGTGCCTACGGCTACTTTGGCGTCGGCGCCGCCGGTCTTTTGTCCGGCGGGATATTCGGCGTCGGCCGTAATGACGGCTGGCGCGTTACCACCGACTTTGGCGGCGGTTCCTCACTGTTCGGTTTGCCAGTTTTCCCGCCGTCGCTTGTTGATTCTTCGTGTGTTCGCTTCCCGACTGCCACAACAGCATTGGTAACGTCCATCGCTTCGTTGTCAGATGATGCCATAGTCCAGACGGCAGGCGTTTCTTTGGCCGCGATGTCTTGCTTATGAACGTCGACGGCAGAGCCCTTGCTCACCGGTCGCGTAGGCGTTCCTGGCACACCTACCGCTCCGGCAGTCGTTTGCCCCTGCGGTTTCGGTGGTTGTGTCGCTGTGACCTTCGCCTCGTTGGCGCTCCCGGCAGAGGCTTCCTCGGCATCCACTTCGTCCATAAGAAGTTCAGCGCTTTCATCTGCAGCCGTCGGCCACGTCACGTTTGCGTATGTCCTCACGCACTGCGACTCGTCATGGCCGTGACGACGACAACGGGCACAGCGCGGGACGTGGCAGTCGCGCCGGATGTGTCCTGTGTTACGGCAACGAAGGCAGAGCGGTGCTCTTCCAGGAATCACCACGAGAGCTTCCTCACCGGCTATCCGTAACAGATGAGCACGTCGTCCGCCCCCAAGCCCTTCCTCGGCATCAGGGTGACCAGGCGCGTTGAAGAACCTTTATCCTGAAGGCCATGCACCCGCCACCGCTCTCTTGCCACATCCGTGAATCGGCAGTAAGGCGCCAGGGCATCACGAATGTCCTCGTCCGGCACGTTGTGTAACATCCAGTGTAGCTTGAGGTGCATTGCTTGATTTCCAGGGTCGACGACGATGCATGGTCTATCCTTCACCTTCAAGTCCTTTGCCCGCAGCAGTTCTTTCACTCCGTCATTACTTTTGAAAGTCACGGCCCACACATGACTCATTCGATACGCCCCTAGGGCGACAACGTCAGACAGCAACTTCATGCTCGACAGCATGTCACGGAAATTTTCAGCCCGGTATGGCCTTGAACGCATATCAGCATGCAAAAATAAAGTGTTCGTAACAAGTCGCCCTGTTGGTAGTTGAGGCAATAGCACCTGATAATCATGATCCTCGTTGACCAAAAACCTAGAACCGCGGCCCTGCTGGGCCGCTGATGCTGCTCCGACGGAGCTCATGACAGCCATGTCCGTACACTACAGTGGCCGGAAGTGGAATGGCGATCCTGACACTGCATGCGATCCTTGAGAAGAGCGCGCAATGAGCGGCGCGGAAGGCGCTGTATGAAAAAAAAGCAAAACATTGTGTCAGAAGTGGGATTCGAACCCACGCCCACATACGTGGACCAGAAGCCTCGCACAACCCGCATCGCTGGGCAAGGTTTCCCTTGAGTGTGGCGCCTTAGACCACTCGGCCATCCTGACTTTTTTTTCTTTGGCTACAAGCTTCAAAAGAGTTTGTGATCCTAGATCACACTCGTTTTATATGTGTCAAAGTGTCAAGCATTGACACCACAGCTTCATCACAGTCCGTCTTGTACACGTCACGTACCTTCACAACCATTTCCACAAAACATTCATACACAGATCGGCCTTTAACATCACAATGTATATATGCCAACAGACTACGCCAGACTGCGTGCATTCCAAGTAAAAAGATGACATCCATCTGATCAAAATCGTGTTCAGGTAGTAAAAAACGAATGCCATGTGGATTGAGGGGTAGGTCTATTTTTAACGTTCTCTGTAATATATCCCAAAAGAATATGGCATTATTACAATCAATGAAAACATGTTCGATCGTTTCAGCTTTGTTGCACAGAAAGCATCTACTTCCCCATGGCACATAAATTCCTCTTTCCTGCAACCACGTTTTAACAGGCGAGGTTCCCGTGTGAAGCTTGACCTGACACTGCATACGATCCTTGAGAAGAGCGCGCAATGAGCGGCGCGTAAGGCGCTGTATAAAAAAAACGCAAAATACTGTGTTAGAAGTGGGATTCGAACCCACGCCCACATACGTGGACCAGAAGCCTCGCACAAGCCGCATCGCTGGGCAAGGATTCCCTTGAGTCTGGCGCCTTAGACCACTCGGCCATCCTGACACTTTTTTTTTTATTTATTACCGGTTTTCAATATAACATCGTACATATGAATGTCACACTCATGACACAAATGCAAGCTTCTTGCAAGAGCAAAAGAAGGCAAGAAACAAAAAGCGCTACAAAGCCGTCTATCCGCATAGGACTGACGTTGTCAAATTAAAATTCCTTCATGACTGTCAGAGGTTCGAGCCTCGACAGCCAATCCGGTGCACACTCTTGAATTTTCTGCGTTTCAATAAATAAGGACATGGACTCTCTGAAATATATACGCGCTGGCCGAGCGTCGGTGTCGCAGTGGTACCCGGCCATGCGAGCTCGCCATATAGAGTGGAGGGCATACAACATAATAAGATCATACGGCACTCCGTCTCCATCTTTAATAGGCAGATACCTGATCCCTTGGGGGTCCACCGGTAACTCCTTTTTCAGCGTTCGCTTTAAAACGTCCCATAAGAAAACTGCCGCCCAGCAATGCAAGAAAACATGATCAATGGTCTCCGGCTTCTGACAGATCAAGCAGTGGGATCCCCACGGCACAAGACAGCCCCGTTCTTCGACAAAAGTCTTCACAGAGAGCGTTCCTGTGTGGAGCTTAAAAAAGAAGGTTTTAACCCCTGGTGGCACCTGCATTCGTTTCACCCGTTTAAGGACGTCTTGTCCTGGCCCTCCACTGTATATGGCTCTGTATAACGGCACAGGAAACACAATGTCGCACACATCTTTATACAGTGTTTTCCTTTTCACGTCACACAGATAATCGTTTGAAAAACGAACTGAAAGGAAACGCACACTGTCGGCCACTTCCTTAAAATAACCACGCAGTGTTCCGGTCATGCTTGCCGTACTGACAACATATGCAGGCAATGCGTCGCTCAACCTGAGCTGACATACGGTGCGCAAAAAAGGATCGCGCACATCGCGACAAAACAAAAAGCGGTTGACAAGCTGTCGAACAAAAAGATGCGCCAAGCCCAGCCCCCCTTCCTTCACGTGCCTGAACAGATTTGTTCGGCTACACCTTTCCCAGGTAGAGCCCCAGATAAAAACCGCGAACACTCTGTGCAGCTTTTGCACGTTTACCCTTGAACAGTACAACGTCTGCATGACATACCACAACTTCGTAATAAAAAACATGTTACACACCGTTGCCTTAGCGAAAACGGACAGGTTGATGCCTTTCCACCTTTCTGCTTTTTCTCTAGTTTCTTTTGTTTGGTTCATCCAGTATCCGTCGCTATTTTTGTAACTGTCCATGGGAACACCTAGATACTTGGTCGGGGTTTTCATCCAGTTCACATTTGCAAAATGGTCCGGGGCGGAAGACCACTCTCCGTGCCACAAACCGAGGGACTTCCCCCAGTTAACTCTACTGCCCGTCACACCACAAAAACTTTTCACTACGCTTATCGTTTCCGTTACACTTTGTTTGCTTGTACAACACACTGCGATGTCGTCTGCATATGCCAAGAGCTTGACTTCTGTGTCTGCCAAATTATAACCGCGTATTTGATCATTTTGAATTATGGCCAAACACAAAGTTTCTATGTAAATTCCAAACAAAAGAGGACTGAGGGGGCAGCCCTGACGCACAGAACGCATGACGTTAATGGGGGCCCCCAATGATTTATTCACAATTAAGCGTGTTGTGCAGTTCTGATACGCCAACGCCACTCCCTCAGCGATGATGGAACCAATATTAACGTGATCTAAAATGGCAAACAAAATACCATGCGAGACACAATCAAAGGCTTTCTCGAGGTCGAGCTGAAGCACTGCGACTCCGCCCAAGGTGACGTCGCAGCACTCGAGCACGCACCGCATCGTGTGAATATTCGAAAAAATCGACCTTCCTTTGATCCCACACGTTTGGTGATCTGCGACAATTTCCTTTATTACACTTTGAAGTCTGGCTGCCAAAACCTTCATGAAAATTTTATAATCTACATTGGTTAAAGATATCGGCCTGTAAGTTGTCACCAGCCTAAGTTTCTCCACTTGGTCACTCTTAGGGAGGAGTATGGTATGCGCTTTGCCAAAAGAAGGTGGCAACGCTTTGTTCTCATACGCATCATTAAACAGCCGTGCTAGCAACGGTGACAGTTCCTTCTTGAAAGCTTTATACAAACAAGCACCCAGGCCGTCAGGTCCAGGTGATTTGCCTTGATTCAAATCCTCAATTGCCTTTTCAACTTCGCTTTCTGTTATTTTCTCTTCTAATCGTTCTTTTGTGTCGTCGCTCAATCGCGGCATGCGACCGAGGAAGACCTTTTTGAACTCGTCTACATTGGCTTCTTGAAAGGCAAAGAGGGACTGGTAATACTCGAAAAACGCTTGGCCTATACTCTCACTGTCGTCGGCAGTTGTGCCATTCCATAGAATCTTATCGACGTGATTCCTTCGACCTTGCGCTTTTTCAAGTCCTAGCGCCCTTTTAGTGGGCGTCTCTCCAGCTACTAATGCATTTGTTCTTGCGCGCACAATCGCACCTTGATACCGTTCTTTGTCGTGCTGCTCGATTTTTTCTTTAATGGTTCGCACATCTTGTTTATACGCCCCTGGCTCTTCGCACTCAAGCGCTATCAGCTGCTTAAGTGTCTTTCGCAAGCTCTTTTCTTTCATTTCCTTCTCAAACTTTAAGCAGCTCGATCTTTCACAGGCTTTCATTTTTACGTTTTGTTTGAACCCTTCCCATTTCTCTGCTGTTGTTTGACTATTATCCTCGTAAACCTCCCTAACGGCCTCATGTACTGCCTCTACAAATGGTTGGTCTTTTAGTAGTAAGGCGTTCATTTTCCATAGGTCCCAATTAAAAGATTCTCTCTTCTTCTCCGTGCCTATGTTACATTTCACCAAGCAGTGATCTGAGAACGATACTGGTGCCACAGAATAACTATGGCACTTTGGAATCATGTCTTGCGATATGTACATGCGGTCTAACCTCGCGTGACTGATACCTTGAAATCGCGTGTACATTACTTCCCGCTCCCCCTCCAGACACTCGCAAACATCGTCCAGTTCATTTTCACTTATTAGTTTAGTCAACACACTGCTGCTTCTATCACGAATACCGGCATTATTCGCTCTATCCCGAGCACTCAAAACACAATTAAAATCCCCCAACAAAATCATGCACTTATCGCTGCAAATATACTGAAAAAGGTTCTCAAAAAATAAGGTGCGCTCTTCTACAGAATTCGGCGCATATATGCACATGACTCGAAATTCAATTTCACGATAAACAAAATCACAAAAAACAATCCTTCCAGACTGGCATGAAAATACACTTTGAACAACAAGATCAGGCAACTTCTTTACAAACAGAACACAACCGGCGGACGTCCCTACCGCGTGACTCACGACCGCATAATATCTAGTCGTGAAACGCCGCACCATGCTCCCGGTCTCCTCCTCTCCGTCAACCTTGGTCTCCTGGACGGCTAGTACGTCTATGTCTTGGTCAGTGACCAACCGTAGGACCTGACTTTGCCTACGACTAGCCGCCAAACCTCTCACGTTTAACGTGGCGATAGTAAGTGCCGGTAAGAGAGCCATCTTAACTAAGGAAAAAAAAGTAGGCCCGGAGCATGGTGCTTACCCTTCACGACTAGCCCTCGGCTAGCCGCCTCCGGGACCTTCCGGCTTGCTGGCGTTGGTCACCGCCCCCACTTTGACAACAGGCTTTTTTCCAGGCGGAATATTAGGTTTTGGTTTGAAACCCATCCGCCTCCCATGAGGCGCCTTCGGCGGTGGTCCCTCGTTGGTGCTGGTTGCACTACCGTCCCGGTCCTTCGTCGCGTCGTGGGGGCGCTTGGCTGGGGCACCGAGAGTGGCAGTCTGCTCACCGTCGTTGGTGTCCTCGTCCTGCAGCATTGCTGTCGTGTCGTCATCGGGTGCCTCGTCGTTAACGCCCCCCATAGCATGACCCACTGAAGACAGGACCTGTACCGTCTTGCTCGTTTTCTCGCCAGCCTCAGCCACCGTGCCTTCTGCGCCGACGGTCGATGTCCCACTGAATGTCGCTGTCGGAACCAGGTCTCCGGTTCCTTTGGCGGCGTCCTCCGTCTCGACCACATCCATAACGTGCTCTGCAGCAACGTCACTCGCTGCTGGTCCTGTCACGGCTGCATACGATTTGACGCAGTCAGCATCAACGTGGCCGAAACGCTTGCACCTTGAACAGCGGGGAACTTTACAATCTCGGCGGACGTGTCCCGTGCATTGGCAGCGCAGACACTGCATGGGCCTCCCGGGAACGACCACCAATGCTAGCTCTCCGCCGACGCGCACCTGATGAGGCAGGTCTTCCAGTTTTACGCCGCTGTTCAGCTTCAGGAGCACGGTCCGGGTAGTAGAGGTCTTGTCTCCCATGCCTTGGACACGCCACCGCTCTCGGCTCACCTCTTCCACCTTGCCGAATGCTGCGAACGCCGTCCGAATGTCCTCATCAGAAACGCCGTGCAGCAGCCAGTGAAGCCTAAGCTTCACTTGCTGGTCTTGTGGGTCAACAATGACACACCGTCGTCCCTTCACTTGCATTTCCTTCATGGCCAGCAGGCGTTTTGTGGCAGTCGCATCATTGAGAGTCACCGCCCAGACGTGGTTAATTTGATACGCCCCTATGCATACCACGTCAGGTAGCAGGCCCGTCGGCAATAGGGCGTCCCTGAAGTCTTCAACCTTGTATGGTCTCGCACGGACATCGCCGTGTAAAAACACGGTGTTGATCGTTAGTCGTCCTTTCGGCAGTTGCGGCAAAATAAACGGGTACTCCTTGTCTTCGTCGGTAAGCCTGTTTCCGCGGCCAAAAGTGGCCGCTGTCGCTGCTCCACTGGAGCCCATGATTCTGCTGACCGCTCAGCTCGGCTGCCGGAAGCAGAATGGCCATCCTGACACTGCATACGATCCTTGAGAAGAGCGCGCAATGAGCGGCGCGTAAGGCGCTGTATAAAAACACGCAACATAATGTGTCAGAAGTGGGATTCGAACCCACGGCCACATACGTGGACCAGAAGTCTCGTGTAACCCGCAACGCTGGGCAAGGTTTCCCTTGAGTCTGGCGCCTTAGACCACTCGGCCATCCTGACACTGTATATCACCCGCTAGACGCGTGCGCAGAGAGCGGCGCATTCAGCGCGGTATAAAAAAAACGCGAAATATTGTGTCAGAAGTGGGATTCGAACCCACGCCCACATACGTGGACCAGAAGTCGCGTGTAACCCGCATCGCTGGGTAAGGTTTCCCTGGAGTCTGGCGCCTTAGACCACTCGGCCATCCTGACTCTTCTTTTAGAGCGCAGCTCTTTGGCGTCCGTTCCTGGGTTTCGCGTCGTCGTCGTCGTCGTCGGCCTCGTAACCAGCTCCGCCCCCCTTTCATCCCCCCAGCGCTAGCAGCGACCGACTGATACCGCTGGATGCCGCTGACGCCGCTAGAGAGTGAAGATAACGTGACTGCATAGAACGCCGTCGCCGCCATGCAGAAAGAGGAGGAAAGGGTCCCCCCCCCCCTGGTTCTTAGCGCTGCGGAAGCGAGGGTATCATATTGTTTGTGTCGGCATCGGCGGCGTTGTCCCTGAAACCAACTCCGCAGCTGGGGTTGACTCACTATCGGCGTCAGCGGCATCATTCAGTCGCTGCTATCTCTTCCCTCCTCCCTTTATCGTGTTGTCCGCTTGCTGCACGCGCTTCTGCCCCCATCGTTTGCCACTGGGTGTACACCCCCCCCCCTCCCACCTCTTCCTGCGAGTCTCCGGTTGTCAAAGCGCCGGCTCGAACTTTGAAGTTGGCGAACTGTGCGCCGCAAAGTTGCCCAACGGCTTGCTGGTAGTAGCTGCCTACTTCGCCCCTACCGCACTCACGAAAGACGTCGTGCACTTCCTGCAACTCGCATTAACCGTCCATCGATCCACACCGATGTTAGTAGTGGGGGACTTTAATGTTGACATAAAGACAAACAGCAATTTCCTAACACTTATGCGGGAGAACATCCCGTTCCTCTCGCTCTTAACGCGTCCCACGGCTGTGACAACCTCGCGAGGCACTTGTATAGATCTCGTCTTTGAGAATCAAGCATTGGTGTACCAAGTCGAACATATATCAGTCTATTTCTCCGACCACAAAGCTTCCTTCATGACTGTCAAGAACTGTTAGTGGAGTCTTTGTTAAAGGAATACGTGTGAAAAATTAAAAAAAAATTCTGTGATAGCGCATACATGTGTTGCTCGATTTCTTTGCCTCAATCTATCGAAAAGGTGAAACAGCTTATTTGCTGCGCTCAAATTTCGCATTAGGAAGTAACGTAATCGTCGGTAATTTTTTTTCTTTAGTGCCGGTTTGCAATACATACAAATATGAACAAAAGACTGCGAGAAAAAATTTTAAAGGTTCCTGCCATTCCGAGGCTGACGCGAGGTATTTAAAAGCACTTCATAGATGCCAGCTCATCTAATACTGAAATCCAGTCATTGTCCTCGTTTCTGGCCTTGTACACTTCCCGCATGAGGACCATGCTCTCAATAAAGTTTTCCCTTGAAGACTGAATATTAATATGCTCATGACGTATCGCCATTCGTGTTTTCCATAGACTGTGTAGACACAATAACATCAACATATCATGAGGGACTCCATCGTCATTTGATGTAGGGAGAAAACGGATTCCGTACGGCGTCACCGGTAGCTCTTTTTAATGTTCGTTGCAAAATGTCCCACAAGAATACTGCGTCTGGGCAGTCCAGGAACATGTGCTCTATGGTTTCTGGTTTTCTGCATATTAAACAGTTTACTGACCATGCTACAAACAAGCCTTTTTGTTCGAGCCATGGCTTAACCGGTAACGTTTCGCTGTGAAGTTGAAAGAAAAAGGACTTGGCTGACCAGCCCACCGGCATCCGCTTTACCCTTGTTAACACATTTCCTTCATTTTCTATACAAAACTTCGTCCTATATATATAGGTGTATGCAGCAATGTGTCGACAACATCTTTGTAGAGTTTCTTTAGCTTAACACTGCTTAAATACTCTAAAGAAAAACGCGTGCACAAGAATTGGTACGCCTATACAACTTCACGCAGGAAGCCCTTGATAGTTGTTCTCGCTGGTCGTGTTGACACAATATAATTTGGTAAAGCGTCACTCAGACGCTCCTGAAACACGGTTAATAAAAATACATTTTGTTGATCGCGCAAGAACATAAAACGTGAAACCACTTGCTTCAAAAACAAGTGAGCTAGGCCCAGGCCGCCTCGTTTAACCGATGTGAACAAATTGGTGCGGCTGGTACGTTCCCACACAGATCCCCAGATAAATACGGCAAATTCCCGGTGCAGTTTTTGTATGCTCGTTCTTGATGCGCATATGGCCTGCAGCACGAACCAAATCTTGGCGACGAGAAAGAGGTTGCATACGGTTGCTCTCGCGAACATGGAAAGGTCCCTCCCACCAAATTTTTTTCTCTTTTCCTTCACTTCTGTGCATTGCTCTTTCCAGTAATCTTTCGTGTCCCGAAAATGCTGTAGCGGTACACCGAGGTACCTCATAGGGGTAGTCGTCCACTGTGCACTTTCCATTTCACTGGGAAAATGTTCCCAACCCCCATGCAATATGCCTACTGATTTTCCCCAATTAATGACACTTACTGACATTTTACAAAACCTTTTGGCCACATCAACCGCTTTATTAACGCTTTCTTTATCCCGGCAGAACACTGCTACGTCATCTGCGTATGCTATTATCTTTATTTCACTCGTGCCTACCCGATAACCTACGATTTCACTACACAAAAGTACCTTTAAACAAAATGGCTCTAAATATAATGCAAAAAGCAAAGGTGACAAACAGCAACCTTGTCTCAAAGAAGATTGGATTTGTATATTTTCTGATAATGTATTATTAATTATAATCTTAGAAACTATTTGATCATAACACATTTTAACACCTTCTAGTAACATACATCCAACGTTCACATGTTCATGTATAAGAAAAAGGATTTTATGCGCCACCCTATCGAATGCCTTTTCAAGGTCCAACTGTAATATTGCCACCTTCTCTGAAAAGGCATCACAGCACTCAAGGACCGTGCGTACCACATGAATGTTTGTCATAATGGACCGTCCTTTTATTCCACATGTTTGGTGTGGTCCAACTAACTTCTGTATGACCGACTGTAGTCGCCTCCCGAGAACTTTCGTGTATATCTTGTAGTCTGTATTTGTAAGGCTAATGGGACGATATGCCCGCACCGAGAGGAGAGTTTGAGGGTCTTGACTCTTTGGTATTAATACCACATGGCTCTCACGAAACGAATGTGGTAGAGCTTGTTTCTCATATGCCTCATTAATTAACTGATGCAAAATTATTGCCATTTCCTTTTTAAAAGCCTTAAAAAATGCGGCGCCTAATCCGTCGGGCCCTGGCGCTTTACCTACATCTAACTCTTTTATTGCTTGTTCTATATCTGCGATAGTAATTGGCTGCTCATGGTTCAGCCTTGCGTCGTCATCCAACTTTGGAAGCAGCGTTAAAAATTCACTATCGAAACCTTTCGAGTGCTCGCGTTTACTGCCTAACAACTCGCTGTAATATTCATAAAAGGCCCGCTGAATGTGTTGGTTTTCATGTACAATTGCGTTTCCATATGTGATGGCCCTTATCTCCTTTCGTGAAGCGTAGCCTTTTTCGTCCGACAGAGCTCTTTTGGTCAGTACTTCGACGCACCATAATCTTTCTGCGCGCGCACGTATAACCGCACCTCGATATTTCTCTTGATCGCCGCTTTCTAACTGAGCTTTTACTTCTTTTATTCCCTTCGCAAAGCTACCTGGGCAAGCACCTTCCATTGTTAAGTAGAAGTCAAGTTGACACTGCAACTCTTTTTCTTTTCTTTGTTCCTCCCGTCGTAAGGTGCATGGTCTTTCCATTGCCATTAACTTCGTTTCCTGTTTGAAACATTCCCATGCTTCTGCAATACTTTGATGGTCCTTTTCTAATAGGTTCTGAATATGATCTTTTATTTTCTGAACAAAAACATCATCATCTAGTAGTTTATAGAGTTTAATTTCCACAACGCCCAATTAAATTTTGGTTTTCTAGGGCCCAACGCAAACATAACTAAACAGTGGTCACTATCAGTGGCGTAGCCAGAAATTTCGTTCGTGGGGGGCTCACTTTGCAGCTCGGCCTCCTCCTAATAGAATTAGTCGAACAATATATATATATATATATATATATATATATATATATATATATATATATATATATATATATATATATATATATATATATATATATATATCTGTCATTCAACAACCATGTTTACATTTTCGTACATATGCAACGACCAGAGGAAAATCTAAATGACGCTTTCCTTTGTTAGAATGCATTGCGCAGGAGCAGCTGTCACCGGTTGTGTATTGCGAGTAATTGCTCCGAAATTACAGCCGCAACAGAGAGCACATATAAAAAGCAGGAGTTCTGCAAAATATACGAGGGGGAGTCAAATGAAAGTGAGTCAATGCGAATATATGACAAACGGGGTACTTTATTTAAAAGTAGTCAGCATGAATATTTAGACACTTGTCCTACTAACGAGTCGAGCAATTCCCGTCTCATAAGACTCCTTGGGTTGCTGCCTCAAAAATCTGTAAATAATTACACGTCATTTTCTGACACGAATCTGGTTCCCTTGAGCAGTTTTTTCAAATTTTACCAAGTGTGGAAGACGCAAGGCAACAGGTCTGGGCTGCATGAGGGATGTTGCAGCATTTCCCACTTTAACTTTGCCAGTTTCGTATTAACCACATCAGCGACGTGGGAACGGGCAACGTCGGGAAGGAAGATGTTCCCAATGCTCAATTTTCCACGTCGTTTGTTCTTGATTGCGACACGCAGCCGATCCGACCTTTCACAATATCTGAAATGATTTAGAGTCTCTCCGGGTTTAGAAAATTCGATCAATAATGGCCCTTAACGATCTAAAAAGAAGTCAACACTATTCCGGCAGAAATGACGGCCTTTGTTTTCCTTGGGAGTGGTGAATTCAAACGTTTCCACTGTAAGCTTTGCCATAGTGTTTCAGGCTAGTAGTAGCGGCACCATGAGTCATTCCCGGTCACAATTGCAGACAAAGAGTCATCGACCTCATCTAGGGTTCTTTGACGTGCACTTAAATCTAAGTACACGGGTGTTTTCGCCTCCATCAAAATGCAGCCGCTGTGAGCGGGATTCGATCCCGCGACCCCGTGCTCAGCAGCCCAACACCATAGCCACTGAGCGACCACGGCCTTTTCAATTGTGTTGAGGGTGATTTCACGGTGGCTTTGGCCCGGGCATGGATCGTCTTTGTGACTTTCATGTCCTTCTTTGAACAGTTTGCTACAACGCTTCAAAGTGGCCAATGAAGCGCAATCTTCCACGCATACGGCAGCCATACGGCGAATAATTTCTTTTTGGGAAACATCTTCATTTGTCAAAAACATCACGACACAGAGCTGTTCAACTTTTGGAGGGTCCATTATGTCACGCAATCATGTTCAACCCAGTGTATGAGAGCATTAAAGAACATTTAACCTCACCTCTGCATGTCACTTGTAAATGAGATGCGTATGTGCTACGCACATGCCTCGAAAATAATGAACCAAACCATTATTGCGCGGCACGGGTTGTCTCACTTTCATTTGACTCGCCTTCGTACATTAGAAATGCGAAGACACAATGGAATATACAAATGTGAAGATACAGCTTGATACAGGGCAAAAAATTGTCACTGGAAACAAAGTTTACTTCGCATATACACAAAACCTCGCAACAAGATGTTTAAATATACGTATAAGTTTCCAATAAATGTACGTACCTAAGAAAAAGCCACTACATATAATGCATCAAACAAGGCAAATAAACAGGTTGCGCAACCACAGGTACACAGATCACAGCACTACCCCCCCCCCCCCCGCTCCCTCCACTCCCAAAATGTATCGCGTGCGACGGAAGGCGCCGCGCTTCCTCCCCGCTTTTCTCCCTTGCGCACACAAGACTGAGCCACCATCGTCGGCTCAACCCCTCCCCCTTCCCCCCACGCTTTCACTCGCACATAGAGCATGCGGTCACGATGTTATCGAACTTGGCCTTTATTTATACGGAACATGAGGGCAACGGCAGGAATGTGCCTGAAGTCTTTGGCGTCCAATGTTTACAACAGCATTAAACCCACAAAGTTCTGGAATTGAAAATCTAAAGCACGACTTTGGAAATGTCAATGCACCTTTCGCATCAAAATGTTATGAGAACTTTATACCCGCAAAGTTTCAGAATTGAAATCCAAGCGCTCCGTAGATACTGCGGCCTCCGCGAGATGCCGAGACGAGCCCGCTCGCCATCACAACGCTCTTGAAATTTTCTGCTCGGTGGGGCTCTTTGCGTTACGATATGCGAGTCCCGATGCCTGGGCGTTTCCGCGAAATCTAGCCCGATTTCTCAATGTTTGCGCTAAAATGTTTTTTCGAGCGTGAATTAAGGACATTCTAGACAAAATCGAGCATTATTTCAGGCGCCGGGCGGTGTTTTCGTCGGCGGCGCATGAGAGCAGGAAAAAATTTCGGGGGGGGGGGGGCTGAAGCCCCATAAGCCCCCCCCCCCCTGGCTACGCCCCTGGTCACTATATGACACAGATTTTACCTCATAGTTGCTACACATTGGAATCAGATCAGCAGACATATACACTCGGTCTAATCGTGCGTGGCTGACTCCTTGAAAATGCGTGAACCTTGTATTCGTACCATTTCCCATGACGTGGCCCACATCTACCAGATTCACTTCGCCAACAATTTCGGCTAAAAATTGCGCGCTTGCGTCGTGCACCGGCGGGCTTAGCATTCTGTCCTCAGCGTATCACACAGTTGAAATCCCCCATCAATAAAATGTTGGTTTGACAATTCAATTGGCTTTTAAGGCATTGAAAGAAACCCTTGCGTTCACATTCCTTGTTAGGTGCGTACACATATCGCTCGCCGCTTCACTGCTCCAATAACAAAGTCGCACACTATTTGTCGTCCATTAACATCACAAACCATGCTTTCAATAACTACGTCCAGAGAACTGCGAACAAAAAGAGCGCACCCACCAGACCTCCCGACACAATGTGACAAACACACATAATACCGTGGACGAAAAGTCGCTACCATACGTTCCGTTCCTTCTTCACTTTCGATTTTAGTTTCTTGCACTGCGATAATGTCAAGATCGGTTTCCATGAACAGCCCGCTTAGCTGGTACTGTTTACGTTTAGAACCAAGGCCCCTTACATTTATACTTCCAACACGTAACGCGACATTGGTGGAAATCATTTTTTTATGAAGAAGGAAAAGACCGGTCATGGCCTACAATCACTGCACATAACTCGCTGCACACTCACGTTTACCGGCATAGCGCAGCGCAAACCATCCTCTGGACTGTCGTTGTTGGATGCCATATCTATGAATTTCCATCGCGCAACTTGCGTCTTGTTGCAGTCGCCCGCTACCCCACCGTTCCCCGGCACACCCCCCTCCCCCCACCCCACAAAAAAAACCAACAGGAAAACGGAAAGCGTCTGTAGGCACATTCTCATGCTATGTCAGCGTTGACGCCGACGGTTTCCTATCGGGCGGCACATTCGGCGCCGGCTTCAAAGTCGGTCGCCGGACGTTGGTCGTCTTCAAAGGCGGCTCGCTTTGAACCGCTTTGATTTTTCCTGGTTCGCCGTCATTGCTCTCCTCAAGGGACCTCTTCGACGCCGTACCACTTGGGCCACTGGTGTCCATAGGGGTTGCCTTCTCCGCTTCTGTCTTCTTTTTGTCTTTGCTGCTGTCCTTTGTGGCGACCTTAGTCACTGCGTCCTTGGCAGACTTTTCCGCGTCCGCCTCTGTTCTTTGCACTTTATCGTCCTTTCCATGCTTGACAGTGCTGCTGGCCCCGTCAGGCGTAGCGAGGACATTTGCCTTTGAGCCTTGCGTAACGTCGGACCCACCAGCCGCTTCCTCGGCATCAGCGGCATCCATGACGTGCTCTTGTGATACCTCGTCAGACTTTGCGGGGCCTGCGATGTTCGCATACGTCCGCACACACTGGCTGTCGTCGTGGCCAAAGCGCCGGCAAATAGCGCAGCGCGGTACGCGACAATCCCTCCTGGTATGTCCCGTGCGGTTGCACCTCAAGCATAGGGGAGCCCTTCCAGGGGCTACGAGAAGTGCCAACATACCGGCTACTCGAAACTGATGTGGCAGATCCTCGATGGTCAAGCCCGCCTTCAGCTTCAAGGTTACGGTGCGCGTTGTCGAACCTTTGTCCGTGATGCCTTGCACACGCCAGCGTTGTCTGGTCACGTCACCGGCTTTTCCATATGCTGCGAGTGCCGCGCGGACGTCTTCGTCTGGGACATGGTGAAGGAGCCAGAAAACCTTCACGCGTATCTCCTGGTTAGCCGGGTCCAACACAAGGCACCTTCTTTCTTTTACCTGAGCTTCGCCGCACGCCAACATTTTTTTTGTAGATTCCGAGTTCCTGAACGTCACCGCCCAAACGTGGTTCATCTGGAACGCACCCAAGGTGACAACCTTGGGCAGTAGTCCCAGACGAGCCAGCATGTCCCGGAAATCTTCGGCGCGAAAAGGTCTTGCCGTCACGTCCCCGTGAATGAATACAGTATTCAAAACGCAGGGCCCTGTAGGCAGTTGCGGCAAAACAACTTGGTATTCTTTGTCTTCATCGCCAATAAACCTGTTTCCGCGGCTCGGCTGAGGCGCAAACACCGCCCCACCGGAGCAAGTCATTCTGCGTCCGCACCGAACGGTAGCCGGAAGTAGAATCCGGCCATCCTGACACTGCATATCGCCCTTCAGACGCGCTCGCAGTGAACGGCGTGTAGAGCGCGGTATAAAAAAAAAAGAAACGCAAAATAATGTGTCAGAAGTGGGATTCGAACCCACGCCCACATACGTGGACCAGAATTCCCGTGTAACCCGCATCGCTAGGCAAGGTTTCCCTTGAGTCTGGCGCCTTAGACCACTCGGCCATCCTGACTTTTTTTTTTCTTTATTTCCGAAGTTCACATGAGGAACAATAAGTCACAAACGATAAAGCACTTCAGCTACGCTTGAGCTGAGGCGAGCAAAGTTAAAATTTCTTCAAACTCACTAAATCATCAAGGAGTGTTACCCACTGAGGTTGGTCATGCTGTGCCCGGATGCATTCCCGAAGGTAAGCAGCGCTTTCAATAAAGTTTTCACGTGCACTGCGCGTATTAACATCTGCATGCCTTACTTGCATTCGTGTTTTCCACAAGCTGTGGAGGCCAAGAAGCATGAACAAATCATATGGTACATCTTCGTGATCAACCGGTAAAAACCTGATACCATAAGGGTCTAGTGGTAACTCTTTCTTTATAGTTCTCTGTAGGACGTCCCAGTGGAATATCGCGTCCCAGCAGTCCAGAAAAACATGTTCGACTGTCTCTGGCCTCTTACATAAAAGACAGTTCGTTGTCCAAGGGACAGATTCCTTTTTCTTGAAGCCACGTTTTGACAGGTAATGTATTAGAGTGTAACTTGAAAAAGAATGTTTTCACGCCTCGCCTAACTGGCATCTTCTTCACTCGCTTTAAGATATTCTGCCCTGGGCCTCCACGATAAGGCGCCCGGTACAATGGCACAGGCAGCATGATATCCACAAGATCTTTGTACAGCTTTTTCTTGGGAACACTGTACAAATAGTCTGGGGAAAAACGCACTTCTAACAACTTACAAGAGAGCACAACCTCGCGCAAAAATCCGGTTACAGCACCACACATGTTCTCACCAGAGGACACTATGTTTCTTGGGAGTAGCCTCTGCAATCGGACCTGTATAACCGTTCTTAAGAAGGTGTCATTTTGATCACGAAAGAAAATAAAGCGTGATACCACTTGACGCAAAAACAAATGAACCAGTCCAAGGCCTCCACTCTTCACTGAAAGAAACAGGTTTGTTCTCCTCGTTTTTTCCCAGGTCGAAGTCCAAAGAAAGACGGCAAATATACGATGCAATTTTTGAATAGAGGTCCGCGAAGCACACAGCACATTCATGAGGTACCATATTTTTGAAATTAGAAAAACATTGCAGACAAAGGCACGTGAGAAAATTGACAGATTCCTTCCCTGCCATGCTCTCGCTTTCTCTCTCGCCCTTGACGTCTCTTCGTTCCAAAGTGGGCTGGGATCGCGATAACATTCTAGGGGCACACCAAGGGATCGCGTTGGCATGGGAGACCACTGCAGCCGTGAGAAAAATTGCGGTGTAATATCCCATTCCCCGTGCCAAAATCCAGAACTTTTTTCCCAGTTTACTTGACATCCAGTCTGGTTACAAAACCTTTCCAGAGTGTTTGTAACTTCATAAATGCTTTCTCTGTTCGTGCAAAATACCGCTATGTCGTCCGCATACGCAAGAAGTTTCACCTCAGCAGATTGCAGCTTGAAACCCGTGACATAGTCACTGTTGATAATGGCCAGACATAAAGGCTCTAGATACGCTGCAAAAAGCAGGGGAGAGAGCAGGCAACCTTGCCTCACCGAAGAACGCACTGTGAGGCGCTCAGTAAGGTCACCATTAACTATAATGCGTGTCATACAATTTGCGTACGCCATTTTTACTCCTTCTACTATTACACTACCCAGGTTAGCGTGCTCTAGAATGGAGAAAAGAATGTCATGTGAAACGCGGTCGAACGCTTTAGCCAAGTCCAGCTGTATCATAGCTACCTGGCTTCCAAGCGCGTCAACACATTCCAATACGGTTCTGGCCACATGTATATTTGTAGCAATGCTACGTCCTCTGATTCCACAGGTTTGGTGCGGCCCTACTAATTTGTCGATTACACTCTGAAGTCGTTTGGCTAGTACTTTCATGTACACCTTGTAGTCGACATTAGCGAGGCTGATAGGTCTGTAGGAACCCACTAACATTCGTTTCTCCGCATCATCATACTTGGGAATAAGTACAATGTGTGAAATACCAAAGGACAGTGGAACTTTTTTGCGTTCATAGGCTTCTGTTATCACTTGTAACAGGAACTGAGAAACATCGTGTTTAACGTTTTTATAGAAGGCAGCGTTCAGCCCATCTGGCCCCGGCGCTTTTCCAGACGGAAGATCATCTATTGCTTTCTCGATCTCTTCCAAAGTAATAGGCAATTCAAGACGCTCTTTTTCATCATTGTCGAGTGTTGGCATTAGTCGGAGGAAATCCCCTTCAAACACTTGCGCATGCTCGCGCCTATTGCCGAAAAGTTCAGCAAGGTATTCCGTAATCGCGCGCTGAATCTTACTAGGGTCGCTTGTAATGTGCCCCTTGTATCTTACTTGCCTGATTTCCTTCTGGCAAGCGTACCGCTTTTCATCTGATAGCGCCCGCTTTGTAGGCGTTTCGCCTGCACACAAGTTATCGCTCCTTGAGCGTATTATTGCTGCTCTATACCTGTCAGTGTCAATTGTTTCGATCTGACACTTCACGTCTTTTATTTCTTTACTAAAATCTCCTGGCTTATTGGTTTCCATCCTAACCAAGCACTCAAGTTGTTCGCGAAGTTCCCTTTCTTTTCCTTTCTGTTTATACCGAATGGCGCTACTTTTTCCTATAGCTTTAAGCTTCACTCGTTCTTTGAAACTTTCCCATTCAACGGCAAAGCAGTCCACTTGCTCAGCTAGTACCCCATCAAGATCACTTTTAATTTCCTTGACAAATCCTTCATCGTCTAAAATTTTCTCATTTAGTTTCCAAAGGTACCAATTAAAGCGTGATTTCCTTCCCTTCGTTCCAAAAGTCGCGCTTACAAGGCAATGATCACTAAACGACACTGGTTTTACATCATAGGCTGTGCATAGTGGCACGAGATCAGCAGAAACATACAGTCTATCTAATCTTGCGTGACTGTCGCGTTGAAAGTGTGTGTAATCAGGCCGTGTTCCAGCCGAAAACACACTTCCAAAGTCCTCCAATAAATAATCGTGCACAAATTGAGTCAACAGTTCCGCGCTCTTGTCCCTCACTGGTCTACACTTCGCTCGGTCAGTAGCAGCACATACACAGTTGAAGTCGCCCAATACAAGCAACACCTTGTCACAATTCAAGTACGGCTCAATGGAATCAAAAAAACATTTACGTTCACTTTCAACATTGGGGGCATAAACACATACAACGCGCCAGTGTAGGTTTGAAAAAGAAAAATCAACAACCAAGAGGCGGCCACTTTCACATGCAAATGCAGACTCCACACTTATACCTAATGTGTTGCGAATGAAGATAAGGCATCCACCCGATGTCCCAACGGAGTGACACACACACACTTCAAAGTTGGCGCGGATAGGGGGCACCATGCGGTCAGCGTGCTCTTGTGGCTCTATCTTTGATTCTTGCACAGCTATTAGGTCAAGGTCATTATCAATAAGCAGGCGATTAAGCTGACATTGCCGCCTTCGTGCTCCCAGCCCTCTAGCATTCAAAGTTGCTACACGCAATGGGGTTCTTAGCTCAACTACCATACGTTTACGTAATAAAAAGGGGCGCGCTCCGCATGGTGCCTACCTCTGTCGACCATGTGTGTGATTTTCCCGACTGGTGTTCCTCAATGATGTACGGGGGTCTGTCTGGCCACCCAAAGGGTTGACTGGTGCTTGTCTCGAAGTGGTCTGAGGCACCTCCTCGTCGCATCCTCCACTTTGCATGCGCGCAAACTCGAAAAGTCAGCCAAAAACACCGTGTCGGTCGATACACAACCGACGCTGACATTCCACAGAACACGGGAAAAAAATTACGGAGGCAGTTTACCTGCCTGCCGTGACTCGGCCAAAAGGTTTGGACGCGGCTTCAACGACGAACGTCGACTTCCTGTCGTTTTGGGAGGCGGCTCCCCACTGCTACTACCACCAGGCTGCAGGTTCTCACCGGCGCTCTTTTCGCAGGACCGTTTTCCAGCGGTTAGGGCAGCCGCTTCATCGTCGGCGTCCATGGCGTCGGCAATGCGAGGCTCTACGCGGTCTGGGGTTTTCAGCGAAGCTTTCGTATCGGCCACCGCACTGTGACCGCTGTCGCTTTCGGGGTCACGCTGCGCTCGCTGAGATGCCACCACTGCTGAAGACGTCAACGTTGTCGTTGTCTTCTGCTTAACCAGAGGCGTAAACGAAGGCCCATCTTTCGTCTCCGTTTTCCCAGTTGTCCTCGCTGCCTCTTCTGCGTCCGCCTCGTCCATCAAATGCTCCGAGGCATCTTCACTGGTTCCAGGGCCGGCGATGCTTGCATAAGTACGGGGGCACTCACCGTCTTCGTGACCGAAACGTCGACAAGCTCCGCATCGCGGCACCTTACACTCCCGTCGAATGTGTCCCGTACCTCGGCAGCGAAGACATAACGGAGGCCTTCCAGGCACAACGACGAGCGCCAACTCACCCCCAACGTTAAGCTGGTGCGGCAAGTCGTCCAGTTTAACGCCAGCTTTTAATTTCAGCGTGACCATCCTGCTCGTTGAGCTTTTCTCTGACACGCCGTGCACACGCCAGCGCTCTCGGACCACCTCGGAGACCTTTCCGTACGGTGCGAGCGCGACACGCACGTCCTCGTCCGGCACGGTGTGAAGCAGCCAATGGAGCTTGAGACGTACGTCCTGGTTTGCCGGGTCGATAACCATGCAGCGGCGTTCTTTGACGCGCAGCTCACCGACGCCTGCAATCTTCTTAACGGCATCCGCATCCTTCAGCGTGATGGCCCAGACATGGCTCATCCGATGCGCCCCCAGGGCGATAACATCCGAGAGAAGCGATTGCCTAGCCAACGCGTCTCGAAAATCTTCCACCCGGTACGGGCGGGCCCTGATATCCGCGTGCAAAAAAACAGTATTTAAAACTAAACGCCCGGTTGGGAGACTTGGCAGAACAACCTGGTAGTCGTTTTCCATTTCCATAGCCCTGTTACCGCGGCCAGAACTGGCCGCTGAAGCCGCTCCAACGGAGCCCGTCATCATACGTCCGTCACGCTTGGTGGCCGGAAGCAGAATCCCTGGCCATCCTGACACTGCATATCACCCGCTAGATCCGTGTGCAGAGAGCGGCGCGTACAGCGCTGTATAAAAAAAAACGCAAACATTGTGTCAGAAGTGGGATTCGAACCCACGCCCACATACGTGGACCAGAAGGCTCGTGTAACCCGTATCGCTGGATAAGGTTTCCCTTGAGTCTGGCGCCTTAGACCACTCGGCCATCCTGACACTGCATATAACCCGCTAGATCCGTGCGCAGAGAGCGGCGCGTACAGCGCTGTATAAAAAATAAAAAAAACGCAAAACATTGTGTCAGAAGTGGGATTCGAACCCACGCCCACATACGTGGACCAGAAGGCTCGTGTAACCCGCATCGCTGGGCAAGGTTTCCCTTGAGTCTGGCGCCTTAGACCACTCGGCCATCCTGACACTTTTTTTATTTATTACCGGTCTTCGACATTGTACACAGCCCACAATACAGAACAAAATTACATAACTACAGACATTTTGAACAAAAGATGAATGCCATCAGTCCAATAAGGACTGGCGTTGTCTTATTAAAATTCTCTCAATGCTGTCAGAGGTTCTATCCTCGACAGCCACGCGGGTACACAATCTTCTCTTTTCTTTATTTCAATGAATCTAGACATGCTTTCTTTGAAATACGTACGCGCAGGCCTAGCGTCCGGGTCACAGTAGTACCCAGACATCCTTGCACGCCATAAACTGTGAAGGCCGTTCAGCATTATTAAGTCGAAGGGAACCCCATCCTCATTCTTTATCGCCAGATACCTGATTCCATGTGGGTTTAACGGTAACTCTTTCTTCATTGTTCGTTGTAGGACATCCCAGAAGAACACCCCGGCCCAGCAATGCAAGAAGACATGGTCTACTGTTTCAGCTTGCTTGCAAATCAAGCAGTGAGATCCCCAGGGTACAAGGAAGCCACGTTCTTCCATGAATGTCTTCACCGAGAGTGTCCCTGTGTGTAGTTTAAAAAAGAATATATTCACCCCCGTAGGCACCTCCATTTTTTTCACTCGTTTAAGGACATCCTGTCCTGGTCTTCCAGTGTATAGAACTCTGTACAATGGCACTGGAAATACAATGTCGCAAACATCTTTATATAATGCTTTCTTTTTAACTTCACTTAAAAATTCAAACGAAAAACGAACAGAAAGAAAGCGCACACTATCCACAACTTCTTTAAGGTAGCCTCGAAGCGTTCCTGGCATACTATCAGTACTAACGATAAGTGCCGGCAACGCGCCTCTCAACCTTAGCTGGCATACCGTACGCAGAAATGGATCACTCACATCCCGAAAAAACAAAAATCTGTTGACGAGCTGTCGTACAAAAAGATGCGCCAAGCCCAGCCCCCCTTCCTTCACGTGCCTGAACAGATTGGTTCGGCTGCACCTTTCCCAGGTAGAGCCCCAGATAAAAACCGCGAACACTCTGTGCAGCTTTTGCACGTTTACTCTTGAACAGTACATCGTTTGCATGACGTACCACAACTTCGTAATAAAAAACATGTTACACACTGTTGCCTTTGCGAAAATTGACAGGTTGATGCCGTTCCACCTTTCTGCTTTTTCTCTAGTTTCTTTTGCTTGATTCGTCCAGTATTCATCGCTATTTTTGTAACTGTCCATGGGAACACCTAGATATCTGGTCGGGGTTCTTATCCAGCTCACATTTGCAAAATTGTCCGGGGCCGAAGACCACTCTCCGTGCCACAAACCAAGCGATTTGCCCCAGTTCACTCTACTACCCGTCACATCACAAAAATTTTTCACTACCCTTATCGTTTCCGTCACACTTTGTTTGCTTCAACAACACACTGCGATGTCATCTGCATATGCCAAGAGCTTGACTTCTGTGTCTGCCAAGCTGTAACCGCGTATTTGATCATTTTCAGTTATGGCCAAACACATAGTTTCTATGTACATCCCAAACAAAAGAGCACTGAGGGGGCAGCCCTGACGCACAGAACGCATGACGTTAATGGGGGCCCCCAATGATTTATTCACAATTAAGCGTGTTGTGCAGTTCTTGTACGCCAGCGCCACTCCCTCAGTGATTATGGAACCAACATTAACTTGATCGAAAATGGCAAACAAAATATCATGAGAGACACAATCAAAGGCTTTCTCAAGGTCGAGCTGGAGCACTGCGACTCCGCCCGAGGTGACATCACAGCACTCGAGCACGCACCTCATCGTGTGAATATTTGACAAAATCGATCTTCCTTTGATACCTCACGTTTGATGACCAGCAACTATTTCCTTTATGACGCTTTGAAGTCTGGCTGCCAAAACCTTCATAAAAATCTTATAATCAATATTGGTTAACGATATCGGCCTGTAAGATGTCACTAGCCTAAGTTTGTCCACTTGATCACTCTTAGGGATGAGTATGGTATGCGCTTTGCCAAAGGAAGGCGGCAAAGCTTTGTTAACATACGCATCATTAAACAGGTTTGTTAGCAACGGCGACAGCTATTTTTTGAAAGCTTTATATAAACAAGCGCCCAGGCCGTCAGGTCCAAGCGATTTGCCTTGGTTCAAACCATCAATCGCCTTTTGAACTTCGCTTTCCGTTATTTTCCCTTCTATTCGTTCTTTCGTGTCGTCACTCAAACGCGGCATGCGACCGAGAAAAACCTTTTTAAACTCGTCTACATTCGCTTCTTGAAACGCATAGAGCGACTGATAATACTCTAGAAACGCTTGGCCTATGCTCTTACTGTCTTCAGCAATTGTGCCGTTCCATAGAATCTTATCGACGTGAATCCTTCGACCATGCGCTTTTTCAAGTCCAAGCGCCCTTTTCGTGGGCGTCTCCCCAGCTACTATTGCATTTACTCTTGCGCGCACAATCGCTCCTTCATACCGTTCCTTGTCAAGCTGCTCGATTTTTTCTTTAATGGTTCGCACGTCTTCTTTATACGCCCCAGGCTCTTCGCACTCAAGCACTATCAGCTGCTTAAGTGTCTTCCGTAAGCCCCTTTCTTTCATTTCCTTCTCATACTTTAAGCAGCTCGATCTTTCTAAAGCTTTCATTTTTACGTTTTGTTTGAAGCATTCCCATTTCTCTGCTATTGTTTCACTATTTTCCTCACTTACTTTCCTGACGGCCTCATGCACTGCCTCTACAAATGGCTCGTCTTTTAGTAATAAGGCATTCATTTTCCATAGGTCCCAATTAAAGTCGACTTTCATCCTCTCCGTGCCTATATGACATTTCACCAAGCAGTGATCTGTAAACGATACTGGTGTCACAGAATAACTATGGAACTTTGGAATCATGCCTTGTGATACGTATATGCGGTCTAACCGCGCATGACTACTACCTTGAAATCGCGTGTACATGACTTCCCGCTCCCCCTCCAGGCACTCACAGACATCATCCAGTTCATTATCTTTAATTAGCTTTGTCAGCACACAACTGCTTTTATCGCGAATACCAGCATTATTTACTCTATCCCGAGCCCTCAAAACACAATTGAAATCCCCCAGCAAAACCATGCACTTATCAGTGCTAACATACTGGGAAAGGTTCGCAAAAAATGAGGCGCGCTCTTCCACAGCATTCGGCGCATATATGCACATGACTCTGAATTCAAGGTCACGAAAACCAAAATCACAAAAAACAATCCTTCCGGATTGACATGAAAATACATTTTTAACAACAAGGCCAGGCAATTTCTTAACAAACAGAACACAACCGGCGGACGTCCCTACTGCGTGGCTCACGACCGCATAATATCTAGTCGTGAAACGCCGCACCATGCTCCCGGTCTCGTCCTCTCCGTCAACCTTTGTCTCCTGGACAGCTAGAACGTCTAAGTCTTGGTAAGTGGCCAGCCGTAGGACTTGACTTTGCCTACGCCTAGCCGCCAACCCTCTTACGTTTAGTGTGGCAATAGCGAGTGACGGATTAGAAGCCATGCTGAACTAAAGTATAAGGTAGGCCCGGAGCATGGTGCTTACCCTTCACGACCAGCCCTCGGCTAGCCGCCTCCGGGACCGCCGGTCTTCCCGGTGGTGTTCGTCTGCTGCACTTTGTCACCAGGCCTTCTCTCGAGCGGAACATTTGGCTTAGGCTTGAAGGCCGACCGTCTCCCTTGAGGCGCCTTCGCCGGCGGCCCGTCACTAGTGCTGGATGCTGCGTTGTTCTTGTCTCCGGCCTCGTCACGGGGGCGCTTGGATGAGGCACCCAGACCAGCGGCCCGGTCCCCTCCGTCAGCGTACTCGCCCTGTTGCATCGCTGACTCGTCGTCGTCCCGTTCAGCTTCACTAGCGCCTGCCTTCGCAGGCTCTTTGTCCTTGTCGACACTTGCAGGCCCAGTAACCTGCTCAGCGACTTGGACGACCTTGGCGTCAGCGACCTCCGGCACCGTCGTGGTACTTGTCTTCTCTGGGGGCACTTGTTCTCCGGCTCCCTTGACAGCGTCTTCGGTCTCAACTGCATCCATGACGTGCACTGCCGCCTCTTCGCTCGCGACTGGGCTAGTCGCAGTAGCGTAAGTCTTGACGCAGTCGGCGTCGACGTGCCCGAAGCGTCTGCAACGCGAGCAGCGCGGCACCTTACAGTCCCGCCTGACGTGTCCCGTGCCTTGGCAGCGTAGGCATTGCATCGGACGACCGGGTACCACCACCAAGGCCAGCTCCCCTGCAACGCGTATCTGGTGAGGAATATCTTCCACTTTCAGTCCGCCCTTCAGCTTGAGAAGAACGGTCCTCGTGGTCGAACATTTCTCCGCAACGCCTTGAACACGCCACTTCTCCCGGCTCACCTCAACCACCTTGCCGAAGGCCGCCAACGCAGTCCGCACATCTTCGTCTTCCACGCCGTGTAGCAGCCAGTGAAGCCGGAGCTTCACCTGCTGGTCCTGAGGGTCGACGATAACACATCGCCGCCCCTTAACCTGTATCTCTTTCAAGGCCAACAGTCGCTTTGTTGCAGCAGCATCACCGAGGGTCACTGCCCAGACATGATTCACTTGGTACGCCCCAAGGCACACAACTTCCGGTAGCAGGCCCGTGGGCGCTAGAGCATCCCTAAAGTCCTCGACCTTATACGGCCTCGCTCGTACGTCACCATGTAGAAACACGGTGTTATTAACAATTCGTCCTTTTGGCAGCTGAGGCAAAATAAACTGGTAGTCGGTTTCTTCGTCGTTGCTAAACCTGTTTCCACGGCCAAAAGTGGCCGCTGTCGCTGCTCCACTGGAGCCCATGATTCCGCTGACCGCTCAGCTCGGCTGCCGGAAGCAGAATCCTCGGCCATCCTGACACCGCATATCGCCCGTCAGACGCGCTCGAAGTGAACGGCGCGTAGAGCGCGGTATAAAAAAAAGAAGAAACGCGAAATAATGTGTCAGAAGTGGGATTCGAACCCACGCCCACATACGTGGACCAGAACTCTCGTGTAACCCGCATCGCTGGGCAATGTTTCCCTTGAGTCTGGCGCCTTAGACCACTCGGCCATCCTGACACTGCATATCGCCCGTCAGACGCGCTCGCAGTGAACGGCGCGTACAGCGCGGCATAAAAAAAAAAGAAACGCAAAGTAATGTGTCAGAAGTGGGATTCGAACCCACGCCCACATACGTGGCCCAGAATTCTCGTGAAACCCGCATCGCTGGGCAAGGTTTCCCTTGAGTCTGGCGCCTTAGACCACTCGGCCATCCTGACACTGCATATCGCCCTTCAGACGCGCTCGCAGTGAACGGCGCGTAGAGCGCGGTATAAAAAAAAACGCAAAATAATGTGTCAGAAGTGGGATTCGAACCCACGCCCACATACGTGGACCAGAATTCTCGCGTAACCCGCATCGCTGGGCAAGGTTTCCCTTGAGTCTGGCGCCTTAGACCACTCGGCCATCCTGACTTTTTTTTTTTCTTTATTGCCTTTTCACAAACGCAAACAAAAAGATCAATTACACGACATGTACATATTCTAAAAACACCAGCCACAGCTCGGCCAGTGTAAGGTGTTTAGAAGGGCTTCACAGAAGCCAATTGGTCTAGTACAGGAAGCCATTCCGGGGGTTCACATAGTGCTCTGAACAAGTCGCGTGTGTATATAATGCTCTCAACAAAATAGTGTCTTGCTGAGTGAGCCTGTATATGACAATGTCTGATGTCCATTCTCGTCTTCCATACGCTGTGCATGCAAAGCAGCATTAGCATATCACTCGGCGCTTCCCCTGTTTCTGCACGTGGAAGAAACCGGATTCCAAAAGGGCTTATCGGCAATTCTTTTTTAAGTGTTCTTTGTAGGACGTCCCACAGAAATACGGCGTCATGGCAGTCAATAAAAATATGCTCAATTGATTCTGGCTTATTACAGATTAAGCAGTTTACCGACCAAGGTACAGAAAGACCTTTGCTTTGTAACCATGGCTTTACAGGGAGAGTGTCAGTATGTAATTGAAAAAAGAACGTTTTAGCAGAGGGTCTCACTGGCATTTTTTTAACGCGCTTTAGCACATCGCGCTCAGGACCTAGCCTGTAGGCAGCTCGGTAAACCGGTAATGGTAAAAATACATCGAGAATATCAGAATACAAACGCTTTTTCGTGACATCACACAAGTATTCATATGAGAACCTTGCCTTGAGCAGGCGTACAGAAGTAACCACTTCACGAAAATAAGGACTGAGCGGTCCAGCTCCAAAAGAAACAGATGACACGACAAAGTCAGATAGATAATCCTGCAATCGTGCTTGGATCACAGTTCTCAAAAACACATCAGTTTGGTCCCGCACAAAGAAGAATCTGCTTACTAGCTGCTTGAAAAACAGGTGTGAGAGCCCTAGCCCACCATTTTTCACCTTGTGAAACAAATTGCACCGGCTTGTGCGCTCCCATTGCGATCCCCAAATAAAGGTCGCAAACACTCGGTGGATTTTTTGAACCGAAGTTCTTGTCATGGCCATCACTTGCAACACGTAGAACACTTTTGCAATTAAAAACATATTACAAACGGAAGCTCTTGCGAACATTGAGAAGTTATGGCCACCCCATTTATCGGTAGCATTTTTGACGCGTTTATTTTCCTCAGACCAATATTCATCAGCATTGAGGTAGTTATTTAGCGGGACACCGAGGTAATTTCCGGGGGAGACGGTCCAATTCATATTACAGTACACCTCGGGGGTGCTCTGCCAGTTGCCATGCCAAAATCCAAGGCATTTCGACCAACTGATCACGCTACCAGTTGCTGTGCAGAACGCATTAGCAACACTGACAACTTCCTGCACGCTTCTAGCATCAGTGCAAAACACGGCTATGTCGTCCGCGTACGCTAAGACCTTAACTTCACTGCTGAAAAAAGTGAAGCCTCGAATACATGGTGTTGCAAGCAAACGTAAACAAAACGGCTCCAAGTATATCGCAAAAAGTAGAGGGGACAACGCACATCCTTGTTTCACACTCGACCGCACAGGAATTGACATACTTAATTCTTTGTTGATCACTAATTTGGCTGTGCAATCATGATACACCATTTTAACGCCTTCAGTAATTACAGATCCAACATTTACGTGCTCCAGCAATAAAAACAGAACTTCATGTACAACTTTGTCGAACGCTTTATGTAAATCTAGCTGAATCATAGCTACGCGGTCATGCATTGCGTCACAACATTCCAGAATACTTCTTGCTATGTGTATGTTTGTAAAAATTGTTCTACCTTTAATGCCACAGGTTTGATGCGGGCCAACGAGGGACCATCCTGACACTTTTTTTATTCATTACCGGTTTTCAATATAACATCGCACATATGAATTTCACACGCATGACACAGATGCAAGCCTCTTGCAAGAGAAAAAGGAAGACAAGAAAAAAGCGCTAGAAAGCCGTCCATTCTCATAGGACTGACGTTGTTAAATTAAAATTCCTTCATGACTGTCAAAGGTTCGAGCCTCGACAGCCAATCCGGTACACACTCTTGCATTTTGTGCATTTCAATAAATGAGGACATACACTCTCTGAAATACATACGCGCTGGCCGAGCGTCGGTGTCGCAATGGTACCCGGCCATGCGAGCTCGCCATATAGAGTGGCGGGCTTTCAACATATTAAGATCATACGGCACTCCGTCTTCATCTTTAATTGGCAGATACCTGATCCCTTGGGGGTCCACCGGTAACTCCTTTTTCAGCGTTCGCTTTAAAACGTCCCATAGGAAAACCGCCGCCCAGCAATGCAAGAAAACATGATCAATGGTCTCCGGCTTCTGACAGATCAAGCAGTGGGATCCCCACGGCAGAAGACAGCCTCGTTCTTCGACAAAAGTCTTCACAGAGAGCGTTCCTGTGTGGAGCTTAAAAAAGAAGGTTTTAACCCCTGGTGGCACCTGCATTCGTTTCACCCGTTTAAGGTCGTCTTGTCCTGGCCCTCCACTGTATATGGCTCTGTATAACGGCACAGGAAACACAATGTCGCACACATCTTTATACAGTGTTTTCCTTTTCACGTGACACAGATAATCGTTTGAAAAACGAACTGAAAGGAAACGCACACTGTCTGCCACTTCCTTAAAATAACCACGCAGTGTTCCGGTCATGCTTGCCGTACTGACAACATATGCAGGCAATGCGTCGCTCAACCTGAGCTGACATACGGTGCGCAAAAAAGGATCGCGCACATCGCGACAAAACAAAAAGCGGTTGACAAGCTGTCGAACAAAAAGATGCGCCAAGCCCAGCCCCCCTTCCTTCACGTGCCTGAACAGATTTGTTCGGCTACACCTTTCCCAGGTAGAGCCCCAGATAAAAACCGCGAACACTCTGTGCAGCTTTTGCACGTTTACCCTTGAACAGTACAACGTCTGCATGACATACCACAACTTCGTAATAAAAAACATGTTACACACCGTTGCCTTAGCGAAAATCGACAGGTTGATGCCTTTCCACCTTTCTGCTTTTCTCTAGTTTCTTTTGTTTGGTTCATCCAGTATTCGTCGCTATTTTTGTAACTGTCCATGGGAACACCTAGATACTTGGTCGGGGTTTTCATCCAGTTCTCATTTGCAAAATGGTCCGATGTGGAAGACCACTCTTCGTGCCACGAACCGAGGGACTTCCCCCAGTTCACTCTACTGCCCGTCACACCACAAAAACTTTTCACTACGCTTATCATTTCCGTTAGACTTTGTTTGCTTGTACAGCACACTGCGATGTCATCTGCATATGCCAAGAGCTTGACTTCTGTGTCTGCCAAATTATAACCGCGTATTTGATCATTTTGAATTATGGCCAAACACATAGTTTCTATGTAAATTCCAAACAAAAGAGGACTGAGGGGGCAGCCCTGACGCACAGAACGCATGACGTTAATGGGGGCCCCCAATGATTTATTCACAATTAAGCGTGCTGTGCAGTTCTGATACGCCAACGCCACTCCCTCAGCGATGATGGAACCAATATTAACGTGATCCAAAATGGCAAACAACATACCATGCGAGACACAATCAAAGGCTTTCTCGAGGTCGAGCTGAAGCACTGCGACTCCGCCCAAGGTGACGTCGCAGCACTCGAGCACGCACCGCATCGTGTGAATATTCGAAAAAATCGACCTTCCTTTGATTCCACACGTTTGGTGATCTGCGACAATTTCCTTTATTACACTTTGAAGTCTGGCTGCCAAAACCTTCATGAAAATTTTATAATCTACATTGGTTAAAGATATCGGCCTGTAAGATGTCACCAGCCTAAGTTTCTCCACTTGATCACTCTTAGGGAGGAGTATGGTATGCACTTTGCCAAAAGGTGGCAAAGCTTTGTTCTCATACGCATCATTAAACAGCCGTGCTAGCAACGGTGACAGTTCCTTCTTGAAAGCTTTATATAAACAAGCGCCCAGGCCGTCAGGTCCCGGTGATTTGCCTTGATTCAAATCCCCAATTGCCTATTCAACTTCGCTTTCTGTTATTTTCTTTTCTAATCGTTCTTTTGTGTCGTCACTCAATCGCGGCATGCGACCGAGAAAAACCTTTTTAAACTCGTCTACATTCGCTTCTTGAAACGCAAAGACGGACTGGTAATACACTCAAAACGCTTGGCCTATACTCTTACTGTCGTCGGCAGTTGTGCCATTCCATAGAATCTTATCGACGTGATTCCTTCTACCTTGCGCTTTTTCAAGTCCAAGCGCCCTTTTAGTGGGCGTCTCTCCAGCTACTAATGCATTTGTTCTTGCGCGCACCATCGCACCTTGATACCGTTCTTTGTCGAGCTGCTCGATTTTTTCTTTAATGGTTCGCACATCTTGTTTATACGCTCCTGGCACTTCGCACTCAAGCGCTATCAGCTGCTTAAGTGTCTTTCGCAAGCTCTTTTCTTTCATTTCCTTCTCAAACTTTAAGCAGCTCGATCTTTCACAGGCTTTAATTTTTACGTTTTGTTTGAACCCTTCACATTTCTCTGCTGTTGTTTGACTATTATCCTCACAAAGCTCCCTAACGGCCTCATGTACTGCCTCTACAAATGGTTGGTCTTTTAGTAGTAAGGCGTTCATTTTCCATAGGTCCCAATGAAAAGATTCTCTCTTCCTCTCCGTGCCTATGTTACATTTCACCAAGCAGTGATGTGAGAACGATACTGGTGCCACAGAATAACTATGGCACTTTGGAATCATGTCTTGCGATATGTACATGCGGTCTAACCTCGCGTGACTGATACCTTGAAATCGCGTGTACATTACTTCCCTCTCCCCCTCCAGACACTCGCAAACATCGTCCAGTTCATTTTCACTTATTAGTTTAGTCAACACACTGCTGCTTCTATCACGAATACCGGCATTATTGGCTCTGTCCCGAGCACTCAAAACACAATTAAAATCCCCCAACAAAATCATTCACTTATCGCTGCAAATATACTGAAAAAAGTTCTCAAAAAATGAGGTGCGCTCTTCTACAGAATTCGGCGCATATATGCACATGACTCGAAATTCAATTTCACGATAAACAAAATCACAAAAAACAATCCTTCCAGACTGGCATGCAAATACACTTTGAACAAGATCAGGCAACTTCTTTACAAACAGAACACAACCGGCGGACGTCCCTACCGCGTGACTCACGACCGCATAATATCTTGTCGTGAAACGCCGCACCATGCTCCCGGTCTCCTCCTCTCCGTCAACCTTGGTCTCCTGGACGGCTAGTACGTCTATGTCTTGGTCAGTGACCAACCGTAGGACCTGACTTTGTCTACGACTAGCCTCCAACCCTCTCAAGTTTAAAGTGACGATAGTAAGTGACGGTAAGAGAGCCATCTTAACTAAGGAAAAAAAAAAGTAGGCCCGGAGCATGGCGCCCGGAGGCGGCTAGCCCTCGGCTAGCCGCCTCCGGGACCTTCCGGCTTGCTGGCGTTTGTCACCGTCCCCACTTTGACAACAGGCTTTTTTTCAGGCGGAATATTAGGTTTTGGGTTGAAGCCCATCCGCCTCCCATGAGGCGCCTTCGGCGGTGGCCCCTCGTTGGAGCTGGTTGCACTACCGTCCCGGTCCTTCGTCGCGTCGTGGGGGCGCTTGACTGGGGCACCGAGAGTTGCAGTCTGCTCACCGTCGTTGGTGTGAATGAATGTGTATTGTTTAGTGGCGCAAGGGCCAAGTATGGCCAAAGAGCGCCATGACTGATAATGTTGTGTTAAGCGCCGATTTGTGAGTTGCGATGGTGGGATGGTGGGTGTCTTCGTCCTGCAGCATTGCTGTCGTGTCGTCATCGGGTGCCTCGTCGTTAACGCCCCCCGTAGCATGACCCACTGAAGACAGGAGCTGTGCCGTCTTGCTCGTTTTCTCGCCAGCCTCAGCCACCGTGCCTTCTGCGCCGACGATCGATGTCCCACTGACTGTCGCTGTCGGAACCGGGTCTCCGGTTCCTTTGGCGGCGTCCTCCGTCTGGACCACGTCCATAACGTGCTCTGCAGCAACGTCACTCGCTGCTGGTCCTGTCACGGCTGCATACGATTTGACGCAGTCAGCATCGACGTGGCCGAAACGCTTGCACCTTGAACAGCGGGGAACTTTACAATCTCGGCGGACGTGTCCCGTGCATTGGCAGCGCAGACACTGCATGGGCCTCCCGGGAACGACCACCAATGCTAGCTCTCCGCCGACGCGCACCTGATGAGGCAGGTCTTCCAGTTTTACGCCGCTGTTCAGCTTCAGGAGCACGGTCCGGGTAGTAGAGGTCTTGTCTCCCATGCCTTGGACACGCCACCGCTCTCGGCTCACCTCTTCCACCTTGCCGAAAGCTGCGAACGCCGTCCGAATGTCCTCATCAGAAACGCCGTGCAGCAGCCAGTGAAGCCTAAGCTTCACTTGCTGGTCTTGTGGGTCAACAATGACACACCGTCGTCCCTTCACTTGCATTTCCTTCATGGCCAGCAGGCGTTTTGTGGCAGTCGCATCATTGAGAGTCACCGCCCAGACGTGGTTAATTTGATACGCCCCTATGCATACTACGTCAGGTAGCAGGCCCGTCGGCAATAGGGCGTCCCTGAAGTCTTCAACCTTGTAGGGTCTCGCACGTACATCCCCGTGTAAAAACACGGTGCTGATCGTTACTCGTCCTTTCGGCAGTTGCGGCAAAATAAACGGGTACTCATTGTCTTCGTCGGTAAGCCTGTTTCCGCGGCCAAAAGTGGCCGCTGTCGCTGCTCCTCTGGAGCCTATGATTCTGCTGACCGCTTAGCTCGGCTGCCGGAAGCAGAATCAGGCCACTCGGCCATCCTGACACTGCATATCGCCCGTCATACGCGCTCGCAGTGAACGGCGCGTAGAGCGCGGTATAAAAAAGACACGCAAAATAATGTGTCAGAAGTGGGATTCGAACCCACGCCTACATACGTGGACCAGAATTCTCGTGTAACCCGCATCGCTGGGCAAGGTTTCCCTTGAGCCTGGCGCCTTAGACCACTCGGCCATCCTGACACTGCATATCGCCCGTCAGACGCGCTCGCAGTGAACGGCGCGTAGAGCGCGGTATAAAAAAGAAACGCAAAATAGTGTGTCAGAAGTGGGATTCGAACCCACGCCCACATACGTGGACCAGAGAGAGAGATCGAGAGAGAGAGAGAGAGAGCAAATGATAAAGGAAAGGTAGGGAGGTTAACTAGGACTGAGCCCGGTAGGGAGGTTAACTAGGACTGTGTCCTACACAGGGGAAAGGGAAAATGGGAAGGAAAGAAGGAAAGGGAAAGGTATATCGATAGGAAATACTGTCCATGTATAAAATGCATCGCGGATATTTCCTTCAATGCGCACCAGATGATTGGTTGTCGACCGCCCTTCTCTAAAGCCACACTGATAAGGATCGAGCATATTGTTGAGCTCAAGGAAATGCATAAGTCTGCGATTTATCATTTTTTCAAAAATTTTACACATACAATTTGTTAGTGCTATCGGACGATAACTTGTTGCCAAGGAAGGGTCTTTTCCCTGCTTTAGAACAGGAACCACAATCGCTGCTTTCCATGTGGGTGGGAGGTGTCCCGAAGCCCAAATAGTGTTGAATAGTGTAAGAAGTGCAACTTGTGCGTCAGTATGTAGGTTTCTGATGATGTCATACATGACTCTGTCAGGTCCCGGTGCAGTGCTTTTGCATGTGTTCAAGGCAGCTCTCAACTCGGCAATACCGAAAGGCCGGTTATACGGTTCATTCTGCCTGGATTTTCGTATGATTGGCTTACGCTCTACTATGTCTTTATATTTGAAGAAAGGATTGGGAATAGTGCGTTGAGCTCGACACTCGCTCAAAGTGCTCCCCAAGTGTGTCTGCCTGGTCTTTCAGTGTATCGCCCTGTGTGTTTGCCAGAGGTAGTGAATATGTTTGTCGCCCTCTTATCCTATTAACCTTGTTCCAGACTTTGGCCTCATCTGTATAGGAATTTATACTCGATAAAAACTTCAGCCAACTCTCTCTTCTGGCCTGTCGGCGCGTTCTCCTGCCTTTGGATTTTGCTTTCTTAAAGTTGATAAGATTCTCCGCAGTGGGAGAGGCGCGTAGGAACCCCCACGCTTTGTTCCGTTTTTTACGAGCGATCCTACAATCGTCGTTCCATCACGGGACACGCCGTCTGCATGCCAGGCCATTTACTTCTGATATGCATTTTGATGCGGCATCTATAATAAAGGCTGTAAAATACTCAACAGCAGCATCAATTCCTAGCGAGGACATATCATCCCATGATATACTAGTTAGGGTTCGGAATTTCTCCCAGTCAGCTGTGTCAATCTTCCACCTAGAAGCCTGTGGTGGATATTCGTTCTCTGTAGGTGTTCTTAGCAGTATGGGAAAGTGGTCACTTCCGTAAGGATTGTTGATAACTTCCCATTCCATTTGTGCAGTATACACGGGGAAACTAGGCTGAGGTCAATTGAAGAAAATGTTCTGTTTGCGATAGAATAATATGTGGGTGCCTTCTTATTCAGCAGACACGCACCAGAAGAGAGAAGGAACGGTTCAACAAGACGATCTCGCGCATTTATACGAGAGTCGCCCCACAGGCAGTAGTGCGCATTGAAATCTCCAAGCACAACGTAAGGTTCTGGCAATTCATCTATGAAGGACTGAAATTCATGTTTATGGATGTGTGTTGTTTAGTGGCGCAAGGGCCAGGTATGGCCAAAGAGCGCCATGACTGATTGATTGATGGATATTGTTTCTTGGCGCAAGGGCCAGAAATGGCCAAAGAGCGCCATGACATTTGATTATGAATGGCAATGAGTATCGTTGAATATGGCGTGAAACGACTGGCTGTATATTGGCCTGATGATATGTAGTGTTTAATGGCGCAAGGGCCAAGTGTGACCAAAGAGCGCCAAGACAATGGTGATGAACACTGAATGGACTAATGGCTGATGTTACGTGGCTGTAGAGAGGCCTAAAACTGAGAGCAATAAGTTGCATAAAATACACAAGGAATAAAAATGTGAAAATGACTAAAGTAGGGTATGTTATAAGTATAGGATGTACAACAACGGTGTAATAGCGTTAGATGAATAAAAATGAACAGGTGATTGTTGTTGACGAATAGCACAATAGCCTCAGCGGGTCCCTTGAGTACAAGGGCCTGGAGGCATCTGCTATAACATAGGTTCACATCGCAACCATGGCCTCTCGCAAGAGGCCGTGTTACGAATTTCTTGGACAGAAAACGTGGAGCGTGTCAACGTCGTTTAGAAAGGCTAAGGTAGACTGCATGTGAAATAGCGGTTCTCTGCCTAGAAACAGTGCCAGGTGAAGTGGTATATACTGACTGTATGCTAAAGGGAAGTGTTTTTTCCTCTTGACTTGTGTTTCGCGGCATTCTAGGAAGACATGTTGAACACTGAGTGTCTCCCCACATCTACTACACATTGGACGTTCACCGTCGCTCAACAAAAAGCTATGTGTACCGTAAGTGTGCCCTATTCTGAGACGACAGAATAGGACATCACTTCGTCTGGACTTGGTCAGTGATGGCCAGTATCCTAAATGTGGCTTAACTATGTGGAGTTTATTAAGGGTTTCAGCGTCCCATTTATGCTGCCAGTAGTTTCTGAGTTTTTTCCGTAAGTATGGCTTTAGGTCTGAGACCGGAACGGCTACGGACATGTTGCAAGCTTTTGTGTCTAAGGAGGTAGCAATTCGGTCTGCCAGGACGTTACCTTCAATACCTCTGTGTCCAGGCACCCAGCATATCGTTACATGTTGGCCAGATGCATAAATAGTACAGAGGAGAGAAAAAAGATCTGCAATTACTGGATTTGTGTGGTTGGAGCATGATATCAATGTTTTCACAACGCTTAATGAGTCTGTGTATATGACCGCCTTATGTAGTTTTAACTGTTTGATGTGTTTCGCAGCCGACCACAGTGCATACGCCTCTGCTGTAAATATGCTTGTTTGAGGGTGCAGAACATCGGACTCGGAAAAGTATGGCCCGACGGCTGCATATGACACGCCAGCATGTGATTTAGACGCATCTGTGTAATACTCTGGACACGAGTATTTAAATTGTAATTCCAGAAAATGCATATGAATGTGCGCCTCTGGAGCATGCTTCGTTACCTCCACAAATGACGTGTCACAGTCAATAATTCGCCACAACCACGGTGGAAACGGCTTCGCAGAAGCCATTAGACTATTTTCATGAATAGGAACATCCATCTCCTCGCTCAGCTTTGTCACACGGATCGAGAATGGCTCTCTGGCTGTAGGTTTGTTACGAAAGAGTGTTGCAGAGGTCATATTGTTTATGGTGGGATTACAAGGATGGTTTTTGTTAGCATGTACTTTCAGAAAATAATTAAGTGTAGAATATGACCGCTGCAGCTCGAGCGACCATTCTTTCGATTCGACATAGAGGCTTTGAATCGGACTCGTCCTAAAGGCGCCGGTGGCGAGGCGGATACCAAGATGATGCACAGGGTCCAGCATGATGATGCGTGGTGTTTTATGGCGCAAGGGCCAGGTTTGGCCAAAGAGCGCCATGACAGGTGGTAATGTTGACGATGTATTGTGGATGACATGCACAATGAACTCATTATGGTAGATGTGATATGGCTGTAAAAGGGCCTAAAATCTGTAGCTGTAAGTGGCGTAGAATATATAGTTGCTAAAATAATGACGGTGACAAGGCAGTGATGTGGGCTATGGCAATGGGTGGTCGTTAAAACATTGTGCAATAAAACAACACTGACACCAGAGTTTTAAGAGAGCCCTTGAATGCAGGGCTGTTAGTCACGCGCTAAAAATTGCCTGGCCAAATGATTTTCAGGATGTCAGTTTCGTCTAAAAAATCTAAGACTGTTTGCAGTTTGAAAAACGGTTCATCACTAAGAAAAAATGCAGGATGGAGAGGTATATTTTCGCGATATGCAGAAGGGAAATACTTTTTCCTCTCCGTTTCTATTGCAGGGCACTGGATAAGAACATGGATGACAGTCAGGCCATCGCTGCACCTACTACAAGTAGGAGGTTCCCCGCCAGTTAAGAGGTAGGAGTGAGTACTGTAAGTATGTCCTATTCTTAATCGGCAAAGAAGTACTTCTTTGTACCGTGCTGTTTTGTCACTTATCCAATTCTGCAATCTTGGTTTTATAATATGTAACTTATTCAATGTTTGTGTATCCCACTCTGCTTGCCAATGTTTCCTCAATTTACGGCGCAGAAAGGGCTTTAGGTCTGTGGCAGGAATGGGGATGTTTCCATCTGTGTCGCTAAAACTCACTGACGTAGCGTTTTCGTCAGCAGCTACGTTGCCTTTTATACCTTTATGGCCAGGTACCCAGCATAGGATAATCGCTTGGTTGCAGATATATGCGGAGCACAACAAACTATACAACTCATTCAAAACGGGATTCTTATGCTTTCGTAAGCTAATCAGCGCTCTCACGACACTTAGCGAGTCTGTAAAGACAACAGCCTTAGCGACATTTGTGCGCCTTATGTGTTTAATAGCCGAAAGTACACCGTATGCTTCTGCTGTAAAGATACTGGTGTGTGGGTTTAGTGGCCCTGATGTTGAAAATGAGGGTCCGAGAGCTGCGTAAGCAACACCAGCGGGAGACTTCGAAGCATCTGTGTAATATTCGTCACAAGAATACTTCTCTTTAAGTTCAATAAAATGTGACTGTATGTGAGCCTCAGGTGCGTGTTTAGGTAATTCTAAGAAAGAGATGTCACATTGGATAGTTTGCCACTCCCAAGGCGGTGGAAGCCGAGACGGCGCCATTAAGACATTCTCTAAAAGAGAGACCCCTGTTTTTTCTGAGAGTGCTTCCAACCGGAGGGACAGAGGAGGCCGGACACATGGGCGGTTACGGAACAGCCTGGCCATGGAGGAGTCGTTAATAATTGAATGACATGGATGATCCACAGCTGATTTTACCTTCAAGGCATACGAAAGACTTAAATATGTCCTTTGGTAGTATAGGGACCATTCATTAGATTCGGCGTAAAGGCTTTGCACAGGGCTAGTCCTAAAGGCACCTGTAGCAAGGCGAATGCCTAAGTGGTGGACAGGATCTAGCATTGTTAGAGTACTAGGTCCTGCAGAATTATAGACTATGGCGCCATAGTCAAGGCGTGTTAGTATTAGACTTTTGTACAGCTTTATTAGGCATCTCCTGTCACTTCCCCAAGCTGTGCGTGACAACAGCTTCAGAAGATTCATAGTCTTGAGGCACTTTGCCTTAAGATACTTCAGGTGTGGCACAAAGGTTAGCTTACTGTCTAGAAGGATCCCTAAGAATTTGTGTTCACAGCTCACAGATAACCGTTCTCCATTGAGATTGATTACGGGTTCCGCCAGTATACCTCTCTTATTAGTGAACAGGACGCAGGTACTTTTTCTCGGATTGAGCTTAAAACCATTTTCGTCCGCCCACTTAGACAATTTATTTATGCAAAGCTGTACATGTCGCTCACAGATACTTAGATTACAGGATTTAAAACCTATCTGGATATCATCTACATATACAGAATAAAACATACTATGTGGTATGGCAGTCTGAATGGAGTTCATTTTGACAATAAAGAGTGTGCAGCTCAGCACACCTCCTTGTGGAACACCAGCCTCTTGCGTAAATGGACGAGAGAGAACGTTACCAATTCTAACACGGAAAGTGCGATCCGAGAGGTAACTCTGAATGACGCATAGCAAGTTGCCTCTAACTCCCATTTCAGACAGATCACGAAGGATTCCAAAACGCCAGGTTGTGTCGTATGCCTTCTCCATATCTAAAAATACGGACAGGAAAAACTGTTTGTGGACAAAGGCATCACGGATATTTGTCTCGATGCGGACAAGGTGATCTGTTGTGGATCTACCCTCTCTAAAACCGCACTGTAAGGGATCGAGTATCTTGTTGTTTTCAAGAAAATGGATGAGGCGACGGTTAATCATTTTCTCAAATAATTTGCATATACAACTTGTCAGAGCTATAGGCCTATAACTGTCGGGTGAGGAAGGGTCCTTGCCCTCTTTGAGAATGGGGATTACGATTGCTTCTTTCCAGGCTAACGGAATGTATCCTGCGGAGAACATAGAATTGAAGAGTGACAGTAGTGTTTCTTGGGTTTGAGGGTGTAGGTGTCTGATCATCTCATACATTATTCTGTCACTTCCTGGGGCGGACTTGTTGCAACAGTTTAGTGAGGCCTGGAACTCAGCCATTCCAAATGGACGATTGTATGCTTCATTCGATGAGCTGTTCCAACCCAATTTCATCTGTTCTGCTAGTCGCTGGTATTTTAGGAATGTATCTGTGTAATGAGATGCACTAGAAATGTGCTCGAAATGTGCTCCTAGACAATCTGCCTGATCCTCCAGAGTGTCTCCTTGTGTATTTAATAAAGGTAAGGGATGAGTTTCGCGGCCTTTTATTTTGTTAACCCTGTTCCAGGCTTTCCGTTCGTCTGTATACGAGTTAATGCTGCTTATGTAGTTTTTCCAGCTTTCTCGTTTAGCGCGGCGGCGCGTTCTTCTACCTTGCGACTTGATCGCCTTGAAATTAATCAGATTCTCTGTGGTTGGGGAGTTACGGAGGAGGCTCCAAGCCTTGTTCTGCTTTTTCCTGGCTTCCCTACACTCCTCATTCCACCATGGAATACGTCGTTTCGAGGGCAACCCATTTGTTTGGGGAATGCATACTGATGCAGCCTCAACAATGAGCGCTGTTATGTATGCTACTGCGTCGTCTAAGCTAGGTTCAGAGATATTATTCCAGGGCAGCTGTGTTAGTTCGCGAAACTTTGTCCAGTCGGCTGAGTCAACTTTCCATCGAGGAAGATGTGCATGACACTCACTTTGTTTTTTAAGGTTTAGAACGATGGGGAAGTGATCACTTCCATAAGGGTTATTAATGACATCCCACTCCAGATATGGCACAATTGTACTAGACGCTATGCTTAGATCTATCGAAGAAAATGTTCTGTGTGTAGAGCTGTAAAATGTTGGCTTTTTCTTGTTCAGCAAGCAGCAACTTGAAGAGAACAGGATGTTTTCTACAAGCCGTCCTCTCGCATCACAGCGAGAGTCGCCCCACAGTGGGTTATGCGCGTTTAGATCACCGACGACTATGTAAGGGTGATGCAGCTCATCAATAAAGCTTTGAAATGTTGTGCTAGAGAGTTGATAACTTGGGGGGATGTATACGGACGTGATAGTAACTAGTTTATTGAATAGTACTGCTTGGATAGCAACTGCCTCAAGAGGAGTTCGGAGTTGCAGTTGCCGACAAGCAACGCCTCTGTCTACTATTATTGCTACACCGCCGGACGATGCAACAGCATCATCTCGGTCCTTCCGGAAAATAGCGTATTGCCTAAGAAAGTTTGTCTGCGTAGATTTAAGATGTGTCTCCTGAACACACAGCACCTTTGGATTGTATTTGTGTAAGAGTTCTTTGATATCATCGAGGTTGTGGATCAGGCCTCTCACGTTCCAGTGTAATATTTGTGTATCCATCTTGTTTGTGTTTATGTGCTGTGTGTCAAGAGATATCACTTAGGTTGGTTCAAGGGACCTTTCCAGGCCCCTTGATGCGGGGTATTTCTTTTTTGTTGGCGCGCTCCAGGGAGCAACGCCGTGCCTTCGGCGTCTGGGACGCCGGAGAGGTTTTTGTTACATCCATCGCCTCGTCAGAGGCGCTCGATGACGCCCGCTCAGCGGGCACGCGCGGGGGTTTTTCAGGCCTGTCTGCGCGAGCAGTGGCCCTGGGACCGGCAGGCTCGGAGGTCTGTTGGCCCTTCGTCGTAGGGGGCGGAAGAGCCGTGGCTGCTCCTGCCGGGGGGGCTGATGGCGTAACCGCCGTCACACTCTGTGTGACTTGCGCGGTCGCCTGAAGATGTAGCGCTGCCCCCCGGCGCGCCACATCGGTGTAGGAAGGACTGGACTGATTTTGGAGTGCGAAACGCTTACGTGCCTCTGGAAATGATAGGTTCAGTTTTACTTTCAGTTCTATGATTTGTTTCTCTTTTTTCCAAGTAGGGCATGATCGAGAGTAGGCGGGGTGGTCTCCTTCACAGTTGGCACAATGGTTTGTTCATGTACAGATGTCCGAAGCGTGTTCAGAAGAACTATACTTCGCACAAGTAGCACGTCCTCTGCAGTTCTGTGACCCATGCCCAAAGCGCTGACACTTGAAACATCGACGTGGATTTGGGATATACGGTCTCACGCGAAGCTTACAGTAACCGGTTTCTATTGTTTCAGGTAGGTTGCAGGTTCCGAAAGTAATGATTATGTGTTTGGTAGGTATTTGCTTGTCATCTCGCCTCAATGTTATTCTTTGAACTTTGACTACGTTTTGGTCTTGCCATCCTTCAAGCAGTTCGCTTTCGCTCAGTTCAAGGAGGTCGTCTTCTGAGACGACCCCGCGCACTGTGTTCATTGATCTGTGTGGGCCCACTGAGACGGGAATTTCCCCAAATGCTACAACTTTCGACAGTTTGTCATACTGCACTTTGTCGCGGAGTTCCAGAAGAAGATCGCCACTTCCCATCTTCGTTACTTTATAGCCTGGGCCAATTGCTTCAGTGAGAGATTTAGCTACAACAAATGGTGAGATCATTCTGACTGTTTTCTTATCGTTCTGACTATGTACAACGTGGTATTTTGGGAAAGATTGTTTTGGCTGCATAAAGAAAGTGAAAGTCTCATCGGTGCGCCCCCTCTTCAGGGAGCGATCAGGTAGCGGAGGAAAGTTATTTGCCATATAGAGCAGGGAAATTCGGCGGCGATGGTGGCCACCCACCACCGAGCCCAACAAGGGGACGCTACAAGGTTGGAAGAATACCTGCAGACGCCAGCCATGCATCGCCGCTATAGCCTAATATATATATACCCAAGGCAGGATATATTACACACGGTTAACCCTAGCCGCCAGGAAATACGGAAGTAATAAGAAGTGAAGAGAAGACAGGAAAGATGGAAAAGTGGGAGAGAAAGACGAAGATTGGAGAGGAGGACAGGAAAAGGCGACTGCCGATTTGCCCCGGGTGGGTCAGTCCGGGGGTGCCGTCTATGTGAAGCAGAGGCCAAAGGGGTGTGTTGCCTCCACCGGGGGGCCTTAAAGGTCCAAACACCCAGCATTAGCTCAACCCCCAGGATCCCCCTTTCCCCAGCCAGACACGGCTAAGCCGCGCACGGCTACACGCGGGAGGGTCCGACCCTCGTGTGCTCGGGTCCGACAGGGTCCAGCATCTTAAGAGCACTGGGTGTAGCTGAGTGATACACAACGGCACCGTAGTCTAACCGCGATCGTACAAGGCTCCTGTAGAGGTTCATGAGGCATTTCCTGTCGCTTCCCCATGTTGTATGTGACAATATTTTCAGGATGTTCATTGTTTTAAGGCATTTAGCTTTCAAATACTTGATATGAGGAATGAAGGTTAGTTTTGAGTCGAGTATTATGCCTAAAAATTTATGTTCAGTGTTGAGTGGTATGTGTTGTCCATGCAGCATAATATCAGGATCTTGTATCAAACCTCTCTTTCTAGAAAAAAGTACACAGGAGCTTTTAAGGGGGTTTAGCTTGAAGCCATTTTCATTTGCCCATTGTGAGACCTTGTTCAGTCCGAGTTGGACTTGGCGCTCGCAGACAGCAAGATTACAAGACTTAAATCCTAATTGCACATCGTCTACATATATTGAATAAAACATTGAGGATGGAATGACTTTGTGGAGGGAATTCATTTTCACAATGAAGAGGGTGCAGCTAAGCACGCCTCCTTGTGGCACACCAGTCTCTTGAGTGAATAGCCTGGACAGGGCATTGCCCACTCTAACACGGAACGTCCGGTTAGTCAAGTAGTTTTCTATCATATTTAGCATGTTGCCGCGTATGCCCATCGCAGAGAGGTCTCGGAGGATTCCAAATCGCCATGTTGTGTCATAGGCTTTCTCCAAGTCCAGAAATACAGAGAGAAAAAATTGTTTGTGTATATAAGCCTCTCTAATATTTGCCTCAATGCGAACTAGGTGGTCTATTGTTGACCTACCCTCCCTGAAACCACATTGAAGGGGATCAAGTAGACGGTTGCTTTCCAGGTAATAGATTAGACGCCGATTTACCATCTTTTCATATAACTTACACATGCAGCTTGTTAGCGCTATTGGCCTATAACTACTGGCTAATGCAGGGTCTTTGCCTTGCTTATGAATTGGGATGACAATTGCTTCTTTCCATGAGGATGGAATATGCCCAGATACCCACATGGTGTTGTAAAGGGACAGAAGTGTGTTCAATGTTTCTAGATGCATATTCTTGATCATTGCATACATTATGCGATCACTACCTGGTGCTGAGTTGCTGCAGGAAATGAGAGCAGCCTTCAGTTCAGCGAGATTAAAGGGACAGTTGTAAGGTTCATCTGGTGCGCATTTTCGTTCAAGGCGCTCTCGCTCTATGCGTTCCTTGAACTTTAGGAAAGTTGGCGAATAGTGTGATGCACTAGAAATATTTTCAAAATGCGTACCCAGGAAGTCTGCCTGATCTTTCATGGTGTTGCCTTGAGCGTTTACTAAAGGAAGCGGTTGTGCTTCCCTGCCCTTTAACCTGTTCACCCTGTTCCATACCTTACCCTCATCTTTGTAAGAGTTGATACTACATATGTATCTTTCCCAGCTTTCTCGCTTAGCACCTCGTCGTGTTCTTCTGCCCTGTGATTTCGCCTTCTTGAAATTAATGGGGTTCTCCGTAGTTGGAGAGTCACGAAGCAGGCTCCAAGCTTTATTTTGTTTTTTCCGTGCCTCTTTGCATGCGTCATTCCACCAAGGCAAACGACGCTTATTGGCAAGTCCGTTAGTTTGTTTTATGCATTTTTCAGCGGCGTCAATAATAAAAACTGTTAAATATGCCACAGCATCATCCACGTTTAAAGAAGTAAAATCATCGTACTGTAAATATGTGATCTCTTGAAACATTTCCCAATCCGACGAGTCGATTTTCCATAGGGGAATCTGTGGAGCGGGATCAGCTCGTTTTGTTAAAGTTAAGAGAATAGGGAAGTGGTCACTTCCGTAAGGGTTTTTTACGACCTTCCAGTCAAGGTACGTCATTATAGATGGAGAGGCTATGGTTACGTCTATTGATGAATATGACTTATGTGTGGTGCTATAAAAGGTGGGTTCTTTTTTATTGAGAAGAACTGCACCGGTACATAAAAGAAAGTCTTCTATAGTACGCCCTCTTGCATCACAGCGCTTGTCGCCCCATAGCGTATTATGGGCGTTCACATCACCTGTTAAAATGAATGGTTCCGGAAGCTGATTGACTAGTGTTTCAAGATCCCTTAGTTGCAAGCGATGTTCGGGTGGTATGTAGAGGGAACAGACCGTAACCAACCTGTCGAAAAGAATCGCCCTAACCGCTACTGCCTCAAAATTAGTTTGAAGGTGGAGGTGTTGGCAAGGAACTGACCTCTGGGCTATAATAGCCACGCCACCAGACGCGGCATGGCCATCATCGCGATCTTTCCGGAATAATGTGTGTTGTGTTAAGAAATTTGTAGTTGATGTTTTCAAGTGTGTTTCCTGAACGCAGAACAGCCTAGGATTAAATTCTTGTATTATTTCTTTGATATCATCTAAGTTGTTTAGAATGCCACGGGCATTCCAATCAATAATTTGTACAGCCATTTTATTAGGATGAGAAATGTTCCGTGTTCAGGTGTGTAGTGGCGTACTTTAGGTAACAGGACCGTCGTCTGGCCCTGTTATGGGTTTTTTGTTTGTTTTGGCGAGCTCGAGAGAGCCATGCCGGTGTTTCGGCACCAAACGTGCCGGTGTTGTGTCCATTGCCTCCTGGGAAGCACTGGACGCCCGCGCGTGCGGGCTTCTCGTTTGTTTGTCAGACCTCGCCTGGCGAGGCGTGGTCTTGAGGCCCTACGTACCCGGGGTAGCCGGCCTCTGTGTCTTGGTAGGTGGCGCAGGTTTAACTGCTTCCACCTCGGGGGCGGGGGATGCCACAGCCAACGACTCGCTGTGCGCGGGCCGGGCAGGTGGCGCAGGCCGGTGCGGCGCTGCCCCCTTACGCGTCGCATCGGCGTACGTTTTGGTGTGGAATGGGGAGCATCTTTTTCGTGCTTCCTTGAAGGAGATGTTTTCGTGTACTTTTAAGGTGATTATTTCCTTTTCTTTCTTCCAGTTGGGACAAGATCGGGAGTATGCTGGATGTTCACCTTCACAGTTTACACAGTGAGGTGTTGCTTCACATTTATCTGAGGCGTGGCCTTGGGCTCCACATTTCGCACAAGTAAGTTTACCACGGCAGCTCTGCGATCCGTGGCCAAATCTTTGACATTGGAAGCATCTTCTTGGATTAGGGATGTATGGTCTGACAGCTACCTTCGTGTATCCAGTTTCTATTGTTTGTGGCAGATCGCAAGTGGCAAATGTGAGGATCAGGTGCTTTGTAGGAATTTCCTTATTTTCTCTTCGGATAATGATTCTTTGAACGTTAATTACATTTTGCTCTTTCCAGCCTTCTAACAGCTCTGTTTCGGACAAGTCGATGAGATCTGCATCAGATACTACACCGCGTGCTGTGTTCATAGACCGATGGGGTGAAACGGTAACAGGTATATCTCCAAATGCCACAAGTCTGTTTAGTTTGCTGTGCTGTTCTTTGTCATGGATTTCAAGGAGGAGATCCCCGCTCGACATTTTGGTGACCTTATAGCCTGGGCCAAGTGCATCAGTCAAGCCTTTAGCAACAAGGAAAGGTGATACGGTTCTAGCTGGTTTTTCTGTTTTTTCGCTGTGAACGACTTGGAATCGGGAGAAAATTTCTTTTGGTTTGAAGAGGCTTAGAATTTCATCGGTGCGTCCCCTCTTTTGAGGGTGACGATCAAGCAGACGTGGAAAAGCAGGTGTTCCCATAATATTTCGGACATTTTCGGCGGCAATGGCGGCCACCCACCATGGAGCCCAACAGGGGGACGCTGTAGCACTTAACGTGTAAGGCTGCAGACGCCAGCCGTGCATTGCTGCTATAACCCAATATACCATACCCAAGGGAGGGCACATACACAAGGTTAACCCTAGCCGCCTAGAAAATTAGGAAGTGACGGAAGAGACGAGATGATAAGACAGTAAAAGAAAGAAGACAGGAAAGAAAAAGATTGAAGAGGGGGACAGGAAAAGGCGACTGCCGATTTCCCCCGGGTGGGTCAGTCCGGGGGTGCCGTCTGCGTGAAGCCGAGGCCAAAGGGGTGTGTTGCCGCCGCCGAGGGGCCGTAAAGGTCCAAACACCCGGCATTGGCTCAACCCCCAGGATCCCCTTTTCCCCGGACACGGCTAAGCCGCGCACGGCTACACGCGGTAGGGTCCAACCCTCGTGTGCTCGGGTACGTGGTGTCGCAACACACCAAACGCCTGCTGACGCAGACGCCCCTGCGGGGGTATATTGGCCTAAAATATTCGCTATAAATAGTGTAAAATCTGTATCTATTAAAATAATGCCAATGAAAAGTGAGTTCTATGGTTGTAAAAGTACGTTGTGAATGAGTAGATACTAAAACGTGTTAATTTATAGCAGCACCAGTGCCTCTGCGGAGCCCTTCAGCGCAAGGGCTGCGAGGCATGTGCTTTGTGAGTGATTCCATTGCAGCTACAGCCTCTAGGCAGAGGCTGTGCTACAAGTAGCCTGGCCAAATAATGTCTATTGTATTAGTTTCTTCTAAGAAGTTCAGTACTAATTTAAAATTAAATAGAGGGTCATTGCCTAAAAAGAAGACTGGGTGTAAAGGCACATTATGACGGTATAAGAATGGGAAGAACTTTTTTCTCTCCCTTTCTAATAATGGGCACTGAACGAGAACATGAAGGACTGTTAGTCTACTGCCACACCTAGTGCATGTTGGAGGGTTAGTTCCAGTTAGAATGTACGAGTGAGTGCTATAGGTATGCCCAATTCTTAATCTACAGAGCAGTACTTCCTGATGTCTTGTTGTTTTCTCAGAAATCTAGTTCCCTATCTTTGGTTTGATTAAATGCAGTTTGTTGGATACCTGAGTGTCCCATTGCCTTTGCCAATATTTCCGTAGTTTATATTGTAAAATAGGCTTAAGGTCTGTGTAGGGTACAGGTATATTGAAGTTTGCGTCACAAAAAGCTACAGATGTAGCCCTTTCGTCAGCAGCTACGTTGCCCTCTATGCCTCTATGGCCAGGCACCCAACAAAGAACAATTATTTGGTTCGACATGTATGCTGAGCATAGAAGGTTGTAGACTTCATTAAGGATAGGGTTTTTGTGTTTTCGCAGACTTGATATGCCATTGACAACGCTTAATGAATCTGTGAATATGACAGCCTTTATTATACCTGTTTGTTTTATATGTTTCACAGCAGAGAGGATCGCGTATGCCTACGCTGTGAAAATGCTGGTGTTTGGATTTAATGCACCGGACGTTGAGAACGACGGTCCGAGAGCTGCATAAGCTACACCATAAGTTGACTTTGAAGCGTCTGTATAAAACTCCGCGCAGGAATACTTAGCCTGGAGTTCGAGGAAGTGTGAATGTATGTGTACTTCAGGCGCATGTTTTGTTAATGCGACGAAAGACATATCACACTGGATATTCTGCCATTCCCAAGGTGGGGCAATGTTAGTGGGAGTCATTAGGACTGTTTCTCGATGCTGAATACCAGTTTCATGAGCTAGTTGTTCTAAGCGCACAGAGAGAGGAGCTCGAACAGATGGGCGGTTATGGTGAAGTCTTGCAGAAGATAAGTCAAGGACAGTTGAGTGACACGGATGTTCGTTATTCGATTTACATTTTAAAAAGTAGGAGAAGCTCAGATACGTTCTGCGCAGATGTAACGAGCATTCGTTCGCCTCCACATACAGACTTTCCACAGGGCTTGTCCTAAAGGCGCCTGTTGCCAGCCGTATGCCTAGATTGTGGACTGGGTCGAGGATTCTGAGAGCACTATCCGATGCGGATTGGTACACCACGGCTCCATAGTCGAGGCGTGATCGTACAAGGCTCCTATATAGGCTAAGCAAACACCTCCTGTCACTGCCCCAGTTTGTTCGAGAAAGTAGCTTCAGCAGGTTCATTGTCTTCAGGCACTTCGCTTTGAGATATTTCAAGTGTGGAATAAAATTAAGTTTTGACTCCAAGATAATACCTAAAAATTTGTGTTCAAGGCTGACCGACAGTCGTTGTCCATTAAGGTGAATAGTGGGTCCTGGTGATATGCCTCTCTTGTTTGAGAAGAGAACACATGTGCTTTTTTGAGGGTTAAATTTAAAACCATTTTCTTCTGACCACTTTGAGAGTTTGTTTAGGCCGAGCTGTAGCTGCCTCTCGCAGATGCTAAGATTGCACGATCTAAAAGCTATCTGTACATCGTCTACATAGACCGAGTAAAAGAGTGTGCGAGGTATGACGGTGTGTAGGGAGTTCATTTACACAATAAAGAGAGTACAGCTCAGCACTCCACCCTGCGGTACACCTGTCTCCTGTACGAATGATCGTGACTCCACATTGCCAATATACAGAGAGCAGACGGTAATAAGTTTGTTTATAAGTATGGCTCGAACGGCCACTGCCTCTAGGGGCGTTTGTAGTTGTAGATGTTGGCACGCTATACCTTTGTCGATTATAATGGCTACACCGCCAGATGATGCGATGGCATCATCACGATCTTTACGAAAAATAACATAATGACGAAGAAAGTTAGTGTGTTTAGATTTAAGATGGGTTTCCTGTACACACAGCACTTTTGGAGTGAGTTCGTAGAGAAGTTCTTGAATGAATGAATGAATGAATGTGTATTGTTTAGTGGCGCAAGGGCCAAGTATGGCCAAAGAGCGCCATGACTGATAATGTTGTGTTAAGCGCTGATTTGTGAGTTGCCATGGTGGGATGTAACATGGCTGTAAAGTGGCCTAAAATCAGGAAGTGTCATGGAAGCGTAAAATAGTATATAGCATAAAATTATGATAGTGATACATGTAGTTGTCTGTGGATATAGTACGCGTGATAAGTGATCGTGAAGCTAAAATACAAGAATATGGAAATACCACCTAAGCCTCCGGAAGGCCTTTGAGCCCAAAGGCTGGGAGGCAGGTGCTTTCTATTAGTGCAGTTATCGCAGCAGAAACCTCAGTTAAGAGGCCGTGCTACGGATTTCCTGGTGAAATGACATGAAAACTATGTACGTCTTTTAAAAATGCGAACAAGGATTGATATTTAAAGAGCGGTTCCATACCTATGATCATTAGAGGATGAAGGGGAATTTGTTGACGGTGTGGTAACGGAAAATGCTTTTTCCTATTAGCGTCTAATTCAGTGCATTGCAGCAGGATGTGAATCACGGTAAGTGGCTCACCACATTTATCACACATGGGTGGATCGCCACCGGACAAGAGGTATGCGTGTGTGCTGTATGTGTGTCCTATCCTGAGTCTGCAAAGTGTTACTTCTGTGTGGCGGTTCTTTGATACCGGTGGCCAGTTGCCAAGATACGGCTTGATAACACGTAGTTTATTTTCTGTTTGTTTGTCCCACAAGCGCTGCCAGAAAGTCCTTAGCTTTTTTCTTATCGAGGGCTTGACGTCCATTACAGGGACAGTCGTGGAAGTGCTGGACGCGTTCACGTGGACGGATGTGGCTAGCTCGTCAGCCAACACGTTTCCCTCTATCTCTCGGTGCCCCGGCACCCAGCATACGACGATATACTGTTTGGACTCACAGGTTGTGCATAATGCTGAATAAAGAGATAGAATTACAGGGTTTTTATATTTCCTGACAGTTTTCAAAGCATTTACAACACTCAAAGAGTCTGTGTATATAACTGCCTTTGGGATATTAGATTCATTAATGTGTTTAACGGCAGCCAATATCGCGTAGGCCTCTGCTGTGAAAATACTTGTGTTAGGGTGCAGAACACCGGCATCTGAAAAAGATGGACCGACCGCTGGGTAGGATACGCCAGAATTACACTTCGATGCGTCTGTAAAGAATTCAGGAGAGGAGTATTTGTGCTGTAACTCCAGGAAGTACATTCGTATATGCGCGACAGGCGCGTGCTTTGTAACAGCTACGAAAGATGTATCACACTCTATTGGTTGCCACTGCCACGGCGGGGGCCGTATAGCAGGGGACATAAGGTGGTATTCAAGCAGTGGAACCCTTGTTTCTTCAGCCATGTCTCTAACACGCATGGAGAAAGGCTGTGCCACTGTGGGCCGGTTGCGGAAAAGTTGGCGACTGGACAAATCGTTTATGGTGTAATACGCGGGATGCTGACTGTTTCCGTTCACTCTAAGAAAATACATGAAAGACGAATATGTTCTCTGCAGATGCAGTGACCACTCGTCCGATTCAACGTACAGGCTTTCCACTGGGCTTGTTCTAAAGGCGCCTGTGGACAGGCGAATTCCTAAGTGGTGTACAGGGTCAAGCATCTTTAGAGCACTTGGAGTAGCCGACTGGTAAACTATGGCTCCATAGTCTAGTCGTGTGCGTATGAGGCTTTTGTACAAGTTCATGAGACATTTTCTATCACTGCCCCAGGTTGTGCATGAGAGAACCTTTAAGATATTCATTGTTTTCATGCATTTGTTTTTAAGATACTTTATGTGCTGTATAAAAGTTAATTTCGCGTCTAAAATTATGCCTAGAAATTTATGCTCCCTGTTTACAGGTAGACGCTCATCATGCAACACAATTTCAGGATCAGGATGCAGGCCTCTTTTTCCAGAGAAAACAACACAGGTGCTTTTTTGTGGGTTCAGTCTGAACCCGTTTTCATCAGCCCATTTGGAGACCTTGTTAAGACCAAGCTGGACCTGTCGCTCACAGATTGCGAGAGAACTTGATTGAAATCCTATCTGCACATCGTCAACATATGTTGAATAAAAGATGTTATGTGGTATGTGTAGACGGAGAGAATTCATTTTTACTATAAAGAGCGTGCAGCTGAGCACCCCACCCTGCGGCACTCCAGTCTCCTGTACAAATTTCCGTGACAAAACATTGCCCACACGAACACGGAATGTCCGATTTGATAGATAACTTTCGATAACATTGAACATATTTCCGTGTATACCTAAATGTGAGAGGTCTCTCAATATCCCGAACCGCCACGTAGTATCATAAGCTTTCTCCATATCAAGGAATACAGATAAGAAAAACTGCTTATGGACAAAAGCTTCACGGATACGTGCCTCTATGCGTATAAGATGGTCACTGGTAGATCGACCCTCCCGAAACCCGCACTGGTATGGATCGAGCAAATTGTTTGATTCGAGGAAGTGTAGTAGGCGACAGTTAATCATTTTTTCGAAAACTTTGCAGAGGCAACTTGTTAGTGCTATGGGTCTGTAGCTTGACACAGAGGAAGGATCCTTTCCTTGCTTTAGAAATGGGATTACAATAGCCTCCTTCCAAACAGAGGGGATCTCGCCTGAAAACCATATAATGTTGTAAAGGTAATGGAGGGTTTTTTGTGTTTCGGGGGGTAGTTGTTTCAACATCTCATATATTATGCGGTCTGCACCTGGGGCGCTTGTATTACAACAGTTCAGTGCTGCCTGCAGTTCTGCTATGGCGAATGCTTCGTTGTACGCCACACTTTTAGCACATTTTCTTTGTAACTTTTGCTGTTCTATTCGCGTTTTGTTCTTTAGGAATGTTTCGGTGTAGTGTGAGGAGCTGGATATGTGTTCAAAGTGCGTGCCAAGAAAGTTGGCTTGATCTTCCAGGCTTTCTCCGTGGCTATTTACTAAAGGCAGGGAATACGTTTGTTGTCCATTAACCTTTTTCACTCTATTCCATACTTTTGTCTCATCTGTGTACGAGTTGATGCTTGATATAAACTTCGCACAACTCTCTCGTCTTGCTTGCCGGCGCGTTCTCCTTGCCTGGGATTTGACATGTTTAAAGTTTTCCAGGTTTTCAGCTGTAGGAGAATCGCGAAATATCGCCCACACTTTGTTCTGGTTCCTCCGTGCTTGCCTGCATGCATCGTTCCACCAGGGAACACGCCGCTTCGAACCCACGCCGCTCGTTTGTGTAATACATTTACAGGCGGCATCCAGTATAAAAGCTGTAAAATATGCAACAGCATCATCTATGGTTATACCAGACATCTCAGTCCACGTCATGTAAGTAAGAGTTCGGTACCGTTCCCAATCGGCTGAGTCAATCTTCCACCGAGGGACCAGCGGGGGAAGTTGATCTTGTTTCGGCGTGGTTAGGATTATTGGGAAGTGGTCACTCCCATACGGGTTGTTAAGCACATTCCATTTAAAATAGTTTAAAAGCGTCGGCGATAAAATGCTAAGATCTATGGCAGAGTATGACTTGTTGGACAGGTTAAAATATGTGGGCTCCTTCGTGTTCAAGAGACATGTTCCAGAGGAAAAAAGCACCTGTTCAATGACGCGACCTCGCGCATCGCAGCGTGAATCTCCCCACAAAGTACTGTGCGCATTAAAATCACCAAGAATAAAATAGGGGTCCGGGAGCTCATCTATTAATGACTGTGTCATTAATAGATGAGCTACCGGACAGTCACCTTCACAGTCGCGTCTGTGAAGGTGATGATGTGGTGGTATATACAGAGAACAGATTGTAATGAGTTTATTTAAAAGTATGGCTCGAACGGCCACGGCCTCAAGGGCCGTTTGGAGCTTTAGATGCTGACACGCTACACTTTTGTCAGCAATAATAGCTACACCGCCAGATGCTGCGACAGCATCCTCGCGGTCTTTGCGAAACGTAACGTGCTTTCGGAGAAAGTTTGCGTGTGTAGATTTTAAGTGTGTCTCCTGTAAACACAGCACTTTTGGATTGTGTTTATGCATAAGTTCTTGAACATCATCAAGATTCCTAAGTAGACCTCTGACATTCCATTGAATGATTTGTGTATCCATATTTTAAATTTAATTGGTGCTGTGTTTACGGAAACGGAAGGGATGTCTTAGATTACAGAGCCCTTTCGAGGCCCTGTAACCGGGGTTTTGCTCTTTTTGAAGCGTTCGAGGGAACCTCGCCGCTCCTTAGGCGCCTGGGGCGCCTTGTGGATAGGTGTAGTGTCCATTGCCTCTTTTGAGGCGCCGGACACATGCTCTTGCGAGCGAGAAGTTACCAGGGACGGTCCCGCCTTGGAGGGCAAGACCCCTGCGCCCACCAGCCCGGAGGTCGATGGGGTTCCCTGGGGGATTTGGCTGCGCCGGCCATTGCCAGCACTGGAAGGGAACTGGGAGGTTGAGGCAGCCTCGGCTGCACCCACCTTCGGGGTCGATGGCCCCTTTTCCTCGGTTGGCGGAGCAGCGCTAGCTGCAACCACCGTGGGGGCAGATGGCGTAACTGCCGACTCACTGCGTGTGGGTCGGACAGTCGCCGGAGGCCGTTGTGACGCTGCCCCCTGACGCGCCACTTCGGCAAAGCTTTTCTTTGGCAGATATGCAACCCGCCTGCGTGCCTCCTTGAATGATAGATTCTCTTTTACTTTTATAGGTACTATTTCTTTTTCCTTCTTCCAGGTGGGGCACGACCGCGAGTACGCGGCGTGATCCCCGTGACAGTTCACACAGTGGAGAGAGTTATTACATGCTTCAGTGGCGTGTTCAAGGGCACTACATTTCGCACATGTCTGGCGGCCTCGGCAGCTCTGCGAGCTGTGGCCGAAACGCTGGCATTTGAAACATCTCAAGGGATTTGGCACGTACGGTCTTACACGAAGATTGATGTACCCGGCCTCGATTGACTCGGGCAGGACACTTGAATTGAAGGTGAGTATTATGTGTTTGGTCGCAATTTCTTTACCGTCTCGCCTCATCTTGATTCTTTTGACGTTTATGACATTTTGTTCACTGAAGCCCTCTAACAGTTCAGCCTCAGTGAGCTCTAGCAAATCATCATCGGAGACAACGCCGCGGGAGGTATTCATCGTGCGGTGCGGGGTTACTACTACTTGGGTCTCCCGAAATGATACTAGTTTAGGCTGTTTCTCAAATTGGTTTAGGTCGCGGAGCTCCAAGAGGAGGTCACCGCTAGCCATCCTTGACACCTTATATCCTGGGCCAAAAACTTCGGTAAGAGATTTAGATACAAGGAACGGGGAGATTGTTCGCACTTGCTTAGCTGGTTTTTCTGCGTGGATCACATGAAAACGGGGAAAATTGTGGACTTGACGTCCGAAAAACTTGAACATCATCAAGGTTTCTTAGGAGACCTCTGACGTTCCACTGCATAATTAGCGTGTCCATAATGAAGTTAATTTGGTGCTGTGTGTACGGAAATAGAAGTTATGCCTTAGATTACAGAGCTCTTTCGAGGCCCTGTAACCGGGGTTTTGCTTTTTCTGAAGCGATCGAGGGAGCCTCGCCGCTCCTTAGGCGCTTGTTGCGCCTTGGGGGTAGGTGTAGTGTCCACTGCCTCTAGTGAGGCGCCGGACGCGTGCTCTTGCGAGCGAGAAGTTACCAGCGAGGGTCCCACCTTGGAGGTCAAGACCCCTGCGCCCACCGGCCCGGAGGTCGATGGGGCTCCCTGAGGGATTTGGCTGCGCCGGCTGTTGCCAGCGCTGGAAGGGGCCGGGGAGGTTGGGGCAGCCTCGGCTGCGCCAACCTTCGGGGTTGATGGTCGCTTCTGCTCGGTTGGTGCGGCAGCGCTAGCTGCGACCACCGTGGGGGCAGATGGCGTAACTGCCGACTCACTTCTTGTGGGTCGGACAGCCGCCGGAGGGCGTTGTGACGCTGCCTCCTGACGCGCCACTTCAACAAATCTGGCCTTAGGAAGGTATGCAACCCGCCTGCGTGCCTCTTTGAATGATATGTTTTCTTTTACATTGATAGTGACTATTTCTTTTTCTTTCTTCCAAGACGGGCATGACCGCGAGTATGCGGCATGCTCGCCATCACAGTTCACGCAGTGTGGAGCGTTTTCGCACGTTTCAGAGGCATGGTCACGGGAACTACATCTTGCACATGTCTGGCGGCCTCGGCAGTTCTGTGAGCTGTGGCCAAATCGCTGGCACTTAAAGCACCGTATGGGATTTGGAATGTACGGTCTCACTCGGATTTTCACATACGCTGTCTCGATAGTGTCGGGTAAGTTGTTTGAGCCAAATGTAAGTATTAGGTGCATGGTATTGATTTTTTTTCCGTCACGTCTTATTCTAATTCTCTTAACATTGATCACGTTCTGATCATTCCAACCCTCTAGAAGTTCAGCTTCAGACAATTCTAGCAGATCAACATCCGATTCAACGCCACGGGTAGTATTCATGGTACGGTGTGGGGTCACTGTGACCGGAACACCCCCAAAAGATACAAGTTTGGACAGTTTTTCATATTGTTTCTTATCGCGGAGCTCAAGGAGAAGATCACCGCTTGCCATTTTCGATGCTTTGTATCCGGGACCGAAAACTTCTGTCAGAGATTTCGAGACAACGACAGGTGAGATCATTCTTACCGTCTTCTCAGGCTTATCAGAGTGGATGACATGAAAGCGGGGAAAGTTCTGTGTACAATTGCCAAAAAACTTAAAGACATCTTCGGTGCGCCCTCGTTTCTGAGGGCGATCAGGAAGTTTGGGGAAAGCAGTTTCCATGAAAATATATAAAAATTCGGCAGCAGCGCCGACCGCCCACCACGGAGCCCAACGAGGGGACGCTGCAGAGCTTGCATACAAGTCTGCACGACGCCAGTCGTACGCCGCCACTATAACCAAATATGGTGTACTCAAGGTTGGATAGCCACACAGGGTTAACCCTTGCCACCAAGAAGAAGGAAGTAAATAGAAGAGAGAAGGAGACAGGAAAGGTGGAAAGTAAGGGAAAGACGAAGGTTGTAGGAAGAGAGAGACAGGAAAAGGCGACTGCCGATTTCCTCCAGGTGGGTCAGTCTGGAGGTGCCGTCTATGTGAAGCCGAGGCCAAAGGGGTGTGTTGCCTCCGCCGGGGGGCCTTAGAGGTCCAAACACCCAGCATCGGCTCAACCCCCATAATCCCCTTTTCCCCAGACATGGCTAAGCCGCGTATTGCTACACGCGGGAGGGGCCAACCCTCATGTGCTCGGGTACAGGTGTCGCAACACACCAAACGCCTGCTGACGCAGACGCTCCTGCGGGGGGTTACCTGGAGGGTAATATGTGTTTACGCGCCGAACGGTATAGATGAGAGGCACAGATTTTTTCTTAGCACTGAGCAGTATCTGAGTGAAGACAAACATGTTCTTATGCTAAAAGATTTTGACTGCGTTTTGAATACTCGAGACAGAAGCAATGAGCACGGGTATAAAGATAGAAGTAGCCAGCTATTGTCACGGTTAATTGCAGAACATGATGTAGATGATGTAGCAGAATGCCTTGAAAGAGCAAGAGAAATGCAGTTTACGCATTTCCAAGGACTGAGTCACGCTCGCCTTGACCGTATTTATGCGTCGATAGAGATATTACCTTTGTGCACCCAGTATCATGTAGAACCCGTGTCGTTCTCGGACCACTGTCTAGTTATATGTCTGTTGGGAAGCAAGGGAAAACAAAACACATTTTCATGGGATTTGTGGAAAATAAACGTAAAGCTCCTGAGCGACGAATGCTTTATTCAAGCTGTGAAAGAGGCGACAAACGAAATCAAAGCAGAACGGATGCCCAGTGTTGGCACACAATGGGACTTATTAAAGCAACATGTCAAAATGAAAGCCATAGAGCGATCTAGCTGCCTTAAGTATGAGGAAAAAGTCAAAGAAAGAAATCTAAGAACGATGCTCGAAAGGCTCGTTAAGCTTGAGTGTCGAGAGCCGGGCAAGCTTAAAGACGACATCAGTAGCATAAAACAGAAACTCGAAGTAATAGACGATGATGATGATGTGTGGTTTTTTGTGGCGCAAGGGCCAGGTTTGGCCAAAGAGCGCCATGACAAGTGGTAATGTTGACGATGTATTATGGAAGATGTGACTTGGCTGTAAAGTGGCCTAAAAATATTCGCTGTAAAGTGCGTACAATCTACGTGCTATAAAATTATGGCGACGACTAAAGACGAAGACTGTGGAGATTAAAATGCATCGTAAAAGAATGATGCATTGTTTAAAATATGCGAGACGTTAAATTGCTTACAGCACTACTGCCTCGCCAGAGCCCTTGAACCACAAGGGCCTAGAGGCATGTGCTATTCAAAATAATTGTCGCAGCGGCATCCTCTGAAGAGAGGAAGCGCTACGAACGTGTGGGGCTAATAACATGCAACACAACATCTTTCAAAAAACCTAAGATGGCGTTGGTGTCAAAGAATGGTTCTGGACCAAGTAACATAACAGGATGAAGGGGGATGTGATGCCTGTATGCTAAGAGAAAATGTTTTTTTTTCTTTCGGGTTCGGCTTCCGGACACTCCAGTAGGACGTGGAGGACGGTCAGCCTCTCCCCGCATCTACCACAGGTTGGAGGCTCGTTTCCCGTGAGTAAGAGGTTATGTGTGCCAAAAGTGTGTCCTATTTTTAGACGGCAGAATAGGACATCTGTCCGGCGGGATTTTGTTACAGGAGGCCAGAAACCTAATTGTGGCTTTATTACATGCAGTTTATTATTCTTTTCCATGTCCCACGAGCGTTGCGAGTAGTTCCGCAGTTTTCTGCGCAAGTAGGGCCTCAGATCTGTGACAGGGACTGCTGCGGTAGGATTTATAGAATACGATGCAATTGATGTGGCCATCTGGTCCGCCAGAACATTGCCTTCGATGCCCCTATGACCGGGCACCCAGCATATGATGACATGCTTGTTACATATATACATTTTACATAGGACGAAATAGAGTTCGTTGATGACTGGGTTTTTGTGCTTAGAAAATGACATTAAGGCCTTCACAGCACTTAGGGAGTCCGTATATATAACTGATTTCTCGAGTTTTTATTTCTTTATATACTTTACAGCCGACAGCAGTGCGTAGGATTGGATTGGATGTGTGTTGTTTAGTGGCGCAAGGGCCAGGTATGGCCAAAGAGCGCCATGACTGATAATGTTGTGTTAAGCGCTGATTTGTGAGTGGCGATGGTGGGATGTAACATGGCTGTAAAGTGGCCTAAAATCAATCAGTGTCATGGAAGGGTAGAATAGTATATAGCATAAAATTATGATAGTGATACGTGTAGTGGACTGTGGATATAGTACGCGTGATAAGTGGACATGGAGCTAAAACGCACTATATGTAAATAGCACTTATGCCTCCGAGGGGCCTTTGAGCCCAAAGGCTGGGAGGCAGGTGCTTTCTTTATTGCACCTACCGCAGCAGAAACCTCTGTTAGAGGCTGTGCTACGGATTTCCTGGGGCTATAATATGGAAACTATGTACATCTTTTAAAAATCGAAACAGGGATTCATGTTTAAAGAGAGGTTCTATGCCTACAATCATTTGAGGATGAAGTGGAATTTGTTGCCGGTGAGGTAATGGAAAATGCTTTTTCCTATTTGCATCTAATTCTCTGCATTGCATCAGGATGTGAAGCACGGTAAGTGGCTCACCACACTTATCACACATGGGTGGATCACCACCTGACAAGAGGTATGCGTGTGTACTGTATGTATGTCCTATTCTAAGTCTGCAAAGTATTACTTCCGTGTGGCGGTTGTTTGATACCGGCGGCCAGTTGCCAAGATATGGCTTGATAACATGGAGTTTATTTTCTGTTTCTTTATCCCACAACCGCTGCCAGAAAGCCCTGAGCGCTTTCCTTATGGAGGGCTTAAGGTCCATTACAGGGACAGTCGTGGAAATGTCTGCAGCGTTCGCGTGGATGGATGTGGCTAGCTGGTCAGCCAACACGTTTCCTTCAATCTCGCATTGCCCCGGCACCCAGCATACTACGATATGCTGCCTGGATGCATAGGCGGTGCATAACGCTGAATAGAGGGATACAATTATAGAATTTTTATATTTCTTCACAGTTTTCAATGCGTTTACGACGCTCAAAGAGTCTGTGTATATAACTGCCTTTGGGATATTCAATTCTTTAATGTGTTTAACGGCAGCCAATATGGCGTAGGCCTCTGCTGTAAAGATACTTGTGCTCGTGTGCAGAACACCGGTATCCGAAAAGGATGGACCGACTGCTGCATAAGATACGCCAGAATTACACTTTGATGCGTCTGTAAAGAATTCAGGACCTGAGTATCTGTGTTGTAATTCCAGGAAGTACATTCGTATATGCGCGAGAGGAGCGCGTTTTGTAACAGTTATGAAGGATATATCACACTCTATTGGTTGCCACTGCCACGGTGGGGGCCGTATAGCAGGGGACATAGGATGGTATTCCAGCAGGGGAAAACTTGTTTCTTCAGCTATGTCTCTGACACGCAGTGAGAAAGGCTTTGCCACTGTGGGCCGGTTGCGAAAAAGTTGAGAACTGGACAAATCATTTATAGTGTAATACGCGGGGTGCTGACTGTTTCCGTTTACTCTAAGAAAATACATGAAAGACGAGTATGCTCTCTGCAGTTGAAGTGACCATTCATCCGATTCAACGTAGAGACTTTCCACTGGGCTTGTTCTAAAGGCACCTGTGGACAGGCGAATTCCTAAGTGGTGGACGGGGTCAAGCATCTTTAGAGCAGTTGGAGTAGCCGACTGGTAGACTATGGCTCCATAGTCTAGTCGTGTGCGTATGAGGCTTTTATACAAATTCATGAGACATTTTCTGTCACTGCCCCAGGTTGTGCGTGAGAGCACCTTTAAAATTTTCATTGTTTTCATACATTTGATTTTAGGATACTTTATGTGCGGTACAAAGGTTAATTTCGCGTCTAAAATTATGCCTAAAAATTTATGTTCCTTGTTTACAGGCAGACGCTCACCATGCAACAGAATTTCAGGATCAGCGTGCAGGCCTCTTTTTCTCGAGAAAACGACACACGTGCTTTTTTGTGGGTTCAGTCTGAACCCGTTCTCGTCAGCCCATTTGGAGACCCTGTTAAGGGTTAGCTGGACCTGTCGCTCACAGATTGCAAGAGAACTTGATTGGAATCCTATCTGCACATCGTCAACATATGTTGATTAGAAGATGTTACGTGGTATGTGTAGTCGAAGAGAATTCATTTTTACTATAAATAGCGTGCAGCTGAGCACACCGCCCTGCGGCACTCCTGTTTCCTGTACAAATTTCTGTGACAAAACATTGCCCACTCGAACACAAATTGTGCGATTAGCCAGATAACTTTCGATGACATTGAACATATTACCATGTATACCTAACTGTGAGAGGTCTCTCAATATCCCACACCGCCACGTTGTATCATAGGCTTTCTCCATATCTAAGAATACCGATAAGAAAAACTGCTTATGGACAAAAGCTTCACGGATACGTGCCTCGATGCGTATAAGATGGTCACTGGTAGATCGACCCTCCCGAAACCCGCACTGGTACTGGTCGAGCAAATTGCTTGACTCGAGGAAGTGTAGCAGGCGACAATTGATTGATTGATTGATTAGTAGAGTTTATTGGCGCAAGGGCCAGATGTGGCCAAAGAGCGCCAAGTCGATGATCAGTGCTTAGCAATGATTTGTGGGTGTTAATAGCGAGGAGTAATAAAACACGGCTGTATAGTGGCCTAAAATATTCACTAAAATGTGCAAAACATGCATGTGGTGCAATGAAGATTTAAAAGGACCTAAAACTTATTCGCTCTAAAGTGCATAAAATAAGAATATCTACATATTAAAAATGACAGTGATTGATCGTTTCTCTGATGACAATAGATGTTCCACGAGATAGAGATGATCAGTAAAATATGTAGAATCTGTAGCACTAGTGCCTCAGCAAGGCCTTGAGAGCAAGGGCTGGGAGACACGTGCTCTAAATAATGGTTTCGTTGCAACTACGACCTCCAGGTGGAGGCCGTGCTACAAGTAGCCTGGCCAAATCACTTGTAAGGTGTCCGTTTCAGTTAGAAAGTTTAATACTGATTGAAATGTAAAAAGGGGTTCATTGCTGAGAAAGAATGCTGGGTGTAACGGTGTGTGTTGGAGATAAGCAGAGGGAAAGTGCTTTTTTTTTCTGCCTCTATTTCTGTGCATTGTATAAGAACATGGATAACTGTAAGCCTCTTGCCACATTTGGTACATGTCGGAGGTTCGCTTCCCGTCAAAAGGTAGGAGTGAGTGGCGTAAGTATGTCCTATTCTTAACCTACAAAGAAGCACTTCCTTACGTCTTGCTGTTCTTTCAGATATCCAGTTCCCTAATTTTGGTTTGATAACGTGTAGCTTATTCTCTACTGCATTATCCCATTGGTCCTGCCAGTGCTTCCTCAGTTTGTGGCGTAAGAATGGCTTAAGTTCTGTAGCTGCTATGGGTTTATTCACATCCGTTTCATTAAAGACGACTGACGTTGCACTTTCGTCAGCAGCTACATTACCTTTTATACCCCTATGACCAGGCACCCAACATATGACTATGTTTTGGTTGTATGTTAAGCCTAAGCATAGTTCTGTGTATAGATTATTAAAAATAGGGTTTTTAGGTTTTCGAAAACTCATTAAAGCCCTTACTACGCTTAATGAATCCGTGAAGATGATCGCCTTATTCAGGTTTTTATGTCTGATGTGCTTTACAGCTGAAAGTATTGCGTACGCTTCAGCCGCAAAAATACTTGTGTTGGGATTTAGAGTACCGGAGGTGGAAAAAAATGGTCCAAGAGCCGCATACGCGACACCTGCAGATGACTTGGAAGCATCTGTATAAAACTCGGCACAGCAGTACTTTGCTTGCAGTTCGGAGAAGTGTGACCGTAAGTGTGCCTCTGGTGCATGTTTTGTTATTTCGACAAAAGAGATATCGCATTGCATGGTCTGCCAGTCCCAAGGAGGTGGCAGGCGAGTGGGAGGCATAAGGACCTTCTCTGGGATATGGATGTCTGTTTCTTCTGCCATTGCTTCCAAGCGCAGGCTCATAGGAGTTCTAATACGTGGGCGGTTAGTGTAAAGTCTGGAGGCGGACAGGTCGCTAACTATGGAATGACATGGATGCTCGGTGTCTGATTTTACCTTAGTGTAGTATGATAAACTTAGGAATGTTCTGCGTAGATGTAAGGACCATTCGTTGGACTCAACGTAGAGACTTTCAACAGGGCTCGTTCTAAAGGCGCCTGTTGCCAGTCGTATACCGAGGTTGTGGACTGGGTCAAGAATCTTTAGCGCAGTCTCTCTTGCGGAGTGGTACACCACGGCTCCGTAGTCGAGGCGTGATTGTACGAGACTCTTATACAGGCTAAGCAGACACTTCCTGTCACTGCCCCAAGTTGTTCGAGAGAGCAGCTTGAGGAGGTTCATGGTCTTCAGGCATTTTTCTTTAAGATATTTTAAGTGGGGAATGAAGTTAAGCTTTGTGTCCAGGATAATACCTAAGAATTTGTGTTCAGGACTAACAGTAAGTCTTTCTCCATTAATGTTAATGTCTGGTTGTGGCGGTACACCTCTCCTGTTCGAAAATAAGACACATGTGCTTTTTTGGGGGTTCAATTTAAAACCATTCTCGTCCGCCCACCTTGAGAGTCTATTCAAGCCAAGTTGTAGCTGCCTCTCGCAAATGCTAGCATTGCATGACCTGAACCCTATCTGTACATCGTCCACATAGATGGAGTAGAAGAGTGTGCGAGGCAATACGGTGTGGAGGGAGTTCATTTTAACAATAAATAACGTACAGCTCAGTACTCCTCCCTGCGGTACACCTGTCTCCTGTAAAAATGGTCGAGACTGTACGTTGCCAACTCTAACACGAAATGTCCTGTCAGAAAGATAGCTTTCAATTATTCTTAGAAAGTTGCCGCGAATGCCCATTGCAGAAAGATCCCGAAGGATCCCGAAGCGCCACGTAGTATCATATGCCTTCTCCATGTCAAGAAACACTGATAACACAAGCTGTTTGTGGACAAACGCTTCCCTGATGTACATTTCCATGCGTACAAGCTGATCTGTCGTCGATCTGCCTTCTCTAAAGCCACATTGATATGGATCTAATTTCTTATTAATTTCTAGATAATGTACCAGGCGACTGTTTACCATCTTCTCAAAAACTTTGCATAAGCAGCTCGTCAATGCTATCGGCCTATAACTATTTGCCAAAGAAGGGTCCTTACCCTGTTTCAAAATGGGAATTATGATGGCCTCTTTCCAAGCAGAGGGAATGCGGCCGGACGACCATATAGAATTGTAGAGACAAAGAAGGGTTTTTTGTGTTTCAGGCGGCAGGTGTTTAAGCATTTCATATAGGATGCGGTCAGATCCGGGGGCAGATTGGTTGCAGCTGTTTAGGGCTGCCTGAAGCTCTGCCATGCAAAAGGGTCTATTGTATGCCTCGTATTTTATGCTTTTCCTTTCTAATGGTTGTCCTTCTATTTGCCCTTTGTGCCTTTGGAATGTTTCAGAGTAGTGCGACGAGCTGGATATATGTTCGAAATGTGCGCCAAGAAAGTTCGCCTGATCTTCCATGCTGTCGCCTTGAGTATTCACTAAAGGCAGAGAGTAAGACTGTCGGCCCTTTATTCTATTCACTCTATTCCAAACCTTTGTTTCGTCAGTGTAAGAGTTTATTCCTGATATATACTTTCTCCAACTCTCTCTTCTAGCTTGTCGCCGCGTTCTTCGACCCTGGGATTTGACCTGTTTGAAATTGACTAGATTTTCTGCTGTCGGAGAATCCCGAAGTAAACCCCATGCCTTGTTTTGCTTCTTTCGCGCTTTTCGACACTCATCGTTCCACCACGGAAGACGGCGTTTTGTGGACAATCCACTTGTTACAGGGATACATTTGGAGGAGGTGTCAAGGAGAAAAACGGTAAAATATTCAACCGCAGCGTCTATGCTTAAAGCACACATGTCGTCCCAGGATAAACAAGCAAGCTTTTTGAACGTTTCCCAGTCAGCCGAGTCAATTCTCCAGCGAGGTAATTGTGGAAGGCATTCGTTAGCCATTGGTGTGCTTAGAACTACAGGAAAATGATCACTCCCGTATGGGTTTTTAATAACTTTCCATTTAAAGTAAGGTAGAAGAGTAGGAGATGCTATGCTAAGATCTATTGAGGAGTATGTTTTGTTTGCCATGTTATAATACGTAGGCTCCTTCCCATTCAAAAGACATGCACCTGAAGAAAAAAGGAACTGTTCAATCAAGCGACCTCTCGCGTCGCAGCGCGAGTCGCCCCATAGGTTGCTGTGCGCATTTAAATCTCCAAGCACAAGATATGGTTCAGGCAACTGATCTATTAGTGTTTGCAATTCTTGTTTGTGGAGCTGAAAATGCGGCGGTATATATAGAGAGCAGATGGTTATCAGTTTATTTAACAGTACAGCTCGAATGGCCACTGCCTCAAGGGGTGTTTGTAGCTGTAAGTGTTGACAGGCTATAGATTTGTCAGCTATGATTGCTACGCCGCCGGATGATGCGAGGGCATCATCGCGATCCTTCGGAAAAATAACATACTGACGTAGGAAGTGTTTGTGTTTAGATTTCAAATGAGTCTCTTGGACACACAGCACTTTAGGAGTTAGTTGATTAAGGAGTTCTTGGATATCATCGAGGTTGCAAAGGAGGCCTCTGATATTCCACTGAATAATCAGTGTATCCATATTAAAATAAATGTTGTGCTATGTGTCAAAGAGAATGAACTTGGTTTAGCTTACGTTGCCCTTTTGGGGCCCTGTAATTGGAGTTTTGTCTTTTTTGGAGCGATCGGCAAAATCGCGCCGCTCCTTAGGCGTCAACTGCGCCTTCTGACTCGGTGTTGTGTCCATGGCCTCTTGAGAGACACTGGACAGCCGCTCTTGCGAGCGGTGTGTTTTCCGTGAAAGCCTTGTCTCGGAAGACAAGGCCTTGGAGCCCACCATCCTGGTGGTTGGTGGGTTTTTCTTGACCTCGGAGCTGGGCTGACTGGTGCCAGCACTAGCAGAGGCCTCCACTGTGGTCGAATTCGGGAGAGGTAGGGCAGCCTTCGCTGCTCCCACCGTGGGGGCGGGTGGCGTTGCCGCACGCTCGCTATGCGTGGTGCTGGCGTCCGCCAAGTGCCGTTGTGGTGCTGCCCCCCGACGTACCACTTCGGCGAAAGATGCGTTCTGTGTAAATGTTGATGAGATGCGTTGTCTTGCTTCTCTGAAATTTATGTTTTCTTTGACCTTTATCGCAATTATTTCTTTTTCTTTTTTCCACACTTCGCATGATCGAGAGTATGCAGGGTGGCCACCATTACAATTGCTACAACGGGGCTCAGCCTTACAGTCATCTGCAGAATGATCGTTGATGCCGCATTTTGCACATGTTAGCCGCCCTCGGCAGCTCTGGGAAGCGTGGCCAAACCTCTGGCATTTAAAACAACGTCGCGGGTTGGGGATGTACGGTCGTACTCTGATTTTGATATATCCAGTTTCCAATGTCTCTGGTAATGTGCTAGAGCCAAAGGTAACTATCAGGTGCTTAGTTGGCAGCTCTTTGTTGTCCCGTCTGATCTTTATTCTTTGTACGTTTATGACGTTTTCATCCTTCCATCCTTCCAGGAGTTCTTCTTCGGTCAGGTCCATTAGGTCAATGTCAGAAATTACGCCTTTGGACGAATTCATGGTTCGGTGTGCTGTTACACTGACGGGGATGTCTCCAAGTTCTACAAGGTTCGTTAGCTTGTCGTGTTGTGTTTTGTCTTTCAATTCGAGTAATAAGTCGCCACTGGCCAGCTTGGTGATTTTATAACCGCCTCCAATGGTCTCTGTGAGATACTTCGTAACAACGAATGGTGAAATCGTTCTTGCCTTCTTGTCAGGTTTTTCACTGTGAACAACGTGAAATTTGGGGAAAGTCTGAGTGGCTTTGAGAGAAAATTGAAATGTAGCATCGGTGCGCCCCCTTTTAGTGGGACGATCGGTTGAAAAAGGGTTGGAAGTTCCCATGAGATATGTTGAGTATTCAGCGACGACGCCAGTCACCCATCATCGAGCCCAACAAGGGGACAAGGCAGGGTATGTGTTGAAACAAGCCCTGCCATGCCAACTGTACGTCGTCGCTATAACCACATATGTTATAACCAAGGTAGGTCATAGCACACCAGGTTAACCCTCGCCGCCAGGAATGTTGGAAGTTATCAGAAGAAAAAGAAGACAGGAAAGACTAAAAGGGAGAGGGAAAGACGAAGATGTGCGAAGAGAGAGACAGGAAAAGGCGACTGCCGATTTCCCCCAGGTGGGTCAGCCTGGAGGTGCCGTCTATGTGAAGCCGAGGCCGAAGAGGTGTGTTGCCTCCGCCGGGGGGCCTTAAAGGTCCAAACACCCAGCATCGGCTCAACCCCCAGGATCCCCTTTTCCCCAGACACGGCTAAGCCGCGCACGGCTACACGCGAGAGGGTCCAACCCTCGTGTGCTCGGGTCCGTGGTGTCGCAACACACCAAACGCCTGCTTACGCAGACGCCCCTGCGGGGCAGGCGACAATTAATCATTTTTTCGAAAACTTTGGAGAGGCAACTTGTTAATGCTATGGGTCTGTAGCTTGATGCAGAGGACGGATCCTTTCCTTGCTTTAGAATTGGAATTACAATAGCCTCCTGTCATAATATATGGTACGCGGGAGTGCGAAGCCTAAACATATGAAGACAGTGCGCCGTGCGGTGGCGAAGAGGACCATCATCATCATCGACACCGATTTGGGAGCGCCGGCAGTGGCGCCTCAAAAAGCGTGGCGCGAGAGTGTGGCCCGTGGCTGGTGGCGTGAGCAGTGCGCGAGATTCGGTTGTCGACGGAAAACAGCTTCCTCGCTGGGCGTCTGGCCCATAGGAGCTATCGCCGACCGCGCCAATACGCCACACCTGAAGCAACACTGTCGCCCGCTGGGAGGCTACCTCGCCCCGCTCTTCCGCTGGGCACTGGTCCAGGAGGGCTGGCGGTCCGGAACCAGGGCACTTGAGCGTTCGGGTGAGCGGCCACAGGGCTACCCCGCCAGCTGTGGACGCGACCCGGTGACTGCGGCCGGCTACCTGAGCGCCGCGAGGCGGTCCGACCCGGCCGTCCAACCCGGCCATCCGACCCGGCCGACCGTCCCGGCCGTCCGATCCAGCTGTCCGACCCGGCCGTCCAACCCGGCTGTCCGACCCAGCTGTCCGACCCGGCCGTCCTACACTGTTGTCCGACCCCGCTGGCCGGCATCGGTTCAACGAAGTCTAAGACACGGCGACACAAGCTGCCGCCGGAACTGTAGGCCGATCGTAATCCACCGATACATATAGTGCATGTCGCCTATGAGGCATTTTGGGACATTGTGACGCGTGTGTGCCATTATCCGTGTTATGTATGTAAATACATGTCTGATGTGTGTTTTTGCTTTGGCGTGCTGCTTCTCCCTTTTTCTGGAGTGATCCGGCCCAATAACATCACACCTCCTTCCAAACAGGAGGGATCTCGCCGGAAAACCATATAACGTTGTAAAGGTAAAGGAGGGTTTTCTGTGTTTCGGATGGTAGTTGTTTTACCATCTCATATATTACGCGGTCTGAACCTGGGGCGGATGTGTGACAACAGTTAAGTGCTGCCTCCAGTTCTGCTATGCAGAATGGATTGTTGTACGCCGCACTTTTAGCAGACTTTCTTTCAAATTTTTGCTGTTCAATTTGTGTTTTGTACTTTAGGAAGGTTTCGGAGTAGTGTGAAGAGCTCGATATGTATTCAAAATGTGCACCGAGAAAGTTGGCTTGGTCTTCAAGGCTTTCTCCGTGGCTGTTCACTAAAGGCAGGGAATATGTTTGTTGCCCATTGACTTTTTTCACTCTATTCCATACTTTCCTCTCATCTGTGTACGAGTTGATGCTTGATATGTACTTCACCCAACTCTCTCGTCTTGCTTGTCGGCGCGTTCTCCTCGCCTGGGATTTGATATGCTTAAAGTTTTCCAAGTTTTCTGCTGTTGGCGAATCGCGAAGCAGCGCCCACGCTTTGTTCTGCTTCTTCCGTGCTTGCCTACACGCATCGTTCCACCAGGGAACACGCCGTTTGGAACCCATGCCGCTCGCTTGAGTAATACATTTACATGCGGCATCAAGTATAAAAGCTGTAAAATATGCAACAGCGTCATCTAAGGTTATACCGGACATCTCAGACCAGGTCATGTGTGTAAGAGTTCGGTACCGTTCCCAATCGGCTGTGTCAATTTTCCACCGAGGGACCTGCGGGGGAAGTTGATCTTGTTTCGGCGTAATTAGGATTATTGGGAAGTGGTCACTCCCATATGGGTTGTTAAGCACAATCCATTTAAAATATGGTAAAAGCGTCGGCGATAAAATGCTAAGATCTATGGCAGAGTATGACTTGTTGGCTAGGTTAAAATATGTGGGTTCCTTTGTATTTAAGAGACATGCTCCAGAAGAGAAAAGCATCTGTTCAATGACGCGACCTCGCGCATCACAGCGTGGATCGCCCCACAAACTACTGTGTGCATTAAAATCACCGAGAATCATATAGGGTTCTGGGAGCTCATCTATTAATGATTCTAAGTCGCGTCTGTGAAGCTGATAATGTGGTGGTATGTACAAAGAGCAGATGGTAATGAGTTTATTTAAAAGTATGGCTCGAACGGCCACGGCCTCAAGGGCCGTTTGGAGCTTTAAATACTGACACGCTACACTTCTGTCAGCAATAATGGCTACACCGCCAGATGATGCGACAGCATCCTCGCGGTCTTTGCGAAATGTAACATACTTTCGGAAAAAGTGTGTGTGTATAGATTTTAAGTGTGTTTCCTGTAAACACAGCACTTTTGGATTGTGTTTTTGGAGGAGTTCCTGCACATCATCAAGGTTTCTAAGAAGAGCTCTGACGTTCCATTGAATTATCTGTGTATCCATGTTGGTAGTAAATAGGTGCTGTGTGTACAGAAAAGAAGTAGTGATTATGTAAATTACAGAGATTTATTTACAGAGCCCTTTCGAGGCCCTGTAATCAGGGTCTTGCCCTTTCTGGAGCGTTCGAGTGAACCTCGCCGCTCCTTAGGCGCTTGGCGCCCCTGGAGGATAGGTGTAGTGTCCATTGCCTCTTGTGAGGCGCCGGACATGTGCTCTTGCGAGCGGGAAGTTACCAGCGAGGGTCCTGCCTTGGAGGGCAAGACCCCTGCGCCCACCAGCCCGGAGGCCGATGGGGCTCCCTGGGGGATTTGGCTGCGCCGGCCGTTGCCAGCGCTGGAAGGGACCTGGGAAGTTGAGGCAGCCTCGGCTGCGCCCACCTTCGGGGTCGATGGTCCCTTCTCCTCGGTTGACGGAGCAGCGCTAGCTGCTACCGCCGCGGGGGCAGAAGGCGTAACTGCCGACTCACTGCTTGTGAGTCGGACAGCCGCCGGAGGCCGTTGTGACGCTGCCCCCTGACGCGCCACATCGGCAAAGGTTTTCTTGCGCAGGTATGATACCCGCCTCCGTGCCTCCTTGAAAGTTATGTTTTCCTTTACCTTGATTGTAACGATTTCCTTTTCTTTTTTCCAAGAAGGGCACGACCGCGAGTACGCGGCGTGCTCACCATCACAATTAACACAATGTGGAGTGTTCTGGCACGTTTCAGAGAAATGTTCTTTGTCACTGCACTTGGCACAAGTCAGCCGGCCTCGACAGTTCTGTGAACTGTGGCCGAAACGTTGGCACTTAAAGCATCTGAGAGGGTTGGGAACGTATGGTCGAACACGAAGTTTGATATAACCGGCCTCGATGTACTCGGGAAGGACACTTGAGCCGAACGTGAGTATCAGGTGTTTCGTGTTGATCTCTTTTCCATCTCGCCTCATCTTAATTCGTTTAACATTTACAACATTCTGGTCACTGAAGCCCTCCAAGAGTTCAGCCTCAGTGAGCTCCATCAAGTCATCATCAGAGACAACACCACGGGTGGTGTTCATCGTGCGGTGCGGGGTTATAATTATTTGGGTTTCCCCAAATGACACTAATGTTGACAATTTTTCATATTGTTTTTGATCGCGGAGTTCCAAGAGGAGATCACCGCTTGCCATCCTCGACGCCTTATATCCAGGACCAAAGGCTTCAGTCAATGACTTAGAAACAAGGAAGGGTGAGATAGTTCTTACTGGTTTATCTGGTTTTGCGGAATGGATAACATGGAAACGCGGGAATGATTCTTTTTGGCGGCCGAAAAATTGAAAGACTTCATCGGTGCGCCCTGAGGGCGATCAAGTAGTGGAGGGAAGGAAGTAGCCATGTGTGGACGTGTAGTTTTCGGCAGCAAGGCCAGCCACCCACCATGGAGTCCAACAAGGGGACGCTGCAGGGTCTGAAAAACAGGGCCTGCTAACGCCAGCTGTACGTTGCTGCTATAACCCAATATGATATAACCGAGGTTGGCTACTCACACAAGGTTAACCCTTGCTGCCAGGAAGGTCGGAAGTAATAAAGAAATGAGAAGGAGACAGGAAAGGTGGAAAGTAAGGAAAAGACGAAGGTTGTAGGGAGAGAGAGACAGGAAAAGGCAACTACCGATTTCCCCCGGGTGGGTCAGTCCGGGGGTGCCGTCTATGTGAAGCAGAGGCCAAAGGGGTGTGTTGCCTCCGCCGGGGGGCCATAAAGGTCCAATCACCCAGCATCAGCTCAACCCCCAGGATCCCCTTTTCCCCAGACACGGCTAAGCCGCGCACGGCTACACGCGGGAGGGTCCAACCGTCGTGTGCTCGGGTCCGTGGTGTCGCCACACACCAAACGCCTGCTTGCGCAGACGCCCCTGCGGGGACAGCAGTGCGTAGGCCTCAGCCGTAAAGATGCTTGTTTCCGGATGCAGTACATCGGATTCCGAGAAGGATGGGCCGACGGCTGCACAGGACACCCCCTCGCGTGACTTCGATGCGTCTGTGTAGAACTCCGCGCAGGAGTGTTTGTATTGGAGTTCCCGGAAATGCATTTGTATTTCAATCTCTGGAGCGTGTTTTGTGACTTGCATGAAAGATATATCGCATTGTATCATCTGCCACTCCCAAGGAGGTAGCAGCTTAGCTGGAGGCATTAGGCGAAGCTCGAGGAGTGGAACATGCATTTCATGACTAAGCTCCCTCACACGCAGCGAGAAAGGCTGTCTTATGGAGGGACGATTATGAAAGAGTGTAGCATATGTCATGTCATTAACGGTATTATAACACGGATGTTGAGGATTAGAGTGCACTTTCAGAAAATACGTGTGGCTGATGTATGTTCTCTGGAGATGAAGTGACCACTCGTTCGATTCTGCGTATAAACTTTCAACGGGACTTGTCCTGAAAGCGCCCGTGGCTAAGCGGATACCTAGATGGTGGACAGGGTCTAGCATCTTTAACGCACTCGGGGCGGCAGAATGATAGATCACGGCGCCATAGTCTAATAGTGATCGAATGAGGCTTTTATAGAGTTTCATTAAACAATTTCTGTCACTACGCCATCTAGTCTTTGATAGGAGTTTCATTATGTTCATCGTTTTTAGGCATCTTTCTTTAAGATGTTTTATGTGGGAAACGAAAGTGAGCCTGTAGTCAAGTGTAACACCTAGAAATTTGTGCTCTTTGTTTACGGGTATTTGTTGTCCACCCAGTTCTAAGCTAGGATCTGGGATCATTCCTCTCTTTCTTGTAAAAAGAACGCAAGAGCTTTTGTTAGGATTGATCTTAAATCCATTCTTGTCTGCCCAGATCGACACTTTGTTCAGGCCATGCTGTACCTGTCTCTCGCACACTGCGAGGTTACAGGATTTGAAAGCTATTTGTATGTCGTCCACGTAGACAGAATAAAAGATTGCCGGTGGTAGTGATGCGCGAAGCGTGTTCATCTTCACGATGAAGAGTGTGCAGCTGAGCACGCCTCCTTGTGACACACCCGTTTCTTGCGTAAAAGGACGCGAAAGTACGTTACCGACTTTTACGCGGAAGGCACGACTGGATAGATAGCTTTCTATTAGGTTTAGCATATTACCATGGATGCCCATTTCTAACAAGTCTCTTAGGATTCCGTAACGCCACGTTGTATCATACGCCTTTTCCATATCGAGAAATATCGATAGGAAGAACTGTTTATGTATAAATGCGTCCCGGATATTTGCTTCAACACGTACGAGATGATCGGTTGTGGACCGCCCTTCTCGGAAGCCGCACTGATACGGATCAAGCATTTTGCTCATTTCAAGGAAATGGATGAGTCGCCGATTAATCATTTTTTCAAATACCTTACAAAGGCAACTCGTGAGGGCGATCGGGCGGTAACTTGCCACTAAGGAAGGATCTTTGCCTTGTTTCAAAACAGGAAGCACAATGGCTTCTTTCCATGCAGTTGGGAGATATCCTGCAGCCCGAATGGTGTTGAAAAGTGTAAGTAGCGTTACTTGCGTGTCAATGTGTACGTTTTTGAGCATTTCATACATGATTCTGTCAGCTCCCGGTGCAGAGCTCTTGCATGAGCTCAAGGCAGCTCTCAACTCGGCAATACTGAAAGGGCAGTTGTACGATTCATTCTGTAGACATTTTCTTTTGAGTGGTTTACATTCTTCTATTTGCTTATATTTCAGGAAGGATTTCGAATAATGTTTTGAACTTGACACACTCTCAAAGTGCTCCCCAAGTGAGTCTGCCTGATGTTGCAGCGTATCACCCTGTGTGTTCACCAGAGGGAGTGAATGTGTTTGTCTCCCTCTAATTCTATTTACGCGGTTCCAGACTTTCGCCTCATCTGTAAACGAGTTGATGTTCGATAGAAACTTTTGCCAACTATCTCTTCTGGCCTCTCGGCGGGTTCTCCTCCCTTGAGACTTGACTTTCTTAAAGTTAACAAGATTCTCTGCAGTGGGCGAATCGCGTAGCAACGCCCACGCTTTGTTTTGATTCCTACGTGCGACTCTACATTCATCGTTCCACCACGGGACATGCCGTTTGCATGCTGAGCCACTTACTTCACGTATGCATTTAGATGCGGCATCTATAATGAAAGCTGTAAAGTAATCCACAGCAGCATCTATTTCTAACGAGGACATGTCATCCCATGATATGCTAGTTAAGGTTCGGAATTTCTCCCAGTCGGCTGTATCGATTTTCCACCTAGGAGCCTGTGGTAGACATTCGTTTTCTTTATATGTTCTTAGTAGTATAGGGAAGTGGTCGCTCCCGTAAGGATTGTCGTTAACTTCCCATTCAAGTTCCAACAGTAGTGACGGGGAGAATAGGCTAAGATCTATTGAAGAAAATGTTCTGTTTGCAAGAGAATAGTATGTCGCTTCCTTCTTATTCAGTAGACAAGCACCAGAAGAGAAAAGGAACTGTTCAACAAGACGTCCTCGCGCATCTATACGAGGGTCGCCACACAGGTAGTTGTGTGCATTGAAGTCGCCAAGAAGCAGATAAGGTTCTGGCAAATCATCTATAAAAGATTGAAATTCATGTTTAGTTAATTTGTAATGTGGGGGTATATAAAGCGAGCAAATAGTGATGAGTTTGTTTAGCAGACCAGCTCGCACCGCCACTGCCTCAAGGGGCGTACGTAGCTGTAAAAATTGACATGCTATGCTTTTATGAGTGAGAATCGCCACACCACCCGATGATGCGACGGCATCATCGCGATCTTTGCGAAACGTAACATACGTACGGAGAAAGTTTGTGTGTTTGGATTTTAAGTGTGTTTCCTGTAAACACAGCACTTTTGGATTGTGTTTATGGATAAGTTCTTGAACATCATCAAGATTACTAAGTAGACCTCTGACATTCCATTTAATGATTTGTGTATCCATATTTTAAATTTAATTGGTGCTGTGTTTACGGAAACAGAAGGGATGTCTTAGATTACAGAGCCCTTTCGAGGCCCTGCAACCGGGGTTTTGCTCTTTTTGAAGCGTTCGAGGGAACCTCGCCGCTCCTTAGGCGCCTGGGGCGCCTTGGGGATAGTTGTAGTGTCCATTGCCTCTTGTGAGGCGCCGGACACATGCTCTTGTGAGCGAGAAGTTACCAGGGAAGGTCCCGCCTTGGAGGGCAAGACCCTGCGCCCACCAGCCCGGAGGTCGATGGGGTTCCCTGGGGAATTTGGCTGCGCCGGCCATTGCCAGCGCTGGAAGGGACCTGGGAGGTTGAGGCAGCCTCGGCTGCGCCCACCTTCGGGGTCGATGGCCCCTTTTCCTCGGTTGGCGGAGCAGCGCTAGCTGCAACCACCGTGGGGGCAGATGGCGTAACTGCCGACTCACTGCGTGTGGGTCGGACAGTCGCCGGAGGCCGTTGTGACGCTGCCCCCTGACGCGCCACTTCGGCAAAGCTTTTCTTTGGCAGGTATGCTACCCGCCTGCGTGCCTCTTTGAACGTTATATTTTCCTTAACTTTGATTGTGACTATTTCTTTTTCTTTTTCCATGACGGACAGGACCGCGAGTACGCGGCGTGTTCCCCATCGCAGTTCACGCAGTGTGGAGCATTCTCGCAATTTTCAGATGGGTGTTCTTGGGCACTACATTTTGCGCAAGTCTGGCGGCCTCGGCAGTTCTGTGAACTGTGGCCAAATCTTTGACACTTAAAGCATCGGAGAGGATTGGGAATGTACGGTCTGACACGGATCTTTATGTAGCCAGCCTCAATCGTCTCAGGTAGCATACTTGATGCAAAAGTTAGAATTAGGTGCTTTGTCTCAAGCTCCTTACCATCGCGTCTGATCTTTATTCTCTTGACATTAGTCACATTTGGTCCCTCCAGCCCTCCAGTAGTTCGGCTTCAGTCAGTTCCATCAGATCGGCATCGGAAACGACTCCGCGGGTGGTGTTCATTGTGCGGTGTGGTGTGACTGTCACTGGAAGAGTCCCGAAAGATACTAGATTAGAGAGTTTCTCGTACTGTGTCTCATCACGCAGTTCTAACAGGAGGTCGCCACTTGCCAACTTAGAGACTTTGTAACCTGGGCCAAAAGCTTCACTAAGGGTCTTCGCAACAAGAAAAGGTGAGATCATTCTCGCTGCTTTTCCTTTTTTCTCGGAATGTACAACGTGAAATCTTGGGAAATTGTCATGATTTCGGCCAAAAAATTTGAAAACTTCTTCGGTGCGCCCTCGTTTATGAGGGCGATCAGGAAGCGTTGGAAAAGAACTTGCCATAGATATATGTGAAAATTCGGCAGCGCCGCCAGCCACCCACCATGGAGCCCAACAAGGGGACGCTGCAGGACCGTGAAAAGACGGCCTACATGCGCCAGCTGTACGACACTACTATAACCAAATCTGTTATAACCAAGGTTGGCTATCCCACACAAGGTTAACCCTTGCCGCCGAGGAGAATGAAGTAAATGGAAGAGAGGAGAAGACAGGAAAGGTCAAAAAGTAAGAGATAAAGACGAAGATTCGAGAGGATGAGACAGGAAAAAGCGACTGCCGATTTCCCCCGGGTGGGTCAGTCCGGGGGTGCCGTCTACGTGAAGCAGAGGCCAAAGAGGTGTGTTGCCTCCGCCGGGGGGCCTTAACGGTCCGAGCACCCGGCATCGGCTCAACCCCCAGGATCCCCATTTCCTCGGACACGGCTAAGCCGCGCACGGCTACACGCGGGAGGGTCCAACCCTCGTGTGCTTGGGTACGTGGTGTCGCAACACACCAAACGCCTGCTTACGCAGACGCCCCTGCGGGGCAGTAATAGACGAAGAACGCTATCGGGGAGCGCTCGTGCGGGCCAGAGGCGAGGCTTGGGCTGCCGGGGAGACGCCTACAAAGCGAGCGCTGGGGATCGAAAAGGCCCATGCTCGCCGCAAGCACATCGATGTGATAGAAGAAAACGGTGTCATAAGCCAAGCGTTTTTTCTCATTCTATGAAGGGCTATTTGCCCATAAACCAGTAGATGTGAAAGGTTCTGAAACAACATTCTTGGAACGCATGCCGCGGCTGCCAGAAGAAAGAAAAGCAGCTCTCGAAGGACCGATATCAATAGCAGAAATAGAAAAGGCGATAGATGATCTTAACCCTGGCAAGTCGACCGGGCCGGATGGTCTGAGCGCGGCATTTTACAAAGCATTCTAACATGACCTTTCCTCTGAGTTGAAAGATGTCTTTGATGAGGCAGTTGAGTTGGGAACGATGCCCCTTTCATTCTCCCAAGCACACACTGTGCTCATTCCAAAAACAGAACAAAAGGATAAGCTAAGACTTGTGACCTCATACAGACCAATTTCATTAACTAACTGTGATTATAAAATATTTATGAAAATATTGGCTGGCAGACTTCAGACAGTTATAACGCAGATTGTAGGATCCCATCAAACCTGTGGTATTAAGGGTCGCTCTATTTTTACTAATATTCATTCTATGAGGTGTGTGCTTGAGTGTTGTGATGCCTGTCGGTCGGCTGTCGCAATCCTTCAGCTTGACCTAGAAAAGGCATTTTTTGAGTGTGTACCTCATGTCATTTTGTTTGCCATACTTGAACATGTTAATTTAGGCTCAATCATCACGGACGGTATATCCATAGCGTATCGAAACTGCAAAACGCGCCTCATAGTCAACAACAGATTGGGGGGCCCCATTGAGGTCCAGCGGAGTGTGCGTCAAGGGTGCCTAGCAAGTCCGCTCTTATTTTGTATTTATATTGAAACGTTATGCATAGCAATTATTGAAAATGACCGCGTTCATGGTTTCCGATTACAGGCGTCGGAGGTAAAGCTCTTGGCGTATGCTGATTATATAGCTGTGTGCTGTACGGAAAAGGAGAGTCTCCTGGAGACTGTTGCGGTAGTAAGAAGGTTTGGGGAAGTGACGGGGAGCCTTGTGAATTGGAGAAAGTGCCTGGGGTTCTGGCGTGGCGAGTGGCCGTCAGCCCCCAACAGATTTGCTAACGTGAAATGGGTTGAAACACCAGTAAAGTACCTCGGCGTTCAACTTGAAGATTATAAGAAAACTGATGATTTATGGTTAGAAAACGTGAAAGAAACACGAGAAAAGGCGGAGAGGTGGAAAGGTGAACATCTCTCAATTTTCGCCAGAGCGACAGTGTGCAATTTATGTTTTGTTTGTAAATCATGGTATAATATGCAAGTGTTGCATTGTTCGCGAGTGTGTGTGCAGAAGTTGCATCGAGTTTTTGCTGTCTTTATTTGGGCGTCCAGCTAGGAGCGCTGCAGCCGCACGAATCTTTTTCGGCGAGTGAAATATGGGGGCCTGGGTCTGGCACACCTTTTCGTCCGACAGCTTGTAAATAGATATTTTTTTCTTTCGTGACGTAAACGACCCGTTCTTAAGAGCGGTGTGTCAAGTGAGACTTTGTAATGCGTTACCAGAGTTTGTTATCAGCAGTCAAATAATGCCTGGTACTGTATTCGGTTTCTTTAAAGAGATGGTAGCGAGTGTCCGTTTTTTGTCTGTACAGTTTTCGAATGACTATCTGTTCAGTGTGAATAGAAAGAAACTGTACAGTGACCTGTGTGATGTTATTTTTCCAGTGCCGATGTACAGAACTATATACAGTAGAGGTCAAAGTAACAATGTTTTAAAACGCGTAAAAAGAATGGACGTGCAGCCAGGAGTTAAATCTTTTTTTCTTCAAGCTTCATACGGGCACTCTGACAGTGAGAACGTTTTTGGAGGAACGCGGTTTTTACATGCCGTGGGGTTCCAACTGTCTGATTTGCAAAAAGCCAGAAACAGTAGACCAAGTGTTCTTGCATTGTTGGGAGGGGGTGTTCTTTTGGGATGTCCTCCAAGGAACCATAAAGAAAGATTCTCCGTTGGATCCGCACGGGATCAGCTTTCTGCCGTTAGATAATGAGGACGGGGTCCCTTTTGACCTCATCATGCTCACAGGCCTTTACTGTATATGGCGAGCCTGAATAGAGGGCTTCTATTGTGACCCATACGCACGGCCTGCGCGCCTGCATTTCCGTGAACACATGTCACGCTTTATTGAAGTTAAAAAAGGAGAATGTGTTGTACCTGAGTGGCTACCGAGGATAGAAACGCTGGAATCCCTCAAAGAATTTTAATAGACAAAGTCAGCCAAGTTGTGCTGGCCGCTTTATTACAGGATGTTTATTTTTTCACATATATTTTATTTATTTTGTTGGTTTTGATTGTGTTGCTCAAAAGATGTACGAGTATGTGAAAACGTTGAGAACTGGCAATAAAGAAAAAAAAAGTGTCAGGATGGCCGAGTGGTCTAAGGCGCCAGACTCAAAGGAAACCTTACCCAGCGATGCGGGTTGTACGAGGCTTCTGGTCCACGTATGTGGGCGTGGGTCCGAATCCCACTTCTGACACAATATTTTGCGTTTTTTTTATACCGCGCGTTACGCGCCGTTCACTGCGCGCTCTTCTCACGAGACCGTGTACAATGTCAGGATGGCCGATTCCACTTCCGGCCACTGTAGTGTACGGACGTGGCTGTCATGAGCTCCGTCGGAGCGGCATCAGCGGCCCAGCAGGGCCGCGGTTCTAGGTTTTTTGTCAACGAGGATCCTGATTATCAGGTGCTGCTGCCTCAACTACCAACAGGGCGACTTGTTACGAATACTTTATTTTTGCATGCTGATATGCGTGCAAGGCCATACCGGCGGAAAACTTCCGTGACATGCTGTCGAGCATGAAGTTGCTGTCTGACGTTGTCGCCCTAGGGCGTATCGAATGAGTCATGTGTGGGCCGTGACTTTCAAAAGTAGTGACCGAGTGAAAGAACTGCTGCGGGCAAAGGACTTGAAGGTGAAGGATAGACCATGCATCGTCGTCGACCCTGGAAATCAAGCAATGAACCTCAAGCTACACTGGATGTTACACAACGTGCCGGACGACGACATTCGTAAAGCCCTGGCGCCTTACGGCCGAGTCACGGATGTGGCAAGAGAGCGGTGGCGGGTGCATGGCCTTCAGGATAAAGGTTCTTCAACGCGCCTGGTTACCCTGATGCCGAGGAAGGGCTTGGGGGCGTACGACGTGCCTCATCTGTTACGGAGAGCTGGTGAGGAAGCTCTCGTGGTGATTCCTGGAACCGCTCTGCCTTCGTTGCCGCAACACAGGACACATCCGGCGCGACTGCCGCGTCCCGCGCTGTGCCCGTTGTCGCCGTCACGGCCATGACGAGTCGCAGTGCGTGAGGACATACGCAAACGTGACGGGGCCGACGGCTGCAGATGAAAGCGCTGAACTTCTTATGGACGAAGTGGATGCCGAGGAAGCCTCTGCCGGGAGCGCCAACGAGGCGGAGGTCACAGTGACACAACCACCGAAACCGCAGGGGCAAACGACTGCCGGAGTGGTAGGTGTGCCAGGAACGCCTACGCGACCTGTGAGCAAGCCCATATACTAGGGGTGTGCGAATATTCGAAATTTCGAATATGAATCGAATATTTTCCTTATTGGAAGCGTATTCGATTCGAGAAATGCATATTCGGAAATTCCCGAATATTCGAAGATGGCCCAATAACGGTAGAAACGGCGAATATTCTGACAGGCGGAATAATTGAACAAGTAACGAATTATATGCTTGCTCCGCGTTCTCCTCAGAACATGTTTATTCACTGAGAACTTCGCATGACCGGCTCATTATTTGTATGCTCTGATTCAGTCTATCTGCATGACGCCCGTGAGACACGATCAGTTTCAGTTTATTTTTACCAACCTTTATTCTATGGCTCTTTCATAACCATATATGATGTCCTTTAGGGCTCTGTAACTACATGCGATGAAATATGTACCCCCAAAGCGTTACCTGGACAATCTTTAGATGTTTGGAAATTAAAAAGAAATAAATATGTCCGAGGAGAACGTTGCATCGCCCTCGACGACTCCCGCCTTGTGTTCCCGCTTTTCTCATGTAATCGCGGCTCTCTGCTACCTGCTGCGCTGCTTCTCGAGACAAACGCAAAACACGCTAACTTCGCCACTGCGCTATTTGCAACTATCTAAGTGCTGATACAGCCCTCGATCAGGTGTATTCTCTAAGAATGGCATCAACTGCAGGTGACGAGCCACCGAGCAAGCAAGAAAAGAAAGCCGGAAGAAGTCTCCTTTGGCGGTACTACACAAAGCTCTCGCCGTCGACAGCTCGGTGCAAGTCGTGCGAACATACTCTTGAAATACCAGCGGGAATGACCACTACTATTCAAAATCAGATGAAGCAGCACCCTTTGGTGATGGAAGAGTACCAAAAAGAGGCCACTGCAAGTCCTTCATTGAAGAATCAACCGACACTGGATGACATACTTCAGCAGAGACAGCAGTCATTGTTTCCGGAGAAAGAAAACGCACTTCACCAGAATGTGGCAGCCATTCATTTCTTCACCATTTCTGCCACATCAGTTCAAAGCACTGGTGGAAGCAGCTCTAGAGTCGTGCTACAGTCAGCCACCTCGAACAAAATTGTCGCGTGTGCTCGTCCAGCGCATGTACAACGACACAACAGCAAAGGTACGACACGAGCTGCTAAAAGTACTTGAACATGGAACAAGCACTCTCGCTATTACGAGCGATATCTGGACGTCGCGTGCCAACGAGGGGTTTGTAAGCCTCACGTGTCATTTTCCTGCGGTGAAGTTCGACATGAAGAAGTTGACTTTGAACACGCGACACATGCCGGAGAGTCACACGGCTGTGAACATACCTGCGTCATTGGAGCAGCTATGCACCGACTGGGAGATACCAATCGACTGCGTGAAGTACATCGTGACGAACAGCGGCCGCAATATCCAAGCGGTCGCAATATCCGAGCGGCTGCCAGGAGACTGCCTTAGCTCCAGCGAGCCTGCTTTGCGCACACTCTGCACCTAGTGATCAGCAATGAAATGTCGTGTACTCCGACAATCAACACACTCTGCAAGAAGGCTAAAGCGATTGTAGGGAACTGCAAGCATAGCCCTAGTGCACACAAAAGACTGATCGCTCTGCAGACGTAGCTGAACAAAGACGTGCTCTATGTTGTGTAGGATGTTGACACAAGATGGAACAGTCAGTACCTCATCCTCTCAGGGGTCCTTGAAATCTAAGAGTCTATCAGACTTGAACTCACCTTTTCGGACACGAGCTTAGATACCTTTAACTCTGCAAAGTGAAGAGATGCAGTGGAGTTTTAGAAGGCATCGAAGACCTTATTTGACGCAACTGTGATCGTAAGTGCTGGAAAGTACCCCTCATTGTCCTGTCACATTCCAATTATTTTTCGAATGCTGCATTGCCTCGATGATTGCAAAGGCAACTCAGCGTTTGCTAACAATCTCGCAAAATCTGTCAAGACTCGTTTCGCTGAGTGAGAATTTGACGAAGTGGTCAACCTGTTTCTTGATCCAAGCTTTAAGTTCATCGGGCGTCTGGTTAGATTATCTGGCATTGCAACAAGGGAGCTCCGCGCAGCTCGCCCAGTGAGGACACTGCCATGCCAGCGTCGTGTCCTGGTGTCCACTGTATGGAAAGCTTTTGACGCTCTAGTGATGAACAAGGAGAACGCACATTTGGTATCTGCCTCTCAGAGGGAAGTTACACACTATACGGAAAAGCATCTTCTCGAAAGGGGCAAGGATCCTTGTGAGTGGTAGCAGTCCATTGGCCGCTTCACGTACTCGTCCACAAGTACTTCGCCATCGCTGCCACCTCAGTTCCAAGTGAAAGTCTTTTCTACCGTTTGAATTGTTGTCACAGTGCATACAGCGTGTTTACTTTCTGAACATGTTGAGCAGTTAGTTTTCCTACATGATAATCACTAAAAAGTGCATTACTTGACTGAGAGCATTACCTGTCATTACCTGTGCGCATTATCTGTAATGAGTGTCTTTTTAACCTGTAGCAGCGTTGTAAAATGCAATATTTTTAACAAGCGTTATAAAGCTATTGTTACCATATTTTGCAACTTTTTAATACTACGTACGTACATATTCGATATTCGATTCGATATTCGAAGACAGTTTTTTGCCTTATTCGTATTCGATTCGTATTCGAAAATTTCAATATTCGCACACCCCTATCATATACGGTTTTCTTTTATGCCTACCTTTCCCGCTTATTAACAATGGATTTGAAGAGGGGAATACGAGTTGCTACTATTAATGTACGCGGACTCGCTTCAAGACGGAGGCAGTACCAGCTGAGCCGACTATGCGTTGAAAATGAACTCGATATTATAGCTATACAAGAGACGAAAGTTGAAAGCGAGGAGCAAACAAACAAAATGGTAACACCTTTCAGAACATATTATAACATATGCACATGTCACGCTATCGGCACGTCTGGTGGATGCGCTGTCTTGGTTCGAAGGGGTATTGGTATAAATGAAGATATGGTTACTGTGAGCGAAAGTGGGCGTTTTATTGTACTTGATTTTTCTTTTAATGGATCACAATGGAGGATTATATGTGTGTATGCGCCAAATGATATCAATGAAAGATGTCGTTTTTTCTCGAATCTAGAAGAGTACCTTCGTTGTGACAAGTACATCATCTTGCTTGGTGACTTTAATTGTGTGTGTCATGCAGAAGATCGTGCTAAACGTAAATTCCCGCAGGACAAGAGTGCAGTGATATTGAACACCTTAGTAAATGACTACTACCTAGAAGACGTTGGTCGCCTTTTGGCCAGTACTTTGCAGCCGCAATTTACACACCATCAACGATATAGCCGAGCACGACTTGACAGAGCTTACATCTCGTTAGATCTTGTGCCTCTATGCGATAACTATGTCGTGAAGCCGGTGTCCTTTAGCGATCACAGTATAGTGTGGTTTGCACTCGGTGCCAAGCCAAAAAAGCCGCGGTTCGATTGGGCACTTTGGAAATTCAACGAAAAACCCCTAAGTGATGACAAATTTATAAACGATGTAAAGCACGAAATTCAAAGCATGTGGAGTAATGAGAGTGTACCTTGGGCAGAAGTAAGGGAAGACTTCAAGGTTCGCGTGAAAATGGTTGCGATTGAAGTAGGAACTGTTTGAAGACACAATGAAAAAATGAAAGAAAATGAGCTCCAGAAGGAACTAAATTTTCTTATTTTTATGGACAGTGCGGAACCTGGAATATTTAGGGATGAAACCAGAACACTTAAAAACGCGATGGAAGCTATTGACACGGAAAAATATAGAGCAGCAGTTATTCGGGCACGGACGGAAAGACTGTGGGTTGATGGAACGCCGAACAAACGCGCCATTGCCGATGAAAGGAGGTACGCAAGGAAAAATGAAATAAGACAGATTAATTATCGGGATGAGGTTACTTCCGACTCGAATATGATTGAACAGGCCTTTACTGAACACTACCGCAAGTTGTTCGGCGTCCCAATCCACGTGGGAGCTGAATTTGTAGCAAGTTTCGTGAATTTTATGCCGCGCGTTGATGATGACGTAAAAGCCAGTCTCGAGGAACCGATAAGCGTCCGAGAAATAAAACACGCGATCGAAGAACTTCTGCAGGCAAATCACCGGGTCCCGATGGCTTAGGAGCCGCCTTTTATAAGGCATTTGCACCTGGGCTTGCTCAAGTGTTGGAGCATGTATACTCTGAGGCACATAAATATAAGCGACTGCCACCTTCTTTCAGAAGTGCACACATGGTTTTAATACCGAAAACAGATGACCACAAGGCGCTTTTATCGGTTGGGGCATACAGGCCAATTAGCCTTACAAATACCGATTATAAAATACTCATGAAGGTACTGGCAAAGAGACTTCAAACAGTCATTACAAATCTTGTCGGTCCGCATCAAACTTGCGACATAAAAGGCCGCACTATTACTACAAACAGCCACGTAGCGCGAAGTGTTCTAGAGTGTTGCGACGTCTTCGCTAGACGCGTTGCTTTGTTGCAACTCGACCTGGCGAAAGCCTTCGACCGTGTGTCCCACGATGCTCTTCTTCTTGTTTTGGAATATGTAGGGAAAGTAATTAGATGGCGTCAAAATGGCCTACGACCAATGCACGACACAGATTATAATTAATAAGTCCCTCAGCGAGAAGCTGTTACTCAGATCTTCCCTTAGACAAGGGTGTCCACTAAGTCCATTGCTTTTTGCATTGTACCTCGAGCCTTTCTGCAATGACAATGTCCGAGGTTTTCGGCTACAGCTTTCTGAAGTCAAGGTACTGGCATACGCTGATGACATCGCAGTCTTCTGCGAGGATCGTGATAGCGTTCTTGAAGTTGTACGTCTTGTAAAGAAGTACTGTGAACAATCTGGATCCCAGATCAATTGGCAAAAAAAAAAAACATCGGTATATGGCACGGTCATTGGGACATTATACCAGCTCACTTTGCAAACATCCGGTGGTCAACAACGCCAACTAAGTACTTGGGTGTGCCGCTCGAGCACTATAATGATACCGCACAGTACTGGTCCGATGAAGCTGATAGAATGCGTGAAAAATCAAAGGGTTGGCTTGGCCGAGATTTGTCAATGTTTGGACGCGCTTCTGTGTGCAATCTCTTTTTTGTAGCGAAAGTGTGGTATCTTATATGCAGGTGTTATCAAAGTGTCGTTCAAGTGTGCAAAAATTGCATCGTGTTTTTGCCGTATTCATATGGGCTTCTAGTTGGGAGAGGATAAGCAGAACCAATTTGTTTCGTTCAGCTCGAAGTGGTGGGCTAGGTCTGTCGCATTTGTTTATCAGACAAATTTTTCGGGATCAGAGAAATGATTTTCTACGCACAGTAATTCAAGTTCATTGGGGAAAAGCACTGCCGCACTATGTTGTAACGACCAGTGATGTGAAGGGAGGAAGTACTACCCGGATATCTGCGCGAAGTGGTTGATTCACTTCGTATGTTGCGTGTGCGGTTTTTCCATGGAATATCTGTGCTCTGTTACAACAAAAACACTGTATAAAGACTTAGTTGACGCAATGTTGCCAATACCATTGTACAGGTCTGTAAACTGGGGAGGCCAAGGAGATGATGTACTGAAACGGGTGAAAAAAATGCCAGTTAGACCCTCTCAAAAAACGTTTTTCTTTAGGCTACACACAAACACGCTACCCGTAAAAACATGGTTAGACGAAAAAGGAATATATGTGCCATGGACAGTAAACTGCTTACTTTGTAAAAAGCCAGAGACCATTGAACACGTTTTCATCGATTCCTGGGATCCAATATTTCATTGGGATGTCTTACAACGTACTCTTAAAAAAGAACTGCCGATTACACCTCTTGGTATTCGATATTTGCCAACCAATCACGAAGGAGGAGTTCCGTACGATAGGTCTATGCCCCTTGGCCTCCACAGTCTGTGGAAAGCGAGAATGGCAGTGCGACACTCGGATGTCGATACCCGTCCGGCGAGAATAAACTTCATCGAAAGTGTCGCGTATATTCGGGAAATATATCGTGCCCAGAGTGAGCCTCCCGAGTGGGTGGCTATTCTTGATGAACTGATCAAGCTGAAGAGATTTTAGTATATAATGTTAGCCAAAGTGTGGTTGACATGTTTTAACATTTGAATGTGTTCTTGGTTTGTGCTGCAAACAGGCAATAAAAAAAAGTGTCAGGATGGCCGAGTGGTCTAAGGCGCCAGACTCAAGGGAAACCTTACCCAGCGATGCGGGTTGTACGAGGCTTCTGGTCCACGTATGTGGGCGTGGGTTCGAATCCCACTTCTGACACAATATTTTGCGTTTTTTTATATACCGCGCTTTACGCGCCGTTCACTGCGCGCTCTTCTCACGGGACCGTGTACAGTGTCAGGATGGCCGAGTGGTCTAAGGCGCCAGACTCAAGGGAAACCTTACCCAGCGATGCGGGTTGCACGAGGCTTCTGGTCCACGTATGTGGGCGTGGGTTCGAATCCAACTTCTGACACAATATTTTGCGTGTTTTTATATACCGCGCCTTACGCGCCGTTCACTGCGCGCTATTCTCACGGGACTGTGTACAGTGTCAGGATGGCCGAGTGGTCTAAGGCGCCAGACTCAAGGGAAACCTTACCCAGCGATGCGGGTTGTACGAGGCTTCTGGTCCACGTATGTGGGCGTGGGTTCGAATCCCACTTCTGACACAATATTTTGCGTTTTTTTATATACCGCGCTTTACGCGCCGTTCACTGCGCGCTCTTCTCACGGGACCGTGTACAGTGTCAGGATCGCCGTCATTCTGCTTCCGGCAGCCGAGCTGAACGGTCAGCAGAATCATGGGCTCCAGTGGAGCAGCGACAGCGGCCACTTCTGGCCGCGGAACCAGGCTAAACGATGATAAGGAGCATGCCTTTATTTTGCCGCAACTGCCGAAAGGTCAAGTAGTGATTAATACCGTCTTTTTGCACGGTGATATACGTGCGAGACCGTACAAGGTGGAAGATTTCAAGGACGCCCTTTTGCCGACGGGCCTGCTGTCTGATGTGGTATGCATAGGGGCGTACCAGATCAACCACGTCTGGGCAGTGACCTTCAACGATGCGACTGCCACAAGAAGGATGCTGGACCTTAAGGAACTTCAAGTTAAGGGACGGCGGTGCGTCATCGTTGACCCGCAGGATCAGCAGGTGAAGCTACGGCTTCACTGGCTGCTGTACGGCGTTGCCGACGAGGACGTTCGGACGGCATTCGCGGCCTTCGGCAAGGTGGAGGAGGTGAGCCGGGAGCGATGGCGCGTCGAAGGCATGGCGACGAAGACCTCAACCACCAGGACCGTCATTCTCAAATTGAAAAGCGGCATGAAAGTAGAGGACCTGCCACATCAGATACGCGTCAGCGGAGAGTTGGCCTTGGTCGTTGTGCCCGGTCGACCGATGCAGTGCCTGCGCTGCCACGGCACGGGACACGTCCGCCGTGAGTGCAGAGTCCCCCGCTGTTCCCGGTGCAGACGTTTCGGCCACGTCGACGCTGACTGCGTAAGATCTTATGCCACCGTAACAGGCCCAGTAACTTGCGACGTTGCGGCAGAGCACGTCATGGACGTGGCCGAAGCGGAGGACGCTGCTAAAGGAACGCTAGACGCGGTCTCTACAGCGACAGCCAGTGGGACGACGAGTTCGGCCGTAGACAGCAAGGTGGCTGAGCCTACCCTGGAGCCGAGTGGGACGGCACAGGTCGCGACCGCTATGGGCCCGTCTACGCGGAGCAGGAGTGAAGACCCGCTCGACAACGGCACGACGGCGATGCAGCAGGACGGGGCCGTCCTTGACGGCGACCGGACTTCGACTCCTGGTGCCCCAGTCAAGCGCCCCCATGACCAGACTAAGGACCGCAACGACAGTGGGACCAGCACCAGCGAAGGGCCGCCGACAAAGACACCACTTGGGAGGCGGACGAGCTTGAAACCGAAGCCGAATGTCCCACCTGAGCGAAAGCCTGCGGACAAAGTGCCGGCCACAAACAACGCCGGGAAACCGGGAGGTCCCGGAGGCGGCTAGCCGAGGGCTAGTCGTGAACGGTAAGCACCATGCTCCGGGCCTACTTTTCTCTTTAGCTCAACATGGCTCAGATACCGTCCCTTAAAATTGCCACTTTAAACGTGAGAGGGTTGGCGGCTAGTCGTAGGCAAAGTCAGGTCCTACGGTTGATCACTGACCACGATGTCGACGTACTAGCCGTCCAGGAAACTGAGGTTGACGGGGAGGAGGAGACCGGGAGCATGGTGCGACGATTCACGACTAGGTATTTTGCGGTGGTAAGCCATGCGTTAGGCACGGCCGGGGGGTGCATTCTTTTTGTGAAGAAACTGCCTGGACTGGAAATTCAAAGTACCTTTTCTTGTCAGTCTGGAAGGATTGTTTTTTGCGATATTGTTTTGTGCGAATTTCAGTTCCGCATCATATGCGTATATGCACCCAATTCTGTGGAAGAGCGTGCCCATTTCTTTTCGAACCTTTCGCAGCATGTTCGATGCGATGAGCGCGTCATGCTGTTAGGAGCCTTCAATTGTGTAATGAGCGCTAGAGACAGAGCCAATAATGCCGGTGTGCGTGACAGAAGCAGTGAAGTCTTGTCAAAACTAATCAGTGAAAATGAACTCGATGACGTTTTTGAGTGTCTGGAAGGGGGGCGTGACGTGACTTTTACTCGTTTTCAGGGCAGTAGCCATGCGCGGTTGGACCGAATCTACATTTCGCTGGATACAATTCCAAGCTGCCACGGTTTTTCTGTAGTGCCCGTATCGTTCTCAGATCATTGTCTCGTAATATGTAATGTCGGTATAGGGAAACGCAAACATGAGTTTAATTGGGAGATGTGGAAAATGAATGCTTTGTTATTAAATGATGAATCTTTTGTAAAGGCAGTACGGGATGCCATTAATGAAATACGCGAAGATGCAGCTGAAACAATAGCTGAAAAATGGGAATGGTTTAAACAAGAAGGTAAAATGAAAGCCTTCGAAAGATCAAGCTGCCTCAAATTTGAGAGGGAATATAAAGAAAAGGGTTTGCGAACACTACTTCAGCAGCTGATAACTCTTGAGTGCAGAGAGCCTGGTCTGTACAAAGACGATGTGCGGAGCGTCAAGGAAAAGCTGGAACAGTTCGATAAAGAACGCTATCAAGGTGCCATCGTGCGAGCACGAGCAGACGCATTAGCGGCGGGGGAGACGCCCACAAAAAGGGCGCTTGGTCTCGAGAAGGCGCACGGACGGCGAAACCATGTCGATAAGATTTTAATGAACGGGGTTGTTGTCGACGACAACGAAAGCATAGGACGAGCCTTCTTTCAGTACTACCAGTCGCTCTTTGCATTTCAGCCAGCGAATGTAGAGAGTTTCAAAGCCGATTTTCTTCAGCGGATGCCGAGGCTGGCAGATGACGCTAAAGAACGATTGGAAGGCAACATTACCGAGCACGAAGTTGAAAAGGCAATCGGCGATTTGAACTCGGGCAAGTCGCCTGGGCCTGATGGACTCTGTGCGGGGTTATATAAGGCTTTCAAAAGAGAACTGGCCCCATTGTTAGCAGATGTGTTTAATGAAGCGTATGAGAAGAAATTATTGCCCCCATCTTTTGGAAAAGCGCACACAATACTAATCCCTAAGAGCGATCAAACAGACAAACTCAGATTCGTGGCATCCTATAGACCTATATCACTAACAAACATTGATTACAAGATCTTTATGAAGATTTTAGCTGCGAGACTTCAAGGCGTCATCAAGGAAATTGTCGGAGACCACCAAACGTGCGGCATCAAGGGGCGGTCCGTTTTTTCTAACATCCATCAGATGCGGTGCGTGCTCGAATGCTGTGACGTCACCGATGGTGGCGTTGCAGTTCTTCAGCTCGATTTGGAGAAAGCGTTCGATTGTGTCGCTCACGTTATTTTGTTTGCCATCTTGGATCATGTTAATGTCGGTTCCATAATCAGTGAGGGCGTGGCCTTGGCGTACCAGAATTGCACAACAAGACTAATTGTCAATAAGTCTCTGGGGGCCCCCATTAACATCATGCGTGCAGTACGCCAAGGCTGTCCCCTCAGTCCGCTTTTATTTGCACTCTATATAGAAGCAATGTGCGTAGTCATAAACGGAAATAACAAAATACGTGGTTTCAGATTAGCAGCGACAGAGGTGAAGTTGCTCGCATACGCAGATGACATTGCAGTGTGTTGCACAGACAAACCAAGTGTAACAGAAACAGTATCGGTAGTGAAACATTTCTGTGATGTCACGGGTAGTAGAATAAATTGGGGCAAATCCCTAGGCCTGTGGCACGGGAAATGGGTGTCTGCACCGGACAACTTCGCGAACCTCAACTGGGTCAAAACGCCGACGAGGTATCTGGGTGTTCCTCTCAATAGCTACAATAGTAGCGATGAATATTGGAGGAGCCAAGTCGATGAAATGAAAGAAAAGGCGGACAGATGGAAGGGTGCGAAGCTGTCTATTTTTGCAAGGGCGACAGTATGTAATATGTTTTTTGTCACAAAGTTATATTATGTCATGCAAGCGTTGTATTGTTCGAGAGCAAATGTGCAAAGACTGCACAGAGTGTTTGCTGTTTTCGTCTGGGGATCAACATGGGAAAGGTGCAGCCGAACAAATTTGTTTAGAAAAGTGAAGGACGGGGGTGTGGGTTTGGTTCACCTTTTTGTTAGACAACTTGTAAACCGATTCTTGTTTTTTCGCGATGTGCGCCAACCTTTTCTGCGCACTGTATGCCAGCTCAGGTTGAGCGGCGCTTTGCCGGCACATGTTGTTAGTACGGCAAGCGTTACCGGATCACTTCGTGGCTACTTTAAGGAAGTGGTCGACAGCGTAAGATTTCTTTCTGTTCGATTTTCAATGGATTACCTGTGCGAAGTGAAAAGGAAAAGATTGTATAAGGATGTGTGCGACATGGTTTTCCCAGTGCCGTTATACAGAGCCATTTACAGTGGAGGGCCAGGACTTGATGTACTTAAACGGGTAAAACGCATGGAGGTGCCACCAGGGGTAAAAACCTTTTTTTAAGCTTCACACCGGAACGCTCTCCGTGAAGACTTTCATGGAAGAGCGGGGATGTATCGTACCATGGGGAACCCATTGCTTGATCTGCAAAAAGCAGGAAACCATAGATCACGTTTTCTTGGAATGTTGGGAGGGCTTTTTTTTCTGGGACGTCTTAAAGCGAACCCTGAAAAAGGAGTTACCGGTGGACCCCCAAGGGATAAGGTATCTGACAATTAAGGATGATGAGGGGGTTCCGTATGGTTTTATTATGTTAAACGCTCTCCACTGTATATGGCGGGCTCGTATGGCAGGGTACTATTGTGATCCTGACGCTAGGCCCGCTCGCGTTTATTTCAGAGAATGTATGTCACGATATATAGAAATACAGAAAATGCAACAATGTGTTCCGAAATGGCTGTGGAGGCTAGAACCTCTGACAGCCATGAAGGAATTTTAAGTTGACAACGTCTGTCCAATAGGGACAGACGGCTTTTGTTGCACGGTGTTACTGTTTTCTTTCTTTTTTGTTTGTATTGCAAGTGTAATACTGTAATGTGTTGAAACTGCACGTTCTGCGAAAAACCGGTAATAAATTAAAAAAAAAGTGTCAAGATGGCCGAGTGGTCTAAGGCGCCAGACTCAAGGGAAACCTTACCCAGCAATGCGGGTTGCACGAGGCTTCTGGTCCACGTATGTGGGCGTGGGTTCGAATCCCACTTCTGACACAATATTTTGCGTTTTTTTTTATACCGCGCGTTACGCGCCGTTCACTGCGCGCTCTTCTCACGGGACCGTGTACAGTGTCAGGATGGCCGGGATTCCATTTCCGGCCACCACAGCGGACGGTCACGGAATGTTGTGCTCCGTAGGGGCGGTTCATGCGGCCCAGCCGGGCCGCGGTATCAGGCTTACGGAAACGTCTTCACAGGATTACCAGCTTGTTTTGCCGCATCTGCCATCAGGTATGACCCTGTGTAATACCGTGTTTTTGCACGGTGATTTGAAGGCCAGGCCCTATCGAGTCGAACATTTTCGCGATGCGCTTGACCGTCATAAGCTGTTGCCGGAGGTGGTGGCCCTCGGGGCCTACCAGATGAACCATGTCTGGGCTATAACATTCAAGGACGAAGTCGGAAAAAAGAAGCTGCTGTCAGCGAAGGCTTTTAGTGTCAAAGAACACCGCTGCGTCGCCATTGACCCTTGCAAACAGGATATTAGAATGAAGCTGTTCTGGCCGCTTCACACGACTCCCGACGAGGACGTCAGAGCAGCCTTGGCGCCGTTCGGAACGGTGACCGAAATTTCCAGGGAGCGGTGGCTAGTACCAGGGTGCGGCGACAAAGGTTCTCACACCCGTCTGGTATCGTTACGGCTGAAGGCTGGTATGACCATGGAAGACATCCCGCATCAGCTACGAGTATCAGAGGACCATGCGCTCGTGATCGTTCCAGGCAGAGCTCCGCTCTGCCTCCGATGCCGCGGCACCGGCCATGTACGGCGCGAGTGCCGTGTGCCACGCTGTGGACTCTGTCGTCGTTTCGGCCACGACGAGACCCAGTGCGTGAGAAGCTACGCTAACGTGACCGGGTCTGGCCGGAGCGACGCGTTAGACGAGCACTTGATGGATCAAGCGGACGCGGAAGAGACTGCTGGAGCGGGCGGAGACCCACGAGGCACGGAAGAGAAGCCAGTGGTCATGGCAGGCGTCAAGTGCCAACCCAGAAAGGGCAGTAGCGAGGCAGTGGCCAAGAATGAAGTGCAAAGGGAACCGTCTGCAGAAAATTTTACGGTGCGTGAAAGTGAGGGGGGCGCGGAGGCTGCCGAGGGCACGGTCTGCGACAGGGCAACTCTGGCGCTGCCTTCATCGAAGAATCCGACGAGAAAATGGACCAGGCCAGCGCCGTTTCAAAGAGACCTCGCGAAATATCCGATCAAGATGTCAGGCTTGAGCAAGACGACGGTGTCAGCAGCGAAGGGCCACCCACGATGGCTTCCTCTTTCTGGCGGTCTACACTCAAGCCCAAGCCGAACGTTCGGCTCGAGAGGAGGCCGACGCGAGAACATCCACCTGAGGGGCGCCAGACGCCGACCAATCCGCCAGGTGGTCGGCAGACGCCGACCGTCCCACCAGACGGGCGACAGACGCCGACTGTCCCACCAGATAAGCGGACAACGCCGACAGTTCCCCCGCGGTAGCGGGGTGCTGTTCGGTAGAAGGCTCAGTAAGGACTAGGTGCTGCGGAACCTTTAAGTGAATGATGAGTAGCGCATTTGGTAACGTCATGCCTTCGCCGTATGAGACGGAGCTTATGATGGAGCAGGGTTTTGTTTTTTGTAAGTTTGGCGGTCTTTGATTTCCGAAATGTATTGTAGTTTGTGCTTGCTCTTCTCTTTCAATGGCAAATAATCATGGAATAGCAATACGTATTGGCACGCTTAACGTACGAGGGTTAACGGCTAGACGGCGACAAGCACAATTAAGTCGCCTGATGCTGGAAAACGACATAGATATTCTTGCTGTTCAAGAAACTAAAATTGAAAGCGAAGAGCAAACGGACAAAATGTTCAGGTTTTTAAATCCCGTTACAACACTTGTGTTTGTCATGGAGTAGGTAAGGCCGGTGGCTTTCTTTTATTTTTGCGTAATTCAATAGGTATTGTTGCGCAGAGTGTAATGTCGGCCCAAGATGGGCGACTGGTCCTATGTGATTTCTCTTTCAATAATATTGATTGGCGAATTGTCTGTGTGTACGCTCCAAACAAAATTAGTGATAGGAATTTTTTTTAACTTTGTTGAGTCACACCTGACGTGTGAAAGAAATGTTCTTCTTGGTGACTTCAATTGTGTTTGCATGTCCGAAGATAGGGTGCCCAGTAAAATAATACGGGATACAAGTGCGCATCAACTCTGCGCAATCGTGGCAGACTATGATTTAGTAGACGTTGGAAGCATATTAAGCGGTAACAGTGTTGTTTTTACTCATTTCCAAGGGCAGAGTCACGCTCGACTAGATCGTTTGTACGTATCAGCAAACCTTGCGCGAACGGTCACTAGCTACGCAGTAAAGCACGTGAGCTTCAGTGATCACAGCCTAGTAATGTGTACATTGGGCACGAAACATAGAGGGTCTCACTTTTACTGGGAACTGTGGAAAATGAACGAAACGATCTTAAGTGATGAATGGTTTGTCAAAACGGTAAAAGGAAAAATTGACGTAATGCAAATAGATGCTACAACAAATTGGGCTGAGCTGTGGGAGCAGTTTAAAATTGAAGTGAAAATGAGTGCGATCGAGAGGGCTTGTGTGATGCGTCATAAAGCTAAACAAAGAGAGAAAGAACTGCAAAGCATGCTCGATTATTTTCTAAACGCGGAGTGCACAATACCGGGATTGTTTTCGAAACAGATTAGAGAAATTAAACGCGAACTTGAAAGGGTGGACGCTCAAATTTACCAAGGAGCCGCGATAAGAGCACGATACGAGAGACTGTGGCTGGGAGAGGCGCCAACTAAGCGCGCGCTCAGTGACGAAAAGGGTTACGCATCCAAAAACATAATAAAAGAAATTTGTTTTAACAACACAATGTCAAAAGACCCAGAAGTAATTGAAAAAGCTTTCGTTGAACACTACCGAGCGTTGCTCGGTAGGCAGGTGCCCGTAACAGAAGAGTTTGTGAACTCCTTTCTAACACTTCTGCCAAAATTACAAGACGAAATAAAAGAGGGACTCGAGAGACCGATCTCTGCGAAAGAAATTACAGAAGCCATAGAAGACTTGGGTAAAGGAAAGGCGCCTGGACCTGACGGCCTAGGAGCAGCTTTCTATAAAACTTTCAAGGCCGAAATAAGCGAGATACTGCATTGTGTAATATCAGAAGCTCATGAAACTAAGCACTTGCCGCCATCATTCAGAAAAAGTCATGTTGTGCTTATACCGAAAACCACCGATACGGTAAAGCTGAAATCTGTCGCTGGATACAGGCCCATAAGTCTTACGAATTCGGACTATAAAATCTACATGAAGGTGCTCGGAAAAAGGATGCAGGCAGTTATTAAATCCATAGTAGGCCCACACCAAACATGCGGTATCGGGAATAGAACAATATTGTCGAATATTCACATCGCTAGGAGTATATTGGAATGCTGTGATGCGAACCTCGAATGTGTAGCAATGGTTCAGTTAGACCTAGAAAAAGCTTTTGACAGGGTTGCTCATAGCATACTTCTTGCCCTCCTAAAACACATTAATGTAGGCGAAGTGATTCAGGACGGAGTAGCCATGACTTATGAGAACTGTTCCGCTCACCTAATAATCAATAAAAGACTCAGCGAAAATATACCAGTATTATCCAGTGTGCGCCAGGGGTGCCCTTTGTCGCCCTTACTTTTAGCGATTTTTCTTGAACCTTTCTGTTTGAAGGTACGAGAAAACAAAAACATTCGCGGCTACCGTCTTTTAACTCAGGAAGTAAAAATACTAGCTTACGCAGATGACATCGCACTTTTTTGCATTGATCAAGAGAGCATTCGGGAGGCAGTCAAGGATGCAAGAAAGTTTTGCAGTCTAACGGGGAGTGCCATAAGCTGGTCAAAAAGCTTAGGCTTCTGGCAAGGTGAATGGGACAGCCGGCCTGCAGTGTTAGAACCAGTACCGTTCACAGATACGCCAACCATTTATCTTGGTGTTCCTTTGGAATACTATCGCGATACCACGACGCAATGGACTGAACAAACTGAGCGGGCTAAAGCACAAACAACGAAGTGGGGAGGCAAGAATCTGTCAATATTCACGAGAGCCACTGTCTGCAATTTATTTCTTGTCGCTAAAGTGTTTTATATGTTGCAAGTTTTATGTATATCCCGAGTGTGTGTACAAAAGTTGCACAGGGTTTTTGCTATGTTCGTGTGGGGATCAGGATGGGAGCGCACGAGTCGTCTGAATCTGTTTCACGCTGTGCAGAAAGGAGGGTTGGGTTTGTCGCATTTATTTTTGAAACAAGTTGTGTCGCGCTTCATGTTCTTGCGCGACGAAAGCGATTGTTTTTTGCGGTGCGTTATCCAGACGCGATTAGGTGACGCACTGCCAGAATATGTTGTGACGTCGTATGGCATACGTCAAGTGGTTGTCCGAGGTTTTTTGTTTGAAGTGATAAGCTCTTTCCGTTTTCTAAAAGTGCACTTTTCTTTGGAATACCTGAACACAGTCGCAAGAAAGCGATTATACCGAGATTTAGTTAATATCATGTGTCCAGTACCAATATACCGTGCAGTATATGCACTGGGGCGTAAGCAGAATGTCTTAAAAAGAGTTAAGAAAATGCCTGTAAGAGCAACAACAAAAACTTTTTTTTTTCATGCTACACACTGGCACGCTTCCTGTCAAGCCATGGCTGCAGGAGAAGGGGATCTTTGTACCCTGGAGTGTGAATTGCCAGATATGTCAGAAACCGGAGACAATGGAGCATATTTTTCTGGAGTGCAGGGACTCAGTCTTCCTTTGGGACATTCTACAAAGGACACTAAAAAAAAGAATTTCCTTTAACACCTTTTGGAATCCGTTTTTTACCGTTTGAAGAGACAGAAGGCGTGCCATGTGATATGGTGATGTTACTCTGCATACACAGCGTGTGGAAAACACGAATGGCGGTACGTAATGAGGATGTTGACGCAAAACCGGCCAAAGAATATTTTGCTGAAAATGTATTGTACATTCGCGAAGCGTTTAAAGCGCTCAGCGAACCACCTGAGTGGTTAACAGCATTTGAACAGCTTGCAAACATTCAGCCTTTTTAAACCAAAATTAAACGACAAGGTACACCCGCACATTGAACTGTCTTTTTTGTTTTGTAATCGCAGCGGAGAATAGCTGTGAATCGTGTATTTGTTATAAAACAGGCAATAAAGAAAAAAAAGTGTCAGGATGGCCGAGTGGTCTAAGGAGCCAGACTCAAGGGAAACCTTACCCAGCGATGCGGGTTGCACGAGGCTTCTGGTCCACGTATGTGGGCGTGGGTTCGAATCCCACTTCTGACACAATATTTAGCGTTTTTTTTTAATACCGCGCGTTACGCGCCGTTCACTGCGCGCTCTTCTCACGGGACCGTGTACAGTGTCAGGATGGCCGAGTGGTCTAAGGCGCCAGACTCAAGGGTAACCTTACCCAGCGATGCTGGTTGTACGAGGCTTCTGGTCCACGTAAGTGGGCGTGGGTTCGAATCCCACTTCTGACACAATATTTTGCGTTTTTTTTTGATACCGCGCGTTACGCACCGTTCATTGCGCGCTTTTCTCACGGGACCGTGTACAGTGTCAGGATGGCCCATTCCACTTCCGTCTTTCAAGCGAAACGGTCGCGGGATGGCTTGCTCCCACGGAGCGGTTTCGGCGGCGCATGCGGGCCGCGGTAACAGGTTTTTTGCTTGTACTGCCGAAGATTATCAGGTGATTCTGCCCAATCAGCCATGCGGACGCATCGTCGCAAACACCGTTTTCATGCACGGCGACCCAAGGGCTGGGCCCTACCGTGTCGAAGACTACCGGGACACTTTGGCCAATCTAGGTGCGCTCCCCGACGTTTGGGGGCGTATCAGATGAACCACGTGTGGGCTGTAACAATGACGAGTGCTGACGCCGCTCAGAAATTGCTCACCGCTGTCAACGTGAAGGTAAAGGATCGCCCATGTTTGCTCATCGATCCAAATAACCGGGAGGTTCGCTTAAAGCTACACTGGTTGCTGCACGGTGTGACCGACGAAGACATTCGTGTGGCCCTGACACCCTACGGGAAAGTGTTGGAGGTGACGCGGGAGAAGTGGAGGGTGCAAGGCGTCACTGAATTGGCTCGACGACTCGCTCAGACGACTCGCTCGCTCGACGACTCGCTCAGGCGGCTCGCCGTCGCAACGGACGAGCCGCCTGCGAAAACCGACTCCCGTGCGGCGTCTTCCCCTTCGGCTACGGCCGAACACTTCGACGGAGCGCAAGACGGCGCAAACGCCACCTTTGCCGCTCTGAGGACTGCATCGTGACAAGGCACCCAGGAAAAAAGCGCAGTAGTGAGGTGAGCGTCATGCCCCCGGGTTTTCACCGCCTCGCAATGATGTCTATGGATAGGTAATTTCGTGTGACCACTTTAAACGTACGTGGGCTTGCCTCAAGGAGGAAGCAAAGTCAACTGTACCGACTAGTTAGCGAACATGACCTGGACATTCTAGCAGTGCAGGAGACGAAAGTCGAGGGCGACGACGAAACCGGGGGCATGGTGCGTCAATTCTTAGCTCGATACTGTGCTATAGTGAGCCATGCTGTGGGAACTTCTTCTGGGTGCGCTTTGTTCATCCGACATAGTCTTGGAGCAAAAATAGAAGCTGTGACGTCATGCCCGTCAGGTCGGCTTATTGTCTGCGATTTTTTATTATCGTCATTGGAATGGCGTGTTATTTGTTTGTACGCGCCGACTGTCGCTGAGGAAAGACGCAGATTTTTCGATCAGCTAAAACAGTATACCCAGTGTAATAGGCTCCTGATTTGTGGGGAGCATTCGCCTCCATTTCTTCCCGCGTACCCGCGGCGACCCGTTCGCACGTGGCGACGGGTCGTGCCGGCGTAGACAGGGGAGAGAGGCACTACGCGCCCTCCCTCTCTTCGTCGCTCTGATGACGCGCGTATTCCTCTTCTCCTACGCGGCTCACGGAAAAGGGAAACGTATCCGGCGGGCGAGGAGGACTTCCCCTCGCAAAAAGGTAAAAAGGCATAAAAGCGCGCGACCGGGGGAGACTCGCTCTCTTGGGACGCCGACGCCTTGGACCGCCTGGACAGCACCTGCCGCATACCGTGAGTGACCTCGTTTGTCTGACCCACCCAGACAACGAGGCAAGCCTTTTACTACTTTTACTAAGAGGACGTCCCTCTGCGAGTGTTCGATATTGCTAATAGCAACAAACGTTGTTACCGTTGACACCGCTGGTTGCCTTATTCGTCCGAACCCGGCGTAGCCGCGATTCCCGCGCTACGGGTTGGGAGTACCACGGAGCGACTGCGTGGGGCTAGATCCGGAGCTCGCCTTCAGCCCTAGCCGCACGCAGAGTGGAACCCCCACACATTACTGCCGGCGATTTTAACTGTGTTCTTTCAGCCCGTGATAAAACTAGCGCTCGACCGTACAAGGATGCAAGCACCATTGCCCTAAGCGATATGATAAGGGAGGATGGTTTGGAAGACGTGACTGAATGTCTCGGTGGCGGGAGGACTACGCAGTACACCCACTTTCAGGCAGCCAGCCACGCCCGTCTTGACAGAGTGTATGTGAGCCTTGATTTGATACCCCTTTGTAAGGAGTACCATGTGAGCGCACTTTCATTCAGTGATCAATGTTTGGTCAGCTTTTTAGTAGCAGGCACGAAAGAAAAGAAAAATGGCTTCGAGTGGCAACTATGGAAATTGAATTCGAAATTACTAAGCGACGAAATTTTTACAGCGGACGTAATGAAGCAAGTTGAAGAAATGAATGCTATTGGTAACACGACATCTGGGGAAAAATGGGAGAACTTCAAGCAGGCGCCTAAAATCAAGGCTTTAGAGCGTGCGAGCGCTATACGCAGAGAAAAAGGAGCAGAAGAAAAACAGATGCGCAGGAATTTAGAAAAATTGATCAGTGAGGAATGTATATAGGATGCCCGGCATGTTCATGGACGATATTCGCGCGCTGAAACATAACATAGAACAGTTCGATATCGAAAGATACCGCGGTGCTTTGGTGCGGACAAGGGCTGAAAGACTGATAATGGGAGAAGTACCGTCTAAAAGAGCGTTAGGCTCAGAAAAATGGCATGCGCTCCGCAATCAGATAGCGGAAACCGAATATTGCGGAAAAGTCAGCGACGTAGCAGAAGATATCGAGCGTGCTTTTTTCGAGCACTACAGTGGTTTATTCACCGACTGCGCAGTCGACATTGATCGTTTTAAAAAGGACTTTTTGTTTGATGCCAAGGCTAGACGAAAGTACGAAAGAAATAATGGAGGAACGTATTTCGGAAGAGGAAGTGAAAAGTGCTTTTGAAGGTATGCATCCGGGGAAGTCCCCTGGCCCTGATGGTCTAACCTCAGCCTTTTATAAATATTTCAAAGGTGCGATCTCACCAGCCTTAGCGGATGTATACAACGAAGCATTCTAGCTCAAAGTATTACCCCCGTATTATTAGTCCGTATTATTAGTAAGTATTAGTCCTTCTCATCTTCCCACACTATTCTTATACCCAAATCAGAAGATCCCGTTGCATTGCGAAGAGTAACTTCTTACCGCCCAATTTGTCTCACTAACGGAGACTATAAGATAATGATGAAAATCTTAGCAAAGAGGTTGCAGACTGTCATAGCGAAGCTTGTAGGGCCGCATCAAACGTGTGGCATCAAAGGCCGAACTATCTTCTCAAATATCCACGTAGCACGTAGTATCCTCGAATGTTGCGATGCCATGGTTGCACGAGTGGCAATGCTCCAAACTGATCTCGAGAAAGCGTTCGACCGGGTGCCTCATGACATTCTTTTGTGCATTCTAAATTATGTGAATTTGGGTAGAATAATTAGAGAGGGGGTTGCCATGGCGTACCGGAACTGCTAGACGCGGCTTAATGTCAACAAGGTGGTGGGAGCGCGAATCGAAGTTAAGCGTTCGGTGCGTCAGGGCTGCCCTCTCTCGCCGCTGTTGTTTTGCTCGTATATTGAGTCTTTTTGTTTGAGTGTCATGGAGAATGACTGTGTCCGCGGGTTTAAACTGCACGAGGTTGAAGTCCGCCTGTTGGCTTATGCAGACGATATTGCTGTGTTTTGCACTGATTCGGACAGTATAACGCAGGCTGTCAAATGTGTGAAAAGTTTTTGTGCTGTAAGCGGCAGCGCGGTAAACTGGGGTAAACGCCTGGGATTCTGGCACGGGGATTGACGGGGAGCCCAAGACACTTTTTCCAACGTGAGTTTCGTTACGACTCCGGTGAAATACTTGGGTGTTCCCCTTCAGTGCTACAAAGACAGTGAGTCGTACTGGATGACTGAAGTGGATAAACTGCGGGACAGAGTAAACAAATGAAATGGCTGGAATTGGTCTATGTTTTCCAGAGCCACAGTTTGCAACATATTTTTAGTGAGCAAACTTTGGTACATCCTCCAAGTCTTGCATTGCTCAAGGGTAAACATCCAAAAAATTCACCGGGTGTTCGCAGTGTTCGTGTGGGCATCGCCTTGGGAGAGATCAAGTCGCACCAATTTTTTTCTTCGAGTTCGAAACGGAGGACTTGGATTGTCACATTTGTTTTTGAGACAGGGAGTCAATCGCTTTTTTTTTTCTTCGGGGACGCAAAAAAAAACCGTTTTTATACACTGTCTGCCAACTTCGCCTGGGCAAACACTTGCCCGATATGGTTGTCTCAGCGGGCAGTTTGCCAGGGGGTGTTTAGGTTTTCTACGTGAAGTTGTGGTTTCATGCAGGTTTTTGTCAGCGCGTTTTTCACTTCAATATTTGAGTGACGTCAACCGGAAAAAAAACTGTACAAAGACCTGTGTGATGTTGTTCTTCCCGTGGCTTTATATCGGTCTCTTTACAGAGCTAGCCATGGGCACAATGTTCTGAAGCGCGTTAAGGCGATGCTAGTACCGTCAGGCGCTAAGACGTTCTTTTTTAATTTGCACTCCGGAACGCTGACTGTCAAACCATGGCTGGCTGAAAGAGGTTTCTTTGTTCCTTGGGGCACTCATTGTACAATTTGCAGGCAGGAGGAGACAATTGAACATGTTTTTCTGCATTGTTGGGATGCTGTTTTCCTCTGGAATGTGCTCCAGTGCACAATCAAAAACGATTTCCCCCTAGATGCGTATGGGATTCGCTACTTGCCAATAGAAAGTGATGATGGTACCCCATTCGATATGATCATGCTTATGGCCCTGCATAGAATTTGGAAATGTAGAATGGCGGTAAGGCACACCGATCTCGATGCAAGAGCGACTCGCCAGTATTTTAAAGAAAGCATACGGAACTTTGTAGAGGAACAAAAGTTGCTGGAGTGCATCCCAGAGTGGTTGCCACGTGTATAATTATTATTGGCGATAAGGGAATTTTAGCACAAGCGCAGCCGCACAAGTTCTGCGGTCGTTTTTAACATATTGTGAGTGTGCCTTTTGATTATTTGTGAATGTGTATTTTTTATCCGGGCCAATGACCGGCAATAAAGGAAATAAAAGTCAGGATGGCCGAGTGGTCTAAGGCGCCAGACTCAAAGGAAACCTTACCCAGCGATGCGGGTTGTACGAGGCTTCTGGTCCACGTATATGGGCGTGGGTTCGAATCCCATTTCTGACACAATATTTTCTCACGGGACGTATACAGTGTCAGAATGGCCGAGTGATACCACTTCCGGCCACCGTTGTGTTCGGACGTGGGTAACATGGGCTCCCAAGGAGCGGATTCAGCGGCCCTTTCAAGCCATGGAAACAGGTCTTTTGCTTCGGTCGACCAGGACTACCAAGTTGTATTGCCTCAACTGCCAACAGGTCAGGTTGTTACGGATACCAGTTTCCTTCATGCGGATTTACGTGCGGGCCCACACCGAGTGGAAGATTTTCGCGATGCCTTGGAAAATCTTGGAGCGCTTCCCGACGTTATCGCTTTGAGGGCGTACAGGATGAATCACGTTTGGGCCGTGACATTCAAGAGCGCTGAAGCAACGAAGAAAATGTTGTCAAAAGGGTAATTCCGAGTGAAGAGACGCCGGTGCCTGGTAGTTACCAAGGCTTACGAATGAAGCTGCACTGGCTTCTTTACGGGGTCAGCGATGATGAAGTGCGTGCGGCCTTGGCTCCATATGGAAAGGTTACGGAAAGAGCATCGTGGAAAGAGCATCGACAACCCGCCTAGTGGCCATGAAACTGTGAGCCGGAGTCACTATCGACGACCTACCCCACCAGTTGCGTGTAGGAAGCGAACTCGCCCTAGTTGTTGTGCCGAACCGAGCACCATTATGCCTCCGTTGCAACACCACTGGCCACATTCGACGTGACTGCCGTGTGCGTTGCTGTTCCCAGTGTAGGCGCTTCGGCCACACGGACCTAGACTACGTGACCACATATGCGAGCATCACCGGAAAAGCAACGAAGGACGCCGATGCAGAGCTCATAATGGATGAAGCAGACGCCGAAGAAGCCGCTGGTGAGCGAAAGCAGGCCGACACAAAGAGCTCAAATCAAAAAGTTGCCCCTACCGACGCGTGGAAAGGTGTTTTTCGCTGATAACACCACACCCCAGACAAACGGAGTCCCTGTGACGGGGGAAACACAAGAGGCGGACAAAGTCAAACCCGTAGAAGCAGCGTTGGGTGAGGAAGCAGAAGCCGACGCACAGCCCATGGAACTTGAGCCTGGTGCTTCTACCAAGAGACCGCACGACGATGCAGGCAACGAAATGGGCAAGCCCAGTGCAAGTAGCGGAGAAGAACCGCCCACCAAGACAGTCTTGAAGACCGGCCTTCAATTGGGCAGACGACCAAGCTTCAAACCGAAGCCCAGCCTCCCTCCTGGCCGGAAAACTGAGGGAAATAAGCCCTCGTAACAACGAGAATCAACGCATAGAGCAGCGATTCCACCACTTACGAACACCGAGCACCTACCATGGCGTCAAGTCACCTAGCTACAGAGCCACAGCGGCATCGAGCCGAGAACTGTTGGCTGGACGCGACGTTGCCCGTAGCCGGACAGAATCGACCGTGTGGCAACATAAAAGATCGAGATAAACTCCATGCGGTCCACCTGTTTCAGATTAACCATGACACTTAACCTTAAGAAGCCCCTTCGTCAAGGCACTTTAAACGTTCGCGGTTTGGCGAGCAGGAGACGCCAGTACCAATTAAGCCGGCTTTTTCAAGAAAATGATTTGGATATTGTCGCCGCGCAAGAGACAAAGGTGGAAGGCCAGGAACAGACGGACCGCATGGTGCAACCATTTAGAACAATGTATAACGTCTGCGTGTGTCATGCGGTTGGAACTTCTGGAGGCTGCGCACTCTTTATTCGTAACAGTGCTCGTATTGTAGAGGAACAAGTTATTATATGTGGAACTGGCCGAGTTTTCATACTTGATTGTTCTTTTTCTGGCTTTAAGTGGCATTTTGTGCGTGTATGCTCTAAATGATGAATGTGCACGTACAATTTTTTTTTCAACAGCTAGAAGAATACCTGAAGTGCGAGCGATACCTAATATTGATGGGGGATTTCAACTGTGTGTGCAGAGCACAAGACCGAGTTAAACAAATGAAACGAAGAGATACGAGCGCACAGTTTTTAAACGTACTTGTGAATGATTATGAATTGGAAGATGTCGGTATTCCGTTATCGACAGGCAAAGTTTCCGTATATACGCACTATCATGGTGAAAGTCATGCGCGATTTGACCGAGCTTATATTGCAATGCAGCTCGTGCAATTGTGTCAAAGTTTCGAGATCAAACATGTATCCTTTTCTGATCATAGCCTAGTGACGTTTGAGTTAGGGCAAGAACGAAAAGAAACGAAATTAAATTGGGATCTCTGGAAGTTTAATACCAAATTGCCCGATGATGAAAGCTTTATCAGAGACATAAGTGAAATGAATAATTCCTCTATGACAGCGCAACCTAATCACTTTATTGAAACATGGGAAACTCTCAAAACTGATGTTAAGATAAAAGCGATAGGAAAAGGAACTGCGCTACGCCGCAAGAAAAAAACAAGAAAAAGAATTAACCAGCGAACTAGAATTTCTCATGTCTACAGAATGTCAGAACGCTGGATCTTGCATGAAGCAGATAAAGGAAACAAAAAGTAAGCTCGAACTAATCGACCAAGAACGATACAAGGGAGCGATGGTACGAGCGCGAGCGGAACTATTGTGGAATGGTGAAACGCCTACTAAACGGGCGCTAAGTGACGAAAAGAGATACGCAACAAAAAATGAAATACAAGCAATAATATATCAAAACGGGGAAACGTCCGGACGCACAATGATAGAGCGAGCATTCGTAGATTATTATCGTAAACTGCTTGGGAACAAGAAAAAAATAATAGAAGGGTTTGAGCGAGATTTTCTTCATCTTATGCCACGCCTAGATGATGAAATTAAAGCAACCCTGGAATTTCCAATCACATTGCGAGAAATTGAAGACGCCATAGATGGACTTGGTGCAGGAAAGGCTCCCGGGCCTGATGGTTTAGGTGCGCCCTTTTACAAGGCTTTCAAATGTCAGCTCAGCCAATTATTTATAATGTATGCAAGGAAATGTATGCAACACAGCGAATGCCGCCATCATTCCGAACCGCTCATACAGTGCTAATCCCTAAGTGCGAGGATCCAGTTAAACTGTTGTCAGTAAAGTCTTATCGACCAATAAGCCTCACGAACTGTGATTACAAAATATTCACGAAAGTGTTAGCAAAGAGACTTCAAAGTGTTGTAACGCGACTAGTGGGACCGCATCAAACAAGTGGAATCAAGGGCTGAACGATTTCCACCAATACACATGTAGCTCGCTGTGTTCTTGAGTGCTGTGATGCTCTCTCATGTCGGGTTGCAGTGTTGCAACTAGATTTGGAGAAAGCGTTTGACAATGTGTCATATTAAGTACTATTTTCAATATTAGAATACGTTAATGTCGGCGGACTGATATTAGAAGGAGTAAAAATGGCCTACTCAGAGTGCAGCACACGCATCATTATAAACAAGAAGTTAAGTGAACCAATCCAGCTTCTCTCCAGTGCGAGGCAGGGATGTGCAATCTCATCATTACTTTTTGATATTTACCTAGAACCTTTCTGCTTGAGTTTAATTAATAGTCAAGGTGTACTTGTGCCCGTGTTTGCCCGTGCAACTACTTGCATTCTTAGTTGCGAAGTTATGGTATGTTATGCAAGTATTGTTCATGTCGCGTACTAACCTACAAAAAATTAATAGTTTTTGCAGTGTTTATTTGGGGAGGAAGTTTGGAACGAACGAGTCGAACTAATCTGTTTTTGTCCATCAGAAAAGGTGGTCTTGGTCTGTCGCACCTGTTTATCAGACCAATTGTGTCGCGTTTTATATTTTTAAGAGATCAGTGTGACCCATTTCTGCGTACAGTTATGCAAGTTTGTTTACACAATGCACTACCTGAATTCGTCGTCTCTACAAATAAGACTGCGATGCACCGTATAAAAGGTTATTGGCGCGAGGTTGTTGTAGCCTTTCGCATGCTTAAAGTAAGGTTTTCCATAGAATACTTGATGATGATGATATGTGGGGTTTTATGGCGCAAGGGCCACTCATGGCCAAAGAGCGCCAAGCAATGTTTTAATGGAGTCAGTGATGCAAGTAATGATCAATGGCGTCGTGGTTGGCTATAATAATGGAACCTGGCTGTATAGGGGCCTTAAAACAATAGTAAAATTAATATATATCTATTAAAATTGTCACAGTGACTTTTTAGATGTACTATGAATTTAAAAGATATGTTCTCATGGAGGGATGGAATAAAATATGTAAATGCCAATAGCACTATTGCCTCAAGAGGCCCTTAGGTGCAAGGGCCTGTAGGCACGTGCTCTACAAAATGCTACTATCGCAGCGGCAGCGTGTGGTACGATGCTGTGCTACGAATCTCTTCGGCCTATAACTTGCAATGAATTAACATCTTCCAGAAAGTTAAAAACTGACTTTCTGTGAAAAAATGGGTCAGCACCAAGCAACATTGCAGGATGAAAAGGAATGTTTTGTCGGTAGGCTAGAGGGAAGTGTTTTTTCCTTTCAGTTTCCATTTCTCTACACTCCAGCAAGACATGGAGGACGGTTAGTGTCTTGCCACATCTACAGCATATGGGAGGTTCGCTACCGGTCAAGAGATACGAGTGCGTGCCAAACGCATGACCTATCCGAAGGCGGCAGAAAATGACCTCGATTCGCCGTATTTTTGTTATCGGTGGGAAGTTTCGTAATTGTGGCTCGATCAGATGGAGTTTATTCGAGGTTTCTGTGTCCCACTTGTGTTGCCAATGCCTTCGAATTTTTTTTGCGCAGAAATGGCTTTAAGTCTGAGGCAGGGATACCTACGGAACAGCTGCCAGCTTTCGTTGCAATGGATGTGGCAATTTCATCTGCAAGCATGTTTCCCTTAATGTCTCTGTGCCCAGGTACCCAACATATTATGACGTGCTGATTAGATGTATATGCTGTGCACAGGGGCGAATATAACTCATTGAGTACAGGATTGTTGCGTTTCTGGAGTGACATTAAAGATTTTACGACACTAAGGGAGTCTGTGAATATAATAGCCTTTCGCAATTTCATTCTCTTGATATGTTTAACTGCTGTCAGTACAGCATATGCCTCAGCAGTGAATATGCTTGTTTCTGGGTGCAGGACGTTGGAGTCTGAAAATGATGGACTGATGGCTGCATACGAAACGCCGGCATGCGACTTTGAGGCATCTGTGTAAAATTCCTGGCAAGAGTACTTCGACTGAAGTTCAAGAAAGTGCATTTCAATGTGTACCTCGGGAGCGTTCTTCGTTATTTCAACGAACGAAGTATCACACTCAATGAGCTGCCATTGCCACGGCGGACATAGCATGACAGGAGCCATAAGAGGATTTTCAAAAAGTGGAACATCCATTTCTTGACTGAGTTTCCGTACACGCAGTGAGAATGGTTCTCTAACTGCCGGTCGATTATTAAATAAAGTTGCAGATGTCATGTTGTTTACACTTGGGTAAGAGGGATGCTCACGGTTTGCATTTACCTTCAGAAAATACATAAAACTTGAGTACGACCTCTGAAGATGAAGCGACCACTCATTAGCTTCAACGTAAAGACTCTCCACGGGACTTGTCCTGAAGGCACCGGTCGCAAGGCGGATACCTTGGTGATGGACAGGATCCAGCATCTTCAATGCACTAGGGCTAGCCGAATGATAAACTATTGCCCCATAATCTAAGCGTGTTCGAATGAGGCTCTTGTAAAGGTTCAGGATGCATTTCTTATCGCTACCCCACGTAGTGTGTGACAAAATTTTAAGAATGTTCATGGTTTTTAGGCATTTGTTTCTGAGGTACTTCAGGTGTGAAATAAAGGGTAATTTCGTGTCTAAAATAACGCTTAAAAATTTGTGTTCTGTGCTCACAGGTATGTGCTGTCCCTGAAGTTCGACTTCAGGATTTGCTATGAGACCTGTTTTTTGAGTGAAAAGAAGACAGGTACTCTTGCTGACATAGAGCGTAAAGCCATTTTCGTCAGCCCACTTAGACACCTTGTTTAAACAAAGCTGTACTTGTGGCTCGCAGATAGCGAGATTACATGACTTAAATCCAATCTGAACGTCATCAACATATACTGAATAAAATATACTACGCGGTATTGATGAGCGCAAAGAATTCATTTTTATGATAAAAAGTGTGCAGCTAAGCACGCCACCCTGCGGTACCCCAGTTTCCTGTAGAAATGGTCTCGAGAGGACATTACCAATTCTGACACGGAATGTGCGATTTGACCAATAGCTTTCGATTACATTAAGCATTTTTCCGCGGATTCCCAACTATGATAAGTCATGTAGAATTCCATACCGCCACGTGGTGTCGTAAGCCTTTTCCATGTCTAAGAATACAGAAAGAACTGTTTGTGTATGAAAGCGTCCCGAATATATGCTTCAATGCGAACGAGGTAGTCTCTCGTCGATCGGCCTTCCCTAAAACCACACTGATATGGGTCAAGGAGCTTGTTTGATTCAAGGAAGTGCAAGAGCCTGCGATTTATCATTTTCTCAAAGAGCTTACAAAGACAACTTGTGAGTGCTATGGGCCGGTAGCTTGCCACAGAGGACGGATCTTTACCTTGTTTCAAAACGGACTACTATCGCCTCTTTCCATGCCAATGGAATGTCTCCTGTTTCCCAGATTGTGTTGAAAATAGACAACAGAGCCATCTGCGTGTCAGGGTGAAGATGTTGATGTTGAGTTTAATGGCGCATAAGCAACTAAGGCCATCATGCGCCAACAGCAAGGTATAATGTAGGGAAAAGCTGGGTAGCCTCAAAAGGTCCTTTTCTGATAGAGGACCCCGAGGATTCCAACAAATTAAATAAACACCTCAGCGTTCTTCTCAGACATGAGAAGGTGGACGAGGTGTGTCACTGGATGTGAAAGAGAACAAGGTCAGGCTTTACAATTTTTCAAGAAAACCGGTTTCTTTTAAAAAGCTAAATACATGAATTGTGTCAACCAGTGCATCTTCGCTTAAAATCAATGAAGGATGAAAAGGAATGCGTTCGCTGTAAAATGGCGTAAAATATTTTTTTCTCAATGTCTCAAGTTGCCTGCAGGAGAGCAAAATGTCGGTTACTGTAAGTTCGTCTCCACATTTGTCACAAACAGGCTTGTCTTTTTTGGTCAGCAAGTAATTATGGGTGAGGTGCGTGTGTCCAATGCGGAGTCGACATAAGACAACTTCAATAAAACGTTCTTGGTGAGAACATGACTTCCACTCTTCGATGACGGGTTTTACAAGGCGTAGCTTATTGTTCGTTTGATTGTTCCATGCGGACTGCCATTTTTCTTTCAGTTTATGGCACACTAATTTCATGCAATCTCTGTAAGGAATTCTTATGTTTTTGATTTGCTTATTGCGAGCTTTCGCTGCACTCTCGTCTGCTTTCTCATTTCCACAGATTCCTACGTGGCTCGGCACCCAACAAAATTTGATGTTTTGTCCCCGCCTCGCGGCTTCTGTTATGTTGTGTAGGATGTCACCGATTATTGGCAGAACTGCATTCCTAGGCTGAAGTGCTGTAAGTATGCTTAGTGAGTCTGTATAAATGATGCTGTTTTCAATGTTTTCATGTAATCTTTCCACAGCCATGGAAATTGCATGACTCTCTGCAGTGAGAATTGATGCACATTGCGGCAGCCGTACTATTTCTTCCCAGCTATTCTGTATCACAGCACATCCCACGTAGTGTGCAGCTTTGGAACCATCGGTGTAAAATGCTGTATATTCCACATATTTTTCTTTTAGTGCTAAATATTCTTGTAATATATGTTCCTGCGGGGTTAGTTTTTTCTGAAAACGTGTTAACAAGAAGTCACAAACAGAAGGCAAGCAATACCATGGTGGTAGTGGATCGGGTTTCTGGGCAATACCAGGCAGTGTGTCCGTTACATGCAACTCTTGTAATTTCTCTTCAAAACGGAGAAGGAGTGGTCTGATAGCCTGGGGTTTGTTTGTGAATAATATTCTAGATGGGCATTTGTTAACTATTGGGTAACATATATGTTTGGGCAAGGAACGGATTTTTAGAACATACGAGCATGTCAGCATGCTTCTTCTGTCGGCAAGTGGGGGTTCGTTAGTTTCTACATACAAACTGGTTATGGGCGATGTCCTGTAGGCACCAGTTGACAAGCGTAAGCCTAAATTGTGTACTGGGTCCAATCGTTTCAAATATGATGATCTGGCAGAGCCATACACTATGCACCCATAGTCTAAGGAGGAGCGTATGACGGAGCGGTATATTTGTAGAAGGCATGCCCTATCAGAGCCCCAGCGTTTCCGTGAAAGGACTTTAAGTATGTTGAGTGCTCTAGAAGCCTTGTTTTTCACCGTGTTTATGTGAGGTAGGAATGTTAGCTTTTTGTCAAATGTAATGCCAAGAAATTTGTGCTCGTTTTTTACTAGGAGTTCGGTTTCATTAAGGTGTAGGGTGGGATCAGCCTGTAAACCTCGTTTCAGCGAGAACATAACGGCCACTGTTTTCTGTGGAGAAAACTGGAACCCATTTTTATCTGCCCATGTTGCTAGTTTGTTTATTAACTGTACTTGCCTCTCGCATGTTGATATGCTTGCTGATGAGCAAGCTATCTGGAGATCATCAACGTAAACTGAATACATAATGGATTTCGGAATTATTTGTGCTAGGGAATTCATTTTTACAATAAAGAGTGTAGTGCTTAAGATACACCCTTGTGGTACCCCATTTTCCTGACTGAACTTCCTTGAGAGAGTTGAACCGAGGCGCACATGGAAGGAACGGTTGGACAAAAAGTCACGCAGGCAGTTTAACATCCTGCCACGAATGCCCAGATCCACTAGGTCGCGGAGAATGCCATACCTCCAGGTAGTATCATAAGCCTTGTCTAGATCAAAAAAGACGGCAAGGCAGTGTTGTCTATGGATGAATGCCTCTCGAATTGTGTTTTCAAGTCGAATGAGGTGATCAGTTGTGGAGCACGTTTTTTTAAAACCACACTGATGGATGTCGAGTAGTTCACGGGAGTCTAGAATAAACGTCAATCTAATGTTCAGAATGCTCTCGAAAGATTTCGCCAGACAGCTGGTAAGGGCTATTGGCCTATAACTACTGGGAGATGTCGGTGGCTTTCCGGTTTTCAAAAAGGGTACAATAATAGCTTTTTTCCAGGCCTCCGGTATTTTCCCTTGTAACAGTATCTTATTAAAAAAATTCAGAAGTGCATTTATAGCGGATTCGGAAAGATGTGCTAGCATTTCATAATGAATTTCATCCGGCCCTGGTGCAGTTTGTTTCCCGGCAGACAGTACTCTAGTGATTTCTTGATGAGTGATTAAACCATTATACGACTCATTTGTGCTGCCACTAATCGGAAGCCTTTGCTTTTCAGCCACGTTCTTATATTTTAAAAATGACTCAGTGTAGTGTGAAGAACTAGAGACTGCAGCGAAATGTTCTCCTAATATGTTGGCCTGTTCCTCTATACTTGTTTGGATGCCAGGGGTTGTCAGGATAGGAATTGTAAATGGGGAGTAGCTACCATGGAGCTTACGTACCTGCTCCCACATTTGTTTTGATGTGACTGTGCTATTTATTGATGAAACGTATGTTTGCCATGACGACTTTTCGGCATTACGGCGGACGTATCGTGCCTTAGCTCGTGCCTTTTTAAAGATTAGGAGGTTGTCCTGAGTGGGATATCGGCGAAGGACACCCCAGGCTTTATTTTGTTTTCGCTTTGCTTCTTTGCATTCCCGAGTCCACCACACCTTGTGATTTTGTCTCACCACTCCTGAAGTCTGGGGGATAGCTAAAGGGGCAGCGGCTAAAATACAGGTTGTGAGTTGTTCATTTAGATCATCGACACTAAGGTCTTCAGAAAAGACTTCATCTAGATTGGCTTTTTCTCTAAACAGTGTCCAGTCAGCTGCTTGGAGCTTCCATCGTCGTGGTTTGTTTGGAATGATTGCAGGTGAGGATGGAAGAGTGATTATGACTGGTAGATGATCGCTTCCATATAGGTTATCTATGATGTCCCATTTAAAATCGTTAAAAATACAGGGTGAACTAAAAGATAAATCAATACAGCTCATCTTTCCTGAGCTTGGGGAGCAGTATGTTGATTTGCCAGAATTCAACAAACAAACATTATTGCTTAAAATAAAATCTTCTATAATTTGTCCTCTTACGTCTGTTTTCTCGCTTCCCCAAAAACTGGAATGCGCATTAAAATCCCCAACTACCAGATAGGGTTCTGGTAATTGTTGGAACAGGTCCTCTAAGTCATGAAGGGTTATTTTTAGGTGTGGTTCTAAATACACAGAGCACACCGTAATCGTTTTGTATGAGAGCAAAGTGGCTGCCACAGCTTCAAATTTAGTTTTTATTTTGACTTCACGAGCTGCAATGCCACTTTGTACAATGATGGCTACCCCTCCTGAGAGCCTGTTTGCTTGCTCTCGGTCACGGCGAAAGACTTTGTATTTTTTTAGTACACTTGTTTGCTTAGGACCTAAGTTCGTTTCCTCTAGGCACATTGCTACAGGAGAGAAAGAATTGATTATCTCTTTTATATCACTAAAATTATTTAGGAGTCCTCTGCAATTCCAGTGTATTAGGAACGCCATATTGATTTATGTGTGTGGGGTCGGGATACGTTTAATTGGTTTTCGCCCCGTGATTCGGGGGTTTTCCTTATACGCAGTATCCAAGGAGTTCCGCCGTCCCTGTGACGTTGACGGCACGGAACCACCTTGGTTCGTCTCCATTACCTCATCAGAGGCGCTGGAGGGTCGTGCAGACTGCACGTCGGCACTTTTATCAGACCTCTCCTCGTGGGCAGAGGCCTTGAGGCTTGCCAACTCGACGGACGGCATAGCCTGCTTTGCGGCTGGTGGAGCAGCGTGAGCTGCTACTACCGGGGGCGAGGATGGCTCCGTCCCAGCCTCACTATGTGTGGTCTGGGCAGGTGCCGGAGGCCGGTGTGGTGGATCGCCCTGTCGCACCACATCGGCGAAGTTCATTTTCGGCTTCAGTGAAAACTTGCTTTTAACTAGGATGCGGTTTCTAGCCTCTTTGAATGAAATGTTCTCAATTGTTTTCAATGTAATGATTTCTTTCTCTCTCTTCCATGAGGGACAAGATCTGGAGTATGCAGCATGCTCTCCTTCACAGTTCGCGCAGCGAGGTGCTGCTTCGCATATTTCAGAAGCATGGTCTTTGGATGCGCATTTCGCGCAGGTTTTGCGACCACGGCAACTCTGGGAGCCATGGCCAAATCTCTGACAGTTGAAGCAACGTCGAGGGTTCGGTATGTATGGGCGAACTGCAACTTTCGTATACCCAACTTCAATTGTCTCTGGAAGTGTGCAGCAAGTGAAAGTCAAAATTAGATGCTTGGTAGGTAACTCTTTGTTGTCTTTTCTTATTTTAATTCTCTGAACGTTGCTGACATTTTGTTCGGAAAGCCCATTTAGCATTTCTTCTTCGGACAGATCCAAAAAGTCAATTTCAGAAATCACCCCACGCACTGTGTTCAGCGATCTGTGGGTTGAAATTAAGACGGGGATGTCTTCAAACGACACGATGTTAGCAAGTTTGCATACTTGAGCTTTGCTTTGGATTTCTAGCAGTAAGTCACCGCTAGCGAGCTTTGTTACTTTATAGTTGGTGCCTATGGCTTCTTTCAGACATCTTGCTACTGTGAACGGGGATATTTTTCTAGCCGGTTTTTCTAGCTTTTCACTGTGTATCACGTGATACTTAGGGAAGACTTCTTTGGCTGTTTGGAAAAAATCAGCAGTGACATCGGTCCGCCCTCTTTTCTGAGGGCGATCTGGTTTGGAAAGAGGAGGTGCCATGGGAAAATGTATTATTCGGCCGCGGTGCCAGCCACCCACCATGGAGCCCTACAAGGGGACGGGAGAGGAACATGTAGGCAAGTCCTCCCCACGCCAGCTGTACAACGCAACTATAACCAAATATGGCTGAACTCAGGACAGCTCGCCACACAAGGTTAACCCTAGCCACCGAGGAAAAAAGGGAAAACGCAAGAAGAGATGAGGAGACAGGAGAGTTGTGAGAAAGGAGATAGGAAAGTGAAAGATATAGGGGAGGACAGGAAAAGGCGACTGCCGATTTCCCCCGGTCGGGTCAGGCCGGAGGTGCCGTCTACGCGAAGCAGAGGCCAAAGGAGTGTGTTGCCGCCGCTGGGGGGCCGTAAAGGTCCAAGCACCCGGCATTGACTCAACTCCCAGGATCCCCCTTTCCCCGGACACGGCTAAGCCGCGCACGACTACACGCGGGAGGGTCCAACCCTCGTGTGCTCGGGTCCGTGGTGTCGCAACACACCAAACGCCTGCTTGCGCAGACGCCCCTGCGGGGGTCAGGGTGAAGACGTGTCAGACAGAGTCATGTACACAATGATAAAACGTCAGGGTGAAGACGTTTTATCATTGTGTACATGACTCTGTCGGCTCCTGGCGCCGATTTCGTGCAGCCGTTCAAGGAAGCTTTGAACTCAGCAATGCTAAATGGATGATTGTACGGTTCACTTCCGCTAGCTTTACGGTTCAGTGCCTTACTTTCAGCTATCTGTTTATGTTGCTGGAATGACTGCGAGTAGTTCGGAGAGCTAGAAACTCGCTCGAAGTGTCCTCCCAGAGCGTTCGCCTGTTCTTGAAGGCTATGGCCTTCATCATCAACCAAAGGCATGTTGTAGGTTTGTCGAGTAATTAATTTTCTTAGCCTGTTCCAGACTTTTGCGTCTTGTGTGTAGGAATTTATGCTTGTGACGTATTTTTCCCAGCTTTCTCTTTTAGCGATACGACACGTTCGTCTGCCTTTGGATTTCACGTGCTTAAAGTTGATTAGGTTTTCTGCCGTTGGAGATTGGCGTAGTAAACGCCAGGCTTTGTTTTGCTCCTTACGCGCATTCTTGCATTGCTCATTCCACCACGGCACGCGCCTCTTTTTTGCAGTCCCCTTCGTTTTTGGAATGCACTCTATTGCAGCGTCAATTATAAAAGCGGTAAAATAAGCAATAGCATCGTTCACACTAAAATCTTTAAAAGTGTTTCGCTGCATCTGGGTGATTTCCTCAAATTTTTCCCAATCTGCGGATGCAACTTTCCATTGAGGGGGGTGTGGCAGGAATTCATTTTGTTCTAAAGCTTTGAGGCAGATGGGAAAATGATCACTCCCATATGGGTTTTCGACTACCTCCCATTCTAGGCAAGGTACAAGTGTAGCCGAGCAGATAGCTAAATCTATCGCAGAGTACGTGCCATGTGTTGTGCTATAGAATGTCGGCTCCTTTTTATTTAATATGCATGCGCCTGAAGAAACAAGGAAATTTTCTATTAAGCGGCCTTTGACATCGCATCGAGAGTCTCCCCAGAGAGTATGGTGCGCGTTGAAATCTCCAACGAGTACGTAGGGCTCAGGCAGCTCATCGATTAGACTAAGAAATTCTGTTCTTTGGAGTCGATAATGGGGTGGTATATACACAGAAGAGATTGTAATGAGTTTACCTAACAGTAAGGCTCGAACCGCAACTGCCTCAAGAGAAGTTCGGAGTTCCAAGGCCTGGCATGCTACATGCTTATCAACTATAATCGCGACACCACCGGACGAAGCAAAAGCATCGTCACGGTCCTTGCGAAAAATGTTAAATTGGGGTAGAAATCCTGTCTGTGTAAGTTTCAAATGGGTCTCTTGTACACACAGTACCTTTGGATTATATTTACGCAAGAGTTCCTTGACATCATCGAGGTTATGTAGGAGACCCCTGACGTTCCATTGTAATATTAGTGTCTCCATAGCTAATAGTGTGTGTGTGTGCTGTGTGTTAGGAGAGGAAACTTGATTTAGATTACAGGGCCTTCCCAGGCCCTGTAATGCGGAGTTTGTCTTTCTTGCCGCCGTCCTGAGACTGGCGGCGGTCCTTGGGCGCTTGCTGCGCCGTCTGGCTTGAAGTAGTGTCCATTGCCTCTTGAGAGGCACTGGACGACCGCTCTTGTGAGCGGCACGTTTGTCGTGAAGGCTTCACCTGGGCAGATGAGACCTTCGTGCCTACCAACCCTGAGGTCGATGGGCCCTCTTTCTGTGACGGCGAGGCAGCGTTGGCTGCTATCGCCGAGGGGGCTGGTGGCACAACCTCGGCCACACTCTTTGTGGGCCGGGCTGATGCCGGAGTCTGCTGCAGCGTTGCCCCCTTACGCGCCGCACCAACATAGCCTGCGGTATGAATGAATGAAACACGTTTCCGCGCTTCTTGAAACGATATATTCTCTTTAACTTTCAGTGTAATAATATCCTTTTCTTTTTTCCACGTCGGACACGATCGGGAATATGTGGCGTGATCACCGTCGCAGTTCACACAGTGGAGTGCGCCAGTGCAGTTGTCGGAAGCGTGCTCTTGACCACATTTTGCGCAATGATGATGATGATGTGTGTTGTTTTGTGGCGCAAGGGCCAGGTTTGGCCAAAGAGCGCCATGACTGGTGGTAGTGTTAATGATGTATTATGGAAGATGTGACTTGGCTGTAAAGTGGCCTAAAAATAGTCGCTGTACATGCGTAAAATCTATGTACTATAAAATTATGGCGATGAATAATGACTAAGACTGTGAAGATTAAAATCCATCGTAAAAGAATGATGCATTGTTTAAAATATGCGAGACGTTGAATTTCTTACAGCACTACAGCCTCGCCAGAGCCCTTGAACCACAAGGGCTTAGAGGCATGTGCTTATTCAAAATAATTATCGCAGCAGCATCCTCTGAAGAGAGGAAGTGCTACGAACGTGTGGGGCTAATAACATGAAACACAACATCTTCTAAAAAACCTAAGACGGCGTTGGTGTCAAAGAGTGGTTCTGGACCAAGTAACATAACAGGATGAAGGGGGATGTGGTGCCTGTATGCTAAGGGAAAGTGTTTTTTTCTTTCGTGTTCGGCTTCCCGACACTCCAGTAGGACGTGGAGGACGGTCAGCCTCTCCCCGCATCTACCACAGGTTGGTGGCTCGTTTCCCGTGAGTAAGAAGTTGTGCGTGCCAAAAGTGTGTCCTATTCTTAGACGGCAGAATAGGACATCTGTCCTGCGGGATTTTGTTACAGGAGGCCAGAAACCTAATTGTGGCTTTATTACATGCAGTTTATTATTTATTTCTTCGTCCCACATGCTTTGCCAGTGGTTTCGTAGTTTCCTTCTTAAGAAAGGTTTCAGGTCTGTGACAGGGACCGAAGCAGTAGAGTTAGCTGCATGCGATGAGATTGATGTGGCCATCTGGTCTGCTAGAACGTTTCCCTCGATGCCCCTATGTCCAGGCACCCAGCATATGATCACATGTTGCTTAGATATATATGCTTTGCACAGTGCGGAGTAGAGTTCAACAAATACTGGATTTTTGTGATTACAGAAAGACATCAAGGCCTTCACAACACTGAGGGAGTCCGTATATATAACTGATTTCGGGAGTTGTGATTTGTTTATATGCTTTACGGCCGAGAGCAGTGCGTAGGCCTCAGCCGTAAAGATACTAGTTTCCGGGTGCAGTACGTCGGATTCCGAGAAGGATGGACCGACGGCTGCATAGGACACCCCGTCGTGTGACTTTGATGCGTCGGTGTAGAACTCCGTGCAGGAGTATTTGTGCTGGAGTTCCCGGAAATACATCTTGATTTCAATCTCTGGAGCATGCTTTGTCACTTCCACGAAAGATATATCACATTGTATGAGCTGCCACTCCCAAGCAGGTAGCAGCTTGGCTGGATGCATTAGGCGAAGCTCAAGGAGTGGGACGTGCATTTCTTCACTAAGCTCCCTCACTCGTAGCGAGAAAGGCTTTCTTACAGAGGGGCGATTATGGAAAAGGGTAGTGCAGGTCATATCGTTAACAGTGTTAAAACATGGATGTTGTTGATTGGATTGTATTTTAAGGAAATATGTAAGGTTGATATAAGTTCTCTGTAGATGGAGGGACCATTCATTTGATTCCGCGTATAAGCTTTGAATCGGGCTCGTTCTGAAAGCACCAGTGGCTAACCGGATACCTAGATGGTGAACAGGATCTAGCATCTTTAGCGCGCTCGGGGCGGCAGAGTGATAAATAACGGCGCCATAGTCTAGTCGCGATCGAATGAGGCTTTTATAGAGATTCATTAAGCACTTCCTGTCACTACCCCATGTAGTCTGAGATAGAAGTTTGACTATGTTCATTGTTTTGAGACATTTTTCTTTTAGATATTTAATGTGGGGGACGAAAGTGAGTCTGTAGTCAAGTATGAGACCCAGGAATTTGTGCTCTTTGCTGATAGGTATTTGTTGTCCACACAGTTCTAAGGAAGGATCCGGAACCAGGCCTCTCTTTCTTGTAAAAAGAACGCAAGAGCTTTTGTTAGGATTGATCTTAAATCCATTCTTGTCTGCCCATACTGAGACTTTGTTCAGGCCATGCTGTACTTGTCTCTCGCAGACTGCGAGGTTACAAGATTTAAAAGCTATTTGAATGTCGTCCACGTAGACAGAATAAAAGATGGCGGGTGGTAATGAAGCACGAAGCGTGTTCATCTTCACTATAAAGAGCGTGCAACTGAGCACGCCTCCTTGGGGTACACCCGTTTCTTGCGTAAAAGGGCGTGAAAGTGCATTGCCGACTTTTACTCGGAAGGTACGATTTGACAGATAGCTTTCTATTATATTATGCATATTACCGTGGATGCCCATTTCTGACAAGTCTCTTAAGATTCCGTAACGCCAGGTCGTATCGTACGCCTTCTCCATATCGAGGAATATGGATAAGAAGAATTGTTTGTGTACAAATGCATCCCGGATATTTGCTTCTACACGTACAAGGTGGTCAGTTGTGGAGCGTCCTTCTCGGAAGCCGCACTGATAAGGATCAAGAATTTTGCTCTGTTCAAGGAAAAAGATGAGTCGCCGATTTATCATTTTTTCGAACACCTTACAAATGCAACTTGTGAGGGCTATCGGGCGGTAACTTGCCACTGAGGAAGGGTCCTTGCCTTGTTTCAAAACAGGGATCACAATGGCTTCCTTCCATGCAGATGGAAGGTACCCTGCATCCCAAATGGTGTTGAAAAGTGTGAGTAGTGTAACCTGCGTGTCATTGTGTAAGTGTTTGAGCATTTCATACATGATTCTATCAGCTCCTGGTGCGGAGCTGTTGCATGCGCTCAAGGCAGCTCTCAATTCGGCAATACAGAAAGGACGGTTGTAGGGCTCATTCTCTCGACGTTTTCTTGTTAATGGCTTACGTTCTTCTATTTGTTTGTATTTTAGGAAGGATTGCGTATAATGATTTGAGCTTGATACGCTCTCAAAGTGCTCTCCGAGTGAGTTGGCCTGATCTTGCAGTGTATCTCCCTGTGTGTTTACTAGGGGGAGTGAATGTGTTTGCCGCCCTCTAATCCTATTTACTCTGTTCCAGGCTTTGGCCTCATCCCTAAACGAGTTAATACTTGATAAAAACTTCTGCCAACTTTCTCGTCTGGCCTGTCGGCGGGTTCGCCTGCCTTCGGATTTTACTTTTTTAAAGTTGACTAGATTCTCTGCGGTGGGAGAAGCGCGTAGCAACCCCCACGCCCTGTTCTGTTTTTTACGAGCGATCCTACAATCGTCGTTCCACCATGGGACACGCCGTTTGCAGGCCAAGCCTTTTACTTCTGATATGCATATAAATGCGACATCTATTATGAATGCTGTAAAAAACTCGACTGCAGCGTCAATTCCTAACGAAGACAGCTCAGCCCATGAGATACTAGTTAGAGATCGAAATTTCTCCCAATCAGCTGTCTCAATCTTCCACCTAGGAGCGTATGGTGGATATTCGTTTTCTTTATATGATCTTAGCAGTATAGGGAAGTGGTCGCTACCGTAAGGGTTGTCGGTAACTTCCCATTCAAGTTCAGGCAGCACAGACGGGGAGACTATACTAAGATCTATTGACGAAAAGGATCGGTTTGCAAGAGAGTAATATGTGGGTTCTTTCTTGTTGAGAAGGCACGCTCCAGAAGAAAACAGGAACTGTTCAACAAGGCGACCTCGCGCATCTATACGAGAGTCGCCCCACAGGGAGCTGTGCGCATTGAAATCGCCAAGAACAGCATAAGGTTCTGGCAATTGATCGATCAAGGAGTGAAATTCATGTTTGTTCAGTTGGTAATGCGGGGGTATGTAAAGGGAGCAAATGGTGATGAGTTTGTTTAGTAGGACAACTCGAACCGCCACTGCTTCAAGGGGTGTTTGTAGCTGTAAAGGCTGACACGCAATACTTCTATGAGTAAGAATCGCAACACCACCCGATGATGCGACGGCATCATCGCGATCTTTGCGAAACGTAACATACGTACGGAGAAAGTTTGTGTGTTTAGATTTTAAGTGTGTTTCCTGTAAACACAGCACTTTTGGATTATGTTTGTGGATGAGTTCTTGCAAATCATCAAGATTCCTAAGTAGGCCTCTGATATTCCATTGAATGATTTGTGTATCCATATTTTAAATTTAATTGGTGCTGTGTTTACGGAAATGGAAGGGATGTCTTAGATTACAGAGCCCTTTCGAGGCCCTGTAACCGGGGTTTTGCTCTTTTTGAAGCGTTCGAGGGAACCTCGCCGCTCCTTAGGCGCCTGGGGCGCCTTGGGGGTAGGTGTGGTGTCCATTGCCTCTTGTGAGGCGCCGGACACATGCTCTTGTGAGCGAGAAGTTACCAGGGAAGGTCCCGCCTTGGAGGGCAAGACCCCTGCGCCCACCAGCCCGGAGGTCGATGGGGTTCCCTGGGGGATGTGGCTGCGCCGGCCATTGCCAGCACTGCAAGGGACCTGGGAGGTTGAGGCAGCCTCGGCTGCGCCCACCTTCGGGGTCGATGGCCCCTTTTCCTCGGTTGGCGGAGCAGCGCTAGCTGCAACCACCGCGGGGGCAGATGGCGTAACTGCCGACTCACTGCGTGTGGGTCGGACAGTCGCCGGAGGCCGTTGTGACGCTGCCCCCTGACGCGCCACTTCGGCAAAGCTGCTCTTAGACAGGTATGACACCCGCCTACGTGCCTCCTTGAAAGATATATTTTCTTTGACTTTGATTGTCACAATCTCTTTTTCTCTTTTCCAGGACGAACAGGCGCGCGAGTATGCGGCGTGCTCGCCATCACAGTTGACACAATGTGGAGTCTTCTGGCATGTTTCGGAGGCATGTTCAGTGTCACTACACTTGGCACATGTCAGCCGGCCTCGACAGTTCTGTGAACTGTGGCCGAACCTTTGGCACTTAAAGCATCTGAGAGGATTGGGCACGTATGGCCTAACACGAAGTTTGATATAACCGGCCTCGATTGACTCGGGGAGGATACTTGAACCGAAAGTGAGTATCAGGTGTTTCGTATTGATCTCTTTACCGTCTCGCCTGATCTTAATTCGCTTAACATTTATGACGTTCTGTTCACTGAAGCCCTCCAAGAGTTCAGCTTCAGTGAGCTCTAGCATGTCATCGTCCGACACAACGCCGCGGGTGGTGTTCATAGTACGGTGCGGGGTAACTGTTATGGGGGTTTCTCCAAATGACACTAGTTGCGGTAGTTTTTCATATTGTTTTACATCGCGGAGTTCCAAGAGGAGGTCGCCGCTTGCCATCCTCGACACCTTGTATCCTGGACTAAAAACATCAGTCAGGGACTTTGAAACAAGGAATGGTGAAATGTTTCGCACTGCTTTGTTTGGCTTTTCGGAATGAATAACGTGGAAGCGGGGAAAATTCTGAGTTTGGCGTCCAAAAAACTTGAAAACATCTTCGGTGCGCCCTCGTTTCTGAGGGCGATCAGCAAGGGAGGGGAAAGAAGTTTCCATGAAAAATGTATACATTCGGCAACAGCGCCGACCGCCCACCATGGAGCCCAACGAGGGGACGCGGCAGAGCTTGCATACAAGTCTGCACGACGCCAGTCGTACGCTGTCACTATAACCGAATATGGTGTACCCAAGGTTGGATAGCCACACAGGGTTAACCCTTGCCGCCAGGAGAAAGGAAGTAAATGGAAAAGAGGAGAAGACAGGAAAGGCGGAAAGTGAGAGAAAGACGAAGGCTGGAGGGAGAGAGAGATAGGAAAAGGCGACTGCCGATTTCCCCCGGGTGGGTCAGTCCGGGGGTGCCGTCTACGTGAAGCAGAGGCCAAAGAGGTGTGTTGCCTCCGCCGGGGGGCCTTAAAGGTCCGAACACCCAGCATCGGCTCAACCCCCAGGATCCCCCTTTCCCCGGACACGGCTAAGCCGCGCACGGCTACACGCGGGAGGGGCCAACCCTCGTGTGCTCGGGTCCGTGGTGACGCAACGCACCAAACGCCTGCTCACGCAGACGCCCCTGCGGGGCACATTTTGCGCAAGTGAGACGGCCTCGGCAGCTTTGTGAGCTATGGCCAAATCTTTGATATTTGAAACATCTACGTGGATTTGGAATGTATGGTCTTACTCGTGTTTTTGTGTATCCTGTATCGAGAGATTCTGGCAGAACACTTGTAGCAAACGTGAGAACGAGATGTTTTGTAGGGATTTCTTTGTTGTCGCGCTTGATCGTTATTCTTTGTACTTTGACAACTTCTTGTTCCTTCCATCCTTCGAGTAGTTCTTCTTCACTCAGGTTCAAAAGATCGGTGTCTGATACCACACCTCTGGATGTGTTCATAGATCGATGTGGCGCCACTGTGACTTCGACATCACCAAAAGCCAGAATATATTTGAAATCTTTTCACGTTGGAGCTGGTCACGTACTTCAAGCAGTAGGTCGCCGCTAGCCATTTTAGTAATCTTGTATCCAGGACCAAGGACATCGGTGAGGACTTTCGCAACGGGGAATGGTGAAAGTGTTCTTACTGTCTTATCAGGGCACTGACTATGTATGACGTGGTAGCGTGGGAAGGATTCCTTGCGTTGGGCAGAGAATTGAAAAGTTTCTTCGGTGCGCCCTCTTTTCGAAAGAGGGCGATCAGGAAGTCGGGGAAAGGTGCTTAAAGCCATCAATAACTTATTACATTTCGGCAGCTATGCCAGCACCCACCACCGAGCCCAACAAAGGGACGCTGCGAGACCCGAAGGAAACGCAGACGCCAGCTGTACATAGCTACTATGACCCAATATAATAGATCCAAGGTTGGATGAACTACACCAGGTTAACCCTCGCTGCCTGGAGAATTGGAAGTAAACGAAGTGAGAAGACAGGAAAGGTGGAAAGTGAGAGAGAAAGACGAAGGTTTAAGAGAGAGAAAGATAGGAAAAGGCAACTACCGATTTCCCCCGGGTGGGTCAGTCCGGGGGTGCCGTCTATGTGAAGCAGATGCCAAAGGGGTGTGTTGCCTCCACTGAGGGGCCTTAAAGGTCCAAACACCCAGCATCAGCTCAACCCCCAGGATCCCCCTTTCCCCAGACACGGCTAAGCTGCGCACGGCTACACGCGGGAGGGTCCAACCCTCGTGTGCTCGGGTACGTGGTGTCGCAAGCCACCAAACGCCTGCTGACGCAGACGCCCCTTGAGTACGGTAAAAAAGAAAAAGCTCGACAAGTATTTACTGGATGTTACGTTACCTCTGCCAGTGTACAGAAGCATATACACTGGAGGCAGTGGACAAGACGTCTTAAAACGGATTAAAGGAACGCCAATACGACCGCATGTAAAATCCTTTTTCTTCAAGCTCCATACAAACACTCTACCTGTAAAAACGTGGCTACAAGATAAAGGAATGATTGTACCGTGGACAGTCAACTGCATACTATGCCAAAAACCAGAGACAATAGAACATGTATTTATTGAATGCTGGGATCCCATTTTTCACTGGGACATCCTTCAGCGAACTATCGAAAAGGACTTACCTATTACACCACATGGAATCCGATATTTACCAGTTGAGAATCACCGCGACATTCCCTACGACACGATAATGGTACTCAGCCTCCATAGTATGTGGAAAACCCGAATGTCGGTAACACATGCCGACACTAACGCTCGGCCTGTAAGGAAAAATTTCATTGAACATGTAGCGTATATGCGAGAGCTTTACCGAGCCCAGCCAGAAACACCTGATTGGGTTACACTGTTTGATGAGTTGATTAATTTCAAAAGTTTTTGATATCCTTCTGTTGTTTTCTGTATTATGTAAACAGGATATAAAGAAAAGAAAGTGTCAGGATGGCCGAGTGGTCTAAGGCGCCAGACTCAAGGGAAACCTTGCCCAGCGATGCGGGTTACACGAGAATTCTGGTCCACGTATGTGGGCGTGGGTTCGAATCCCACTTCTGACACAATATTTTGCGTTGTTTTTTATACCGCGCGTTGCGCGCCGCTCACTGCGCGCTCTTCTCACGGGATGTACACAGCGTCAGGATGGCCGTGCATACGGAAACCAACAGTTTCATATCAGTGTGGGAGCAGTTTAAATGCGACATTAAAATTGCTGCCATCGATAGAGCATGTGTATTGCGTCACAAGGAAAGGCAACACGAGAAACAGTTACACAGTGAGCTGGTGTACATGTCAGGGGTAGAACATGAAGTGCCTGGAGCGTTTAAAAAAGAAATACGAGAGGTGAAAGCAAAACTCGAGTTGATCGACGAAGATAAGCACCGCGGCGCAATGATAAGGGCGCGCACTGAAAAGTTGTTGCTGGGCGAAACGCCCACTAAACGTGTGCTTAGTGAAGAAACACGTTGCAAAATAAGGAGATAAATGAAATTCGATATCGCAACAAAATTACACGACAAAGTGAAGAGATAAAACTTGCTTTTGTTGGATTTTATACTGAACTTTTAGGAGGAAGAATTTATGACCCCGAGTACTTCAAAACCCACTTTCTGGCCCTTATGCCAAGGTTAGAGGACACGGTTAGAGAATCAATGGAATCTGAAATTACCGTGGGTGAAATTGAAGCGGCAATCGATGACTTAGATAACGGGAAGTCACCTGGGCCAGATGGACTGGGTGCAGCCGTATACAATTTTTTAAAGGCAGAAATGGCAGTGGCTATACACCGAGTGATAGCTGAATGCTATGAAAAAAAGCAAGCGCCTCTCTCGTTCAGGACAGCGCACGTATTAATGATCTCCAAAACTGACGATCCTGCAAAATTACTTTCAGTTGAGTCCTACCGTCCTATTAGTTTGACCAATAGAGATTATAAAATATACATGAAGGTGTTAGCTAGAAGGCTCCAAAACGTTATTAAGTCCCTTGTTGGCCAGCATCAAACCTGTGACATTAAAGGTAGAACAATTTTTACAAACATACACATAGAAAGAAGTACTCTGGAATGTTGTGACGCAGTGCATGATCGCGTAGCTATGATTCAGCTAGACTTACATAAAGCGTTCGACAAAGTGTTACATGAAGTTCTGTTTTCATTGCTGGAGCACGTAAATGTTGGATCTGTAATTACTGAAGGTGTTAAAAATGGTGCATCACGATTGCAAAGCCAAATTAGTGATCAACAAAGAATTAAGTATGTCAATTCTGTACGGACGAGCGTGAAACAAGGATGTGCGTTGTCCCTTCTGCTTTTTGCGGTATACTTGGAAGCCTTTTTGTTTACGTTTGTTTGCAACACCATGTATTCGAGGCTACGCGTTTTTGAGCAGTGAAATTAAGGTCATAGCCTACGCGGACGACATAGCCGTGTTTTGCACTGATGCAAGAAGCGTGCAGGAAGTTGTCAGTGTTGCTAAGGCGTTCTGCACAGCAACTGGTAGCGCGATCAGTTGGCCGAAATGCCTTGGATTTTGGCATGGCAACTGGCAGAGCACACCCGCGGTGTACTGTAATATGAATTCGACCGTCTCCCCCGGAAAGTACCTCGGTGTCCCACTAAATACCTACCGCAATGCCGAGGAATATTGGTTTGAGGAAAATAAACGCGTCAAAAGTACTACTGATAAATGGGGAGGCCATAACTTTTCTATGTTTGCAAGAGCTTCCGTTTGTAATATTTTTTTTATTGCAAAAGTGTTCTACGTGTTGCAAGTGATGACCATGGCAAGAACTTCGGTTCAGAAAATACACGGAGTGTTTGCGACCTTTATTTGGGGATCGCAATAGGAACGCACAAGTCGGTGCAATTTGCCTCATAAGGTGAAAAATGGTGGGCTAGGCTCTGACACCTATTTTTCAAGCAGCTGGTGAGCAGATTCTTCTTTGTGCGGGACCAAACTTATGTGTTTTTGAGAACTGTGATCCAAGCACGATTGCAGGATTGTCTATCTGACTTTGTCGTATCATCTGTTTCATTGGGAGCTGGACCGCTCCGTCCTTATTTGCGTGAAGTGGTTACTTCTGTACGCCTGCTCAAGGCAAGGTTTTCATATGAATACTTGTGTGATGTCACGAAAAAGCGTTTGTAATCTGATATTCTCGATGTATTTTTACCATTACCGGTTTACCGAGCTGCCTACAGGCTAGGTCCTGACCATGATGTACTAAAGCGTGTTAAAAAAAAATGCCAGTGAGACCCTCTGTTAAAACGTTCTTTTTTCAAATACATACCGACACTCTCCCTGTAAAGCCATGGTTACAAAGTAAACGTCTTTTTGTACCTTGGTCGGTAAACTGCTTAATCTGTAATAAGCTTAAAACAATTGAGCATATTTTTATTGACTGCCATGACGCCGTATTTCTGTGGGACGTCCTACAAAGAACACTTAAAAAAGAGTTGCCGATAAGCCCTTTTGGAATCCAGTTTCTTCCACGTGCAGAAACAGGGGAAGTGCCAAGTGATATGCTAATGCTGCTTTGCATGCATAGCGTATGGAAGACGAGAATGGATATCAGGCATGGTCATACACAGGCTCACTCAGCAAGACACTATTTTGTTGAGAGTACTATATACACACGCGCCTTGTTCAGAGCACTATATGTGAACCCCCGGAATGGCTACCGGTACTAGACCAATTGGCTTCTGTGAAGCCCTTTTAAACGCCTTACACTGGCCGAGCTGTGGCTGGTGTTTTTAGCATATGTGCATGTCGTGTATTTGATCTTTTTTTCATTTGTAAAAAGGAAAATAAAGAAAAAAAAGTGTCAGGACGGCCGAGTGGTCTAAGGCGCCAGACTCAAGTGAAACCTTACCCAGCGATGTGGGCTATACGAGGCTTCTGGTCCCCGTATGTGGGCATGGGTTCGAATCCGACTTCTGACACAATGTTTTGCGTTTTTTTATACCGCGCGTTACGCGCCACTCACTGCGCGCTCTTCTCACGGGACGTATACAGTTTGAGGATGGCCCTAATAATGTTGTTGTGCATGCACAGTCTCTCGACGACGCGAATGGTGGTAAGAAATGCAGACCAAGATGCACGACCAGCAAACAAGTATTTTGTTGAAAATATTGTGTATATACGTGACGCATATAGGTCTTTATGCGAGCCCCCAGAGTGGCTACGGATCTTTGACCAGCTCACGACAACAAAATACATTTAACCAAGCTGTATATTGTGTAATACAGCCGGTGTTTTTATCGCCTTATTTTTTCATTTTTCATTTATTGATACTGTGAATCCCATCAGGGATTGTAACAGGAAGGGCTGTATGTTATACATAGGAACATGGTATAAGGTGTTACTTACTAAATCTTATACAATAAAAAACTTGGGCATATAACAATTTGATTATGGGATTATACAAGAGAATAAATAGAATGGAGAGGTTATGACAAAGATAATTGCAGTTACAGAGACCAGTTACAAGGTCAGTATTGACGTAATAACAATCGCGCAACAATCAAGGTTACAATAATGCCAACAAGAAAAGAAATGTATTGCATCATTGCCGTAATTATAGTCAAGCACAAACACCGTTAAAATAATAAGGCAACAAGGAACTACGTAAATAATGTGAATAATGTGAAGAATTATTGCTGCAATGGGGAACCAGCGCTGGAGTTTTCACGGCGCCTGCAGCGCTGCCCTGGCGGTCAGAACGTGCACAATGCAGCCTCCCCCGCGGACGAAAATTGCGTTGCGTGCCCTTTAAGTCGAAGGAAAACAAAAGGGCGCCGACGATACTGTTGCGTATACAAGTGCCACAACTAAGTCGGGATGAGGGAGGATGTATCCTTCTGCGTCTTTCCATCTAAACCCTACGAACAAGAACGGAGGCGGCGTTGGATCCAAGCAGTCAGGCGAGCGGAGTAAGCTCCCGTCTTGTCGCCCTGTCAAGTGGTGTCGGGCTGGTTCCTAAATCAAATTTCGCGTGTATCCTTGGTTTATTCGATAGTGAAGACGGTCAGCCATGGCAGACAGTACCAAACAGCAGAATCTGCAGTCGGTATTTCGTCGGAAACAAAATGAGCAATAGCATGCACCATCCGGCATATGTACCATTTTTCTTTCGCGATGCCAGCGCCAAACCCCTTCCAACGCCACCGCACCAAATGAACGATACGAAAGGTAAAAATTATCCATTCATTGCCAAGAATTATGTGGGAGGGAAGCTAGCTGCCTTGTAATACGAGTTGTATGCGCATAGTGCCGGCGCACGCGCGACCAAGCCACCTATGTGCTTATAAAAATGCGCATGCGGATGAGGACTCGGCGCTGAGATGCATCCGGCAAATTTATGTAATTAGTGCTAAATGTAGCCAGGATTGTTACGGATCAAGCAGCGGAGCACTCAAACCTTTGCTTGCGCGAGTCAGCTGATGCGATAAAGCTTTCTTCTCCATTGACTGCTGTGGCGAAGTAACATCAGAATTTTTTATGTCTAGCCAGAGAAATATGGAATATCTTCGGGCCAACTAATACTTACGAAACCATAGCGCAACGACCGGAGCCATAACTGCTAGATTTGCGAGGCAGGCAGCCACGCAAGCATGGCATCGATACACGACGCAACCGTTAAAGAAACACACGTGCTCGCCGCGACGCACTGTGAAAAATATATAAAGCTTAAAAAGCTTCTTTCGTCATTTCTTCACTTGATGGCGCTAGCTTCTTTACAAAAACTGTCCACTTGAAGCGGCGCGAAAACGGAAACATACGAATTATAATACGGCTGCGTATGTGTGTGTGTCGTCTGGTTGTGTGGCTGGAATATGCCGCGTTTCGTCGCCAGGGCGGCGTGCAACGCACTCTTTTCGACGCGCCGCCTATCCAGCGCTGGTTCCCCATGCGTATAGTTGATGCGCAATCAGGGTACCAAACGTATCTAAGGATGAGCTGTCAGTGGTACTTGTGCTAAGATTATTCCATTCGCGTGTCGCCCTTGGAAAAAAAGAGTATTTGAAAATATCAGTGTGGAATGGAAATTCGCTTAATGTGTGTGTGTGTTTATGGCGAGTTATTCTATTCGAGGACGTTGATATGTATTTCATAATAGGCAGTTTAAGTTGATTGTGTATTAATTGATACATGATTTTTAGTCTAGCAAGCTTAGCTCTGTTATGCATGGTTAGGAGTTCTGCCCGTTTCAGTAATGCTGTTGGTGAGTCTGTGATGGAGTGTTTATTATATATGTATCTCAGCGCTTTTCGCTGTACCATTTCAAGTTTTTTGATCAGTTTGTTAGTAAACGGGAACCAAACGGTGTTGGCGTACTCTAGAACCGGTCTTATGAGTGTTTTATATGCGAGTAACTTTGTTTCGGATGGTGCTAGTTTAAGGCGTCTGTTAATGAAGAAGAGCTGTCTTATTGCGGTTGATGTGATATTGTTAACGTGAGAATCCGACCTGAAGTCAGATGTTAGTGTCACACCAAGGTACTTATGCTCATGAACAGATACAAGAGGAATGTTGTTAAGGGTGTACTGGAAGGCTGATGTATGTTTTTTTCTGGTTATAGATAATAGAACAGACTTTTTTAGATTTATGTCCATCTGCCAGTCCTTGCACCACTGGGAAACTGCTGTTATGGCGTTATTTAAAGTTCTATGGTCATCAAGGCAGTTAATTTCCTGGAAAAGAACGCAGTCATCTGCAAAAAGTTTGATATTCTGTGAAGCATATGCGGGTAAGTCATTAATAAAGATTAAGAATAATAGTGGGGGTAAGACACTTCCTTGGGGTACTCCTGATGTAACGTTAGTTGTCGCGGACCTCTCGTTGTTAATTTTAACAAATTGTGTGCGATTACTAAGATAGTTTTTGATCCAATCAAGGATAGGGCCGCTTCCCAAAGTTAGTTCTAGTTTTGCAAGAAGTTTAGTGTGTGACACGCGGTCAAATGCCTTCGAAAAGTCTAAAAATATGAGGTCTATTTGTTTCTGGTTATCAATGCTCTTGGATATGTCATGTGTTAATTCAATTAATTGCGTAATAGTAGAAAGGCCTTTACGAAAGCCGTGCTGACAAGGGGTTAGGATATCATTTACGTCTAGATATGCGTTTACGTGTTTCTGAGATACCAGAACCATCCTTGGACTAGACCTGCAGAAGGCATTCGACAATATTTCACACGAGTTCATTCTCCAGTCTATTGCCGGCCTCGGGCTCGGGAAGAGGGTCTACGACTTCGTCCGATCCTTCCTTAGCCAGAGAACTGCCAAGCTCAAGATCGAAGGATACCTTTCGCAAGAGATCACCCTCGGTTCACGCGGCACGCCTCAGGGCTCAGTCATCTCGCCAACATTATTTAACATCGCAATGATCGGGCTTTCTAAGGAGCTCGCGAAGATTCAAGGAATCAACCACACTATCTACGCAGATGATATCACCATCTGGTGCGTCGGCGGGAGCGACGGCCAAGTTGAAGCCGCCATGCAGAGCGCCATCGATGCGACCGAGCGCTTCCTCCGCCCCACTGGGCTCAGATGTTCTCCATCAAAATCTGAGCTACTTCTCTACAAGAAAAGACCCAGAGGTGGCGGCCATCGTGATTGGAAACCGGCGTCCGAAAGCGAAATACGGTTTTTCACTGGTGACGGGTCTCCGGTGCCTAGAGTGGACTCACTCCGAATATTGGGGATGTATATCGATTCTAACGGTTCCAATGGAACCGCACTCAGAAAGATCACCGCCAAGACGGAGAGTGCTCTCGGCCTCATTCGGAGGATCGCCAACAGGCACCGGGGAATCAAGGAAGAAAATCTCATCCGCATTATACATGCTTTTGTTCTCTGCCACCTTTCATACTCGGCGGCCATGCATAATTGGCATGTGGCTGAGAGGAACAAGCTCAATTCACTCATCAGAAAGGTTTTTAAGCTTGCCCTCGGCTTGCCTGCAAGCACCCAAACCGAAAACCTGTTGAAGCTCGGAGTCCACAACACGCTCGAAGAGATTATCGAGGCACAAGAGCACTCACAGCTGCTCAGGCTATCCGGCACCCCGACGGGCCGCAAGATACTCGACGAGATGGGCCTCAATCCTGTCGACCAGTGCCCTGACGCCATGCGGATTCCCAGCGACATCAGGTCTCAACTGCACATCGCGCCCCTGCCTCGCAATATGCACCCCGCAAACAACGTCGGCAGACGTCGGGCCAGGGGTAGAGCTCTACTCGAGCATGTCCCCAATAACCACATTGAGGCAAGCTTCGTGGATGCCGCGGCATATGTCCAACAAGAGGCATTCGCCGTCTCCATCGTAGACTCCAATTCAAGGCTCACTTGCTGCGCTACGGTACGCACTTCAAGGCCCGTGGTAGCCGAACAGGTTGCAATCGCGCTGGCTGTGCTCGATGGTCGCAGAGAGGCAATATATAGTGATTCCAAGGCAGCCATTAAGGCCTACCAAACCGGTATGGTCTCCCCCCAGGCCCTCCGCATTCTCCAAAGCGCCAAAAGTATCTCTCCGCATTCTCTATTTTGGTTTCCCGCTCACTTGGGGTTGATTGAGGGTTCTCCCTCTAACCCTAACGAGGGCGCACACGAGGCCGCGCGAGGACTCACTGACCGCGCCGCCTCAGCAGTCCCTCAGCCCCGCGGTGAACCCTTGCTTACGTTTAACGAGATCACCACGCACTACTATCTGTCAAGACGGGTCTTCCCCCTCCCGCACCCCGCCTTATGTAGGGCGCGGGCGGTTACCCTTCGACTTTTACAAGCCCGTGCGTACCCTAACCTCGCGGTTTTTCATGCCATATACCCCGAAAGATACCCCAGTGCGGACTGCCCTGCCTGTGGACTAAGGGCAACATTGGACCATGTGTTGTGGGGGTGTGAAGCCATCGGCTCCTCCTTCAGCGAGGATAGGTGGGCTGCGCTCTTGGGCAGCCCCGAACTCAGCGACCAAACCCTGGCAGTCCAGAGTGCCCGCGATCGGGCCGTCAAGCCCGGCTTGGCGGTCCCTACGTGGGACTAGCCGGGTGGCGCGGGGTCTCCCCTGCGTCTTCTCTGGACCAAAATAAAGTTACTTCACTCACTCACGTGTTTTAAAATAACATGTTCTAATATCTTGTATACTGTACTGGTTAATGATATGGGCCTGTAGTTTGAAAGATCAGATTTATTTCCTGATTTGTGTATTGGTGTTATTTTGGCAGTTTTCCATTCCGTAGGAAGGGTGCAGGTGGATAATGATTTGTTAAAAAGGAGTATTAGGAGTTTTGCCATCCACTCGGCATATCGATGAAGGAATATGTTAGGGATGTTATCTGGCCCTGGTCCTTTTTTTGTGTCGAGATTTAGTAAAAGATTTAGTACTCCTGTTTCTGTTATAGTTAATGGTTCCATCTTCACACCAGTGCCGGAGGTTATTCCTGGTAGTTCTCCGTTATCAGATGTAAAAATAGAGCAGAAATAATTATTCAAAGAAGTCGCAGCGTTTTTGTTATCCGCAGGAGATGTCGTTCTTTCGTCTCATTTTTTAGGGTTTAAATAACGCCAGAATTTTTCGGGAGAATTCTTTATAAAGTTATGAAGCGTGTTTGTAAAATAGTGTGATTTGGCCTTCTTAATTTTTGTTTTCAAATCGTCCATGGCGTAAGTTAATTGTTGAGCAGTTCGTTGTGAGGGATGAGATTTTTTATGTATTCTGATTCGGCGAACTTTCCTTTTTGCATGAATAACGGTCCGAGTTATCCAGGGGTTATGTTTATGAGTTTTCTTAGTTTTCAAAGGGACGTAGTTACTGATGCAGTATGACACAACGGACCTAAATTCGTGCCATAAAATTTCTATATTTGTGTTTCCATCATGTGCAAGTTGTTTGAATGACGATAGTTGAAATGACAGTGTATCAATGATGCTTGTATCATCAGCTCTGTTGATACAGAGCTGATGGCTGTGGTTTTCTTCAGAACTCAAAATTGTGAATTGAGCCGTTCCATGTTTTTCGTATTGTATCGTTAGCAGGCAATAAATAAATAAGTGTCAGGATGGCCGAGTGGTCTAAGGCGCCAGAGGATTCAGCTTCCGGCAGCCGAGCTGTACGGACGTGTGAATCATGGGCTCCGAAGGAGCGGCTTTTGCGGCCAGTGGCCGCGGTAACAGGCTTATCGACGATAACGAGGAAGCGAGCTACCAGTTTATTTTGCCTCCACTGCCCAAAGGATCTGTCGTGAAAACCATCGTGTTTTTGTATGGCGACGTGCGAGCGAGGCGCTATAGGGTCGAAGACTTTCGAGATGCGCTCGTCCCGACTGGATTGCTGCAGGAGGTCATGGCCCCTTGGAGCCTACCAGTTCAATCATGTATGGGCACCTTCTCGAGTGACGAGGCAACGAAAAGGATGCTGGCGTTGAAAGAGTTCAACGTGAAGGGGCGTCGCTGCGTTATCGTCGACCCTCAAGACCAACAGGTACGCCTCCGCCTTCATTGGCTGCTGTATTGGGTGGCTGACGAAGATATAAAGGCAGCGCTGGCGGCCTTTGGCAAGGTCGTGGAAGTGACGAGAGAACGATGGCGGGTCAGAGGAGTAGGCGACAAAGACTCAACATCTCGGACCGTTCTGCTGAAGTTGAAGAGCGGGATGAAAGTCGATGACCTCCCGCACCAAATCCGAGTTGCCGGTGAACTGGCTCTTGACGTAGCGCCTGGACGGCCGATGCAATGCCTACAATGCAAGGGTGTCGGACACGTCCGTCGCGAGTGCAAGGTGCCGCGCTGCGCTCAATGTCAAAACTTTGGGCAATCAGAAGATCAGCGCGTACGCACGTACGCTGCAGCCGTGGGGCCACCAGTGAACGAGGTCGTCGCGCAGATGAGGATAAATGCTGCTGAAGCCGAGGACGCTGCCAAGGGGGCTGGCGATAAGGAGAGCGCCAACAATGCGGAGGTGACATCGGAGGCAGCGAAAGATATGGAAAGTGTATTTGTTACCCCCGAAAAGAAAGATGGGATCCTACAGAAGAGCGGGAGAAAGCAAGGGAAACTGCCTAGTAGTTGATGAAGCCGCATGCGAGACAAAAGGTGGGGATCCGCCCCAAAGCAGCGACCCTATGGATAAGAACGGCAACGCTACCTTTAAGAGGCCGTTAGACGCTACCGACGGAAAAATAGCTGCAAAGAACCACGCCGACAGGCCGCCTGCAAAGGCAACTATGACGAGAAGGATCAGCTTCAAGCCATCCCCAAACATCCCTTGCGACAAGAAGGGCGCCGACAAGCCACAACCGTCTACGGACCACACCAGGCCACCGGACGGTCCCGGAGGCGTCTAGCCGCTGGCTAGACGTTGTAACGAGCACCGTGCTCCGAGCCTCTCTCGCTTTCCTGTATTAGCAATGGCAACCAACCCAACGCTTAGCTTAGGCACGCTAAACGTGAGAGCTCTGGCCGCCAAGCGTAAACAAAGCCAAGTGTACCGGATCATGGTGGACTAAGACCTTGATGTTCTGGCCGTGCAGGAGACAAAGGTCGAAGGGGAGGAGGAGACCCGGAGCATGGTGCTAAGGTTTACGTCTTTGTATTACACGGTAGTGAGCCATGCTAAAGGAGCATCGGCGGGCGTTATTTTATTTATTAGGAAACTGCCCGGGCTATCTATTGAAAATTATTATTCGTGCCCTTCAGGCAGATTAGTGCATGCGGCCTTTACTGTTTGTCATGATTCGTAGCGTGTTTTGTGTGTATATGCACCCAATGTTTGTGAAGAGCGCACTATCTTTTTTGAGTACTTAAAGACGCACATTTGCCTGAATAGGAAAATGATTATTCTGGGGGATTTTAATTGTGTACTAACAGATCGAGATCAACAGGCCGGAGCACAAATAACAATACCTGTCATGTACTCACTGAATTATTAGCTGAATGTGACTTAGACGACGTGGAAGACGGCCTGGTTCGAACACGCGATGTTCAATATACGCACTTCCAGGGCAATAGTCACGCTCGTCTAGACAGAATGTACGTGTCACTAGACGTTATACCCCTATGTCACAGCTACGGTGTCGTGCCTCTTTCATTCACCGATCAGTGTTTGGTCATGATATCTGTTGGACGTAAAGGAAAACGCAACACATTCACGTGGGAAATGTGGAGACTGAATTGCAAATGGTTAAATGACGACCTTTTTCTAAGCAATATACAGGAACATTTGAAAGAAGTAGAAAAGAACGAGTCACCGATAGGTGGGAATTTTTTAAACAACGAATTAAACTGGCAGCCATCGATAGCTCCTGGAAAATAAAGTACGAAGAAAGAGCTAACGAGAAAGAACGAAGGGCGGTGTTGGAAAAATTAACGGCCTTAGAGTGCAGCCAACCGGGCGCATACAAAGACGATCTGCGTAGCATCAAATCGACATTGTATCCCATGAAGAGCGATATCGGGGAGCGATTATACGCGCAAGGGTTGAGGCATTGACAGCAGATGAGGCGCCAACTAAACGCGCGCTCGGTCTCAAGAAGAGGCATGCACGGCGTAACCACGTAGATGTACTTGAAGCAGATAATCACGAAATAACCGACTGTGAGAACATAGCACAAGTGTGTTTTCCACCACATTGAACAGCTTTTTGGGGATGTACAGTTTCAGGATAGTCGGGGATTCCACTTACGGCCGCGAAAGCGTACGGTCGTGCTTTTCATGTTCTCCAACGGGGCGGTGTTAGCGGCCCAGTTTAACCGTGCAGACAGGGACGATATGGAAGACAGCCAGGACTACCAAGGGCTTCTGCTTAATTTGCCAAAAGGTCTGATTGTTCTGAATACACTATTTTTTTTTTGCACGGTGACCTACGAGCAAGGCCGTACAGAGTTGAAGACTAACGGGATGCCTTTGAACGTTTGTAATTACTGCCTGAGGTTGACGCCTTAGGAGCATTTCAGATGAATCGTTTGTGAGCTGTTGCGTTCGAGAGCCATGAAAGCATGAAGAAGTTGTTGACCACGCGGAATATGACTCTGAAAGGCAGAAAATGTCTGGTAGCAGACCCGAACAACCACGATGTCCGAGTGAAAGTCCACTGGGTCCTTCCTAATGTGACCAACGACGACATCCGTACGGCCTTTGAGCCATACGGCGAGGTGATGGAAACGACAAAGGAACGCTGGCGTGTCCCTGGCGTGTCCCTGGCGTTTCTGAAAAAGGTACAACGGGCGTGCTGAACCTCAAGTTGAAGGCCGGTGTCACGACTGAAGGTATTCCATATCAAGTACGTATCGCTGGTGAGCCTGCTCTCGTAGCTATTCCAGGCAAGGCGCCGCTTTGCTTGCGCTGCCAGGGTAAAGGGCATATCCGCCGCGACTGCCGGATACCGCGATGTTCACTGTGCCGACGCTTAGGCCATGACGAAAGCGAGTGCGTGCCCACGCGCGCAAATATAACGCACCACAGAAAGGACGCTGATATAATGGGCAATATCATGGACGAGGCTGAAGCTGGAGAAGCAGCCGCCACGGTGACGAAGAAACAAAAAGCTGTGGCGAAGCCCCCGGCAGCGATACAGCAACGGGCGTCAACTAGTGAAAAAAACATTGTGAAAAAAAATCCACATGATGCAAACAGTGACGACGTGCACAACAAAATGGATGAAAAAGGTTTCCATCAAGGGAAACCTTCAAGTGAAGTTATGGTGACATCGCCAAATGAAACACCGACAATGCAGTGTCAAACAATAGAAGGCGTTGTAGAGGCGTCGGCAAAGCGCATGCACAGCGACAGTGTCTGCGAACCGGACAATCTGGGTGGTGCAGGTGGCGGGGGGCCGCCATTGAGAACGGCGCTCACGCGACGAACGTCGTTACAGCCGAAACCGAACATTCCTCCTGATAGACGTCCGGTGGAGAAACCGCCAGAATTAAGGCGCGGACTCGCTTCCCCTTGGTAAATGAGCAAAATGGGACCGAATAAGCAACGCCGCGTAGACGATGCTATCCCGTCCAGCTACTGAACATCGGTTGAAGAGGCAGGCGACGGGCAGCGAGTTCATCCTGACCCACTACTGCCGCAACTCAGTGAGAGAGAAAACTTTATTGTCAATCAGTGGATTACCGAGCAGGTGGCCTCAGTCCAGGCCGCCTCTGTCAGCGTCCTGGATGGCGGTTGAGATGTACGCTGCCAGGTATTCTTGTTCCTGATATGTGGTGGCTGTAGTCAACCACCCGGGGTTTAGAGGTAGGGATAAGGAGGTGGGATCAGGAAGTATAGGAGGGGGTGAGTGGCATATCCACAATATGTGATTGGTGTTTGGCCGGTCGCCGCAGTATATGCAGGGAGGGGGATCTTCTGTGAGACCGTGGAGGAGGTGAAGGCGGGCTGGGGTTTCAAGGGTGTCCGTTTGTGCTTTGCGGATGATGGTGCCTTATTGGCATGTGATGTGGGGGTGTAGGGCAGGGAATAAGCGGTGCGAACGCTTGTATGGCTCGAGGAAACGTGACGCTGCGGTGCTCGTCTGGGCAGATACAGGGATGACGGGAGCCCGGAGAAGAGTTTCTCGGGCGAGCAGGTTAGCCCTTTCATTACCCGGCATACCCTGGTGACCTGGGATCCAGACAATTGCAACATGTGAGTGTAGGTCGCGTTGTGTTTGTTGAGCGATGTCGTGTGTGAGCGAGTTATGTATCAGGCGCCGGCAAGCTGCCATGGAGTCCGTGAATATGATGGGTACCGACGTAGTGGAAGCTGAAAAAGCGTGGGTGATGGCGTGCAATTCCGCCGTGCAATTCCGCCATGCATGGGTCCATGGAAGGTAGAATGGCTGTGTGGATGGCATGCGAATGTTGATCTGTGACTGCTATGGATGTAGTATGCCGTGCGTTGGGTGCGTCGGGTTGAATTTAGTAGTGGAAACATGTTCCGAGGCAGTGGTGATATGTGAAGTTGTCACTGAGTAGCATTGGGAAGAGTAGCTTTGCGTAGAGGGGGGTGGTGGAACATACTGGCCTAGTTGCGTCAGAATGTGCCGTCCCTGTCATGTGAGAAGAAGGCGGATATCCTGACGGCGTCTGTAGATGGCCACTAGTTCATTAACCGTGTTGCGACAGCCCATTTCGAGCAGGCGCTTGTTGCTGGTATTAAGCTTAGGGAAGCCCCATATCCAACTTGGTGCCTTTACGTATTGGAAGGATTGGGAGTTCAATCCCACCGCTCGTAACCAGTTGTCAAGATTCGAGACGGGCATGAATTAGATGGTAGCTGGCCCATGCCATCGTCCAACTTATCCACGCTGAGGACGTTGTTGAAGGGAAGGACTGCTTCTCATCGAGAACGAGGAATATGGGTTTATTTACAGTATCTACATAAGGACGTTGCAGTTCATCAGTCTAGCCTGACTGCGAGAGAAAGTACCCTGAGCAGCCGCACAACAGCGGTTTATAGACACTCGGTCCTCCCTCGATCCCTAGGTGAGAGAAACGTTCGATCAGTAGACGTAGACGAGCCGCCTTTGAGCGGGAGGGCTTCCGCACCGGTTTCGCGGTCCGGAACACGCTTCCACACCGGTTTCACGGACGCCATCGAGGGCAGACGGACTTCGCAGAGCTCGGGGCTTACGTCAGGATTGGTGCGTGGGAAGGGGCCTCCGAAGACGTTCCCTCGGGACCTCCCTTGCTCACGGCAGACCGGATCGGCGGTGGCGTGTTCAGTCACAAAGCCTGGTTCACCGAACTCATCTCGGCAATCCCGCGACGAAGGGTCGAGGACTGGCGTGTTGTTCTACGCAGAGAGTAGACTTAGTGACGCCGTGTGGCTAGCGGGTAGCGGTGGCCTTCCACGAAACGTCGACGTCACTCTCGCACCCGGCTGGCAAAACTTGCACCTCAGCAGGCCGTTCTTAACAGTATCAAGGCGTCCAACTTGGTTTTCTGCTGCTGTGTCAGTCGGGTGTACGGGAGATGGTAGCGGAGGCGGGATAATAATAGGGTGTCGCAAAGTCTGAACATATCCATTTCTTTCAGCCCACGAGAGGAATTGGAAATACGACGGAGCATGCCGAGAACTTGCTCGCCCTGTTTTAGGATGTGATTGACAGTGGTAGAGCCGCCACCATCTTGCTGGATGTGGAGTCCCAAGAGGCGAATAGATTTAGGCTGTGGTAGAGGGAGGCCGTTATGTTCGAGTTTTATGTGTGGCGGTTGCCATCGCTGGTAATGGCTTAGTAGAAGTTCTGATTTGGTAGAGGAACATCTCAAGCCGATGTTGGTAGCAGCGTGATGTATGCTGTTTAGAGCATGTTCCAGGGTGTCTTGTATGTGTCCTGCCGAGCCACGATTCATCCAAAGGGTGCTATCATATCGGCGTATATAGCGTAGTGCAAATCTGGGATGGTGACCAGCGCTCGATGTATGTGGCACATGGCGAGGTTGAAAAGAGTGGGCGACAATACGAAGCCCTGTAGAATGACACGTTGGGGACGGACGTATTTATATAGCCTGGTTCCACAGTTCGTTGCTTGGAGCTCCTCTAACATGCTGTCATGATGGACGTTATCAAAAGCCTTTTCGAGGTCGACTGAAAGAATTGCCTTCAGTTGAGCGGTGCTGGGGGTGGCAAATATTGCTTCCTGGAGTTGTAGAAGCGCATCCTGGGTTGAAATGTGTTGTCTGTACCCGATATGGGAGCGCGGGAGGTGTATAGTATGCACTTGTGTGTGAAGTCGACGGAGGATTACTAACTCCGTAAGCTTTCCCGCACAAGTGAGGGAAATGGGTCGAAGATTGTCAATGATATGCGGTTTGCCCGGCTTGGGGATGAAGGTGATTGTGGCCGTCTTCCATTCTCCAGGTAGTGTACCGGAATGCCAAGCACTATTCATCACTTCAAGTAGGTGACCGTAATCTTGGTCGGCTAGGTTGCGAAGTTGGTGTACAGTGAGATTGTCGGGGCCCGACGCCGTGTTTACAGGAGTTTCTGCCATAGCCTGTTCGAGTTCGGCTAACGTGATGTCCGCTGCCAGGGTGGTGTCGTTAGGTTTGTGCCCAGAGTAGTCTTTGTACGCGGGTTGCACGGGAGTGGCGATATATTTTGCCCGTAGGGCACGGTAAAGGTGGTCAGGAGATGCGTATTCGTCCAGAATTTTGCTCAGGGTCACGCGTGCGGCGGTTTTGATTTGAGAAGGATTAAGTATAGTCCACAGACCAGACGGCACGCCAAAGCAACGTGCAGGGTGTCGCTGAGCTTATCGCAAATGCTGTACCACTGCTCCCGTGTAAGAGAGTCGGAATAAGTGGCAATTTCACCTTAGAGGAGGGAGATGCGTTTGTGCAGGTGGCGGTTACGCTTGTCTCGCCTGTGTGAAGGCTCCACTGCATCCTTGCCTTCTGGAGTAAACACTGCGCGATCCGAGTGCTCCTCACATATTAAGGACGAAAAACTCGCTCTTCCCTTGCGTGTTGCCACCTTGAATGTACGGGGATTGATAACAAGGATACGGCAAAATCAACTTAACCAACTTTTTCTGGAAAATAACTTATACATAGCAGCTGTGCAAGAAACAAAGATAGAAAGTGAGGAGCAGACGGAGCGCATGGCGGGAACTTTTCGAAGGCACTTCAATGTTTTTGTTAGCCGCGCGACAGGCACATCTGGTGGTTGTGCAGTTTATGTAAGGAATAACGTAGGCATCGAAGGTGAAAAAGTAGTTGCGTCAGAGGCATCCGAGTCAGTCAGTTGCGTCAGCTTGCGTCAGAGGCGTACTTTGGTTGCTTGTCCTTGACTTTTCGTACTGCGCAAGGGAGTGTCATGTTATCTGTATATATGCACCAAACATCGATTATGAGCGTATTGTGTTGTTTGAAGACAGACAATTTTTGAACAGTGATGAGTACTGAATTCTGCATGGGGATCTTAATTGTGTATGTTTGGTTGAATCTCGAGCCAAGAACATAAAAAAAAGTTCACGAGTGCTCGTTTCACTGCTCCGGTAATATTATTTAGAAGACCTCGCTTATTTATTGTTAAAAGGAAGTAGCCCTACGCATACCCATTACCACCGCGGAAGCTGTGCGGGGCTGGATAGGATATATGTTACAGCTAGTTGACCTTGCAAGAGGTTGTGGTCACTATGAAGCGAAACATGTATCATTTAGTGACCATAGCCTTGTAATGGCTTCACCAGGAAGCAACCTTATAAAAAGACGTTTTAATTGGGCTTTGTGGAAGTTCAACGTAAAACCTTTACAAGATGAAAAATTTATGGAGTGTGTAACAAAAAGAATTAAACAAATGATATCCAAAGAGCCACATGGGTGGGCAGCTGAGTGGGAAAACTTCAAGAACGACGTCAAGATGATTGCGATTGATAGGGGAGCCATTATCAGTCAAAAGCAAAAGTGTAATGAAAAAGAACTCCAGTGCCAACTCGATTTTCTTATATGTATGAAAAGCGGTTCCCGGCATGTATATAAAAGCAATTCGCGAAGTGAAAAGCAAACTAGAAGTAATTGCAACGGAAAAGTACACAGCAGCAGTCATATGGGCTCGAGCCGAAAAGATATGGTTGGGTGAAACGCCCAACAAGCGAGCGATGTGTGACGAAAGAAGATAGGCGGCTCAAAACGAAATACGAGAGATCGACAACCGTAACAAATTGACATCAGACAGGAGTAAAATTGAGCAGGCAGTTGTCGACCATTACAGCGAATTATTTTCGAATAAAAGAGGCGATAAAACTGGGCTGAGAACCGAGCTTACTAATCTAATGCCTAAGATCGATGAAGAACGCAAGACGCGATTGGAACATACAGTAAGTATAGAGGAAGTGAGAAGTGCCATAAGAAAATTAACTCCAGGAAAAGCACCTGGGCTGGACGGAATAGGAGCAGCCTTTTACAAAATATTGTTACGTAGGAACGCACCGACGAAAAGCTATTTACAAGTATATTTACCAGGCAATACGCCGCAGTTGGCCAAGAGGCAACAGCCCGCGCTAGCTTCCAATCGTCGTCGTCGTCTTCATACTGCTAGGAAGGCCGGACTCTGAAGCAGTGTAGTAGGTCTTGAGCCTACTGACGTGCACGACATCACTAGATGCCAGAATAGATGACGTGGTTGAGCTCACAGGAGCGATTTCGTACGTCACATGCGTCACCTGCCTCAGCACGCGGTAGGGCCCTGTGTATGGCTAAAGGAGCTTTTCTGAAAATCCGACGTGACGAGAGGGCGACCACAGTAGCACGGGTGCACCAGGCGAAAACTGTACGTCATGGTGGCGGGCGTTGCACAGACGCTGTTGCGTGGTTTGCGAGTCCGTCAGTCGAGCACGGGCAAGCTGGCGTGCATGGTCGGCGAGGGCGATGGCGTCGCGCGCATACTCGGTTGTTGAGATCGCAGCAGGAGGAAGTACCGTGTCAAGGGGCAAGGTCGGTTCGAGACCGTAGAGTAGATAAAATGGAGAAAATCCGGCGGTATCGTGCCGGGAAGAATTATAAGCAAATGTGACGTAAGGAAGGGCAACGTCCCAGTCGTGGTGGACCTTCGAAACGTATCAGGGCGATGGGCCGAGCAGATGGTGTGAATACCCATGTTGGCGAACTCCTGGCGGACAACTGCCTGGATCAGGGAAACAGTGACTGCAGGTGCATTGGAGGTGCTGGAGTCGAAGGCAGCCGGATAGGCGGCCTCGATCTCACGCCGGACAAACCTGGTAACATCGTCAGTGTTGTTGGGACGAGGAGCGTCGGCACAGGAAGATGTCGCTGGGGTGTTGGGCAGACGGGTAAACTGTTGGTCGATACGTCGGCTTTTAGCGAATTCCAGGCGGCGGTACTGTTTTATAACTACATCCACCGTCGCCACGTTGTTAAATACGAGCAAGTTGAAAGCGTCATCGGCAATGCCTTTGAGGATGTGGGAGACTTTGTCGGACTCAGTCATGTGTGCGTCAACTTTGCGGCACAGAGCCAAGACGTCCTGAATGTACGTGACGTAGGGCTTGTTACGTTTCGCCTACGACGCGCGATATGGCCGGCGCGGATGCAACGGACGTCGGAGCTTCGTTTAAAGCGTCGGACATTTTGGCCCGTTCGGAGCGGCCGCGACGCATCCCCGCCGAGCACGTCCCGGCATGTTCAGTGCCACGTGTCTTTGTGTGTGCGTGTGTGTGTGTGTGTGCCCACGCTTGTCAAAGCGCGGCAGCCGGGGAGAGGAGCTCCCCCAGTGTGAAGCGAGGAGGTCTGACCGGCGCCGGCCCGGCTGATGCGTCACCTCCTTGTCTCTACATGTCTCTCAGTCCGTCCGTGCCTCGCTGTCACGTGGTGTCATCACGTGACCTTCCTTCTTGCCCGCGACACCAAGAGTATAAAAGCAGCTGCTCCCGGACGCCAAGAGAGAGGCTCCGATTTCTTCTGTTGAGTAACATGCTCTCCCGTCTCTCTACTTCGGTCGACCTGACCGCCCGCTCTTTGCGATGCTAGAATAAACAAGTTGTTCTGTTAGCAGTCGCCTCATGCTTTGCTGGGACCTTCGGATGCTTCCAGTGTGCCCCAGGCCGCCAGGCCAACGCTACCCTTGGGGCTTGCGACCCATTTGCAACAACGGGCGCCAACGGTCCGGTTGCAACAACGGGTATCAGCACTGAGGTTCCAACAGCTGGTGGCAGCGCTGAGATTCCAACAGCCGGTGCCATCGGCGGGATTCCAATAGCTGGTTGCCAGCGGTGAGATCGCGACAACGGAGGCCAGCAGCGAAGATATGCGGTTGACTGTATGCTGAGCAGCACAACGACCATCCGGGAGCAGTGCAACGAGCCCTGTGTGATGACTGGTTGCCTGCAGCGGAACGACTGCGCTGAATTCTTGGCTGCGAGGTTTGGTGAGTGCGGGACTTTCTTCTTCTGAGTTTTGCCAGGCTTTTGTTAGTGTCAGAAACAGAGCTGGTAATTGTGGTTGTCGTTGCTGCCGGGTTAGTTTGCGGCAAGACAATAGTAGGCAGTAGAGAAAGCAGCATTCAGAGCAGCCATGGATTTGAAGTCGTTGCGCAAACCGAAATTGTTGGAGCTTGAAAGAGAGTTGGGTCTGGATGTCTCAGACAAACTCAGAAAACCAGAACTGCTAAGGGCTATTCTTGAGTTAGGAGCTGAGGATGACGAGCTGTCGGAATGCCTTGAGACCATTGAGGAGAGGGAGACGGCAAAAAGACAGGAACGCGAACTTAAAGAACAGCAACAGCAACAGCGAGAGCAACAAGAGAAAGATGAGCGTGAACGTAAAGAACAGATAGAACGAGAGCAACAAGAGAAAGAAAAAGAGCGAGAGCAACAAGAGAAAAAAGAAGAGCGCGATCATGCTTTGGAAATGAAGCGTCTCGAGTTAGAGATGGAACGCGCTCGTAATGGAAGTCAGGCACACGGTGCAGGAGAACGGGTATTGTTCAAAATGACTGACCTAATGCGGCCGTTTAAGCTTGGAGAGGACATTGGTTTGTTCCTGGTTAACTTTGAGCGAACGTGCGAGAAGCAGGGGCTCTCTCGAGAAACGTGGCCACAGCGCTTGCTCACTTTGTTACCCGGCGAGGCGGCCGACGTAGTCGCTCGCTTGGAGAGAGAGGAGGCAGAGGATTTCGACAAAGTGAAATCGAGTCTGCTAAAAAAGTACAGGCTGTCCGCGGAGGCGTTCCGTCGGAAGTTTCGAGAAAATGAGAAAGGCAAAAGTGAGTCATATACAGAGTTTGCCTACAGGCTAATGTCAAACATGCAGGAGTGGCTCAAAGAAGAGAAAGCGTTTGGTGACCACGAGAAAGTTCTGCAGTGTTTCGGGCTAGAACAGTTTTATAGTCGGTTACCTGAGAACGTGCGCTACTGGGTCTTGGATAGGCCAGACGTTACTACGGTGGCTAGAGCCGCTGAGCTAGCCGAAGAGTTTGTGACGCGTCGGGCTCGCGGAGCTAAGGACGGTCAAAAGGGTGAATTTGGCTCCAAGTTTGAGAGGCCGAAGTTCACGCCCATGAGAGCAAAGGGGGACACACGTAGTGCGGACGCGAGTGAAAGCACTCCGACCGAACGTAAGGAGACGGCGGCAGCCGAAGCCGAACGCAGAAAGCGGTTCGAGGCGAGGCAAGCGCGCGTGTGTTATACGTGCCAGAAGCCGAGTCACTTTTCGGCGCAGTGTCCAGAAACAAAAACAAAAGTTGTGTTTTTGTCATTATGCAGCACTGACGAGAACATGAAGATTCTCGAGCCTTACATGCGAGACCTCCTCGTAAACGGGAAAGAGTGCCGAGTGCTTCGCGATTCCGCAGCTACGATGGATGTAGTCCACCCCTCTTACGTAGAACCCGATATGTTCACGGGCGAGTGCGCATGGATCAAGCAAGCCGTGGAAGCTCAAAGCGTGTGTCTGCCCGTAGCAAAAGTGCTTATTGAAGGACCTTTCGGAGCACTTGAGACGGAGGCGGCAGTGTCATCTATGCTGCCCCCCCAGTACCCGTACCTATTTTCGAACAGGTCCGATCACCTCCTGCGCGAGAAGGGGCTTTTGTTTGGTGAGGCTAGCGTTCAGGCCTTAACCAGATCGAAGGTTCGGGAGCTCGCTGCAAAGGCGGTAGTTGCGGGGCCGACGTTGTCGAACGATGAGAAAGGGTCAGAGGCGCAGCAAGCTGATATTCAGAGCACGCCCGAACTGAATAAAATTGAGCCTGTAGCGTTAAAGGCACCAGATACTGGAGAGGAAATGCCCGACACGGGAAAGTTAGAAGAGCTATCTGAAGATTTGCTCATCGCGCCTACGTCAGACGGACTTAATAGGTTGCTAAAAGTCAGCCCGTCGGCTTTGATAGCCGAGCAAAAGAAGGATGGCAGCCTAGAAAACATACGCTGCATTGTCAAGGAAGGTATCGCCAAGAAAAATGCTCGCTTTGTGGAAAGAGGTGGGGTCCTGTACCGGAAGTATCTAGACCGCAGGGGAGTGGAGTTCGATCAGCTGATCGTGCCTCAGTGCTACCGTCAGGATCTGTTGCGCTTGTCGCATGGGGGTTCGTGGTCCGGACACCTAGGAGTTAAGAAAACTAAGGACCGTCTCTTGCAAGAGTACTATTTTCCAGGGTGTTTTCGGGACGCAGACCACTTTGTGAAGACATGTGACACCTGTCAGCGGGTGGGCAAACCAGGGGACAAATCGAGGGCGCCGTTGAAGTTGGTACCTATCATTACGGAGCCTTTTAGACGGCTCGTTATTGATACAGTGGGACCCCTGCCGGTAACAGCTACGGGGTAGAGACACATTTTGACTGTGATCTGCCCAGCGACAAAGTTCCCTGAAGCAGTGCCGCTTAAAGAACTCAGCTCAGTTGAGATAGTCAATGCACTACTGTCCATATTTGCGCGAGTTGGTTTTCCTGCGGAAATCCAATCAGATCAGGGCACAGTGTTTACTAGCGCTTTGACGACGGCCTTTCTCGAAAGGTGCGGGGTAAAGCTGTTACACAGCTCAGTGCACCACCCCCAGTCGAATTCCGTTGAGAAGCTCCACTCCGTCATGAAGCGCGTGTTGAGAGCATTATGTTTTGAACATCAAACTGACTGGGAGCTGTGTCTGCCTGGGGTGATGTTTGCATTACGGACAGCGCCGCATGCGGCTACGGGGTTTTCGCCAGCTGAGCTGGTGTACGGTCGCTCGCTGCGGTCTCCGCTTCGCATGCTTCGAGAATCGTGGGAAGGCAGGGGCGACGACCCAGTCATGGTGGAGTACGTGCTTAGGCTCCTCGAAAGCTTAAGAAGGGCACAGGAGTTGTCAGGTGAAGCAATGGCAAAGGCCCAGCAGAGGGCCAAGGTTTATTATGATCGGACAGCCAGGGCCCGTCGTTTTGAGGTGGGCGATGATGTCATGATATTGCGCACATCGCTAAAAAACAAACTCGACGTGCAGTGGGAGGGCCCAGCACGGATTGTTCAAAAACTGTCGGACGTCAACTACGTGGTCAGTCTGCCAGGAAAACGGAAAGCACAGCAAGTTTACCACTGTAATCTGCTCAAACCCTATAAGCAATGGGAAGCAGTAGTGTGTATGATGGTAAACGCTCCCGAAGAACTTCCGGTCGAGCTTCCGGGACTAGGCTCAGTGACGAACAGGGAAGACACCGATCAAGTCATTAGTGACTTAATCAGTAAAGCACCGCTGTCGCCTGAGCAGAAAACCGAACTACACCAGCTCTTACAAGAGTTTCAAGGTCAGTTCTCTGAGAGGCCTGGTAGGACTTCTGTCCTCACCCATGATATAGAACTTACCTCCCCAGAGCCAGTACGATCCAAGGCGTACCGGGTGTCACCCCGCCAGCACGATATTATGGAGGCTGAGGTAAAGAAGATGCTACAGCTCGGTGTTATTGAGGCGGGTGAGAGTGATTATACCTCCCCTTTGATTTTAGTTGAGGTACCGGGCAAGGAACCTCGTCCTTGTGTCGACTACCGCAGGCTAAATTCCATAACTAAAGATCAAATTTATCCGATCCCTAACATCGAGGAGCGCCTTGAGAAAGTTAGTAGCGCTCAGTTTATTTCCACCCTAGATCTTGTCAGGGGTTATTGGCAGGTTCCACTTACAGAAGAGGCTAGTAGGTATGCGGCGTTCATTTCACCAATGGGAACATTCCGTCCTAAAGTGTTGAGTTTTGGTTTGAAGAACGCGCCATACTGTTTTTCAAGCCTCATGGATAAAGTGTTGCGGGGACAGCAAGAATTCGCTTTACCGTATTTAGACGACGTAGCGATATTCTCCGCATCCTGGTCTGAGCATATGGCACACTTGCAGGCAGTGCTAACCCGCCTGCGCGAAGCGGGCTTGACAGTCAAGGCTCCCAAGTGCCAGTTAGCACAGGCCGAGGTTGTCTACCTTGGTCACGTGATTGGTCGGGGTCGTCGCCGCCCGTCTGAAATAAAGGTGGCCGCTGTGCGAGACTTTCCGCAACCGCGCACGAAGACCGATATTCGGTCGTTCTTAGGTGTCGCCGGCTACTATCAGAGGTACATCCCCAGGTACTCTGATATCGCGGCTCCCCTGACGGATGCTCTAAGAAAGACAGAGCCGCAAACAGTCGTCTGGGACGAGACAAAGGAAAGAGCTTTTAGCGCCCTAAAGAGCGCCCTAACAAGCCAGCCTGTGCTACGATCGCCCGACTACACCAAAGGGTTCGTTGTTCAGTGCGATGCTAGTGAGCGAGGCATGGGCGTTGTACTGTGCCAACGGGAAAATGGAGAAGTAGAACACCCCGTCCTGTATGCTAGTCGTAAGCTGACCAGTCGTGAGCAGGCGTACAGCGCCACCGAGAAAGAGTGTGCGTGTCTCGTGTGGGCCGTTCAGAAATTGTCATGCTACCTAGCCGGCTCGAGGTTTATCATTGAGACGGATCACTGCCCTCTCCAATGGCTGCAGACCATCTCTCCCAAATATGGCCGCCTCCTGCGCTGGAGCCTCGCTTTGCAACAATATTCCTTTGAGGTGCGTTACAAAAAGGGGAATCTCAACGGTAACGCCGATGGCTTAAGTCGAAGCCCCTAACGTGGGAATCAGCCTCAAAATTGTTTGTTATTGATGTTTTTCTTCCTGAGGCAGGATTTTTAACATATTGCTTTTGTGTAGTGTTTCAAAGTCATGATGTGCTTTCTAGTGCAATTTTCCAATTTGTGGACGCGTTCTGAGTGCTGCTAGACTACTGTAAGGAACTAGGCAGTAGTATAAAAGGGGAAAGAGCCTGGCATGGCTTAGTGAGGGTTGTGCCGTGCTTGCTGACTGAGCGGCTTAGTCTCGGCGTAGTTCTAACGCTTGCTGGGAACGAGAGAAAAATGAGAACTCCCCGAAGTCACTTTGCAGTGTCCTGTGTGAAGCTGAACGTGAGAACGAGGCCTTCTCGGTGCGCTGCGCTCAAGAAACGCCGAGGGATGACCGACTTCGGTTATGAGCATCATCGAGCGACATCCCTCCGGACAGCGGATGCAGTCCCCTCACCATCGGGATCTCCTTCCCCCGGCGGGGCGGTCTGTTACGTTTCGCCTACGACGCGCGATATGGCCGGCGCGGATGCAACGGACGTCGGGGCTTCGTTTAAAGCGTCGGACATTTTGGCCCGTTCGGAGCGGCCGCGACGCATCCCCGCCGAGCGCGTCCCGGCATGTTCAGTGCCACGTGTCTTTGTGTGTGCGTGTGTGTGTGTGTGTGCCCACGCTTGTCAAAGCGCGGCAGCCGGGGAGAGGAGCTCCCCCAGTGTGAAGCGAGGAGGTCTGACCGGCGCCGGCCCGGCTGATGCGTCACCTCCTTGTCTCTACATGTCTCTCAGTCCGTCCGTGCCTCGCTGTCACGTGGTGTCATCACGTGACCTTCCTTCTTGCCCGCGACGCCAAGAGTATAAAAGCAGCTGCTCCCGGACGCCAAGAGAGAGGCTCCGATTTCTTCTGTTGAGTAACGTGCTCTCCCGTCTCTCTACTTCGGTCGACCTGACCGCCCGCTCTTTGCGATGCTAGAATAAACAAGTTCTGTTAGCAGTCGCCTCATGCTTTGCTGGGACCTTCGGATGCTTCCAGTGTGCCCCAGGCCGCCAGGCCAACGCTACCCTTGGGGCTTGCGACCCATTTGCAACAACGGGCGCCAACGGTCCGGTTGCAACAACGGGTGTCAGCACTGAGGTTCCAATAGGCTCCGTTGACGTCTGCACACGACCGGAAAGCGCCTTCTGCACGGCAAGTTGGTGACTGTATGGGTTGCCGAACAAGTCTCGGAGCTTTTTGCCTATGCGAATCCCAACTGGTGAGCTCATCTTCGTGCGTCCGATACCAAACTCGAGGTGTGCCACCGAGGTAAAACACTACGTTGGCGAGCATGATAGTAGGGTCCCACCGGTTATTGCGGCTGACGTGTTCGTACAGGCTGATCCAGTCCTCGACGTCTTCCCCATCTTTTCCCGAGAATACGCCAGGACCACGGGGAGCGGGGAGAGTGATGTAGGTCGTCGAAGTGGCAGCAGGTGTCGGAGCCGGCGGAGGCGACTTGTCGTCGCCGGGAGCCATGAAGGAAGTATCGACGTACCGTCCACTGCGAAGCTGCGTGACGAGGTATAGGGAACGTCCACCTCCACCAGATATGTTACGTAGGAACAATATTCATCGAAGAAATCAGCCCAATTTTGCATAAGGTTGCAAAGCCTATTAGCAAACCCTACGAGGAAAAACGGTTACCGCCTTCCTTCCGCGCTGCCCATATTGTTTTGATACCGAAGACAGATGATCCAACTAGACTTATCAGTAGGGGCCTACGCCCTATAACTCTTACAAATATGGACTGTAAGATCTATAGGAAAATTTTAGCTAAGCGTTTCCAGAGCGTTATTATGCTTCTCGTTGGATCGAACCAGACATGTGGAATAAAAGGATGTTCGATATTTACAAATGTGCATGTAGCCCGCAGTGTTCTAGAATGTCGTGATACCTCCTCGGGACGAGTTGCTATGTTACAACTCGATCTCGCCAAGGCTTTCGACCGTGTCGCATACGATGTTCTTTTTCCTGTGCCTGAGCGTGTCAAGGTTGGCAAAGTGTTATTAGAAGGTTTAAACATGGCTTATAATGATTGTACTGTACGCATCATAATTAACAAGAGCCTCACCCAGAGTATTGACGTCCGGTCATCTATAAAACAAGGATGTGCGTTGTCATCGCTGCTTTTCGTTCTTTATCTTGAACCCTTCTGCTTCAGTCTTACTATTAAAGAAAAGGTACATGGTTTCAGGCTTCAGACGCATCATGTGAAAATCCTTGCCTACGCTGATGATGTAGGCATCTTTTGTACTGACCGCAAAAGCATAGAAGAAGCCATAAGCTTCACCAAAAATTTTTGTAAGCAGACAGGCTCCGCCATAAACTGGGAAAAAAGTGTCGGTTTCTTGCACGGATATGGGACTTTAAACCAGAGAGATTTGAGAGCATCACGTGGGCAAGAATTCCTTCTACATATTTAGGCGTGCCTCTCGAGCAATATAACCAAACTGCAGACTACTGGGATGACCTGACGCCAAGGGTGAAGGAAAAGGTTGGAGGGTGGCAAGGCCGCGAATTATCGATTTTTGCTCGGGCCAGTGCATGCAATGTTTTTTGATTGCCAAAGTGTGGTATGTGTTTGAGTTTTTGTCAATGTCACGCGTCCACTGCACCGAATATTCGCGACATTTATTTGGGGCTTCAATTGGGAGAGAATCAGCCGCACTAATCTATTTCGCGCAGTGAAAGACGGAAGCCTCGGACTTTTTCATCTGTTCATCGGGCAAATTGTGTGGCATTTTATGTTCCCTCGAGACGAAAGAGATCCGTTTTTCAGAGCAATGGTGCAAATGCGCTTTACGAATGTACTGCCTGAATTTGTTGTGTCTAGTTCGAATGCAATTGACTGTGGTGTAAAATGTTACTTCAGAGAATTGGTCACGTCATTTAGGATAATTACAAGATTACAAAAACGGCGCCGAATAAAACAAACACACGAAGAAGGGAAACACGAGACAGCACGTAGGCGCACTAACAACTGAGTGTTTTATTTCCCGACATAGCAATATATAGCTGCTCTCAAAAAACAACAAGAACTAAACAGGGCAGTCATCTGCATCGCACAAGGAAGCGAAGATACAGAATAACATTTCAAGAGTCACTCTCAAGATATGCCAGTTCCTTTGTCGAAAGCGAAACTGAGGCTTCACTGATACATTCTAGACCGCGCTTTTTAATCTCAAGCGTTCCAATATCTCCCTAGTGAGTTGATGGTCAGCTCTGTACAGAACACTGGTTCTATCGAAATCAGGGATGCACTTGTGCGCCTTACAATGCGCACTTATATGACCGGAGAGCTCGTTTTCCACCTTATATCTATGCTCATGTAATCTGTCATTCAGACATCTGCCCGTTTGGCCTACATATGTTGAACCGCACGACAAGGGGACCGAATAAACTACTTTCTGTACACATATGACATGTTTCTGCACACGTTTTTTTGCGCAAACCTGTTTGTTTTTAGGATACTTAAAACACGATTCTCATTCGAGAACCTGGGTCTTGTGCCCAGAAAGAAACTATATAAAAATTTAATCGATGCAATGATGGCAGTCCCATTATACCGATCGCTAAACATTGCCCCCAAAGGCCAAGATGTATCGAAGAGAGTTAGACGAATGACTGTTAGAGGAGCTGTTAGAACGTTTTTTTTTTTTCAAATTACACACAAGCACACTCCCTGTAAAAACATACCTCGATGAAAAGGGAATACTTGTACCGTGGACAACAAACTGCCTTTGTCCATGAAACCATAAACAATCGAACACACGTTTATTGATTGTTTGGATCCAGTCTTTTTTTGGGATGTTTTGCAATGAACCCTGAAGACAAAGTTACCGGTAACACCTCACGGAATTCGATATCTCTCAGTACACAATGAAAATAGCTTCCCCTATGACATAATGATGATACTGGCGCTACATAGCCTTTGGATCACAAGAACGGCAGTCAGGCACGCAGACCCCAAAGCAAATTCTGCCAGAAAAAAACCTTATAGAGAGCATAACCTACATGCGCGATGAATATCGCACTTTAACCGAGCCACCAGATTGGATTTTGGTACTTGATGGGTTGGTAAAAATGAAGAAATTTTAATCAACCACATTGGTCAAGCAGACCCAAGTGGGTTTTTTGTATGTATACATGTCTTTACTGAACAAAAGTTTTCAAAAAGATACGTGGACTCGTTGGTGCAATACAAGCTGCGCTCGTCATCCACAGCATCTCGTACGTCAACATCGATGTGCTTCGCGCGCACAAATGAAAACATGAAGGACGTGGCATATGATATTACGCGGCGTAACATGGCGACAATAAGTGTCACTAATCACGCTAATTATTCACATAAACTGCTAACTGCATCGCTGTTACACGCATGCAGGTTGATAACATAACACAGGCGGCAGCACATTCCAAGCCACGTGCACATGCGAGCCGCGGAAAAGCACACAACACCTGTTACGCCCACTCTCCTCTGCACAACCCGCGCACGCAATTTTCTTTCTAGCGCAGATCAACAAATTGAAGCCACATAATAAGACGTTTCTGTATGCCGTAAAGACTGTCTATTCTAGATGTAGAGAGCGAATGCTCATTTTTAGATACAGGTAAGATCGGAAGCCGCCGTTTCTCTCCATGGGCCATACCATACAATTCAACTTTCTGACACGCTACCGAACGGACGCAGGATCATGAGTTCCGAAGGTGCGGTGATAGCGGCCCTCTCCGGCCTTGGAAACAGGTGCAGCGACTGCCTGCTCTCCCCACCGGTCGTGTTGCTTTAAACACGTTGTTTTTGCAGGGCGATGTGCGGGTGAGACCGTACAAGGTCGAAGATTTTCGAGACGCCCTCGCCAACTCTGATGTGCTTCCCGACGTCGTGGCGTTGGAAGCGAACCCAACAATGTGTGGGCGGTGACGTTCGACAGCTCGGAAGCAACAAACAAGCTGGCTGCTTTCAAAGAGCTGCAAGTTAAAGGACGCCGGTGCATTGCTATTGAGCCTGAGGACCAGCACGTTAATCTACGCCTGCATTAGATGCTCCATGGAGTGCAAGACGAAGACATCGGCACTGCTTTCAAGGCGTGCGTTGGCGCGTCCAAGGCATGAGAGAGAAGGGCTCAACCACGAGAACCGTGCTGCTAAAGCTCAAGCCGGGAATGAAGGTGGACGACCTGCCCCACCAGGTTCGAGTCGCCGGTGAGTTGGCCCTTGTGGTGGTACCCGGGCGGCCAATGCAGTGCCTGCGCTTCCATGGCACGGGCCATGCTCGCCGTGACTGTAAGGTGCCCCGGTGCTCTAAGTGCAGACGCTACGGACACGCAGACGCTGACTGCGTCCCTACCTACGAGTCGGCTACCGGGCCGGGAAAGACGGACAAGAACTCGGAACTCGTGGACGTCGTTGAAGCGGAGAATGCAGCGAAGGGAACGGACGAGGCGGGCATGCAGACGGGGCCACTCGACTCGTCAGCGTCTACCGGCGGAGACACCCTCACTAAGGATGGTTCAGCGAGCCAACAACCAACGGACGACTTGCCTAGGTCAAACGACACAAACGGAAAGGATGGGGAGAACACTCCGGAGCCCAAGGTCGTCGAGCCCAAGGGTCCGAACGAGCTGCAACCGGACAAGAGTGGTGCCCGCTCGCCGACCACCGTCTCCGCTGCGGCGAAGCGTTCCCACGCCCAAACCAGTGCCGACGGCGACCAGACGGCGACGCCTGCAGCCGAGGAGCCCCCAGCAAAGGCGCCGGTAACGTTCCGGTAGACAAGCGAGCCGGAAATTCGGAGTCCTTAGGACACGCTCATGTTGTTCCGCCGGACCGCACTGGCGGCGATGGCGGCGTCTAGCCTCGTGCTAGACGCGAGAGGTAAGCACCATATTGCCGGTCTCTTCCCCTATTGTTAAAATGCCTCCAACGTGTCCGTTGAAAGTCGCTACTCTAAATGTTCGAGGACTGCCAGGGAAAAGAAAGCAAGGCCAGCTTTACCGGCTTATAACGGAGCACGACATTGATGTGCTAGCCATGCACGAGACGAAAGTCGATGGTGAAGAAGAGACTGGCGCTATGGTGCGGCATTTCACATCTCGGTTTTCAACCGTAGTCAGTCATGCGGTGCATGGGCACATCCGCTGGCTGTTTCTTTTTGTTAAGAAGTTGCCGGGACTAGAGGTGCATTCAGTCTATTCGTGTGTGTCGGGCCGGTGTGTTGTCGATTTTTCGTTCAACAACAACGAGTGGCGTATTGTGTGCTTGTAAGCGCCCAATAAAGTGGATGAAAGGGCTCAGTTTTTTCACCACATTGAAGAGCGTCTATGCAAGGGAGGACAGCTCATAGTAATGGGCGATTTCAACTGTGTTGAAAGCACTGAAGTGTTGTCGCGAATCGTAGCGAACTGGGACCTTGAGGATGTGGCAGAGTGCATCGAAGGAGCGCGTGCTGTAAAGCACACACAATTTGATGGCTCTAGTCACGCACGGCTCGACCGCATTTATGCGTCTGTTGACATCCTTCCGAAATGTAACAGTTACGAGGTAGTGCCAGTGTCTTTTTCTGACCATTGTTTAGTTCAGCGCTGCATAGGAATTCCAAAGCGAGGTAACGCTTTCTCATGGGAAACGTGGAAATTAAATAACAAGCTTCTTCAGGATGAACCGTTTAACCGAGCAGTAAGACAAGAAATAAGGAAAATAGACCCCAGTAAAAACCATCACGTATGGCAGCAGTGGGAGCTGAGTAAGGAAACCCTAAAAATAAAGGCAATAGAGAGGGCTACCTGTATTCGTTACGCGGAGAAACAAAAAGAGACCGAGTTAAAGACGCTTCTTCATAAACTCCTCAGGCAGGAATCTCAGGCACCGGGCAAATGGACAGAAGACATAAGAAAAGTGAAACAACAGTTAGAGCAACTCGAGGAGCAACCCTACCGGGGAGCCCTGGTGAGGGCAAGGGCTGAAGACACAGCTGCAGGTGAAGCGCCTTCGAAGCGAGCGCTAGGGTTAGAAAAAGCACGCGCTGAAGGGAACCACATCGACGGAATAGAATGGCGCGGGACCTTACCAACGGACACAGACGACATCAAAGCAGCTATTCTCTTACCACAAAGTAGACGCTACCACATTTGGGAATGAGTTTTTGCGTGCTATACCCCGACTGGACGACGAAAGAAAGCAAAGATTGGAACTAGAAATAACAGAACCTGAAGTTGTACAGGCCATAGACAACTTAAACCCCGGAAAATCGCCTGCACCAGACGGCGGTAGCGCCGGTTTTTATAAAAAATTTAAGCACGAAATTAGCCCAGTATTGAATGTAATCTTTAACGAAGCTTACAAATGGAACACGTTGCCTCCGTCTTATGGGTGGTCACACACAGTGCTCATTCCTAAAACTGATGATGCAGCGAAATTAAGGTATATTACGGCGTATCGTCCGACAGCACTTACCAATATCGAGTATAACATCTTTATGAAGATATTGGCGCGAAAATTGCAGACAGTGATACAAGACATCGTCGGGCCTCACCAGACATGTGGGATTAAAGGTCGGACTATTGTTACTAATATTCAAAAAGCGCGCAGTGTATTTGAGTGCTGTGATGATTGTAATAGTCGGATTGCCATTTTACAGATTGACCTCGAGAAAGCTTTTGATTGCGTGGCTCATGAAATCCTGTTTGCCGTTTTAGACTATGCCAATCTCGGATCTGTAATCTGCGAGGGGGTCGCCCTGGCGCACCGTAACTGCACGACCAGATTGATCGTGAATAAGAGTTTAGAGGCTCCCATCAGCCTGCAACGTTCTGTGCGTCAGGGCTGCCCCCTCAGCCCTCTGTTGTTTTGTATCTACATTGAAACCCTGTGCATGAGATTGATTGAAAAGAATAGAATTACGGGATTTAAGCTTCAAGCAGTTGAAGAGAAGCTGCTGGCTTATGCAGATGATGTCGCTGTTTTTGCGGAAGATCAGGGGAGCATAATTTAGGCTGTCAAATATGTCCGTAAATTTAGCCAAGTCACTGGTAGTGGAGCTAACTGGTCGAAGTGCCTCGGGCTCTGGCATGGATCGTGGCCAACGAAGCCAGATCATTTCGCCAACGTCCACTGGGTGACGACCCCAGGCAAGTACTTGGGCGTCCCGCTCGATGCCTATCGTGATAGCGAGCAGTACTGGAAAGGGCAGGTCAAAGACACACGGGACAGAGCTGAGAAGTGGAAAGGCACTAACCTTTCTATTTTTGCAAGAGCCACCGTTTGTAACATTTTCTTTATCAACAAGCTTTGGTACGTAATGCAAGTATTGCACTGTTCGAGGTCAAATGTTCAGAAGCTACACAGGATTTTCGCCGTCTTTGTCTGGGCGTCGGAATGGGAGCGCTGTAGCCGGACCAACTTGTTCCGCCGGGTAAAAGATGGGGGGCTGGGATTGGGCCACCTCTTTGTGCGGCAGCTGGTAAACCGGTTCTTGTTCTTTAGGGACTCAACCGACCCTTTCTTGCGCACGGTATGTCAAATAAGGCTGAGTAGACAAATACCAGAGTATGTGGTTTCAACCGCAGAGTTTTCGGGAGGGATTCGAGGGTTTTACAAAGAGGTCGTATCGAGTGTCAGATTTCTTTCAGTGCGCTTCTCGAATGATTACCTTTCCGTTGTGAACAAAAAGAAACTGTATTGTGCTTTGTGTGACGTCCTTTTCCCAGTGCCACTGTACAGGTCCTTGTACGATGGAGGCCCAAGCAGCGATGTTTTAAAGAGAGTAAAGAAAATGCAGGTCCCGCCAAGAACCAAAACCTTCTTTGTCAAATTGCACACGGGAACGTTACCAGTTAAGAAGTTTTTGGAGCGAAAAGGAGTATATTTACCGTTGGGAACGCACTGTTTAATTTGCAAGCAGCCAGAGACAATAGATCATGTTTCTTTAAACTGTTGGGAAGGCGTGTTCTTCTGGGATGTATTGCAGAGGACAATAAAGAAAGAATTTCCACTAGACCCGTATGGCATTCGTTACTTAAGCATAGATAATGAGGACGGGGTGCCTTTTGATCTAATTATGCTCTTGGGCCTCCACTGTATTTGGCGCGCGAGAATGGCGGGATACCATGTTGATAAAGATGCGCGGCCTGCACAAATGTATTTCAGAGAACAGATGCACTGGTTTGTCGCTCTCCATAAAGCGACATAGGAAACACCCGAATGGCTCCCAAGAGTAGAGCCTTTGGTGGATTTGCGCGAATTTTGATATTCAACCAGCACAATGCTGGTTGAATATGTGCACATAGAGAAAATGTATATTCTACGTTTGTATTCGTTTTGGTGAGGGTTGCCTCTTGTGAAACCATGTACCAACCCCAGGCAATAAAGAAAAAAAATCGGCCATACCATGCTGAATACGCCGGTTCTCGTCCGATCCCCGAAGCTAAGCAGCATTGGGCTCGGTCAATACTTGGGAGGGAGACCACCTGGGAACACCGAGTGCTGATGGCACCTCTCTTTTTAATTTCTTTTTTGCCTGTGCTTCGTTTTTATTATTATTATTTTAGTTCCCATGGGTTGCGCATGTAGGCGTAAAGCTGTGGTGAATGGACGCGTTGGTGAAATATAAACACTCATCATCCGCAGCATCTCGTGCGTCAACGTCGATGTGAGCTTCGCGCGAACAAATAAAAACAACATGAAGGACGTGGCATGATATTAGGCGGAGTAATCCGGCGACAAAAAGTATCACTAATCGCGAAAATTATTCGCATAAACTGCTAACTGCATCGCTATTACACGCATGCAGGTTAATAACATCACACAGACGGCAGCACATTCCAAGCCACCCGTGCAAGCCGCGGAAAAGCACACGCAACGTGTTACGTCCACTCTCCTCTGCACAACTCGCACACGCAATTTTCTCTTTTCTAGCGCAGAACAACAAATTGAAACCACATAATGAGACGTTTTTGTAACCCGTAAAGACTATTCGTTGAAGCTGTAGAGAGCCAATGCTCATCTTTAGATACAGGTAACATCGGAAACCTTCGTTTCTCGCCATCGGCCATACCCTGCTGATTCTGTCCGGCAGCCGAGCTGAGCGGTCAGCAGAATCATGGGCTCCAGTGAAGCAGCGACAGCGGCCACGTTTGGCTGCGGAAACAGGCTCAACGATGATAAGGATTATGCTTTTATTTTGCCGCAGCTGCCTAAGGACCACTGGTGATTAACACCGTCTCTTTGCACGGTGATGTACGCACGAGGCCCTACAAGGTGGAGGATTTCAGGGATGCCCTTCTGCCGACGGGCCTGCTGCCTGATGTGGTATGCATAGGGGCCTACCAAATCAATCACGTCTGGGCAGTGACCCTCTGCGATGAACTGCAACGAAAAGGCTGCGTGCCCTGAAGGAACTTCAAGTGAAGGGACGACGGTGTCTCATCGTTGACCCGCCGGACCAACAGGTGAAGCTTAGGCTTCACTGGCTGCTCTACGGCGTTGCCGACGAGGACGTCCGGACGGCTTTCGCGGCTTTCGGCGAGGTGGAGGAGGTGAGCCGGGAGCGGTGGCGCGTTGAAAGCATGGGAACCAAGACCTCAACCATCAGGACCGTCCTTCTCAAGCTGAAGGCCAGCATGAAGGTGCAAGACCTCCCCCATCAGATCCGCGTCGGTGAAGAATTAGCCTTGGTCGTCGTTCCCGGTCGACCGATGCTGTGCCTGCGCTGCCACGGCACGGGACACGTCCGCCGTGAGTGCAGAGTCCCACGTTGTACCCGGTGCAGACGTTTCGGCGACGTCGACGCTGAATGCGTGAAGTCCTATGCCGCTGTGACAGGCCCTCCAGCGAATGATGTTGCGGCAGAGTACCTCATGGAGGTGGCCGAGGCGGAGGACGCAGCTGAAGGAACCGGTGACATGGTGTCGACAGCGACAAGTAGTGGGACGACGATTCTGGAGGCGGAACAGGTCGCTACGACTGAGGGGCAGGCGACGGGAAGCGTCAGTGAAGACGCACCTGACGACGCGACCGCTATGCAGCAGGACGAGGGCGTCACCGACGACGACCGTACTGGGGCTCTTGCTGCCTCCGTCAAGCGCACCCACGACCAGACGAAGGACCATGAGGATCGGGCAAGCAGCAACAGTGAGGGACCGCCGACGAAGACGACTCATGGGAGGCGGATGGCCTACAAGCCAAAGCCCAATGTACCGCCTGAAAAGAAGCCTGCCGACAAAGCGGCCAGCCACGTCTAAGGACACCAACAAGCCGGGAGGTCCCGGAGGCGGCTAGCCGAGGGCTAGTCGTGAACGGTAAGCACCATGCTCCAGGCCTACTTTTCTTTCAGATCAAGATGGCTCAAATACCGTCCCTTAGGTTTGCCACAATAAACGTTAGAGGGCTGGCGGCTTGTCGTAGGCAAAGTCAGGTCCTACGGTTGGTCACTGACCACGACATAGACGTACTAGCCGTCCAGGAAACTAAGGTTGAAGGAGAGGAGGAGACCGGGAGCATGGTGCGACGTTTCACGACTAGGTATTTTGCGGTGGTTAGCCATGCGGTAGGCACGGCTGGAGGGTGCGTTCTTCTTGTGAAGAAGCTGCCTGGACTGCAGATTCAAAGCATTTTTTCGTGTCAGTCAGGAAGGATTGTTCTTTGTGATATTGTTACGGGTGATTCAGAGTTCCGCATCATATGCGTATATGCGCCGAATTCAGTAGATGAGCGCGCCCGTTTCTTTTTCAAGCCTTTCACAATATGTTTGTTGTAATATGCGCGTGATGCTGTTAGGGGACTTTAATTGTGTGTTGAGTGCTGGAGAGAGAGTCAATAATGCAGGTGTGCGTGACCGAAGCAGTGAAGTGTTATCAAATTTAATTATTGAAAATGAACTTGATGATGTTTTTGAATGTCTGGAAGGGGGGCGTCAAGTGACATTTACACGTTTTCAGGGCAGCAGCCATGCTCGTTTGGACGGAATGTACATTTCATTGGATACATTCCCAAGATGCCACGGTTATTGTGTAGTACCAGTGTCGTTTTCAGATCACTGCCTGGTGAAATGTAACGTAGGTATAGTGAAAAGGAGACATGTATTTAACTGGGATATGTGGAAAATGAATGCCTTGTTACTAAATGACCAGCCCTTTCTACAGGTAGTACGGTATGCGGTTAATGAAGTTCAATGCGATCCAGCGGGAACAGTGGTCGAGAAGTGGGAATGTTTTAAACAAAAGATTAAAATGAAAGCGATAGAAAGATCCAGTTGTAAAAAATTCGAGAAGGAAATGAAAGAAAAGGGTTTAAGAACACTGCTTGGGCACCTGCTAACGCTCGAGTGCAAAGAACCTGGTGCGCACAAAGACGATGTGCGATACGTCAAAGAAAAACGAACTGTTTGTCAAGGAACGCTATCAAGGAGCCATCGTGCGAGCACGAGCAGATGCTCTAGCAGCAGGGGAGACACCCACGAAAAGAGCGCTCGATTTAGAGAAGGCGTGAGGGCGAAGAAACTATGTCGACGAAATTTTAGTGAATGGCAATGTCGTTGAAGACAGTGATAGCATTCAGCGCGCCTTCTTTGAGTACTATCAGTCGCTCTTCGCATTTCAGGAAGCGAATGTTGAGGGTTTTAAAGCAGGTTTGCTGCCTCGCAGGCCACGTTTGAGCGATGACGTAAAAAAGCGATTAGAGGAAAAAATAATGGAGAGAGAAGTCGAAAAGGCAATCGACGATTTCAACTTGGGTAAATCACCGGGACCTGATGGACTCAGCGCGGGTCTATATAAAGCTTTTAAAAGAGAGCTGGCGCCTTTGCTTGCACATGTATTTAATGACGCATACGAAAAGAAACTATTACCACCTTCCTTTGGAAAAACATACACCATTCTAATACCGAAGAGCGATCAAATAGACAAACTCAGATTCGTGTCATGCTACAGACCGATTTCACTAACAAACGTTGATTATAAAATATTTATGAAGGTTTTAGCTAGCAGGCTTCAAGGCGTCATCAAGGAAATAGTCGCAGACCATCAAACTTGTGGCATCAAAGGGCGAACTATTTTTTCTAACATCCATAAGATGCGATGTGTGCTCGAGTGCTGTGACGTCTCCAGTGGCGGTGTTGCAGTATTTCAGCTCGACGTAGAAAAAGCGTTCGATTGTGTCGCTCACGTTATTTTGCTTGCCATCTTAGATTATGTTAATGTCGGTTCCATCATCACTGAGGGCGTGGCCTTGGCGTACCAGAACTGCACAACAAGAATAATTGTTAACAAGTCTCTGGGGGCCCCCATTAACATCATGCGTTCAGTGCGCCAAGGCTGCCCCTTCAGTCCGCTGTTATTTGCTATCTACGTAGAAGCAATGTGTGTAGCAATTATAGAAAATGACGGAATACGGGGTTTCAGATTGGCAGCGACAGAAGTGAAGTTGCTTGCATATGCAGATGACATTGCAGTGTGTTGCACAGACAAACCGAGTGTAACGGAAACAATATCTGTAGTAAAGCATTTGTGTGCCGTAACGGGTAGCAGAGTAAACTGGGGCAAATCGCTAGGGCTGTGGCACGGGGACTGGTTTTATGCACCCGACTATTTCGCGAACGTGAACTGGGTGAAAACTCCGACCAGGTATCTCGGTGTTCCCCTCGACAGGTATAATAGCAGCGAGGAATACTGTAGGAACCAAACCAAAGAACTGAAAGAAAAAGTAGACAAATGGAAAGGTACTAACCTGTCCATTTTTGCAAGAGCGACAGTTTGTAACGTGTTTTTTATTACTAAGTTATTTTACAGTCTTGCTAACGCTGTATTGTTCTAGAGTAAATGTGCAAAAGCTGCACAGAGTGTTCGCAACTTTCTTCTGGGGATCAACACGGGAAAGGTGCAGCCGAACAAATTTGTTCAGAAGAGTGAAGGATGGGGGGTGTGGGCCTGGCGCATCTTTTTGTTCGTCAAGTTGTAAACCGATTTTTGTTTTTTCGCGATGTTCGCGATCCTTTTCAGCGCACCGTATGTCAGCTAAGGTTGAGTAACGCTTTGCCGGCACCTGTTGCTAGCACGGCAAGCATGACGGGAATTCTGCGTGGTTATTTCAAGGAAGTGGTCGACAGTGTACACTTCCTTTCTGTTCGTTTAACTAATGATTACCTTTGTGAAGTGAAAAGGAAAACATTGTATAGAGATGTATACGACATTGTTTTCCCAGTGCCCTTATACAGGACCATATACCGTGGAGGGCCAGGACAGGATGTACTTAAAAGAGTAAAACACATGCAGGGGCCACCAGGGGTAAAGACCTCCTTTATTAAGCTACACACAGGAACGCTCTCCGTGAAGACGTTTCTGGCGGAACGGGGTTGTCTCCTACCTTGGGGGTTGCACTGCTTGATATGCAAGAAGCCCGAAAATATAGATCACGTTTTCCTACATTGCTGGGCGGCAGTTTTCTTCTGGGACGTCTTAAAGCGAACCCTGAAAAAAGAGCTACCGGTGGACCCCGAAGGTATCAGGTATCTGGCCATTAAAGGTGGCGACGGGGTTCCGTATGACTTTGTTCTGTTGAATGCTCTACAGTGTATATGGCGGGCTCGTATGGCAGGGTTCCATTGCGATCCTGACGCTAGGCCAGCTCGTGCTTACTTCAAAGAATGTATGTCGCGATTTATTGAAATGCAGAAAATAGAATAATGTGTACCGGAATGGCTGTCCAGGCTAGAACCCCTGACAGCCACGAAGGAATTTTAGTTTGACAAAGCCAGTCCAATATGGACAGACGGCTCTATTGTGCGGTTTCTTTCCTTACGCACGTTCCGTTTTTTTCCTCCTTTAATGGTTGGAATTTGTGATACGTAAGCGTGTGCTGTCTCGTCTGAATAATGTCGAAAACCGGCAATAAATAAAAAAAAATCGGCCATACCATGCTGAATACGCCGGTTCTCGTCCGATGCCCGAAGCTAAGCAGCATTGGGCTCGGTCAGTACTTGTGAGGGAGACCACCTGGGAACACCGAGTGCTGATGGCACCTTTCTTTTTAAATTTTTTTGCCTGTACTTCTTTTTTTTCTTCTTATTATTATTTTAGTCGGCATGTTGCGCATGTAGCAGTAAAGCTGTGGTGAGTGGACGCGTTGGCAAAATATAAACACTCATCATCCGTAGCATCTCGTGCGTCAACGTCAACGTGAGCTTCGCGCGCACAAATTAAAGCAACATGAAGGACGTGGAATGATATTGCGCGGAGTAATATGGCGACAAGAAGTGTCACTAATCGCGCAAATTATTCGCATAAACTGCTAACTGCATCGCTATTACATGCATGCAGGTTGATAACATCACATAGACGGCAGCACATTCCAAGCCACATGTGCAAGCCGCGGAAAAGCACACACAACGTGTTACGTCCACTCTCCTCTGCACAACTCGCACACGCAATTTTCTCTTTTCTAGCGCAGATCAACAAATTGAAACCACGTAATGAGACGTTTCCGTAACCCGTAAAGACTATTCGTTGTAGCTGTAGAGAGCCATGCTCATTTTAAGATACAGGCAACATCGCAAACCTTCGTTTATCGCCATCGGCCATACCATGCTGAGACCCGTGTGTCACGCTGTCTGTTGTGTTCGTTGTACGAAGAGTTTGAAACATGGAAAGGCAAGAAGAGGCTCAGGAAGTTCCTGAGAGGGACCCCGAAGCCAGAGCATTGGAAGAATGCGAAATAGTTGGCTCTCTGCATACCAGCCAGTCGATATGGAGGCATACAGAGCAAACTACCTTTCCCGTATGCCTCAACTATCAGCGAAAACGAAGTCACTTCTAGAAGCACCGATTACGCATGCTGAAATAGAAAGTGCTATAGATAACCTAAGCCCTAATAGGTAGCCAGGCCCGGATGGTCTTGGCTCGGCCTTTTATAAAGCGTTCAAGAACGAGTTGGTGCCTCTGTTGAAAGCGTTGTTTGACGAAGTTTTTGCTACCAACAGATTACCACCGTCTTTCTCTGAAGCCCATATATCGTCCTTATTCCTAAGACGAACCTAAGACCTATTCCTAAGACGCTCTCTGTTGTGTTCGTTGTACGAAGAGTTTGAAACATGGAAACGCAAGAAGAGGCTCAGGAAGTTCCTGAGAGGGACCCCGAAGCAAGAGCATTGGAAGAATGCTAAATAGTTGGCTCTCTGCATACCAGCCAGTCGATATGGAGGCATACAGAGCAAACTACCTTTCCCGTATGCCTCAACTATCAGCGAAAACGAAGTCACTTCTAGAAGCACCCATTACGCATGCTGAAATAGAAAGTGCTATAGATAACCTGAGCCCTAATAGGTCGCCAGGCCCGGATGGTCTTAGCGCGGCCTTTTATAAAGCGTTCAAGAACGAGTTGGTGCCTCTGTTGAAAGCGTTGTTTGACGAAGTTTTTGCTACCAACAGATTACCACCGTCTTTCTCTGAAGCCCATATATCGTCCTTATTCCTAAGACGAACCTAAGACTTATTCCTAAGACGCTCTCTGTTGTGTTCGTTGTACGAAGAGTTTGAAACATGGAAAGGCAAGAAGAGGCTCAGGAAGTTCCTGAGAGGGACCCCGAAGCCAGAGCATTGGAAGAATGCGAAATAGTTGGCTCTCTGCATACCAGCCAGTCGATATGGAGGCATACAGAGCAAACTACCTTTCCCGTATGCCTCAACTATCAGCGAAAACGAAGTCACTTCTAGAAGCACCCATTACGCATGCTGAAATAGAAAGTGCTATAGATAACCTGAGCCCTAATAGGTCGCCAGGCCCGGATGGTCTTGGCGCGGCCTTTTATAAAGCGTTCAAGAACGAGTTGGTGCCTCTGTTGAAAGCGTTGTTTGACGAAGTTTTTGCTACCAACAGATTACCACCGTCTTTCTCTGAAGCCCATATATCGTCCTTATTCCTAAGACGAACCTAAGACCTATTCCTAAGACGCTCTCTGTTGTGTTCGTTGTACGAAGAGTTTGAAACATCGAAAGGCAAGAAGAGGCTCAGGAAGTTCCTGAGAGGGACCCCGAAGCCAGAGCATTGGAAGAATGCGAAATAGTTGGCTCTCTGCATACCAGCCAGTCGATATGGAGGCATACAGAGCAAACTACCTTTCTCGTATGCCTCAACTATCAGCGAAAACGAAGTCACTTCTAGAAGCACCCATTACGCATGCTGAAATAGAAAGTGCTATAGATAACCTGAGCCCTAATAGGTCGCCAGGCCCGGA